>NC_084845.1:48762703-50012703 GCF_033115175.1 Lepus europaeus
ATTGTAATTCCTCAAAAGGGAATTTACTTTTCAAATATGCAATAGTAAATACACAGATAAAAATCTTATAGTTAACATATTTTTATTTTGGCTAATTCAAAAATGTCATGAGTAAATTTAAATAAGCAGGTAAATTAATTCATTTCCAGTCAACTTCCAATCTTGTTTTCCCAGGATACTTCTATCTGAAAACCCTCTGAGGGTTTCAGAAGAAAGTCCATTAATTTTCCATGTACCTGTTGATGCAAAACCTATCAGGATTATGGGTTGAATATTTCTAGTGTAGGGAAAGTAAAGGATGCAATTAATCTCTGTGAACTAAAATATACCTCTTTTCATTAATCTTTTAGTGTAAATGAGCAAAGTAATTGAACCAGTACCACACTGTCAGAATGAATGCAATGCCAGTGGGACATGCTTGAGAGAGCACATACTGATTGAGTATTAAATATCTAACGGCAATAATTTATGGTTCATTACCTCTTTTGGAGTTTCTTAGTTGCATAGGGCTTGAATTCTAAGTAGTCAGACATTTTATTGAAAATGGCTTTCAATTGCTGAAGGCAGCAAGTATATGCAACCCACAAACAATTTCCTTAATTTGAACTGTTTCTTACCAAATTCCAAGAAGAATATTTCCAAGCAGAGATGACTGTGTCAAAGATGGAAAGATGTCATCTCCTTCCTCTAAAACGTCCTTGTGCACCTGTCATCATGCATTTGTGTAAGTGACAGGTTACACGGACACTAAATTATGAAAAGGGATATCATCTAAGTATAGATCCTACAACTTCCTGCATATTATGTTAATCCCCACTCAGCTACTGGTGGTTCAGACATCTCGGCTTTTGGTTTCAACAGACACTAACTTCCTTAATTGTATTCTGCCATCCCCTGTGGCACAATTTTGTTGCACATGGAAATAGAAGCTTTTTTCCTGCTGGTAACAAAATACGATCAACCTGAAGCAACGTTTATAGAAATATGTGTTTTGGATTTGAAGATTTGGTCTATTCAGACCTCATGCAGTTTAAAAACAAACACTGTTAAAAGAAAGCAATATGAGCCCTATATCTACGGCAAAAGGGAACTGTAGCTGTTTATTCAGATGCTGGGTTTTAAACACATTCTTTATTCCAGTTTTACTGTCCTAAGGAGCAGTTAATATTTGTTTTGAGTTGTATTTTTTCTTTTTCAGAACAAATGTGTGTCTTCTATGATTCACAGTATCTGTTTAACTTATAACATCTTTCTGAAATGCAACTTCAAATATAGGATTAAGGTCTTTGTATATGATTTGGACATAAGTACATCACCACACCCTCCCTCCTGCCCATGCTCTAACCCTTCCTCTTCCTCTCTTTCACACTCCCATTGTTAATTTTTTTTACAAAGATCTATTTTCACTTAATGATCATGTAGCTAACACTACACTAACGGAAAGAGTTCAACAAATAGTATGAAGAAAAAAAAATCACTATTCCTCAATGGAAGAGACAAGGGCTATAAACAATCATTAAATCTCAAAATGTCTATTTCACTCCAATACACTACATTTCAGGTACTCAGTAAGTTACCCTGGATCAAGGAAAACATGATATCTGTCTTTTTGGGACTGGCTTATTTCACTAAGTATGATGGTTTCCAGTTGCATCCATCTTATTAAAAACACAGGATTTCTTTCTTTCTTTCTTTTTTTTTTTTTTACAGTTAAGTAGTACTCTATAGTGCATATATATCTTAATTTCTTCATCCAGTCAAGGGTTGATGGACATCTGAGTTGATTCCATATATAAGCAATTGTGAATTGTGCTGCGATGAACTTGGGGGTACAGATAAGTCTTTCATATGCTGATTTCTTTAGCTTTGGGTAAATTCCCAGGAGTGGGATGACTGGATCATATAGTAGGTCTATATTCAGATTTCCGAGGCATCTCCATATTGTTTTCCATAGTGGCTTCACCAGTTCACATTCCCACCAACAATGGACCAGGGCACCTTTTCCCCCACATCCTCGCCAGCATTTGTCAATTGTTTATTTCTATATGAGAGCCATTCTAACTGTGATGAGGTGAAACCTTACCCTGGTTTGATTTGTATTTCCCTGATGGCTAGTAATCCGGAGCATTTTCTCAAGTGTCTGTTGGACATTTGAAATTTCTCTCTGGAAAAATGTCCGTTCAAATTCTCAATTTTTAACTGTGTTGTTTTATTGTTGTTGAGTTTCCTGAGCTCTTTATAGCTTCTGTATGTTAACCCTTTATCAGTTGTGTAGTTTGCAAATATTTTCTCCCATTCTGTCAGTTGCTTTTTTACTTTGCTGAGTATTTCTTTTGCAGTGAAGAAGCCTCTCAGCTTGAGGTAATCCCATTTGTCAATTTTGGCTTTGATTGCCTGTGCTTCTGGGGTCTTTTCCAAAAAATCTTTGCCTATGCCAATGTATTGCAGAGTTCTAAATGTTCTCTAGTAATTTGATGGTATCGGGCTGCAGATTTAGGTATTTGATCCATTTTGAGTGGATTTTTGTGTAAGATGTAAGGTGTGGGTCTAGTTTCATACTTCTGCAGGTGAAGATCCAGTTTCCCCAGCACCATTTGTTAAAGAGACTGTCCTTGCTCCAGTGATTGATTTTAGCTCATTTGTCAAAGATAAGTTGCTTGTAGATGCGTGGACTGATTTCTGGAGTTTTTATTCTGTTCTATTGCTCTACATGTGTGTTTTTGTGCCAGTATCAGGCTGTATTGATTATAACAGTCCTGTAGTATGTCTTGAAATCGGGCATTGTGATGCCTCCAGCGTTTTTTTGTTGTATAAGATTGTTTTAGCTATTTGGGGTGTCTTGTGTTTCCATATGAATTTTAGCATCAATTTTTCTAGTTTTGTGAAGGATATCACTGGTATTTTGATTGGGATCTCACTGAATCTGTAAATTGCTTTTGGTATTATGGATATTTTGATGATGTTGATTCTTCCAATCTATGAACATAGAAGATTTTTTCCATTTTTTAATATCTTCTCCTATTTCCTTCTTTATTATTTTGTAATTTCATCATAGAGATTTTGACATCCTTGGTTAAATTTATTCCAAGGTATTTAATTCTTTTTGAAGCTTTTATGAATGGGACTCACAGGTTTATGCAAGGAAAAATGATAGGGAAGAAAATAAGTAGCAGTAGAAAAGATAAATCTTAAATAATAACTAGGGAGAGTGTTGTGGCACAATAGGTAAATTGCCCCTCGGGATACCTGCATCCCATATCAAAATGTTTGGGATCGAGCCCACTTTCTCCCTTCTACTTAGATTCCTGTTAATGCTTTTGGGAGGCAGCAAATGATATTCTAAACATCTGGGTCCTTATCACCCACGTTTGAGATCTGAATGGAGTTTGGACTCTGGCTTTGAACTGGTCCAGCTATTGTGGGCATTTGGGGAGTGAATCAGCAGGTGGAATATCTCTTTGTTCTTTTCTCTCTTCTCTCTTTCTTTCTCTTTCTCTGTTGCTCTGGCTTTCAAACAAAATAATAAATGAGTAAATAAGCTTTTAAAAATATCAAAAACCTTTAAAATAAAATAAATGAACAAAAATCAAATGTCTAATGCAGAAAAGATCAAGAAGCTTTTAAAAATAAAATTTAGAAGATTTCCAAGAATTTTAGGTTATATATGTTTTATTAGGCAACTGAGCTCAGCAAATAACGCTCAAGATTTCTTTCACAATGATAGGATGACTTTTCTTTGATCTCAAATAAAGTTTAATGTCTCAATACAGTAAAGTTATATACTGTTAATTGATGGAAAATCAATCATATTCTTGGTGAATCCTAATGAGCAGCTTGGAAACCAACATGCAAGGAAGAGTTAAAATTACGTAGGTGAACAATGCCCACTGTGTCAGGAAGAAGGTGATGTTGAATAATCCCTGGCTTCAAGGACAGCTTGTTAGGAAGAAAATGAGAAAGCAAATGACTTTAAGGATCTGATGTGACAAAAGGAATCAGAATGACAGGAAGAGAGAAGAAAGTAAAGGATAAATGGAGACCTACTACACCACCCTAAATCTCCTAAGATTGTTCACAAGGTGAAAAGAACCGATAATGAATGACAAAGAGGATGTGAAAGAAATAGGAAGTGAATTGATGTTATTCTTTTTTTTTTTTGACAGGCAGAGTGGACAGTGAGAGAGAGACAGAGAGAAAGGTCTTCCTTTTGCCATTGGTTCACCCTCCAATGGCCGCCAAGGTAGGCGCGCTGCGGCCGGCGCACCGCGCTGATCCGATGGCAGGAGCCAGGTGCTTCTCCTGGTCTCCCATGGGGTGCAGGGCCCAAGGACTTGGGCCATCCTCCACTGCCTTCCCTGGCCACAGCAGAGAGCTGGCCTGGAAGAGGGGCAACCGGGACAGGATCGGTGCCCCGACCGGGACTAGAACCCGGTGTGCCGGCGCTGCAGGCGGAGGATTAGCCTAGTGAGCCGTGGCGCCGGCGAATTGATGTTATTCTTGCCAGGAATTAAATCAGAGGTCTTTATAAGTTAAGGAAAAATTGTTGATAACAATAAAAACACTTAGGCATTGATCAAGAGGACATTGATAATAACTGAAATAGTAGCAGGCAGCACACACCTGTACCAATGTGCCTGTCTATTGAGGAAGGATTCTTTGAAGAAACAAGAACTTCCAAATGCAAAAAGATTTTGACTAAATAAGTCATGATATATTCCTTCAATAAAAAATCTGTGCAGCTGTGGAAAAGAATGAGAAAGTTCTTTATGGAAAAAAACTTAAAACCAATACAAAATAAATAGAAAGAAAAGTATAAAAAGTATATACAGTGTGCTGTTTCATCATAAAAAACCCTATGTGTACCCACATTTATGTGAATGTGTATCAATCAGTGTGTGTGTGAATATTTATATGAGGAATCTTCAAAGTTCTATGCAAAATGGAAGTTATGAAAACTATGCATTGATTTAAATTTTTGGTATCAAAGTAAATTTACCTTCTAATTCTATTTCCCACAAACTTTTTGGAGTACTCCTGTTTACAGTAAGCTCTTTGTATAGATGGATTCCATATTCATATTCCTTATTAAAAAAATCACAGGTTGAAAATATTCAAAAAGTTGTTTCTGAATTGAACATGTAGAGCTTTTGTTTTTCTTTCATTACTCCCTAAACACTATAAAAAAATTGTTCCTAAAGCATTAACATTGTTGTAAGTAGGGTAAGTCATCTAGAAACCATTTATATACAAGATGTGTGTCTTTAAGTCAGGAAACTTCCCCCAAGAAGCTCCTAAAGCAAAGAATTATAGTAACATGTGAGAAATTCCATAAGAGGGAAAATATGGAGTTACAAAGAAACTCAAAGAACCACCTTGGTGGAAAAATTATGTCATAATAATTCTGGTAGTCACTAGAACTTCTCCTCCATGTAAATTAGTAAAAAAAAAATAAACAAAGATCTTCATCAA
Organism: Lepus europaeus; assembly: GCF_033115175.1. Classification (NCBI taxonomy): domain Eukaryota; kingdom Metazoa; phylum Chordata; class Mammalia; order Lagomorpha; family Leporidae; genus Lepus; species Lepus europaeus. The sequence continues at coordinate 48,768,173 of NC_084845.1, forward strand.
GGTCTTTTACAAGCACCTTCTCTAAAACTATTGTAATACATGTACAATTCTTTATAAAGGAAGTGGTGACTACTAGATTTGTGATGTGTGCATATGGTGTCCTTGCTTGCAAAAGTCAGAAACATTTGCTCTAAATGCCCAACAGGATCTCTCATTCTCAAAGTCTTTTCCCACAGGCTAAAAACAAAAGGCAAACATACAAATAAATAAATCTGGGTATTTCATTTGCAAAAATGTAGATATTACGTCTTCTCAACTAGAATAGTAAATGATGCTATTTCTCAAAAATATGATATTCAGTGATCCAAACTGTAAATGTTGCCCTAAATATTTTTCTTACAAAAAACATCGCCTATAATTGGAATAATTGCCAACAACAAATAAAACGAGTTCAGGTAGCATACACAGCTTGATTCAAGAGACCTGAGGTGACCACTGAATCCACTTAGCATAGAGTTTAATTACAGTTGCTCAGATTCAGGTACCCTAGGATGTGTGTTGGCACTGGTTAGTCACCTGGCTGGAGAAAGAGGTGAGAGAGGATTTGCCAGATCATGAGAGACTCACACACATAGGCTTGTCATTTCATTTTGTGATTTTTAAATTGAAATTACCAACTTTAATTAAAAAAAAAAACTCTTGAATTTTTTTTTCTGGAGATTTGAAAATCTATTTATAGTACAAGTAAAATCAGAACTTCTTTCCTTTCTCTCCACAATTTTTGGATATTTCAAGAGAGAGTGAATATGGATCTGAATTACATATACAAGAACCAAACACAACTTTCTTTCTGTCTCCTTTGTGAGAAGCAAAAGCCCCAAGGGACTGTGACACACTTGTTTTCTGTGCTTCTTTTTGGTTTTCTGACAGTAAGTTCACATACTCACTAGCCTGCAAGATTTGCTTCCTGGGCCGGCGCCGTGGCTTAACAGGCTAATCCTCCGCCTTGCGGCGCCGGCACACAGGGTTCTAGTCCTGGTTGGGGCACCGGATTCTATCCCCTCTTCCAGGCCAGCTCTCAGCTATGCCCCTCTTCCAGGCCAGCTCTCTGCTATGGCCCGGGAAGGCAGTGGAGGATGGCCCAAGTGCTTGGGCCCTGCACCCACATGGGAGACCAGGAGAAGCACCTGGCTCCTGGCTTCGGATCAGCGAGATGCGCAGGCTGCAGTGGCCATTGGAGAGTGAACCAATGGCAAAAAGGAAGACCTTTCTCTCTGTCTCTCTCTCACTGTCCACTCTGCCTGTCAAAAAAAAAAAAAAAAAAAAAGATTTGCTTCCTGATCATGAATCTATATTACAAGCTTATCTCCCCTCATCTGTTAGATTTCCTGTCATCAGATTTCATAGAACATTTATTTGTTAATACTCTGAATAAATGATATAATTATATAAAGGTGTTACTCAGACACTCACTGAAAAAAAATTATTGAATTTCTGCCGTGTGCTGAAACTTAGTTGAACTTGGGACTGTAGGGTGCCAACAGGCCTAAAAACATCTACAGTGAGTCTGACTTATCAATATCATGCTCTCACTAAGACTTACTTTCCCTTTTAAAACAAGAAAAAGGAGAGTCTTAGATCCCACTTAGGTTCTTGAAAGGGTGCATATTATTTTGCTTACCACCTAATTAGAGATGAAAATTTGGCTGTGTTTTAAATACTTTCTATCTATAATGGGTGTTGTTGGGTTTGAGATTAGCAAAAGATTATCTCTGTAAAATCAAGGGTCTCTGCCTTCTCCATGTCCCCTTTTTCCTTCAATCGTGGAACATAGAGGGTTTTTTTAATGAGGGTAAAATTTAAAATGCATCTATTTACCCCTTCAGTCATAATGGCTAAGGTGGTGACATGTGATTTTGATGTCTGCACAACATATTTTCATGCCAATATATGTCATACAGGAATGGACTTCTTTTTCCATTCAACACAGATGACCTTCTCCATTTATTTAGCAAGGAACGTATACATGCTGTACTTTCCTACTTAATAAAAGCTTTTGCACTGAAAGTATATCAAAAAAGCACCTTGTCATGAGGATTTGCGTGTAGTCTAGCCATATGGCAGAGAAAAGGCCACAGTAATCAAGCAGATGACTGGTGGTAGCTCAGACAAGACGTACAGAAAGGCACTTGGGGAAATGGCAAAAGGGGTTAGCCACCGGGCAGCAAACCTGTGTGCACTAAATGGTGGTCTTGACACTGCAAAAGCATTCACAGTGCCTACTATTTGACATTCATTCGGGACCCAGGGAATGTGTTTCACAGCAGGCTTAGATGAAAATGAGGGAAAGCAGAAAGAGCAACTATTAACGTAATTACAGAGAGACCTGTTTGATCTATGCTTCATATGTCCATATGGCTGTGTGTTCAACGGACTTCAGTAGTTTCTGCTTTCTTAATAAGCCCTGTTAATTCGGTAATAGAAGCAGTCTCTCATTGTAACAACAGAGTTTTATAACTCATTCAAATTAAACTAAGCTAATTCTGTTAGTGCTGTGATTCTAGTGGCCCCTAAGGTACATATGATGTGCAGGCAGAGGAATGAATGAATGCCTTTGTGATTCGTGCTCTATTTTGGGGGGACCTGGAAAAACTGCTGTGGAGAAAGATTTTTGGAGGATCCAAGAAGCCAATGTTCACTTCCTGTTTCCTGATCCCGAAAATTAGATAAATACATGTGCACACACATGGATACATACATGTTTACCCATTAATATGTATATTTACATATGTTAGAATGAGCTTAGCCTCCAAACCCCAAGCTTTCTGAAACGTTTTTCAGACGGTATGTATTGCGGTTTGCAGGGCAATACAATGGCACACTGCTCATTGACCTTCTCTTTTCTCTGTTTTTGCAGAAGCTTATTTTTAAAAAGGCAGACTACTGGAGCTGGAATGGATTTTAGAATCTAACTAAACACATTCAATTTTACATAGAGGACAAAGAACAAGAGAAAAATGGCCTACACAAGATAAAAAAGTGAGGTAGAAGAGCAGGTATTTAACCTAGTGATTAAAATGTCCATGTCCCACATTGGAGTATCTGTTGCTGGATCCTGGCTGCAGCTTCCCAACACTGTTCCCTCTCAAGGTCTAGGGACTGGGATCCTGCCACCTATGTGAGAAACCTGGATTGCATTCCCAGATCTTGGTGCTGGACCCTACTCAGCCCTGGCTGTTGGCATTTGGGGAGTGAGTCAGCAGACAGGATTTCTCTCTAGCCTTTCCAATAAGTAAATTTTTTAATGAACAAGAAAAAAGTTAGCACCTGAAACAGGAGTTAAATTTTTCTACTTCTGCAGAACTAACATCTACTACTTTTTTTTAAAGTAACAATTTTGTTGAGATATCATTTACATACCATAATACTCACCCTTTCTTTTTTCTTTTTCTTTTTTTTAAAAGATTTATTTATTTGAGAGGCAGAGTTACAAACAGAGAGAGGAAGAGAGAGAGAGAGGTCTTCCATCTGCTGGTTCACTCCCCAAGTGGAGGCAACAGCCAGAGCTGTACCAGTCCGAAGCCAAGAGCCAGGAGCTTCTGGGTCTCCCACACAAGCACAGGGGCTCAAGAACTTGTTCCATCTTCTACTGCTTTCCCAGGCCTCAGCAAAGAACTGCATCTGAAGTGAATATGCCGATACAGGATGCTGGCACTTCAGGTGGTGGCTTTATCTGTTATGCCACAGCACTGGCCCCTCATTTTTTTTTGACTAACATATGATGGCTACACATATTTATAGTATACCATTTAATCTTTGATCTATTTATAGATTGTGTAACTGCTGAAAACTGCTTTGTGCTAGGCACTGTTGAAGGCATAATTTGTAAATCACCGAGCCAAACAAAGAAGCTACATTCTATAAAGGGAAGCGAGGCAATATATACTGTGGAAATTCTACAACCTGTTAGAGTATGCTAAGTCCTGTAGGAAATTAAAAAAAAAACAGACATCAGGACAGAATTAAGGAGATGAGAATGTGTGGATATGTGTAGAGGGCTGAAGGAAATGATTAGAGTTTAAAATAGGGGATTATAATATATTTAAATGCTCAGAACAGTCCTTTAGTTATGTATTTAAAGATGTCCTATAACATCTAATGTATATATCTCAATGGATTCTCATAAAATGTATATGCTGGTGAACATTCCTATTATTTTTGGAATTATTAAACAGATGCAAAGAGAAGGTAATGAGCTTGGGAACTCAAAAGGGTAGGGAGCCAGATGTGAGCTCATGTATGTAGGGGACCACAGCACTTCCTATTGGTTCGAGCTCTCCAAAGGAGGGGGACACATCAGCATGACTAAAGACCCCTGGATAGGAACAGGAGTGTGAGGGACTAAGTATGAAGCAGTAGACAATGACATGGAATAGAACTATTTCAGCCTCCTAGGTAACAGTGGAAGAGAATTCAGGAGCAACCTGCTAGGGCATCTTCATAAAAATACAGATGGTGCTGCTATGTCTCAGAGTTACCACACAGTGGCAGTGTTTTAGAGCTTAACTAAAGCTAGCAACAGCATTCGAAAATTTCCATTTCAGCTCATTTTTTATAAAACCTGAGAGGCCTTAAAAATCATAGGTTATAGGTTCTAACAGAGAAAAATATTTGCATTTGCTTGAAACTTAACTTTTGTATAAAAATAACAAATAAAAACATGTAGGGAATGCAAGTCTTGATTGGTATTCAAAAGATATCTCGTTAATTTTAAGAAATAAGATACAGTCATTGCCTAAAGTTTATAATTAAAGTTACCTCCTTGAATTCTTTATCTTGGTTATGCTATAACACCTGGAGGCAGATCAACATTTTGACCAGGAAAAATAGAAAGACTAGACTTTAAAGCAAAATGCACAAAAACAAAAACAAACTACCTAAAGACATTGGAAACATGTAAGATTCAAAGGGTTAATTAATATCTAAGATAAAAGCAAGATTTGCAGAGGTAATATTTGCATTTTTGTTATTCACCATGACTTGAGTTTCTGCTGGAGACATCTGCTTATTGGTTAGCTGCACTGGGCAAAAGGATAAGAAACTAAACCAAGAGATACTGAAATTATAGTGGAGATTTGGTTGAATGGTGTACTGAAAAGATGATCATTAGAGTTTAGGATCTGTGGATGAAAAGGAACCCAGGTAAATACCCTGAGAGTCACAGCAAACTAGTGGATAATGAACATGCTCTCTTTTTAGGTTTAAAATGCCACCTCAAGGCAGCTCATCCCTCATTAGGCTGTATTGATTTGACCCTACTTGCTACAGGATAGTCAGTGGCTAATCAAATCCTCTCTAAGAAAGACAACATCGTTGAAAGCCTCTGCAACACTTTAAATATAATGCTTTGCCTTCAATGAAAGCTTATGATGTTTAACAAAAACAGGATTGAGATAAGAAGGTGGAGGAATGGGTTCATAAATATAATCCAGATAATGAATTTGTCATATGAACTTTAAGATTAATTCAAATAGTGAAGAGAAGAAAAAGGTGGGGAATTTTACCAAAGAACTGGAATTTTAAAAAATAACTCAAATTGAAATTCTAGAACTAAAACAAATAATAAATGAAATTAAGAATCATCACCACTATTGTAAAATAATTAATTCAACAGTATATCAGACCCAAAAAAGAGTGAAAAGAAAAGTAGAAGAATCAATAGAATATATATAAATATACTTCACCAGGAAAAACAAAAAGGAGAACAATAAGAAAAACACAGGGATGTGTAAGACAGCTATGTCACATGGTGAAAATAACTAATATATGTGTCATTGGTGGCTCATGTGAAATGAATATATCATTTAAATAGACATGATTGTATATGCATAAAATCCCAATGACCTATATTCCAATTGTTAAAATTTAGAAGTTATTGGCCGGCGCCGCGGTTCAATAGGCTAATCCTCCGCCTGCGGCGCCGGAACACCGGGTTCTAGTCTCAGTCAGGGTGCTGGATTCTGTCCTAGTTGCCCCTCTTCCAATCCAGCTCTCTGCTGTGGTCCGGTAAGGCAGTGGATGATGGCCCAAGTGCTTGGGCCCTGCACCCGCATGGGAGACCAGGAGGAAGCACCTGGCTCCTGGCTTCGGATTGGCGCAGCGCCGGCCGTAGCGGCCATTTGGAGGGTGAACCAATGGAAGGAAAACCTTTCTCTCTGTCTCTCTCTCTCACTGTCCACTCTGCCTGTCAAAAATTTTTTAGAAGTTATTTAATGTACCATGCTATGAAAATGAATTTTATTCCAATGAAAAAGTAACAAAATATAAAATAAAATACAAAAGTTAGCATTTACTATAGCTCCAGATATACCCAAAACCGACTATACCAAAAAGGTCCAACCACTATTACTGAAAGGAATTAAAAAAGGCCCCACAAATGGAGGGATGTACCATGCTACTGGATTGGAAATCTACAAATTATGAAGTTGGCTTAGATTTTCTGTAGATTCAATACCATCCTAATAAAAAGTTAGCCAGTATTCTTGTGTAAAATTACAGAAACCATTTCTAAAATTCATGTGGATACAAAAAGTACCTGGAGTATCCAATATAATCTCTAAGAACATAGCCAGGAGACACACACTACTGGATCTATCCACATGCCACATACCATCTAGACTTACTATAAATTTTGAGTAATCAATTCACTGTCATAGTAACAAAGGAATAGACAAATGGATCAGTAAAACTGAGTAGATCCCAGGAGACCTGAAAATATAAAGCAACAATATACCAACAGGACATAGGCACCATCACCACTAAGTAAGACAACAATGTTGCTCACAATAAATGGTGCCAGCAAATTTATACTCATTTAGAAAGCTTGTTATTACCTCACACTGTGAACAGAAAGTAATCCCAGTGGATGGTGGTTCTCTAGGATAGATGTACAACAAAACTTTTAATAATGTTTAAGACTTTATGGTTGATTATGATTTCTTATATTAGACATGACAAGCACTAATTAAAATAAGTTGATAACTCTTTTCTAAAGATACTTAGGATATTTCAAAATGTTCATGGGGAATGTGTACTATGAAGAAATTATGCAGAGATTTCAAAAATTTTTTTCCACCAAAATGAACTCATCTTTGAATTTCATTTTCCACAAACTTTTAAAAAGTATCCTTGTGGGGATGGCATTGTGGCATGGTGGTTAAATCAGCTGCCTGAGACACCAGCCATCCTGTATGGGTGCTGATTGGAATTCCGGCTGCTCCACTTCAATCCAGGTTCCTGCTAATGTGCCTGGGAAAGCAGCGGAAGATGGCCCAAGTATTTGGGTTCCTGTACCCACATGGGAGATACAGAAGAAGCTCCTGGTTCCTGCTTTTGGACTGGCCCAGCTCCAGTCACTGTGGCCATCTGTAGAGTAAACCAGCAGATGGAAGACATCTCTCTCTCTCTCTCTCTCTCTCTCTCTCTCTCTTTTTCTGTAACTCTGCCTTTCAAATAAATAAATACATCTTTAAAAAAAAAAGTATCCCTGTACATGTATATGAAGAATATAAATTCAGGGTAGATATTTAGCTTAGTCACAAGATACTAGTTAAAATGCCCAAGTCCTACATTGGAGCACTTGGGATTGATGCAGAATTTTGCAGTTGACTCTGGCTTCCTGCTAATCTATATCCTGGGAAAGCAGCAATAATGTTTCAAGTAGCTGAGTACCTGCCACCCACATGGCCACATGGGAGACCTTGGTTAAAATCTCTGCCCTCAGATCACAGCTTCTGCCTTGGCACCAGTTTGAGTCCTCGCTGCTGCACTTCTGATCCAGCTCACTGCTAATGGCCTTGGGAAAGCAGTATAAGATATAGTCCACGTATGTGGGCCCCTGCCACCCATGTGGGAGATCTGGTTGAAGTGCCTGGCTCCTGGCTTCGGTCTGGATCAACCCTGGCTGTTGCAGCTATGTGGGGAGTGATCAAGCAGATGGTAGATCTCTCTCTCTCTGTCTCACTCTCTCTCTCTCTCTGTGCATGTGTGTGTGTGTCTCCCTCTCTCCATAACACTTTAAAATAAATAAATCTTTAAAAAAAAACAATCAATGCTCTAACACTGAATACCAATCCAAATAGATAAAATTGTAAAAATTATAACTCAAAATTGTGCTATTCATGATGCTTCCAAATTGGAAACTTATATGACACTCATAAGCAATGGAATGAATACATACATTGTGGAAAATTCACATACTAGAATACTACACAACAAAGATAAAATATGAACTGCTTTCTCTATAATAATATGGATGGATCTTATAAACAAAATTGAGGAAAAGAAGCAAAAGCCAAAAGATTACATTCTGTACAAATCCACAGATATTAGCCAAAATAAACTATGTTATCAGGAGTCAGAGGTAGTTATTTTTAAAGACAGGTGGAACAACTTGGGGATGGAGATAAAGATGATGTCCTAAATTATTATTAGAGTGATATTTATACAGGTATTTCCCTTTGTGAAAACTTCCCAAGGTTCACACTTAGCAAATTTTGCATTTTTCTGTTCTTGTGCTTTCCTATAGTAATTTGTTTAACTTTTAAATTATTATATAATTAGACTGATGCTCCATACAAGCTTATTTATTTATGTTTTAACAGTCACTGTTGAATAGTGCAAGTACGTAAGATTAAGCTTACAGCTTAATGTTTCTGAGAGTGGTCTCTGAAAGCAGGTTGCCTGTGCTTAAACACTGACTTATTCAATTATAATATATGTGACCACAGGCAAAGTACTTAACCTTTCTGAGGCTCAGTTACTGTAAAATTGGAAAAATTAAAATTCCATACTCATAGGGCCGTTTTTGAACTAAATGAAATGAACTTGCCAAAGGCTTCATACAATATAAGTATTCAATAAGCATTGGTTGTTATTAATTACTCAAAAACACAGACTCTGGGTCCCGTTTTGCAAATATGCAAGTTGAATGATTTTTTTAAAGTCATATCCTAAGCTCTCAAAAGCTCTTTAATTCAACAATAGCATTATTTATTAACCTAGATATTCTGAGGATTGAAGTCATTGCCATACAAATAAATTATTTGTAGTCTATAAAAGCAAAATTGAATATATTTTATCAATTTATATGAGTACAAAGATCAATTAAAATGTAACATATGACAATTAAAAAATAGTAATACCATCATTTGATAATTCAGTAAATATTATATATTACTACCGATGCTTTTGATAACATCTGAGATATCCAACAGATACAACATGGGCATAAATTATGAGGGAAACTGGCACAGCAATGGAAATAACAGAAAAACTCTTATGTAAAACATCATTGTGTAATATAAGACAGCATATTTTTTACTCGTGTTTTATAACCAAGTTAAAATGGGGTCTCTGAATGAAAGAAACTAGAGATTTGGTTCTAGTGTCTCACTTGGGGATTTTTTTGTTTTGTTTTGTTTTGTTTTCATTGCCTCAATTCGGGTTTCAAGACACAAATAAATCTAAAAATAGGATGAATGCAAGCCAGTGTTGTGGCTCCTGGCTTTGGCCTGTCACAGCCCTGGCTATTGTGGTCATCTCCGGAATGTACCAACAGATGAAAGATGGCTCTCTCTTTCACTGTTTGTCCCTCTCTATCACTCTAGCTTTCAAAGGAATCAATCAATAATTCTTAACAAAAAAGAAATACAGTTTTAAAGCAAAAGATTAATGTATATGTCCACATGCTAATTGGGAAAGCAATTAGCTCTTTCCATGATTTTCATTTGTCACTTGTGTTATAGCACAAGATGCCACAATTGAATTTTCTCCTGCTACATACCAAGCTAGACATTCTTTAGACTCTTTTATTTAAACTGATGGTGATTTGGCAAATGTTAACCTCTAGGGTATATCGCTTATCACACAACACATAAAATAACTCAGAATATCTGTTTATTTTTAAAGAATAGACATATGCCCATCTTGTCTATACATCACTCACCCTCCCTACAAACATGATACATTACTTTTTAATTTAGAACCCAATGTTCACTTTCTTTCTTTCTTTTTAAGATTTATTTTATTTATTTTAAAGACAGAATTTCAGAGAGAGGTAGAGACAGAGAGAGAGGTCTTCCATCTGATGGTTCACTCCCCAGATGGCTGCAATGGCTGAAGCAGCGCCAATCTGAAGCCAGGAGCCAGGAGCTTCTTCTGGGTCTCCCACGTGGGTGCAAGGGCCCAAGGACCTGGGCCATCTTCTACTGCTTTCCCAGGCCATAGCAGAGAGCTGGATTGGAAGTGGAGCAGCCGGGTTTTGAACCGGTACCCATATGGGATGCCAGCACTTCAGGCCAGGGCTTTAACCCACTGTGCCACAGCGCCGGTCCCTCAATGGTCACTTTCAAAATGAAGTTCATTATAAACTCTAACTCATTTCATATTCAACTGCTGCAAATCAATGCAATGCAAAAATGTTGAAACAGCATCACCTGTAGACACTGGTGACTTCTAAGAAAGACCTAACTCCGGGGATGTTCTAGAAAGGAACAAAACCACAAAACAATGGAATAATATAACTGAGTAAAATAAGAGGTATTTTATGATTGAGAAGAGAGAACCATGAATATAACTTGGCATCTTATTACTAAGTGATATGGCCATGTCTAGAAATACTCACTAGAAGTCAAATTTAAATACTCAATAGAAGTCAAATTTAAGTTATTTATACATAAATTAAATATAAAAATTAACAGATTTCAGAAAACAACATGCTTTTAGTAGTTTGTGAAGCTTTTTAGTATTTTGTGTGCTTCAGTTTGTGAAGATTGCTTGTAACAACTAAACAGAAGAGATCTTTGTTGTAAATTTAATAACTATAACATTAAAAATTAAAATGCTATAGAAATCTATAATTTAGACTTTCTTCTCCCTAATGATAATTTAAGGCATAACCAGTGTTAATGATAGAAATGTAACAGTTTATAAAGCCTGTGTCTGTGTGTGTATAAAATACATATGATTTCTCATAAATGGGGTCGCATTAATCTGTTATTTTATACTCCATATGGATGACAAAAACATGCACTGAACTTACGTTATCAGGACATAGGTATCTATAGCCCATTTTTATCTGCATAGCATTCTGGCTGACTGATGTATAGGAGTTTATTGAGTCCTCTATTGATGAACGTCTAGAGTTCAGTAATCTAAATGCTTGCTTATTTGACTGCTGTAATTTCTAAAGTCATTGTAATGTCCAGTAGAAAAATGAAGAATAGATCAGTTAGGAAGATCAATGTGCTTTAGTTTATAATTTAGGAGACATGGAAAAGGTATTTCCCTTGTTTGTTTTTGATATATTTAATTGTTTGACTCATGTATTATGAAGTTGGAAGACATGACTTAAGGGATTTGCTTTGGGATAATCTCCAAACTTAAGGACACATTATTCTTTTAATGAAGATATTTCAAGTAGGCTGCAATATCCATTTATCTAATTATGGCCCTTTTTTAGATAAGTTATTTGAGGACATAGAAGACTATTCACAAATATATGTGTAACACATTAAAAACTCTTAAATAGTGAATGTAAAAATTAAAATGGAAGGAAAAGCCTGAGGAGAATCAGATTTCAAGAATACATGTCAGAATATGCTGCATAGGGAAGCAAATTTGACTTTTAGTTTCTTGGAAGGTGGAGCAACAGGGAAAACACAATCAGTACAGAATACTTCCAGAAAATTATAGTACCTTGAGAAATTTTCCATCTAACAGAAGGAAAACACAAATATTCACATAAATATCTATATACATGCACACACAGACACACTCAAAATTGAAAAATTTTCTAATGAGTTGCTCTATTTCCTAGTTATCAGTTCTAATATATATGGTTTGTTACAGTAGCCCCTACATCTGCAGGGAGATATATATGGAGACTCACAGTGGATGCCTACAGCACAGATAGTACCAATCTTGTATACGCTGTAATTTTTGCTACAGATACATATCTATTATTTAGTTTAATTAATAAATTGGGCACAGTAAGAAATGAACTAATAATAAAACAATCATAATTACGTTGTAATAAAATTGCCATTATCAGTACTCCTACACTTTTATCAAGCAAATTAATGCTTACTTGAATAGAAGTACTGCAATATAGCAACAGTTGATCTCATAACAGAGGAGGCTCCTTAGTGACTTATGGGTGGGTAGGGTATGTATGCAGTGTGCATACAATATACAAATGGATGATTCATATGCTAGGCAAGATGGAATGGAATGGAGCAGGACTGATTTTTTGCATCATGCATTTGAAGCATATGAGTGATTTCTTTATGTAATTTTCCAATTGATAATTTACTGCCCACAAATAGCTAAAACTGTGTAAAGTGAAATTTTAAAGGGGAGTTACCATAAATGAGTTCCAAAAAGACCAACTTAGATATTACCCTTTACAAAGGATGAGTTAAAGGTAAATAAAAGTTTAGGCAGCCTGTGAGCACCCAACTATGGGTAACTGAGTACTAGATACTAGATGTGAGGTAGGATTTGAAGTTATTGAAATCTATTTGGATTTCTGTGGTCACTGTGGATATTTGGAATCCTGTGTGGCCATAATGAGCTACAACATTGTACCAGAACCTCTGGGCTGCTTGTGGAAGCATGTCCTTCACCTGAAATGATCTCAGATGGAAAACGGCTTTGGAATTCACTGGCCATGTGAAACAGGAGGCCATTAATGACGACAGTTGGAGAAAAGCAACTTCTCTCTCTCTTTTTTTTTTTGGACAGGCAGAGTGGATAGTGAGAAAGAGAGACAGAGAGAAAGGTCTTCCTTTTTGCCCTTGGTTCACCCTCCAATGGCTGCTGCAGCCGGCTCATTGCGCTGATCCGAAGGCAGGAGCCAGGTGCTTCTCCTGGTCTCCCATGCGGGTGCAGGGCCCAAGCACTTGGGCCATCCTCCACTGCCTTCCCAGGCCATAGCAGAGAGCTGGCCTGGAAGAGAGGCAACTGGGATAGAATCCAGCGCCCCAACCCGGACTAGAACCCGGTGTGCCGGCGCCACAAGGCAGAGGATTAGCCTGTTAAGCCACGGTGCCGGCCGAAAAGCAACTTCTCAAAAAGACATGGTTGACATCAAGGCTAACATTTGGTTTTAGAAGAAGCAACTTGAAAATAATTTCATTATTTTAAATATTCAAACACTGTAAAAAAAAAAAAGAGTAACTGAAAGCTGTCCTACACCAATATGATGAAACAGGCCATATTAGTGGTAGTTGGCACCCGTCACAAAGACTTTGCAGATTAGCAGTAACAGAGTCCTTAAAAAGTTATTGCTCTAATAAAACAAGCAATTTTATCCTGCAAGTGAGCAAAATAGTGCTTATGACTTCATTTCAGACATCTACAGATAATAGAATAAAAATAACCTGAATCATCACAGACAAACAACAAACAAAAACACAAAGCAAAGAAATCATATTGGGTTTTCCAGTGCCACAGCATCTTCATGCAAAGTGGTTGGTTTACTCAACTAATAATCTCCATTCTGAGAATGAAAACTACTTTTTTCAACATACGTCAATCAGCAGACAAGGAGTAAGGGAGTGATTAAAATAGATCAAGCTTCATTTCTTTTATAACCTTTTTAAATCAAAGAAAGCCATGGAAAGAAAGAAAAATTGGCATAAAACTGAGAGAAAAGCACGCCAAGTGAAAGAAGAACATAATTACACTAAAGTCTGCAGGAGTAGGAATAGATTTCATCTCCATCTGTTTTATTTATTCCATAAAATATAAAGTAAACATGGCTTTATTGAATGGGGAGAGAATATACAGTATGATATGATTTTACAGATAAAAAAACTGAATGGGAGGTAGACAGAAATAAAATGGCACTGAGGTAATCATTATTTTTATTCTTACTGTACCTATAACTGTTTATAGGCAGCACAAAATTTGCATATAACCAAGTTACAAATATGGAAAACAAATTTGAGGAATTATCTCAGGATGAAAATAGTCAAGAATGTAAAAAGGAAATTATTTTCTGCTTATTTAATTAATTCAGAAAAAAATGAGTCGCGAGACAAGTAGTTAGTGGTTCATCAATATTTACACAGAATACGTCCTTTAGCTATAGATGAGATTAAATCTGCAGACTAGAAGGTCATACAAGATACCTGGCAACACTACTGAAGCCAGGCTATCAAGTGCACAACTCTTAATGAAAATTTCTATGTTGGTGCAGGAGAAATAATCTAATATTAATTGTGAAGAAAACATTAGATACCAAAAGAGATGAAAAATTTGCCTTCAAATTTTTTAATTTGTACTAACAGATGCCAGAATATACTGGAGTAACATTTTTGATTTTCTGATGCTAAAACCAGGAGCTAGACCCCAAGTTCTCTTCACAACCAAATTGTGGTCACATCCAAAGCAACACAAAGATATGTCTAAGCTTTTCAATTGCTTAGAAAATCTGATCAATATATACTTTCCATAAAAGAAAAACTAACAGAACAAAAATAATTAGAAATATTTAATCTAGCCGGCGCCACGGCTCACTTGGCTAATCCTCCACCTGTTGCGCCGGCACCCCGGGTTCTAGTCCCGGTTGGGGCTCTGGATTCTGTCCCGGTTGCTCCTTTTCCAGTCCAGCTCTCTATTGTGGACCGGGAGTGCAGTGGAGGATGGCCCAAGTCCCTGGCCCTGCACCCGCATGGGAGACCAGGAGGAAGCACCTGGCTCCTTGCTTTGGATTGGCGCAGCACGCCGGCCGCAGCACACTGGCCATAGCAGCCATTTGGGGGGTGAACCAATGGAAAAAGGAAGACTTTTCTCTTTGTCTCTCTCTCTCTCACTAGCTCTGCCTGTCAAAAATAAAAATTAAAAAAAAAAAGATATTTAATATCATTTGTTTTCCCTGATCGGCAACAACTGAGCACCAAAGGGGAAACCTGTTGAAGTGAAATGGACACTATAAGAAACAATGACCTGATCAGCTCTTGTCCTGACTCTAGATGTACAATGTAATACTTTATCCTTTTTAGTATTTGTTGTTGTTGTTGTTGTTGTTGTTCTAGTACTAGTGGTTGAACTCTGTAATTAACACACAATTATTCTTAGGTGTTTAAATTTTAACTGAAAGGTGATCCCTGTTAAATTTAAGAGTAGAAAAATAGAGGGAGGAGATGTACAATTTGGGACATGCACAATCAGACTTGCCCCAAATGATGGAGTTAGAAATGTGCCAGGGGATTCCAATACAATCCCATCAAGGTGGCATGTACCAATGCCATCTCACTAGTCCAAGTGATCAATTTCAGTTCACATTCGATGGCTCCGATAGGTCTAAGAATCAAAGGGATCACACAAACAAGACAAGTGTCTGCTAATACTAGCTGATAGAATCAAAAAGGGAGAGAAAGATCCAACATGGGAAGTGGGATACACAGCAGACTCATAGAATGGCAGATGTCCTAAACAACACTCTGGCCTCAGAATCAGCCTTTAAGGCATTCGGATCTGGCTCAAGAGCCCATGAGAGTATTGTAGGCATGGAAAGCCAAGATACCATGGAAAAGAAAAAAAAAGGAGAAGACCTAAATGAAAGATCTCTGTGAGTGAGATCCCAGTGGAAAGAACGGGCCATCAAAGAAGGAGGTACCTTTCTCTGAAGGGAGGAGAGAACTTCCACTTTGACTATGACCCTATCGGAATAAGATCAAAGTCAGCGAACTCTAAAGGCTTCCATAGCCCTGGCAACTCATGACGGAGCCTAGGGAGATTACTGACGCCATGAACAGGAGTGTCAAATTGTTAAGTCAGCAACAGAAGTCACTGTGTACTTACATCCCATGTGAGATCTGTCCTTAATGTGTTGTCTAATGTGCAGTGATGCTATAACTAGTACTGAAACAGTATTTTTACACTTTGTGTTTCTGCGTGGGTACAAACTGATGAGATCTTTACTAATTATATACTGAATTGATCTTCTGTATATAAAGATAATTGGAAATGAAAAAAAAAACCCTGGTGTTAAATTGGAATGGCATAGAAAATTAATTAATTAAAAAAATATATATGTAGGATCTCTGCCTTTAATGTGCTGTACACTCTTATTTAATGCTATAACTAGTACTCCAACAGTATTTTTTTTTCACTTTGTGTTGCTATACGGGGGCAAACTGTTGAAATCATTACCTAATATATACTAAACTGATCTTCTGTATATATATAAAAAAAGATATTTAATCCAATTAAAAGGTGGATGAAACAAATTCAAGACACAATGACAGAATAAGGAAATTCTGCATGGTAAAGTTGTAATACAGAATGAACCATTTATAAAAAAAGATAAAAATAAGATGAATGTTCTGAAATAAAAAGAATGAATAATGAAAATGATAATTACCACTCATTTCTTAATTTCTGTTTCTTAGAACAAAAATACATGAATCAGTGAAGATGAAGGTGATGAATCAGAGACTTTTATAATTCATCTTTTCTGGGTCCTTATCTTCTTAATTATGTCAATATGAAATCGGGGGCTGGTGCTGTGTTGTAGCAGATAAAACCACCTCCTGTGGTGCCGGCATCCCTTATGAGCATTCCTTTTGAGCATCCTGGCTGCTCCATTTCCAATCCAGCTCTCTGCTATGGCCTAGGAAGTCAGTGGAAGATGGCCCAAGTCCTTGGGGCCCTGCACCCACGTGGGAGACCCAGAAGAAGCTCCTGACTCTTGACTTTGGATTGGCTCAGCTCCAGCCATTGCGGCCATCTAGGGAGTGAACCAGCAGATGGAAGACCTTTCTCTCTCTCTCTGCCTCTGCCTCTCTGTAACTCTGTCTTCTGGCATCTGTTAGTAAAAATAAAAAAAAATTGAAGACAAATTTTTCATCTTTTTTGGTATCTAATGTTTTCCTCACAGTTAATATTAGATCATTTCTTCTACATTAAATTAGAAATTTTCTAAGTAAGCATTAAGAATCTCTTCTTTCATTTGCCTGGCAGTGTCCTGGTTTATTTGCATTTTCCTGATGCAATCAATATTGGTCCCTTTCATTTTCAAAATATTCTAGATTATAGTCTAGTAAAAATAATCTTAATAATTTCTCATGGTATTTTGATGAAGTATCAAGACTATGGTGAAAAGTTCTATGTAATTTAGATAAATTTTAAAGTACCAAACAAGACTTAAGGGCTGCTGTTGTGCTTTAACTGGTGAGGCCACTGCCTGAGATGCTGCCTGATCCACTTCCAATTCAGCTCCCTGCTTAAGGCACCTGGGAGAATGGTGTAGGATGTCCCAGATACTTGGGCCCCTGTACCCACAAGGGAGATCTGGAAGAGGCTTCTGGCTCCTGGCTTCATTCTGGCCCAGCCCTAGCTGCAGTGGCCAGCTGGGAAGTGAACCAGTGGATGGAAGACTCTCTCTCTCTCTTTCTCTCTCTGTCTTTCTCTCTGTCTCTCCCTTTTTCTGTAACTCTGCCTTTCAAATAATTAAAATACACATTTAAAACAAAAAAATTAAGTATGAAGGCATGTATGGAAATCTAGTTTGGAAGGGTTTGGGTTTTTTTTTTTTTTTTTTTTTTTTTTTTAATTTGACAGGTAGAGTTACAGACAGTGAGAAAGCAAGACAGAGAGAAAGGTCTTCCTTCCATTGGTTTACTCCCCAAATGGCCGCTATGCTGATCAGAAACCAGGAGCCAGGTGCCCCTTCCTGGTCTCTCATGTGGGCGCAGGGGCCCAAGCACCTGGGCCTTCCTCCACTGCCCTCCCCGGCCACAGCAGAGAGCCAGACCAGAAGAGGAGCAACTGGGACCAGAACCCGGTGCCCACATGGGATGCTGGCACCACAGGCGGAGGATTAACCAAGTGAACCACGGTGCCGGCCCCTGGAAGGGATTTTTAAAGTTATTTACCTTATTTTACTACTTACAATTGGAATGATCACTTTTAGTTATTTGACATGTGATTCAATTTGCACTCATTTTCATATTTGTCAAAATGCATGTTCCCCACATCTAGTAGCTGTGTCAAAATTTAGCATGTTGTTTTACAGTAAGAAACAGCATGCAAGTATCCAAAATAACTAGATTTAGACATTTAACTGATTTATACTTTTGCCCCATGGGGATTTTGAGATCTAGAGCTAGTGAACTAATTCTCAAAGAGGTTCTATTGTAGAAGGAATATGAGTAGCTCAGTTCTGTGACTTCTGGTTTCCTGGCCTGTGAGTAATCTCTGGCATAAGTTCAGAAGACTCTCGTGACATTGTGGTAGGGAACTGGGGACTCTAAATTACTAGGTTTGGGACACTGCCACACTAATAATGGAATGGTATATTTCCAAATTCTCTCTAAAATGAAATTTTCTATATATAAAACATAATTCTAAATACCATTGTCATAACAACAACATCAGTAATGATAGCTGCCACTGAGTTGTAAATTCCTAGAATTTAATCTGAAGGAAAATTAGAGTAGTACACTAAGAATTTTCAGTGAGAAGGCACACTTTGATGAATATTTTCTAAAATGAACAAAATGAAAGACCAAAACAGAATGGAAAAGAAAAGAGAGACAGAGAAAGAAATCAATTGAAACAAAGAGTAAAATCTTTGAATGTCTCAAAATAGGATTACTGAATAAATTCATACCAAATCGTTAAATCTCATGTTTCTGAACAGTGAATTTTATAGAAAATTAGTATTGATGTTTCATATGCACAGCTAATATAAAAAAAGAAATTCACATTTTCCGATTTTTGAGTCATTTCTGATGGCAAAATTATTGACATTATTTTTCTCCATGTACTTCTTAAGAACTTTCGAAGTTCCTATAATGAACACTAGCTTCCTAGTCAGACATTTAAAATATTATTTACAACCTGGGTATTTTTGGTAATAAAAGTCTATAAAGAAGTGACATTTTATTGTCCCAGATATTTATTATAAACCAATCTGCCATTTACAACTTAAATGTAGGGAAAATATTCCATCCTGTTGAGTTCAGCATGATTGGGTTCACCTGTGTGATATACAATGCATTTTATATTAGTTTGTGTGGCCATAAAGTCAATAAAAGGAACAGCAGTCTTCCCCATAGAATGCTCACCTACTGTAGCTTTCAGCTTATTATATAGCAAAGAGGAACAAAATACTCATAGTAACAATGTATTTTTAATAGGTTCTCAAGCTGTCCCTTTCACAAAGAGTTGTGGCTGAATACAGATGTGGCTGCTGTGAGGTTTTATATGAGTGGACGGGCTGAACAAAAACCAGGTAGGTAGACATTTATCTAACACAAATGCGTTGGCACCTCAGGCATAAAGCCTACTGATTTTCTACTGCATTACTAGTTCTGTTTTCCCTGAATGTGGCTCAGCTTTCAAGGGAAAATGCTTTCTAGAAGCAAAGCAAAGCAAAGATTATCAAGCATAAATATTAGACACAAAGAAGGCTACTTAGGAGAATCAATAAATTCTCAAAGAAACATTGTAGATACAAATGATGTAAGTACTCATCAATTTAAATTTAACATTTAAAATGTAAATTTAAATTTAAAATTAGATATGATAATATACAATTACAATTGGAAAGCATGTTTCCTCCTTTTAGTGGCTGAATATGACTCTAAAACAATCTCCCTCGCCCCACTCAGATTCCCCAGTTTTAGATTTCATTCCTAGATTCTCCTTTACTTGAAACACAGAGTTCCTCCATCCAATTAGAAAATGCTACCTAGTAAGCAAAGGTCATCAACTAATGTCAATGCCTATGACAATCAGCCAGTTAACAAAATTAGAGAGGAAAACTTAGTGATTATTCTCTCTGATTCCTGATATATCTTTCCTCACTTTTCATAAGTACAGAAAAAAATAGTTCTCTACTCTCAGAAAACACATCAGTATTAGTGGTGTGCTTAATGCTGACTTTATTTAGTATATGGAGACAATAGAAGCTGGCAATGATTATGGCAAATTAAAGAGGATTTCTATAAAGGAAGGGCAGGTGAATACTATTCAGCTCTCATGTAGTGTTGCTATGAAAAATGCAAGCCTAGGATGTTGGTTCCAGTGAATGGCTAAGACACCACTTGGGTTGCCAATATGGAGTGGTTAGGTTCAAATTCTGGTTCTAATCCCCATTCTAGCTTCCTGTTAATTTGCATCCTGAGAGCAGCAAGTGATGGTATAAGTGTTTGGGTCTACCCACGTGGGAGACATGGATTGAGTTCCTATTTCTGGGCTTTGGCCTGGCCCAGACCAGCCATTTTGAGCTTTTGGGGAATGAGCCAGCAAAAGGTATATCTGTCTCTTTCTGTCTCTCTGCCTTTCAAATAAGTAAATAATAATAATAATAATAATAATAATAATAAAAACATAATCCCAGTGTTGTCAGTCTCAAGTCAACATTGAGAAAAAGGAATGCTTATCTTAAAATATACAGCATATTTTTACAAAATACAGCATATGGCTTGTAACATGAATTCCATGACACACTTCAATATGGAATTTAAATATTAATCATGCAGAGATAGTATATGTTATAGTTAAATGCATGAACTGTGAAGTTCGAGTCCCTGTGATGGAATTTGGCAGATATGGACCCTGATATTAGATATTTTACAGAATTGGTTAAGGGATAAATACACTAAAATGTGTATTACTTAAAAGAAAATAGAGGGGCCAGCGCTGTTGCCCAGCAGGTTAACACCCTGGCCTGAAGTGCCAGCATCCCATATGGGCACCGGTTTGAGACCCGGCTGCTCCACTTCCGATCAAGTTCTCTGCTATGGCCTGGGAAAGCAGTAGAAGATGGCCCAAGTCCTTGGGCCCCTGCACCTGTGTGGGAGACCCGGAAGAAGCTCCTGGCTCCTGGCTTCAGACTGGTGCAGCTCTGGCAGTTGCGGCCATCTGGGGAGTGAACCAAGACCTCTTTCTCTCTCTCTCTGCTTCGCCTCTCTCTGGGTAACTCTGAATTTCAAATAAATAAATAAATCTTAAAAAAAAAAAGAAAATAGAGTCAAGTGTCAGGAATTATTAAATTATTAATTGATTGAATAAAGAGGAACCTGCATTATTCACAAATTTATCTCTAGATTATCTCTATAAATAGGTGCTCAGAAAAGTTGATAACTGCTGAATTGTAGAGAAAGCAACAACTTAGAGTTGGAAAGACTTGGGCTCAAACTATATTTACTGTATTTAACAATAGTGCAACCTTGAAGTGGGCATTTGGAGCAGCGGTTAAGATGTTTCTTGAGAAGCCCACATCCCATAATGTGCCTGGATTCAAATTCCTGCTATCTTCCTCATTGCATCGTTTTGCTAATGGGCACCCTGGGAGGTAGTGATGATGGCTCAAGTGCCTGCATCTCTGCCACCCACATGAGAGACCCAGTCTGAGTCTTACACCAGGCCATGTCCTGGCTATTGTGGGCATTTGGGTAGATGGGGGATTGCTCTTTGTTTAGTGGCAAACCCAATTCATATGTCCCTGTGCTTTTCAAGTATTGCTTTATTTATTTATTTTTAAAATTAATTTATTTACTTGACAATCAGAGTTACATAGAGAGAGAAGGAGAGGCAGAGAGAGGAGAGAGAGAGAGAGAGGTCTTCCACGTGATGGTTCACCCCCGAAATGGCTGCAACGGCCGGAGCTGTGCTGATCTGAAGCCAGGAGCCAGGAGCTTCCTCCGGGTCTCCCACATGGGTCAGGGGCCCAAAAACTTGGGCCATCCTCCACTGCTCTCCCAGGCAACAGTAAAGAGCTGGATTCAAAAAGGAGCAGCCAGAACTCGAATGGGTGCCCATTTGGGATGCCGGCACTGCAGGCGGCAGCTCTAACCACTACGCCACAGTGCCACCCCTCAAGTATTGTTTTATATGTAACCTTGGGTATTAAACTTGCTGAAAATCTGTAATAATTACAACAATAGAGCTACAATATGTATGGTTGGCTCTAACATATATATGACCTCCATGGCTTTGCCCTGTGATATTATCCCTGTGTTAATGTTACTTCACATGACAAAGAGATTTTGCATATAGAATTAATTTGACATTAAAACAGAAAATTATAGGGCTGAGTTGTCTGAAGGACATACCTGAGCACTTTGAAAGTAGAGTTTTCTTCTGTTGGTGACAAGATCAGAGGCACAAGAGAATTGGCATCATGTTCCTAGTCTTGAGATTGGGAGGAGGTCCATGAGAAGACATTTGGGACACCCCTTAAAACAGAGAGCATTCTCCAGCTTCAAAAGCAAGGTAGTTAGGAAATGGGCACCTCACATCTACATGCAGAAGGAAGGGATGGGATTCTTGCCATAACCTGAATGAAACTGGAAATGGATGATTCCTCAAAGCATCCATAATGGCCCAGCCTGGTTGGACCCTTGATTTGAGCCTTGAGAGTATTCTGAGCAGGACTCCAGCTGAGCTCTCCCAGACTTCTCGCATACTGAACTGAGAGCTGTTATGTGGGTGTTCTTTACGCCACAAAGTTTATGGCAATATTTTACACAGCAATAGAAAACTAATACAGCATGTAAATTGTGTTACACTTAGTAGCTACATATTAAATGTTAGTGATTATTATAATTAAATATTTGTTCAGTGGCTCAAGATTGAACATTTGGTGTTAAAATTCTTCCTACAAGCAAAATTACCCTATATGTAGTTTCATATTTCTCTTCTTTTTTTAACCTTCTGAATGCTAAGAGTAATAATACATACTTTACAGAGACAAGAACAGCAAGAAACTGCAAAGGGTGTGGAAAAGGAAAGTAAACAACTATTCTTGGAATAACTGATTCACTTGAGATATTCCTTTCCTAGAAATATTTAATGGGAAAACTAACCAATACTTTTCTGTAGTGGTTTCTGATATATCCAGTCCTTTCTGAATTGGTTGGAAAAATGTCTAATTTTAGAATTTTATGACCCATTGCTCTGTTGGAAAGGTCTATCCACTTTTAGAACTGGAAGTGATCCAGGGTATACCTTGTAGAACTGAAAGTTCTAAGACATAATTATGGATTTGTTATTTGCTTCTTAATGCCTAACATAGAGTAGGTACTCAGTATTTGCGGGAAGAATGTATCCCATAACTATATTCTGGCTCGTGATTGTAGTCATCTTCTTAAGATTAATTAATTTGTTCATTTGAAAGGCAGAGACAGAAAGATACATAGCAAGAGATCTTTCAACTGATTCACTCCCTGACCCAGTGCTGGGCCAGACCAAACCCAAGAGTCAGGAACTCCATCTGGGTCTCCCATCAGTGTTGCAGGAACCAAAGTATTTTTGCCAACATCTGCTGCCTTCCAGGCACATTAGCAGGAAGCTGGATTGGAAGGGGATTTAATTCCAGGTATCCCAATAGGGGATGACAGTGTCTCAAGCAGTGACTTAACCCAATGTACAACACTCACCCCTAGCAATCTTTTTCAAAACACTTAGCTTAGTGCCTGACAAAGGAAGTCTTCAATAATCTTGAACAAGTGAGTGAATAAATGGATGAAATTTCTGTTGCCTCTTAACACCATGACGTTCTCCCCCTATGTCTACACTCTCCCCTGCCCACTACTGCTAAATTTCCAAATTATATCTCTTTCCAAACAGCTAAAAGAAAGCATTTCATAGAATGCTCATTGGATCATAGTTTTAGAGCAGATATCTCTGATTTTTCATCATATAGGAAGTAATTTATATATCTTGAAGTATCTTAAGTGTCATCATAATTTCAAAGAGCATGATACTAAAGCAGAATGTGTGAATAGCGGATGTAAATTTTCCAAAGTTGAATCCTTCTATTAAAACTAAATGAAGTATTAATACTTTTGATGAAACCCGCTACTACCAGTATTAAAATATGTTTCAACTCAACTGCATGTTGTTCAGAATCTTCACATTCAGGGGAAATAAAGACATATGGGGGGAAATGGGACAGAGAATTAATGTTGTATGTATATGAATTATGCCAAATTTTATGTTAAATAACTGATTACAATTATAGGTGTGTCCTTTTGGCATGCTGTTAATATTCTTGAATCAGAAAGTAATTAGATCTTTGCTTTAAAAATATTGAATCAAACCATAAGAAAATAATATCCCTATGATTAAGACTATATAGAAGGATCATGATTTAGGCATAAGTAATAAAAACAAAGTCTTCAGAAAGTTGACAGAGGGAGAAGCATTATGACAAAAACAGTTAAGTCTCTGCTTAGGATCCCATATCAGAGTGCCTGGATATAGTACAGGCCTCTTCTGCTACTATACCTGGGAGACAGTAGATGATGACCCAAGTACTTGAGTTCCTGTCACCTACATGGAGACCCAGGTGAGTTCCTAGATCCTGACTTCATCATAGCCTAGTGCCAGTAGTTGCAGGCACTTGGAGTGAACCAGGTGATGGAAGATAAAGCACTCAGACAGGAGGAAATCCTGCTTACTCACAGTGTGGTCAGTCCTTTTGCTCTTTTCAGGGCTTCCCTGATTGCATGGGGCTAGCCTACTACAAGGAGACAATCTGCTCTACTTGTCTACCAATTCAAATGGTAATCAAGAAACGATCTCACAGACACATCCAGAATAATGTCTAACCAAGTATCTGGTTTCCTTGTGGCCCAATTAAGTTGACAGATACAATTAACCACCATAGTACAAGCTTTGGGATAACGAACATTTCAAGACACATTTCCAGTTGTCCACATAATTCATATAAACTGCTTACAGTTACAGCCTCTGCTTTGAAAAACTTTCTTCACTCCTTTCTCCCTCCTTTTCTATGTGTGTATAATTTATTTCAAATAAGTATTAAAGAGAAGATTAAACTAGGATGATTTTGAGAATACTCTGGTTTTTGGGGAGTCCGTTTCAGAGTATGTTCTTACAGAATTTTTCATATGGAATGAAGTAAAGGTAACAGCACAAATTCATTCCAGTACATTTTCTCCTGAACTGTTAAGATCAGTTACACTGGTAATAAAATTCTGGGTATCTCTCTACATTTTTTCTCTTGCTTGAATGTTTCTTAGTTAAGAAAAACAAATTAATATTAGAAAGGTATGATATTTGGCTAATCCTCCACCTGTGGCACCAGTACCCATGGTTCTAGTCCTGGTCGGGGTGCCGGATTCTGTCCCAGTTGCTCCTCTTCCAGTCCAGCTCTCTGCTGTGGCCCGGGAGTGCAGTGGAGGATGGCCCAAGTGCTTGGGCCCTGCACCTGCATGGGAGACCAGAAGAAGCACCTGGCTCCTGGCTTCAGATCAGCGTGGTGCACTGGCCGCAGTGCACCAGCCGCAGTGGCCATTGGGGGGTAAACCAACGGAAAAAGGAAGACCTTTCTCTCTGTCTCTCTCTCTCTCACTGTCCACTCTGCCTATCAAAAAAAAAAAGTATGATATTTCTCTACAAGTTCATAAACACAAATGTAAATTTAAGTGGCTACAGAATGTGTACACAGAAATCACACAAAGGTTAACTCAGTGCCAAAACATTCTAAGAAAACAGTACAAAGAGTAAACAATTAGTATATGGTCTCATAAAGGTTTCTTTTATATAAAACCGATCTTTTTTAATATAAAGCCAGCCTTTATCAACTTTCCATTAAAACATTGGATATTTCATTAAAATTATTCACTTTATAAATTGAACTACCCACCCCCATTCAAATATGGGGAGCAATCCATTATTTAAGATGTTTAGAACTGACTGCAGAGAAACAATTGCAATCCATAGTCTTACCAAAAATAAATAACTGAGTGATAAATAAATTGATGCTGGATTACGGCACAATGGTTTCCTTTCACCTTGTAATACTTAACTTGATTGGAAAAAAATTAATGATATTTCTTATGCTTATCACAGAACATTCCCTGTAGAACCAATATTTTTCTATTTATGTTTATATGGAAGAAGTGGAACTATACCCTGATGACAATTGTTTTAAATCCAATCAACATTTCACAACTGAATGGCCTCTTACCTTCACTTTCCACTTGGTCAGTCCTACTATACTCCTAAGTGGGACCTGTACTTTCACACTGAAATTATTATCTGAAGACATTAAGGTTTTATTGAGAGATTTCATTTTTAGTAATTTATTTTTTTTAATTTTAAAAATTTTTATTAATATAAATAGAACAGAATTCATGTATTTTATAGGTACAATTCTAACAAGATAACCATAATTTCCTACCTCCCCCTCTCCCTCAATTCAGTCCACTTCCTTCCTTTCTTTTTTTTTAGAAAGCTTTTATTTACTAAATGTAAATTTCATTGGTACAACTTTTGAAATATAGCAGTTCTTCCCCCCATGACCGCCCTCCCATCCATAAG
The DNA here is from genome assembly GCF_033115175.1 of Lepus europaeus. Taxonomy (NCBI): domain Eukaryota; kingdom Metazoa; phylum Chordata; class Mammalia; order Lagomorpha; family Leporidae; genus Lepus; species Lepus europaeus. The sequence continues at coordinate 48,794,483 of NC_084845.1, forward strand.
CCAACCCACCTCCTACTCCCTCGCCCATCCCATTTTTCATTAAGATTCACTTTTAATTATCTTTATATACAGAAGATCAACTCTATACTAAGTAAAGATGTCAGCAGTTTGCACCTACACAGACACACAAAGTTTAAAGTACTGTTTGAATACAAGATCTACCATTAATTCTCATAGTACAACTCATTAAGGACAAAGGTCCTACATGTGGACCAAGTGCACAGTGACTCCTGTTGTTGATTTAACAATTGACACTATTATTTATGATGTCAGTGATCACCCACGGCTCTTGTCATGAGCTGCCAAGACTATGGAAGCCTTTTGAGTCTACGAACTCCATCAGTATTTACACAGGGCCATAAGCAAAGTGGAAACTCTTTCCTCCCTTTAGAGAAAAGCACTTCATTCTTTGATGGCCCTTCTTTCTGCTGAGATCTCACTCACAGAGGGTCTTCATGTACATCATTTTTTTACCACAGTGTCTTGACTTTCCATGCTTGAAATGTTCTCACAGGCTTTTCAGCCAGATCCAAATGCCTTAAGGGCTGATTCTGAGGTCAGAGTGCTATTTAGAGCATTTGTCATTCTAGGAGTCTGCTGTGTGGCTTTCTTCCCATTTTGAATCATTGTCTCCTTTTTAATTCGATCTATTATTACCAGACACTTGGTCTTATTTATGTGATTCATTTGACACTTAATCCTATCTATATGATCAGTTACACACTTAATATGATCACTTTAACAATGTAAGATGGCATTAGTACCTGCCAACTTAATGGAATTTGGAGTCCCATGGCAAGTTTTTAGATGTAAGTCCTTAGATGTAAGTCTGTGGAAACATGTGCCTAATTGTACATCTCCTCCCTCTCTTATTCCCATTCTTATTTTCTACAGGGATAAATTTTCAATTCAATTTAAACACCTAAGAATAATTCTGTGTTAAGTAAAGAGTTCAAACAATGGTATTAAGTAGAAAAAGAAAATAGAAAACAGAATAAAATAGTAAGCTGTTTCTCCACAGTTAGGACAAGGGCTGACAAGTCATTGCTTCTCATAGTGTCAGTTTCATTTCCACAGGTTTCCTTTTAGGTGCTCAGTTAGTTGTCACAGATTTCTAGTTTATTTCCACTGTGGTCAGAGAAGATGCATGGTATGATTTTGATTTTTTGAATTTGCTGAGATTTGCTTTATGACCTAGTAGGTGGTCAATCCTAGATAAAGTTCCATGAGAACTTTCTTCTTGCTGAGAAGAATGTGTATTCTGCAAATGTAGGATGAAAAGTTCTGTAGGTATCTGTTGGGTCCATTTGATCTATAGTGTCAATTAAATCTTTTTCCTTGTTGGTTTTCTGTCTGGTTGATCTGTCCATTGCTGAAAGTGGATTATTGAAGTCCCCCAATACTACTGTATTGGAGTCTAAGTCTCCCTTTATATCCTTTGACATTTCTTTTAAATAGCTAGGTGCTCTGTAATTAGGTGCATATACATTTATAATAGTTACATCTCCCTGCTGAGTTGATCCCTTAATCATTATATAGTGCCTTTCTTTGTCTTTTTGAACAGTTTTTGTGTTAAAGTCTATTTTGTCTGATATTAAGATGGTTACTCTCTCTCTCTCTTGGCCTCTACTTCCCTCTCTGTGTAACTCTGATTTTCAAATAAATAAATAAATCTTTTTAAAAAACCACAAAGACATTTGAAAAGTTCATGGAAAAATGGAATTAAAAATAAGTGCATTAAAAAGGGGGGGGCTGGCACCATGATATAGCAGGTAAAGGAGCCACCCGCAGTGTCAGCATCCCATATGGGTGCCGGTTTGAGATCTGGCTGCTCCACTTCCAATCCAGCTCTCTGCTATGGCCTTTGGAAACAGCAGAGGATAGTCTAAGTCCTTGGGCCCCTGCACCCACATGGGAGACCTGAAGGAGGCTGCTAGCTCCTGGCTTCAGATTGGCACAGCTCTAGCCATTGTGGCCATCTGAGGAGTGAACCAGCAGATGGAAGACCTCTCTCTCTTTCTCTGCACCTCTCCTTCTGTATGTAACTCTGACTTTCAAATAAATAAATAAATCTTAAAAAAATACACAAAGATATTTGAAAAACTTCATGGAGAAACAGAATTAAAAATAAGTTCATTGGCCGGTGCCGTGGCTCACTAGGCTAATCCTCAGCCTGCGGCGCCGGCACACCGGGTTCTAGTCCCAGTTGGGGCACCGGATTCTGTTCTGGTTGCTCCTCTTCCAGTCCAGCTCTTTGCTGTGGCCCGGGAGTGCAGTGGAGGATGGCCCAAGTGCTTGGGCCCTGCACCCACAGGGGAGATCAGGAGAAGCACCTGGCTCCTGGTTTTGGATCAGCGCGGTGTGCTGGCCGCAGTGCGCTGGCCACAGTGGCCATTGGATGGTGAACCAATGGTAAAGGAAGACCTTTTTCTCTGTCTGTCTCTCTCACTGTCCACTCTGCTTGTCAAAAAAAAAATAATAATAAGTTCATTAAAAAAAAGAAGGCTACACCAGTTCTTTTTTTGTTTCTGTTGGCATGGAATATCTTTTTCCATCCCTTCACTTTCAGTCTGCATGCATCTTTGTTGGTAAGATGTGTTCTTTGCAGCAGCAAACAGATGGGTTTTGTTTTTTAATCCATTCAGCCAGTCTGTTTCTTTTAACTGGGGAGTTGAGGCTATTTACATTCAAGGTGACTAGAAAGTAATGACTTTGCCCTGCCATTTTTCAAAAAATATTCCTAATTTATGCTTTGAACTTCCTTTGATCTTTTACTGAGAAATTTTCTTCCTTTACCTTCTTTTGTATTGATGATCATGTTTCTGTGTTTCTGTGTATAACACATCCTTAAGAATCTTTTGCAGGGCTGGATGAGTAGTGACAAATTCTTTCAATTTCTGATCGTTATGGAAGGTCTTTATTTCACCTTCATTCACAAATGAGAGCTTTGCAAGGTATAATATTCTGGGATGACAGTTTTTTTCTCTTAAGACTTGGACTATATCTTGCCATTCTCTCCTCCCCGTAGGGTTTCTGATGAGAAGTCCGCTGTGAGTCTAATTGGAGATCCTCTGAAAGTAATCTGGCATTTCTTTCATGCACATTTTAGAATCTTCTCTTAATGTTTCACTGTGGTGAGTTTGATTACAGTGTGTCATGGCGAGGATATTTTCTGCTCATGTCTATTGGGAGTTCTGTGTGCTTCCTGAACTTGAATGTTCTTTTCTTTCTCCAAACCTGGGACATTTTCTGCTATTATTTTTCTAAAAAGGCCTTCTAATCCTTTCTCTCTTTCCATACCTTAGGAACTCTTAGAACCCATATGTTGTTTTATTTTTTAAAGTATCCTATAGATTCCCAACAGTGTTTTTTAGATTTCTAATTTCCTCTTGTTGTTGTTGTTTTGACTGTATAGTTTTCTGTGCTTTGTCTTCTAAGTCCGATATTCTCTTTTCTGCTTCACCAATTCTGTTTTTAACATTCTCCACTGCATTTTTTATTTGTTCTATTGAATTCTTCATTTCATTTTGATTCTTCTTTAAGATCTCAATTTCATGGGAGAAATTTTCTTTCATGTCTGTGTGGATTTCATTAGTTCACGTATTTGTTTTTGATTACTTCTATGTAATTTCATGATCAATTTTTTGAGTTCCATTTCCTTCATTTCTTCTATCTCCTCATCGTCACAATCTAGCATTGAAGTGTCATGTTTTTTGGAGGGTGTCATGTTGTCTTCTTTATTCCTGTTTCTTGGATCTGTGTGTTTGTTGTTTGGCATTTGTGGAGATAACCACTGGTTTCTACCCTCCCCCCCCCCACCCCCGTGGAAACTTTTATCGTTGTACTATGACTCTGTAGATAAACGGAATGTCTGCTTTCAGTGAATCTCTAGAGGCTTGTAGTGGGTGTGGTCAGAGAGCTCTGTTAAGGGTTAAGGGTGTGCCTAAGGTGACACACCCAGATTTGATTTAGCAAATCTCTCTCTCTCTCTTTAAATCAGAAGGAAGGTATATTTTGCTCAGCTGAGCTCTCAATGGAGACCAGAGCCTGAGCGCTAGCCTCAGAGGGCATAATATTCGTCTGCTCTGTCCCAAGGACCATGCAAAGGATCTGTGCAGTCCTCGGTGTAAGTTCAGATTCCCCAGCAATGTCTCTCACCAGGAATCTCTGAGCTGTGGAGTCTCCCACTGAGATTGCTTAAAGTCCTATACACTCTCAGTTTTTTTTTTTTTTCTTCACAGTCCCAGATCAGGAGCTTCACACAGTCACAAGCTCCTAGCCTCCTGTTAGTTCTCCCCACCAGAGTCAGGAATCTCTACTTGGCTAATTGCTGGGCACAGATGTGAGCTGGTACAGCTATTACATATGTCCAAAATAGTGCCTGCTTTATTGGCCTGTTACAGTATGCCCTTGTAAAGTGATCAGAGAGGGAATAACGTGTCCATCCAGTTCTTTTTTTTTTTTTTTTAATTTCTCCTCCAGTTTGGCTGGTACATTTCTCCCCACAGGGCTCCAAGCCTGGTTCCCTCTAGGCTCTTGCTGATGCTTTTTTGCCAGTGGCTTAGGCTGCTGTGGTCTGGTCTCACTTCACTTTCCAATGCTGGTGCATAGGCTCTCAGCTATTGGAGTCCTGAGCTTTGGTTGCCTATGGCCTCCACATAGGTCCACTGTGTCCCTCTAATTTCATTAGAGCTTCCTTTTCATTTTTCCCTAACTCTTCCCTGAGACTACACTATCTCCACTTTTTTTAAAAACTATCTTCTCCTGAGCTAGAGCAGTAAGCTCCCTCCCAACTCTGCCATCTTGGAACTTGGGCTCATTTTTTATAATTTAACACCCACTGAATTCAGCATTTATACCAACGTACCATATTTATTGTAGTTGGAAATAATCTGAGATTAAAAGAAGCAATGCATGGGCCTTAAGCCAGGATGAATATATTAGAAACTCTCTGAGAGGTATTTGGGTATAGGCACTTTGATACTGATGATTTAACATGAATTTGAGTTTAGGAGTCCTTGCTTCCTAAGAGGTTGATGATTTTTTGAATTTCCCAAGTAGTTTCAATTTGCCCTTGTGTGGAAACTTCACTAACTGAAAGCAGCCCAAAACTTTTCAGAGCTAGTATTGATGAAGAAGCACCATCAAACTGAGGTAGCGAATTAGATTTTTGTATCATAATGCTCTGAAGATAGCTTCCAAAGATGAAACCAATAAGCTTTTTCCTCTCTAAAATTTCATTATGAAAACCATCAAACATACAGAAATAATGAAAGAATGGCAAGCAAAGAGCCATGGCTCACTGGTTAAATTTAACAATTGTGAATATTTTGTTGTACTTGTTTTTATTTGTTTTTGTTTTCTCCCATCCATCCTTCCTCCCTTTCCTCCTTCCTTCCTTCCTTAATTTATTTGTATAAAACAGCTCTTTATATATTTAGACAATAGCATTGTAGTAAGACTGTGAAGCCTCATAAGCATTCATTTGCAGAAGTCAACATATGTTTAGAAGATTATTATGTAATATGAGGTTGTGGGATTGCAGAATTAAAGGATAAAATATATTTATAAATATACTTCACCAGGAAAAACAAAAAGGAGAACAATAAGAAAAACACAGGGATGTGTAAGACAGCTATGACACATGGTGAAAATAACTAATATATGTGGCTCATGTGAAATGACTATATTATTTAAATATACATGATTGTATATGCATAAAATCCAAATGCAAAAAAATTAGAAACCCATGCATTTTTTTTTGATAATAGGCATTTTCTGTGAAATTTCTGAAGACCCTTCACACATATGTAAGGTATATGTAAATATGCTAAATATATATATACATATTCATTTGCTTATTCATCTATATCTGTACTTTCTGGGCATTTCTGGATACAATAAAACAAATGCATATGCTGTATATTATATGATACATGGAAATAGCTGTATTCATATAGCATATACATAATTAATACACAGAAAAAGCTGAGTTAAGGAATTCTGTTGAGAAATATCAACTTTGACTATAGCAATCACCAAATGAATGATATTATTTTATAAATGAGAAAACCAACGAGTCAGACAACTTGTAATCATCTGCACCCTGAATTGTGGACATCCATCATGTCATGGTTCTCAAATTTTAACCTGTGTCAGTACCACATGGAGAACATGTACACTACTCTGAGTTCTTCTCAGAAACAGAATTAAAATGAGAGACAGAGAAAGACACTAAGGAATTCACTGACATGACTATGTAGCGTGAGACCATCTGCTGTCTGCAGACTGGAGATCCAGACAGCCACTAGTACAGTTCAGTTTAAATCTGAAAGACTAAGGACTGGAGGGAACCAATGGCATAAGTCTTAGTTCAAGGACTGGAGTAGACTGGTGTTCAAGCTCAGAAAAGGAAAAAACAAAAAAAAAAAAGGTGAATCAGGCTAGTGATTCAGATTCTGATTATGATGCCTGTGTCCAACATGGGAGTGCTGCGGCTCGGTTCCCACCTCCAGCTCCCGATTCCAATTTTTTGCAAATGTAGACTCTGGAAGGCAGTGGTGATGGCTCAAGTACATGGGTCTCTGCTGCCTACATGGGCGAGTGGACTTGATTTCCTCAATATTTGTTTAGAACCTGACCAAGCCTCAGATTTTGTGGCCTTTTGAGAAGTGTACCAGAAGATGGGAAGTCTCTGTCTATCTGTCTCTGTCCTTAGGCCTCTCAAAAAAAAATTAAAAATGGCTAAACCTCTCCTTCCTCCAACTTTTGTTCTGTTGAGACCCTTAACAGTTTTGATAATGTACACCCACAGTGAGGGTAGGGCAATCTGTTTTATTGAGTATTTTGATTCAAATGTTAATCTCACCTGGGAACACTTTCATAGACACACTCAGAAATAATATTTAGTTATCTGGGAACCCCTGATCCAGCCATGCTGGCAAAAAGTTAGCCAATATCACATGTTAAAGTGAAGACTGCAGGTTCCTATCTCTAGAATTTTCTGAATCAATAGGTTTAGGTGCAATTTGACAGCTTTCCATCCTAATGAGTTCCCATGAATGCCCATGCTGCAGTTCCAGAATCACTACTGTGAGAATCACATCACTTGAATTTCAAGACTCAGCTCAGAAGTCATTTCTCAGGCCCAAGGCAGTCTGTGTACTGCAATATCTCTGTGCCCCCTTTTCCTCCTCACTGTTTATTTGTTTAAAATGTCCTTCCCAAAATTCTGTGTTGCCTTTTAAGAAACAGATAGCTGGATATAGTTAAATACAATGTTTTAGCTATGAACATTTCAAACCTTTCTCCAACACATGTGCACACACACACACACATACACACATGCACATGGTATAGCATATGTTTATAGCTCCTTAGGGAAGGAAACCAAGGGAAGGATCCTGTTGAGTAATCAGTGAGACAAATCCCATAACTTTTACCTGCACAGTGCTTATTAAATTTTGAGGATTGAAAAATAAATGAGTTACTTGAATGATCATGGTTTACACACAACAGATTGCTATAATATAGAAATTAAAACTTATGTTTTGTTAGTTTTCACCATGACTCAGCAAAGTGACTGGCATGTAAAGAACAGGTGACTACTTTAGAACAGACAAAATGAAAGCTTTAAAGATTTGTATTTAAAAGCCTTCTGTTCTTTCATAAAATCTTTGAAGCCGAGTATGATCTCAATACATACTCTAGACAAGTCTGAGTGTACTTGAAAACATTCATGGAATATACATATTATAAAAGAAAAGGCTTGGATAGATTTCAAAAAATTTTTGTACCCAAATAAACTTATCTTTTAAACTACCTTTTCCCACAAACATTTAGAAGTACCTTCATATTCTCAGACAGCTCTGAGGGAGAAATAAAATGTATATGGTAGTTAAAAATATATATGGAAAAATATTGACAACTTGAAGCCTATAAACTGCTGGTATCCTGAGTATTAAAAAAATGGTAGAGCTGGGTATAAAATGTAAGGTCCATTAACAACTCTGGATTCCAAACATCCCTTCCTCCATAAAATGAAGGCAATATCAACAACCTCAGAAGTTTATTGTGAGAGTTAAAATAAATAACAAATCCAAAGCACATGGAGGATCCTCTGAGAAGCTGGGATGGGGCTGTGATACTTACACCAAGTATGTGACATTTATCGTACATTTGACAGAGTCTGTTTTTTTCCCCCAAATGATGCAACCCCTTCTACTTGAAAATGTCTGCCAAGAGCAGAGAGCAGGAAAAAAAAATTGCCTCCCACACTTACTTCATGTTATTCTTCTTCCCTATTTTAATTTTGTGGGCCCACTGGCTTGGGCAGATGGGCCCATTTATCACCCTTGCAAATCAACCCTATTAAGTGCATAACTGTTTCTTGGGTCTAATATGAGAGATGAGAGAATCAAGTTTCGTATATATTTTTAAGAGTCTGCTTATGACAGATTAAAATAGCTGCTACATTCTAACATTTCCAGAAGATGAAAGATTAAAAATGCAAGTATCTATGCTTTAGGGAAGGGCAGGTAAAAACATAGAATCAGAGAGGAAAATTCCCAAACAGCAGGAATCATAGCTTAATATCTCTTTCTCACCTCTGGGTACTGTGCTATTATTTATTTTGTTGAATATATCACCTTTCTTTTTGAAGGAAAAGCACAAATAGATGAATAATTGATGTATATATAACTAGGCAAATTCCCTAGTCTTTCTCCTAAATAGGACAAAAGACATAAGGTTCCCAGTATGTCCCATTTTATCACACTAACACCCAAAATTTAGTAGATTACCAAAAATGCATTGCTGTATCACCTTTGGAAAGCAAGCTCCTGTATATATGGAGTAAACACTATTGTTTTTACTGCATCTTTCTCTCCTAATTAAGTTCAATAACCTCAAACAAGTCACTTAGCTTTTTGGAACCTCAATTTCTTTTATCTGCAAAATGGGGATTATGATCCTGTCCTTCTACCAAGAGTAATTTCAAGGATCAAAGCACTTTTTGATGAAAGAGGTATTACATATATGGATCTTCATATTCTAGTCTTCGGAAATATTATAGGGTTGAAGCATACTATTTATTTTCAAATTTCCTTAATCTCTATGCATCTGGCTGATCATATTCTGAATATCTGACACCAAGATACACACAAACACACACACACACAGAATATATATGTGTGTGTGTATATATATATATTTTTTTCCCTTTTGAAAAAAGCTTTAGGAATACCCTCTACCATTCCAATTAAGTGGACATAAAGTTAATATAAAAAATGCTTCATATGTAAAGTCCACATTTTTTCATCCTCCTTTTTGCTTGTAATTTTAAAATGTATTATAAATACATCACCCATTGTCATAAGTAACATTTTAAAATTAAAGGAAAAAAGGAAAATGAAAAAATGGGGACTTCACATGTACAGAAAAGGCAGCAATTACTGGATTCTGGAATGCCAGCTCTTTGAGAAAGTCTCAGCTAAAATTCCAAATTTCTCTGAACCAGAGTTTCTTGATACAATCCGTTAACCAAGCATCATGGCACTATAATTTTGGAGAGTGGAGATGTCATGTTTGAGAACAAGTAAAAGATCCAAATTATATCACCTGTTCTTTTCCACTCCTTTAATTATATTTTGCACCTGTATCTCTGTCAGCAACAAAAATTGCTAAGTATACCTGCACATGGTGGTGGGAATCTCTGCACTGATTTAGGTACTGTTTTCACTGATACCTTAGTGCATTGATTCCAGGAGTTTCCTGATATCTAAAGGCACCACAATCAAAAAGAAAGTAAGCTTTCCTCAAACTCCCAGAGCTGCATCCCAGCAGGGTGGGGATTGCCTGCTCCCCAGTCCAAACACTGAAAAAGAATGACAATGCATTTAGTTGCAAGTCCAACTCTATCTCATTCTCGTTGTTACAAAGATATGAGTGATAGGAAATTTTTTTAAAGATTTATTTCTTTATTTATTTGAAAGTCAGAGTTACACAGAGAGAGGAGAGGCAGAGAGAGAGGTCTTCAATCCACTGGTTCACTCCCCAATTGGCCGCAACGGCTGGAACTGTGCCGATCCGAAGCCAGGAGCCAGGACCTTCTTCCGGGTCTCCCACGCAGGTTCAAGGGCCCAAGGGGCCATCTTCCATTGCTTTCCCAGGCCACAGCAGAGAGCTGGATTGGAAGAGGAGCAGCCGGGACTAGAACCGGCGCCCATGTGGGATGCCGGCGCTTCAGGCCAGGGCGTTAACATACTGAGCCACAGCGCCAGCCCTAGTGATAATTCCTCTGTTCAAATTCTGATTCTTTACATGCTGTATTCCTTTTAGCTACATCATGGAAGCACAACATTTTATAACCTTGTTTTGAAGATTAAAAAAAGACTAAAAACACACAGCTCCTGGTGCAGATCATCATCCTCAACATTATGGTAATCATCATTGCAATAATAATATGAAATAATATGAAATGTTTTGTACTATTTAAGTAGGATGTTATTGGGCTATTGGTACCCTAAAATATCTTTATTAGAGATATTTTCAAATTTCCTCCTTTTTATTACCAATTAAGTAGGGGGAGGAGAGAAGCAGGTAGAGCAAGAAACTTTCAGAGCTCCCCAAATGCGCACAACAGCAGGGACTGGGCTGGGGCTGGGGCTAGAGCTAGGAGCCAGGAGCCAGGAGCCAGGAATTAAATCCAGGATTCCCATGTGTGTAGCAGGAACCACACTATTTGTGTCATCAACGCTACCTCCCAGGGTTGCCTTAGCAAGAAGCTGAAGTCAGGAGCTGTAACTAGGGATCATGACCAGGTACTCCAAAGTGGGATGTTGATGCCTGAACCACTAAGCTAAAAGCCCAACTCCTTCAAATTCCCGTTCTTCTTAAGATCTATGTATCTATCTAAGAGATAAGTCTTCTGTCTTACTTCCCAAATGGCCTTAACAACCGGGGTTAGGCAAGGCCGAAGCCAGGAGCCAGAAACCCTGTCTTGGGCTAGGAGGGGCCCTAGCATCTGAGCCATTTTCTGCTTTCCCAAGTGCATTAACAAAAAAGCAGGACAAAAGCAGAACAGCCAGGACTCCAACCAGCACTCTGACATGCTATGACACAACACCGTCTTCTAAATTCCCTGTAATACAAATGAATGCTGAGGTTCCTGAGGAAAAAAAGAACATTTGTCAGAATTGTTTTTAAAAAAAACCCTCTTTTTTCATCTTTTTATTTATTTTTTTACTGTGATTTAGGTTGTAACTCCTATTATTCCTGTTTTACAGATGAAGAAACAGACCAGAAGCTACTCAAGGTCATAAGGCAAGAGACAAAATTAAAATAACAACAACAGCAACATCAACAATAGCGATAACAACTAACATCTTTTTTTCTTTTTAAGTAGAAAAAAACACTATTCCTCAGGAGTATAAACAGGGGCTGTAAAAAATAATGAAATAGCAAAACATCATTTTGCTCAAAGACATTATTTTCTGTGAACTCTGTTAGTTACCACAAATCAGGGAAAACATCTGATACCCGTCTTTTGGGGATGGGTTGATTTAACTAAGCATAGTGGTCTACAGTTGCATCTATTTGGTTGCAAAAGACAGGATGTCATTCTTTTTTTACAGATGAATAGTAATTCACTGTGTATATACATCACACTGTCTTTATCCAGTGATCAGTTGACGGACATCTGGGTTGATTCCTATCTTAGGTATTTTGAATTGAGCTGCAATAAACATGGGGGGTGGGTAACAAGTAACTCTTTTATATGCTGATTTCATATTCTTCAGGTAAATTTCCAGGAGTGGGATGTCTGGGTCATATGGAAGATCTCTTCAAATTTCTGAGGGATCTCCATACTGTCTTCCATAATGGAACTAACATTATTGGCAGGCTTACCTTGCTGAAATGCTTGTCTAATTGTTTAGCTTATTCCCACGAGAACAAAAACAGTATTTAGGGCAGTGGCTCTCAACCTGGCTGAACATTAGAACTTCCATGAGCATTTTTTTTTTAAATGCTGCTTCCCTGCACCCATCCCTAGAGTTACTAGTTGGTCTGCACCAGGATCCAGACATCGGTGTCTATTTCTAAAGCTCCCAGGTGATTGCATCTTGCAGCCATAGTTAAAAGACTACTGCTAGTGAGTTCAGGTAACCTGTTAAAGTTGCTTATATGCACATAACTGGGATCCTTCTCCAAAGTTTCCACTTAAAAAATTCTTACTCTTAAACTATCTGTAATTCTAGCTCCATATTCTTTCCACTGTGCCAGTTGCTGTCCCTTCTTTCCCAAGCACATATTGTCTTGGCTTTTCTACAGACTTTGGCTTCACACTGAATTCTTTTAACACCTGTTTCCACTCCTTCCCCTCCCCATCAGGCACAAGAAGAGAATAATTCTGAGTTATTAGCACTTCCTTGTCAGACCATATCTCACACTTCCTCGCCTATAATGTGCCTCTGCTCCTCGACCACAGGGTGCTAGTCTAATACGGAAGCTGGCTGAGAAGAACAGAGGAGTTGCAACACATAAGCATAGCAATAGCTATGATTAAGCTGGCTCCTTCTTAAACCTATGCAGTTCCTAGCCTGCAGTACCACATAAGCCTGTCATAGCTGGAAACTTTCTGTCTCAAACAGGTACATGAGTTCACATACATCAGAGTTACGTGAAGGTGAAAGCTCTTGAAATCATTGATTGCTGGGATGAACCCATGTCTTCATAATCAGAATTTGATATAATTGTCAATACATTTTTGAGAATATCTAGTAAACATCAAAATTGAGCGGTGGGCATTTGACACAGCACTTAAGATACTGTTTGGGATCTCACAACTCATATTGAAGTGCCTGGGTATGAGTCCTGGCCCAACTTGGGATACCAATTTCCCTCTAATACGCCACTGGAAGGAAGCAGGTGATAGCTGAAATAGTTGGGTCCCTGCCACTCATGTAGGAGACATTGAGTCCCTGGCTCTTGGCTCTGGACTGGCTCAGCTCCGGCTATTGTGGGCATCTGGTGAATGAACCTGTAGATAGGTAATTCTCTCTCTTCTTTGTCTTTCAAATAAATAAAGTATATACATCAATAAAAATTTAAAAATGAAAAGCTGACAAGGGGCTAGCACTATGGTCCAGTTGGTTAAACTACTGCCCTGCAGTGTCAGCATCCCATATGGGCATCAGTTTGAGTCCCATCTGCGTCACTTACACTCCAGCTCCCTGCTAATGCACTTAGGAAAGCAGTGGAAGATGGCCCAGGTTCATGGGCTCCTGTACTTATGTAGGAGCCCTGAATGAAGCCCCTGGCTCCTAGCTTCAGCCTGGCACAGGTTGGATGATGTGGCTATTTGGAGAGTCAACCAGCTGATGGAAGATCTCTCTCTCTCTTTCTTTCTCTCTCTCTCTGTAACTCTGCCTTTCAAATAAGTAAATAAATATTCTTAAAAAATTGACAAAGTTTTCTTTAAACAGGACCAAATTCTACTCCCATATGATATATTAAAACTGTAAGATGGCACAAACCAGAGTTTCTCAGTAGCAGGAACTATTGATTTTTTTGGACTGTATAATTTTTTTTGCCATGAGAGGTGATAGCTATTATGTGCATTATAGAATAATTTACAGGATCTCTGTCCTTTTCACATAACAGATTGGTCCCATCTTACTAGTCATGACAAGCAGAATATTTCTGGCATTGCCGAATGTCTCCTGTTAGTGAGGGTAAAATTGTCCCCTAAAAAGCTCACTAATGTAAATGAAAAAAGAGGGGTTGAACCATGTCCCTGAGCCATCAAGACCAGTTTAATGCCATAATGATTCTTCCCCAAATCAAGTTTATAATTTCTTATACATCCTGCACACAGATAATTATCCTCAGAGGTAAATATGTTATGCAATTTATTTGCTGTCCACTCTATGCAGGAGTGTCACTAGGTACCTATATCTGTTATCTCATTTAATCTTTTTCTGCTACACAGTGTTGTGCACTGATAGGTGCCACAGTGCAGGCTGTAGCCCTTGGCTGCTGAGGTCCGAATCTCACTTCCATTACTTTACATCTACAATATCTTGTGGTTATGAAGTCTCAGTTTCAACAACAGCAATAACAAAAGCAGGATAATAATAGTACTGACCTTACAGGTAGATGTATAAACTGCATATATGGTAGTTATTACTGGCAATAAATAAAATCAGCTAAGATTTATTGAACTCCATATTATGTCAATCCAATTTTATAGATGAAGAAATAGTTGTGCATATGTAAAGTAATGTGTCCAAGTCTAAGAGATACAGTATCTCTTACCTGGGATTCAACATGGGACTGTCTGATAGAAACACCCCATTTCTTTTCACAACACAGCACTACCTGAATTGCTAGACTATGTGTTAGTGTCCTTCTCCAAGCCCTTTAAACTCTGGCTCTTTTCTAGTACTCAATCCCTCATTCTTGGCAAGAATGGCTCTCTATTCTGATCCAAACTGGCAACCTTTGATTCTTTTTATAGATACTTGTTGAACACACACTGTATACAAGAAGCACTGTATAGAGTGGCTAACAAATTACCAATAAGCCCATTAAACCCCAGTGGAAACTACCATTTGTTGGAATGAAATAATTTGACCTATTTGTGGCAGCAAAGTGTTTGGCAAAATTGCCAGAAAAGGGTGAAAAAAATGGATTTTGTCTTGGCTTAGACATTAGCAACTAGAGCCCCAGAGTTGGAGACAACTTCCTGAACTTCTCTGTCTCTCTTGACATCTTCTGTGCCATCTGACATCAGTGAATCGGGACTCTCTCAAGTGTTTCTTGTATACAGTGTGTGCTCAGCAAGTATCTATAGAAAGAATCAATAAATAACTTTATTACAAACTCATCATATTGTCTACAGAAAATCTTTTAAAAATAACAATTATTTTTTTTCATTCTAGCAAATCCTACTATTTTGGCATCCAAACATAAGTCTCTGTGAAAAAAAAAAAAAAAAGCCCTTTCAATACCTTTGCACCATAGTATTCAACCCTATTTAAGGTAGAATTTTCTCTTGTTTAAACGGTGAAAAAAAAATTTTTTTTTTTGACAGGCAGAGTGGATAGTGAGAGAAAGACAGAGAGAAAGGTCTTCCTTTTTGCCCTTGGTTCACCCTCCAATGGCCGCTGCGGCCGGCGCATCGTGCTGATCCGAAGCCAGGAGCCAGGCGCTTCTACCGGTCTCCCATGCGGGTGCAGGGCCCAAGCACTTGGGCCATCCTCCACTGCCTTCCCAGGCCATAGCAGAGAGCTGGCCTGGAAGAGGGGCAACCGGGATAGAATCCGGCACCCCAACCGGGACTAGAACCCGGTGTGCCGGCGCCGCAAGGCAGAGGATTAGCCTGTTAAGCCACGGCGCCGGCCATAAACGGTGAATTTTAAAGCACTTTATTTTTTGCAGAGTTCATTTGGGTTCACTGTAGAACAGAAACAAAGTACTCATTCCAGAAGATAAATAAATTTGGTGACTTTAAGCTTTGAAATTTATTGTTTTACCTCCTGGGGAAATACAGCAAACAAGGACACATATTATTCTGTCTGAATAATTTGTTTGCCTGATGAAATCCCAAGTCAACAATTAATATTGCAGGTTCTTTGAAAGTTTAATGTATTTATAGATAATTTGTAAGTGCTGAATTTTTAAATGGTTTTAAATATCCAAGTATGTAACATGAGCCTGGAATAATCTGCACATTCATTTGTCATACACTTTATGAGAGAAAACATTGCCTTATCCTGATCTCATGTTTTTATTGTATCATTTAGGTTCCCAAATTGCTGTTTAACATTAGAGGGGAAAATCAACTTGTTAACTTCAGTAAATCTCTAAGGAATTATAATAATAGTTATCAATTATGGGGAGAAATAATTTCCTGATTAACCAGCGCTTGATGAAAAGGACCATTAACTCTTTTAGTGTTAAAGGGACTCCCCATCACTATTACTTTACTGCCTGCACATACTTATTGATTAATTGACTAGAAGAGATGGTGCATACATCAACCTGAATTCTTGGAGAGAAAAGCATTATAGAATTAGAGCCATAATTGCTTTCTTAAAGAGATACTGATTTGGGGAACAGATGGGAATACTAGAATAGATTTGATTAATATTTTTAAATAGTAAAAAAGTTCTGATTCTAAAAAAAGTTAACAAATTCAAAACATTAACTTATCCGATTCCCTGTTGAAATAAGTAGCACTCCAGATGCCCCTTAAGTTAGATTTATACAAAGGGTCTAGAGAGACAGTGTTGTTGTTAAGATAGATTCTCTCTGATGCTATGTAAGTAAAATAGTATTTTCTGGACATTATAATATAAATAGAGGAGCATCTTAAAAATAACTAATGGGATAACAGTTCTTGATCAGGCAGCAAAAATTGACAGAAGTACTACATTGTGGCAGAAGGAGAAAGGGCTATGGAAATAGACTTCCCCACAGTGCTTGTAGGCTCTGCCATTTCCTAGTGAACACTCTTCGGCAAGGTTTTTGTTTATTTATTCATTAACTTTCAAATTTATATACAATAAAATTCAGTCATTTTCACGTCAGTTCTACAAGTTTGACAAATGCACACCACCACAACCCAATGAAGATATGAAGCAATTCTATTTCTTAAAAATATTGTTTGCTCTCCCTTTGTTGTCAATGACTCTACCATACCAGGAGAACCAGTGATCTGTTTTCTGTTTCCAGTTTTTCATTTTCCAAAATGTCATTTAAATTAAATCACATATAGATTTTAAGTTTGGCTCCTTTCATTATTTTAATGCATACTAAAGAAAAAAATGAAAACTCACATTCTCACAAACATGTATTTGAATTTTTATAGCAATGTTACTCATCAATGGCCCAAACTGGAAATAACCCAAATGTCACCTGATTAATGTATAAAGTATTCTTGTTCATCCAATAGAATAATTTGCAGATGACAAAGTATGGATGGATCCATAAAACAACACAGATTAACCTTAAATGCTTCAGCAAGATTTTATTTCTATAATTCTCAATCTTCATTTCTGAGAAATAAAGAAAAAGCCAGCATTGAAAGTTTATATTGAGAGCTGAAATATTTTATGTAAAGTACCTGATATGGCATTTAACTTATAGGAGTTACTAAAAAATTTGGAACGATTATTATAATTTGACTGTTAAATTGTTTGATTAACTGAGTATGTTAGATAATAGTAATAGAAATAAGAATTCAAATCATCGAAAACATTATGATCACATAATTGCTAGAGTCCTGTTTATGCAAAGAAGGGATGGTATAACCTTCAGTTTCTGAATGCTATATGTCTGACAGACTCCTAAAGAAGAGAAAATATTAATATTCTCAGAAAAAGTTTCCTCTTACTAGCTAGTTGCTTTGCTTTGAACATAACAATGACAAAATCTCAAGGCAAATATAAACCATATAATTCTCTCTTTTGTAGTACTTATTGCCAAGCACTAACTTTCTTTTTTCTCCCATTTTTAAAAATTTATTTACTTGAAAGTCAGAGTTCCACAGAGAGAGAAGGAGAGGCAGAGAGAGAGGTGTCTTCCATCTGCTGGTTCACTCCCCAATTGGCTGCAATGGCTAGAGTTGCGCTGATCTGAAGCCAGAAGCCAGGAGTTCTTCCAGGTCTCCCACACTGGTGCAGGGGCCCAAGGACTTGGGCCATCTTCTACTGCTTTCCCAGGCTGTAGCAGAGAGCTGGATAGGAAGTGGAGCAGCCGGGACTCGAACTGGCACCCATATGGGATGCCAGCACTGCAGGCAGCAGCTTTACCCACTACACCACAGCGCTGGCCCCCAAGCACTAACTTTCATAAAGGAAAAGGTTCCACTTGAACATCAGCATATTTGGACAGTTATTATTACCATTGTTGTTTTGTTAGTAGTAGTTCACAAGGCACTATCACAAATTGCTTACACATGTTCCCTTATTTAATACTCACAACAATCTAGTAGGTAGATTATTATATCCCTAGTTTACAAAGGAGGAAAGTGAGCTCACAGATGTTAAAGAATTAAAGGACCTAAATTTAGAACCTTGATAGTTAACATAGAAACCCAGTTGTGCATGTGTGTGTGTGTGTGTATACACATATATGATGCATCTTGAATTAAACAACAATATTATCAAATACAACCATTTTAACACTTTCAAAGTCAGAGTTTTGGAAATTATGTGGATACATCCTCTCAATTGTGACATATTATTTTACTTTCTACCTATACCTAATCTTTAATCTGAAAGTCTTTATGACATAATCACTGGAATTTTAATTTAAAACTAGCTTATGAATTATTTGAGGTTGCAAAATGGATTTTATGAATCTCCATGTTTCTGTTTTATAAACGACTTCATGTTAGGTAATGTTTTAAATCAACTTACAAATTTGTACTTAATTTATAATTGCTATTGATGTATAATTGTATTCATTTTTACATCTCACGATGTGAATAGAAAGAATCGGGAATTAAAAATCATGTTAGCTACAATTTATGGTATTTGCAGTTTCCTGGTTTAAGATTTACTTTTCAAGGCTTTTACTTGCCTGCCAAGATAGTCTTTCCTTGAACATGTTGAAAGCTGACTTCCAACCAGCTGCCCCTCACTGCATGTTCTCAAGCACATTTTTTTCAAGTTCAATTGCAGAAAGTAGCTGATATTTACAGAGTTTTTTTCCTAGTCTATAGGGATACAACCCAGCATGCAATTTAGTGGTTTACCTAGCAAGCTGTATTCCCTCTGAGGCTTAGTTGCTACCCACTAGCAAAGGATAAAAGTGATAAGGATTCTGGGAAATGAATGGATGTTATTTTAAAGCTACACAAGTATAATTCAACATAAAGATCTTTCCACTCTTATTATTCTTGCTCAGCCATACAATGTCTTCCATACATATCCCCTTATTGGGCAAGAGGGAAAATTCTTCACATATACATAAAACCAAGAATGTATCTACAATATGCTCAGTTGTGTGGGAAGCAATGAGACTGTAATGATTTCAAAGCCTAGGATCATTAACTTGGCCAACTAGGAAATGAAATGTAGGACTGAGAAGAATGATGTAGAAAAGGAATTACATTCAAAACGAGAAGGCTGGAAAACTATATCTGGGCTTTGCATAACAAGAGTGAATTTGATAAAATCATTTACAGTATTTACCAGAAACATGTAGGAGACAGACTCATGGCACAGCAAGTTAGGCTGATGCCTGTGACACCGGCATCCCATTTGGACACCAGTTTATGTTCTGGATGTTCCACTTGCAATCTAGCTCCCTGCTAATGCACCTGGGAAAGCAGCCAAAGATGGCCCAAATTCTTCGGCCCCTGCATCCACATGGGAGCTCCTGGTTCCTGGATTCAGCCTGACCAAGTTCTGGCCATTGCAGCTATTTGGGGATTGAACCAGAGGATGGGAGATTCTCTCTCTCTCCCTCTCTCTGTTCCTCTGCCTTATCTTAAAAAGAAACCATTGTAATATATATTTACTCTATGACACAGAAATTCCACTCTTGCAGAAATGTTCTGATACACTCATTTAAAAATAAATACTAGAATGTTCATGAAATATCTAATAGCTAATAGCTAAAAGTTGGAAATCATCTAAATGCCCATCAGTTTGGTACTGGGTATATAGGATATAACAATAAATATAAATAGTATACAATTACACAATAATATTGATATTCATGAAAATACAGCCCTGAAAAAAAGAAACATGTATGATTTAAATTCCATGAAGTACGGGGTAGGCACCATGGCACAGTAGGCTGATCGTCCGCCTGTGGCGCCAGCATCCCATATGGGCGCTGGTTCTAGTCCCAGCTGATCCTCTTCTGATCCAGCTCTCTGCAATGGCATGGGAGAGCAGTGGAGGATGGCCTAAGCTCTTGGGCCCCTGCATCCACACTGGGGACCCAGAAGAAGCTCCTGGATTCTGGCTTCAGATCGGTTCAGCTCAGGCTGTTGCAGGCATTTGGGGAGTGAACAAGCATATGGAAGACCTTTTTCTCTGTCTCGCCCTTTCACAGTCTGTAACTCTACCTCTCAAATAAATAAATAAAAACTAAAAAAAAAATAAATTCTATGAAGTACAAAAGCTAGCAATCTAGCCTATGCTGTTAGGAATAAGAAAAATGATGGACATGAAGAAGTCTTATGGAAGTCCAGTTATGCTTTGTTAATTGATGTGGACATTATATAACATGAAAAGTATATTAAGTTCATTAACATTCATCAACTTGTATATGTGTGACATACATGCTTTGCTATATAAATAGCAAATGTCAAGATAATGTTAAGGGGTCAGTGTTGTGGCACAGTGGGTAAAACCACCAACTGCGATACAAGTATCCCATATGGGCACCAGTTAGTCCCAGCTGCTCAATTTCCAATCCAGCTCTTTTCTAATGCACTTGGGAAAGCAATGGAGGATGGCTCAGGTGTTTGGGCCTTTGCACCCATGTGGGAGACTCAGAAGAAGCTCCTGGCTCAGCCCAGCAGTTGCAGCCATTCAGGAACTGAACCAGCAGATGGAAGAACTCTCTCTCTCTGTCTTTCCTTCTCTCTCTATAACACTTTCAAATAAATAAAAAATAAATCTTAAATATAGTATTAAAATAACTGTCAAATCTAAGGTTATCAGTGAAGAAGAGAGAGTACCTCATGCTTGGGTAATACCTCAGCAGAAAAAAAAAAAAGTAGTCTTATCAATTAAAGCTTGGAAAGAGCAGCAATCAATTAATGTCTGAATTTATATAATGTTTACTCTGTTGGTACCTAATTCCTAGGATTCCTAGTAAGCCTATTTCACTGGTTCTTGCAGCCTGTCTCAGAGTGGTAGAGCAGAAGAATCACAGGCTGTCCCATTAGTCAGAGGTAGAATTTAATTCCTCTCTACAACTCTAGCTAAGAAAAGGTGTGTGAGCTATCAAAATATATACATTCTGTTTTCAAAGGAGCAGTGTAAGCCTGTTACTGAGAAAATGGATTTAAGATGATGAAACATGCCGGTGCCGTGGCTCACTAGGCTAATCCTCTGCCTGCGGTGCCGGCACACTGGGATCTAGTCCCAGTTGGGGCACCGGATTCTGTCCCAGTTGCTCCTCTTCCAGTCCATCTCTCTGCTGTGGCCCGGGAGTGCAGTGGAGGATGCCCAAGTGCTTGGGTCCTGCACCCGCATGGGAAACCAAGAGGAAGCACCTGGTTCCTGGCTTCGGATCAACACAGCATGCCGGCCGCAACGTGCCAGCCGTAGCAGCCACTTGGGGGGGGGGGGTGTGAACCAACGGAAAAAGGAAGACCTTTCTCTCCTTCTCTTTCTCTCACTGTCTAACTCTGCCTGTCAAAAAATAAATAAATAAAAAAAATTTTAAAAAGATGATGAAACTTAATTGATGTATAGAAGGTATTAGTGAAATCACAATAGTTTTTTCCTTTTCTTCTACATGTGCACACTTAAAAAGGGAAGAATGATGGGCATATCAAGACAGTAATAGATATTGGTTAAGTTAGAATTTACTTGTTTCAGTGTCCTTTAATTTAATAAAGGACAATAAGTTTAGAAATCATTCATACTGGGGGGGTGGGAGGGAGCTGGTGCCATGGCTCATTTGGTTACTTATTCGCCTGCAGCGCCAACATCCCATATGGGTGCCGGGTTCTAGTCCTGGTTGCTCCTCTTCCAGTCCAGCTCTCTGCTATGGCCTGGGAAGGCAGTGGAGGATGGCCCAAGTGCTTGGGCCCCTGCACCTGCATGGGAGACCAGGAAGATGCACCTGGCTCCTGGCTTCGGATCGGTGCAGTGCTGGCCGTGACGGCCATTTGGGGAGTGAACCAACAGAAGGAAGACCTTTCTCTCTCTCTCTTTCTCTCTCTCTCACTGTCTGTAACTCTACTTGTCAAATAAATTAAAAAAAAATCATTTGTACCACGAAAAAGGCAACTACAATACTTCAAGTACATAGTCTAGGAGGTTTAGGCATAACAGACATGGAAATGAGTTAAGTACCATCAAAGAAGACAATGCAGCCATTCTTTCTGAGGCTTAAGTTCTATGAGGAGCTTCTGAAGAGGTTTTTGGAATGCATCCCTAGAATGATATATCAAAATTCATTGATTCCTGTTAAGTAATTGATACTAATTATTAGTGATTGCGTTTGAATTGCTTTAGGTACAGAACAAATATAAAATATTACGAATAGATAATCCAGAACCCTTCAATCCTTCTGCTAAAAAGAAAACCTAAATGTTCTTTGAAATTTGTAAGTATAAATTTGTAAGGAGATCTGTGAGGGAAAGACTTGTTTCTGTTGATCTCCAACCATCAGTAAAGTGCCTGACAAGTAGGATGTGCTTAAATAATTGCAGGTAAATAAAAATAAATGCATAGTTTTACAAATGTGTGTGTCAAATATTTTAAACAAAGTTTTAAAGGTTTAGAATCACAGCAAGTAAAAACTGACCTCTTTGTCATAAGCTTAACTAGAATAAATTGTTACTTATGCCTCCTTCACTTTCTTCTCTGTTGGCCATAATTCAGGAAACTGCATAGTTGTTTGTTAAGCCATAAATCCGTTTATTCCAAATTTACATGGTGGCTAAAGAATATTTCATAAATAACAATTAGTCACCTTTATGCATATGTTTCAGAATAGGAAATAGTAACAACCCATTAGTTTCCTTTCTTCCCTTGAATCTTTATAGATTTAAAATAATGACTTTGGCCAGCGCTGTGGTGCAACAGGCTAATCCTCCGCCTAGCGGTGCCGGCACACCGGGTTCTAGTCCTGGTCGGGGTGCCAGATTCTGTCCCGGTTGTCCCTCTTCCAGGCCAGCTCTCTGCTATGGCCTGGGAGTGCAATGGAGGATGGCCCAAATGCTTGGGCCCTGCACCCCATGGGAGACCAGGAGAAGCACCTGGCTCCTGCCTTCGGATCAGCGCGGTGCACCGGCTGCAGCGCGCCAGCCACGGCGGCCATTGGAGGGTGAACCAATGGCAAGAGGAAGACCTTTCTCTCTGTCTCTCTCTCTCACTGTCCACTCTGCCTGTCAAAAATTAAAAAATAAAAAATAAATAAAACAATGACTTATTAAAGTACTACAAGATTTTTTTTCCCAAACATTCTGTTTATTTTCTGTTTTCAATTTGTCTTTTGTTTGTTTGTATGGGTGTATTAGTTCTATGTCCCATAGACATGTGTATGTATGAGTTAAAGATTTCTTTTAACTGGGGACCGGATTGGGGAAAGGCAGATTATGTGGCTGCCTGCAACACTGGGAACCCATGTGTGCTGGTTCAAACCCAAGCTGATCCACCTCCCATCCAGCTCCCTACTAATGCTTCTGGGAAAGTAGCAGAAGATGGCTCAAGTGACTGGGACCCTATGACCCACATGGAAGACCTAGATGGAGTTACAGATTCCTGGTTTTGGCCTGGCCCAGCCCTGGCCATTGTGGCCACTTGGGGAGTGAACCAGCAAATGGAAGCTCTCTGTCTTTTACTGTCTCTCTGTAACTCAGTCTTTCAAATAAATAAACAAATCTTTAAAAAAGAATTTAATTTAACCAATTAGTACAATAGAAAACAATCTCATCTCAAAGTTTCAGAAAGTTTTTAACTAATGGGATGTTACTATTTCCTATTCTGAAACATATGCATAAAGGTGACTAATTGTTATTTATTTAAATTCAGAAAGAATTTAATTTAACCAATTAGTACCATAGAAAACAATCTCATCTCAAAGTTTCAGAAAGTTTTACCTATTTAATTTAGAAACTGATACATTGGTCAACATATTCTTTTAAAGATCTATTTTACTTGTTTGAAAGGCATAATTACTGAGAAACAGAGAGAGACAGAGAGAGAGAAAGAGAGAGAGAAGCCATCTTCCATCTGCTGGTTCATTTCCCAAATGGTTTCAATGTCTGGACTGGACTGAAGCCAGGAGCTTAGAGCTTTTTTAAGGTCTTTCACATGGCTACAGTGGTCCAAAAACACTTGGGCCATCTTCTGCCCCTTTCCCAGGAACATTAGCAGGAAGTTGGACCAGAAGTGGAGCAGCTGGGACTTGAACCAGAGCCGATATGGGATCCTGGTGCTGCTAGCAGGAACTTTACCCACTATGCCACAACGCCAGCTCCACATCAGCCATCTTAAATAGCTATCCTCAAAACATAATACTGCTAGTCTAATAAGCCACAGCTCATTAGTCTACACATAATACATTGTATTAATTCATTCTTCAGTTAATATTAATATTACTATATTTAATATTACTTAATTATATTTAACATTAATATATTGATACTATTTAAGACTCACATGATTCTGTATTGCTCCTTCTAATATGGTTTCATTTTTAATGTTGGTTTAGCAAAAGCATGTCTCTAAGTTCTCTGGTTTAAAATTTTTAAGACAGATAAACAAAACAATAACTGTCCAGAACTGAAAATGAATTTAATTTGATTACTAAATGCCAACAGATAGATCCTATAGTTTGGTATATTGTAATGGAACATATGGAGGTTTACATATTTAAAAATACCCAGACCAAGGAGGATTTATCCCTGGTATGCCGGGATGGTTCAATGTTCGCAAATCAATCAACGTGATACACCACATTAACAAACTGCAGAAAAAAAAAAACCTATGATTTTCTCAATAGATGCAGAGAAAGCATTCGATAAAATACAACACCGTTTCATGATGAAAGTTCTAAGCAAACTGGGTAATCAAAGCAATTTATGAAAAACCCATGTCCAGCATCCTATTGAATGGGGAAAAGTTGGAAGCATTTCCACTGAGATCTGGTATGAGACAGGGATGCCCACTCTCACCATTGCTATTCAATATAGTTCTGGAAGTTTTAGCCAGAGCCATTAGACAAGAAAAAGAAATTAAAGGGATACAAATTGGGAAGGAAGAACTCAAACTATCCCTCTTTGCAGATGATATGATTCATTATTTAGGGGACCCAAAGAACTCTACTAAGAGACTGTTGGAACTCATAGAAGAGTTTGGCAAAGTAGCAGGATATAAAATCAATGCACAAAAATCAACAGCCTTTGTATATGCAGGCAATGCCACAGCAGAGAAAGAATTGCTAAGATCAATCCCGTTCACAATAGCTACAACAACAATCAAATACCTTGGAATAAACTTAAGCAAGGAAGTTAAAGATCTCTACAATGAGAATTACAAAATCTTAAAGAAAGAAATAGAAGAGGATACCAAAAAATGATAAAATTTTCCATGCTCATGGATTGGAAGAATCAGTATCATCAAAATGTCCATTCACCCAAAAGCAATTTATAGATTCAATGTGATACCAATCAAGACACCAAAGACATTCTTCTCAGATCTGGAAAAATTCATGCTGAAATTCATATGGAGACACAGAGACCTCAAATAGCTAAAACAATCTTGTACAACAAAAACAAAATCAGAGGCATCACAATACCAATACCAGATTTCAAGACATACTACAGGGCAGTTGTAATAAAAACAGTGTGGTACTGGTACAGAAATAGATGGATAGACCAATGGAACAGAATAGAAACACCAGAAATCAATCCAAACATCTATAGCCAACTTATATTTGATCAAGGATCTAAAACCAATATCTGGAGCAAGGACAGTCTATTCAACAAATGGTGCTAGGAAAACTGGATTTCCACATGCAGAAGCATTAAGCAAGACCCCTACCTTACACCTTACTCAAAATTCCACTCAACATGGATTAAAGACTTAAGTCTATGACCCGACACCATCAAATTTTTAGAGAACATTGGAAAAACCCTGCAAGATATAGGCACCAGCAAAGACTTCTTGGAAAGGACCCCAGAAGCACAGGCAGTCAAAGCCAAAATTAACAATTGGGATTACATCAAATTGAGAAGTTTCTGTATGGCAAAAGAAACAGTAAGGAAAGTGAAGAGGCAACCCACAGAATGGGAAAAATATTTGCAAACTGTGCAACAGATAAAGGTTTAATAACCAGAATCTACAAAGAGATCAAGAAACTCCACAACAACAAAACAAACAACCCACTCAAGAGATGGGCCAAGGACCTCAATAGACATTTTCAAAAGAGGAAATCCAAATGGCCAACAGGCACATGAAAAAATGTTCAAGATCACTAGCCATCAGGGAAATGCAAATCAAAACCACAATGAGGTTCCACCTCACCCTGGTGAGAATGGCTCACATTCAGAAATCTACCAACAACAGATGCTGGTGAGGATGTGGGGAAAAAGGGACACTAACCCACTGTTGGTGGAAATGCAAACTGGTAAAGCCACTATGGAAGTCAGTCTGGAGATTCCTCAGAAACCTGAATATAACCCTACCATTCAACCCAGCCATCCCACTCCTTGGAATTTACCCAAAGGAAATTAAATTGGCAAACAAAAAAGTGGTCTGCACCTTAATGTTTATTGCAGCTCAATTCACAATAGCTAAGACCTGGAATCAACCTAAATGCCCATCAACAGTAGACTGGATAAAGAAATTATGGGATATGTACTCTATAGAATACTATACAGCAGTAAAAAACAATGAAATCTGGTCATTTACAACAAAATGGAAGAATCTGGAAAATATAATGCTGAGTGAAATAAGCCAGTCACAAAGGGACAAATATCATATGTTCTTCCTGATCTGTGACAACTGACCGAGCACCAAAAGGGAAACCTGTTGAAGTGAAATGGACACTATGAGAAACAGTGACTTCATCAGCCCTTATCCTGACTGTTGATGAACAACTTAATACTTTATCCATTTTAGTATTTTTGTCCTACTTAATACTATTGGTTGAACTCTGTAATTAACACACATTATTCTTAGGTGTTTAAAGTTAACTGAAAAGTGATCTCTGTTAAATATGAGAGTGGGAATAAGAGAGCGAGGAGATATACAATTTGGGACATGCTCAATCTGACTTGCTCCAAACGGTACAGTTAGAACTGTGCCAGGAGATTCCAACTCAATCCCATCAAGGTGGCATGTACCAATGCCACCTCACTAGTCCAAGTGATCAATTTCAATTCACAATTGATCATACTGATAGGTCTAAGAGTCAAAGGGATCACACAAGACTAGTGTCTGCTAATATTATCTAATAGAATTAAGAAGGAGAGAATGATCCAAGATGGGAAGTGGGATACACAGCAGACTCATAGAATGTCAGATGTCCTAAACAGCACTCTGGCCTCAGAATCAGCCCTTAAGGTATTCAGATCTGTCTGAAGAGCCCATGAGAGTATTATAGCCATGGAAAGCCAAGAAACTATGGCAAAAAAAAAAAAAGAGTTATGGGGGGGAAGCCACTATAATCCATAAACTGTACTTTGACATTTATATTTATTAAATAAAAGTTTAAAAAATGTAAAAAAAAATAGGCATGGAGGCCATTATTGTGGTACAGCTGGTTAAGCCACAACTTGGACATCTACAACCCATACAGGAGTGCCTTTTTGAGTCCTCACTGTTCTGGTTCCAATTCAGCTTCCTGCCAATGCATCCTGGGAAGCATCTAATAATAACTCAAGGGATTGAGCTCCTGACACCCACGTGGGAGACCTAGATGGGCTTTCTGTTCTACTGGCTTTGTCCTAGCCCAGCTCTGGCTTTCCAGGCATTTGGGGAGTGAATGAATGAATAGAATGTCTTTCTCGCTCTTGCTCTCTCTCCCTCTCTCTTGCTCTTCCTTTCAAGTAGATGAAAATGAATGAATATTTAAATAAATAAATAAGGATAGATACAGTCCTCCCACGCAAGTAAAGAAAATAATTTTTTAAGATTTATTTATTTATTTATTTGAAAGTCAGAGTTACAGAGAGACAGGAGAAGCAGAGAGAGAGAGGTCTTCCATCCAATGGTTCACTCCCCAGTTGGCTGCCAATGGCCAGAGCTGCGCCCATCCAAAGCCAGGAGCTTCTTCTGGGTCTCCCATGTGGGTTCAGGGGCTCAAGGACCTGGGTCATCCTCCGTTGCTTTCCCAGGCCACAGCAGACAGCTGGATTGCAAGTGGAGCATCCTGGTCTCAAAATGGCTCCCATATGGGATGCCAGCACTTCAGGCCAGGGCATTAACCCACTGCACCACAACGCAGGCCCCAAGTTGTACTTCTTGAAAGTAGTTTTCATCTGGGAATGATAAAAGGCAAAAAGGTAGGACTCTCTTTACATGCTTTGATCAGATCATCTTTATTTATTTATTTATTATTTTTTTTAACCAGCCAAGGATAGTGGATATGGAACTTAATCTATACCAGAATTGTATCTGATTGGCAGCAGATTAAATTCCAGTCATTTTTGTCTGTTTCTGGTATTATTTGAAGGGCCAATAGGTCTTATACAGAATGTTCAGGAAATAACTCTAATTTACACCAGTCACCCCTGATTTATGCTCATAACCTAAAATAACATATCTTCTGATGGTGGAATTTTCTTTAGATTTTATTATCCTATAAAAAGGAAACTTATTGATTGTGGGAGACCAATGCCGTAAAATGTAGCTTCTGAAAGTGCATCTAAAGTCATGCCACCCTGAAGGTTCATCTTCTACAAGGTCATAGGTGAAATAAGGTCATGATTCTTTCCTTTTGCTGAACCCCAAACCTCTCTCTCTGTATTATGAACTTGGAGAAATCCAAATGGAGCAACCAAAAAAAGCAGCAAAGGAAAAGAGAGGCAACAATAAAAAAAGCAGGAATCCTAAATTCAGACGTATTAATAATCAGTAAAATTGGTTTAGTACTCCAATCTAAAGTTACAAGATGGCTGAGTACAGACAGCTGTTTCATAATGATAAAAGTGTCAGTTCACCAAGAAGTCAACATAAAAATGGGTAGAAAACTTGATCAACATTTCAGTAAAGAGGATACTTCAAAATGTTTCTGGAAAAATGAATTAAGATAAGTTTATTTTGGACAGAAAAAAATGCTGAAATTCATGCATAGTTTTTCATAATACATATTTTCCATAAACTTTTTGAAAACTCTTTATATAAATGAAAAATAAGCACACAAAAATGTGTAATATCATTACCCCTGAAAGAAACACAAATTGAAAACATAATGTGTACCACAACACACCTGTTAGAATGACTAGAAACAAATAAAAACTCAAAAGGTCAACTCAAACCTAAAATTACCGTGTACTAGTAAGAATACAGAGCACCTGGAATTCTCATATGTGGCTGATAGAAATGTAAACTAATACTGTCACTCTACAAAATAGTTTAGTAGTTTCTTAGTTAAAACATACTTTTACCATAGGACCTAATGTTCGCATCCCAAAGTATTTACTCTAGAAAATAAAGATAGCCGTGTTCACACAGAAAATAACAGCAATGCTTTGAGCAATTCCATTCATAACTGTTCCAATCTGGTTGCAATCTAAATGTTCTTTAATAGATAAATAAACCAAATGTGGTACATCTGCACAATGGAATACTACATAGCTTCAAAAATGGAACAATTGTTGAATACAAAACTTGTATGAATCTCAAAGTTGTTATAGAAATTCATAGAAGCCAGCTTCAAGAAGTTTTATATTTCATGATTCTGCTTATGTGACATTCTTGAAAAGAAAAAAAAAAAACTAATGAAAGTGAATAAATTGGTTTCCAGAGGTAGGTATGAAAAGTGAGTGTGTTCATAAAGGAATAGCATGAATGAGGTATTTGGTTATGTAATCATCCCACATCTAGATTTTATGGTGGGCTCATACATACGTTAAAATTCCTGGAGCTATACATCAAAAGGAAAAATAGTTAATAAATTGTTTTAAAAATTAATGAAATGTTACTGTAGATCCATTGGTTTTAACAAAGGTACCACTCCCAAGTGGGATGTGGATACTGGGGAGTCTGGGAAGAAGCACAAGGGCATATGGAGATGCTATGTACTTTCAGTTCAATTTTGCTATGAAATCAAAACCACTCTAATAATAGTTTATTTAAAGGCAAACAAAGAACATACCCCTTTAGTTTACTATGTGAAATGTACCATTATAATATTGTCAAAGCAAACCATGAATCAAAAGATATTAGGCTGCTCAAAGTTTATGTAAAATGGAATTAAAAGATAAGCATCTTGGTGTAAGTTTTTTTGGTAATCTAGGCATAAAAATCAAAAATGCTCATGAAAATGTATTTTCTGGAAAAAAACTATACACTGATTAAAAATGCACCAAAATAAACATCTTTTAATTATATTTATCAATATTTTGAAGTACTCCTGTACAGTTCTGTTTGAAGATTCTTCTATAAGCCCTTAAATACAAATCCTGTATGGCAGGAGGATACGAAGACTTTGCTCTCTTCACGTATAGGGAATGTAAAATACAAATACACTTAAACTAAAAATATAATTTATGATCTCAGTGAATCATCTGGCAGAACAGGCGTGGGAGCCATCCCTAAATAGTGGCACTTAAGAATATGAAAGTCTCTGACACTCAGTTTTTCTTGTGTCCAAATCATATCTCAAACCTGCAGGTAGAATGCTGGCAATGCCCATTTCTTACTTCTATTTCTGTAGAGTTATTGAATTGCAGTAGTCAGAATTTTCTTTAATTTGCTAAATATCAAAACCTTCCTTATTTCTCTCAGACTCATTAGTAAAGGCCATCCTATACTAGCTCAGAATAGCACAAAAGGATTCAGACTATGAAAAACCTGCATTGTAGTACAAGCATTTGTAATAGTAGTTAAGATGCTACTTTGGATGCTTGCAACCTATGTCACAGTTCCTGGGTTTTCTCCTGGCTTCAGCTTGGATCAGTCCTGGTTGTGGTGGGCAAATAAGACACAAACCAGAGGATGGAAGTTTCTCTCTCTCTCTCTCTCTCTTTCCTCCTCCCCTCTCTCTCTTTGCTTTTTTTCTCTCTATCCTCTTCTTCCTTCCCTCCAGGCCACCCTACTTCCTTCAAACAAGTTAAACTATCTTTTTAAAAAGAAAGGAAACCTGCAATGTGCCAGGAAACACAAAGAATTCAAATGTTGTTACCTTTGATCCCTGAATCCAGTAAGTGGGATACTTAGATTTGAAACCAACAAGGAAGGCAGGAACTTTGCTGCAGTGGTATCCAGTTTGGAACATTTGTAAGTCATTTGTAGACAAAGTTTTATTAGATGTTAGAACTAAATTTCACACAATTCCTAATTCTAGTCTTTGCTGAGATTATAGAGAGCAGGGTAGTGGTGTACAAAATGAAGCACACACAAACCAAAAAGGTAACCAAAGTTAAATGCCATTTAGAAACATTTCAGTTCAGGTTCATTTCTTTGGTTGATAGTTTTTTCCATCACCATTATAATACAATTACTTCCGCAGTTGGAGGTTAACATCCCATTCACTAGTTAATTTTTTTAAACCATAAGTTGTATTTTGTCTCTCTCTGTCCATGGAATCTTGCTGATAGCTACCCTCTCCTTCATGAATTAATTCTGTTCATTCCAAATGAGCCAGAGTGCCTCTGTTAATATTCTGTTCAACTGCAAGAATTTAATCACTGTTGTCGCATTTTGCCAAAATACAAATACATCATCATATTTTCTCCTTTCTGTGGTCACTCCTGGTATCACTGACCATCTGTGAGGAGAAGGCCTAGTGAGCCTCAAATATCTTTGTGAGCAAGGTTCTGTTAATTGCTATAAAACAAAGACAGGTTTTTGGGGAAATGTCAAAGTCAGTATTAGAGATTTGAGAATAATATCAACAGATATTACAAATGTATTTTAAAACAATCATATACAACTCCTCAGGCAGACTAAGAAAACAGGAATATTCAACCACTTATTTGAAATGTATTAATGCCATATTTATGTAAAATTTCCCCTTTTCCTGCTGAAAATCCTGGGTTGGTTTATTCTGTTTCCCTCCTCTACTCTCCCACGTTCTGCCATGGACTAATTGGTCTAGCTTTACTTTCCTGTCATGAATCCTTCTTCTATATATCATATGTTTCCTAAAATGCAGTTTTATGCCAAAAATTCTACTTTAAAATTCCCTGCTATGATTCCCTCTGCAAAATGAAACCAAATATCTAATGCCATTGAAACTAGTTCTTACTATATATCCACTCACTTTATTTTGAACTGCATGACACACCTGTTGCCCTCTCATAATACTGAATACTTGCTAATCTGTGCTTTTTGGTTTTTAATTTTGTGCATCTGTACACACGGCTACCTTCTCTCAGAATACCTTCCCTTA
This sequence comes from Lepus europaeus, assembly GCF_033115175.1. Lineage (NCBI taxonomy): Eukaryota > Metazoa > Chordata > Mammalia > Lagomorpha > Leporidae > Lepus > Lepus europaeus. The sequence goes on from NC_084845.1 coordinate 48,826,748, forward strand.
ATCTACCTGGAGCTCTATTTATTGCTTTTTCTTTTTGGCACAGAGGTTACCTATTATCTTTCTATGCCTTGTCAGAGTTCATAATGGCTTCTTTAATTGATTTTATTTATTTGAAAGTCAGAGTTACAGAGATAAAGAGAGACAAAGAGAGAGAGAAAGAGAATAAGAGAGCTATCCTCCATCTGCTGGTTCACTTCCCATGCAACCACAACAGCCAGGGTTGAGTCAGGCCAAGGCCAGGAATCAGCAGTTTCATTCTGGTCTTCTACATGGGTAGCAAGGGTCCAAACACTTGGGCTATCTGCTGTTGCCTTTCCCAGGCCATTAGCAGGGAGCTGGATTTGAAGTGGAGCAACTGAGACATGAATTGGTGCCCATATGAGACGCTAGCATCGTAAGTGGCAGTTTGCTACACTACAACATCAGCACCCAGTGGCCTCCTTTATATTCTCACAAAGCTGGGCTTAAAAACAATAGTCAATTTTTAAATCCTCATTCTCTTTTTAATATCATGACTCTCACAACGCCATGTTTCTTTCTTTCTTTCTTTCTTTTTTTTTTTTTTTTTGACAGGCAGAGTGGACAGTGAGAGAGAGACAGAGAGAGAAAGGTCTTCCTTTTGCCGTTGGTTCACCCTCCAATGGCCGCCAAGGTAGGCGCACTGCGGCCAGCGCACCGCGCCGATCCGATGGCAGGAGCCAAGTGCTTCTCCTGGTCTCCCATGGGGTGCAGGGCCCAAGGACTTGGGCCATCCTCCACTGCACTCCCTGGCCACAGCAGAGAGCTGGCCTGGAAGGGGGGCAACCGGGACAGGATCGGTGCCCCGACCGGGACTAGAACCCGGCGTGCCGGTGCCACAAGGCGGAGGATTAGCCTAGTGAGCCGAGGCACCGGTCATAACACCATGTTTCTGTAACATTTCAACCTCTTAGTAAATTGCAAATTTCAGTGTTAGTCAAAGTTTATTAAGAACTTTCTGGTGGATACAGACTTGAGAAAGATGCATTGGGTTTGAGTAGCAGTGATGAGCAGATGAACAGCAGTGCAAATAACTGTCAAGGGACAGATAATACTAAACAGAAGGATGCCTCATTGTTAGTTTCTTGGCACATCTAGGATACTCATAAAACAATCATTTACATCTCTTAAGATTTGAGATTTTCTTATCATCTTCTTCCTATTTGGTTATGAATTACTTAAATGTTGGAGTTGGAATTCAAATATATAAAAAAAAGAGTTTCGGGAACTGAGGCAGTATCAAATACAAGTGATGTTGGTTAAACAGTTCAAATTCTGAAAGACATAAAACGATCACCATAATGAATATTCTATAATGATGGAATTTAGATTAGAATTTATGTTAGCGCTACTATTTTGGTTATTTGTTCATGGACATTGTTTTCCCAGTAATCTCCAGAGAAACAGTCCTTGTCTGCTGTCTGTGAGCTATGGCCCAGGAAAGCTGGTGCTGTGATTTCAGCATGATTCTGAAAGCCTGAGAACAAGGGAAACCAATGGTGTCAAGTCCAGTCTTGGAGAGAAGACTGGTGTCCCTGAGTAGAAGCAGACAGGAGGAAAATGGGGTGAACTCCTCCTTCTTATGTATGTTTGTTCCATTCAGCCCCTGAAATGGGTTTGATAATGATGCACATATTGGCAAGAAAAATCAGCTTTAAGGATCCGCTGATTCCAGTGCTAATACCATTTATAAACACCTTTGTTGACATACCTAGAAATAACATTTAATCTAGGCATCCTTCATTTAGTTCATTTAGTCAGCTAACCTATGATTCAAACCAACATATAGAGTTGTCCACCAGCAAAATATTCCCATTTAAATTATGGAATTAGTTCAGACAGATGATTCAAAGAAGAGATCAAGTATTATTTCTGTTTCACTGCTAGGATAATTCATGAACAAAATCATAAAGTGAAAATGAGAGATAGGTCTCTCTCCCTCTCTCTCTCCATATATATATATATATACACACACACATATATATATATATATATATATATTAGGGGCTATATATGTATGTATATATACATACACACATATATACATATATATATATATGTATATATGCGTGTATGTATTAGGAGCTTCCTATTGTTCTTTTTTTTTTCCCAATCTCAGCTATGTTGTCAATTTACACAAGATCATTCTTGGCTGTGTGGTGGTGGTTTGGTTCACTGTAGAGTATTTAGCAGCATGTCTCCCTTCTACTCTGTACATACCTTTAGCATCCCTAGAATGACAGCAAAAAATGATCTCTCCTGACATTGTCAGAAGTCCCTAGGGAAACAAACGTCCTTTCATTTGAGAATCATTCTGCTAGTTCAAAGAATTTTGGGAGAATAAAATCAGATAATAAACTGCAAATCCAAAATAGTCATGCAAAATCAGACTTCAAAATACCAATAATAAACAAAAGTGATAACTTTATAAAGCAGTTAATACAGATATGACATTACATCAACTTCCCTATTATTATGCTTTACAATTTGGTAATTTATATTTATTTGTCATAAGACTCTTCCTTCAGTCAAAGCCCCACTAACTATTTCCTGATGAAAATAATCCAGATATACATCTCTACTGGATAAAAACAGCAACAATAAAACACAATGGAAGGAAAGTCTTGAGAAAATTGCTAGCGAACACATTATAACTATGACCCAAAAGAGTAGTAATTCAGAGGAGGGATCTCTAGGGAAAGTCAAATAGAGAGGATGTGATTATTCTTCCCTTTTAGTATAGTATTTAGATGAAGGATTCTTGAAAAAATAGTAAAACATATAGCAGATATAAGATATAAGGTGTACAGTTACAGGTATAGATATAGGTATTAGGATATACAGGCTGACAATATGTCACAATGACTTAAGCTACTGCTTGTGATGCTGGTATCTTATATCTGAGCACCAGTTCAAGCCCTGGAACTCTGCTTCTTATTCAGCTCCCGGCTAATGTGCCTGGAATGCCTCAGGTACTTGGGTCTCTTGTGCTCATGTGGGAGACTCAGATGGAGTTTCAGGCTATTGTCTTCGACCTGACCCAGATGTTGTGGTCATAGGGGAATGAACCAACAGATAGGATCTCTCTCTCTCTCTCTTTCCCTCCCTCCCTCCCTCTGTCTCTCTGCCACCTTGCATTTTAAATAAACAAATACATAAACAAATCTTTTTTTTAAAAAAGTGAATACAGCAGTTAGAACACATTCATTGATATTTTTTCTCTTTTCATTTATTCAACAAACTAGATAGAACATCTAATAAATGCTAGAATCTGTTCATCATCCAAGGAATGTATCCCAGGTTGACTCTTATTCTACACTCTTATCTGTGTTCTATAGTTGAGTGGACATAGTGCATGACATAATTTTAGGATCATTTGATAGTTGAATTTCGTTCTCCAATAATGAATGCATGGCCTAGAAAATAGTTGTTAGCATATCTTTTGTTAAAATGTATCTTTCACACATTTTAGGAAAATGTATGAATGAGCAATTTAGGGAATAGGTGGTCATTGGGAGTGGGGAAAGCTGGGAGCTTTCAAATTAAAATTGAATGACTGAGATATTAAAGAAAATCATTTATCTTTTTCACATTTTAAGATCATTCCAGGAGAGAAAACATTGCCATCAAGAACCTTCTCTCATTTAGTCAACTTTGTTTATTATTTTATATTTATTTTTGCTGCGGATGACTTTCCTTCCTAAGATACACTGTGCATGGATTTCATATTTGATGAACAAATTCTAATAAAGACAAATTTCTACTTCTTTCAAAAAAGGCTTTTTGGATTCAGTTCTGCTTCCACAGTTGAAAACATTTGCCAAGTTTGTGTCACAAATTAGACGTTTGAGAAGCAGGCAGCAAGTTTGTTAATTATTGGGATTAATTTAATGAACTTACTCTCATTAGGCTTTATGAGGCATGCTGTATATCGTAACATGTGAAAGTCCACAACCACAGCACAGTGATGTCAGTAGGGCTTTTGCAGCAAAACAAGGTGCAGTAAATGCTTAGTATATAACTGCATTATTAGATGGAATTAAGAGTTGATAATTACAAAGACTCACGTAGAGATGATTTTATTTGTCACAAATTAAGAGAGAAGTCAGTTGGCTCCAAAAACAAATGTTGAATATACACATAAATCATAATGTTTCACAGCCGACACTTCATCCTGGGTGTGATGAGCTATGTAATAGTGTTTTACTGCCACATGATCTGGAAGTAGGCACAGTTTGTTATCAGAAGGATTTTAAAAGTGTTGATCTTTCAGAAAAAGAACTTCACACTTCAAATGGCCTCATGATGGAAAACACATGAAGCAAGTGTTCTTTTTTTTTTTAAGTCTATTGGTACTTTGTTACAGTTCTTTTTTTTTTTCAACTTTTATTTAATAAATACAAATTTCCAAAATACAACTTTCGGATTATAGCAGCTTTTCCCCCATAACCTCCCTCCCACCCGCAACCATCCTATCTCCCACTCCCTCTCCCATCCCATTCTTCATCAAGATTCATTTTCAATTATTTTTATATATGGAAGATCAACTCAGTATATACTAAGTGAAGATTTCAACAGACTGCACCCACACAGACACACAAAGTATAGAGTACTGTTTGAGTAGTAGTTTTACCGTTAATTTGCATAGTACAACACATTAAGGACAGAGATCCTACATAGGGAGTGAAAACTGGAAGAGATCAACTATGAATAAAATGTAAAAAATACATGTTTCAATATATATATATATATCCCACCTCACCTCCACTTCTCCATAAAGAGAAAGCTTTTGGAAGGTCACAGAAGGTCAAAACTTGGGCACAAAAGAAATAGAAACTGTCTAATAAAGCAAACATGGATTGATGACGTCATAAAAAGTTAAGGTCAAATAACTATAAGATCAGACCTAGGCTTACCTTGCATGTAGCCTAATAACCTATTTAAATAGAATGTAGCATATTACCAGTGCAAAATAATGAAGTTAAATGAAGGATTGCCAAAAAAGAGTTAAAGATAATTTTCCAAAGGTTGAAATGTTCCTAATATTACCTTATAAGATAAATGCAGCTTATAAACTTATTCGCATTGTTTTCTGCACCACAGCTTTAAAAATATATTAAAAGTACAGAAATTTTTAGGATGGGCATTTAGCCTAGCAGTTAAGACTTCTGTATGCCAAGTTAGATGTACCAGGGTTCAGTTTTTGGCTCTGCTATCTGATTCTAGTTGCACACAAATGTAGACCCTTGAAGCAGCAGTGATGGCTCAAGTAACTGAGTTCTTGCCATACTTGTGGGAGACCTGATTGAGTTCTTGGCTCCAGTCTTGGCCTGTCCCTAATTGTTGCAGGTATTTGAGGCATGACCCAGTGGTTGGAAACTCTCTCTACTTCTTCCTCTCTGCCTCCTAAATAAATAAAATATTTAAAATATAGAAATTTTCTATTATTATTGAGAAAACAGGCATTCAAGTTCTTTCATTTTCTAATCTGCAGATGTGGCAGATTAGAGCTGCAGATGATGATGGCAGTGGTGATGAGGAAAATGTTGTGATTGTTGCTGTATTTTCAATAAAGACCCTAACTGGACCTGTATGAAGAAAATGGGTTTTTATTAATAATATTCACTATCTCAGTCATAATCAATTAATATAATTAATTTAATTTTGTGTCACATAAACAAGAAGAAGAGCTTGTTCTTTTCAATGTTAGGCTTGCCTTTCTCCTTCCAGTGCTTGAACAAAGGAATGTGGCTTAATGTGAGACTTGATTACTGTATAAGTAAATAAGTTTCACAGGGTATTAGAAAGGGAGCTGTTTTTGTTGCTATGGAGATTCCAATATGGCCTGTAGAAATACTTCTAGCATATGCATACATCACATTATACAGTGAAATATTTCTTCCATATGGTACTACTTTATAATTCAAAATAAATTAAAATACTAAAAGTTTTAGTCTTCTGATAGTCCCTGTCATCTTATCATGTGTCTTTCCTAGTTCCTGTGAGTTTGCCAACTGACTGCCAGGTTGGATCATTTGCAAGTGTGCATGTTTGTGTATGTTTGCATTTTCTGTGCTTATGTTCTTATCTTCTGTATTTGATCAGGAGTGATAATACTGGGAATGGGTTTCTTAATTAAACTGAAAGATTCCTACAGCCTGAGGCTACAGAGATGCATGGAGCCAATAAATTAGATTTAAATAAATAAATAATAAAGAAGCACGGCATTTAAATAGTATGCTTATGGATTTCATACATAATAACTCTTCAGCACAGCTAAAAGCTTCTGTAGGATTAAGGCAATTTAATTAGTGCTAGCTAGTCTGAAACAGAATTTCCAGACCCATGTGACTTTCCTTAATGAAATCCTCCCCACACATATCTAGTTTATCAACAGGTGAAATGATGAGAAGACAAGAGAGTTCTTCAAGACATTCTTAAAGATTGCGAATCTCTGGAAATCAATTCCAATCAACATAGCTTTATTGCAAGGCATTGTTGAATGTTGGACAGTTAATAGAACTTCTTTGACATTACAGGAATTGAGTTAAGTGATGGAAAACCAAGCTGTTTTGAAAGTGAGTACTAAAGGGGTCGGCACCATGGTGCAGTAGGTTAATCCTCTGCCTGCGGTGCTGCCAGCATTCCATATGGGCGCTGGGTTCTAGTCCTGGTTGCTCCACTTCCAATCCAGCTCTCTGCTATGGACTGGGAGAGCAGTAGAAGATGGCCCAGGTCCTTGGGCCCCTGCACCCACGTGGGAGAGCAGGAAGAAGCACCTGGCTCCTGGCTTCGGATTGGCACAGTTCCAGACATTGCGGCCATTTGGAGAGTGAACCAACGGGAGGAAGACTTTTCTCTCTGTCTCTCCCTCTCACTGTCTGTAACCCTACCTCTCAAATAAAATCTTAAAAAAAAAAAAAAAAAAGTGAGGCCGGCGCCGAGGCTCACTAGGCTAATCCTCCGCCTTGCGGCACCAGCACACCGGGTTCTAGTCCTGGTCGGGGCACCGATCCTGTCCCGGTTGCCCCTCTTCCAGGCCAGCTCTCTGCTGTGGCCAGGGAGTGCAGTGGAGGATGGCCCAAGTGCTTGGGCCCTGCACCCCATGGGAGACCAGGAGAAGCACCTGGCTCCTGCCATTGGATCAGCGCGGTGTGCTGGCCGCAGCGCGCCTACCGCGGCGGCCATTGGAGGGTGAACCAACGGCAAAGGAAGACCTTTCTCTCTGTCTCTCTCTCACTGTCCACTCTGCCTGTCAAAAAAAAAAAAAAGTGAGTACTAAAGCATTATCATTTGAATACCCCAAATGAAATGCTCACGGTCATGATCAAAGTAAAGAAATCTTCTATTAGGCATCCAGATACTTTATTTATTTTATTTTATTCTATTTGGATTTAAGCCTCTGTGAAGTCTACTTTGAATGCTACTGGTCTTTTGGGAGACATGTATATAGGCAGAGGGTCTGGGTATTCTCAAAAGGTTCATGATGAAAGACTTGGTACCCAGGGTGGGGCTACTGGAAGGTGGTAACATTTGAGAGGTAAGGTCTAACGGGAAGTCTTTAGGTCACCGGGGTTGTGCATTTCAAATAGGGCATGTCTCTCTCTTCACTTTTGGTGATGTAAGCTGTTCCATACCACCATGCTATGTTACCATCTGCCATATTCACCAGAAGCCACATACTAGAAATACCTGATTTTTAATTTTCAAACTCCAAAACTGTGAGTTTAACAACGCTTTTCTCTTCATAAGTTTCTTGCCTTGGGTGTGCTGCTATAGTGACAAAAAGTTGAGTAATATAAGTACTCTTTGACCTTCCTCCTAGCACAAGTGAAGATTTACCATTCCATGTTCTCAGGATGAGGTATGATATAGCTTTTGTTATTATTATTATGATCACCACTAGAAATATAGAACATGCATAATCATGGGGCTTACAAATTCTATTTTAAACAATGAACTGACTTCAGAGTGTCTTAGGTCATTTGAAGTATTTCCTATTTTTTTTATAAAATTCATCTTCTACCAGAAAATGTCTCTTTTAGAAATTTATATTGAGCAAGTACTAGAATTTATGATAATTTCTCGGATAAAAAAGCTCTCTGACCCAAGAAAAACTAGAGTGCTAACTTTGTTGGATATGGATATTTGTTTGGAAATCATTTTTGCATAGTAATTTGGAAAAATTATTCAATTATTCTGTTCAAATTGGGAAGTCTGATACTAATTGAAACTTGAGTGTTTTTAGGTAAACTTTAAAAATTTTTATTTATACAAATTTCATGTATTCCAAATATAGTTTCCATTCCCACCCTACTCTCCCTTCTGCCCATGCTCCCATATTTTCCTCCTTTGTCTCCTATTCCCAATTTTAATTTTTACAAAGATCTATTTTCAGTTAACTTTATACTCATAAGATTAATCCCACCCTAAGAGTTCAACAAATAGTATAAAGAAAAAAAAAAAAAACACTATTCCTCAAGTCAAGAAAAGGACTGTCCAAACTCATTGCATATCAGTGTCAATTTGACTCCCATAGATTATCTTTTAGGTACTCAGTTACTACATATCAGGAGAATATATGGTATTTGTCTTTTTGGGATTGCCTTATTTCACTACGTATAATCATTTCCAGTAGCATCCATTTTGTTATAAATTACAGAACTTCATTTTTTTTTACTGTTGTGTAGTATTCCATAGTGTATTTAAACCACAATTTCTTTACTCAGTCTTTAGTTGTGGGCATTTGGGTTGAATCCCTATCTTAGTTATTGTGAATTGAGCTGCAATAACAAGGATGTACATATCACTTTCATATACTGATTTCCGTTTGCTTGGATAAATTCCCAGGAGTTGAATGGCTGGGTCATGTGGTACGTCTATATTGAGATTTCTGAGGCATCTCCATACTGTCTTCCACAGTGGCTGTACCAGTTTACATTCCCACCAACAGTAGATTAGGGTGCCTTTTCCCCACATGCTCACCAGTATTTATTGTTTGTTGATTTCTGTTAGTTCTTCATTAAATATCTGATAGAATTCAGCAGTGTAGCCATCCAGTCCTGGGCTTTTCTTTGTTGGGAGGGTCTTTATTACTGATTCAATCTCTGTCTTGGTTATTGGTCTGTTTAGGTTTTCTGTGTCTTCATGACTCAATTTTGATAGATTGTATGTGTCCAGGAATCTACCCATTTCTTCTAGGTTTCCCAATTTGTTGACATATAGCTCTCTGAGGTAATTCTTTATGACTCTTTTTTATTTCTGTAGTATCTCTCATTTCATTTCCTTTTTCATCTCTGATTTTATTGATTTGGGTCTTCTCTTTTTTGTTGTTAGTTGGGCCAATTGTGTATCAATTTTTTTAAAGATTTACTTATTTGTTTGAAAGTCAGAGTTACACAGAGAGAAAAGGAGAGACAGAAAGATGTCTTCCATCTATTGGTTCACTCCCCATATGGCCACATGGTGGGAGCTGCACCAATCCGAAGCTGGAAGCCAGGATCTTCTTCCAGGTCTCCCACATGGGTGCAGGGGCCCAAGGACTTGGCCAGCTTCTGCTACCTTCCCCGGCCATGGCAGAGAGCTGGATTGGAAGTGGAGCAGCTGGGTCTCAAAACTGTGCCCATATGGGATACTGGCACTGCAGGCAGCAGCTTTACCCACTAAGTCACAGAACCAGCCAAAATTTTGTTTATTTTTTTAAAAACCAAGCTTCATTTCACTAATCTTTTTTTAATTTTATTTTTAACTTTTATTTAATGAATTTAAATTTCCAAAGTACAGCTTATGGATTACAATGGCTCCCCCTCACCCCATAACTTCCCTCCCATCAGCAACCCTTCCCTTTCCCGCTCCCTCTCCCCTTCCATTCACATCAAGATTCATTTTCAATTCTCTTTATATACAGAAGATCAATTTAGTATAAAGATTTCAACAGTTTGCACCCACACAGAAACACAAAGTGAAAAATACTGTTTGAGTACTAGTTATAGCATTAAATCACAATGTACAGCACATTAAGGACAGAGATCCTACATGAGAAGTAAGTGCACAGTGACTTCAGTTGTTGACTTAACAAACTAACACTCTTGTTTATGGCATCAGTAATCACCCTAGGCTCTTGTCATGAGTTGCCAAGGCTATGGAAGCCTTTTTAGTTCACTGACTCTGATCATATTTAGACAAGGTCGAAGTCAAAGTGGAAGTTCTCTCCTCCCTTCAGAGAAAGGTACCTCCTTCTTTGATGACCTGCTCTTTCCACTGGGATCTCACTTGCAGAGATCTTTCATTTAGGTCATTTTTATTTATTTATTTATTTATTTATTTTTGCCAGAGTGTCTTGGCTTTCCATGCCTGAGATACTCTCATGGGCTTTTAAGCCGGATCCGCATGCCTTAAGGGCTGATCCTGAGGCCAGAGTGCTGTTTAGGACATCTGCCATTCTATGAGTCTGCTGTGTATCCCGCTTCCCATCTTGGATCATTCTCTCCTTCTTAATTCTATTAGATAGTATTAGCAGACACTAGTCTTGTTTGTGTGATCCCTTTGACTCTTAGACCTATCAGTGTGATCAATTGTGAATTGAAATTGATCACTTGGACTAGTGAGATGGCATTGGTACATGCCACCTTGATGGGATTGAATTGGAATCCCCTGGTATGTTTCTAACTCTACCATTTGGGGCAAGTCAGCTTGAGCATGTACCAAATTGTACATCTCTTCCCTCTCTTATTCCCACTCTTATATTTAACCGGGATCACTTTTCAGTTAAGTTTCAGCACTTAAGAATAACTGTGTATTAATTACAGAATTCAACCAATAGTATTATGTAGAACAAACAACAAAAAAATACTAAGAGGGATAACGTATTAAGTTGTTCATCAACAGTCAGGGCAAGTGCTGATCAAGTCACCATTTCTCATAGTGTTCATTTCACTTTAACAGGTTTCCTTTTTGGTGCTCTGTTAGTTGTCACCGATCAGGGAGAACATATGATATTTGTCCCTTTGGGACTGGCTTATTTCACTCAGCGTAAACAACCCACTTAAGAGATGGGCCAAGGACCTCAATAGACATTTTTCAAAAGAAGACATCCAAATGGCCAACAGACACATGAAAAAATGTTCAAGATCACTAGCCATCAGGGAAATGCAAATCAAAACCACAATGAGGTTCCACCTCACCCTGGTGAGAATGGCTTACATTCAGAAATCTACCAACAACAGATGCTGGTGAGGATGTGGGGAAAAATGGAAACTAACCCACTGTTGGTGGGAATGCAAACTGGTAAAGCCACTATGGAAGTCAGTCTGGAGATTCCTCAGAAACCTGAATATAACCCTACCATTCAACCCAGCCATTCCACTCCTTGGAATTTACCCAAAGGAAATTAAATTGGGAAACAAAAAAGTGGTCTGCACCTTAATGTTTATTGCAGCTCAATTCACAATAGCTAAGACCTGGAATCAACCTAAATGCCCATCAACAGTAGACTGGATAAAAAAATTATGGGATATGTACTCTATAGAATACTATACAGCAGTAAAAAAACAATGAAATCCGGTCATTTGCAACAAAATGGAGGAATCTGGAAAACATTTCACTAATCTTTTCTATTGTTTTTTGTTTCAATTTTGTTTATTTCTTCTCTAATTTTAATTATTTCTTTCTTCCTACTAATTTTGGGTTTGCTTTGTTGTTTTTCTAGGTCTTTGTGATGCACTGGTAGCTCATTTATTTAGTACTTTTCCCATTTCATTTTTTATAAAGATTTTATTTAATTATTTGAAAGGTAGAGTTATCGACAAAGAGAAAGGTCTTCCATCCGCTGGTTCACTCCAACAGCCGGTGTTGGTCTGATCCAAAGCCAAGAGTTTCAGCTGGGTCTCCCACACGGGAGCAGGGGCCCAAGCACCTACGTCATCTTCTACTGCTTTCGCTGGCCATAAGCAGAGAGTTGGATCGGAAGAGGAGTAGTTGGTACATGAACCAGTGCCCATATTGTATACTAGTGGCACAGGCAGAGGCATAGCCTACTATCCCACAACACCATTCCCCACCCAATTTCTTGATGTAGGCACTCATTCCAATAAAGTTCCTACTTAACACTGCTTTTGCTGTATCTCATAAGTTTTGATATTTGTATTGTCATCTTTCTTTGTTTCCAGAAAGTTTTTGATTTCTCTTTTGATTTCAACATGGCCCATTGCTCATTCAGGAACATGTTGTTCAGTCTCCATGTGCTTGCATATATTCTAGAGATTCCTGAGTTGTTGATTTCTAGCTTCATTACACTGTGGCCAGAGAAAATGTATGGTATGATTTCAATTTTTTTGAATTTGCTGAGACTTGCTTTATGGCCTAGTATATGGTCTATCCTAGAGAAAATTTCATGCACTGATGGAAAGAATGTGTATTCTAAAATGGTGGGACAGAAAGTTCTGTAGATATGTAAGGTACATTTTGTCCACAGTGTTGATTAACATTATTGCTCCTTTGTTTATTTTCTGTCTGGTTGATCTGTTCATTAATGAAGGTGGGCTGTTTAAATCCCCCATTACTATTGTATTAGAGTCTATGTCACCCTTTAGATCCGTTAACATTTCTTTTAAATAGCCAGGCACCCTGTAATTGGGTGCATATACACTTAGTATAGTCACATCTTCCTATTGAATTGATCTTTTAATCATTACATAGTGTCCTTCTCTCTTTTAAAGGTTTTTGTGTTAGTCTATTTTGTCTGTATTAGGATGGCTATATCAGCTCTTTTTTAATTTCTATTATCATGGAATATCTTTTTCCAACATTTCACTTTCAGGCTGAGTGTATCTGAGTGTCTGAGTTGTGTTTTTGTAGCCTGCAAATAGATGAGTTCTGTTTTTTAATCCATTCAACCAGTCTGTATCTTTTAACTTGGCCACTTACATTAAAGGTGACTATTGATAAGTAATGACTTGGCCTTGCCATTTTCGACAAATATTTCTATTGTTCTTTTAGTGGGAGATTTTCTGCCTTCACATTCTTTCATAATGATGACTATCTTTCTGTGTTTCTGTGTAGCACATCCTTAAGCATTTTTTGTAAGGCTTGATGAGTGGTGACAAATTCCTTCCATTTCTGTTTGTTATGGAAGGTCTTTATTTCACCTTCATTTATAAATGAGAACTTTGCAGGATACGGTATTTTGGGATGACAGCTTTTTCTCTTGAGATTCGGACTATGTCTTGCCATTTTTTTCTGTCCTGTAGGGTTTCTGATGAGAAGTCAGCTGTGAGTCTAATTTGAAACCTGCTGAAAGTAATCAGGCATTTCTCTCATGCACATTTTAGAATCTTTTCTTTATGTTTTACTCTTGAAAGTTTGCTACGATGTGTGTGGTAAAGATCTTTTCTGGTCATGTTTAGTTGCTCCTCTTCCAGGCCAGCTCTCTGCTATGGCCAGGGAGTGCAGTGGAGGATGGCCCAAGTGCTTGGGCCCTGCACCCCATGGGAGATCAGAATAAGCACCTGGCTCCTGCCTTCAGATCAGCGCGCTGCGCTGGCCGCAGCACGCCGGCCACGGTGGCCATTGGAGGGTGAACCAACGGCAAAGGAAGACCTTTCTCTCTGTCTCTCTCTCTCACTGTCCACTCTGCCTGTCAAAAAAAAAAAAATTCTATGTCATTCCTATATCTGGATGTCCCTTTTGTTCTCCAAATTAGGAAAGTTTTAGGTAATTATTTCACTAAATAGGCCTTCTAATCCATTCTCTTTCCATGCATTCAGGAATTCCTAAGGCCTGGATGCTGGTTTGCTTATTTGATAGCATTCCATAAATCTCCAACACTGTCAAATTTTTCTAATTTCTTCTTTTTTCTTTCTTTCTTTCTTTTTTTTTTTTTGTCTGACCAAAAAATTTCCAAAGAACGTCTTCTAGCTTGGATATTCTCTCTTCTCCCTCACCAAGTCTGTTGTTAAGGCTTTCCACTGCGTTTTTTTTTTATTTGACCTATTGAATTCTTCATTTCTAATATTTTACTTTGATTCCTCTTGATGATCTCAATTTTATAAGAAAATTTTTCATTCATGTTACTTATGAATTTCTTTGATTTGTGAATTTGCTTCTCATTGCTTCTGAGTAATCCTAGGAGTAGTCTTTTGAATTCCCTTTCAGGCATTTCATCGATCTCCTCTTCATCTTCAGATTCTAATATTGAAGCACTATTGTATTCCTTTTGTGGGGGGCTCATATTGTCTTATTCTTGTTTCTTAAATTTCTGTATTTATTTTTAGGCATTTATGGAGAGGCATGTTGGTTTTATCCTCTGATGGCTTTTATCTTTGGAGTATGCCTCTACAACTCAGTGCAGTGTCTGCTCTTTTAGAGAATATCCAGAGGTGCATCGTGGATATGGCCAGGGAACTCTGGTCATTGTTCCAGGGTGAAGTGAGTATCTAAGTTGGGTATGGTAGATTTCCTCTTTTTAGCAGGAAGGAGGTTATGACAACCTCTGTTGGCATAATCATACCCTCACCTTCACTATTCCAAGGTGATCAATGCCTGGGTGTTAGCCCACAGTGGATACAATAGTTATCCATAGTGCCCTATGAACCACACAAAGGATCTGTGCAGTCCTCAGTGTGAGCAAGGATCCCATTGCAATGACCCACCCCAGGCAATTGGCGAGCTCTGAGTGTGTGGAGCTGCTTACATTGATTGCCCAGAGACCCAACAACACCCTGCAGCTTTTTGTGCAGTGAGAGTCCCCACAGTCTCAGCACACAAGGTTCCCACAGGCCCGGGGTGCAGAGGACCTACTCCACTCCACTGGCCTGTTCCATCCTCAGAGAGGAAGAAATGTTCCCAGAGCCAGCTGCCTCTGGGTGCTCTGCCTAGGTGGTTTGAGCCCCAGGGGCCTGTGAAACCTTGGGAGGCTATGGGCACCTTACAGTCCTATGTGGGTGCCCAGACCCCTGTGAATCCTCCCAGGGGGACTCAAAGTCCAAGGGAAAGGTGTATTTTTCCCTCTAGTAGAATCTCTCAATCATATGCGTGCACAAGAACCACTGGCTGCAGCCCCCACTCATTTCACAATGTTGTTTTCTCACTGCTAGTTGCCGGGTGTGTGCACTTGAGCTGCTGCCACTGCTACTGCTGACAAGATGGTGTCTTGTCCCAGCCAGTTGCTGGGTGCGTGCACCAGAGCTTCTGAAGCTGCTCCTTATGGCCAAAATTGCACCCACTCTCTCTCAGCCAGTTGCCAACACCGCTGTGGTAGAGATGGGGAGAGGGACATGGGCTCTTTTCTCTTCACTGGGTTAACGGATACCCTATCCTTCTTAGGGCTCCAGGCCAGACTCATAACAAGCTCTCTCACTGGCTATGTCACCAGTGGCAAATGCTGCTGCTGTCTCTTCTCACCTCAGTCTCCAAAGTTATCACTTTCTCTGGCTCTTGGCTGCAGAGGCCATGTGTTGTGTCTGAATATCTGCATCTTCCACAGTGGTCCATGATATTTCTTTTCCTTCCATAGAATTTCCACTGTAGTTTTCTCTCTAACTCTCCCCTGAGAATATATTTCCGTCCCCCCCGCTTTACCCCTAGCCTAGAGCAGTATACTTTCACTACTTTACCATCTCAGAAACTGAACTGATTCTTTATGAGAAGTGGTCAGTACTAATTTACATTGATACATGGATCTTTTCATTTATTTTGGCACTTAGGCATCCCTTTTATCTGGAAACATAAATTTATAAGTTATAGTAAATATCACATGCTATTTCATTATTTCATAGTTAATCATATTGGTTCGAAAATGTTAATGAAAAAAATACAACCAGTCTATACATGATAACATTCCATTATTTTTCTTTGATTCATGTTTATCTTCAGTAGTCTTACCAACTCGAAACTACCTCTTATAATGTTTTAGATGTATTTTATAATTTTCTTTATTGTCTGTTTCCTATATTCTTCATACTTGTTTTTTGATGATTTTCTTTCTTTTTTTTCTGAAGCTGACAAGATTTAATAAAGGCATTCTCTTTGTAATATGATTCTTATACAAATATATTTTTCACCATTCATTCAATGGTATAACAAAGTATTTAGTGTATATATATATATATATACACACATACACACTGCATTTGCAGACAGTAGAAAGTTCCTGAAAATCATCAACTGATGATTTTCTTTCTTTCTTTCTTTTTTTTTTTTTTTTTTTTGACAGACAGAGTTAGACAGTGAGAGAGAGAGACAGAGAGAAAGGTCTTTCTTCCGTTGGTTCACCCCCTCAAATGGCCACTACAGCCAGCACACTGCGCCCATCCGAAGCCAGGAGTCAGGTGTTTCCTCCTGGTCTCTCATGTGGGTGCAGGGCCCAAGCACTTGGGCCATCCTTCACTGCCTTCCTGGGCCACAGCAGAGAGCTGGACTGGAAGAGGAGCAACTGGGACAGAACTGGTGCCCCAACCGGAACTAGAACCCAGTGTGCCGGCGCCGCAGGCTGAGGATTAGCCAAGTGAGCCACGGCACCAGCCGATGATTTTCATTTCAGAGTTTTTTTTAACATCCAGTCACAATTTTCTGTTCAGTTTTCTTAGAAGCAAGGCTCTAGAAAATGGGTACAAAGTTATAATATTATAGCTGTAGGACTCATGTTATAGGTTTAAAAGTGCAGCAATCTTTGAATTGAAGAAACTATACCTCTCAATGTCTGGTGGAAGTGGGCTGTGAATCTTATACATCACTGGACTGATTTTCACTTGATCATCCTATTTTTGCCATATTACTTTATTCTTATCCTCAACTATACTTTGGTGTTCAGGTATGATTTTTGTTTCTGCTGGAACCAGAGAGATATGACTACCCAGCTATATGAGTGAGCAGAGGAGATCTGGAAATTTCATTGTTTCAGTGTGGATTTGTTATACTTCCTCCTATATTAGGTCCAATTTTTCATTTCCTTCTTCAGAGTTAATGTGTGTTGTCATACAGAGACTTTTTAGAGCTTTTGTTGTTGTTGTTATATACACCTTTGCTTTGTGTCTTATTCTGAATTTTCCAAGAAGCAGACACCAAGACGAGATTAAGTGCACAAAGATTTCAGTACTTGAAAGCTCTGTATGGGACAACACAAGAGGCAGCAGGAAAGGCTCAGAGAGCCAGAGAGGCAAGATTGAATTCTGTACCTCTATGTTGGACAAAGCTTAGGAATTTGGGAGGAAAACATCCGAGATTGCTGTGGTCCTTAAAAAAAGGGTTTGTGATACCACATGGATGTTTTATAGCTAAAAGAAAAGTTGTCTGTTGAGTTCTGTTCTCTTCTAGAAATGTACCTGCCTTCCTATGGATCTGCCTTTTTTTAAAGTTCTTTATCCTCTAATGGCAGGGAAGAATTAACCCATCTTTCCAACACTTAATTCCAAAGTCTTATTGACAAAGGTTACAAGCATTCTTTACTGCAGGCAACTGTAAGCAAAATGACTGTCAGGTGCCTTCATTTCCATATTGTTGTTAAAACAGGCCAGCTCCTGAGACTCCTCCCATCCCCTTTTTTCTAGCATAGGCAGAAAAGAAATACCAATTTGTTAATGAGCATTTGGTAAAGTGTAATGAATACAGTCTAATTCACTAATTGAGGCTCATTCCACAACTCTCCACTAATAAGCATCGTAATGTGCTTAACTGCAAGTGTCCAAAATAGTTATTGAGATGTGTGGAAATTTCTCATTCTGTGTGTGAAAACTTTTATAATAGTGTACTCTGATTAATTAAGAGAAATTGTTGAACTAACAATGAAGAAAAAGTGAAAGCAAGAAAATTATACATCTTCTGAAAAGAACTAACACAAATAACATTATCCAAATAAATATTTTGAGGTAAGTTTCATTTCAATACAACCTTGATTTCAGTTTCCATGCAATACCAAGAAAATCAGACAATTAGAATTTTTCTCATTAACTTGCTAAAAGATACAACACATATTAGTCAATATTTTGCTAATTATGAGAGTCAAGAAAAATACATTTATATTTTTCTGGTTTAAACCAAATTTATATTTTCCCTTTAAAAATCTACTTATTGTGGTTGAAAAGAGCTCAGATCATTTATTAGATCAAAACCTTCTTCAGTATCCTTGTCTCCTTTGCATCAAATGCCCTTACTTCCCTGAAGGATTTATTACCAGAGGTGTAAGAACAATTTCTCACAACAATGCCCACCCACCACTACCTTCAGAACCACCTCTGATACTTCCAGCTTTTCCTTCAAAAGCAGACTGACATTTCCCAGAACGTGTCTCTGAAATAAAGTTCTTAGTTTGTTCCTTAATACTTTATTAGTATTTTCTAACAGACTGATCACAACACATACCACATAAAAATTTAATCTTTTTTAGTTCAGTAAAAATAACTGACATTCTGAATGAGTTTTTCTTAATTAAGGATGAAAAGTATAGGTAGAACAGTTAAGAACGTGGATGGCAAGTTCTTATATGATGTTTTATAAAAGGATGTGGAGGGATGGGTACTATTCCTAAAGGAAGAGGCTTTCACACACAGGTAAAAGAATGGTTAAAAACAAGCACCAAGGGGTGGGCATTTGTTCTAGCAGTTAGGACACTCATATGCCACATCTGTTTACTTGGGTTTGATGCCCAGCTCCTGGTTCCTGACTCCAGCTTCCTGCTAATGCAGACCCCTGGGAGGCAGCAGTGATGGCCTCAGTGGTTGGGTTCCTGACACCCATGTGGGAGACTGGGATTGCTCCTGGTTTTGGCACAGACCAGCCTTCATGGGCATTTGGGGAGTTATAGGGGATGGTAGTTCTCTCTGCCTGACACTCAAAATGTGTGCGCGCACGCACACACACACACACACATCAGGATTTAGTTATACAGGGATAAAAAGGTTAAAAAATATGACTTTGTACATGTAGTAAATGTTTTAAGCCCTTTTTCAGCTCCTACCGTTTGTGTGATTTCATCCCTTATTCTTCCCTAGGGATAAGTTGGACATTTCATAAACAGAACCACAAGCTAATAGGTGTTTGCTCCCACCACAGCCAAACTGATGGGAAAAAAAGCTAAATAAATTCAATTATATACAATTTAAATGCATCATTTTTTTCTGACGTTTAGTGAATCTAAAATATTCATATGTGTCCTATTGAATGGCCAACCTGTAAATAGGCATAAAATGATATAAGCGAACCATTTTTATTACTTAAATGTAAAACCAGGATGCTGATACTTCAGGACTGGACTACTAGCTTCCTTAGGTCCACGTCCTAAGGTATAAATTGCCTTGATCTTTATCTAAACTTCTTTTGCTGAGCTGGAGGTCCTGATCAAGTTAGATCTAATACCACCTGAGCACCTCAAGGATCACCATGAAACAGAGAAGGGTACATTGCTGTCCATCTAGTGACAAGCCTTGGTACCTTACACCAGAAACCTGAAGCTCTCATAGTTTTACCACACCAGCACCCCCTTCCTTCTAGCCCCTTTCTAATCCCCCAAACACCCTCATGCAGCAGAATGGTAGTTCTTGAGGCCTGAAAGTCTTCTACCCTCTTAGACAGATGAAATGTTCTCTTTCACTGCAAAATCTTGTTGTCTTCACTACTTTTGAGTTGGTACTGGGGACAGGGAGCAAGCTTTCAGCAACAAAAACAAACAACTGTTTGGGGACATATCTGAGGACCCACTAACTCATGGGTTTATATCTCCTTGTTTTCCATTTTCCTTTGCTGAAATTAAGACTGGAAAATAAAGGGCCTACCAGCTCTAGTGTTTGTGAATTTATTCATAGGTGTTTCATGCAGGTATATTTGTGGCCAATGCCACTGCAACAGACACTGCAGGTTTTCACTGTGAAATGAGAGTTGAAAACATGCTTGAATTGAGGAGGTCACAGTAATACATATTGCTAACTGAACTCTTAATATAGGTCTGGCATTGTGCTATGTACTTGTCACTTATCTAATTTTTAAAGTTTATTTATTTATTTGAAAGGCAGAATGAGAGAGAGGGAGAGAGAGAGAGACAGAGAGTCTTCCATCCTCTAGTTCACTCCCCATATGTCTGCAGAAGCCAGGACTGGGTCAGGCTGAAGCCAGGAGCCAGGAGCCAGGAACTCCATTCCAGTGTCCTATGTGAATGGCAGAAGCCTAAGCACTTGCACCATCATCTGCTGCCTCACAGGAACATTAGCACAAAGCTGGATCGGAAGCAGAAGTGAGACTCCAATCCAGCCATTCGAATATGGGCAGTGGGTATCTCAGCCATAGACTAAACTATGGTACCATAATGCCTGCTTACTTATCCTATTTTTATTCCTATTGAGAAGAAGAAACAATACTTCCAAGCATTTTCATAAACTTACTCAAAATCCTTAGTGAAACAGGGCTTTCCACCCCTGCTCATATGACTATAGAACCTGTCCAATAATCAAATATTGCTATAAAGAAATGGCTTTCAGGGTACAGTCGCAGAACAAGCAGCATCAGCGGTATCTGGAAATTTGCTAAACATGCAAATTCTCAGGTCCACCTGCTGAATAAGAAATTTTGAGCTAGGGGCCAGCAATTGTGCTTTAAGGAGCCTCCAAATGATTCTAATGTGCACTTGAGTCAAAGCCACTGTCCTGCAGCATTATTTCTTGGCTCCTGCCCATGATCCCTTCTGTTTAGGATTACACATCATAGCTCTCAGAAATCCAAACATAGGACTAACCACTGTCTCTAAGGAGACTTTTCCTAATCTCAGAACCTGCTCAGTGTGGCTTGTGGAAAACCCCATTTTAACAATAAAAAATAATGATCTCTAACTTATGTAATGACTTCCATAAATCATGCTAACAACCTCAGCAAAAGGTTGTCTTGATAAATTATCTGTATCAACTGCTTCTCATGGTGACTCAAACATTTAGATATGCAGTTGCAAATGTGAGATTATAACAATTGCAATAACAACAGAGGAAAACAGTAGTCCCTAGAGCTGAGGATGAGGAAGATGAGGTAGCAGGATGTGATCTAGAACATATTACAAGAGAAAAAAGATACCTTCAGTACCCTTTAGTCAGTATACTAGCTAAAGTACAAAAGCAGCAGAACCCTTCTTAGGCTCCAGGAATCTTATTTATTCAACAGATTCAAAAAGTTTGTAGAAAAATGAAATTTTAAATGATATATTTATTTTTCTGCAAAATTTTTGAAATCCATGCATAGTTTTTTTCATGAAATGCATTTTTCCCCTAGCTTTTTGAAGATTTTTTTCTATGTATATCTCAAGAAGCTTAAGTACCTCAGTTTATTTGGAGGTTGTTTAACTGTCAGTCTGAGGTAAGAGCACTAGGTCAGACACACAATACAACCCTAGGTTAACCATTACTTCTTTGTGAATGTTAATACATTTTGGTGATACAGAAAGATGACAGAATTTTAACTTAAATTTTTCAACGACTCCTATATAAGCAGGAGTGAATTTTAAATCTTTCACAGTTGCTGTTTTTTCATCTCAAAAATCAGACTTGCGCTATCTGCTTTATTTAGGTGCTATGATTATGTAAAAACATTTGTGGAATATAAGCTTCAAATTTTCTTTTAGTTTCCTGTACTCCTTTCCTGTCAACTACAATCAGGAGTTAATACCTCTATAATTTGATCATTAAGATTTAGGGCTTTAAATCTAGGTTAAAAGAAAGACCTAGAGATTTAACATGTGCATAAGTTTTATCCATGATATTGCTAGATACTATAGGGAAATAAACTTTCCCCTCAACTATGTTTTGTTAAAGATAAAAAAAGAAACTTTGTATTTTAAGTAGTTTGCTATTGGTACAGAATAAAACAATCCCTTCAAAGAAGAAAAATTGTTATGATCCAAACAGACATCAAAATTTATCTGTAGAGTGAACTTTATTCCTGAAAATTTGACACTGAAGTATTCTAGAGAAAACAAATTATAGAAAGAAAGCTGGTTGGGGAAGAATTAGGAAACTTGCCTTAATATGTCCTAACTCTCTAGAGGAGGAGGGATATATCAACATAATTAAACTCACATCAGCAGTGATTCAGTTAAATACTCATATAAAAGAGCCCAGTAATCTACTCAGTGATGGCAATCAATGAATAAAAACCATCACCCTATCCTCTTGGAGCTCAGTTTAAGCATTCACTTCTTGTAAGCTCTTGCACGCGTAGGGGTTTATACTACTTAGGTTTATTAGGACACACATTCTTCATGATTTTCAAGTGTGTGAATTATGGCCCTTTGGAATCCAGCTGAGAATTAAGAGTAGCCAACTTACCTCTTGGAGGCCTGGAAATGTCTTTTACATTGGCTTGATCTATCCATAATAGTTTTGGAGCTAGAAAGGTCCAAATTTGTTTCCTAGCATTTGAATTTTTTTTTTTTAAATCTCTGAGCTGGTTTCATAATTTGTAAAAGTTGTCATCTGTATCAGAGCCTAAAAGATTAACCAGAGTTATTACTGCCTGCAAGTAGATGACATCAAGTTTTCCCACTGTTGTTTTTACAAAACTACATGGTTAAGATGTGTCTGCCAGATATTTCCATTCTAAGGTACTATTTACACTTAAGGTTTACACTGAGGAGCCTTGTATTTTGAGAAGTTTACAATTGAGGGAACTTAGTTCAAACTTAGAAATTCAATATTCTATTTCCTAAAAACAATTTCATTTAAGCATTTACCATTAGGTATTGATGATTACCTAGAGTAATTACTACATTAGTAGTTATAAAATAATGATTTTTTAAAAAATTATTGCTTATATATTACTGCCATTCTTATCCTCCCCAAAAGACATCCCATTTCTATTTCCGGCACTGCAGCTCACTAGGCTAATCCTCCGCCTGCGGCGCCGGCACCTCGGATTAAGTCCTGGTTGCTCCTCTTCCAGGCCAGCTCTCTGCTATGGCCCGGGAGTGCAGTGGAGGATGGCCCAAGTGCTTGGGCCCTGCACCGGCAAGGGAGACCAGGAGAAACACCTGGCTTCTGACTATGGATCAGCGCAGCGCGCCGGCCTCAGCGGCCATTTAGGGGGTGAACCAACGGCAAAGGAAGACCTTTCTCTCTGTCTCTCTCTCTCTCTCACTGTCCACTCTGCCTGTCAAAAAAAAAAAATCTTCTTATTTTTGAATATTGATATTGAGCATTGCTGTGTATTATAATCTGTTATTAGTAGTATTAATATTCTTTTTGCCAAATTGTTCAAGATTTGAATAATAGGGTAGCTTCTTCAGGTTGATGATTTTGCTTTGGACCTTATTGACTTTTTTGGGGGTATGTGAAATATTTGCCATCCTTGTTTATTTCTTATATTTGAGGCAAACTTGAAGTTCCCTGCCTTCCAATTATTATTTTTTTTCTTTCTTTCTTTCTTTTTTTTTTTTTTTTTGACAGGCAGAGTGGATAGTGAGAGAGAGACAGAGAGAAAGGTTTTCCTTTTTGCCGTTGGTTCACCCTCCAATGGCCACTGCGGCCGGCGCATCTTGCTGATCCAAAGCCAGAAGCCAGGTGCTTCTCCTGGTCTCCCATGCGGGTGCAGGGCCCAAGCACTTGGGCCATCCTCCACTGCCTTCCAGGGCCATAGCAGAGAGCTGGCCTGGAAGAGGGGCAACTGGGATAGAATCCAGCGCCCCAACCCGGACTAGAACCCGGTGTGCCTGTGCCGCAAGGCGGAGGATTAGCCTGTTAAGCCACAGCGCCGGCCTGCCTTCCAATTATTAACTGATGGTTTTTTTTTTTTTTTTTTTTTTAATTTTTGACAGGCAGAGTGGACAGTGAGAGAGAGAGACAGAGAGAAAGGTCTTCCTTTTGCCGTTGGTTCACCCTCCAATGGCCGCCGCGGTAGTGCGCTGCGGCCGGCGCACCGCGCTGATCCGATGGCAGGAGCCAGGTGCTTCTCCTGGTCTCCCATGGGGTGCAGGGCCCAAGCACTTGGGCCATCCTCCACTGCACTCCCTGGCCACAGCAGAGAGCTGGCCTGGAAGAGGGGCAACCGGGACAGGATCGGTGCCCTGACCGGGACTAGAACCCGGTGTGCCGGCGCCGCAAGGTGGAGGATTATCCTATTGAGCCACGGCGCCGGCCAACTGATGGGTTTTATGTTCTGTTTAGTCTTGTTGCCTGCCTTCTTTATTTTTTATTTTTTAGGCTATGTTACAATTTTTTTAAATTACAGACTTTATGGTCAAGATTACCTTGGCTACTCAGAATTCTTCAGGTCTTTTATACCTGAAAGACTGTGTCTTATGGGGATAATTCCAAATCAATTTTCTCATATATACAATATGGTTCTTAAATATGCATTGCCAGGTCTGTTTTTATAGCTCCCCACATTTTCTAATAATCTCATTATAAGCAACAGTTCTCATCCATGATTTTGCATTTTGTCTTCTTTAAGGACACTCTTCAATCTTCACCTATTTATTTATCCAACATTGTCTCACTACTTTTTTGCCAAAATGCTATCTCTCTTCATTTCTTTAGTTGATTCAATTTGACAATGGGCATGTTTGTGATCTTTTATGCTTTTAAGGTAATTTTTTCTTATTTTTCCTTTGTCAATTTCATTCCTAAGTTTGTCCAAATTTTGCTTGTCATCTTGCAGTTTTTTTAGCCTTTTCTGTTCTGGGCTTATGAACTTCTGACTCAAAGTATTATATTTTCTAATTTAAAGACATTAAAATATGTTTATATTGAGTTGAGATATTATAATATAGGTCACTTCTGCTTTGAAGTTGAATGTTTTAAGAAGAAAAATTATCATTCAGCTGAAATACTTTGTAATATTTTGGCTCTTTTCTTCTAATAAAGTGATATGTTGGGGCTGGTGTTGTGGTTATATCCACAGCCTGTATCGCTGGCATCCCATATGGGCACTGGTTTGAGTCTTGGCTGCTCCACTTCTGATATAACTTTCCAATAGTGCACTTGGGAAAGCAGCAGATGATGGCCCAAAGCAGCAGATGATGGCTTTGGCTTTCTCATCTTTAAAGATTTATTTATTCATTTGAAAGGCAGAGTTACAGAGAGAAAGAAGGAGAGAGACAGAGATCTTCTATCCACTGGTTCACTCTCTAGATGGCTACAACGGCTGGAGTTGTGCTAATCTGAGGGCAGGAGCCAGGAGCTTCTTCTGAGTCTCCCACACGGGTTCAGGGACACAAGCACTTGGGTCATCTTCTACTGCTTTCTCAGACCATAGCAGAGAGCTGGATTGGAAGAGGAACAATCGGGACTCGAACCGCCACCCACATAGGATGCTGGCAGTGCAGGTGGCAGATTTACCTACTAAGCCACAACACTGGTCTCCACTTTTCTTGTGGGATTTTATCATGGTCTCTATTTCCCACCTTTCATCATAATGACCAGTTAAATATTTAGAGCTGTTTTTGGTATGACAGAGATCAATAAATTTTCATCTTTCAATAAATTTGATTCAATGTTCTAGTAATTTGAAAGTACCAAGGAATATGCATTTAAAATACAGTTATGATTTTAAAAGCAGTAAAAATCTGTATAAGACTAACATCAATAATTGAAAGCTCTCAAGAGAGAGATTTTTATCATTTTTTACCAAGCCCCACAACAAACTAATTATTAGGATTATAGCCTAATAAGTGCAAAATAAATTAGGCATCTGTTTCTCTCTTTTATTTTTTTAAAGATTCAATTATTTTATTTGAAAGGCAGAGTTACAGAGAGAGGAATAGATGGGGAGAAAGAGAGAAAGACAGAATGAACAGAGAGTATATCTCCCATCCTCTGATTCTCTCTCCAAATGGCTGCAACAGCCAGGGTGAGACCAGTCCAAAGCCAGGAGCCAGGAGCTTCCTCCAGGTCTCACATGTGGGTGGAGGAGCCCAAGGACTTGGACCATCTTCTACTGCTTTCCCAGGCCATAGCAGAGAGTTGTGTTGGAAATGGAGCAGCTGGAACTTGAAGGGGCGTTCGTATGTGATGCCAGCACTGCAGGTTGTGGCTTTATTTGCTCTGCCACAGTGCTGGCCCCTCAGACATACTTTTGAACATCCAAATATTCTGAGGTTGGGAAGCAAACTGAAAAGGTAAGTATGCAACATTTCTGTGGGAAAGGAGGATGACTCAAATGGAAAACTCAAGAACTCAGGGAATGGAGGAAAGCACCAAGGAAAATCATCCCTATAGAATCACCATTTTGCATATGGTTTGTTTGGAATATAAAACTGGTTCCTTTAGCTCATAGATCTTTAGAAACAAGAATCATCTTCATGAATCACAGGTGAAGAAATTTACCTAAACTTGAACCTGACTTCCATTACAAGATTTGGGCCTTTTCTATAAAGGGATGAAATTTATGCAGATTTTGAAAGATAAAATTCTACATTACATTAGGAGTAAATAATTTGTTCCCAGAGGGGAGATTGTCCTAATGAAAGACAGCTGCAAATTCCTTGATATGTCCCTCAATTCAAAAAAATCTAATTTCCTTACACTTGAATTTGGGCTAACATTCATGTTTTACTTTATTCATTAAATACAGCAGAAACAAAATTCTGGGACATTTGGTAAATCATTTCAGGGGGTATGAGCTGCCAAGTTGGAAACACAAATATCCTGAGATAGTCATGTCTTATGGTAGTGACAGAGATAATGATATGGTATGCATAAGTGGAGTGTGTGTGTGTATGAGAGAGAGAGAAAGAGAGAGAGAGAGAGAGAGAGAGAGAGAGAGAGAGAGAGAGAGAGAGGAATTCTAGGCATCTGTTTATGCATGTATTCAACATGTTGTGAACAAGCCACTTGCATATACCAAGCTCAAAAAAATGTAGAAAGAACCATGTGGTTCAACTGACACCCAGAACTGAGAATACAAATACATGGACCCAGTTCTCAAAGCAAGCCATTTCCAGAAATCTGAGGCAGCCTAGCTGAGGCCTCCATTCCTTTTAGAGTACAGAGAGGACATCCTCCTGGGCTCTAGTCTCTATTCCTGATCCATAAAATCATGAGAACACTAAAATGGTTAGTTTCTGCCACTAAGTTTTGGGGTTCTTTAAATGCAATAGCAGACAACAAATAGGGTCACATTAAATGTATCCCAGTAGATTTTGTTATATGAATCTAAAGATCCAAAAAAACCTATAGTGCCAGAGTTACAGATTTGGAGGTCATCAAAACATAAAAAACATAATTGAAGAAATGGAGGTAGATGAAACAGCCCAGGAAGTATAAGTGGAAAAAGAGAATATAAATGATATTAGAAATGACCATAAGAGACAGACAATTAAATTGTTATACACAAACATTTTACCTACTCTACTAGAAACATTTACAGATATTATAGCTGTAAGGAAGAAGCAATTTCTTATCTTGTCATGGAAGATCACAGATGACTGTAAAAAGAAATAAAGCTTGAATGTATTTTGAAGGCTGAGTGAGAATTCAGCAGATGAAATGGCATAGAGTAATGAAGAAGCATGGTCCATAGGAATGGTAAAGAAAAAAATGCTTGATTTTGCAGAATTTTTGTTTTCATGTTCATCATCTGAAATTACACTTAGAGAGAGTTACCCATCAACAACCTGTAGTTTTCATACACATACAAGAATTGTGACTTAGTTCTTTTCTACGAAATGTGAGTTTAAGTAATGCATGTCACTTAAGAAGTGTGTTATTATTGTTTATTGTCTCTATCTTGCTTAAAAGCTAAACCTGAGAGCCTGAAAATTGAGATCAGCTTGGGGCCTGAATCACCATGCAGAAATAAGTTACCTGCTGACCAAGAACATGTTCATTTCATAGTTTCATAAATAAAAAATAAAGTTCTATTTTGTTAAGCCACTGAAATGTTAAGACTTTCATAACAGCAACACACATTTTCCTTTGTCTGCAGCTGTACTTCAGTGGTTTAAATTAGGGTATTAAAGAAATGCAAAAAAGAGGATTGACAGTGTGCAGTATCAAATGGGGAGGGTCTTTATATGCTCCTAATTAAATTTAACAAATTTTCAAAAAGACA
The DNA here is from genome assembly GCF_033115175.1 of Lepus europaeus. Classification (NCBI taxonomy): domain Eukaryota; kingdom Metazoa; phylum Chordata; class Mammalia; order Lagomorpha; family Leporidae; genus Lepus; species Lepus europaeus. The sequence continues at coordinate 48,854,777 of NC_084845.1, forward strand.
AATAGTAGTGATTTCTCATGATCAAAGTTCTCTTTGGAGATGTAAGCAAAGAAAATCATTTAGTCTTTGATCACAGCTTACCTCCCCCAATAACAAAGAATATCATTATAATTTGAGCATTTTTTTGCCATTATTTGCAATCCATGTGTGTGTCAATTTCCTAGCCTATTTCTATTATTTTATAGAGTATGTGTGTGTGCAAGTGAGCATGCAAGAGAAATATCATTTTTAAAATGCAAGAAAACCTACCCTGAACTTCTAATACCTTGCCCCCACCAAAATTTGTAGGTTTACATACTGTAGAAGTTGGATTCATTAATGTAAAATAATAATATTTTTTTCCTTCACTGAACTTATTAGTCTGCGTCTCACACTGTGAAGAAAAAAAGAGTGAAATATAATCATTTGATATCTCTATTGTGTGTCTGTTGGTGTGTATAAAAGTAGAAGGAAAAGACCTTCAAGTATCTTAGCTATAGTTTCTACAATGGGACATATTACAAAACTACTTCCTGTTGAACTGTAATTGTAACAGAACCACCTCTACAAACATGAATACAGGGGAAACTAATTAGGCACTGACAATAAGCAAATATTACTCTCTTGATTAGATCCTCTTCTTTGGAAATCCTGCTTTGTTCCTGCTACTCAAGTGTGAATGACATTTGAATCATAACAGTGTCTCACAGAACTGGCTTTCAGGGATGAAAAAGACAGGCACAATGTCACAGTCAATGAATATCTTTTTAAATCTCTGCTAATCTGAAGTCAATGAAATTCAGTTCTCCAAACAGCTGTTTTTGCTGATTTGTATACTTGCATAATTAGAGCTGAAACTGTTCAGACTGCACACTTTTTAGTATTCATACATTTTGATAGTTCTTTTGTCACATATTACTTTTACATAGCTGGTTACTATCATGTAGTTGAAATGCTTGATATTGGGTTACAAAGAGGAATCTAAAGGGCAAATGCTATTTGCTGGTTTACTGCCCATCCTCAAAAGCTAGTCAGTTGCCAGTTTCTCCAATCTCTCTCTCTCTCTTTCTCTCTCTCTCTCTCTCCTCCCCTCTTTCTCCCTGTCACTATTTTTCTCTCCCTGCCCCAAAATTTTCTCTATTTTACTATGCATGAGATCCAGCTAGGGAAATGGAACGGAATCTATAGGGAGACAGTTCTTTCACTAGAAACCTCTAACCCTTGAAACAGCCCTCTGAGACACATGTGAGGAAGCTGCAATAGATGTGTGAGGGTAATGGCCATGGCCCTTGCATAACAAACACACATTTCATTGTGGGGGCCAGAGGGCAGAATTCCATTACATATTCAGATTAAAATTTGATCAAAAGGCTTATTTTAAGAGGCAGTTGAGATCCTACATGAAGAAAATTTTGATAAACTATGTAAAATGAGATTTTCTCTGTTAACAGTTAAGAAGCAATAGTGATTTTTACCTGACATTCACATATAGGAAATTAAATGTTGCATGAATTTAAACTTGGGCCTCAGATCTCAGAAAGAAAACTATGAAAATGATATTTAAATTCACAGAACCATTCCAATTTTGCTTCAACCTAGTATCACCAGGTTTCTTTCAGAGGACACATCTAGCAACAGTCAGTGGAACAAGCCTGGGTGTAAGACAAAAGGCAGAAACCCTTAATAAACACAATATAATGTGGTTTTAAAATACTTAAATATTTTGAGCTAAATGGTTATCATCTATAGTTCATATAATAAAATTTCAGGTAGTTGTATTAATAATTTATATGTTGGGTGGATTTCCTGGTCTGCATTTAATAAAGTTTTTTAAATACAGACATTATCTTAGGGCCTATGATAGAGATACAGTGTCAGAGTAGACATGAATAGCATTTGTTTATTCAATCAACAAATATTTATTCAGCATCTACCCTTAAGCAGAAAATTTCCTGGAACATGTATGTGAATACATCTAAACAGTTACTTCTTAGGCATTCACAATGTACTAGAAATAAGAAACAAACTCATACATTAAAATTGCTATAAAAACAACATGAAGAACAGAGGCAGGACTGATTCATGTGGGGGTGTCTGGTGATTTTAAGGCTGGGTCTTGGAGGACAATATGAATATTCCAAGTGACAAGGACATTCCAGTCAGAGGGAACACCAGCATGGTGAAGAAGAACACAGAGCCAAAACTGGCCTGGGAGACATAAGGTTGAGATATAAATGCTGCCTGTCTCCGCTCTCAGCAGGCCTTCCCACTGCCTCCTGCTGCTCTCATCTATTTTCTTGCTTTGCAATTCCCCTGCACTCCCAAACCTACTATTACATTCCCATTCCCCCTCCTCCACCTCCTCACCTCATGTCCAAAACACATGGGTATGTGAGATAAGCGGGTGAGCAAGTTGCAAATTGGTAAGAGGAGGGGTGTAGTGCAGGAGAGGCAGAGAGGGTGAAGGGCACAGGAATGACAAGCACTGGGGCCTAGAAACCCCATGATTGCCTTCCTTCACCTTGAAACCTTTCTTGCTGTTCCATGCCCAACTCTGTGCTTTGCCAAACACTTTTGACTGATAGCTTCCTTAGTGCTGATTCTAAAGAAAAACATAAAACAGATCGTCAAGTTCCATAAATGAGAGGATGCAAAAGAATCACAGATTATTTACGAAGAATAAAGAAAACATTTCAAAAAATGATTTGGAGCAGTCATCCAATCAAAAACTTCATTCATAGGCACTCCTTAAGCAATTACCACCAGGTGATGCTAATTAACCTGAACGGTTCACAGGTGTTACCCTGCAAGGGAAAATATAAAATAAAAAAAAAGTAATAAAACACAGCTTCAACAGAGCTGCCTGTATCTCACCTAGTTGTCTAAAATATGCCACTTATACTGTGTTTTATTAATATCTTAAAGTGTTAGTTATGAAAACCACCATGGTGGCTTGGAAAATGTTCTTTGTCTTTACACATGAAGACCTAAAGAGTCATCCATCCATCCATTCATTTATGTATTCATCTGTGCATTCATTTTGCCCAGCAACCATTTAGTTGGCTACATATCAGACTCTATGCCTGAATTTAAAGATATGGTATTAGAATAAAAAAAAAATCTTACTCATCCTTTTATGGGTTTACACTCTATTGAGGAGAAATACACTAATTGTTTTTCATATTAGGTGATTGCATTTTTAATTTCATTATTGGAGAAAAGTATAAGGTCATATAACTTACATAAACACTTGATCTATCTTATGCCACTGAGAACAGCTTTCTTTAAGTAGTATAAGCTGAGATTGGTTTAATGTATAAAATAGAAAAAGGGTAGTAGCATGAATGCCAAGCCAAAGAAATAGAAAAGTGCAGCAAAGAAAAACAAAATCAACAGGAAGTTTTGTGTGATTGGAACTCAGAGCAAGCAGATCATAAAGATTACATGAAACTGGAGAGAAAGGGTCTCAAAAGTCTGATAAAGAACAGATATTTGAAGTCTTTCCAGATAGTCCTAAAATAAAGTATTTTAAATAACAGTGCATTACTTGATTCAGAGACAGCTCTTGACAAGAGAGGGAATCCTTGTTATATGGAACAGATAAGATATTTGGAAGGTTGACCCAAAAGTCTATCAAAATGCGAGGATTTAAACATTGTCAGCATTGTGAAATTTTCTCTCTAGAATATGAGTCCAAACAGAGAATGGGCATCTGTGTTTTAAATGCCATTTAAAAAATATTTATTTGAAAAGGAGAGAGACAGAGAGACGGAGATCTTCATTTTGCTGGTTCACTCCTCAAATGGCTGCAACATCAGGGCTGTGCCAGGCCGAAGCTAGGACTCTGGAATTCCATCCTTGGCTCCCAAGTGAGTGGTAGGGGTCCAAGTAGTTTGGTCATATTCCATTGCCTTCCCAGGTGCATTAGCAGTGAGCTGGATTGGAAGTGAAACAACCAGGACTCAAAGTAGCACTCATATCAGATGCTGGCATTGCAGGCGCTGCACCAGTTCTGTCTACTCTAAACATCTTTATTGTGATGAACCCAAGGTAAGGATTTTGTCACACACTGGAATTATTTTCATGGAAAATTTGTGACACAGAACATGTAATAAACTGAAGGCATTTTATTTATTTTTAAAAATTAGTATTTTTTAATTTTAATTTTTCATTAGTTTTCAGCAGATTCAATGTGAAACAATTCTAAGAACATAATGATATTCCTTTCCTCCCTCCCTTCCTCTTTCTCTCCCTCCCTCCTTACTTCTTCCTTTCTTTCTGTCTTCTTTTGGTTTTTGAGATAGCATATTTTAAAATTATACTATAGTAAAAAGTCTTAATACTGCACCAAGTAAGAAGTCTAACAAATAAAAAAAAAACAGTTTAGAGGGAATATAGACAATGGCTATAAACAACAATCGAGGGGCCGGTGCTGTGGCATAGCAGGTAAAGCCGCCGCCTGCATTGCTGGCATCCCATATGGACATTGGTTCAAGTCCCGGCTGCTCCACTTCTGATTCAGCTCTCTGCTATGGCCCGGGAAAGCAATAGAAGATGATCCAAGTCCTTGGGCCCCTGCACCCACATGGGAGACCCAGAAGAAGTTCCTGGCTCTTGGCTTCAGATGGGCACAGCTCCAGCCATTGCGGTCACCTGGAACATGAACCAGCAGATGGAAGACCTTTCTCGCTCTCTCTCTCTCTCTCTCTCTCTCTCTGCCTCTGGCTCTCTCTAACTTTGCCTTGCAAATAAATTAATAAATCTTTTTAAAAAAAAACAATTGAATGGAAAAATTACTATTTAATCATGGATCATTAAAACTACAGTAGCATAACATTCTTAGCTACGGTTTGAGAAAGGTATAAAACAACTTTTACAGAACTATATTTGTAGCAATACTGATACACACAGATATTTCTTTTCTTTTTGTTTGTTAAATTTTCTGTCCTATATATAAGGGAGAACATGCAATATTTGTCCATCTGGGGCTGGCTTATTTTACTCAACATCATGTTCTCCAGTTGTGTCATTTTGCTGCAAATGGTAGAATTTCATTATTTTTTATAGCTGAATAATACTTCATTATGTATATATACCACATTTTCTTTTATGCATTCATCTAATGATGGACATCTTGGTTGAATACAAATGTTGGCTATTGTGAACAGTGCTACTACAAACATAGCGGTGCAGATATCTTTGATACACTGTGCTCAAGTGTTTTGGGCATATACTCAGTAGTGGGATTGCTGGATCATATGGTAAATCTATTACTAGTTTTTTAAAGAAATTGCCACATTGTTTTCCATGGTGACTGCAGTAATTTACATTCCCACCAACTGTATATAAGTGTTCTCCCTTGTCCAGGTACTCGCCAGCATTTGTTATTCGGTGTTTTGGATTTTAGCCATTCTGACAGAGGTGAAGGAATATCTCATTGTGGTTTTGATTTGCAGTTCCCTGATGGCTAGTGATGTTGAGCATTTTTTTCATATATTTGTTAGCCGTTTGTATTTCTTTCTTTGAGAACTGCCTATTGAAGTCCTTTGCCTATTTTTCAATTAGGTCAGTTTTTGTACATTTTCTTTTTTTATTTAATTTTTATTTATTTATTTTATTTAATTTTTTTTAATTTTTTTTTTTAATTTTTGACAGGCAGAGTGGACAGTGAGAGAGAGACAGAGAGAAAGGTCTTCCTTTTGCCGTTGGTTCACCCTCCAATGGCCGCCGCGGTAGCGCGCTGCGGCCGGCGCACCGCGCTGTTCCAATGGCAGGAGCCAGGTGCTTCTCCTGGTCTCCCATGGGGTGCAGGGCCCAAACACTTGGGCCATCCTCCACTGCACTCCCTGGCCACAGCAGAGAGCTGGCCTGGAAGAGGGGCAACCGGGACAGGATCGGTGCCCCGACCGGGACTAGAACCTGGTGTGCCGGCGCCGCAAGGCGGAGGATTAGCCTGTTGAGCCACGGCGCCGGCCTCTTTTTTTATTTTTTATTTCAATTTTTACAGATTCAATGTGATTTGTAGAAACAAGTCTAAGAACATAGTGATATTTCTTTCCTTTCTACCTCCATTCCTCCTTCCTTCTACCTTTCTTATATTTTAGCTTTTGAGTAATATATTTTAAATTCACATTATAGTAAGAAGGCTTAATATTTCAGCAGATGATAACTTTTAACAAGTAAAAAGCAAAAAGGCCCTAGTTTCATGGGAATATAGACAATGTCTGTACAGTATAATTGAATGGAAGTTTTTTAAATTGCTGATACATTTGGGATATTAATCCTTTGTCAGATAGATGGTTTGCAAATATTTTCCCTGTTCTGTTGGGTGTCTTTTCTCTGTATTGATCATTTCCTTCACTGAACAAAAGCTTCTGAGTTTGATATAGTCCCATTTGTTTAATTTTGCTTTTGTTGCCTGTGCTTTGGGGGTCTTGTCTAAGAAGTCACCCCCTACACCAATGTCTTGGACTTTTTCCCTATGTTTTCTTCCAGAAACTTCATAGTCTCAGGTCTTAAATTTTGGTTCTTGATCCAGCTGGAGTTGATTTTTGTATGTGGTGAGAGGTATGGGTCTAATTTCAGTTTTGCCAGAATCATGTGTTGAAGAGATTATCCTTACTCCACCATAGGGTCTGAGCACTTTTGTCAAAAATCAGTTGGCTTTATGTTTGTGGATTGATTTTTAGGATTTCTATTCTGTTCCATTGATCTTTGAATCAGTTTTTATGCCAGTATCATGCTGTTTTAATTACTATAGTTTTGTGATATGCTTTGAAGTCAGGAATTGTGATGATTCTAACTTTTCTTTTTTAGTCTCCCTTTGGCTACTCTGGGTCTTTTGTGATTCCATGTGAATTTTAGGATTGCTTTTTCTAATTCTATAAAGAATGCCATTGAGTTTTGATAGGGATTGCAATGAATTTGTAGATTGCTTAAGGTAGGACAGTCATTTTATTGATTCTTCTGATTGATCCTTGAGCAAGGACTAACCACTTTTTGTGTCGCTGATGATTTCTTTCATTAATGTTTGATATTTTTAATTGAAGAGACCTTTCATTTCTTTTGTTAAAGTTATTCATATGTATTTGAGTCTTTTGTGGCTATTGTGAATTGGATTTCTTTCTGTGAGTTCATCATAGCATACAGAAAAACTACTATTCTCTGTTTATTTTGTAACCTGCAACTTTACTGAATTGGTTTATCAATTCTAACAGATTTTTGGTGGTTTTTCCATATACTTCATCATGTCACCAGCAAATATAGGTAATTTGACTTTCCTCTTTTCCAATTTTGATGCCCTTTATTTCTTTCTATTGTCATGCTGCTCTTGCTAAAACATGCAGTACTATATTGAATAAAAGTGGTAAAGTGGACATCCTTGTCTTGTTTCAGATATAAGAGGAAATGCTTTAAGCTCTTCTCCATTCAGTATGACACTGGCTGTTGCTTTGTGATATATAGCCTTTATAATTATGAAGAATGTTCCTAGTATACCTAATTTGTGGAGGGCTTTTATCACGAATGAGTGTTGAATCTGAGTGATTTCTTTGCATCTATTGAGATGACCATATGGTTCTTGTTCTTCATTTTGTTGATTTATGACGTTTATTGATTTGTGAATGTTGAACCACTCTTGCATTTCTATGATAAATCTTACTTGATCATGATATATGACCTTTATGATGGGATTTTGGATTTGATTTGCCAGTATGTTGTTGAAAATATTTGCATTTTGTATTCATTAAGGATACAGGTTTGTAGTTTTCTTTCTGTGTCAAGTCTTTGTTTGATTTTGGTATCAAAGCAATGCTGGCCTCATAAAAAGAGTTTGGCAGAGTTCCATCTTGTCCAATATTTTGGAATAGTTTGAAGAGTATCAAATTTACTTCCTCTTTGAATGTTTTGTAGAATTCAGCAGTAAAGCCATCAGGTCCTGGACTTTTCCTTGATGGAAGATTTTTGATTATTGCTTCAATCTCCTTGCTTGCTATGGGTCTGTCTAGGTTGTCTATATCTTTTTGATTTGATCTTGGTAGTATACATGAATCCAGGAATTTATCCATTTCCTTGAGGTTTTCCAGTTTAGTTGTAATGTCTCTTTTTTAATCTCTAATTTTGTTTATTTGTGCTCTTTATTGTTAGTCTGGCTAGAGGTTTATCTATTTTGTTTATCTTCTCAAAAACATCTTTTTGTTTTGTTTTTTAATTTTTTTCACTTATATTTAATAAATATACATTTCCAAAGTACAGCTTATGAATTACAATGCCTTCCCCCCCATAACCTCCCTCCCATCCGCAACCCTCCCATCTCCCGCTTCCTCTCCCATTCCATTCACATCAAGATTCATTTTCAATTCTCTTTATATACAGGAGATCAATTTAGTATATATTAAGTAGGGATTCAACAGTTTGCACCCACACAGAAACATAGAGTGTAAAATACTGTTTGAGTACTAGTTATAACATTAATTCACATTGTACAACACATTAAGGACAAAGATCCTACATGAGAAGTAAGTGCACAGTGACTTCTGTTGTTGACTTAACAAACTGACACTCTTGTTTATGGCATCAGTAATCTCCCTAGACTCTTGTCATGAGTTGCCAAGGCTATGGAAGCCTTTTGAGTTTGCCGACTCTGATGTTATTTAGACAAGGTCATAGTCAAAGTGGAAGTTCTCTCCTCCCTTCAGAGAAAGGTACCTCCTTCTTTGATGGCCAGTTCTTTCTACTGGGATCTCACTTGCAGAGATCTTTAATTTAGGTTTTTGTTGTTTTTTTTTTGCCAGGGTGTCTTGGCTTTCCATGCCTAAAATACTCTCATGGGCTCTTCAGCCAGATCCGAATGCCTTAAGGGCTGATTCTGGGGCCAGAGTGCTGTTTAGGACATCTGCCATTCTATGAGTCTGCTGTGTATCCCGCTTTCCATGTTGGATCGTTCTCTCTCCCTGATTGGTGAGAACTAACCGAGCACCAAAAAGGAAACCTGTTGAAGTGAAATGGACACTATGAGAAACAATGACTTGATCAGCCTTTGTCCTGATTGTTGATGTACAACTTAATACTTTATCCATTTTAGTATTTTTTTTTGTTCTATTTAATACTATTGGTTGAACTCTGTAATTAACACACAATTATTCTTAGGTGTTTAAATTTAACTGAAAAGTGATCTCTGTTAAATATGAGAGTGGGAATAAGAGAGGGAGGAGATATACAATTTGGGACATGCTCAAGCTGACTTGCTCCAAACGGTAGAGTTAAAAACGGGCCTGGGGATTCGAATTCAATCTCATCAAGGTGGCATGTACCAATGCCATCTCACCAGTCCAAGTGATCGATTTCTGTTCACAATTGATCATACTGATAGGTCTAAGAGTCAAAGGGATCACATAAACAAGACTAATACTAACTTATAGAATTGTTGATTTTTTTTTAGTTTCAATTTCATTTATTTCTGTTCTGATTCTTATTATTTTTTGCCTCCTGCTGATTTTGGATTTGGTTTCTTCTTATTTTTCCACATATTCAAGATGTGTTGTTAGATCTATAATCTAAGGCATTTCTCTGCTTTTAATGTAAGCATTTAATGCTATACATGTCCCTTCTAATACTGGATTTGCTATATCTCACAGGTTTTGATATGTTGTGTTTTCATATTCATTTATTTCAAAAAAGTAATTGATTTCCTTTTTAGTTCCTCAATGATCCATTGATCATTCAGTAGCATGTTGGTTAATTTCTAAGTATTTATTTATGTATTATTTTTCTTGTTAATTTCTAGTTTTTTGTTTTGTTTTGTTTTGTTTTACTTTATGGTCTGAGAATATCCATGATTTTACTTCAATCTTTTTAAATTTGCTGAGACTTGAATGTCTTTTAAATGCCTGTTAGGTCCAATTGCTTGACTGTATGTTTCAACCTCGATGTATCTTTATTGATTTTTTTATCTGGATGATCAGTCCATTGATGAGAGTGGGGGTGTTGTGTTCACCCACTATATTGTATTGACATCTATCTCTCTTTTTAGTTCTAATAGTATTTTCTGTACATATTGGGGTAGATCTGTGTTGGGTGTATATATACATATATCTATATATACATATGATTATATGTCTTCTTGCTGAATTGAACCTTTTATAAAAATGTAATTTTTTATTTATAAATTTTTTTTATTTAAAGTCTGTTTTAACTGATATTAGGATAGCTACCCTTGCTTGTTTTTGGCTTCCACTTAGCTAATATATATTTTTGCAACCCTGCACTTCCAGGCTGTGTGTTATCTTTGTTTGTGAAGTGACTTTCTTTAGGCAGCGTATAGTGGGGTTATTTTTTCTTTTTATTCATTCAGCTAACCTAAGTCTTTTGGTTGGTGAATCTAATCCATTTAAATTCATGGTTGGTATTGATAGATAGGAACTAAGACCTGCCATTTTGTTGATTGGATAATGAGTTCACCTGCTCTTTTAGTGACTTTGGTAGTGTCATGTTTTTGCATGAAGCTTACTTCTAATGCAGGATGCCCTTCAGAATTTCTTGTGAGGTTGGTCTGGTGATAGTGAATTCTCTCAATTTTTGCTTACCTGGGAAATATTTCTCCTTCACTTTTAAATAATAGCATTACTGGATGTAGTATTCTTGATTGAAGTCTTTTTCTTTTAAGACCTTGTACACAGGATGATTGCCACTCTCTTCTGGCCTATAGGATTTCCACTGAGAAATCTGGTATTAATCTAACTGGTTTTTCTTTATATATAACTTGTCACTTTTATCTTACTTACTTTAGGATTCTCTCCTTGTCTTTAACCTTCGATAAATACATGACAATATGCCTTGGAGAAGATCTTTTTTGGTTGAGTCTGCTTGGGGTTCTTTGAGCTTCCTGTATCTGAATGTCTATGTCTCTTTCAAGGCCTGGAAATTTTTCAACTATTATTTCATTTAGCAGGTATTCAATGCCTTTTTGCTTTTCTTCTTCAGGAATACTTATAATACTAATATTTGGTCATTTAATGGTATTCCATATTTGACACAGACATTCTTCATTCTTTTAAAATCTATTTTTGTATGATTGGGTTATTTCAAAATTGTTTTCATTGAGGTCAGAAATTATTTCCTCCACTTTGTCTATCCTGCTGTCAAAGCTCTGAATCAGTCTTTTTTATTTCACTGATTGAAGATTTCACCTCCAAAATTTCTATATGATTTTTCTCAATGAGTGATATGTCCTTAGTAATATTTAATTTGCTCATTTCCTTAATCTGCCTATCTGTATTCTCTTGCTTTTCTTTGAGCTTCCTGACAATCATTATTTTGAATTTTATATCTGTCATTTCCTAGACTTTGGTTCAGGATCTAATTCTGGAGGATTACTGTGTTGTTTTGGAGGCATTGTGCTACCTTATTTTTTCTGTCTCTTGTGTCCCTACGTTGACATCTGCCCATCTTGTATATTCATTTCTTTATGGAGTAGGTTTTATTGGAAAAGAGCTTATAGTTTAGCTGGAATACAGGGTATCACTTGGCTTATTGCTTTGGCTTTGGTTCTAGGTGAGCCCAGGAGTGTAGTCTCTGAATAATTTCTTTTGTCATAGTCAATGTCAGCTATGTCTGTAAGTCACACAGGGGACTAGTTTGCTACAGTTTGTAGAAATAGAAGTGGAGCTTTGAGATGAGTAACGATTTCCTTGGTTGTGCATCTTTGGTCCACAGAGTTCAGTGTGAGTTTCCCTGGTGAATGTAATAGCCAGTACCTTATTCTTGGTGCTGAGGGACATAACCCTGGCTGCAGCCTTGTCCTACTGGCAAGCCCAGGTGATGTGGGGCTTGTGGCACCAACTGTTGTGGCCCTAGGATTACCCTGCTAGGAGTATAACTGGTGCTGTGGCTTATAATATCAACAGTCATAGCCCCAGGGCTAGAGAATGTGAAATGAACCCCATTCCAGTCCTACAGTGTGACTACAAAGTATACAGGAGATTTTACTTTGGGAGTCCAGAGAGGGGAAATGTAGGTAGGTTTTTCCTATGTCCACTGAGTAGATTCCAGTGGCAATGAGAAATTTAGAAAACATTGTTACAGTCCTGCTGTTGCAGGATATAGTGGGGTCATTATTCAGTCTCTCAGGGTGGGAGCAGATTTTGGCAGGGGGTGGGGAGAGCTGCTTCTGGTGTTAGTGCCCAGAAGCTAAAGTGAATCTCCTTTGTTCATGTAGAGTGTGTGAGCATGACTCTGGGGCTAATGCCCCAAATCTCCCACAGTTGCAGGATGCAGTGGATCAGTCCTTTGCTCTGACTCTGTCTATGATGCTGGTAGAACAGAGGTATGCTGTATGACTTTCTGCTGAATATGGTGCTCTGAGGGAGTTGGGGAGGAGAAGAATGCTAGGCAGCTTCCCTGCTCTAAGCCAAGTAGCTGCTCAGACCCCCATCAGCTTTCCAGACTGAAGTAAAAGTCAGTAGGTGACTGTGGAATTTCCTCTTAGCTAAAAATGTGTGTGGCAGGGTGCTAGACAATTTCTTCATACCATGTTGTAGTAAGATGGCAGCTCACAGCTGGTAGATGGCTGCACCACTTGGCTGCCTGTAGTGGTATCTCTGTCTTCTCTTGTTCCACTATTTTTTTTTTACTTCTTTGCTGTCAGTCAGACTCCTGAAAATATAGCTCTTCCATTGTTCTTTTCATATCCCAGAACACCTTAAGTTAGTATAGCTTTACCGTATTCAGCCATATTGGATCTCTCTGAATGTAAATTTAAATCTACAGTATGTACACCAGCTAGACAGCAGCAATTTGGAGGAGAGCCTTATTGATTTTACATATTGTGGTTCTCTGTGTGTGTATGTCTGTGTGTGTATTGAAGAGAGGAGATGCAAAGAGAGGAGGGAGGGCATCTGACTTTGCGCATAAACTTTGTGACAAACTGATAAAGTATCCAGAGTTAAATCAATGGATTTTAGATATTCTGTAAAATGTTATTTTTAAGCTAATTATTTAAGGAAATATACCTATATTTATCACATAATTAAACAAGTTACACTGTAGTCTGTAATATAAGCTGTTATAATACTCAAGGAAGTCAACAACACTACAGAGATGAAAGGTTTTAGGGACATAAGCTTTTATGATGCATAAGAAATACTGGGTAAAATAAAGTTTATGATACAAGCAACTTCTTGATGAACTGATTGAACTCTATCAGTGTTTATCAATGTTCATACATCACCTGGACTATGTATTTATTCGTCTGGAAGTTATCTGGTGTACAAAGACATTAACATGTACCCATGGAGTAAAAGATTAATCCATCAAAATCTAGATGGCAGAATTAGTAATTTTCCTCAATTGAAATGTCATAGTCTGAGCCAACCAATCAGTGGCTCCCCTAATGAGCCTCAGGTGAATGTCAGATGTTTTGTTTTCAAAGTGTGGTTGAAATAAATCATTATCTGATGGAAGAGCAGTTTGTTTCATAGATGTAGCATGAAGTAATGTTAAATTATGGAGTGTATTTTTCCAGGCCAGCTCTCTGCTGTGGCCAGGGAGTGCAGTGGAGGATGGCCCAAGTCCTTGGGCCCTGCACCCCATGGGAGACCAGGATAAGCACCTGGCTCCTGCCATCGGATCAGCGCGGTGCGCCGGCCGCAGCGCGCTACCGCGGCGGCCATTGGAGGGTGAACCAACGGCAGAAGGAAGACCTTTCTCTCTGTCTCTCTCTCTCACTATCCACTCTGCCTGTCAAAAATAAAAAAAAAAAAAAAAAAAAAAAAAAAAAAAAAAAAAAAAAAAAAATTATGGAGTGTATTTTTCCATTTCAGTTGCATTTTATTTTTGATTAGGAGATTATGTCAATTGATGATCATATTGCTTTAACATCTAAAACTTTGTTTTCTTTATTTCTATAATGAGGACATATTTCATGTAATTCATAGATACAATACTAAGAATATAATATTTCTCTCCCTCCCTCCATCCTTCCCTCCCTTACCCCTCCTCTTCTTTTTAAAATTTTTGTGATTACACATTTTTAATATCCTTTACAGTAACGAGCTTAATGCTCCAGTAAATAAAGAGTTCAATAAGTAAAAAGCAGAAAAAACACTGTTTAGCAGGAATATAGATAAGGACTATAACCTAAAATTTTCTAAATTATATTTATATAAACCTATATCTTAATAAAAATGTGAAATTCATAGTTTTCCTCTGGGCAACGATATCCTATCTGAATATAATAATATAATCACACTGTTTTCATTGTCTTAATGCACATGATATCTCTATTTATGGCAAATAATATTAGTTTTATGTATGATAGCATATTATTCAAAATGAAATTAATTTTTAAGTTAAAATTATTTTATTAGATAATTTAGTTAAATGATCCTATATGTGATCAGTAGATGTAACAAATATAAAAATGTAAAGAGATACTAAATGTTGGGAAATTTTGTTTTAATAGAAAAAGTCTGACATTTGGCATTAAAACTTCATTTCATCTTTTAAGTATGTGACCCAGGGCACATTATTTGTCCTGAGTCTCAGTTTCCTCTTCTGTATTGTGGGAATTATGGTTCTGACCTTTAGAACACACTGTCAGGGTTAAATAAGTCTAGCACATAAGCAACCTTAGTAAAGGCCACTTTAGTTGAAGATAAATGTATAATGAATTTAGAGAGTAAACACAACCCATATAATGAAAGATAAAAAGCAGCAGTGAGTCCTTTGGACTCATCTGAGGCACACAATACAAAAAAGAAAAATATTTTGGAAAAAACAGAGTCAGCACCAGATGCAGCACAATCAAACTGAACAGTCCCTTGTGTTTACAAGAAAACACTCACTCACAATTACCCAAACAAATCTATTCACTTAGAAACTCAGAAGGTTTTAAACCAAAGTACACATCTCTTTAGGGCCTCTTAAACTATTTTTATTGCTATCTAAATTTTATAAACCCAACAACATCAGTAATACACATCAGCAAGACTGCTATCAGAAGTTCAGATTGTTTCTACCACCCACCAGCTATTCTATTCAGTTTTGTCTGATTCATTTTAGATATCATTTTGGTGGCCAATGTCTATCACATATTACATGACATGGCAAAGACTGAAGAGACTTGTCACAGCTCATGTCATCACAGACACCTCTATTCTGCAGCAACATTTATTTGGTTAGAAATCTATAATCAATAGAATCCTACTTGATATTCAATACCACCCAATTCCTCTATTTGTTCATCGAATAGATTAATGAACAGTTGTGTATTTAATAAATAGAAGGTGCATATTCTGTGGCAGATGGACGGGGAGCATCGAGATGAAATGATGGATATTTTGAACAGAAGCAAAGGTAAGTGAGAGATTAAATCCCAGCTTTCCAGCACATCTTCCTGTCAATGGCCAGTGCCTGGATTTCATCACCTTTCAAATTGATTGGTCCAAGATAATTTGTTCTACTTTATTAAATTTTAAAAATTTACTCCCATTGCCTTAACAAGGTGATGTTTTCTTTTACACAAAATCCCTCTTATCTAGAGTTATTTTAGGGCTAAGCAAACCTTGGACCTTCAGAATTGAATGAAATACATAACTTATGACCTCAGGCGGAATTTTTTTATTTGAGGAACAGGTGTTCCTGTCAAATTCTTATAGTCACTCTTCCTCTTTGAATTACTTCAATGCACAAGCAGCTGAGATGAGCTATGTATAAGACATACAGTTACACATTTTCTTTAGTGACTGGAGCCTGAAGCTTCCAATAAGATCACAATTTTAATAAGGTGCCTCTTCAGTCTTCGTGAACCCAAACACCCACATTTTGCAATCTGTCTTCCTGAAACTGCAATAATCTAACTTCACGAAGGTCCACATGGTTTGTACAAACTTTTACTAAATTCTAGCTATCAGTCTAGTTTCTAGAAATAAGGGTGAGAATCTGATACCCTTTGGCGTTGAAGATAGCTTTAAATTCCACAGAAATCATCATTTACACCTTTTGTTACTGCTGATTCATCTACTGTTTTGGACTTATTCAGAGTTAATTGGAGTTTTTCTCAACTCTTTTTGTATGTTTACTTATTCATTTACTAATAATTATTTGACAGGCAGAGTGACAGAGACAGACAGGCACACAACCATAACAACCAGGGGTGGGCCAGGAGTCGGGAATTCCATCTGCTTCAGGACCTGAGTGCTTGAGACATCATCTGCTGCCTCCAAGGGTGCACATTAGCAGGAAACTGCAATCCGAGGCAGAGCCAGGATCCCAACACAGGCACTCCAATATAGAATGCAGACATCCTAAGTGATGGCTTACCTCTCTGTACCACACTTGCCCCAAATGTTCTTAATTTTTCGTAGTTGCAATTATAATCTCATTTCCAGACTAATGTGATCCCTTCATATGCCAATCTTCTATCATCTAGGTCTCTGGCCCTTCTATTCTTCTCTGTTTAGGCTGTTGTCTGGTATTTTTCTTTATATAGTTTTCATTTCAGTTTTACCCAATTAAAGACCCATAGATAATTTTTTCCCAGCCGCAAATGGTGGAGTTACAAATGTGCCAGGGGATTCCAACACAATCCCATCAAGATGGCATGTACCAATGCCATCGCACTAGTGCAAGTGATCAATTTCAGCTCACAATTGATAGCTCTGATAGGTCTAAGAGTCAAAGAGATCACACAAACAAGACTAGTGTCTGCTAATACTAACTGATAGAATCAAAAAGGGAGAGAAAGATCCAACATGGGAAGTGGGATACACAGCAGACTCATAGGATGGCAGATGTCCTAAACAACACTCTGGCCTCAGAATCAGCCCTCAAGGCATTCAGATCTGGCTGAAGAGCCCATGAGAATATAGCAGGCATGGAAAGCCAAGATATCATAGAAAAAAAAAAAAAAGACCTAAATGAATGATCTCTGTGAGTGAGATCCCAGTGGAAAGAACGGGGCCATCAAAGAAGGAGGTACCCTTCTCCGAAGGGAGGAGAGAACTTCCACTTTGACTATGACCCTATCGGAATAAGATCGAAGTCAGCGAACTCTAAAGGCTTCCATAGCCCTGGCAACTCATGACTAGAGCCTAGGGAGATTACTGACGCCATGAACAGGAGTGTCAAATTGTTAAATCAGCAACAGGAGTCACTGTGTACTTACACCCCATGTGGGATCTGTCCCTAATGTGTCGTCTAAAGCCAAGTGATGCTATAACTAGTACTGAAACAGTATTTTTATACTTTGCGTTTCTGTGTGGGCACAAACTGATGAGGTCTTTACTAATTACATACTGAAGTGATCTTCTGTATATAAAGAGAATTGGAAATGAAAAAAAAACAACCTGGTGTTAAAATGGAAATGGCATAGAAAATTAATTAATTTGAAAAAAAATTATGTAGGATCTCTGTCTTTAATGTGCTGTACATTGCTATTTAATGCTATAATTAGTAATCCAATGTAGTTTTTTCACTTTATGTTGCTATATGGGCAAAATGTTGAAATCTTTTACCTAATATATACTAAACTGAACTTCTGTATACAAAGAGAATTGAAAATGAATCTTTACATGAATGGAAGGGGAAAGGGAGCGGGAAAGGGGAGGGTTGCGGGCAGGAGGGAAGTTATGGGAGGGGGGATGCCATTGTAACCCATAAGCTATACTTTGGAAATTTATATTCATTAAATAAAAGTTTAATAAAAAAAAAAGAAATTAGGAAGGGGTCAGCCTTGTGGCACAGAAGCTAAAGCCTCTGCCTGCAAAGCTGGCATTCCATATGGGCACTCGTTCTAGTCCTGCTGATCTACTTCTGATCCAGCTCCCTGTTAATGGCACTGAAAAATCAGCGGAATATGTTCCAACTGTTTGGGTCCATGCCACCCATGTGGAAGACCTGGATGAGTTCCTGGATCCTGGCTTTGGCCTGGTCCAGCCCTGGCCTTTGTGGTCATCAAGGTAGTGAACCAGCAAATAGAAGATATCTTTCTGTGTGTCACCTTACATCTTTGTAATTTTGACTTTCAAAATAAACAACTAAGTCTTTAAAAAAAAGAATTAGAAATGAAGATAGCACATAGGGTCATTCTAAAAATAGCAATTCAAGTCATTTAAGGATATGTGGGAAAATTGAGGAAATATTAATTTTTCCTTAAAAAGGAAATTCTGAAAATGAATTTTTGAAAACAAATTTGCATTTTCTAGTAAGATTTCAAGTTAGTTTGATAAAATATTTCTTTCAGTAATTGAACACAGAACTGCTTATCCTGACACACAGTGAGAAGATAATTCCATTGACCATGATGTTACAAAGTCATTAGCCTTGATGCTCAATCATAGAGACAGCAGTGTTACTTTTAGGGCATTCAAACAAATAGAGGAATGTGGAATTAGGTTGATTTTATCTATCATTTTGTACCTTAAATAAGGAAGCAAGACATTGTTTTAATTGTCAAACACAAGACATTTTTTACCTTCTACAAATATATCATTTTAAAAACCTGACCTTATATGAATGCCAAACACTGATTTTTTCAGATATATCTTCATCATCTTTCAAATTAATTGGTTCAAGATAATTTGCTCTACTTCAGTAGAGTTTTAAAATTACTCCTATTGGCTTCACATGGTGTTAAGCTTTCTTTAATGTGAAATCAAATATTTTTCAAACAAGACATCACCAGTGCTACATTCTCCTCTGCACCCCATTGCCACTAATTAGGCCAAAGTCTTTGTATATCTGGTTTGGATGCTTGTAATGGCCTTCTACGTGGTTTCTTCCTTTCCTTCTTGCCATCCTTCTTCTCTAGTGCCAATGCAGCTTATTTTTCAGAAGCTCAACTCTTCTTTGCTTGTTCCATACCTAAAATCACTCAATGGGATTCTATTTTATTTTAAAAAATAGTTAATTACTTTCCTGGTGGTACTGAATGTCCTTTATATTTTAACATCATTGTGAATTTCGGTATCTATCTCAAATAAAAATATTTTTAATATGTGTACAACTTTCGATCTTTCTGCTGACTGCTTTTGGTAGACACTTTCTATGCAGGATATTTGATTATATCATTTAACATAACCACAAAATACTAAAGATGAAGCTTAGAGGGATGGCTAGGATCATACATGAAACATCTTAATTTAAATATTAGAATAACATAAAACATTGAATATTTATAAAACAGCTGTTTAACACAAAAAATAGAAATAAGAATTGTCAGAAGTAGAGTTTGTATCTTCCTGCAGATTTCTCTTTCAAACTTGCTTTTCCTCCCTGTGAGACAAATAATTCCCTGTATTTATAGGACACTAGCAATGCACTTAAAACAGAACAGTATGTAAATTCACACTAAATAATGCATAATGCTTACAGGAATTTGTTTCCCAACTTGCTGCAGCTATCATCACATGCAAGGAAAAAGAGAAGGACAACTAGAAATAAAAAGGAGCTACATGGTAAAGCTAAGAGAGAATAATGTGCATTTTTAATGCTGTGGACTTACATACTATAGCTAGAAGCTGTACATATTTCATTTAACTCATTTAATTCACGTCTGTATGGAGGGCTAGTTAAAAGTTTTTAGCAGAACAATACATTTAATGGGTTCTTGGTTAATATGCTTTTTATGAAGATGGAGTAGAATAGCTTCATATATTAATGAAATGTGTTGATCATAGTAAGTTCTTTTTTTTAAATTTTAATTTATTTATTTGAAAAGCAGATGGACAGGATAGAGAAAGACAGAGTTACAACCATGTTTTAGGCACTGTTTCTACAATCTGAGATTTATAGTTAGCAAAATCGATCAATTACCTTTATACTCTTGTGTTGAAAGTCATTTTGGTCAAATATTCTCACAAATCAGTGTATGAAAAACCAAAAGTAGTGCAATAAAATAGAGAAAGGTGGCTCTATAAAGAACATATAATAACCACACTTTTTTGACACTAGTGGTCAAGGAAAGCATTCTCAAGGAAGTGACACTTTGAAAAATGCACAATGAGTAGAAGTCTACATGGAGAAAGAGGTAGTTAAGACTGAAGTGCACTGAATAATGACCATTATATATGACTACATCGTAATTCCAGTAACTTGTAAATAAAAATGGCTTTATTAATATCAATGTTAAATATTTTGAGAGGGGATTTTTTTGGATTACCAGATTAGGTCCAATGTAACCACAAAGGTTTTTTTTGGGTTGTTGTTGTTGTTTTTTAAGATATATTTTATTCATTTGAAAGGCAGAATTAGAGAGAGAGAAAGAAAAACAGGGAGAGAGAAATCTTTCATCTGCTGATTCACTCCCCAAATGACTGCAACAGCTGGGGCTGGGCCAGGCTGAAACCAGGAGCCAGGAGTTAGAGTCTTCCATGTGGGTGCAGCGGCCTAAAAACTTGGGCCATCTTCTGCTGATTTCCCAGGTGCATAATCAGGATGATGGATCAGAAGTGGAGCAGCAGTCACTCAAACTGGTACCCACATGGGATGCCAGTGTCCAGGTGGCAGGCAGCTTTACCCACTATACCTGCCCCCCCATAAAGGTTTTTAAAGAAGTAAGAAGGTCAAAATCAGAGAAGGTGGCACTGGCATTGTGGCATACAGGATAAAGCTATCTGAGATGCCTGCATCATATATGGGCACCAGTTTGTGTCCTTGTTGCTCTGCTTCAGAGCAAGATCCCTGCTACGGGCCTGAAAAAGCAGCAGAGGATGGCCCAAGTGCTCCGGACTCCTGCACCCATGTGGAACACTCAAATGAAGCTCCTGGCTTCAACCTGGGTCAGCCTTGGCCATTGCAGCCACTTGGGGAATGAACTAGCAAATGAAAGACCTTTCTCGCTTTGGGTCTCTCACTCTCTCTATACATTCAAAGAAACAAATAAATCTTTATATTTTTTTTAAACAGAGAAGGTAATGCCAAAGGGAAAACAAAGGGAAGAAAATGACAAAAACAAAGACAAACAAAGCAACCTGATAAAGAAGCATGTTGATGAGATTGGTGGCTTTGGAGATGGAAGAGGGCCACAAACCAAAGAATTGTGGGATGCCTCCAAATGCTAGAAAGACAAGGAAAAGAATGCTTTTATAGCAGTTCCACTGCTACATTCATTTCTTAAAAAGATTCATTTACTTATATGGAAGGCAGAGTTACAAAGAGAAAGAGGAGAGACAGAGAGTTCTCCGCCTGCTAGTTAACTTCCCAAATGGCTGCAACAGTTGGGGATGGGCCAGGCCAAAGCCAGAAGCTTCTTCTGGGTCTCTTACATGGGTGCAGGGGTCAAAGGACTTGGGTTATCCTCCACTGTTTTCCCAGGCCACTAGCAGGGAGTTTGATCAGAAGCAGAGCAGCCGGAATTCGAACTGGCACCCAAATGGGATGCTGGCACTGCAGGAGTTGGCCTAACCTGTTGCACCACAGCACAAGCCCCAACTACATTCATTTTTACTACTTTTGACCTCCAGATAATACATGATACACTTCTCCTGTTTTAAGCTACCTGTGTTGTGGTAATTTGTTGTAGTAACAGGAAGCTAATGCATAAATGAGCTCTAAAAGGCAGAAAACATCGAAGCAAAGAAAACTGTTTGTGATGAGACAGAGTTTTGCATATCAGGAATTGAAATAAAGCAGATACTGTTAAAGCATAGCAATTTAGAACTGAAGGGAATTTTAAAAAGTTAAATTGCACAAGGTATTAGAAACCATCTATTTCAAGACCTTATTTTATGAATGAAGATAAAATACAATTTATGTAACACCATGGAACCCATCAACAATAGAATCTTGGAAAAAGCCAAGATGGAAAAATCCATTTTAGATCTGAATACAATGCACCTATCCATTCACTCAATTAAAAAACATTTCTTGCCTATGTTACTGCAGATAAGGGCATAGTGGCTGAAGATGTACAGAATGAGGAAGGAATGAAGCCTAGCTGTTGTCCTGTAATATTACTGTCCCTCTCTGTCACCTTCATTACACAGGAAGTGCCTTGAAGGCAAGCACTGTATCTCATTCTACCCATATCTGGAATTTGTCAATTTTATATTATCTGTTTGGTTTAGTATAGCATGTTTATATAAGGCTGCTAATAAAATATCAAGAAGAATTTAACACAAGTAGAGCCTATGTGAGGGCATGAACTCTGGGAGCCATATTAGGAACATAATGTGATGATAATTAACACACTTAAACATGTTCATGCTACATAATCCATACACCTTCCCCACAAGAGAGGGGAGTGACCTCAAAATGTCTAGCTGTATGATGCAAATAAAGAGCTCTCTAATTCATCTTTCTCCTTAGTAAAATATAAATAGTAATAGTACACTTCCAGAATGATGGCAAGGATTTAATAAGTTAATATGTTAAATATATGTACATTACCTACTGGTTTGATAAGAAGTAGGCATTCAACAATCATTTATTGAGTGAATACATATATGAAAGACTGGTGTGGGGGTGGAGGGGTGTCAGTGATATGTGGGTGCCAGTATGAGTGAGAACTCAAAAAGGTCTATTGGAATAAAGTGGATGTGAATTGTGCAGTTTGGTTGCAAGGTAACTGAAAATCCTATATTTCAATCCTGACTCCAGCTCTAACTATTGGATAGCACGCTAACTAACCTCTATTAACCTCACTTCTTTCATCTTTCTCACCCTCTAATTGGATTATTTTAGAAATTAAGTAGTTGCGATTTTTCTGATTCCTTTTTTAAAAATCTTTATTTTATTTATTTTAAATACAAAGTTACAGAAAGAGGTAGAGCTAAATACAAAGTTACAGAAAGAGGTAGCCTGGTGAGAGAGAAAGAAAGGTCTTCTATCTGCTGTTTCACTCCCCTAAATGACTGCAACAGCCAGAGCTGAGCTCATCTGAAGCTAGGAGCCAGGAGCTTCTTCCGGGTCTCCCACACAGGGCAGGGGCTCAAGTACATGTACTATCTTCTACTGCTTTCCCAGGCCATAGCAGAGAGCTGGATCAGAAGAGAAGCATCCAGGACTTGAACTCGTGCCCATATGGGATACTGGCACTGTAGGCTGGTGCTTCAACCTATTGTGCCACAGCACTGGCCCCTCTGATTTCTATAGCAACAAAATGTTAATAAAAAACAGAATACTTATGATATCATTATCAATGTAAGCATATTTTAAAGAAGTATTTAACTTGACTGCATTGTTTTTCAAAAGCTTTAATATTCTAGTTCACACACTTTTTATTGTTCATAAGCCTTTCTGTGTCCTCCATGAATAATGTACCCACCCACAGGGAAGTGAAAATACATTTGTTTTTCTCAGAAAAATATGAGTCACACACTTTGTGCATACACTTTTATTTTCAATTTCCACACTGCCAGTCTGTTTTACTGAAATTTTTAATCACATATATAGATACAATTTTAAGGCCTTTAAAAGTGACACAGAACGGGTGCCTTCCAGGAAAAGACATCTCTTGCCTACAATTTCCTTTTGTTATCTGTTGGGAGCTTCAAGTGTTGACATCTGAGAGTTGAAACATGCACTTAAGGAAGTTGGGACAATGTCTTTCAGTCCTGCTCACAAGCCTGCAGAGGCAGATGGCATAAATCTCTAGTGTCTAAATTGTATTTCATGGCAATTCATACTTTGCCAATTGCAAACAAAATGAGGTGGGTGGAAACTGTGGCACTTGAACGAAGAAAAAAAGTATTCAATTCAGGGTTCTAAAACTAATGGATTTTGGACAAGGGGCAGATATTTCCTCCTCAACGGGTATTGATGTTCTCATTTGTACAATATTATCTGGAAAGTCCCAGAGAAACTACCAGATTTATAATTCAGTAATTGGTACCCATGATTTTGGTTCATTTCAGTAGCAGACATGTTGATGTGTGAGTAAAAGCCTGAACACTGTAGACTGTTGGATTAAAGTCCCAGTTTCAATGTCATTTTCTAGTTGTGAAACTTAGAATATGTTGCCACATTTATTTGCATGTTTAAAAAAACTGAAGCTTTAAGTGGGGACAATTTACCCATATCTTAAGATTTTTGAGGATTAAATAAAAAATAATATGTCAAATGAATAGTACAGGAATCTGATAGGATGACAGACTAAGTTAACTTAAATCCCTCCAGAAATAAATCTTTAGACATGTTGGATGATATGTAGTGACAATAAAATGTGAATGCACAGCTAAGTTCAATAGCAAGTTAAAAGCTTAGAAGGAAGGAAATAAAAATAGAACTTGAAATAAAACCAAGAGCCACATGAAATAGTATTGGGGCTGTCCTTTGAGTGAGCTATTGGTACAAGAAATAACACACACACATACACACACACCCAAGCAGAAGAAGAGGATGAAGAAGGAGAAAGTGAAGGAGAGATGGGAGTACAAAAAGAGGGGTGGGGAGGGTACAGATGAAGGGGAATGAGGACAATGTCTTAAGCTGGGAAGTTTGAAGAAATTGTCCATTAATCTTATAATTAATATGAGAACTTTAACTTGTTTCACTTCATGAAGGGAAAAGTTCAACCCAACATACAGGGAGATGGCAAGGCAGCTTGTGTGTTTCTGCTTAGAAAAACATCCCACTCAAACAATGCACACATATACTCACACTAACATACACAAACACACAGCCACATATAAACCTCACTTCAAAGAGTGGGCTCATCCTGCACATGCATACTACCAAATGTATACTACGTATATGGTCCAGGGTACACAATTAAAAAATTAAGATACAGCTTGGTTCTAGATTGGTGATAATTTTAGAATTCATAACAAAGCAAATATAAACCTCACTTGAAGTCCACTTCTACAAAGTTAGGATGCTGTCACAGAAAAACCACTTGCATACCATTTCCCATCATAACATAGATGAAATAGTTATCTGCCAAAATGAAAATATATATAATATACTGGAGATAAGAATATTGACAATATCACGTAATAGAACTTTCTTTAACAAAAAACTGATAAAATATCATATATAACTTACCCATTTAAAAATGAAGGAATAACAGCCAAAAAATGATTCTGCTTTATTGGGCATTCAATCTAGTGGATAAGATTCCCGTGTCCCACATCATCAGAGTAACTGGTTTGATTCCCAGCTGCAACCCCTTCTTGGAGGCAATAGTGATGGCTCTAATAATTAGGTTCCTGCTACCCATGTAAGAAACCTAGATTGAGTCTCCAGCTCCCAGATTCAGCCCTGGCTCAACCCCCGTCATTGCAGACAATTGGAAATTGGAAAATGAACCAGAAAATGGGAGTGCCCACTTTCTCTCTCTCTCTCTCTCTCTCTCTCTCTCTCTCTCTCACTCTCTCTCTCTCTTTCAGTCTCAATGACTTCATAATGACAACAATAGCAATATATATATTTTGTTTCCATTCCCCAGTTTCGAAGTGACAGCATCTCTCTAGTATATCCAAAAGAGAAAAGAAACTTTTATTTCTAATGCACTAACAAACAACTCATGTATTATTTCAAATTGAACCATATGCTAAATGTGAAATCCATCAATATAAAGAACTGGCTGTGGGGCCAGTGCCGTGGTGCAAAAGGTTAATCCTCTGCCTGCAGCGCTGGCATTCCATATGGGTGCTGGTTCTAGTCCCAGCTGCTCTTCTTCCAATCCAGCTCTCTGCTGTGGCCTGGGAAAGCAGTACAAGATGTCCCAAGTCTTTGGGCCCCTAGACCCACATGGGAGACGGGGAAGCAGCACCTCCTGGCTTTGGATCGGCACAGCTCTGGCCGTTGCAGCCATTTGGGGGAGTGTACCAATGGAAGAAAGACTTTTCTATCTCTCCCTCTCACTGTCTATAACTCTACCCCTGGCTTTTAACAGTAGGGCAGGCCAGTGTTTCCACCCATATCTTATTCTTCACAAGGGTAGCCCTTTGCCTTCACAAAGAAAATGTCAGAATTAAATTGTTAAAGTGTTAAGGATTGATCCTTCTTGAGGTCAGAGAGGAAAATCTCTCCTATGCCTCTCTCCAATCTTGTGATGGTTGTAAGTGTCTAAACAGCTGCATGACTCCATTCTCTGTCTCCACACCAATGCATGTGTGCTTATATCTCTTCTCACAAGAACATCAACATATTGGGCTAAAGGCTCACCCCACTCCTACTTATCAACTTAGCTAATCACATCTGCAACTCCCTATTGTAAATAAGATCACATTTTGAATTCTGAGAAAGGTACTAATGTGAGGAAGGGAGGGCAGCACTTTTTAACCAAGTATAGTACCTGATCAATGATTTTGAAAATAACTTCAGTTGATAAGCAATTAAATATGTCATTAAAACACAGTGTGATTAAATATGGAGTTGACAGATATTGT
Organism: Lepus europaeus; assembly: GCF_033115175.1. Lineage (NCBI taxonomy): Eukaryota > Metazoa > Chordata > Mammalia > Lagomorpha > Leporidae > Lepus > Lepus europaeus. The sequence goes on from NC_084845.1 coordinate 48,881,083, forward strand.
GCTTTATATGCAATTCTACAGAACTAACTGAAGTGATGAAATTAATATATAACTCTGCAGTCCCATTGGAGCTTTGCACATGACCTCTGGGCGGTATCCACTATTTTATTTGCTGGATCTCCTAGTTCTAGAGGCCTAGAGTTCTAGGCCTAGAGGCCTAGTTCTGGCCATAGTGCTGCTCTGTTAGACCAACCAGTATATTCTCATGTTGTTAACTCTATCAGCCCTAAAGTATCCCAGAGCAATACCTGTTCTCTTCCTATGCCATGCAATCAGGCGAAGGTGGGAGGAAGAATAGTGCGAGTCATTAGGTGTAGTTCTGCAGAACAAGAGACTTCCCCCTTGCTAAATGGCAATTCCATTATCTCAAATGTTAGAGAAAATGTAAGTACAATATGTCAGTTTCATTATATCACTCTCTCCCCCACAAGTATCCATCTCTATGGTTTTACTGTTTACCATTGAAAAATTTGTCCAAACAGCTATATCCCTAAATTCACCAAGATATCTGCCTAAATATCACATTGAAAGGTAGCAGTACCATTTATACCTCTATATACTTATTTCCATTTGTCATTCTTTATATTTTTCCTTTTTAAAATCTGAAATATTATGTATCATTTATTTAATATGTATTATTTATTATTACTGTTCAGTAACACAAGAATGCAAATATTCAAGCATGCATGAACACAAACATTACATGCAAATATATTAAGCATTTTGTAAACCCTTCCTTGAAGTTAATGAAATAAATAAACAGACTACATTGTGATGAACACAGTTTCCTAAATATTTACATAAGATCTAGAGTTGGTTGCAAAATATAAACACTTAAACTCACTTATTCAATAATTTGGATATTGTAAAATTTTCAGTTATGACAGATATTGTTTCATTAAGCCAAATTAATTTCATAGGATATAGGCTCAATTATGAACACGTACTACTAATAAGGAGGATTTGCCTGAAAAATTCATTTAATTTACCTCATAATAATTGAGTAATTGTTTGCTGTTGTTAATTAACTGATCATTCTGACTCAATTATTGGTCAGAACAATGTAGAAACTCTTAGAATAAGTGTAGGAAATCCAAAACACAAAAACAGATTGGAGTGTGTAATAAGAGTTTTGAGCTGGATTATAAATGCTTAAGCATTTTTTTCTCCAAATCTAAGACTGAAGCTTTGTGATAACTTAATACAGGTATATTAGTTCAAAAAATAATTCCAGTCTCTCTTGACCTGTGATTACCCGCCAAGCACTTAAGAAGACAGCAGACGACTCAGCAAGCATCCAAAACAAGTAAAGGCAGCTGGATTGCAGCTTTTGGACATCTGGTGAGGGAATGCTGTGAAAGTAATCAGGACACGTGCATGATGCTTACATATAAGGAATGTTAACAGCTGGGGATAATCAAGAAAAGAGGGGAAAGTGACTTTTGGCCCTTGATTGATAAAAGTGCAATGTTTACATGAAGAAGACATTTTGCCAGGTGGAAAGGAGTGAGATAGAGTGATGTGAGTGACTCAAATTTCCCCACTTTTTTTTTTTTTTTGCATTGTCTTGTCTGGTTTTGTTCACTTGATACTGGACAAATCTTTTAATTTCACCAGCATGCAGAATAGTGGCTATTTACCTAAACACAAGTAGGTAAATGAAGTCTCAGTGCAATGCAAACCATTCTGGCTATTAGAAAAAGAAGTCTATCAATCAATGCAACACAGTCAACTTATGGAATGTGTTATTTCCAGAAAAGTAGAAGAAAGTAGTGAGTTGTACAGAAGCTGAATTCACATTCATATTTAAATACTAGCCTTATTACTTACTAAGTCTGTACTAGCCCATTTTCTTGAATCTCTCTGAAAGTTACTTAATCTTCACAGCAGTCCCACAGGTCATTCCTCATTTTGTCAAACGAATAAATTAATATAATTGCATTTAGATTACTTTTCACCAGGTAAAAAATAATAAATAAATGCTCATAGAACACAAACTATGGGATTCATATATATATGTGAATATATATATTTCAAAGAACTTTTGGAAAATGGCATTAAAATACAGGTTTACTTGGTAGAAAAATTTGAAATCCATGCATAGGTTTTTTTCATTAAAATCATGGAAGATAGATATTATGCATACATAACATGCATGCATTTAAAATTTTTGCATCTCAATAAACTAATATTTTTATTCCATTTTTTCATGAACTTTTTGAAGTACCCTCAAGTTCAAATGCATGTGTTTGTGTCTATATATGTCATATTTATAATATCTGAGATTGGAAACAGAGTTGACAGAGACTAATAGTATACAATTTTTGTTCTGAGGAATCCAACAATCCAGAGGAAAAACAAGTATAGGCACATAATTTGTCAGAAAGCAACTGTACCAAGAGTTCGGAATGGACTAACATCCTAAGCAAGCCCAGGGCTCTGTAATGACTCTCTGGTGGGGATGGCATAAGAGCCACACCTTGAAGATTGTAGGATTTGGCAATGCTGAATGCTCTCTTGGGCATTAGCTTATTTCTGCAAATCTTTGGTTTAAAAAAAATCTAAATCTGAGTTTTGCAACAACAACAAAAAAAGCGTTGGAGAAAAATAGTCATAAAATAGAACCAGCGGATGGCTTTTTATGCGATTAGTACACGGGACGGTGCAAAACGCCAAAGAGGAAAGCTGTAGGCACCCTACACCCTTAACAAGAAGCCACAGGCAAGCTTTCTGCACAAATCCTCTAATCCTATTGATCCTGCCTGAAAAGCAGCGAGGCTGGTCGGCAACACAGAAGGGTGGCGATCGGCAGCAAGTGCACGCGGCAGGCACTGCACGCTTCGGGAAACTTAATCATATAACCCTCTTCATTACTCACGAAATCACTTGCTGTCAATACTCCAGCCACGGCCTCCCTGACTACTGCTGTTTAAGATCCTGTCAATCTTTTCTTGCGATTTTGCCAACCAAATTCACTCAGAGCTATTTACAGGCAGTATTATCTCAGCCGATAACATTACACTACTCGTGTGGCATAGAAATAGGAACATAAAACTCATTCCAGCCCTTTCATTCTGGCACTTTCTTTGCAAAGGCAAAGGGTTACCATTGTGAAGAATAAGAAATTGGTAGAAACACTGGCCTGACCTACTGTTAGAAGTCAGAAGAGTTGATGTTTATTATTCCAAGGAAAACTTCAGCGTTAGCTGCATAGTGGCATCATTATAGTCATGACATTCACTAAACACCGTTTCGCAAACCTGGTAATTTAATTATTAGCGTTATTATGCTAAGACAGAGAAAATGTGCATAAAGGAGCTAAGAGATTTGTCCATGTAGATACATCTAGTGGAGCCCAATTCAAATCCAGGTTTATCTAATATTATTGACTTGGTACTTTCCACTTAAATGTATATATTCAGTTAGTTCTCCTAATGGTCATTACTGATATGGAGATAAAATCCCAGTTTAATGGCTTTAAAACTATAGGTAAAATGATATTCAATAGAGCTCTCCTGAAAGTGATAATTTAGCTTTAGAGAATTCTTAGGAAATACCCATGTTCTGCTATCACATTTAAAGAATAGTTTGAGGGGCTGGAGTTACGGCTTAATAAGTAAACCCTCCACCTGTGTGACACCAGCATCCCATATGGGCACTGGTTCAGGTTCCAGCTGCTCCTCTTCTGATCAAGTTCCCTGCTAATGGCCTGGGGAAAGCAGAGGAAGATGGTCCAAGTGTGACGTTGCATTTGTGAGGCACATGTTTAGAGCTTGCCTGAGGGCCCTGATTTGTTGGCAGTATTCATGGTCTTCCTTTGATTGGTCCCTTTTACCATATTCTTTATGGAATTTTTATGGAGGCAGAGTAGACATGAGTCAGTCTGGGTGTTACATGCAGATGACAGTTACTTTTTACTTCATACTTAATATTCCTGGAAAAGAAGCCTTTAGAGACAAGACTGAACATCCAAATACTGTCTATAAGGGAAACAAATGACCTCATGAGACTGGTGATTAGCATATTGAATAGTTGGTGATTAGAGATTTGTAGGGCTAGTCCCACCACTCCTTCAATTCAGTGGGTTAATTTTAGTAAACAGTTATTTGCAGTCATAAAAGCAGGAAAAGGAAACTTTAAACTAAGGATGCAGGCTGGGAGGCGGGTACCTGATGGGATCATGTGTCTGCATTCAAAGCACTAGGCGGGGCCAGTTTCATCCTCAGAACTCCCTTTTCTACTGTTTCAATTAAAAAAAAAAAAAAACTGGGTGTGATTGACATAGACATGGGAATTTTATTTTTCATTATCTCCTCATTTCTTTTTAAAGACAAGCCCCCTTCTTAAAGGATCTAGCAAAGCAACTTCTCAACAGGATATTGCTAAACCATCATTCTGCTTCTATTCATGGAAACACAATAGAAATCATGGCACATGAGGAATCAGGATGTCAATCAACAGTTAGGACAAATAAATCTTGTATATTATTGCTGAACAATACCCCAAACTAGTTGGAGGTGTTGCTGTAGAACCCCCAAACTGAATCTGTTCACCTGACCAACAGAAAGCCAATCACTGACATCAGATTGGTGGAAGAAAGTGGGTGTTTTCTGCAAAGTGTAGAGCAAAGAGCTGGGTAGCTATTGCTTAATTCCCAGGCTCCCTGAGGAGTTAAGGGTTAAAGTTCATATGGATTGGAAATTGGGACCGAGAGGTGTGTGATCAACTCTTGGCCAAGTTCTTGGACAGTCAGTGGTGCTCATGACCTTCCTTTTATTGGACTGTGATGCCATGCTCTTTAAAGAATTTATGGTAGCCAAGTGGGCTCCAGTAGGTCTGGGGGTTTATGTGAAGGTGGCAGCTACATTCTATCCAGACCTGGAATTCCCCTACACAAATCACCCAAGGACAGCACTGGACATCAAGGTTCTTATCTATTGGAGAAACAAATGACTCCTTAAATCTGGTGATTAGGATCTTATAAGGTGAGTTGGATCACTCCCTTAAGTCAGTTAATTCCTTTTGATAAAGGACAGGCAAGGACACCTTGGGCTAAGGCAGACAGACAAGAGGCTGGGTTCTGCTTTTATACTATAGGGGTTCAGTTTCAATATGAAGATGTGAATGTCTAAGAAAGTATAACCAATAACTTGGGATGTCTAGGAAGATAATATAGAGCAGGTGGCATTCAACGTAGTCTTTTTAAAAATATTTATTATATAAAGAGAACAGATGTATTTCATACATACATTTGTAAGAATATAATGATACTCCCTACTCTACTATCTCTCCATCCCTTGCTCCCACTCTCCCTCTTCTTTCTTCAAATCTACTGCCAAATTGTTATAAAATATGTCTTGTATTTGTGCTATTTTGTTTAAAATATTTACGATCTCCCTATACATCGCAGGAGAAAGCAGAGCTCCTTAGCAAATAACTGTTGTCTTCCTTCTGCCCCCTGTCCACCTCTTCATCACTTACAAATATGCACACTCAAGTCCAGACATGCCTCACACACTTTCCTCTCCTGGTAGGTATGCTACACCTCCTTCCAGGTCTTTGCTATTGAACCTTGTTCTCCTTTAGCCTGGAAACACATCCTTTTTGTCCATTTTCTGGCTTAATTCATCTTATTTTTCACAGCAGATCACTCAATGTCTTTTACATAAAGCCTTCTTTTAATTCATGGTTAGTATAAAATGCTCTTTTTCTATGTTCTCATAGCACTTTTCATTCATTCACCAATCCATTAAATCAGGAAATATTTAAAGGAAATTCATTATGTGCTTGTTGTTGTACCATATATTTTATTTTACTGATATTTTACTGATCAATAAGATGAATTCCTTACTCTCAAAGATATAAATAGACAAACAGATAAGTAAACATAATAGTTTTTGTATCAAGTGCTTTGAAAGCAATAAAGCAAAGTAATGAGATGGAATAAGTGCAGGAAGATGCAGATGTCTGCTTTATAGTGTAAGAAAGAAACTCCTCTCTGGGGAGATAAGATTTGCACTGAGAACTGAATATAAGAAAATGTCATGTTGAGAACTGAGGAATAGTATTCCAGACAGAGGGGATAGTGAGTACAAAGGCCCTAATAATGAGTTTGACAAGTTAAAGTAAACATAGAAAACCAGCATAGATTCTTATCAATATGCAATAGTCTGTGATAATTTCATTCACACTTTAGGCTCCATGAGATTTTTATATTTGAAGCCCCTAATTCTCATTAACCAGTACACTACCTGCCTACAATTTATTATGTACTTATAAATATTTGTTGAAAAAAAAGAATAATTTTTATACTTTTTTCATAGTTATCAGCTTCTTAAGTTTAGGAACAAAATTTATATGCGTTATTGACAACTATCACTAAACTTGAAACAAAGAGGGTACCAAGCAAAAAAAAAAATTTTTTTTGAATGAATGAATGAGTGGATAATGCAGACACCTAAAACACTAAATCTTACTGATATTTATGCTATCATTTTAACTATAAGCTAATTTCTAAAACATCCCCTATGTCCTTAACCTGGCTTCACATTAGAACAGAGGAGAAACAGAAAGATAAGGTGCTGTGCTCATCACCTGTTGTCCTGTTCACACCTCATTGACCAAGGATGATTTCTCCTACTCCAGGGAGTAGGTAGTTTGTGATTATTTGTACTTATAGTGGCACTGCCAAAAGCCTTGGGAGGACCATACTATTTATTGGTTAATGGTTAATCCCAGGTTTCTTCTGCTGCCACCGAGAAAAATGGTGCAGGCTGAGAAGAAGATCAGGAATAAAGTAAGTTTTCGGTAGTGGGCAAAAGCAAAATGTGTCATATGAACTTTAGTAAATCCCTGGAATCTATATGCATTCACCTTAACAAAAAAATAAATGGAAGCAAGAGTTTGGTGGTCATAATTCTAACGGTAACACTGTATTTGTATTGAGAATATACATTTGTAATCAACAAATAGAAGGATAAAATAATTATGTTTGAATTGTCTATTTCTATTTCCCTTTTCTGTATGTGTTTCTAGTTTTCATAAGGTTTCATTTAGTGATTGATCAGGATGAATATCTTAATGGATATGAAAGTTTTCATTGTGTTTAGAGATGAGAATAATGAAACTCAGACATAGGAATCAACAGCCCAAAGTTACTTAATGGCTGGATGGGACTGTAGAACTCTTATTCTACTATCACCTTTTACATTTCAAAGATTTTACCTGAGATTCAGTTTAACCATAAAATGGGAATACCTTATTTAACTCATAAAATATTTGTGGAAATTTAATTAGATATAGCTTTTATTCTCTCAGGATAGACTAAAGGAATTGGTAGATTATGTTCTTTATGACAACTTAATGATGGCACTAATGATTTTCTACCAAAAACTTGCTTCACTGGCCCCTACATGGCCACCAGCCTTTCTCCTAATTGTTTCTAAGTCACTTCATCATGGGGAACTATAGTTTAGGAATTTGGTTCCAAATAAATACAGCTTCTAGTCTTGATCTTCTAACTCATTTTTCCAGTGATACTAACCAGTATAAAATCAAGAATAAAGCAAGTTTTCAGCATGGGCCAAATAAAAATTGTGTCATATTATGTTCACCAAATCCCCAGTGTCTGTGTGCATCCACTTTAAGAAAAAAAAAAAGGACATTCACATCTTCCTACCCTCACCTCAGAGCCTACATGAGGGATATGTTTTCCCTCAGACACTAAGTCATGGGTGTATTCCTGTGTGATTATCTAGACCACCCTCCCCAGAGCTGGAGGTCTGCTTTTGGAATCCAGACATGATGATATGCTATTGTTAAAAGTTCCATCAATTTTCCAGGACATCAATTCCCTAAATATCTAAAATGACCAGTGGGGCAGAGAAGATGATTGGGAAAAATTGTGCTTGGGTTTCACCTGTATTCTAGCCACTAGTAAAGACTATTTATTTGGTGATTTGTGTTTTATAATGAAAGACCTAATCTCAAAAGCTATTAATATGATAGTAAGACATCTTTCTAAATATCATAGTCACTGCACCAAGCCACATCATTAAAACATTGTTAAATGCATTTAATAGTTATTGTATCTTTGAAAAGTGCTGTTAAAAATAAAGAAGATAGACAAGTATGTTATTTTAAAATGTGTTCTTTTCTAAATACTTTGGCATCATTATAACAATTAAATTTATTGCTAGGTAATAGGTTGAAAGTCTGAGATACTGTAATACAATACTGTAATATATAATACTGTACACATTGGTAAATGTTTGCCCACATTTATCTTTCATAATTTCTCATTTGCTCTATTGGTTATAATCTTAAAATATTCCTTTGATTAGCTGTTAACTTTCTTTAGGTTACCCTGATGTGAAGCCAGTTAATTTTCTTTTCCCCTCTTTGAAGAAAAACAATTCTTTGGATGCCTTACACGAACATTTAAAAAGTAAAATAATCTTCATGGAATGTAAATTCTGAAAATATAAAAAAGATAAAGACTGGCATATAATGTCATAGAAGAAGTCTGGAAGAGTTTGAACATTGTTAAATTGTGGAATTTTACCATTCAATCATTTTATATATTCATACAATCTTGATATTCCTGCCAAACATGTAGTTATAAATTCCATTTTTAGGGATCAGAACACAGATGTAACATTTACTGTGTTCTGATCCCTAAAAATGTAATTTTTAACTAAATTAGACATACAGCTTGCCCTTAAGGAGCTCACCATGTTGTAGGAGAAAAGTGAAGGCATACAAATTCAGTGAATATTGTAACTTAACAGCTTTCCTTTTGCTTACCATGTTGGCTTCTCTTTTGCCATCTACTTAATATTTTGTATGTCCTGCTGGATTTCTTCCCAACACCTACTGGTTGAACTACCATCAAGCATCTGTCCAATTGCTAAACAGGCTTTTTGTCTTTCATCCCCAACTCTTCCAAATGACCTTGGTCTTGACAGTTTTTTCATGAGCCAGATCCAAATTCTGGCAACCTTACATTTTTGATCTTGGATTGAATTTCAGCTTCAAGGCCTTATTCCTGGGATTCTGGGCACTGAGAAAGCATCTCAGTTTAAACCAAAGAGAAAGACATAATGTAAGGTAATTTATTCTTTTGTCATCCAATTGTTATGACTATTTTGAGACTGGAACCAATGTGATTCTATTATAAATTGACCAAGTTTGCTAGTAAGATTGAGGGTAGGGTGAATTGGGAAGCAAGCAGAGACAGTTGGACATTTCCTGAAATCCGTCAATTGCCAGAATTTTTGGACAACTACTTCATTTTCTTTGCCCTAAAATCTTCTTACTGTCATCTTGTTTCAGCCCCAAGCAAATTCCTTCTACCCTGGTCATAAACCTCTGATTCTTTGGTTGTTGTTTAATAGCAGTTGGAGTCTCCTTATAGCTAACTTTCTAGTTTCTCATAAAGCACAGTCACTTATAACTCCTCTGATTCAGGTGGAAATTTAGTGTAATTTTTTTTAATCTATATGAAGGTGAATATGTTTTCTTTTGTGTTTGTGTGTGTGTGTGTGTGTTTGCAAATTATTATGATAAAACAAACATAGTTCCCTGGAGGCAACAGAAAAAAAGACCAATGGGGGCAGTTGCTTGAAGTAGCTGTTAAGATGTCAAGTGAGATGACTACATTCAATATTGGTGTTCTTAGGTGGGAGTCCTGGCTCCACTCCTAATTCCAGCTTCCTGCTAACACACACCCTGGGAAGAAAGTATTTGAATCTCTGCCAACCATGTGGGAGATCCAAACTGAGTTCCAGACTCCTGGCTTCATCTGTACCAGCTCTAGGTATTGTGGACATCTGGAGAGTGAACCAGCAGATGAAAAGTCATCTCTTTCTGTCTCTCTGTCTCTTTCTTTTATCTCTCTGCTTTGTAAATTAACTAACTAACTAAATAATAGACCTGTGTTCCAAAGCCAGCAATTTTCCTCCCAATCCCCACCCACCATTCTCTTGATCACAAGAATGAAAACACAGAGGAACTCATTCATAAAAATCACTCGTAATATCTATGGGAAATTTAAACATATTAAAATTTCTAGAAACATTTTAAAGATGGTGATGCTAGAGTAAGATAAAAAAGCTTTGTAAGGGGCTGGCGCTGTGGCTCAGCGGGTTAACGTCCTGACCTGAAGTGCTGGCATCCCATATGCGTGCAAGTTCGAGACCCGGCTGCTTCACTTCCAATCTAGCTCTCTGCTATGGCCAAAGTCCTTGGGCCCTTGCATCCGCATGGGAGACCCAGAAGAAGCTCCTGGCTTCAGATCGGCTCTGCTCTGGCCATAGCGGCAAATTGGGGAGTGAACCAGCAGATGGAAGACCTCTCTCTCTTTCTCTGCCTCTCCTCTATCTGTGTAACTCTGGCTTTCAAATAAATAAATAAAATAAATATTTTTTAAAAAAAGCTTTGTGGGATAAATACACAATGATCTCTCTATCTTTAACTGTCTGTGTCTCCTTTGGACAGTAATTTCTGTAGCTTCTCTTGCTTATTATTTAATCCTTCCCAATTTTTCCAAATGCAGAAAGTACGCTCTGATGATCTTAAACTTCAGATAATCAATTTAAGAGTTCTGAGGCCCATGGGTTGTAGATAGTGTTATGAGATTGCTTTGACATGAGAGGCTGAGTCCTCATAGCTTAAACACAGTTTCTTTTAATCAGAATATAGATGCCTGTAATCCATAAAATTCCATGACATACAAGAGTACTTCAAAAGTTTATGAAAATGGAAATTAAAATGTATGTTTATTTTGTTACAGCATTTTTTGAAACCCATAAGTAACATTTTCATAATCTGCAATTCCATGAACTTTTTGATGATCCCTCAGACGAACAGGAAGAAAGTTGTAGGACATAGAAGTGTCCATCTCAGTCATGCCTGAAATCAGAAATGAGGCCAAGTATATCTGTTGGAGTGGCAGATGTGTCTTTCTACCTGTCTTTATGGAAACCTCTTGATAAGTAAATATATGCTTTGAAAATCAGAAATCAATGACTTTTCCCTTCAAGTGCTCCTATTTTAATTAAAAAAATAGTTTAAATCAATGAAAGTCAGAATTAGATAGTCACAGGGCCAAGAGACTATCTTATTGATTTTTACATTTTTCAAACAACCCTCCTAGTAGTAATACTTGAAGGACATTTAATAACTAGCTGAATACATTATAACATATTTAAGGCAGTAAAAATCTTGGAGTCACACATACATTGAAACGTAGAATACAAGATCCAGAAGGGACAATTCAAGTAGCCAACAACTGAGAAAATAGATATATTTTATTTAACATTTTCAAAGTCCATAAATTAAGAGCAGATGCCTGTTGAGCTGTGTGTCTTTCAGGACTATCAAGAAAGAAAGCACAGTGTGAACAGTGTCTGCTATAGGTAGAAGAAGGGAAGGTAGGAGTTTTTGTTTGATGTATTGGTCCTCCCTAATTCCTGCCTCATTCTATCTAAAAGGTTTTAAAATACTATAATTTGCCTTAAATTCACATGATTTTGAAGGTCACTGGTTAGAATTTAAGGGTTTTGTTCCCCTTTTTCTTTTTAAAGCTAAATGGTGAGTTTGAATTAGATATAACATGGAAGAGACAAAGATGTCTACTTAGTAGATTTTGGTAGCACTGGAGGTAATAAATATTAAAAATCCAGTGGAAATGTAGAACTAAATGGTCACTGCTATCAGAAATGAAGAACAATCCCTTGTTGCAGGGATCTTCTCAGTTAGAAAAACATAACTGACATGGAACCAGGTGAGATGAGCGTAGCAATGTTTTGCAGTACAGTTGAATAAAAAACTGCTTGAATTTCAGAGTTGAATCTTGGCTGAGATAGATTGGAAAAATTACCATCTGCTCTTCCATTGTCTACATATAGAAAAGGGACTTTAGTTAAAACTCATCTGAAACAGAACAGCTGAGGAGGTTTGTTGCTACAGAGCATGATAAAATTGAGGCGAACAAAAACATGGGCTGTTTCTTTCTGAGGGTTGTTTCTAAATCTAATGACCAAACTTTACTACAAAGACTGGTCACAGACAGATAACAAGTACAATTCGGATAAATTTGTTGAAGGATATGAATATTTCTCTTTCTTGTGGTCTCGTTGGGCTTTAAAGTAGGCTACTACACTTTAAAATCTGTAACCAGACTCATCAATGTCTATTGCTTAGGAAAAATAGTCCAGCTGAACTAAGAAAGAACTAAACTGGACATGAAGAAATAAAACAAGTGTTTGGTAAATATGAAGTTAAACCACACATAGTAGAAATTACTATTGAAGATACTGATGATGCCTTCATCATGTCACGAAAGGGCCGAAAGTTTGCCCTTCCTCTTTGTCCCATTGTAGTCACCTGGAGTGCCTGCTTCATTCACAGAATATCACACTTAATATCCTCAGTCTTGGGGATAAAGTGGCCATAATAGTTTGTAACAATCTATTATCAATGGATACTATATCTCTGAGGCTATTAATGGCATAGGATTAAATTGTTTGCTTTGCATAATGGCATAGGATTAAAGTGTTTTTAGTGGGACTCCTAAAATTTATTTCTACTTTAGAGTAATAGAAAACATGATATATATATATTAAAAATTAAGAGAATGGTCCTTAATTATATATATATTCTATATTCACGTTTTTCCCCCACAGGTACTCAGACTTTAGTTCTAGCTCTACTATTACCATGTAGTAGACTTTAGACAGAAATTTCAACTAGCAATGGTTCAATTTCTTCATTTGCAAAAAAATGGTGTTTTTATGTGCCTTGACTTATTCATAAGACATTGGCAGAGCTATGTGAAATTATTCATGGAAAAGTATTTTGTAGACTGTAAAGCCCAATAGAAACGAAGCAACTAGTTAATTCTTTGTAGTATTAAGTTTAAAATTTCAAAGTTTATACTTCCATCTATCTATTGTGGAACTAACAGATTGAAGATAGTCTCCAATGATAATATATTTAATCTGGAGTGAACAGTGCAATGAGAATATATTTGCCATAATAAACTAGGTATGTATTTAAGACTTCAAAAGGGAGACAAGGGTTTTCAAAGGTAAAAATGAGAATTGTTAGATAAGTTGTTTTGAAACAATTATCCTTGGCTACAAGGATCAATAGCAAGGATGGTGTCAATCAATTGCTAGAAAAACGCACCAAAAAAGGAAAAAAATAAAACAACTTGCAGCTACATAACTAAGAAAATCATGCCCTACAGATTCTTTTTTTTTATAAATTGCAGTGGGTTTTGTACCTGTTTCTGGTTCTGGGGAGTCACTTCTGATAGGCCTTTTTAAAGATATAAATGCAGAAAATCTCCTCTTCAACAACCTCCCAAGTTTATTTATATATTTTGTTAGGAATTGAAACAAGTAACCACATTTTAATACTGATTTCTCTCTCTCTTTCTGACTCTATCCCTCTCTCTCTCCCTTTCCCCCTCTATCTATCTATCCTCATCCATCTAGTTATCTGATACTTTCCAGTCCTATACCAGGCTCCTCCATAACTATACACAAATATTTTCTTAGTCCTCTAATATTTGTTGTGCTTCATGATTAAAATCACAATTCTTGCTTTTAGTTATTTGTCTAAGGTTAACCTGGAATTTGAGAGTATATCTTCCAACACAAAGCTAGCCATATTTATTTTCTGAAAAGCAGATGAGAGTTTATTGATAGTGATAACCAATATCAAAGACTGAGAGTGTGTTTGCCAGTATCACAGAGATTATGCAACTGTGACTCTTCTATGTAAAATTTCATCCTAGGGATCTTGTCAAAAACTTATTCCTTGCAGGCACAGTGGCTCACTAGGCTAATCCTCCACCTACGGCGCCAGCACACTGGGTTCTAGTCCCGGTTGGGGCGCCGGATTCTGTCCCGGTTGCTCCTCTTCCAGGCCAGCTCTCTGCTGTGGCCCGGGAAGGCAGTGGAGGATGACCCAAGTGCTTGGGTCCTGCACCCGCATGGGAGACCAGGAGAAGCACCTGGCTCCTGGCTTTGGATCAGTGCAGTACGTTGGCCAAAGCACGCCAGCCGCAGCTGCCACTGGGGGGTGAACCAACGGAAAAAGGAAGACCTTTCTCTCTCTCTCTCTCTCTCTCTCTCTCTGTCTCTCACTGTCCATTCTGCCTGTCAAAAAAAAAAAAAAAAACAGAAAAACAAAAGAACAAAAACAACAAAACACCTTACTCCTTACCCACTTGAGTGATATTTTAGAGTCATGTGTTATGTCCAGAATAAAACTGCAAGGTGAGTGTTCCCTATAAAGTAGGTCAAATACCAGATATAAGGATGTCCAGGAGTGATTTTCTTAGTTGTCACATAGAATGCATCTTTCGATTTTGCTTTTTTCATTTCAGAGTAAGTGTTTATACACAAAAATCTTGGAGGACTCTTATTTTCATTTCATTGGTTGTGGGTTTTCTACAGTACCACTGCCCTTCTTAAAGAAGCAAAACACCTATGATTACATTAACTTGTATTGCATTATGGCACCTAGGGAGAGGACAGATAGCTTTTGGTGATGAGGTGGTTATTTTAATTCTAGTATCAGGAATTATATTTCATCATAAGCATAATTGTCCACACAAACAGCCTGAAGATTTTTTTTTTTTTGGAGAAATTGAATTTTAAATCACTAAAATCCCTCCATTTTCATGATTAGGTGATTAGCATGCCTCTTCTACCAACTCTTAATCATGTGCTCTGGGAGGGGACCTACCATACACACACATACACACACACAAGACACACACAGCACTAGACCATGAAACTCCGCTCAAGCCGACACAGCAATGCAATTGGTTCATATGTGGGCATGTGATCCAATGACAGTCATGTAAATTCACCAAAATCTTTCCTTTGGCAGGAATGAGACAACTTCTGCTATAATTACATTAAAGCATTTAGATCAGCACAACCACAAAAGGTTTTGATACAGAAGGGAGAGCCACGAGAGTAAAAACAAGCTCTGACAACATTTTTTCACAATAATTTTCATAAATATAGAAAAAAATGAAATATTGTACTGTGACTACCTGATTGTCTGACATCTAGATTCTAAAATGAACATGTGCTATAATTGTTTCTTCTTATACCTGTCCATCTATTCTCTGTCTCCATTCACTAACTCATTTAACATTTTAAAATGATTTATTTAATTATTTGAAAGAGAGAGAGAGATCTTTCATCTGCTGCCTTACTCCCCAGATGGCCTCAACTGCCACAGCAGGGCTAGGTAAAAACTAGGAGCCAGGAGCTTGATCCAGGTCTACCACATGGGTGGCAGGGCCACAAGCACTTGGGCCATCCTCCATAGCATTTCCCATGCCATTAGCAGAGAGCTAGATCTGAAATGGAGCCGCTGGGACATGAGCCTGTGCCTATATGGGATGCCAGCATTGCTGTCAGTAGCTTTACCTGCTATACCACAACACTGACCCCTTCATTTAACATTTTGTTGCATATAAAAGTATGTCACAAATTACTCTGATAAAATTTCCCAAGCTCCCATATCTTTGATGGAAGACAGAACTTCTTGAATTTCAGTTATGTTTATCAATAAACTTCTCCTTTTGCTGAAGTTAGTTTGAAACTAATGGCATAGTGAGTTTTTTAAATTGGCACAGGGAGGTTTTTAAAAGACATGGTGAACTTTTAAATTAATAGTTGCACATAATTCTTCGTAATTGGATTGTTTTCTTGTTTTCTTTCCTCAGTTATCAAAAGTGTGAATGAGGAAAACAGGTTCACAATTATTACAACATTTGATGGTTCATTGCAGCGACCCTTACAACACTTTCACAAAAGTGACTCCTGGAATATATAAATTTATTTTCAAAGACCTCTCTACCAAGTTGAATTTGTTTTCATGAGCCAATACTTTGACACACTGTAATCAAGAATATTATAAATATTTCCTGTGTGTATTACTAAAGATCATTTTCCAAATTACTGAAAATATATTTTAGAATTACAGATGTATTTATGCTGTAAAAATTTAAAAGCCTACAAATTATAATGAAATCATGAAGAGATCACAAAATGTCAAATATTAGTTTAAGTGACTTCTTATAATAAAATCACTGCCTAGGGATTTTCCTAGTATGAAATATTGAAAAGTTTTTGTTAATATTCTGACTGTAGATCCCATATAAATATATTTTAATGTTATATGTCAATATTTTACTGTTTTCAATAATAATGCTTAATAAACATTTTGAGCTTTATATAACTGATGATATTTAAGCCTGTGATAAATCTGCAATCATAATTAGTATAACATTCTCAGTGAAAAGACACAAAGTCTTATTTTAAAAAGTGCTTTACAAGCTATCAAACTAAAATCAGAATAAATGAATGGAATCTTCATTAGGACCACTGAATATAAATAGCTAGCAATCAGAGGTCACTGATCTAGTTTTTCCTATTTCTGTTTGCCTCTAACTTGGTTCCAAGCAAATGAAAAGTTAATGGGAATTTTTTCACACATCAATAATTTCATTCTTGTGAGGAAATGTCAGTATCATCTTGGACCTTTTCTCTACAGATTCTTTTCATGCAGCATAAAGGATATTGTGCTTGTCTTGATAGAAATAATATGTTTTCATAGAGCTACTATTTAATTACTGTTGCCTTTGCATCAGGTAATATTATAAGTTCAAACTATGTCTTCTGTTGAACTTTTCACTCATTTTTTAAGTTTCTAAAACCCCTCATATAGATGAGGAAACAAAGGTAAATACAGTTAGGTAACATGGTAAAGGTCAGACAGATAAAACCATGACTAGTGGACTCCAAAGATGGTTTTCCAATAAGAAAACATAATAAGCATTAAGAAGACATCTGTAAACACCTCAGATGCCAAAACCCCTTGAAGAGAAAGATACTTTATTTGATGTTAAAGCCAGACATTCTCTGCCTATGACCTCATCAGTCTCCTGCAGGTACTAAATGTGAGTGTAGAAGCTGATTATAATGTAGTGGTCCACAGGATACTGACAGTTCTTAATGTAAAACTAATGGTCAATTATAAAAGTCCACACACTAGACAGACAACTGGAGGACCCTTTTAAATAGACATAGACATATATACTCAAAAGCCTAAAGACTGCAGTTTGAAGGTAATTCAGAAAGAACTGTTGGGAAGGTTAGACCAAAAATACAAAGTACACTGTGCATCATATTACTCAATAAATCAGAGATGCTCATTTTTTATGGTTTTAATAATGGAAGCAATCAACCAGGTACATTTTATTTCCTAAAGGTGATCTGGGTCAATTCAAGGAGGCCAGTGTGTCTTTTGTGCTTTGAAGCCACATAGTTGAAAGACCGACTTAATTGCAGTGTCTTTTTCTTGAACTCACAACCTCTGCATCTCCCGCACACACACTGCCTTATAAATACTGCACGTTATCGATTGCACCATCATGTCTTTTCCTCTACCTTTGTAAACTTCTCTGCCTGATACCCCAACTTTGTGATCCTGAGTTATGGAGCTAGGAGTTGGTATTGGCATACATTTTCTGTCGTGGTTGGGGTGCTCAGTGAATGAACAGACTTTCCAGTTCTGTAGGAAATGCTAAACTAGATGCTAAAACAGATATGATATTGAAATATAAACACAACCCTGGACTCTAGTTCCTTCTCCCCTTACTGAAAAATATGCCATTCACTTTATACTTCATTCCAGATGTATCAATGCCTTAGACATGTTCTGTGTCTTGTTGGCTTTTTCTTTTTATGTCAGATGCACACCAGTCTTACAAACTAGTGTAACTACTGCCTTTCTCAGTGAAACCAATGTGTAATTGAATCTAATACTTGATTCCTTCAAAATCAGTATGGAGTGGTTCCATAATATGTTTATGAAACATATGCTAGATGGTAACAGCTGCCCAGTATCTTGTATCTAACATAGAATCATAGAGACATGTACCTAGTCAACATGTAACTTATGGCCTAATTTGTAAGAGGATAAAATGTAAATGTTACCCCTACATTGGCCAAGTTTTCTTTCTAAATCTTAAAATATTTTTATTCAAGAGTAAGGTAAAATACATCACATTTAGTATATCAAATACGAAACACAATTAAATCCTGGGATTACAAATACCTCTCAGGCCATATGACATGACTTCACCCATTTCCATAACGAGCATCACTAATTGACCCTGGCCATCTTCCTCATTGTATCTCTGTGTGTACTCAAACTCTGTCACAAACAGCTTTCTAGACAGGAACACTCAGTATTAGGAAAGCCATACATAGTCTCCCTTTTTTGCTATCTTTCTTTTTTCATTTTTATTTACTTATTTGAGAAGGAGACAACGCAAGTACCCACCTGTTGGTCCGCTTCCCAAATGCTCACCATGGCTAGGAACTCAACCCATTCTCTCATGTACCTGGCAGTAACCCAATTATTCGAGACATCATGCCTGCTTTCCAGAGTTGAAATTAGCAAGAAGCTCAAATTGGCAGCTGGAGCCAGGTATCAAACACAGAAACTTTGATTAGGGCACAGGTGTCTTAACCACTAGGCCAAATGCCTGCTTCCTTTGCTGTTCTTGATATACTTCACTAGATACCATTTGTCAAATGTTGCAAGTGACTTCTGGATAGGTCAAATAAGCCACCCCATTTGACTCAGTTTGGCAGACTGGAAAGCTGAAATTTGTAAATGGTGTTCTCAAGTTTACACAATACAGCATTATTTTCTATCTTATATGACATCCTCATATAAAGCACCTCTAAAATGGAACAAATCAGATAATACATTTGGAAGAGGGATTTTATAATGACTCTATAGTAAAGTCACAGTATGGCTGAATAATTCTATTTAATTTTTCTTTTTAAAAAAAATTGCTTCATGAAATTGCTCTCATCCTGGTATCCTCAGAAATGAGGTTCTGTCTCCATGCCTAGAGCAGAATTCTAAGTTCTTCTCTGGAGTGCAAAGTCTGGGACTCATGGTTAATCACATTTAATTCTCAAGCTTAGAGCTTGATATGACAATTAAGTAGGTTGGATGAGTCTGACTCTTGCATAACATGGGACATTTTTATGGCCAGAATTACTCCAATTTTTACTTAGACCTCCATCTTCAATATTATAAGAAGGGAAGTAAGCCTCATGTCTGAATTGATGTTGTATAACTGAATATTTTTGTATAGGGATCATACTTCTCAAAATTATTCCAAAACAAATTTACCACAAATGTCATAGCAGTTGTACTTATAAGGCTCCAACAGAGTTGAAACAAGTGTCTACAGAACCCAAGAAACCAGTCAATAGTACTAAATAGCTTTTCAATTTGTTTAATCTAATGCTATGCTATTTCATTTCATCATCATTCCCAGTGATATGAAACAATTATAGTAAATAAGTGTTACTTTGATGAATCTCATAATTAAATTACCCAAAATAGTGTCTAGAATACAATACAAATGGTTTTGTCCCATTTTAATCTTATTTGTGTCTTCATTTCCCATCTATGTAATGTATGTACAAACAGCATAAGGTCACATACACAAAAAGTAATGCTAGAAACCAGATCAGATCCCAAATATATTTCATTCTGAAGTCTGGATTATGCTGCCTTCTGTTTTGTGCCAAGGAAGAAGAACGTGTGTCTTCCTTATTGTGTCTTACTCTTGAGATATACATTAAAAAGGCCTGGGCTAGAGGCCTTAATGAGTCTTAGACTTGCTAAACAGTTTGTTCCTTAGATAGGAGAGTCACCTGGTCACAGCTGTGGGCTAGTGGAATGAGCTGAAGCCTACAAGGCATCTCACATAAGAGGGCTGGTTCAAGTCCTGGCTGCTGCTCTGCTTCTGGTCCAGCTCTCTGCTAATGTGCCTGGGAAAGCAGCAGCAGAAGGCCAAGTATTTGGGACACCTGCGTCAAAATTATGAGGGCAGGTCTGGGTCTTGTTTACTCCGTTTCTGATTCCATGTCTTTCTAGTGCATCCTGGGAGGCTGTGGATTATGGCTCACATGCCTGGGACCCTGCCAACTACTTGGGAGACCTGGATGGAGTTCCTGATTCCTGGCTTTAGCCTGGTCCAGTCCTGGCTGTTGCAGGCAATTTGGGAGTGAATCAGTACATGAAAGATCTCTGTTTTTCTGTTTCTCTGTGTTGTTCTGCCTTTCAAATAGATGAAAATCAAATACACATTAAAAACAAACAAATAAACAAACATTGACTGCAAGGGAAAAATAACAATCATGCTTTGTAAAGTGTGGTGAATATCACCCAAATCAGGTGAATGAGGTTATATGGTTGGTAATGAGATATTGGGAAATTGTGTTCCACCCAAAAGGACACAACGAGGAAAACACAGTAGCTCACCTGTGATACTGAGGTTTAAGAAGCAGATCTTCAGTTTAACCATACCAAAATATCAAACACATCCAGAATGAATTTCATTCTGCAAGGTAACTAGCTTATAATATTCAAAAATTTGAACACTGAGGAAATATGCTAGATTGAAGGAGATTAGGAAGGCACAAGTAGGTAAAATGTATGATCCTATATTGATTCTTTTGGCCACAAAAAACAAGGTGAGATAATTGATG
The DNA here is from genome assembly GCF_033115175.1 of Lepus europaeus. Classification (NCBI taxonomy): domain Eukaryota; kingdom Metazoa; phylum Chordata; class Mammalia; order Lagomorpha; family Leporidae; genus Lepus; species Lepus europaeus. Next base: position 48,901,698 of record NC_084845.1, read on the forward strand.
AAACATGAATGGGATGTAGGCTTATTGGTAGTAACATGTAGGTATTAATTTGCTGGTTTGCCTTCTTGTTGTAGTTATATATTAGAGAACCCTTGTTTGTGAGAGATGGCCATTGTGGTATTGAGAATAATGGTGTGATACAGAATAGGAATTACTATTCTGATAGCATTCTGCAAGTTTTAAATAATTCCAATATTTTTAAAGTGTGTTCATTTGACAGTAATTTATGTGTACTCTAATTTCACTATTTGCCATATGTACCCGTCTGAGCATACTGCACATGTTCACTAATTTAATCTCCACAACAGCTTTATTAGGTAGGGTGCCATTATTGATCCTATTTTATGGATGCAGAAACTGAGGTACAGAAGGATTTTGAGATTGGCTATTATTATCCAATTGGTGTCAGAAAGAGAAGTTAACCCAGGCCTAGTGTTCATAAATTATATTCTTGGTCACAGACCAAATAGAGGTAACTATACCTGTAAGTTTAATAGTATAGCTACAGCTTAAGTCTTTGAAGAGATGGTGTTTATAAATTAGATTCATTTTATTTTGGATAGACAATGTTATTGGTAATTTGTGATGAGTATTGGTCTTAGTGCTAGATAGGATTCAAAGTATATTTTTAAATATTTAAACAGTTTCTAAATTTACCTACAAAAGTATTTACAGGGAATTATCAGAAACTAGAAAAACAAGAATGGGTACATTTTATGGTAGTAAGATCATAAGACATTTTCAAGTAAGATTACCCCGGGTAAGAGTAGTTTATGCTTTGGGATTTTATATACTTTGATTTCCTGGCAAGTTTTAAAATTTAGTAATGTAGTCATTATATAAGGAGGAAACTTCTCCTGGGCCTGAACTTCATTTAGAAAATAGGATAAGAACCCTAGATGATAGCATTGTGTAAAAAAACAAAAACAAAAACAAAAACAAAAAAAAACCAAAACATTAAAATAAGTGTACCAAGCATCAATACTATTATAAAGTAGGGGTTCATTAACTGCAAATTTCACTTGATTAACTTTCCTAAATTTTTGAAAGGACAGTTCTTCTTTAGTAGGAAGGAAAAGGAAACTGAGGATCTTGTAACTTTCAAAACTGGGAATATATTATTTCTATAGGGTATTTTGACATCCGTGACGGTAATATTCCCTTGCTTGGGATATTCAATCTGCTATGAGAACTACTTATTTGCAAAGTTAAAGTGGATAGAAGCGGCAGGGAATAGTGGGCAGTTGTTGGTAAGTTAAAGATGCTAAGTCAAGTAGAAAGTGCTGATCAGTGTGCATGGGAGCACTGACAGTCCTTTGCCTGCTTCTCTTTCTGATGGTGGCATCCATGCTCTGTCACAAATGTGTAAGTTTTAGTTGCTGAAATTTGAAAGTCTTGGCTGGCCCTTGAGAGGAGTGGTCCCCAAAATCCCAAGCCATTTTTGCAAGCTGGGTTTTAAAAACCTATGGCTTTTGAGTGTATTAAAACTTAAGAATAATGACTACAGCACCTTTCCTCTTTAACTGCTTCCATCTCTGTGTCACAATGTCATTCCCAGCTCTGAGTACTTAGCTGTAATTTCTCACTCAGTGACAAAACTCCAGATTTGTTGGAGCAATTTTGGCATTTGAAATGACACAGGCTCCCTATATTACTGTGAACCAAGGTATCCAGAAGCCCCTATGAATTTCCTATTTCAATATGCACCAGATTTTCACATTCTGAAATGTTTCTTATGGGAACATGAGAAAACAGTTATAATTAAACTTAAGTAGAGAGGCTATTTTTAACATACACTCTGGGATATATTCTAAGAAGGGGTCTTGAAGGCAAATCCTACATTAGTAGGCACATGGGGGTCCCAGATTCAGAAGTTCCAGTTCCTTCCCCAACAGCTTAACCTTATAGATTTGGTAAATGCAACAGAAAATGTTTATTCTGGGCAAGGATAAAGAAACAAGGACCTTCATTTTTCCCAGTCCACAATTGCCTTTAAAGCAATGCATGCATTTTTCTGGATGAGACAGAAACAGATTTGCATTCATTTATAAAAATGCCATCTTACTCAGGAATTAAAGCAAAGAATTTCTAAAGAATCATCTGCTACTCGCTTGTGGAAGAAAGTAAAATAGTCATCATATTCTGAGAAAGAAAAAGATTTATCTGTGGCTCACCCACTTCACTCTCCTTTTCTCACGGGTCCAGGAAAAGGCTTTTTGCTTGTCAATTATCCACATTTACTGTATTTTCTTGCTGTAAGAAATAACCACAAAGTTGGTGACTTAAAACAACACAAACTTAGCATTTTTAAGCTATGGTAGTAGTAAATCCAAAATGGGTCCCACTGGGCTAAAATCAAGGTGCCAGCCAGGATGTGTGGTGTATGGTGACCATAGGAGAAGATCAGTTCTTTCCCGTTCTTCATCTTCAAAGACAACAGCAATAACATCTTCAAATTTCTAATCTGTTTTCTCTTCTGCCTCTGTCTTCCATTTATAAAGGTCACTATGATTACAAAAGGCCTACTTGAACAATTCAGGATAATAGCCCCAACTAGAGGTCAGCTAACTAGCACCTTAATTCCATTTACAACCTTAATTCCCTATAACATGTAGCATGACATCTTTATAGGCACTGGGTACTAGAAAGTGGTCATGTTTATGTGGCTACTATTTAGCCTACCATACCAATCAATCCAAATTCAATGGATGTTAGTTCAGTCATTTAAAATGAATATTGTTGATGGCATGCTGTGCACTGTGCGAGATTTAAAGAATAGAATATATGTTTGCTCTCAGTGGTTTCAGTTGAAATTTCTTATATTTAATCTGTTATATCATAGACCTTCCATGTGACAGGTGAAAGGGGATGAGGCTGAATGTCACTAGGAGAGAGTTATTTGGATTTTTACCTTAAATATACCCTCAACCAAAGGAATGTTCTTGCATAAACAACTTACATTTACATTGAATCTATTCACTCATCCGAAAATGAAGTGATACATGTCTTGATTATAAAAGCATTTTATGATTTCATAATAAGTTTTGTTTTACCTAACAATTCTGTAAAGTAAGTGGAAATAGAATCCAAATATTGAAAGTGTCTTTTAGCAGAAAATGGTTTACTTCAAAAGTGAGAGACTGACTATAACTATGTATCCAGAATTTAGATACCTTAACTCTATGAATACCACAATCTTAAAAAAATATTGTAGCCTCTATGGTATGAATTATAACGTACAAGCAATAAATAAATTTTCTCCATATTTTGTTTTGAATGAAAATTTAATTCCCTCATAACTGCATCAAATATAATAAAAATATGGAAATAAGAATGAAGAGTATCCAACCACATAAAGATGAATGAACTTCACAATCATCATGTTTAGTTAAGCCAAACACAACCATTAAATTCTCAAAATAAGATTATTTATTTTGCAATTACATTTTTTATGAAACACAAAACAGGTAGGATAGTGATAGGCCTTTAGAGAACTTAGGGACTGGAATCCAGCCCAAGAGGGAAGATTCTGGGGTGATGGCAATGTTCTGTTTCTTCATTGTAGTACTGAATATGATTTGTGCAAATTTAAGGTATTACACACATGTAATATATGTATTTTTCTATATGTTATGTTTTACTTTCTAAAAAATTTAAATGGGTTTACCTGAAGATGAGAAGAAATAAATTTGTTATTACATAAAAAACAAACAGAAAATACCACAACACCTTTAGCCATTATAACTACTCTATGAATTTATCATTTTACCATTTCCTTAAGATACAAAAATAAGTGCATCATGGAGTAATTTTAATTGATTGTTTCATATGTTGAGGAATATTCAAAAACATGGCAGAGGCTTATAAGAAAATTACCTAGCAATGTTTGTGAAAGCAGCATCTGAGAATTTGAAGGGAAGAACTGTCATCCTGTTGTTTGAATAGCATTTTAAGTTTCACGCTCTATTCTTATGTCATTTCTCTTCCAAATTTCTCTCCCCAGTTGAACAATAATATCACTAAGAGCAAATTAAGCGTTTTTCTTGAAGTTCTAAAATTTGTATAACAAGCACTGATTTTTTTTTAAAAGAGCTGTCTGTCCCAAGTACACTCTATACCACCTTCTTATGGTATGGAGTGGGCCATAGTGATACCACTAACCCTACATAGTCCAGCAAATCATAATGTTGGCATCCTATGAAGGAAGATCTTCCCATTAAAATAGTCCAAATGAGGTGATGATTAGGTAGATCTAAGTAAATGATCTTCCATTCTATCATGAGGACATTATAGCATATATATTTAATGAGTTTTTTGTTGAAAATGATGCCTAATTTGTGAATTAAACCAAACAAGTTTCAGGGGAATACCAGATTAGCTTCAGCTATGCTGTCACAAGACTGGTCATTATATACAGAGAAGTGAAAAAAGAACTTTCCAGGATCTGAGACTTAACGAATGTTAGTTCTGAGTTCTTAATGAGGCTATAATGAGAAGGCTAAAGAACATGGTTTTGGAATCCATGTGTGTGCACACTGCCATGTCCTGCAGTAGAATATGGGGGAAATTAACAAACCATTCTCCGATGCCTATGGTTTTAAAGAATTTTCTCCTATCCTGGGGGCTGGCACTGTGGCTCAGGGGGTTAACGCCCTGGCCTGAAGCACCGGCATCCTATATGGGTGCCGGTTCTAGTCCCAGCTGCTTCTCTTCTGATCCAGATCTCTGCTATGGCCTGGGAAGGCAGTGGAAGATGGCCCAACTTCTTGGGCCCCTGCACCTGTGTGGGTGTGGGAGACCTGGTGAAAGCTCCTGGTTCCTGGCTTCAGATCAGCGCAGCTCCAGCTGTTGTGTCCAATTGGGGAGTGAGCCAGTGGATGGAAGACCTCTCTTTCTCTCTTTCTCTCTACCTCTCCTCTCTGTGTAACTCTTTCAAATAAATAAATAAATCTTTAAAATTTTTTTTCTCCTATCTTGAACAAACTTTTCTTTTTTTGTTCCTACCGTTCCACCAGTGAAAACTGATGACTATCCAGCATGTAGTAAATACCCCAAATTATGTGTTACATGAATGTGTAAATGTCTGTACATTTAATCAGGTTGAAAGGAACATAATTTTGTAGCTTTTACATTATTTTCTTTGCAAAGACATGGGGTATAGACACCCACCTTGGAATCAGAGGTTGGATATTAATGATTTCATTTTGAACAATAAAACCCTGTTCCTGACAAATTGATTTCTTGCAGGATTCAAGGGCTTCAAGTAATCAACAGAGATAGTTTGATGATATGAACCATTCCTGGCAAGAAGCGAGCCAGAATGCTTGGTTTCACTGGAGAATATCCATGAATTCATGAGCATAAAATATATTTTATATATTATAAACATATATTCTTGAACATAAAGAATATATATATATATATATAGAGAGAGAGAGAGAGAGAGAGAGAGCAAGCGAGCGAGTGAGCAAGCATACACTTAATTTGATAAAGAGTTTCCTGGACCACAAAAATATTCTGAATCCAGAATATTTGTCAAGTCCCAATGCAGCTTAAATACCACAGTATCCTGGGAATTCCTAAGGGTAATAATAATCTTCTTTGTGAAACATCCATTTACCAATATTTGGGAAGTATGTGTTGAGACTCACCACGTTTAAAAAGACCAGCTCATAAAAAGTTGAAGATAACCAGGTCAATAAACCCTGGACTCACCATTCCATAACTCCTCTACATCTAGCATGACATTTAATCAAAGTAATCTTATACTAAATACATACTGTGAGTGAGATGTTTTCATAGATATGAAGATGCAAGTAGAAATACCCTTGTACTGGAAAGACTCTCCTTTCTACCATCTGCCTGACAATCTCATGATGTGGACCATATACTTCTGTCAAACACTGCTGAGTGGTTCTAGTCTTCCCTGTAAAACAAAAATCTCAATTTGGCCTTGAAAATCAGCCATAATTATTTTCAGCTTAAACTTGTACTCTACCTTATGTCTGGCAACACATTTCGCAAGTTTAGGAGAATCTAAAGGCAATCATTGAATCTTTGGAAAATTTCCAGCGGTTTACCAGAAAGAACACTTTCCTGAAATGGACAGTCCTTGGCAGTCACAGATTATGAACTGTATAATATTAAGCTACTCTCACTGGCTGTCAGCTAAAAGAGACAAGCTTTCCTATAGCCTCAAGAGAGAGTGCAAGTCAGAGCAATTGGGCTGGCTAAAGTTCCACATGAGCCTGAATAGTGGACATGAATCACACACCAGAGTTGATCTTAAGGTTCAAAGTTCAGAAGAACATAACTGGGCAGACTTATAAAGTTCAACTGCCCCCGTAGAAAAGACAGTAAAGACTCTCACTGTTTTGGCTCAATGGCATACTTCATGAATTTCCTAAGTAGCTTCATAGTTAGTTTTCAAGTTAGATCATAATTACCAGTTAAGAAAACACTTCTGACCTCAAAAAGATAATGCTGTGTTTTGATTTGGAAAGACTATTAGAAACTTAGTTTATATTTTGAGGCAGCAGCAAGTTGACAGCTTGGGCTTTGAAGGAAGGTATAAATGCATGTATGTCCACTCACCATTTTCTGACTATGGGCACCTGGATAAGTAAGCTGAACTAAACCTAGGTCTCCTCATTTACAAAACTGAGGTGTAAATTCTAAATATTGGGTGAGATTGGTTTAATGGTTAAGTAAAATGCCATGATATCTTATATAAGAGTTCCTCACATAATTTAGTGAAGTTGGAATTAAAAGATAAGCTTGCTTTGATGCAAAAAATTGAAATACATACATAACACAAGTCTTCACAAGGTTCACAGAAAGATGGAAAATATTATGGAAAAAAACTTTAGATTTTAAATATTTTACACCAAAATAAACTTATCTTTTAATTCAGTTTTTCCATAAATATTTTGATGTAACCTCATGTATATAAGATGTTATTTACTCTTGTATTACTGTACATGAATGGTGGCTATGCTTTAGATTGGAGAATCTGTAGAAAATCTAGAGACATTAGGCCATGAATGTAAATTCTATTCACTTTATCTTCTAAGCTGTTATCTAAGACTGTTTTTACATCTCTAATATGTGCCCTATTTTCTGGGATATAAAGGAAATATAATAAAAAATTGCTTAACACTAAACCTAACTTATTCTCTCTCTTTTTAAAGGTTTCACTTATTTGAGAGGCAGAGTTACAACAGAGAGGGAGAGACAGAGAGGTCTTCCATTTGCTGGTTCACTCTCCAAATGGCTGCAACAGCTGGAGCTTGGCCGATCTGCAGCCAGGAATCAGGAGCTTCTTTTGGGTCTCCCACATGCATGGCAGGGGTCCAAGCACTTGGGCACATCTTCTGCTGCCTTCCTAGGCCATAAGCAGAAAGCTGGATCAGAGGAGGGGCAGCTGGAACACGAATCGGAACCCATTCGGGATACTGGCACCACAGGCGGAAGCTTAATCTACTGTACCATAGCACTGGCCTCACCTAATTTTTTCTTGACATTCAATATGCCTGGACTATTTTATTCTAACTGCGCCTTGCGATTTTTGTTTTTTCTCTGAGTTTTGCAATTTAAAAATAAGTCAAGATCCAGCAATCCAAACCATGATTCTGGCTGCTGCTATTTATACTGAGAGATGTACTTTTGAGAGATGTTTCCAGAAAATTTGTTTTGATGCTTTGTTCCAACCAGTTTCATAAAAGTATGAGTAACTATGGCTATTCACAATGGCAAATACTTGATATTCCAATCTCGAATACCAGGGAGATGGTCCATATTCTTGTATGTAGGTCTAACAAGTTCAACCCTTGGATAAAAGCAACATCATTTCCCAGATGGATTACACATTAACAGATTGAAATTCTTCCTTCTAAAGCCTTTGTTTTATTTTCTTCACAACTGGAAATATAATCCTGGGAGAAACTGAATAGATAAGTGGTGTAAGGTTGATGGTTTTTCAGGACAAGACTTTTTGGCCTAGGGAAAGTAGGATATGTTAGCAAAAGATTCCAACCTTTAGAATTCTAACGACCTTGATTTGAACCAGATTGCACCAGTTTTCAATTATACGCCTCTAGGTGATAAATTTGTTACTCATGTCTTCATTTGTAAAACTGGGGTAGATAGATATAAATAAATGAATATATTCTTATGTATTTTGGACATCAATATGATGATTTTTATTCATTTATGGTTTGATTGTTTACCCAAGAGAGACCATTTAACTAGGTTAATATTCTCACCTAATAAGACAGACTGAAGGTGCTAAATAATCATGGTTAGGGTCGTCAGTCTATAAATCGAGCTGATTTCTATAGAAAGTGTTCCCAATTGCCATTATTATGCTTCTGCATTTCAGGAGCAAGATCCCTGAGAAGGGAAATTGGTTTTAATAGAAAACAAGGCCAATTAGGAGATAGGAAATGTAGGATAAAACATAAAGGAAATGAATTATATTTCTCATGCTGCCCAGTGTCTGTTTCTGGATGCTAATGATCCTGATAGTCAGGTAGGTATATTGTGAAGGGGAGCTTCTTGTTTTCTTTCAGTTGTCTTGCTAGTTTTTGGTCAAAATACCCATCACCAAATAAATACATACTATGTTGCTGTGATCTTCATGTCACAGATTACCTATCACTTGTAACATGTGTCTCCACATATTTGGAAGAAGTTAGTGATGTTTTCTAGGGACACAGTTTGTCTAGTGGTAATGTTGTTCCCTTATGATTTGAATTCTTTCCATTTCACTAGTAAAATCTACTTCATTCTCTCCATATTTGTAATATATTCTTTATTCCATAGTCATGAAGGTTGCATGATTAAATTAAGAAACCTTTAATTTACATATATAAATACACACAGCCATGCATGTGCACACACACACATACCTGCAACCACCTGTTAGATCTGGAGTAACCTTTCTCCAGGCTTCTTTACAACTCAGTCACTTCTCTATCCCACATTCCTAGACTTCCTATGTTCAAATGGAGCACACTGTCTTTTGCCTCTGGGTCTTTGAACACCATGAGCCTGCTCCTCTTTGTAGTCCACCCATAAAATTTTGCCTTTTTAATCCTTTAATGATCAATTTAAACATTATTTCTGGGAGGTATCTATAAAAGCCTCTATATTAGCTAAGATTCCCTTATATTCACTTTTTCCTACTGTTATAGTAGTATAATTTACGATTAAAATTGTGCATATTTAAGATATTATTTGATCTATGTATATATTGCAAAGCAAGTACCATAACCAAGCTAATCAGTAGATTCATCTCATCATATAGTTACAATCATCTTTCTCTTTGGTGAGAATACTTAAGATCTACTTTGCTAGCATATTTCAAGTATAGAGTGAAGTGTTAACTACATTCACAGTGTTATACACTAGATTTCTGTAATTTGTTTATCTTGCATAACTGAAACCTTCTGCTCCTTAACTAATATTTCGCAATTTCCCCTTCCCAATCACAGCCCCTGGCAACTACCATTCAAATCTCTGCTTCTCTGAGTTTTGTTATTTTATATTCCACATATGAGTGAAAACATGTAGTATTTGTCTTTTTGTGTCTTGGTAATTTAACTTAGCCCTCCAGATTAACATTATGCCCTCCAGATTCATCCATGTTGTTAAAAATGGTAGGATCTCATCCTTTTTAAAGGCTGAATAATATTCCATTGTGTACATATATATATATACATATCTCATATACAAGTGCATATATGATATCTCACATATATAATGTCATATATAAATATATACCTCAAGTATGCTTTATCTGTTCATCCATGGATGGACTCTTTGTTTCTGTATCTTGACTTGTGAATAATGAAGTGAAGGTGAGAGTACAGTTATTGCTTTGGAATCCTGATTTCATTTCCTTTGGATGTGAATGTAGAAATAGGAATGCTACATCATAAGGCAATTCTACTTTTAATTTTTTGAGGAACCCATATAATGCTTTCTATAATGGCCAAACCAACTTGCATTACAACCAACTCTGTTACAAGGAATCCCTTTTCTCTACATCCTCACCTGTACCTGTTATCTTTTGTCTTTCTGATAGTAGCCATTGTAATGTGTGCATCTCATTATGGTTTTATTTGCCTTTCCTTGATGATTAGTAAAGTTAAGCACTTTCAAAAATATACTACTTTTTATGGCTGCTTTTGAGAAGTGTCTATTCAAGCCCTTTGTCCATTTGCAATTGCAGTTATTATTATTATTTGATATTCAATTATATGAGTTCAATATATATTTTAGATTTTAGTCCCTTTTTAAGTACCTAGCTTGCATATAAAATAATTAGAGGGGATTAAAATTAATTAATTAATTAATTAATTTTTATTTGAAAGGCAATCAGACAAACACAGACAGAGACAGAGAACTTTCAGCCTCTGGTTCATACAACCAATGCCTGAAACAGTCATGGCTGGGTCAGCCTGAAGTCAGGATCCAGTAACTCCATTTCCATTGCCCACATTAGTGGCAGCAACACAACTACTTGAGCCAACACTGCTGCCTCCCAGAGTGTAAATTATCAAGAAGCTAGAATCAGATTTAGTTCTGGGACTTAAACTCAGGCACTCAGATATGTGATGCAGGCATCCCTAGCACTGTCTGAACCACTGTACCAAAAACTCACTCTGGAATTTTAAAGCATTATAGCATGTGGGTATGCTGACTGTCATGAGAATTCAGTGGCAGGGAATGAGATGTTATTGGCTTGTACAAAAGACTTCATAAAGAAGGGGCTGGCTTTGTGGTGTAGCAGGTTAGGCCGCTTTGAGTTTGGATTGCTCTGCTTCTAATCCAGCTTCCAACTAATGGAAGGCAGTGGAAGACAACTTAAATACTTGGATCTCTGCCACCCACATGGGAGACCTGGATGGAGTTTCTGGCTCCAGGCTTTGGCCTGGCCCAAACCTGGTTTTGCATCCACCTGGGAAGTGAACCAGTGGCTGAAAGATCTCTTTGTCTCCTTCTCTCTGTATCTCACTTTCTCTATCACTATGCCTTTCAAATAAACAAACATTTTAAAAAAGACTTTATCAAGAACAAAAGATAAACTGCTTTCTTAATTTTATGTGGTGACTATATAAGGAATTGATGATGTATTAGTCAGATCTAGAAAACTAAACAAAATAAGTTACCAGGAGAGTCAAATTATAAGTGATTTGGTAACTCCCATGCTAAAAAAAAAAAAAAAAAAAAAAAAAAAAAAAAGTCTTGGAGAGGCCGGTGTTGTAGTAGTGCAGTGGGTTAATGCACTGCCTGCAATGCCAGCATCCCACAGGAACACAGATTTGAGTTACAACTATTCCACTTCCAATCCAGCTCAGTGCTAATGTGCCTATGAAAGAAGTCCAAGTGTTTGGGTCCCTGTCCACTAGGGATGAACCTCCTAACTTTGGCCTGGCCTAGCCCTGGCCGATGAGGCCATTTGGGGAGTGAAACAGTAGATGGAAAAATCTCTCTTTCTTGGTCTCTCCCTGTCTCTATAAGTCTGCCTTTCAAATAAATAAATATTTTTAAAAACCTCTTGGTTATATTATCAATTTTTTAATCATGCATATATAAAATGTTTCAATCAAAAAGAAATAACACCTTTTGGGTTTATATTTCTTCTTTTTTAAGTAGGTTTGTTGTACTATTTTATAGGAGAAATGAATAGATAGCAAATATGTATATTCACAGGTATTTCTTCTTTAAAATTGAATAAATGTTGTACTTAATCTTTCACATTTTGTTTCTTTCAGGAGGACAAATGAGGCTAATCTGCAAGGAATACACTCCTTAGTTGATGGCATATCTCATTTCCACAATGAAAACAAATGATGTTAGTCTGCATTCTATGATTTTTGTATGTATCCTTACAAAAATTGTCATTGTGTAAACCCAAATAGTATGTATGCTATAATCCTTTTGAGTTTGTATGATGTTTAATAGTTTAAGCTCCATTTTGAGACAGATTTGTATTTCAACCCCACTCCGTGACAGCAGGAAAGCTGCATTACTTCTGTGAATCTTGGTTTTCCCAAAGGCTGAAATATGAGGCTTTATTTTCATCACTTTACAGTTATTGAAAAGACTAAGATAATATTTTATAGAATTCTAAATACTTGGCTTGATAGTTAGGAAGCACAACATACACATTAGCTTTCCATTACAAAGAAATTCAGTGGGAGTTATTGATTTTGGAATTTCCCCAGAAAAGCCTTCATTCATTCACTCATTGTCACTCAGCATTTATTACATGTGTCTCAGTTAATCAACAGTGTCCCCAACTAGATGCGTTTATGGAGAGCAAGGTCCTTTTCTTAATGACCTTGGGATCTAGAACATCTCATTTAGTACCTAGTGTCTGACTACAATAATAAATGAACTGACAGATATTTGGGAAGATTTGCATGAGCATTCAAAAATGAAAGGCATTGATTCTACCTGATGGGTTGTTTGGGTAAAGGAAAAGGAAGAACACCAGAGAAGCCTTCCAAAGGATATGACACTTCAGCTGGAGTACATAGGTTCTTAAGCTCCATAATATTTAGATATCTACCTGTGATCCATTGCTCTTTATCTCTTTATAAGGAATTTAGAAATTTAGGAATTGTTATCACAGCACATAGTGAAAGGGCCATTCTACAGAGTTGAATTGAATCAATCCATGTGTACAACTAAAGATGAATTTCTGGAAGGGAAAGTATAATAGGGAAGATCAGAAATTCCAATTTATCTCTATGCATGAAAATACTTCAAAAAGTTTGGGCAAAATGGAATTAAAAGATAAAGTTATATCAGTGCAAAGAGAATTCTGAAATTGATTCATACAATGGCTCTTCAAATAGAGCATGAGAAGAGTGTATTATGAAAAAATCTAGGCCGGCGCCATGGCTCACTAGGCTAATCCTCCGCCTTGCGGCGCCGGCACACCAGGTTCTAGTCCCCGTCGGGGCACCGATCCTGTCCCGGTTGCCCCTCTTCCAGACCAGCTCTCTGCTGTGGCCAGGGAGTGCAGTGGAGGATGGCCCAAGTGCTTGGGCCCTGCACCCCATGGGAGACCAGGAGAAGCACCTGGCTCCTGCCATCAGATCAGCGCGGTGCGCCGGCCATTGGAGGGTGAACCAACGGCAAAAGGAAGACCTTTCTCTCTGTCTTTCTCTCTCACTGTCCACTCTGCCTGTCAAAAAAAAAAAAAAATTAAAAAAAAAAGAAAAAATCTTTGCTTGGATTTAAAATGTTTTGTACCAAAATAAACATATTTTAGTTTCAGTTTTCCACATACTATTTGAAGTACCCTTATATACCTAGGACATCACTAAATATAGACTTGTTAATTAATTTCATGTAGATACACAGAAGAAATAGATAGAGTCAGGTTGTAGTAAGGAAGTTCACCATAAATAATTCCCCATACTATTTTAGGTCATACAAATTAAAACACAAAGAGGAGGTTTAATTATCAAACTCCATTTGGTCTATAATTGGCAACTTATGTTGCTATGAGTATTCAACAAGCGAGGTTCGGTTATCATCTGAATAATCAAACAAATAAAAATCATTAACACTTCAAAAAATTGCTAACCAAAATGATTTTCCATGTTAATTAATTAATGTGAAACTATCTTAAATGCATTCTGGTGAACAGTCTTGCTAGGGAATGGAGAGGGAATGGCTACTATTAAGAAAAACACTTGAGCATTTCCCATATATTTATTTCCTGTAAAACATTTATATAATAAATATGTCTTGTGTCTTTACAGTGATAGCAGTATTTAGTGTAAGCAAGACTAAGGTACTTGTTCAAGGCCATTGACATGGGGATTTCAGATAAAATCTGTCAGACCTCTCCATGTACATAGGCTATGGCTACAAGAAAACATCTTCTAGTCTTAACTCTTTCAATATATTTCTCTTTCCTCTAACTATCTTTGTGTCCTTATCCTTAAGAGGAGGACAAAGAAAGGAGGAAAAGCTCATAGCATAGATGCTATATCTCCCTCCTTAGTTTACTGATTTATTGATGCTGATGAGATAGGACAGCCAATTATTCCAGACTCACTAAGATTGCATGAAAAAAGAAATTACATGCTAGCTACCCAGCATGTCAAGCAGTAGGAGTAACTCCTAAGTATCCAGGCCATCTTTATGATGAATAAGGGAACTCTTCTCCATTAAAGCCCTCAGGACCAAGATAAGGAATTGTATTTGATGAATAAGGTCTTTAAAAAAATAAAAACATAAAGCTAAGAGGCAGTGCAGCAACTGGAGAGTTAAAAATATCATTTAAAAGTATCAAGGCAGTCCTTGGTCCTAAGGATAAGACATGTGTATCTCACATAGAGTGTCTGGGTTTGATTCCTGGCTCTGGCTCCTGCCTCCAGCTTTCTGCCAATGCAGACTCCAGGAGATGGGAGCAGTGTCTCAAATAAGTGGTTCCTGCCACGCAATGGGAGATTTAGGTTGAGTTCCCAGCTCATGGCTTTGGCCTGGCATAGCCCTGGGTGCAATGGGGCATTTATGGAATGAAGAAGGAAATAGGAGCTCACTCTGTCTCCTTGTTTCTGCCTCTTTCTCTCAAATAAATAAATAGATAGATAAATGAATTTAAGATTTATTATTTGAAAGGCAGAGTTAAAGAGATATTCCACCTAGTGGTTCATTCCCCAAATTGCTGCAATGGCTCTGGTAGAAATCAGGAGGCTGGAATACCACCCAGGTCTCACACAAGGGTAGCAGGCACCCAAGCACCTGGGCCATCTTCTGCTGTTTTCCCAGGTGCGTGCATTAACAGGGAGCTGGGTCAGAACCGGAGAAGCTGGTATTCAAACCCATGCTCATATGGAATGCCAACATTACAGATAGCAGCTTAACCTGCTGAGCCACAACACTGGCCCTAAGATTTATTTTTTGAAACTTCATAGGGGCTGGCACTGTGGTGTGGTGGGTAAAGCCACAGCCTGTAGTGCTAGCATCCCATATGGGTGCTGGTTCAAGTCCTGGCTGCTCCTTCCACTCCAGCTCTCTGCTATGGCCTGTAGAAGATGTCCCAGGTCCTTGGGCCCCTACACCTGAGTGGAAGGCCTGGAAGATGCTCCTGGTTCCTGGCTTCAGATTGGCATAGCTCCGGCCATTGCAGTCAGCTGTGGAGTTAATTCTCAGGTTTAAGACTTCTTTATCTCTATCTGCCTCTTCTTCTCTCTCTGTGTAACTCTTTCAAATAAATAAATAAATCTTTAAAAAAAACTTCATAGATTATGAAGCCATTGGAATCGATACAAATGAGAAGCCACAAAACAGTACAGTTTTCCTACTTAGTGTTTTTCAAAGTGTAATCCAAGGTCAATCTGTATAGATTCATGCAAAGTACTGTGTAAAAATACAGATTTCTGCTATCCCCACAAATACTGTGCTTCGTAAGATGTGAAATATCTTCTAGGAACATAATTTTTTTTTAAGAAAATAGCATGAATATAACCACTTCAAAGTCTAAGAACTACAACTATACATAGAAAATCGTATTGGTATATTAAAATCAGTGTAAGCCCCAGTAGCAAAGTGGGAGGCTGGCCAAATGCAATAGTATACCATTCACTAACATTGTGTTTAGTCTAAGTGAATATGTAATTCTAGGGTGGCTGGTAAAAAAAAAATCTATTTTTAATTTGTACATGAAAATCTGAAGCCAAGTTAGTATTTGACCACACCACAGGCCACAGCTGGGAGTCTGCAGTCTGGGAGATGCTCTAGTAAAACTCCACACAAAATATTTGATAAAATTTTATTAAAGTGGAGCTGAGATTACTGCCTTCTCTGCACACAAACACGCAGTAGTGAGGTTATTCAAGCTTTTGGCTAAATTCTAAAGGTCAAAAACACTTCCCTGCTTAAATGAATGCAGTTCTCTTCAGCAATTCTCCATCTTCTTTCAGACTGTACCTCTGTTTCACATTATCATTTCACTCAGAAATCATCCTTCGTATTCAAGGATTTGGAAACAACGCCCCTGTGAACACGCAGCAGGTGTAGCTTTTATCCCCCTCCTATGATTAATTTTGCTGTTTTTTTTATGTTACTTGACACAAAAGTATGGGTGTCTAGGATACACTATTTTCTTTTTAATGTGTAGGGAAACAAGAAAACCCCAAGCTCTCTTTTCAGCCCTAGAAAAAGCACAACCCAGAATAATACATTCATTGTTTTACAAAGGAAAAGTATTTGATGGTGCCTGAGGAATACAGAGTGCTGGAATGAAAATGAGGCTGCAAAGGAAATGGAATGAGAAATAGGTTTGTTTTGGTCACCTAGAAGCAAAGCCTATCACACACATTCACACAAGCACACCTAAAACTGAGCAGCCACTTCCTACTGATTCCCGACACCAAAATAAAATGAAGATGGAACTTCAGGGGAATAAGACAAAGAAAAGGAGTGGAAATGAAGCTGCCAAGGAAAATAGAACTGATTTTGCAAAGGTCAGTGCAATATAGGATTAGTTTGGACTAAACCCATACTCCAGTGTAATTTGCAATATATTTCAACACTTCAGAACAAGTATTTCTAGCTACTTTTAATACCAGCTCTGAGCCATGACTATCTAAATAGACAGTGGGCATTAAAGTTCACAGGGCTTGATATTGCCTGTAAAAATGGAGCCCAGCAGAATTTGACTTTATTACCCCCCTTTTATTAGGCCCATAGCCAATGGCGATTAAAGTGTTGTGCCATATCTGTCAGCATGCATGGATGCATGGGGATTATTTGTAACAGAATTTAAGTCTAGGAGCCAAGTTCCTCAGCCATAAGTCTAGAATACTAATTCTTTCTTTTTCATACTCTCTATCAGACCTATGGCACTCACAGTATCATTGGAGGAACTAGGCCAAGAATTCAGACTTTTAAATTTTAAACAATGGTATTATGAACAATTAAGGGGTCAAATCTGCATAAGCAGGGCCAAGGGATTGCTTGGACATTTATTGTTTAGTTGTTTTTTCAGGATCAAATTTACTCTAATACTACCCCACTCTTCCTTCGGGAATGCATTATATTGAATCTAATCTTCGTGGGAGGTATTTTCAAGGTCCTATTTAAAAATCCCATGATGTCCTGTTCTTGGTGAAACTATAAATGTGCTTTCAGGGTGGGAGCACAAGACCAGGCTCAGTACTTTAAATGAATTCTTTTAGGACCTGAATCTTGAGCCAGAAACATTAGGGGAGTTTGAGTTTAAAGGTCTTAATTCATATCAATAGCTATAGAAGCTTGAAATAGAATGTCCTGTTACCCTAGTTTTGAAGCTATTCCTGCTTCCTCTACCCTAAAGTTGCTTTGCTGCTAGCCTTTTTTATTGGCTTTCTCC
Organism: Lepus europaeus; assembly: GCF_033115175.1. Lineage (NCBI taxonomy): Eukaryota > Metazoa > Chordata > Mammalia > Lagomorpha > Leporidae > Lepus > Lepus europaeus. The sequence goes on from NC_084845.1 coordinate 48,919,081, forward strand.
TTCAGTTTTGTTGTCTTTTCATGTAATTCTCCTTTTGAAGCTGATACTTGTCTCCTTGAATTACTGTTTTACTACTTGCCTTTGTTCTGTATGGACACCACTATCTGAACAAGTCCATGACTGAAACAGCCTTAGGAGGCACATTCCTAATTTGCCCAATACATAATTTAGCCCATTCACTCCTCTGCCATCAACACTGACTCTGGTTTCTTCAGGCAGGTTGAATGTCTTCCCAACTCCAACTCTTCTGCTTTGCTGATTTGAGTCTGCTTCAGTTGGGATTGCTTTGGCAGCAAATAAGAACACAAAGTCCTACTACAATGGCTTAAACAAATAAGGGGTCTATTCGTGGCATACAACAGTAAATTCCAGAGTAAAAGGTCTAGATCTTGTATGTAATAATTTCCTGACATTGCCCTAACACCCCATTCTCAAGTATTCTCCCCTCAAACACAAACACAGACTTCTGCCAAACTTTTTTTTTTGCCCTTTATTCTTGCAGTGACTTATTGGGCATAAGCAATAGGTCAGGCATTGTGCTAACTAGTAGCTGAAGAGCACTTCACTTGTGGCACATACAAGATATGTCAATCAACTGTTGCTATTTCTTTAGTAACTAGACAATTGGCACATAGTCCTTGGGGTTCAGGCTGATTCATGATGTGTTAAGTGCATGGACCTTCTCACTCAACAGGTCTGTGTTTGACTTCAAGGCAGAGCTATGTGGATTTGGGTACAGTATTGAATCTTACTGACACAATTTCTGCATCTGTAAAATGGGGCAAGTAGTTTTTATCATCAAGGGATGTTATGAGTTATAAATACATTATGGTATTTGACATATCTAACACAATGCTCAACAGATTGGTTCTAAATATATTCTTTATTACACAATGTATATTTATATCAAACCATCACTTTGAGCACCTTGATTATATACAACCTTTATTTGTTGGCTAAATATTTTTAAATATAAAAAACAAAGAGGTAGACAGAATCATATGATGAGTCACATACCCAAACACTTTCATCTACTCGTCAATTTCATCTAAGATAAACTAATGTCGAAAGATCTAAATTTTCATTATGTTCCACATTTCTTGGCTTCCTGTGGAATCCTCTGTGTCTGAAATGGAAAACAGCTTTGTATCTCTATCTTTAGAACAAGACTTTAAGCCTTGTGCAGACTCATTATTTACCCACAGCATTTAATATTATTTCTGCAATATTGTGGCAATTTCTTAAATATCTGTTTGACTGAAAATAAACATCCTAGTCACAAATATTTTGCTAATAATAATTTATTAAGCCTCAGTTTATTCAGTGATAAATAAGATGTTTTCAAAAAGTCTTACTATATGGTACTGTTGTGAGGACTAAATACAAACATGACATGTGAAATTCAAAATATAGTGTCTGGAATTCAAGTAATTGTTATTTTCTCTTAAACTTTATTTTAAGCCGGAGTATGGGGGAAAGAACCACTGTATTTCTAGAGTTGAATCTATGAAAAAATGCATTCATTAAATAAAAACTTTAAAAATTTTTATTTTAAGCCAATACATCAAATTTGCAAAATTTATAAATACACCATAACTATTTAACCTTCTTACTTAAATGTTAAAGCCTGTTGCTTAACAAGTAAAATAAATGACTGATATGTATGGTACTAAAATGGTCAGCAGTAATAATATAAATGATTTTAGAGTCTCAGACAGTGTCACAGATACTTAAACTCTGCCTTCTACATATGACTGTATAACTGCATCAGGGAGCCAGCGCTGTGGCATAGCAAATGAAGCTGCTGCCTGCAGTGCTGGCATCCTATGTGGGCACAGGTTCATGTTCTGGCTGCTCCACTTCCGATCCAGCTCTCTGTTATGGCCTGGGAAAGCAGTAGAAGATGGCCCAAATGCTTGGGCTCCTGTGCCCACATGGGAGACCTGGAGGAGGCTCCTGGCTCCTGGCTTCAGATCAATGCAGTTCTGGCCGTTGTGGCCATCTAGGGAATGAACCAGTAGATGAAAGACTTTCTTTCTCTCTCTCTGCAACTCTGCCTTTCAAATAAATAAATAAATCTTCTTTTAAAAAAACAAACTATGTATCAGATGGGCTGGACATTGATAAGTTCAGTTCTTCCTGAAAAAGTTCTTAAGATCTAAAATCTGTGAATATAGGATAGTGAATTTTGTTCAATGCCAGTTCCATTTTAATGATCAGAAATTTTAAGAACAAAATATATATGAATAGATGTGAGAGATAATTCAGATTACGTTTGTTTCATGACACCCTTAAAATTTCATGGTAAGAAGAAAATTGGAACTCATTAGTTAAGGTTATTTAGTTGATTTCTGTTAACTTTCAAACTTTTTGAAAAAAAATATTACTCTAGGTTATATAAGAAAATACAGTAGGGTATTGATTTAAGGAAATTTTTATTAATTTCCACATTAAAATATTTATATCCTTTAACCCAGTAATTTATGTTAGTTGATTCTGAGACAAACACTAAAGATTCATACATTGGTCTGTATTTAAAAATTGCCTTTTGTAAATGCATTTTGCTTGTATCCATTTCTCTCACTATAATCTATACATATCATTTGGAGAATTGTTAATCAATTTTGGTAAGATCATAAGTTAATCATGCAAGCATTTAAGTTGACATTTTTAGATATTTATTTTAGTGACTTGTAAAAATCTTGAGGAAGTATTAAAGTGAAAAGATATATTTTATATAGTTCTAATCTGATTATATATGAAAAATACTAAAGATATTCTACAATGCTAACAGTGGTTGTAATTAGTTGGTAAGCTTATTGTTTATATGAATTTTAGATGCATTTTTGTATTTTCTACAATAAGTATATGGTGCTTTTTTAAAGAGGAATAAATATTTTCAATGACACTGTTAAGTAAGGAACTTATTAAAACAAATTTATTATTTACTATAACAGCCTTTTAAAGAAATAGAACTCTAAAAGTATAGAGAATTTCTTTCACAGACTAATAAAAGTTTTTATGATGGCAGGTCAAGCTGTCTCTGGATTGAATATGATTTAGACAAAATCCCACAATTATTTTCCCAAAACATGTTTCCAAGAAGATTTTGATCTCTTATCCTTATCATGATCACATAAAAGATCAACAACATTTTACCTAGGTTGGCTATTATCATATTAGTGATTATTTACTAGGATGTGTATATGCTGCAGTAATCAGTGCCAAGATTGCTGTCTGCAGAAATCAGTTGCTATTTTGGTATCAATTCTGAAGCAGTGCCCAACTTGCAGAGATATTTAATTGCTCTTGAGCCTTTTGCAACCCTTCCTCTAATACAAGGTCTGGATTTCATTTTCATGCTGGAGTTTTCTTGTGCAATCTCGGGTGGCCTTTTGCCATGGCCATTACTTACCACTTTTGCTCATCTCTCTATTTCTGATTTTATTCCCTCTGGACTTGATTTCTTGCTGCTCCTGACACCTGCTCCAGCCTGATAAACTGACAGTTTCAATTGTAAATCTTGCCCCAATGCTTTCTTTTCTGAAGGATGGAAAATAGTGTGTTCCAATGGGTTATAACACTTTTGCAACCATCAGGAATCCTGCCTCCTCCACTTTGGAACTCCTTTATTTAGAAATAAACATGCTGCTCCCTATGTCTGGTAAGCTTTGCCCTGTGTGTCCTCCCCCTCCTTTTAGCTGACTGACTTTATCCCCCCGCCCCAGCCCCAACAAACTCAATTCAGGTGACATCTGCTCAAGACAACTACCTTGACCTCCTCTACAGTAATATTATGAGATCTGTCCAAAGGCTGGGTTTTGTGATTAGCTCTGTATTCTTCTAGTTCCCTGTGCTCCATTCCATCAAAGTACTATTCCTGCTGTAATTACTTTTCATTGTTTTTCGTGCTTAACGACTTTTACTTTTCCTCTACTTCATATACAGCCAATGCTCCATAAATATGCATTAAATAATTGGTCAATGAGCAAAATAAGCATAATATGCAAAGAAAAAAAATGGAGAAAAGAACCTGAGGGAATTTACTCTGAAAAAAGTGATGCATTCGAATTTAATAATGCAAATTCTAATTTTGAATATAAAAAGCAGTCATGCAAATTTAGTGTCTAAAAGTGTGTCTGTGAGTATGCAGATCTCTGTACACTTCCTGTACACAGCCACATCCTCCTTGGCAGGAGCACCTGCATTGGACTCTGACATCGCCCATGAATATTCTGATTATAAAATCCTGGCTTTTAGGAACCAGATGTCCTTAGCAGATTTTACTCAATTCAAGTTTTCGATTTAGTTCTCCGTTCAAAGTTTCAGTGCTGAATTATCATGGATATTTCTAGCTGGGGGTATTCGAGGTCTATAATTAAGCTGGGAATGAAGGACACCATTTGGTATAGAGAGTAACTTCTTGATTCTAAGTTTTATAAGGCACTGTTATCTGTTCTTTGCTCCCGTTTTTCCCATTACGATCAAGAAAAATGTACAAATGATTCTGACAATTTTTTTCCTTTTTACTTCCTGCCATAAAACTCTTCTCTTTTCCTGAAAACTGATGAGCTTTTTCTTCAATAATGAGCATGTGGCAGACCCATATTTTAACGTTTTCTACAATAAACAGCCTCAGGATGACTGTAACTGAGACTTCATTTCCTATGTTGTACTGCAGATGAGATTTTCATTTTCCACATACATCATTTAAAAGTAAATACTTTGGGGGCTGGCACTGTGGTTTAGCGGATAAAGTTACCACCTGCAGTGCTGGCATCCCATATGGGTTCAGTTTGATTCCTGGCTGCTCCACTTCCGATCCGGCTCCCTGCTATGGCCTCGGAAAGCAGAGGTTGGCCCAAGTCCTTGGGTCCCTCAATCCCATGTGGGAGAACTGGACGAAGCTCCTGGCTCCTGGCTCCAGATAGGCCCAGCTTTGGCCGTTGTGGCCAAGCAGGGAGTGAACCAGTGGATGGAAGACCTCTCTCTCTCTCTGCCTCTCCTTCTCTCTCTGTGGAACTCTGACTTTCAAATAAATAATAAATCTTCAAAAGAAAGTAAATACTTTGTATTACTATAAAAATAGCACAGCATCAGGGAGTGCAGTGGAGGATGGCCCAAGTGCTTGGGCCCTGCACCCCATGGGAGACCAGGAGAAGCACCTGGCTACTGCCATCGGATCAGTGTGGTGCGCTGGCCGCAGCGCACTGGCTGCGGCGGCCATTGGAGGGTGAACCAACGGCAAAAGGAAGACCTTTCTCTCTGTCTCTCTCTCTCACTGTCCACTCTGCCTGTCAAAAAAAAAAAAAAAAGCACAGCAAATTAATATTTATTGATTACCTTTGGCTATATAATGATAACTAGCAATAAGTTAAACATTTATATTCATAGTCCAACAATACAAATTCAATTAATATTATTCATATTTTAAATTATTTATTCTCAGTTCCTTTCCTCTATGTAGCTTTATATTCTTGAGATTATGCTACACATAAAGTTTAGAATTCATTTCACTTGGCCAGCGCCGCGGCTCAATAGGCTAATATCCACCTGCGGCGCCGGCACTCCTGGTTCTAGTCCCGGTCGGGGCACCGGATTCTGTCCCAGTTGCCCCTCTTCCAGGCCAGCTCTCTGCTGTGGCCCGGGAGTGCAGTGGAGGATGGCCCAAGTGCTTGGGCCCTGAACCCGCATGGGAGACTAGGAGAAGCACCTGGCTCCTGGCTTCGGATCAGCACGGTGCGCTGGCTGCTGTGCGCTGGCCACAGTGGCCATTGGAGGGTTAACCAACAGCAAAGGAAGACCTTTCTCTCTGTCTCTCTCTCTCTCACTGTCCACTCTGCCTGTCCAAAAAAAAAATAAAAATAAAAAAAAGAATTCATTTCACTTAACATTACTAGATTGCTTGAGTTCAAATCCCAGCTAAGCTGCCAGGTAGCTGAGTATCTGTTTTGTGTTGCTGTAATAAAATGCTAATACTGTGTACTTCATAAGTAAAGAGACTTATTTGGTTCATGGTTCTAGTGGCTCAAGAGCACAGCACTGGCATCTGATTGACTCTGATAAGGACCTTAGAGTGGATGGCATCATGATGGTATGTAGAATAGAAATCATATAGCAGGACAAGAAGTGAGAGACTCCGAAAGGACAGTCTTGCATTTTTTTATGACAATTAATTCTCACAGGAGTTCCTGATAAGGTGAGAATACAGTCCTGGGAGAAGAGCATGAATCCCTCTTAAAGACCTGGTCACCTCTTACCAGGCCCTACCTCTTAAATGCCCCACCAGTCTAACATCATCACCCTGGGACCAAGCTTCCAGTATGTGAATATTTGGACGAAAAACCACATCTAAACCTAGCAATGGCCTTTTAATTTTCTTAAGTTTTATTATCTACCTTTGACTTTACTCCCTCATCAATAAATGGGGATAATAACAAAGGCAACCTCATAGGAATTTAATAGTCCATAATAAAAGTAACTCAATATTTAAAATAGACTCCACAATGAGAATTATGGCAATTATGATGATGATGGTGGTAATAATTTAGATTGTTAGTGCTTTTTAAGTGGCAGAAACTGTTTTAGGTAAGTTTTTGTCACAAGGAAATAGAACTCAATACAATATTACAGGAAGATCTCTGACTTCTAGGAAAGTCAAGTTTGACTTTGGTATTCATATTACTATTTAGAGCTATATAATTTAAAATCATATTCCACATCTCTTTCAATGAGTGTAAAACTATTGAATGCTAGTCTGGCTTTGTGGTACAGTGGGTGAAGCCACTGCTTACAATGCTAGCATCCCACATCAGAGCAAGGGTTCAAGTACCAGCTGCCCTGCTTTCTATCCAGCTACCTGCTGATGCCCTGGGAAGGCAGTGAAAGATGGTCCAAGTGCTTGGGCTCTTGCCATCCATGTGGAAGACCAGATGGAGTTCCTGGAGCCTGGCTTCAGCTTAGCAGAGACCTGGATTTCGCAGCCATTTGGAGAGTCAACCAACTGATGGAAGATTCTCTCTCTCGCTCTCACTCTCATTCTCTCTCCCTGCTCCTTCTCCTCCTCTATCACCCTGCCTTTCAGATAAATCATGAATAAATCATTTTTTAAAAGTTGAATGATAACGACCTTCCTTTCTCTAAGCATAAACAAATACATGTACTCCTTATGAAAGTTACTATAAACTATATTCCAAGAGAAAATATTAAAGGATGAGAAGAAATAATAGTGTTTAATTCAGTACTGAGTTAGAGGCATGCATTCTATAGACACCTGTTCAGTGTTTTGTTAGTCATTGTTATGCCCAGTTCAGTTGTCTTCAAAGACCACCAGGGAGCCGATACCGCTGTAAAGTACATGAGAGTTTTATTGCAGGTCCGGGCCTGGACTCTCAATCAACACCGACGCAGCGGGTCTGAATTGAGAGCCCCGACCCTTCAGTTAACAGGGTTTTTATAGGGTTTTTAGAGACATTTTATACATCATGGTACCATTTAGCAAATCATCTCATCCCACGGGAAATTTAAAGGACATCTCTTAGAATTGATTAGTGCATCCAGTGGTGGGAACGGACCTACGAAAGGTGGTTGGATGGCTTTGGGGTTGATGCCTTTTGAATTGATTGGCTGAAGCATAGGGTCCGAGCTGATGGGGTGTACGTGCCGAACTGCAGGGTCTCAGGTAGCTATCAATCACCTTATCTGCCCTGAGAAGACACCAGGAACTCTAGGTATTTCTCTGTTATCTGTTAATCGGCTGTTTCTAGGAGAGTTTATTGCAAGGGGAGTTTATTTATTTACTTTTAGGAGCTTCTGGCTCAGAGTTGCCTGGTCAGGCCCAAGTTACAAGATGGAGGCCTAATTAAAAATAGTTACACCTTGATCCAGGCTCAGGTCTCACAGTCATGCGTTTAATCCCAGATCTTCTCTGTGATTTAATTTATTATTTAGAATTAAATATTTATTTTAATTATTTCCCTCCTCAAACTCCCTTATTTTCAAATAGTATATTGTTGTTTTTCTTTTAATAAATATAGTAAGCAAGCACTTTACTTAAAGGAACCTATTAACACTTTAAAGAATCAGTTGATGTGGAGGGAAGAAAAGGTATGACAGCAAAATAGTAACAGAAGGCAATAGTTAAATTAGTGAGGAAAAGAGAAATTCTGTGAGCTAGATAGAGATTTAGGGGAAAGAAAAAGAAACAAAATAAGTGAAATCAAGCTAAAGCTTTAATATATTTACAGTGAGATTACTACAAAAGGGAAGGTAGCCTAGAACACAGAGGAAGTTGCCTCATCCAGCACTGAGGTAGTAAGAGAGGTGGTAATGTAATCTCTCAAACAACTGTCAATGCATATTGAAATGCAAAGGCTGACGACAGAACAAATTAGGAGGACTTAAACTACTGACTATTAAGAACACTGAAAAACAGGTGGTGATTCTTAGAGGAGTTACATAATATTTGTATAATACTAGCTCAGTGTGATGTAGGTACAACAATACAGATATACATGCATAAATTTTTACAAAAATAAGCTCAGAGAGTTGTGTTTATGGACATGTTATTCTTCTGAAATATCCAAATGTAGTTAATGTTAACAATAATCTCATGCAAACATGAATTTCTATGTAATTGACACCAAATTAAATATCTAGAAATAAAAAAATATATAATCACCTGTGATTCATGGCAATATGACTTGAGAAAAGGAATCTATAAAAGATTTTAAAAAACGTTCTAGGGACATCATGGTACAGCAAGTTTAGTCACTGCTGCTAGATTGGCATCCCATAGCCAAGTGCCAGTTCAAGTCCCAGGTGTTCTGTTTCTGTTCCAGCTTCTTGCTATTGTTTCTGGGAAGGCAGCAGAAGATGGCCTAATTACTTGGGCCCCTGCCACCAGTATGGGAAACCCAGATAGAGTTCCTGGCTTCAGTCTGCCCCATACTTGCCTGTTGCAGTCAAGAGCAGAGTGAATGAACAGATGGAAGATTCTCTCCTCTCTCTCCCCCTCCCTCCCTTTCTCCCTCTCCCTCTTTCTCTCTCTCTCTCTGCCTTTCAAAGAAATAAATAATTTTTTGAAGATTTATTTATTTATTAGGAAGTCAGAGTTACAGAGATAGAGGAGAGGTGGAGGAGAGGGAGAGGTGGAGGAGAGGGAGAGAGGGAGAGAGGGAGAGAGGGAGAGAGGGAGAGAGGGAGAGAGGGAGAGAGGGAGAGAGGGAGAGTGGGAGAGAGGTCTTTCATCAGCTTGTTCACTTTCCAATTGGCAGCAACAGCCGGAGCTGCATTGATCTGAAGCTAGGAGCCAGGAGCTTCTTCCAGGTCTCCCATGTGGATGCAGGGGCCTTGAGCCTTCTTCTACTGCTTTCCCAGGCCATAGCAGAGAACTGGATTGGAAGTGGAACAGCCAGGACTGGAACTGGTGTCCATATGGGATGCTGGCACTGAATGTGGCTGCTTTATCAGCTATGCCATAGCCCCAGCCCCTAAACAAATTTATTTTTCAAAAAAATGTTCTGTGAAGTAGAAAATCCATTGGATTGGAAAAATGTGTGTTTTCTTCAAGTTGGACAACTGTCTCCTTTTAGATTATATGCTTTGATTTCTTTGTAATCATTTGAGCTTTGTAAAAAGATTATGTTAAATGGCCAATATGAATTATATTATCTCTAAAGACTCCACTAAACTCGAAGTACCTATGATCTTAGAGGAAAGCTGAATTTACAGGTTGTCAAAAATCTTAGTCTATGAACATTCTATGGGTATGCAAAGCTTATGCACATTTCAGCCAGAAAATTGTATTTGATAAAAAAAAAGTGAAGATGATCTTAATGACCAATAATGAAGTTAAATGTTTTTTTATGAAAAGAAAATCTACAACCTTATGTTGTCATGAGCAAGCAAGATACTTGTCACAAATAGGAAATCAGTGACTATTTACAAGTGACTGAATTAATCAGGCCATTCTATCAACTGAGAATAGGAGCATCAGCTACAATATTTCTGATCTGTGGTTTTCTCCCTAAGTAAACATGATCACAGAGAAGTTTGAAAGCCTATATGTAGAAAAGTATCCATGAACTTTCAAGGATCATGCTGTTGGTAAATATGCAGTTATTAATATGGTGTCTATAACTTCTAATATTAAATATATCTTTCAGATTTATACTTAAGAGTTGACCCCCTTCAATATCACTTAGGCAGTTTTGCTAATAATTTCTCAATGAAGAAAAGAAAGACTATATTTGCACTGGAATCATATTTCTAACATCTTTAAAATTAACTTATCCCTATATTATTTTTATTTGATTTTTAGTGATTTAAAATTCTTTAATTATTGGGAGATGCTCCTATTCTATGGGTATGAGTTAGACCCAAAGTTTGTTTTGAAATTATCTCACAGAGACTGAATTTTTAAAACTTTACCTATATAGGGAACATGGGATTGGTCAATGACACACCACGGATGCTGCTCCTCTGCCACTGCAGGAAAATGTAAATGAGTGTTCTCAAGTAACTGTCAGAGGGAACTGCAGAACATTTTTTATTGTTGTTATTTTCTATGTTTCTATCTCATACTGAAAATAAATTTTAAAAATCCAATCTTTGCTCATTTAAATGTATCTCAAATGATTACTTATCCCATAAGAACATAAAGATTATGCTTAAAAAAGTTGGAAAAGACAAAAAACAAATTCAGAAAGTCATACGAATAATATAACTACATCTGTGTTTTATCAATAAAACTTGATGAGGCAGAAATTGTATTTTCTCCCTGAGGCATTGAGACTAGTATACTCATAATGTTATGATTGTATTCCTAGTGTCGTGGATGAGGTTAAAAACTATATCTACAGCATTATTCCCAGCATCCAGAATATTAATGTACCAACAGGGGTTATCTCTTCTGGGCTGTCAGGATTGAATTTGGGAATATGAAAAGAAAGTAGGATAATTAATCTAATTCAGACACCTGGAAACTTTCAGGAAACAAACATTACCTAAGTAAGTAAACTTGTTCTTTTTTTCTGGAGAAGTTTAGTGCATCCTCTAAGTTTGATAATGCAGTTTCAGTTTGATCTAGAGATAGACATCAGCCTGCATCAAATTCTATTCAAGGGAAACCTCATATCAGAATCATTTGAAAGCTAATTAAAATGCAGATTCCTTGGCTATACCACAAAAGTAATGACTCAGAATGTCTGAGAAAGGACAGATATATTTACATTTTAATGAGTTTCCCTGATGATTTTGGTATACACCTAAGAATGTAAAATATTGCCCTACACTAGTACTTTACCATGCACCAGAATTACCTGAAGGGCTTATCAAAATACAGACTTACCTCATTTGGGGTAAAGTCTGGGAATTAGCATTTAACAGATTAAACTTTCAGCATCTGGTGTGGCTGATACTACCAAAGAACAACAGTTTGAGAATCATTGCGTTTTTTTTTTTTTTTTTTTGACAGGCAGAGTGGACAGTGAGAGAGAGAGACAGAGAGAAAGGTCTTCCTTTGCCGTTGGTTCACCCTCCAATGGCCGCCGCGGCCAGCACACCTCGCTGATCCGAAGGCAGGAGCCAGGTGCTTCTCCTGGTCTCCCATGGGGTGCAGGTCCCAAGCACTTGGGCCATCCTCCACTGCACTTCCCGAGCCACAGCAGAGAGCTGGCCTGGAAGAGGGGCAACCGGAACAGAATCTGGTGCCCCGACCGGGTCTAGAACCCGGTGTGCCGGCACCGCAAGGTGGAGGATTAGCCTATTGAGGCACGGCGCCGCCCGAGAATCATTGCTTCTAAACAATACTTCTCAAACTTAACATGTGCACAACAAGATACCTGAAAATTCTGGAGAATAAGGAGTCTAAGGCCCTATCACAAAAAGCTTGATTCAGTAGGTCTGCAGAGAGGCTTGATATGACCTCATCTGATGGTCCAAAGACCACTCTTTGAGGACCTCTAATCTAAAAAAACATAAACTCTATTAAATACTTTGGATCACAGAATTGAACCAATTACATTTTCCCTGGTGCATCTTTAAGTTTCCAGTTTAGCAAATGTGATGAAAAGTACTAAGAGAAAAAAGTTTATATTCTTTTACATTAGCATCAGATCAGTTATGAACAAATTGTGTTCTGGAGAGAAGTGCTTGCTATCTTGGTTTGCTATCTCATAAGTCCTTCATAATACAGTCATAGAAACTCAATTTATTTCTATTTTTCCTCCCTATCTGGCTACCAGTTCTACAGTCTCATATTGATTGTATGATTGGCATGCCTCTGGTTGGGATCAGCAGAAAGTATATCTGTACAATCAAATGACTATTGGTTTAGTTGTCATCACAGATTAAACTTTTTCTGAGTATGGTATGTGAGACTGACCAGTAAGATGCATGCTAGGGGAGATTTCAAATAAAATAGAATAATGCATATATATACAAATGATAGTTGTTGCCAGTAAGAGATAAAATCTGATCTTTTAAATTGCATAAAATAAGAACAATTAATAGCAAACCAAAAGTAAATAATATATAATTCAGAAACATTTTGAGGAACAGATATTTCACAATTAAATACCTTGCAAAGCAAATCATGGAATGATAATCTAAGATTGCTTCCCAAATGTTTCTTGCTCAAATATGAAATATAGGCCATGATAAAAAATGACAAGCAAATAATATAATACATGTGAAATATATCATTCATATAATTTTGCAAATAAGAATATATCAGTAACATAATAATAAATGAAAGTGTAGTACCAGGAAGATGACCCATTATCAATGTGGAGGTATAATGTGTGTGTATGTATATACATGGATCATATGTATCATATATGTCTTGCATCAACAGTGTTTCTTTTACCCCCTTAGTCACACCCTAGCACATTAAAAATACACTGTTAGAATCACCTGGTTGACAATAATGTAAATACTGCTTTTTTTTTATTTTTTATTTTTATTTTTTTTTATTTTTTATTTTATTTTATTTTTTTTTATTTTTTGACAGGCAGAGTGGACAGTGAGAGAGAGACAGAGAGAAAGGTCTTCCTTTTGCCGTTGGTTCACCCTCCAATGGCCGCCGCGGTAGCGCGCTGCGGCCAGCGCACCGTGCTGTTCCGATGGCAGGAGCCAGGTGCTTCTCCTGGTCTCCCATGGGGTGCAGGGCCCAAGGACTTGGGCCATCCTCCACTGCACTCCCTGGCCACAGCAGAGAGCTGGCCTGGAAGAGGGGCAACCGGGACAGGATCGGTGCCCCGACCGGGACTAGAACCCGGTGTGCCGGCGCCGCAAGGTGGAGGATTAGCCTGTTGAGCCACGGTGCCGGCCAATACTGCTTTTTAATTATTTCTATAAAGGGAACATATTTCATATGTTTCATACATACAGTTTTAAGTACATAATGATACTTCCCACTTCCTCCCTCCTCTTTCCTTCCTTATTTTTCTTTTAATATTTGTAATGACAACTTTTTTCTTTTTTTTTGGCCAGGCAGAGTTAGACAGTCAGAGAGAGAGAGACAGAGAGAAAGGTCTTCCTTCCGTTGGTTCACTCCCCCAATGGCCACTACGGCTGGTGTGCTGCGCCAATCCGAAGCCAGGAGCCGGGCACTTCCTCCCGGTCTCCCATGCGGGTGCAGGGACCCAAGCACTTGGGCCATCCTCTGCTGCCCTCCCGGGCCACAGCAGAGAGCTGGACTGGAAGAGGAGCAACCAGGACTAGTACCCGGCACCCCAAACGGGACTAGAACCTGGGGTACCGGCGCCACAGGCGGAGGATTAGCCAAGTGAGCCACAGTGCCGGCCCTGACGACTTTTACTTTACTTTATCATCACAAGCTTAATTCTCCACTAACTAAAGAATTCAATTTCCAGTCATTACATGAGAAGTACCCTCTAAATTGGCCTGTCATTTAACACGGCTTAAGAGCTCTTCCATGGAGACACTAAGTTTTCAGTTCTCTGTTTATGTACTGCTATGATTTAGATGTAGTTTAGGTGTTCCTCAAGTGTCAGTATGATTGTGGCTTGGTCTACAGGATGGCAGTTCTGGGAGATACTATGTACTTTTTAGAGGTACATCCTGGTTACTCTTCAGAGCTTGGGGGAGATGCTGTTATTGGGAAATATCAACTCCTCCTGTTCCCTAGAGTGAATTCCTATAAAATGCTGTGTCTGTCCGCATCCAGTCTTTCTCTGCTTCCTGGTGGAAGATATGATCATTTGGTCCTACAAGTGCTTCCACCACGATGTGATTCATCAGAGGTGAAACTACCTGATTGTGAGCTTTAAATTTCCAGAACTGTGAGCTAAATAAAATGTTTTTCTTCTTAAGTAATCTGCCTCAGATATTTCATTATGGGTATGAAAAGCTGAGTAATAGACACGACTTCTCAAAACTGTTCATATATGAATCTTATCTCTATAAAGTAATCATTTATGTCTTTTTCTAGATGGTTTAAAAATTTTTAAATCCATGCATAAAATGGTTCTTTAAAAAGTTCATGGAAAGTGCATATTATGAAAAAAAAAAACTAAACACGGATTTGAAAATATTTGTGTCAAATTAAACTTCTTTTAATTTCATTTCTCCATAAACTTCTTGAAGTACCCTCATATATTGTGACAGGGTAATCCAGCTTCAGTCAAAAAAACAAGGCAGAACATTTTTTTACATGAAGTATAATTTGAAATTTCATTTAAGCATTAGAAAAATTTTCAAGAAATTCATTTCAGAGGAGAAATTACTAAGAATGAGCCGGCGCCGTGGCTCAACAGGCTAATCCTCTGCCTTGCGGTGCCGGCACACCAGGTTCTAGTCCCGGTCGGGGCGCCGGATTCTGTCCCGATTGCCCCTCTTCCAGGCCAGCTCTCTGCTATGGCCCAGGAGTGCAGTAGAGGATGGCCCAAGTGCTTGGGCCCTGCACCCCATGGGAGACCAGGAGAAGCACCTGGCTCCTGCCTTCATCTCAGCGCGGTGCGCCTGCCGCGGTGCGGCAGCCGCGGCAGCCATTGGAGGGTGAACCAACGGCAAAGGAAGACCTTTCTCTCTGTCTCTCTCTCTCTCTCACTGTCCACTCTGCCTGTCAAAAAAATAAAAAAAAATTACTAAGAATGAAAATACTAAGAATGGCAGGCTCATGTTTAAATCTTCTGGTAGCTTGTGGGAGTCACAACTTATTTTTTACATGTATCATCTATTTTTTTTTAGTATGATAATCAACAAAGTGTACCTCTGGGAAGCTACAGTAAACTTTATTTCTAAATTTGGAAAAATATTCACTTCAAGGTTCTCATAATTTTTGAAGGAGCTAGTGCTTAGATAGGAATCAAAGCACAGGCTTTGGAATGGTATTTCTGAAATGATACAGGTATGGGCATTTATTCTTTTTATATAGAAGCTTGCACTTATATTAATAACATCCTTTGTTCATCTCTAAGCTACTTGGAAATGACATCCTCCTATTATTGGTGATAAAAATGTGTATTTATAAAATAAATCAGATAGTTTTAGAACTCTTTAACAAACTTATAGGCACAAAGTAATATGCTAGCAAATATACTTACAGATATGTAATATAGATATGTTAAAAACAAGTGTTATGGATGGCATGGTTACCCAAATTCAAATAAATGTCCAAATATATAAAACAGAACCTAGGATATTACAACTTTATTGACAATTTTGTATATTAACATGAGAATGACACTGTTTTTTAGGAAACTGTTTTCCTGAAAGGTGATATAAATTTGCTAAGGGCTGAATAGACTGAGAAAGGGAAAAAAATCTATAAAAGATGGTAGCCAAAGACATGACTATATTGAGAGAAAATTTTAGGAAACAGCAATAATATTGATGTTTCTTTCTGATAATGTTCTCTTGCATTGATAGCAATAAAATATGGATGAGAAATGATCAGATAATCCAGGACAAGAGACTGTCCTGGGAAATACATATATAGATCTATTTTTAATTTTGGAGATTCTTTAATCCATTTTCATTTCAGCTTACAATATGTTGATAGTGGGTTGCAGGAAAAATGCTATTAAGATTACTTGCTTATACAATTTTCTGCAGTAAAGGAATTGATCTTCCACTTATTTGATTTGTGATGATGGCATTTTGTCATGTTTCCTTAGTACTGTAATCCAAATTTTAAGAAACATCTGGTATGAAGAATGACAGAAAAAATAACGAAAACTTGTTTTCTGTGTACTTCTTGATAGATGCCATCATTATTTTACTTTATGTGCCTAAAGACTATATTTAGGTATACA
Source organism: Lepus europaeus (assembly GCF_033115175.1). Classification (NCBI taxonomy): domain Eukaryota; kingdom Metazoa; phylum Chordata; class Mammalia; order Lagomorpha; family Leporidae; genus Lepus; species Lepus europaeus. The sequence continues at coordinate 48,935,361 of NC_084845.1, forward strand.
TTGTAATAAGCAGTTTTCCAACTTTGGGAAGAAAATTTTTAAACAACTAAAGTATTAAATATGCCTTAATGTGGTATATACCTAGTATTATTCCTGCTTTGATTTCTTTCATTTACAAGTTTCTAGAAGATATGTTGTAGCTTACTCAATATCAAGAAGAAACTCACTTCATATTTTGGGCTAGGAAAATCCAAATGCGCTGAAGTAAAATGTGGTAGACTTCAGGTGTGAATGCCCTGGCAGGAAGACAATTCAATCAAAACACTCGTAGAAGAGTATATAAAGGAGAAAGATACACTTTACCTCTGGCTACAGTTGTGAGGCCTCATAGATGAATGTGGGAAAAGTACACCAACAGAAGCCTAACTACCTTGACATGTGATTATTTTTTTAAGGCAGAATTCTTAGGTCTAATTCTAAGCTGTGTCATCTCCTAGCTTCCTGACCCTGCAAAAGTGATTTAATTTCTCTGTGTTTCAGAAATCATCTCTAGAATAAGAATAACACTTGTTCTGAAATGTATGTGTGTTTTGGTGATTAGTAATTTTGCTGATGAAAATGATGATGACAGTACCCAAGTATTCAGTTATTTAAGTGACTCTGGAGGTCCAATGGTAGGCAAAATAGACAAGATTCCTGACTTCATGTTGCTTATATTCTCCCTCCCTCCCTCTCTCTCTCTCTCTCTGTATGTATGTATATATATATATATATATATACACACACACACACACTATATATATATACACACACACAGAAAATGTAAAAAGTCATCTGGATATATGCTTTGGACAGATTTACATCATTTGGAAATTAAATAATCAAAGTTTGAGCTGAACTCTTAGGAAAGGTTAAGAAGTAATTAGAAAAAATGGAGAGGAAGGAGCATTTCAGGTACAGGGGATCTTACAGAAAGTCACAGATTATTACTAGGTATATTTTTCAAAACCTGGTATGGTATGCCAAGGCTGCTTGTATTGCCACATTATATAGAACCTATGCAAGTTGAACATTTAAGTCATTGCCCAGGTGTACACAGCCAGTTACTGAACAAAATAAAATTACTTATCATTTAGTATATTATTTTTACTATTAAAACTCAGTTAAAATACCTCTATTAAAAAGAAAAGGAGCCAACATTGTGGCATAGCAAGTTCAAAGTGGGTGCCTACAATGCTGACATCTTGTATGGGCACTGGTTTGAGAAAAGCTGCTCCACTTCCAATTCAGGTCCCTGCTAAAGCATCTGGGAAAGCAGTGAAAGATGGTTCAAGTTCTAGGGCCCTGTCCCCATGTGGCAGACATGGAAGAAGCTCTAGATTCCTGGCATCAGCCTGACAAAGCCCCAGCCATTGCTGCTATTTGGAGAGTGAACCAGCAGACAGATTCATTTTCTCTCTTTCCCTTTCTCTTCCCTTGTCCCCCTCTCCCCCTCAGCCCCCTCTTCCTCTCCCTCTCACTCTCTCCCTCCCTCTCTCCCTCTCTTCCTCTCCTTCTCCGTCTATCTCTATCTCTAACTCTGCCTTTCAAATAAATTTTAAAATTCTTTAAAAAAGAAGATATAGTTGTGTAGTATTCCTTAGTGCACATATCCCATAATTTCTTTATCCATTCTTTGGTTGATGGGCTTTTAGTCTGATTACCTGTCTTAGCTATTGTGAACTGAGCTGTAATAAACATGGGGGTGCAGATAACTCTTTTGTTTGCTTATTTCATTTCTCCGGTCATTTGCAACAAAGTGGATGAATCTGGAAGACATCATACTTAGTTAAATAAGCCAGTCCCAATCTCCCTGATCTATAACCAATAGAGCACCTAAAAGGAAATTTATAGAAGTGAAATTGACACTTTAAGAAGCAATGATTTGAATAGCCCTTGTCTTGACTGTTGAAGTTTGTTTTTCATATTATTTGTTGAACTCTTTATTTAACATGAAGTTATGTGTAATATGTATATAAAGTCAATTGAAAATAGATCTTAGTGAAAAATAAGAGTGGGAATAAGAGAGGGAGGAGGAAGTATGTAATTGTAAAACTGTATAGTTGGGCATACTTCCCTATGGACTTACTTCTAAGGTACAGTTTGAAAACTTGCCATGGGACTCCAAATCCCATTAACCTGGGTGATAAAAATGCCATCTTAAGTGTTAAAGTGATCATACAGATAGGATTAAGTGTTAAAGGGATCACATAAATAGGATTAAGTGTCTGGTAATAATAACATATAGAGTTAAAAAGGGGAGAATGTTCCAACAAAGGAAGCAGTCCACACAGCAGACTCATAGAATAACAATCACTTTAAATACTACTCTGACCTCAAAATCAGCTCTTAAGGCATTCTGGTCTGACTGAAAAGCCCACAAGATCACTTCAGGCATGGAGCCAGACACTATGGCAAAAAATGTCCTACATGAAGGATCCGGGTGAGTGAGAGACACCAGTGGAAAGAAGTGGCCATCATAGAAGGATGTACTTTTCTCTGAAGGGAGGAGAGAGCTTCTACTTTGCATATGGCCTTGTCTAAATATTGACAGAGTTTGTGGATTCAAAAGGCAGCTCATGTTAAGAGCCTTGGGTGGTCATAGACATCATGCATAAGAGTGTTAATTGATAAATTAACAACAGGAGTCACTGTACAGTAACTTCCCATGCAGGACCTCTGTCCTCCATGAGTTGTAATATGAGAGTTAACTGTAAAACTTGCTCTCAAAAAGTTCTTGTGTGTGTGTATGTGTATGTGTACAAACTGTTGAAATCTTTACTTAGTATAGAGTTGGTCTTATGTGTATAAAGTTAATTGAAAATGAATCTTAGTAGAGAATGGTTCTGGAAATGGGAGAGGGAGGAGGAGGAGGGGTGGAAGGGTGGATATGGTGGGAAGAATCACTATATTCCTAAAGTTGTACTTATGTAATTTGTATTCCTTTAATAAAGGTTTCTTTGGTGGAGGGAAGAAGATATCAAGTATGAATCAACAGTGACAGAATGATGTTTGATAAGAATAAATGGTGGGGAAGGTATTAAAGTGCATCAGGTTAAGCTCTCACATGTGACACCAACATCCCTTATGGGAATACTAGTTTGAGTCCCAGCTGCTTTAATTCTTATCCAGCTTCCTGTGCCTGGGAAGGCAGCAGAGGAGGGCCCAAGTGCCTGGACCTCTGCCACCAATGTGGCAAACAGGATGCAGTTTCTGGCTTCTGACTTCACTTTGCCTGGCCACAACAGTTGCAGTCATTTGGGGAAGTGAACCAAAGGATGGAAGGTATCTCTCTCTCTACCTCTCTCTCTCTGTAACTGCCTTTCAAATAAATAAATCAATCTTAAAACAAAGTAAGAAAATATCTGACTGCTAAAAAATTTAAATAAGTAGTAACTGAGAAAATAAATCTGATAAAATACCTAAGAAGTTTTGAAACATGTACTAATATCCTATGTGATGAAGCCTACTTCTGCCTTAAAACCTGCTTCAACTTTTCTTTTAGAAAGTCATGGAAAAATGAAAGCATCCCTTTATCTTTCCTCCACTGCAATTAATTTATGTTACATCAAATAATTTATTAGCCAATATAAAAAAATCCAGTAAGATTTTTTCATTTTCTTATAGATTTGATTAATTATTTTTAAAGGGGAAGAAATCATGTGACTAAATACAGAAATATCAAAGGAAAGTCAAGTTTAAATTTGTATGACTGTTGTGAATTCTTACTCTGTCTCACACACAAACCCATTCACACAAACACACCCAGGGACACATGAAAACTTACATATATAATAAAAAAACTAATATTAATAGTGAACTGGCCATGTGGCCAACATGGCTATAAAAATTTGAGACATTATAACATAATACATCATAGGATTGAGATATAGTTGAAAAAATATAAGGATAATTCAGAAATTAAAAAGGTAGAAAAGGAAGAGTTCCAATTGAAAGGTGGCCCAAAGTTGTGATATTATAACAAGAAATATGCAAGGGTATTTCAAAAACTTATGAAAAATTGAATAAAATATTTATTTTCATTTTATTATTATTTATAGCCATTGTCTATTTTCCTGCTGGAATACTGTCTTTTTAATTTTTATTTGTTGAACTCTTATTTAGTAGAACTCTTAAGCCTTCAACTATAATATAAATTAAAAACAGGTTTCCTCAAAAAAATATTAAGTTGGATAAAACTATGTTTAGGTGCAAAATTTTTTAAATAATGTACATTTTTCATGAACTTATGGTACATGTCTTGTATGAATGTATTTCAAAGAAGTTTGCATCAAAATAAACTTATTTTTAATACCATTTTCCATGAACTTTTTGAAGTACACTTATATAGTTAACCTCTACTCTCATTTACAAAAAAAAAATTTTTTTGACAGGCAGAGTGGACAGTGAGAGAGAGAGAGAGAGACAGAGAGAAAGGTCTTCCTTTACCGTTGGTTCACCCTCCAATGGCCGCTGCGGCCAGCAGGCTACAGCTGGCGCACTGCGCTGATCCTAAGCCAGGAGCCAGGTGCTTCTCCTGGTCTCCCATGCGGGTGCAGGGCCCAAGGACTTGGGCCATCCTCCACTGCACTTCCCGGGCCACAGCAGAGAGCTGGACTGGAAGAGGGGCAACCGGGACAGAATCCAGCGCCCTGACCGGGACTAGAACCTGGTGTTCTGGTGCCGCAGGTGGAGGATTAGCCTATCCAAAAATTCTTAAAAGTCTTGGAAGGGGGCCGGTGCCGCGGCTCACTAGGCTAATCCTCGGCCTGTGGCACCAGTACACCGGGTTCTAGTCCCCGTTAAGGCGCCGGGTTCTGTCCCGGTTGGTCCTCTTCCAGTCCAGCTCTCTGTTGTGGCCTGGGAATGCAGTGCTTGGGCCCTGCACCCACATGGGAGACCAGGAAGAAGTACCTGGTTCCTGGCTTTGGATAGGCACAGCGCGCCAGCCTTAGTGGCCATTTGGGGGGTGAACCAATAGAAGGAAGACCTTTCTCTCTGTCTCTCTCTCTCACTGTCTAACTCTGCCTGTCAAAAAAAAAAAAAAGTCTTGGAAGGGGTATCTTTGTTATATATTAATGATATGGCTGGTGATTGGGGCTCCTGGAAAAGGTCAGAATGGTGACTGATTCCCCAACTTCTAGGAAGATAGAAAGGGTTGAAGGTGGACTTGATCATCACTGCCAGTGTTTTAATCAATCACACCTACATAATGAAGGCTCCATAAAAACACAAGAGAATAGCTTTCCTAGAGCCTCCAGGTTGTAGAAAGCATGGTTTCCTGGAGGACTATGAATCTGGAGAGGGCAGGCAGCTCTGTATCACTGCCCCAGGACTAGGCTCTACACATCTTTTCTATCTGACTCTTCCTCAGTTGTATGCCTTGTAATAAAGCAGTAGTCCAATAAGTAAACTGTTTTCCTGATTTCTTTTTATTTTTTAAAAAGATTTATTTTAGTTATTTGAAAGAGTTACAGAGAGAGAGAGAGACAGAGAGAGAGAGAGAGAGAGAGAGTGAGAGAGAGGTCTTCCAACTGCGGGTTCACTCCACAAATGGCTTCAACAGCCAGAGCTGAGCAGATCCAAAGTCAGAAGCCAGGAGCTTCTTCCGGGTCTCCCATATGGGTGCAGGCATCTAAGCTCTTGGGCCATCATCCATTGCTTTCCCAGGCACATTAGCAAGCAGCTGGATTGGAAGTGGAGAAGTCGGGAATTGAACTGGTGGCCATATAGGATGCCAGTGCTGCAGGCTGGGGTTTTAACCCACTGTGCCAAAGTGCCAGCTCCTGTTTTCCTGATTTCTGTAAGCTGCTTTGGCAAATTATCTTGTAATTTATAGTCATACTGGATAGAATTTGTGGATTATTTAGGGGACTCCCACTATCAAATGGCATTGAGGTAGAGGGCAATCTTGTAAAACTGAGTCCGTAACCTGTAGTTTCTCCAGGTAGATAGAGTTAGAATTGAATGGCATTGTAGGACTATTGGCAGAGAATTGCCTGGTATAGGAAAAATTCACATATCTGGTCACAGAAATATTTTGTGTTCTACTGAGAAAATGAACTGTTTTTTCCCACAAAAAATCCTCAAATTTTGTAAATATGACAGATACAGCAGGATATCAATCTCAATCTGTTTGGGTAGTAAAAATAACAGAGAACACCAAAGCCATGGAACCATGCTCACTGACTAAGTTGAAAAGAAAACAGACATTAGAGGGATAATGTTTGTGTATGTGTGTGCAATTATTTGTGTAGTTGAGCAAGATAATGTAGTAGTCAGGCAGAGGGAGTTTTTCAGCTATTCCATAGAAGACAAAGTTTTAGAATCAAGTTTACAAACTAAAGATCCAGCAAAAATTTGCAAACATAACTGGAGGTAAATAGATCCTAGTTTGACAGGTCTCAGTAGATATCTTCTCCTAGGACATATTATAATCAAAAATTATATGCAGCTTCCCTTTCTTGGGTTTTCTTGTTTACATTAACTACTGGGACTCTTTAGATCTTAAATACTACATGGAGACCAGAGTCTTGCTGACTGTACTGACATAATGTATGCATAGCAACTTTTTCAAGAAGCATAATAGTTTTAGCAAAGGTGCCTTGGGCATATTATCAAGATGCTATTAGAAGCCATGCTGCTTTTATGGTTATTGATTCTCATATGCATCTAGCAAGGGATAAACATTCATACATGTTTGTTTACTGGCATTATACCATGAAAGTATTTGAATTGTACACATAGCCAAACCCAGCCATGAAAAAGAGGCAAATTCCCCTAAAACGTGACTCTCTCTCTCTAACTATGAGAAATGACTACAAGACAATGAGGCTGAATGCTTAGCAGATATTAGAGAATGTGTCAACGTGTTCTGAGTTGTCTCTTTGAAAGTTCCTAAACTCAATTCATAGGACAATTGTGCAAAGTAATTGTTGGAAATAATATTAATAACTCTCATGATAATACAATGATAGATACATTCATTCATTCAATATTATTTATTTATCTTCATTTGTACTGATCTTGGAGGTGGTGGCTATCTGTTACTTGAAAGTGGCTAAATTTAATTCTCCTCTTAAATATGATATTATATAAAGGATAGAAACTATATCCAACATCATGTCAATGTTTCAGAATTTGGCATTATTAATAGGATACAAGGAGAAAAAAAATCAAGGGCTAGGTTTTGCAATCCAGTACTGATTATGAAATCAACATGGTGAGAAATAACATGTATCTAGCAGCTCTGAGCAGTTTCTGGTAACAACAATATGTAACAAGAAAAGTAGGTGACTTAAAACACCTTTCACTAGGCAAAACTGAAGAGACCATTTCCTTGAAGACCAATAAAATCATTTTGAAAAAGGCAACTAAGATATTGATTAGGATTACCAATCCTGATATTGGAGAGCTATGCAAAGAAAATAAGTTTTATACTCTGTTTTCTTGGAACTTAAGATAAAAGAGATGTGTAATATATAATGTTTTAGAAGGAACAACAATTAAGACATGACTTCTATGCATCTTTCTAGGAATTATACTGACTACAATCAAATATTTATGATTTAGAAGTAAATTATGTGTTGGAAACCACTGAAAATTTACTATTGGAATTAAGACGAACTCATTGGCCAGTATTCTATTTTCTTGGCATCACATATTACTTTGTAGCAAACTTATTTTCTTACATGGCTTATAAACCAGTTTGATATTAAAAGGTAATAGGAAATAAATATTTCTAATCAATAGAGGGTGTTAGGTTCAGGAAGAAATGTAATAATAATAATAATAATAATAATGTGTAAGTCATTACTTGTATCAGAGTTTTATCTACCTTGCAATTATAAAACACTGGATAGGCACTAGCATATGCTTTCAAATTATTGTTCTATAACTGAAGGTATGATAAACTCATCAGACATAGGGAGTTACTACACACTTTGTGGAAGGACTATTTGAGGACATCATAAAAAATGAGTAAGACTCATCAACAGAGAGCATGAACAAATAAGTACTCTTGGAATATATGAAGAAATGACATGACCAGATTTCTAGATGAATGGAAAAATGTGATTTGTTCATAGTAAGAAAAATAATTAATATAGGACATATCAATTTCTTTATGGGGAAAGCAGGATAACTGTATAATAGCAGGGGTTGTTAATAACCTTCTTTGAATAACAAAAGAACACCCATATTTCTATGGATAGTAATTTGTCCAGTTAAAACTGTCAATTTCAAACCTTCTTAGCTAACTGCAATTGTCAATATGAAACAGGATGTCTACAAAATCGCTAAGGTGAATGAATTGGAAGACTTCTCATGCTGTTCCTTTCCCCTCTTTTTCATGCCTTCATAATTAATTTTATGAATGATATTCCAGCAGAACTTTTCAGCATAAGAACAAAGATCATGTCTAATGGATAATAGAGCTGAAGATTGCACTCACTGGCATGGAGGATCTGCTACATCAGATTTGGACAGGCTAGCACCATGAATTTACTTTTGTGAGAGAAAAATAGTCCAGGTCTTATTTAGCTCAATGTATGAAAAAATAATGTAAATTTCCTTTAAAATCTTCAAAGCCCCCTTGTATTTGTAGTTATTATTACTAATAATAATACAAACCAGAAGACCTGAGGAGGATTTCATGTCTTTTTGTATTCCTATAACATTAGAAAGAGATTTCTCAAAAGGCCCTTGAGGGCATCAAAGTGCTATCAGAAAACTTGGGGAACCTCATTAACATGCTTATGATGAAGTGTTTCTTTAAAAAAAAAGGTTATTTTTCATATTTATACCTATGAAAATTGTTTCAGAATAATACTGATTTTTTAATATGCAATAACTTTTAGAAGAATTTTACATTTAGGAAACACGTGTACTACTTAAGATCATTGATATGAAGATTTTCAAACATCTTTTCTTGTCAGAGTTTCAAAAATTACAAAGCTTCTTGAATAATCAAGATCCTAATCATCTGCCAGAACTTCCCATTAGTTCAAATGTGGTCCAATGACATGGGCTGAGGCTGCATCCTGACCAATATGTTCTGTGTCTGTCTTTAGCAATTATTTTCTGCTGTTCCAGACTTGCCAATGGAGGTCTGGACTTACAACACAAAGGTTTTCCAAGTGAATTGCTAAAATTATTAAAAACGTGTGTGAACATTTGTTGGGATTTGTTACAAGCTACCTATTTAAAGGGGAGGTGAAAGGGAGCCCATATTGAAGGAAACAGAACAGATGGTTAAAAATAAGCAATCTGACATTCCTAGACAATGCAACATTTATGTGAGTGAAAGAAAGAATAAGTTATTTTTTCCTCTCCCAATCGAACAATAATTATATCTATTAAATAACATTTTACACTTATAGATTATTTTATTCTGATATTACCCTTTAAAATGATAAGCCAAATTCCATTTTTAATTATCATTTAACAAATGAGAAAACTGAGGTTTCAAGAAACTGAATAACTTGCTTAAATTAACATAGGTGGTGTTTTGTTGACTTCATAGATTTTATTACTACCAAATAATTAACATTCAAATAAATATTTCTCTTTGTAAAATGTAAACTCAATAAATGTGAGCTCAAGTTTTTGCTGATTACCTCTGACCATCTATAATAGTGATTTTCGTAGTGAATTACAAAAACATAATGTTTTTTTTTTTTAGACAGGCAGAGTGGACAGTGAGAGAGAGACAGAGAGAAAGGTCTTCCTTTGCCGTTGGTTCACCCTCCAATGGCCGCCGCGGCTGGCGCGCTGCGGCCAGCACACCGCGCTGATCCGATGGCAGGACCCAGGTGCTTATCCTGGTCTCCCATGGGGTGCAGGGCCCAAGGACTTGGGCCATCCTCCACTGCACTTCCTGGCCACAGCAGAAAGCTGGCCTGGAAGAGGGGCAACCGGGACAGAATCCGGAGCCCCGACTGGGACTAGAACCCCGGTGTGCCGGCGCCACAAGGCGGAGGATTAGCCTGTTGAGCTATGGCGCAGGCCCAAAAACAAAATGTGTATTGTGGTGCATGCATGTTTAAAGGCTACGGATTAACCTAGTTTGGAAACAAAGCCACATTAGAATCTTTGTTCTCTCTTCACTCTAAAGAGTTGAGTGTAATATGCCTAGGTATCAATGAAGGAGAAAAAAACCACAAGAGGAGCAGGAAGCTGACTGAGACTCTGGAAAAGAGAATTGGCCAGTGTGGTCTTAAGTCTAAGGCCTAAGATAATTGTTCCTGAAATGGATGAAGAACAAAGAAAGTCCACGAAGGTATGAAAGAATAGCCTAAGTTTTTGCTTCTTTGAGATACAAAAATTAAACTAATTCATAACAGTGGCCAAAAGCAATGTCCAACCTCACTACCAATATCATCTTTAGAGGAAAAGGGCAGTAAAGAAAGGTCTCAAAAGACTTGAAGTGGCAGAGGCAACTCTGTCCTTTGGAAAGGAGAGAACATTTCAGGTATCCCTTCCTATCATTTCTGTTAATTAACCCTAAAATAAAAACTGACAGTTCAACAATTTTCTCCAGTTTACTGTTGTTACATAAAGAAAGTTTAAAATCAGGTATTGATGCCAGAGACCAAAATAAAAGACATTAGTATCAAAAACTAGCATGAAACAGTATTCATTAGGGTTCCCACATTCAACATTGTGCTTTGATGTGCTATATATGACGGTAATTTGACAGTGTTTCTCCCTTCCATAAGCTCAAAATCAGACTGGCACTGAAAATATATCGATGGCAACATGGGGTTGCAGAACTGAGTGAACAACTGGCAAGAACCATACAGGTTTTCATAAAATGTAGTTGGTAAAGCTTCACAAAATATCTCTTTACCAAGCTGTAACTATATGTGTGTAAAATATGAGGACAGTGAAGGTAGAATGATTACACAAGATCACACACATTTTGAATGGAAAAGATGGTCCAGAATATAAGTGAATTGAATCATACATTTCCTGTCTCCCATGTTCAAAGAATTAAACCATATCTGGATCAATGTTTTTAATTTATCATGTTTCATTCATGTATTAGTAGTTCACTTCCATGACTTTTCCTCTGGAGTTGCGAACAAAATGTACACACTTAGTAATGGAAGAACACAATACTCTTAATGTACTCTTTTAAGAGTTATAGCTGTATGTTTCTCTGAGCCTTGGCTTATCCAATATATGATTCAAACATCTCTTCAATAAGGATAGACATGTTATAATTTTTAAGTCCTTTTCTTAGTTTGCAGACATAAGAATTTGCCTTTCCTCTCTTTGTCCTCTTTCAAATACTTTGATGTCTCTACCAACTGTCTTAAGTAAAATATGAAAGGGAATAAAGAAGGGGAAAGATAAAATAAGAACTGATAAATTGCATGAAAGTGGCAAATCTCACAAAATTTCTGCTTCCTTCCTCTTCAAAGAGGATGTTCATTGTTAGTAATCCTACCTATTTAGTAGAAAGGGTGTAAATTTTCTTAAAAAATTAAAAACAAGGGAAATAAGACAGGGAAAAGAGTGGGGAAAAAGTTTTTAGATTTTGTGTTTCAAAAGCCACAGCTCTTGGAAACTATGAACAATAAGATAGAAACAAAATGATTGAAGACAATAGATTAATAGACAAACAAGTCGATAATGCTTAGCTCTCATTTTGCCTTTGCCTTGCCTGCCTCATGGAAAGCAGGACTTTTCTGTTACAAGAGCATGGAGAAACAGATCAGAACAGAATCATCAATAAGTACTGCATGGAGAAACCAAAAAGTCCTCTTTACTGCCTTTAGGATGGAGTCTTGAGATAATAGCAAGACATCAGAAAGGGAAAGATTGCTTGGCCACGCTAAGTAAATTTGAAGAATCCCCAGATGGACACGCTTGTCTCCCAGAAGGGCATAGAAACAGGACAGTATTCTAGTGCCTCCAAGTGGGAAACTCATGAACTGAAGAAAACATGCAGAACAGAAAGGTGAAAGATTATAAAGATTCTGGCACAACTGAATGAGAATATATGCACACGAACTGAAGAGTAAGAACCATTTATCTTTTTAAACCTCAAACTAATCCATGCACAATCTATCAGAGCAGAGGGTCAGACATCCAGAATTCCTGTCATAAACATAGAAAATTGGGGCCAGTTTTATGGCAAAATGGATTAAGATGCCTCTTGCAATGCCAACATCTCTTATTGGAATACTAGTTCCAGCCCTGGCTGCTCTGCTTCCCATCCAGATCCATGGTAATCTACCTAGGAAGGCAGTGGAAGATGGCCAGAGTTCTTAGAACCCTACCTCCCACATGAGAGGCTTGGATGAAGTTCCTGTTTCCTAGATTTGACTTGGCTCAGACCTAAATGTTGCGGTTATATGGGGATTGAACCAAATGCCTTTTCAAATAAAACTTTAAAAAAAAAATTTTTTTTTTTCAAAAGCTTCAAATAGACTGAAATTTATGTTTTGCCTACAGGGTAGAGCAATAAGGATTTACTATGAAAATAAGCTTGGTTTAATTTATCGAAAATAACATTTTCATGTGTGAGTTTTATTATATTCAATGGGAATAACCTTGGCTTATTTAATAGAAAATAATATACATCAGATACGAGCTTTTGAACTGGTAGTCACACTTACCTCAGAAATAACAATGTTCTCTCAAGATCCAGTTCTTGACAAAATTTGACATTTCTCTAGATAAATTCTGTAACCAAAAAAAACTCATCAGTCTCATACTTTGAAATATTTGTGTGGAGTCAGTTGTTTTACTATCACACAGATTGACATTGATGATGATGACAATGATGGTAGTGCTGCTGCTGCTGCTATTCTCTGAATATATACATATACAGGATGATAAAAGGAAGAAAAAGTTCATATACCAATATATGGTATAATTTCCATGGCACATCTCTTTTAAATATTCTCATTATTCCTTTTGATGAACTAGATGGGCCTACTTTTATTTAGGTCATAAAGTTTTCAATGTCTCTCAGGCTCCTACCTGGCCCTAGAAACCACTTGTCTGTCAAAATTGCTTTGTCTAGAAGAGAATGACAGAAAGGAGAAGCTATGAATCTGAACATTCCATGTACCAGTAGACAGCTCATGGTCAGTCATGCATTTATCATAAAAGTTGATTTACATGAATCCCTAAGAAATACAGAGGAAGAAAGAAGATAGGGCACTATCATTGAAATTCTTGGCAGAGTCAACATGTTGGAGAAGCAAAATATATTTTGTTTGTCTCCCTTTTCTAAACCAGAATATCAACTTTTACACAGGTCAAGTTATTTTTTTAAATTCCTTCAGGGACTGCAATGTATTTTGTAATCCCATTTTATTTTCATAATTTACTGTTTTAAGATATGTTTGACCTAATAGTTAAATAATAAATTGATCCAAGATGATGATTATATCTGTTTTCTCTATTTTGTAATCCTAGAAATGATGTTAGTGATACATAGTAGATGCTAAATAATCTTAGAATTGATTTTTAAAATTTTTTTGGATTTATATGAGGTGAACAAATTTCATCTATTTCATATATACAGATTTAGGAGCACAGTGACCCCTCCCACTTTACCCTCCCTCCTGCCTATACATCCACCCTCCATCCCCCTTCTTTCCTTATTTTTTCTTTTAATTTTTACAATGACATACATTCAGCTTGATAGGCTTCCATAGCCTTGGCAACTCATGACTAGAGCCTAGGGAGATTACTGACGCCGTAAACAAGAGTGTCAAATTGTTAAGTCAGCAACAGAAGTCACTGTGTACTTACATCCCATGTGGGATCTGTCCTTAATGTGTTGTCTAATGTGCAGTGATGCTATAACTAGTACTGAAACAGTATTTTTACACTTTGTGTTTCTGTGTGGGTGCAAACTGATGAAATCTTTACTAATTATATACTGAATCGATCTTCTGTATATAAAGATAATTGGAAATGAAAAAAAAAAAACCCTGGTGTTAAATTGGAATTGGAAATGGCATAGAAATTAATTTTTAAAAAATATCATGTAGGATCTCTGTCTTTAATGTGCTGTACACTGTTATTTAATGCTATAACTAGTACTCCAACAGTATTTTTTCACTTTGTGTTGCTATACGGGGGCAAACTGTTGAATTCTTTACTTAATATATACTAAACTTATCTTCTGTATATAAAGAGAATTGAAAATGAATCTTGATGTGAATGGAAAGGGAGAGGGAGCGGGAAAGGGGAGGGTTGTGGGTGGGAGGGAATTTTATGGGGGGGAAGCCATTGTAACCCATAAGCTGTACTTTGGAAATTTATATTCATTAAATAAAAGTTTAATAAAAATAATTTTTAAAAATTTTAATTGTTTTATAGAATCTGTCATTTCGCAAAAGAGTAAGTAAGTATCATGCTGTACAATTAGTATAAATGCACTATACAAGGTATTATTAGTATCAGTGAAAAGCCAGAAACCTTTCTTTAGTGTCCATTACAACAGATAATATTTTACTTCAAAGTAATATGTAAATTTCCTCTAATGATAGGGTAAAGTTAATATAATTGTACATATGGCCTGTACTTAAGGAATCTTTCATTTTTGGAAGTTTTAAACTAAAAAAAAAAAATAAAAGACATATAGTTCCCTGAAGAGTACATACAATTTACAGTCTGATAATCTGATGCTAATGCCAGGCCTCACTACTAAACTTGATTGGGAAACAGGGGTTTATTCCACAGCATTGCTCTGCATTTCCTTAATAAAGAAATGAAAGAGGATGAAAGCAGTAACACTGCATTGGTTATACAGTACACAGCATGACTTATAAAATTCTAGAACCATGTCTAATACATGCTCATTAATTATTAGCTGGATTCCTCTCTTGTACAATTTTACAAAAACCCCCCTTCAAAATTTTAATTTCTTAGGGCTTACCTAAGAAATTAATGTTCTGTCATTCACAAAACAAAAATTACAACTCTGAATAAAATACTGCTACCTGACCAAAACACACACACACACACACACACACACCCTCCCTAAAGGGATTTTTCTGAGTGAAAAATATATGCAGATTTTGAAGTAAGCTGAAATTTCAAAGAAGAATCCAAAAAAAGCAAGTTCTTGGATTGATTTTGGTTCTCAACCCAGTATGAAATATATCAGCTGAATCTATTTGTGCCAAGGATGGAGTTCCAGGAAAGAGAAAGATAGAGAATCAGGTCCCAGTTTCTGGGTGTAAACCCTTTCTAAGTCTTTCATTGGTCCCTAAACTATATGCTGATATTTGAAAATATCAACCAAATGAATATACTCCTAAATCTATCCAGGAAAGTACCAATTAACCCTTCAATTACCTCAAACATTAAAATGATAAATAATATTTGAACAAATTTCAATAAGTTGAACAATTTAGATGAAATGGACAAATTCCTTAAAAAATTTAACTTAGAAAATTGATACAAACATAAAATCTGAACAGCCTTACGTGTCTAGAATATGTTGTTACATTGAATATGCAATTTAAAATTTTACCAAAAAAATGCCAGCTAATGTGCTTTTACTGGTCAAAAATTTAGTGAATAAATATCCCCAATCTTACATGCAAGCATTCAGAATATTCAAATTCATTTCATGTAGCCAACATAGCACAATTATTCTTGAAAAAGGCATTTTTATAATGGAAAGTTATATAGTCCTCAAGAATACATGTAAAAAGATATCTAAGAAACTATTAGAAAACTAAATCCAACAATTATTAATTGGTAACATATAATAAAATATTTTGTCTGAAAGTAGGAAAGTTATTGTAGCATTTGAACATCAATCAAAATAATTCACTATATTAATATAAGAATAACCAGAGAATGATGAGAATAAAGAAAGGGCACTTGATTTGCATCATCACCTAACACATACTGAAAACAAATTTTCAGCAAATTAGGAAAAGAAAAACTTTTGTCTATTTGATGAAGGGACGTGTAGATAACACACAACTAACATCACAATCATAGTTTAATAGACAATATTTTCCAGTAAGATCGGAAAGAAAGCAAACGCATCCATTTGTAAATTTTTCAATTAATAATTTCCTGGGCTTTTCAGATCATCAGTAAGGTACACAAAGACTGGAAAGAAAATTTATCTTATTTGTAGATGATACAATTTAATGTAGAAAATCCAAAAGACTCTATAAAAGACTTACTAGAATGGATAAGTTAATTCAGATAGTTCAAAAGATGAAAGAATAATGACTTTGAAGAATCAACATTGTTAGAGACCAATTCTCTCCCAACTGATCTTTAGAATCGACAGAATCTTCATTATAATTCTAACAGCTTTTGTATTTTAGATGATATTTTATGGCATTAAATTTATATGGCAATTCAAATAATCTAAATTAACCAAACCAAATTAAAAAAAGATACTTTGAAGGGATTACACTATCTGAATTCCAGTCTTACTTATTTGCTGTAAATCAACAATAAGCAAGATGTGAAAAGGCTAAACACATGGATCTGTGTAAGAGCATATACAATATACACTTGTAGAGTGTGTGTATGTGACTTTGTGTATGTGAATGCAATAGGTTTCAACAAAGTTGTCAGGACAACTTTTTTTCTTTTTAAAGATTTATTTATTTATTTGAAAGTCAGAGTTACACAGAGAGAGAAAGAGAGGCAGAGAAAGAGGTCCTCCATCTTGCCAGTTCACTCCCCAGTTGTCCACAACAGCCGGAGCTGTGCCAATCCACAGCCAGGAGCCAGGAGCCAGAAGCCAGGAGCCAGGAGCCAGGAGCCAGGAGCCAGGAGCCAGGAGCCTCCTCCGGGTCTTCTACACAGGTGCAGGGGCCCAAGGATTTGGGCCTTCCCCCACTGCCTTCCCAGGCCATTGCACAGAGCTAGATCGAAGTGGAGCAGATGGGCCTCAAACCGACGCCCATATGGGATGCTGGCACTGCAGGTGGTAGTTTCACCCGCTATGTCACAGTGCCAGCCCTGAGGGCAATTTATTAGAGGAAGTTTTTTCAACAAATGCTAGGTAAAAGAGTTGCATCCCCATTGGAAATACAAAATAATAATCTCAAACTCTACTATACATCATACATACTAACTGCACATGGATCATAGACCCAAATATAAAAGATAAAATTATAATTCTTCTAGAAGCCAACATTGGAGAATCTGAAAACATCTTTGTGAGTGTGAAACCGGCAATTTTTTTTGTTTACAAAGTATAATTTGAAATTTGTTTAGTTCATGTTTTCTCTTTAAACAAACAGCATTAAAAAAACTAAAAAGAAAGCCCAAGAATAGGAAAATATGTTTGCAAAACATTTTAGACAAAAGAACGATATTCAGTGTAGACCAAAAAACCAATTTTTTAAAGTAGAGCAAATTACTTAAATAGACATTTCACAAGTGAGTATATAAAATATGGATAAAAAAGAACATAGATGTTCAACATCATTAGGTAGTAGGGAAATACAAATTAATGCCACAATGATTGTCTACGAAAGACCTATTAAAAGGGCTAGAATAAAGAGGGTTGACAGTAGCAAATGTTAGCTACATTACTGGCAAGAGCTCTCATAAATGTTGTCAAAAATATAAAATGGCACAATGAGTTCTGAAAATGTTATGGCAGTTTCTTCAAAAAACTTAAACATATACTATGCAATACACTTTTGCTGGAGTCCAGCTCCAACAGGTCCAGGGGTTCCCGAAGGTGTGGGAGGGGTCGGTGTAAGGGGAAATGAGAGAAATGCTCACAGCAAGGCTGATGGCATGGATCCGATGAGAGTACCAGACTTTATTTTTATACCCTAAGTTACATCCACTGTTCATTTTACACATTGTTTATTGTTCTCATAAATTCTGCAAATGTCCACTCATTAGTAATCCATACAGAGTAAATGATTCTTCCTTATGATAACAAAGTCTGTTTTCCATCCACTTTAAACCATTGACCTCGTATTGTGTGTAACTCCTCCCTAATCCTGATTTCCATAGCCATGTAACAATTTCTTTGATTTTAAAGATTTACTTGATATCTGAGATAAAATAGAACAGAGACTCAAAGTGATGTTAAATTATATAATAATCGATTACAAAAACATAGTGGTTATTTGCAAAGAATCAGAACATCTACTTCTGGTTTTATAATAATTGATTACGAATATAGGAACATTTACCTTTTAGTTTAACTCTACTAGGAACCATTAACACCCTGCTCAAATAAACCCATTCATTACACATGTCCTTTCTGTAACTCTTCACTACTATTTAGTTTTAGTAGCTCATTTAAGACTCGCTCATGGATTTTGGTAATTATTTTATGTTCTTTCCACGGGGCCACACAAACTAAGGTATTTACAAGTCATTAGTCTATGATAAGACTTACTATCAAGTGGATTATAGCAGGAGACTGAAGACCTTCCCTAAGGTCCTTCTTATCCCTAAATCAGGTCTAACTGCATACCATATACCCGACAGTTTGGAGTTCCCTTTAGGCTTTTATTGCAGGTAACTGAAGCATCAGAAGGGGTTCAGTTACTCTAGGAGGATCTAGTCCATCCAACAGCTCAACCATCACTGAGGTCATTTTGAGCAGAGGTTGTTTCTCAAAGATTTCCAAGAATACCAGGAAACTCTGGCTTTTTTGTATCAATATATCTAAAACCACCAAGAAGACCGTGGCTGGTGGTTCTCATGTCCTGCAGAGAAAGACCTCCTGCTATGACCTTGTCAGACAGCTGAAGTTGCCTTGGCCTCTTCACACTTTTACCAAAAAGAAATGCAAATATATGGCTATACAAAGTCTTTCACATGATGATTAAAGCAGCTCTATTCTTAATAATTAAAAATTTGTGACAACAGAAATGTTACTGAAGTTTAATGGACAAATGATAGGTAGTATATTCTCTGAAGATAAAGAAAAGAAGGAATTACTAATGCATGTAATAATAGACATATGCCAAAAAACAGTACATGGAAGGAGAAAAGTGACATACAAAAGAACACATATCAGACACAAATGTAAAGTCATTTATTATGATTAAATTGCAGAGCGATAAATGGACTGCATAGAATTGAACAACAATCCAGGGGTGATGCAAACACACTCTCTAATAACTGTGGTGGTAGCTCCATGGACTGATCACATCTGCCAAAACTCATTGCTTATGCAGTATGAATGGATGCAGTTTCTTACATGTATATTACAAAAAAAAAAAAATCCAAGAAAAACTTGGTGGTCCTGGATCTTCGGAACAGACTTTTACTGAATTATTTTATTGCAATTCCTTCTCTATTTGAGGATTCTCACTACTCCAAACTGAAAGATGTATATAGCAATGGAAATGAGTGGTTAGAATATTTAATAAAACTTTTAATGAGAGTTACAGATATAAGGAAATTTTAAAAAAAAAAATAAGGGAGAATAAAGCAAATGTCCAGAAGGAAAGAAATTTAAAAGAAGGAAAAAGGAAAGGATGTTAAGGGGTACAGGTGAATGACAGAAAATAGATACTGTAATTACAAATCCAGCTGTGCCTAGTTTGAAACTACTACACTTCCAAATATATAATGTCATAATTCTAAAATGATTAACATACTTTGAGGGAGAGTTCTCTCACAATCAACCTTTCACAATGAACCTTTTATGTTCATGGTTCATGCATTTAACTGTTTTTCTGGATGTTTTATACAATTTAAAAATATGTGAATACATATTCACTATTTTTAATAAATGATGCTAAATCAATTAGCTACACACACATATATTGGGCCAGCACATTGTGGCATAGTGGGTAAAGCAGCTGCCCAGGTTGCTTGATTACTATATGGGCATTGGTTTGCATCACATCTGCTCCACTTTTGATACAGTCCCCTTCTAATTGTCTGGAGAAAGAAGCGAAAGATGGCCCAAGTGTTTCATACCTTGCCACCCACAAGGGAGAACTGAGTGAAGCTCCTGGCTCCTGGCTTTGGCTTGGCCCAGCCCTGGCCGTTTCGGCCATCTAGAGACAGAACCAATGGATGGAAGACCTCTCTCTCTACCTCTAGATCGAAGATCCCTCTGTCTCTCTCTCTCCCTCTCTCTAGCTCTTTCAAATAAATAAATAGAGAAGGAGACAGGGAGGGACAAATACAGACAGAGCAGCGAGAAAGGTCTTCCATCCACTCACTCTCCAGACGGCGGAGACCAGGAGCCGGGAGCTTCCCGCAGGTCTTCCACGGGGGTAGCATGGACCCAAGCACCCGGCCATCTTCTGCTGCCTTTCTCGGAGCAATAGCCGGGAGCTAGATCAGAACAGCCGAGACAAGAACCAGCACCAACACAGGATGCCAGCACTTCAAGCCGTGGCTCTTAGCCGCAAAGCCATGACGCCAACCCTACAAATCTATTTTTTTTCTTTTTAAAGCTGAAATAGTAAAGATTCCAGGGGGAAAAACAGGAGAACTTTGTCACAAATTGAACCATACATACGCACAACGAGACACATGCTAAATGATTCATACTGACACTATTCACATTCGCCAAGAGTGGGAAACTCGGGGTATGGTAATAACCTGATTCTTCGTGCTTATGCCTATTACGAGGGTATGACTAGTTTGTAAAAGTTCCTCAAGCCAAATCCTTAAGACACGCGCACGTTTCCCTGCTGGCAAGGAGTAAACTCGCCAATGATAGGAGTAAACACCTAACATTGCTATTGTTGCTGTTATAATTATCTATGTCTCTATCGCATAGTCCAAATATTGGTTAGTAGTACCTTGTTATAACTTGTTTTCAAAAGCGACGTGTGACCCGGCGAGCGAAGTGGAAACACTCTGCCCCCAGCCCCTACTTGTGTGGTGCCACCAGCCCCTGCTGCCCTCTCAGCAAAGGCGCTGGGCCCGGCCAGCGCGGCCCCACTGCCAACCCGGAACACAGAGGAGCCGGAAGTTCACACCCTTTACCTGTCGATCAAAGCGTCCGCATTCCCAGAATGCACCTTACATCCAGGGCATGCGCGCTCCGGGGATATAAAAGGACGGGAAAGCGGAAGCGGGCTCTCTTCGCTGTGCTCCTGGTTTTGTGTGTGTGCGCTCGTGTTCTCAGGGCTAGTTACTGTTTTTTTTTTTTTTTTTTTTTCTTGCTGCTGGGGAAGGGAAAGTCTTCACCTTCCCAGTTTTCCGTTCTTGGACAGACCTTTCGTAGCACAGGTACAGTTTCGGTTTCCCTCGGCTCCCTAGTCTGTAGGCCATTCTTTGGCCCGCTCCATTGGATTTCTTTGTGTAAGGGGGCCCACACTGACGCATAAATGCATGTTTGTTCCCTGACTGATAGGTAAACTGTTCTGGTTCCATGACTTTGCTTAGTATTCCTGTCTTTGCAGGAAGTAAGTCTGCGTGAAAAACAGTCAATTCCTTGCCCACATCATCATAAGCACATATCTTAAAATGTTTCATTGTCTAATTTTTCTCTCCTCTTCACTCTGAATTCTCTAAGGCAGGGAATGATTTATTCAAGTGTTTTTTGTTTTTATCTACTTCTCACCTCTATAAACCAATATTTTTGCAAGAATTTATGTACATGCATTGACATGCACATTCACACTGATGTACCCACATACAAATACACATATACAGGATACCTCTCATTCTTTTAATTTGTGAATGAAAATAAAGAATTTTTAAAAAGACATGTAGTAAGAGTGATTATCACTCTTCTGTACTGCTCTGACATTTCTGTGGTACTAATATCATAAAAAATAACAACCATTATTGAGTCATTATTGGTTTATTCATTTTATGTTCACTAGTTGAAGATTGCTCCATGTGCATGTTAAGTGTTCAGTTAGAGACTTAGATGCTCAATATTTTATCCCCAGAAGTAAAACTTAAGCACCTCTAGAAGTACAAGTAATCATAGAATATTTTAAACGTGCATATGTGCAAGCTCTTATGTTCCCCTGATTCTCTTACTACATGGTTTAGCCTTGTTTCTTCTAATTTTTTTTATTTTTAATTTTTTTTTAATTTCCACATTAGCTATGGAGTATTTCTATGCTGACATAAAACATAGCATGCAGAGAGAATTCCAAGCACTGCAAAAATATATTTTATTTATTATTAATGGTAATGATAAAAATAGCTAGAAATTATTGATCACCAAACCCATGGCCACCATTATGGTAGGAGATTTAAATTATAGCCCATTCTTCCTCTGGTGGGTTTTCTTTGTTTCTGCAGTTGGGGAAACTAATGTCCAGGGTAATTCAAAATGCAAAGTCATAGAATAAATAAGTGACGGAACTGGGATTTAAAAGCTGACTCCATTGACTTACTGAATTTGAAAGCAAATAGTCTGCTCCCCTCGCAATATATCATACATATCATTTCTTGTTTTCTTCATTTATCTCTCTTTTTCTCTTTCCTTTTCCTTTCCTCACCTAAGACATGGTTTATTGTTGATGTAATCAAGGAATGAGTTTACACTGGGAGGTAATGAAGGCTCTGTACTCTGCTTTTTATTGAATTTTAAGGGAGATTACCAATGTAAGTTGAGGGAAAATAAAGAGCATGTAAGAGTTGAGACTCAGAAAACACTACCCTAAAGTGAAGGCATCATTAACAGACTTTCTCTCTGACTTTCCTATCCTCTAGCATCTTATTCCTCATTGTCTTCCTAGTACAGCATAGAAAATAGTATTTCTCCTCCTCAAGGCAAGTCACAGAGAATCCTCTGTTCTCCAAAACTGACAACAAAACCCAGAAATGCTACTCTATCTTTCCCATGCCTTTCTATGTAAAAGATGGCCATGAAGAAACTTCTGACATACCTTGTTTGTCTGTAGCCCATTGACTCCTGTTCCAGAGAGAGCTCTGCCCCATACTTGAGAAGAAGGGATGTTGCACAAACAAATCAAGAAAAATTGAACAAACCTCCCTGCCCCCTACCATCATCTGTTTCTATTTGATCATACAGTTCTGTGCAATGACATCTTTCATGGTTGTCTATACTCATTGATCTTAAGCATAAAAATCACTGTATGACTTTGAATCTTCATTCAGAATATTCCTATGCCAGATAAAGTCGTGATCAGATGGATCTGTTATGCTTTTCTCTTTCTGACCAATCTTGTTTTGGGGCAGTCAGCTATGACCCTTATAATGGATAGGGAATAATTATTCCCTTTCTACTCCTACACATCACAGGTAATAGGAAGAGAGAACAATCCCATTTGGACTATTGTGAAATTGATAAGGGTTTGTGCAGGAGGATTAGAGAAATCTTGAAACCTCCCCATTATTAACTTTGGTCTGGAAGCTTCATGTATACAGTAGTCATGCTTATCACTTCTACTCCTACTCCTATTGGAAGTAACAGCAATGATGGAGAGGGACATATTCATTTAAAAAGTGTCACCTTGTTAGAAAAAAAAGAGCAACAAAAGAAGCGTGCTTCCCAGTAGAGACTGCACATTTTCTTCCAGATAAGTTTAAATATGGACTTCCCCAAGTAATAGATGATTGCCATTTAGGCCAGGTATGGCACTCAGAGAATGAAAGGAACAGTGAACAGAAAGAGGATTACAACAGTGCAGAAATGGGTTAATAAAAATGTGGGAGCCATTTCCACCAGCTGTTGTGTATGTGTGGAATTTTTGGAGAACTGAAACAATGACTAAGGCTGTCCAGAGCTCTTTTTAAAGGCTATGTGTATAGACTACTTGCGTGCTTGTTTTTAAGGAGAGAAAAAAAAAAAAAACCAACAGTAAAACTACTTGTTTTGATATTGAGTGTTCAGTACCTGTGAAGTTGTATGTCTGATTCTTTTTTTTTTCATTTATTAAACTTTTATTTAATGAATATAAATTTCCAAAGTACAGCTTATGGGTTACAATGGCTTCCCCTTCCCCCCTCCCATAACTTCCCTCCCACCTGCAACTCTCCCCTTTCCTGCTCCCTCTCCCCTTCCATTCACATCAAGATTCATTTTCAATTCTCTTTATATACAGAAGATCAGTTTAGTATATATTAGGTAAAGATTTCAACAGTTTGCCCCCATATAGCAACACAAAGTGAAAAAACTACCGTTGGAGTACTAGTTATAGCATTAAATGACAGTGTACAGCACATTAAAGATAGAGATCCTACATAATATTTTTTTAAAAATTAATTTCTATGCCATTTCCAATTTAACACCAGGTTTTTTTTTTCATTTCCAATTATCTTTATATACAGAAGATCGATTCAGTATATAATTAGTAAAGATTTCATCAGTTTGTACCCACACAGAAACACAAAGTGTAAAAATACTGTTTCAGTACTAGTTATAGCATCACTTCACATTAGACAACACATTAAGGACAGATCCCACATGAGATGTAAGTACACAGTGACTCTTGTTGTTGACTTAACAATTTGACACTCTTGTTTATGGCGTCAGTAATCTCCCTAGGCTCTAGTCATGAGTTGCCAAGGCTATGGAAGCCTTTTGAGTTCGCCAACTTCGATCTTATTCCTACAGAGTCATACTCAAAGTGGAAGTTCTCTCCTCCCTTCAGAGAAAGGTACCTCCTCCTTTGATGGCCCCATTCTTTCCACTGGGATCTCACTCACAGAGATCTTTCATTTAGGTCGTCTTCTTTTATTTGGTAATAGCCTGAGCATGTGGAAATAAAAATTACTGGGGTCACATAAATGTATTTTAATTTTTAAATTTTCTTTCTCTTTTCCTCCCTCTCTTCCTTTCCTTTTTTGAGAATGTAATTTTGACTCTAGTCAGGTGAGAAGGGAGATGGTAAATACTGAGGAGTAGATATCAGAAATTCTGTTTAGTTTCAAATGTGCTGATCCAGTTTTTTGTGTGTG
Organism: Lepus europaeus; assembly: GCF_033115175.1. Lineage (NCBI taxonomy): Eukaryota > Metazoa > Chordata > Mammalia > Lagomorpha > Leporidae > Lepus > Lepus europaeus. The sequence continues at coordinate 48,960,174 of NC_084845.1, forward strand.
CATCTTGGATGATATCTTGAAACTCAACATGTCCTTGTTTCCTCTGTTAATGAAGGTAGATGAATTCCTGCCATCTTTCTGTCACCATGATTACCTCGATCCTCATCAAAATTCTCTGAGGTAAGTACTATTATTTCCCCCATCTTGCAAAAGAGGAAATTGAGCCACTTTGAGGTTATATTACACCAGATTAGCAAATTCAAGATGCAAAAAAACTTTGCCATATTAAAATGTATGTTCCACTCAGAAAGTCAAAATAATGCAATGATAAGAGGGTTGTCTTTGGCATCAAACAGATGTCATTATCAGTTATCTAATTTACTGAATCAATTTTTTGAAACTTGCCACATGAATTATTTCCCATCAAATAAAACCTGTGTATCTAAGGAAAATAATCTATTATTTGTTAGCCACTGTGATACATGGAAATTTAAAATGCCAGTTGTCCTTCCTAAGCCCTTTAAAGTTTCTGAGAGCAGATCTGATTGAAATCTTGGGGAGATATTGAACAAGTTTGGTAGATATTTTCTTACTATTAGTCCTTCTCAGACATGACTGATCACTTTTTATTCAACTAATTGTGTACTTGCAAAGCTTTTTATCTTCCTGGACAAGTAGGTAGAAAACTTCACTGTCAAAATAAAGCTACTAGCTGTCTTCTGTGCTTACCAATTTTTTATAACACTAGCCATTTCAAAAGAACTCTGCACATTGGCTAGAAAAATGCCTGTTGGGAAGCTAGCGGCAAAAATCACCTCTCCTTAAATGAGAAAATTTGTGACAAATATACCACTTAAAATTATAAATTAAAATGCCTCTGGCAAGTGTAGAAAAAAATAGTGGAGCTGAAATTCTGACATTGACCATATAATATTTAGTTAGAGATGCTCAATGTGAGCAAACAAAATGATAATGAAAATTTTTTAAAGACAATGCATGAAATGGTAAAATTAGCTAAACTATTGATACTTATCAGATCCTGCTTCAATATTTACTTATACATTTTCTAATGTTATTTTCATAATATCCCTATGAGAAGGTACCTGTATTATACCACTTTTACAGAAATGGGGACTAAAATATGTAAAAAACCATTAATTTACTCAAATCTTACAAATAGTCATTGAAGAAAAATAAAATTCAAAGTCAAGTGATGAACAGACTCATGTTGGACACTATGTAATTACATACTACACCACATGCATCTCAGAAAGGGGCATTGGAATCATTCTTTCATTTAATGTCCATTATCAGCTTGCAAAATACATATAATCAGTTTTGCCACAAGGTAGCTATAATCATCTGCATTAAAAAGAGGGAAACAGCACTTCAGAGAGGCTGACTTTGTCAAGTGACAGCTCATACACCTCAGAGAAATGGAGTCCTCCAAAAAGTTCATGGAAAATGGAATTAAAAGATAAACCTATTTGCTGTAAAAAATTTTGAAACCCATGCGTTTGAGGGATATTAAAAAAAAAGTTCATGTATCTGTATGAAAAAATCATGCTTGGATTTCAAACATTTTTGGCACCAAATAAACACCTTTTAATTCTACTTTCCATGAACTTTTTGATATAATCTTGTATACTGATCCAGAAGGTAATTTTTTGTTAACTAATTCTGATTATTCTGAATTGCTATGCTTTGGGTTGTTGTTAGGAATTAACTTTGTCTTCGAAATTCATGTTATAAAAACCTATTAATTGTTCATAGATGGTTGGATATTTATGCTAGCAGGAAATTTAATTCTTTTTAGTTTCCAATTACCTTAGCAATTTTAACACCTTCCCTAAAAGAACTTTCTACAGCATTTACAGTCTCTTTCAAAGAAACCTCTCATGTGATAAGTGCTTTGTCCCCAAATGACAAGTTGCAAATGAGGCATTTTCCTTTAAAAATGCATTCAACTCAGGGAAATAATTTATCTAAAATGGGGACCCTCCTCACTGACCCCAACACCTGGGAACCAGAGAATCTTGGTCACCAAGCTATACTCTCTTGCATTTCAAAGAAATACTACAAAGGAAATTAGCATTACAAAAATTTCTACTTGCAATACTGTGGAAGAAATATTCTAAAGCTTTAGTATCTGTCTAGAGTGAGTAATCATAGGTGATACAATTCCTCTGGCATTTGTATTCCCTGGACTTGCGTGCTGATATTGGATTAAAAATTATATTCCTGTTATTTATAGAGTCTTAAGGAAAACGTTTTACAGTGAGGCAATGGACTCTGGTGATGAAACTGAAATATTCTTGCCAGTTGGCTAATTGAATATCACATTTGAAATTAATTTGTAACTTATATAGCCCTTTTCATGGCAATGGTTGTAAGTATGCACATCATCTCTAAAACCCAGGAGACATATTTCACTTTCTAGAAGCTGTGCTTTCATATAAAGCATATTTTCATCCCAAAAATGCATACCTGTATACAACTCAATTTATATTATGAGATTCTGGATTATTTTCTCTCTCTTTGAAGTATCTAAAATTCCAGTGAATATCACAAAATTATTGCTGAATGATCTCTTTTTTAAAGTCAATCTGTACTACAAGGACCGTTTTTGTAGTGTAATTATTGGACTTCTTTTTTGTCCTGTCTTTTCCTCCCTTCCTCCCACCCTCTGTCCCTCTGTCCCTCCGCCCCTCCCTTCCTTTCTTCCTCAGAGTGGTGTCAGACACAGAGACAGATCTTCTCTCTGTTGGTTCACTCATCAAATTCCTACCATCAGCCATGGTTATATCATAGGAAGCAAGAAGCCAGGAACTGCATTCATGTCTCCCATGAGACTGACAGGAATCCAAGTACTTGAGCCATCATCTACTGCCTCCTAGTGTGCACATTACCAGGAAGCTTGATTGGAAGCAAAGGCAGGACCCTATCCCAAGCACTCCAGTATGGGATAAGGGTTAACCTGCTGTACCACAATGCCCACCTTTGTGGCACCTATCTGATGAAACTGGTACCAGTGAGGTTCTTAATGTTTTAGTATAAGCAGGTCTATTCCTGGCATCATGGAACCCTCAGGCTATTGGTTCTAATATTTCTGCTTCTTGTTGACAGCTGATCAATTGATAATCATATCAACACATTTTAGTCCACAGCTAAGCCTAGGAGGTGACTCTTCCTCAAATACATGTCCACAAGAAATTTCAGGGCTAACTTTTTTCAAAAAAAAAGGCTGATCCCAACTCAGTCCCATGTCTTAGTAAGAAGCTGGATCCAGAAATCATGGGGATATTTTATTTTATTTTTTTTTTTCATTTATTAAACTTTTATTTAATGAATATAAATTTCCAAAGTACAGCTTATGGGTTACAATGGCTTCCCCCCTCCCATAACTTCCCTCCCGCCCGCAACCCTCCCCTTTCCCGCTCCCTCTCCCCTTCCATTCACATCAAGATTCATTTTCAATTCTCTTTATATACAGAAGATCAGTTTAGTATATATTAGGTAAAGATTTCAACAGTTTGCTCCATATAGCAACACAAAGTGAAAAAACTACCGTTGGAGTACTAGTTATAGCATTAAATAACAGTGTACAGCACATTAAAGACAGAGATCCTACAAAAAATCATGGGGATATTTTAAATTAAAACACCAGTGCTATTTGGCTGATTATGAATTGGTATTGCAACTTTCAGTCCCTAGAATTCATAGACAAAGGTAAAGAAAAATAAACTTTAAAACATCATTATAAGACAACCTTGATTTCTATGAACCTTAAAGAAAGACTGAACTCCTGGTCCATCCAAATATGTTCCTTGCTGTCCCCCATCCCTGATGGCAGTGAGTGAGCTCTTTTAAGTCATCAGCATGGCCAATTGCAGTGGTATACTTAATTCATAATTTTAAGAAGTGAACTCATCTAGTGTTATCAAACTTAACATTAGTCTGAACTCTAAATACAGGTGTGAAAATAGCTTTATAGCTTCTTAAGCTTGCAGATGTGTATAGGGTCTCATTTAGTAGTAGTGTAATGTTCCAGCTGAAAGCAGATTTGATTTCTCACTGGACAAAGTAGCCCCAATTCAGTTGTGTTCATACATTTATTTCAAAGACAAAGAGGAAGACATATGTCATGTACTTGTGTAGTTGGTGTTTAAATAGCCATTCATGTAGGTCTTAAATTTGTATTACCTATTTGAATATCCTACAAATTGTAAAAAGTGAGAATGGGACATTACCTATGTAGGACAAGAGAATGGGAACATTGTAAAACACAAAGAGCAAGAAAAAGACAAGAATTTTACAGAGTTAAATTCCAGAATTAAAAAATTCACAAGTAAAGGAAAACAGGTACTATCAAAATCAAAAAATGGATGTACCCCTTTAAAAATGTAAGATTCTTAATCTAGAAATGATATCTTGTATACTGTTTTTTATCCAAAAACATGTATAAGCACTTTACTTTTCTCTGTTTACATACTTACTGGAACATGTGAATTTGTATCTACAGAGAACACAGGCACACTCATTGAGGCATGATACTTAGATGACAATGCATTTCTGTGACGTTTAGTTTTATTTGATCATAATGTCATGAATAAGTATGTTGAAAATAAGGAAGAATGGTCACAAACTATTTTGCTAAAATTTGACATTTGATGAACACATGCTGAGTGCAAGAGTTAAAGGTCAGAGTCCACTTTTGCTCAGAACAAAAAAGGATGAAAGAGTTGAAATCTATACTTGAGTAAAACTGTGTTCAAAAGTTTCCCCCTACAGCATCCGTGAAAGTCTTTGCATCACATAAATGCTGACTGCATCTCTAAGTGCTGTGGATTTTTACCTTAAAAATAGATTTGAATTCACTTACCACAGGGCACAGAGGAAAGGAGAGTGAATCAGGAGGATCTGAAAGTGAAGATGCTTAGGCACCAGAGACAGAAGACATGCAGGAGGTAAAATGCAATTTTGAGGGAAAAAAATCATAAGAAAAGATTGGATTTTTTGGTATAATTTTTCTGAAAATGCAATTTGTAACAAGTTATATTGTCTGTAAAAGAATCCCTACTGCACTTCTAATGTGCTTTTTTAGTATCTGAAACACAAAAGCACATCAGAATACATCATGTGCAAACCATGGCATTAAACAGATTAGAAAAACTAAATGTCATACAGTAACATGGTCGGTTCTTGTGCAGTTAATTTAGTAGAAAGGCAGAGAATCGCTGCAGGAAACACTCTCTCTAGTTATGCACCCTGCAGCTAAAATACCTTGTATACCTTTTTTTTGACAGAACAATAACTTTGCTGAAGTGATAAATTTAAAGCTTACGTGGTTTTAGGATGGCACCTGAGCTAAATTATTCCTGAATTGGGTGGTGTATTAAGACACATGGATATTAAAATGGACAAGCCTGGTCCCATGTTACCCTGTTCCCCAAAATTTGCTGAATGTTATCTATCCAAATAAACTTAATACCTTAAATAGGACTACCTTTGTGTCACTGAGCTACCACCACTGTGCTTAGTATCTTTTTTAACTGACCTATTTGTATTAATTGTATGTGCATTTGTAAACAACTAGCATAGAGAAAAATCAAAATTCCTCTAAATTCTCCTTTCCTTAGAAAATATACTTCCTACTTCTGGTCTCCTTTAAAAAAATTGACAAAAATTGTGTACATATATATATAATCAAAGTGTACAATGCAATGATTTGCTAAACTTCTACATTTCATGCTAGTAACCAGAGTCAAATTAATTAACACTTCTATTGTCACCCATAATTTCTTTGGGAGGGGGCAGAGAAATGAGTTCACTTAAAGTACACTCTCTTACCAAATTTCAAGAAAGTAATATAACATGGTTAAATATAGTCACAATGTTGTACATTAGATCCCCAGAGTATATTTATCTTATAACGAAGTTTGTGTCCTTTAAACAACATTTCCTCATCCCTGTACTTTCTCCTGCCCCTGGCATCCACCATTCTGTTTTCTGCTTCTATGCTTTGTTTATCTTTTTACGATCTTGGCTTTTACACAGCTATGGTTAATGCATCACAAAAAGGAGGCATTTTTCTACCTTCAGTTAAAAAATGATGTATTGAGGCTTGACATTATCTGGCCACCAGGTCAGGAAAGTTAAATTGAGCATCATGTATTCTCCAGTGGTCTTCAAGCAAAGTCCATCACTCCAGTTAATTAGAGCTTTTCATGTGGGTTCTGACTGAAATCACCTTGGTTGCTTTCTCCAGCTCTCACCTGATTCTAATTAGTCCCCTTGGAACATTAACCGAGCTCCCTCCTCCCAACCCCATCTCTACCTCATGATTCATCTCATTAGAAAAACTGATAAGTGGGCTACTAATATGTGCTATGTAAGATGTACAATTGTGAGCTCCACTCCTAAGCAGTTTGCTAATGATAAAGGATGGCCATCTGTATGGCAAACATTACAGAGTATCATTGCCTAATGCCCTTTAACTTGGGTAATTAAACACATCAACAGTAGAGATAATTTTTTCGCAGTGGGGGTTAAGGAGAAACTGGAACAAAAAAATATACTTTGCCCTGGCAAAGTTGGCATCTCTATAAAGCATTTAGGGAGACTTAATGAAGGTGTTTTACATATTGGCGACTAAGCAGTAATTGCTCTCTGGGTCTCCTGAATTCAGAACAAAATGCACTCACAGAAATATTTAAACTTAAGCAATCCCATGTGGGAGACAAAATAATGACCCCTTCCAAAAATGTACACACTCTATAATCTCTGGAACATGTGAATGTGTTACTTTGCATCTCCAAAGGGATTTTGCAGATGTGATTATCTTAGATTATATGGGTAAGAAAAATAGGATCACAAGAATCTTTAAAGTTTGCAGTCAGAGAAAGACATAAGATTGTTCGGAAAGATGCAAAGTTGCTAGCCTTGGAGATAGAAGTAAAGGGTTAATAAATGCAGTGGTTTCTAGGATGTGGGAAAGACACAGATTCCTTCCTGAAATCTCCAGACAGAATGCAGCTCCGTCAGTGCCTTCATTTTGTCTCAGTGTTGGGTTTCTGATGAACAGAATCGTAAGATTAAATCCATGTGTTGCTTTAGGCCCCAGGATTGTAATAATTTGTCACAATAGCAGTAGAAAACTAATACAGATAGGGATTTGGGAGAAAAGTTCCCTCTGTTGAGGGATCATTAGGGATCCCATGAGGGACCATGTGTTTGTATTCATGGTACCTATCAGTGTTTGGTGCAGAGTAGAAACTCAATTATTTTTTGAGTCAGTGAATACTTACATATAATCTATTGAGTGCCAGTGACTTCACTTAACTAGCGCAAGTTTATTGGTATATTGTTTATTGATGAAAAAAGGAAACACATTCAGGTAAATTACTAGTTTGATTCCTGTTGGCTATATGAAAATTAAAATTAAAATCATAGCTCGTTTGACATGCTAAGATCTGTGAGTGACCACAAAATATACCTATTTTAACTGTCAAATAGTTTCCTAAACATATCTCTTTAAAATGTTGTTCTAGGGATGTGTGCTTCCTATAAATTCTTGAACGTGCTTGCTGAACCTTCCTATTTCCTGAAGTAGGGGGAGAGAATAATGAATAAGAAAATAGTTAATGAGAACTGATATCTAAATGACACCATGTTTGAGTCATGGATCTAAGAACTTTGCCTACTTTAATATATGTGTTCGTCAAAATAACCATGAAAGGGAAAGGTTAGTTTAGCACAGAAGTTAAGCCACTGCATGGGATTCCTGCCTCCCATATTAAAGTGGCTGGATTTGAGTCCCAAGTCTGTCTTCAATTATAGCTTCCTGCTAAGGTGTGCTCTGTGAGGCAACAGGTAATGGCTTAAATACTTGGATCCCTAACACCTATATGAGAGATCCAGATTCAATTCTGGGCTTCTAGCTTTGACCTAGTCTAGAACAGTCTGTTGGGCGCATTTCGGAAGTGAATCAGCAGATGGGAGGATTCTGTTTCTCTACCACTTTGACTTTCAAATAAAGACAAATAAAACAAACAAACAAATAAAATAACCAAAAAGGATAGGTGCTGCTAGTATTTTCCCCTTGGAAAAGGAATGATAAGTTTAAAAAAAAATCAATGAAGTAACTTCCTGGAAATCATATTTTATGAATTGCCCGAGTGGTATGTAAATCCTCAAAATCTGATACCACAGGTTACACACTTCTCTACCCTAATGGGATCCTTACCCATGTTCTTTTGTTGGAATTCTTAACTTTCTCTGTATAAAGATCCCTTTCAAAATCTGATGGAAACAATAGATCATCCTCTAGGAAGAAGCATAAAATAGTCATGTACATTTTTATAGAGTTTAAAAATCAGAGTTCTAAGATTAGCAAGAACCATACTGCAAACACACATAACAAAATTGGGGGGTTTCAGATATAGGATCATATGCAAATTACTTTTCTACATGAATTTTGGTTTGATATAGAAAAACTGATGACATCACACAATTAAATGCTAATTTTTTTCTCATCTCATTTACTTTTTTGTAATTTTTTTTAACTTTATTTAACAAATATAAATAAATTTCCAAAGTACAGCTTATAGATTACAGTGGCTTCCCCCCAATAAATTCCCTCCCACCTGCAACCTTCCCATCTCCCACTCCCTCTCCCATTCCATTCATATCAAGATTCATTTTCAATTATCTTTATATACTGAAGATCAATTTAGTATATATTAAGTAAAGATTTCAACAGTTTGTACCCACACAGAAACACAAAGTGTAAAGTACTGTTTGAGTACTAGTTATAACATTAATTTACATTGTACAACACATTAAGGACAGAGATCTTACACGAGGAGTAAGTGCACAGTGATTCCTGTTGTTGACTTAACAAGTTGACACTCTTGTTTATGATGTCAGTAATCACCCTAGGCTCTTGTCATGAGTTGCCAAGGCTATGGAAGCCTTTTGAGTTCGCTGTATCCGATCCTAGTGAGCCACGGCACCGGCCCCTCATCTCATTTACTTCTTGAAGTTTTTGAAAAGATTTGTATATTCAAAAAATTTTTTTTGCAAAGCAACAGTAACAAAAGGGCATAAAATGTACATTAAATCTTAGAGCAATTTTTTAACTTAAATTCAGTAGCATATATTGGAAAAGACCGATGATACTATTGTCATGTTAAGGAACTTTGAAACACTGAGGTTGCTGAGAGCCAGCAGTCTGCACAGGGTCTGCACATATTCCGATAGAATAACATATTATAAATGCATAAATTTCAGTAGCATTTGACCTACATTTTGGTAATATATTTGAATACCAATGTCATTGTGTGGTTGTTGGCAGTGGTCTCACAATTTTTCTATATTCTTTCATGCAACATCCACCAATATAAAGCCTTCTCTTAGCCCATGTGTGGATAAGTGCTCTTTCCAGGTGGATCCTAGGTTATGAAAAATGAAAACCCAGATTTGCACAGCGAATTATTTTCAATATAATATTGTACATGAAATTATGAACTAATTCCATCTCCCTCTTATTTTACTTGCATGACAACATAGTCTGTGAAGGTAACTCTTTCCATCTGGTTTCTAATAATACTTGGTGAACATGATACCTTTGTAAAGAGTGCTACTCTGATGAAGCTTTAAAGATGTCATGTGTTTACTGAATTATCATCTGCTGCTTTATAATTATGAAGTAGAGAAAATATTCTTAATTATATAACTATTAAGAATGTGGGGAAAGTCATAGATATGTGCTGGCAGAAAGAGGTGTTTGTGAGTATATAAAGAAGGAATATACATGGCTTAAAAACATAAATAGAGTTTTAGCATTCTATTGAAATAGTGTTGACTATAACAATGTGAACATAGTTCTCAAAACACAGTGTTTGTCAGTGGTCACTCTGGGCTGAACATGGCAGTGAAATACGGAACAAATTTTTTGTCAGGATCTTTCAAATTCGAAGAATTTGCATTAGAACCAAGTCTAGATTACTGGCTGTGAACATTTCACTAGTTAATAATAAGAAGAAAAGAAATAAAAAGTAACTCTTCTTGGGCTATAACAATGGGGGCTACATTTATCCAAAAAACTGTGTATTATAAATCCATGAATTGAGAATTCAATGTGGGGAACAATTACATTAGAAATTCCAAAGCACAATGAGAAAGGTTAGCTGTATTATCTGCAAAGAAAACCATGAGGACTCTCAGGGTTGTGGAAAGCTCTCCATTTCTTGGGGCCTGCCTTTATTTACTTATGAATAGGCATAATTTATACATCCCTAAGGGAAATCTGCTTTTACTGTGCTCCTGGCATGTGAAGAGAAAAACTGTTTAGAAGCAATTTTGTTCTCATACAGAGAAATGACTTACATATCCTTGAATTTGGTTTACAATGATTTTCTTTTCTATAAACTTCATGGGCAGCATCCATACATTTTCAGAGGCTGGGGGTATGGGTAGGTAACTCTTTGCAGAGCTTTATTAACATATGCAGAAGAGATAGAAAGGTTACTGCTGACTGAGGAGGGCTGATCGCAGGCATTCATGACTGTGAGAACTAAGAAATATGCTGTTATGCTCCTAACATGTATAGAATACAAAGGAATAATAACTTGGGACTAGTGTCATCCTGTGTTCTTGTTTTTGTATTTTTATATCAAATTTACTTAGTTTCTGTGTTCATTTGCTTTGTTTTATTATATCACTCTTTCCCTCCTAAAATGACATAATGAATTTGGAGGAAGTTTTTGGTGGTCCTCTTCGTGAAAGATGTACTTATAATTCTGCTGGGCAAATGGGTGTTAGGGCTACAGGGAGTTCTTGATGAAATATACTAGGAGGAAGTAAAAGCTTATCTAAGCTTATCTTGGGAGATTATAGGAAATTCAGAAACATAAAGTTCCTTCTGGCACCAAGGAAACTGATCATCTTTGTGCAAAAAAGGATTTTATTTATCTTGCATGTGATCCCAAAAAAGCATGGCAGGTGGTAGCATATACTTTATGGAGAGAGTCCGCTGAGTTTATGCAAACTGAAGAGGAGGGTGCCTTGCAGGAAGAATACATACTACTCTCTTTAAAATATGGGAAATATTGTGTCTACTTTTCTTGGCCATCTAAATGCAGCTTCCTATTATGCTGAGGTGGAAACATAAAGTCTTGTTTCAGGAGGTTATGCTCTAGTGTATCTGCCTCCTACTGATGGACTACTTTGAAGTTTCATATTCTCATATTCTAGTTCTTAAGATTTCTTTGTCTATAACTGGACCCTATTTTTTGTTCTATTTATCTTAACCCTCCTCATTTCATCAAAACAAACCTTATTCCACTGTCTGGCTTACCAAGACCCACATCCCACTAGATTTTCTGCATTGCAGTTACTGTCGTTACCAGGGTGCCAAATCCATCAAACTGGAAAGCCTCACCAACTGCTAGGCATGTACTATTTAGTAAAGAGCATTCTCTATTGTGAGTAGAGAAAAGTTGTTCTCTTGGTCAGAAGTAGATGACCTAGATGGTTGACAATTACTGGTGGGAGAGAATCCCAGCAAGATGATATTTCATGACAGTAAGGAGCATTGCTGAGAATTATACTCCATGTGTCATATCCCACAAATAACTTGTCTTTTTAAATCATAAGTCCATAATAAACCAAATCAAAACTTAGTGTCTAACTACAACAACATATGATCATTTGTAAGAGTTCTGTGCTCAAAAGAAGTCTTAAGTGAGGTCTCTTTGCAATCTCATTGGGATATCAGATCTGGATGAAATCATCTAAAAGCTTGCCTGTACCCACAGGCAAGAGGCCAATTTCTATATAAGCTGGTGGTTGATGGTGGCAGTGTTAGCTTTGAGGTCAGCTCATGCTGTCAACCATAGTGCCCATGTCTAGCCTCTCTGTATGGCTTGAACTTCCTACTGCCTGGCAACTGAATTCCCAGAGAGAATATCATCAGTTTGACTCAGACAGCATTACATTTTTTTTTTTTAAGATTTAGCCTCAGAGTTCTCAAAATACAATGTTTGCTGCATTCTGTTGGGTAAGCAAGTTATTAAAGATAGTCCATAAGCAAAAGGAGATGAATTAGCCTCCATATCTTGATGAGAGAAGTGAAGATAAGAGACAGAAGGAAGATAACAAAAGCCACTATCTTTTGGGAATATCCATAGAAAATAATATATCAGTAAACAAATTTGTTGATATTAATATGAATGCTACTATTACTAGCAGAACCTTTCAATATTTATCTGTCCAATAAGATTTCATTTTTTTTGAAGAAATTTACTTATTTCAAAGGCAGAGAGAAAGAGTGACAACTCCCATCTACCAATTCACTCCCTAGAAACCCATAACAGCTGAGGAGCTAAAGCCTGGAGCAGGGAACTAAATCTGGGTGTCCCACAGGAAGCCTACTACTTGATCCATCTCCACTGCCTCCCAGGTGGTGCATTAGCAGGAAGCTGGAAACGAGCTGGAACCAAGAATCGATTCAGGCACTCTGATGTATAATGCAGGCATGCTAGCCAGTGTCGTAAGTGCTAGGTCAGGTGTGTACTCCCAAAAGTGAGATTTTTAATGACAACATGTATGTAAAGTGTTTGGGACATTCCTTAGAATTTTCAATAATGCAAAAATGTTTTACAAATGATGTTAGTAATCTTAATATCCTTATATGTGTATATTTTAGTTTTGCTAGTAATTTTTAGTCATCACACACAACCAAGAAATAATGATTTTGTGAATAAATTGGATTTTTGCCTTTAATTGAAATTATTTTATTATTGAAGATTTAACGTTATCCCTAGAAGAATAGTTGATTTAGCATTTCAATCCGAACTTGCTGAATGTGACAATGCACACAATAGATTTTAGATATTATAATACGCTGACAAATATTTATTCATAAAATACTGTTTAAAACATTGAAAAATATTACTGATAACATTTAAAGAAAAACAAAACATCTCATTTTTCCACACACAGCAATATTATACCATGTTGCAATACAGAATAATAAATATGAGGAAAATATAAAACTTAACTGCGGTATTTCACAATAATGTCACTTAATTGCTATGTCATACATTTTTAAGACTTGAGTTTTTTTTTTTTTTCATTTTTTACATTTAAAAGTGAGCCATGGGATTGATATTGTGGTGCAGTGGGTAAACATCCATTTGGAATGCCAACATCTTGTATCTGCCAATTCGAATTCTAGCTGCTCTGCTTCTGATCCAGCTCCCTGCTAATATGCCAGGGAAGCAGCAGAAGATGGCCCAAGAAGAAGATGGCCCTTCCCACCCATTTGGGAGACCAAATGGTATTCCTGGCTTTTGGCTTCAGCCTGGACTTGCCCTGGTTTTTCCAGCAGTTGTGGAGCGAACCATCGGATAAAAGATCAGGCTCCCCACTCCAGCACCATCCTCTGATGTACTGCCTTTCAAATAAATGAATCTTCCTCAAAAATATTTTTAAAATATTTTTAAAGATTTACTTTATTTGAAAGAGCAACATAGAGAGATGATAAAAGAGAGGTCTTGGATCTGCTGGTTCACTCTCTAATGGTCACAAATGCCAGAGTTGGGCCAGGCTGATGCCAGGAGCTTTCTCCCAGCCTCCAATGTGGGTGCGAGGGCCCAAAGAGTTGGGCCATCCTCTGCTGCTTTCCCAGTCCATTAGCAGGGAGCTGAATCAGAAGTGGAGCAGCTGAGACCTGAACTGGTGCCCATATGAGATGCTGACACTGCAGGGGGCAGCCTAACCTGCTGTACCACAGTACTGGACCCTCAAAAAATAATTTGAAAAAAAATGAGCCAAGAGTGTGCCAGACCTAATAGTATTTAATTCCAGGGAAATGGTAGGTATTTTGTTTCTCTTCCTCTGTGGCTTTTGTCAAAAACTTTTACTTTTAACTCTCCTCTTACATGGATTCTCACTGTACTGTGTAATGGATGCAATGTCCCTGTGAAAGCCTGTGACCACCGCCACCTGAGGGGAATGGAAAAGGGTTGGCTAAGCTGACTTTCTCACAGATCCTCTTTGAGGAACTATGCGGAGGGCATCAGTAAGTAGAGGAGAAAGGCAGCCCTTTACTTCAGACCATTCAGTGCAGAGTCAACCTTTAACCAGCCTCACAGGCTTTTAGTTTGATTAATACTTTAATTTTGTCGCAAAGAAATTACAAATTGAAAATATCTATTAGGTCATCTGGCTCGGCACTTCCGCATTACAGTATTCATTATGGCATATAATTATCATCTGTGAGAAGAAAGGTAGAAAATTTGACCTCTGCCATTCACTATGACATGTCCCAATTTCCCTTAGTCAGTAAAGCCATTGCTTAATATGTCTTTTAGATTTCTTATTTTTCCTCATGTTCTATGTTAATTCCACATAATATTTGGCTGATAAAGGGAGTGAATTTCAAAATGAGAGGAACATTAGTTTGGCATGGGTAGCTTGCTGTAACTCAGGTCCATCTACCATAAACATAGCAATAATAATCACTTTGTAGCCTAATTCTAATTTTATTATGGCATTTCTCTTCTCTCAACCCCAGTATCTGCTTCTAGACCAGTTTTATACCTTATATCAAGAAAATTGCAATACCAGCTTAACAGTCTCATTCATGTTAATCTCATGCACTCTATGCTTTACAATGATGCCAATGACAGTGTGCAAAATACAAATATAGATACCATCTAAAGAAATGTTGTGAGGGTCATCTTTGACTCCTCTTCTATCTCTTTTTGTGCATACATAGTTTCTTGCAGCCACACTGGATTTTACCATTCCTGAAATTCATTTCCCCTTCATAACTGACTCTTTGTAATCATTATGATATCTGTTGAAATATTACCTCCTTAGAGACTGGTGTTGTGACATAGTGCGTAAAGCTGCTGCCAGCAACACTGGCATCCCATATGGGTGCCAGTTCATTACCTGTTTACTCCACTTCCAGTCAAGGTTCCTGCTAATGGCTTAGGAACACAGCAGGAAGTTGGTCAGGTGCTAACACCCCTGCTACTCATTGGGGAGAACTGGATGGAGCTCCTGGCTCCTGGTTTCAGCCTGGTCCAGCCCCAGCCATTGAGGCCTTCTGGGGAGTGAACTAGCAGATGGAAGATCTCTCTCCCTCTGTTTCTCCCTCTCTCTCTGTAATTCTGGCTTTCAAGTAAATAATTAAAATCTTTTTTAAAAAAACAAAGAAATACTACTTCCTTAGAATTCACTCTAGCTATAGTAGTGTCCATTCTTATCATATCACTTTAGTTTTATTCATAGTATCATAGCATCATCGAGTCACTGTTTATTTAATTATTTATTGTTTGAGCTATCAACTAGAATGTATACTCCAGAGGACTGGTATGGTTTCTAAATTAAATTTTAACACCAGTTCTTATGAACTAGATACAGTTCAAGATGTTTATAATGTATTAAATGAATGAATTGGAGAAGTAATGTGCCTTGTGAAAGCAGTACCTACAAGGCAATCATCATTCATTCATTCACAGCAGGATCAACATGAATATCATATTTTTCTTTTTTTTAAAGATTTTATTTATTTGAGAGGTAGAGTTACAGACAGTGAGAGGGAGACACAGAGAGAAAGGTCTTCCCGTCCGTTGATTCACTCCCCAAATGGCCGCAATGGCTGGAACTGCACCAATCCTAAGCCAGGAGACAGGTGCTTCTTCTAGGTCCCCATGTGGGTGCGGGGGCCCAAAGACTTGGACCATCCTCCACTGCTTTCCCAGTCCATAGCAGAGAGCTGGATTGGAAGAGGAGTAGCCAAGACTAGAACCCGCACCCATATAGGATGCCGGTGCCCAGGCAGAGGATTAATCTGCTGTGCCACAATACTGGCCTCTGTGAATATCATATTTTTCCCTTTGCCTATGAGCCCTGAGCCTATGATACTACCCACACTTCTCAGGTTCTGTGAACTCTACCAAACTTTTCCTTGTGAATTGTAATTCATTTCCAAATAAAATAGTTAAACCATGTTTCTTTTACTAATTCTCAGCCACATTTTTAGATGGCTAATAAAATTTTTGAAATACATTTTATTATTAACTTTTACCGTGATAGTATATCTAATGAGAAAGTCAAAATTTATATCTTGGGATTCTACCTACTAGAGAGACTATGAGAAAGTGCAAAGAAAAGAGTCAAATCAGGGTTTGAATCCCAGTTCATCCATTTCTTAAAATTAGGTGATACTAGCTTAGCACTGCATGCTGTGGTTTTTGAATTTGTATATTCTCACTGGAATTTTTGTTAAGATTGCCTGGAACATGTTAACTTGGCTCTTACGTGGTACTCAATAAATATCAGTTTCATTCTTTCCTTCAGTACCACAAGTTGAAGTGTGATCTCCCAAATCAATGTTGAAATCCCAAATCCCAGTACTTCGGAAGGTGACCTTATTTGGAGAGTTATCATATATGTAATTAATTAAGTTGATGTTTTACTAGAGTAGTATAGATTCTTTTTTTTTTCTGAAGAATTTTTTTTTGTTTTTTGTGTGTTTTTTTAAATTTTTTTTATTTAGTAAATATAAATTTCCAAAGTACAGTTTATGGATTACAATGGCTCCCCCCTCCCATAATTTGCCTCCCACTCGCACCCCTCTTACCTCTCGCTCCCTCTCCCATTCAATTCACATCAAGATTCATTTTCAGCCGGCGCCATGGCTCACTAGGCTAATCCTCCGCCTTGCGGCGCTGGCACACCGGGTTCTAGTCCCGGTCGGGGCACCGGTCCTGTCCCGGATGCCCCTCTTCCAGGCCAGCTCTCTGCTGTGGCCAGGGAGTACAGAAGAGGATGGCCCAAGTACTTGGGCCCTGCACCCCATGGGAGACCAGAAGAAGCACTTGGCTCCTGCTCCAACCGCGGCGGCCATTGGAGGGTGAACCAACGGCAAAGGAAGACCTTTCTCTCTGTCTCTCTCTCTCTCAGTGTCCACTCTGCCTGTCAGAAAAAAAAAAAAACGATTCATTTTCAATTATCTTTATATACGGAAGATCGATTCAGTATATACTAAGTAAGGATTTCATCAGTTTGCACCCACACAGAAATACAAAGTGTAAAATACTCTTTGAGTACTAGTTATAGCATTACTTCACATTGGACAACACATTAAGGACAGATCCCACATGAGAAGTAAGTACACAGTGACTCTTGTTGTTGACTTAACAATTTGACACTCTTGTTTATGGCGTCAGTAATCTCCCTAGGCTCTAGTCATGAGTTGCAAAGGCTATGGAAGCCTTTTGAGTTTGCCAACTTCGATCTTATTCCTACAGAGTCATAGTCAAAGTGGAAGTTCTCTCCTCCCTTCAGAGAAAGGTACCTCCTCCTTTGATGGCCCCATTCTTTCCACTGGGATCTCACTCGCAGAGATCTTTCATTTAGGTCTTCTTCTTTTGTTTGTTTGTTTGTTTGTTTTCCAGAGTGACTTGGCTTTCCATGCATAACATACTATCATGGGCTCTTCAGCCGTATCCAAATGCCTTCAGGACTGATTCTGAGGCCAGAGTGCTATTTAGGACATCTGCCATTCTATGAGTCTGCTGTGTATCCCGCTTCCCATGATGGATTGTTCTCTCTCTTTTTGATCCTATCAGTATAGAGTAGTATAGATTCTTAATCTATATTTCACATGTGTATATTTCAGTAACTTTTATTTATTAAAATATTTTCAGAAACTTTTACATAAAGTGTTAAGGAAATCATATTCTAAGATTTATGAGACCAGGAAATCCAAGTTTTAGATTCCATGTTGCCATTAACTGTAGCATAACCTTAATTATTCTAGTTATTCTAACACTGACTGCTTTGGTCTTAGTTTTCTTTTTTTCTCCCTTTTTCACCTAGAAACCTTTTATTTAAGGTATACAATCTTCATGCATTTCATATATATGAATTTAGAGTCATAGTGAATCTTCCCATCCTACCTTCCCTCCCACCTGCATTCATACACTTCCTCCTCTCTCTTCTATTTCAGTTGTTATTTTTTATAAAGATCTTAAAAAAAGATTTATTTTTACTTATTTTGTAAGACAGTTACAGAGAGAGGTAGACACACAGAGAGGTTTTCCATCCGTTGGTTCACTCCCCACATGGCCACAACTGCTGGAGCTGTGCCAATCCGAAGCCAGGAGCCAGGAGATTCTTCCAGGTCTTCCTCGTGGGTGCAGGGGCCCAACGACTTCGACCACCTTCCACTGCTATCCCAGGCCATAGCAGAGAGCTGCATCAGAAGAGGAGCAGCTGGGACTAGAACAGGTGCCTATATAGGATGCTGGTGCTTCAAGCCAGGGCTTTAACCCTCTGTGCCAACAGTGCCGGCGCCAAGGGTAACATCTTAAACCATTATGTCTTAGAAGGTTACAAGAATATGTTTTTTAAACATTTTCTATCAGTGAGTTGAGTAAATGAAGACAATCCCTTAATTCATTTTTTGTTGAATACTCAAACCATCATGCTTTTTATGTTACCACCCCTGTCTTTTTCTTTCTATATCCACCTTTCAGAGGTCCTCAATTCCCACACCATGTTCCAGCTGGTCAATGATTTATCACGACCAACAGGAGAATCTGTTGCTTCTCATAGTTCAACAAAGGCTTTTCAGTTTACCTGTGAATCTCTTGATATTTGTCCATCAAGATAGTAATTATTCATCTGGCAAGGGTTTCTCCTCCTTTTCCTCTCTGTTCCTCTAGTTTCTTTGATTTCTGGACTAGAGAACCATTTCTTCTAGACAATTCAGGACCACACTATTCCTAAGCCTATTGTAGTACTTCATTTATTCAATTTTCATGTTGTAACTCCTACATTAAACTAATTGTAACACACATTGTGTGTCCATCTCCATGCTTTCCAAAGTTTCATAAGCTCACTCCTTAAAAACAATTTGAGGAATATGTGAAATTATTCTAATTTGCGGATTCTGATTTGCTATAATAAAATATAGAATCTATCACAGTTCTTGAAAAAGTTATGGCTTCAACATGGACTGGTTCTGTAAATTTAAAATATGTAAGAAGTCTTCTTTGTATTACTCTATTCCGGTTTTCATTACCCTGCCAAAATAATACAATATCATGTGTGTCTGATAGGATTCGAAAATCTCACATCCCATAAGAACATACTAACAGTTGTGTAAGCACACTGCTCAGTTTTTTTTTTAAATGCCTACAACATTTTAAAAAAGATTTAGTATAGTCATTTTCTCAACTACTGAACTGGAAACTCTAATGAGCTACTCTTTAACTAGGATACACATGATTCCTTCTGTTCTCCCCACCCCCACCATTCATAAAGAATATTTTCAGTATTAGGCATTTGCCATTGTGTTTAAGACTCTGCTTGGAGTGCCTGAATTCTGTATTAGAGGGTTTGGGTTCAGGTTCATGTTCTGCTCCTTATTCTAGCTCCTTGCATGTGCATACTCTGGCAGGCAGCTGGTGATAGCTCATGTAGGTGGGTTCCTGCCACCCATGTGGGAGACCTGTATGGAGTTAGCCGCTAATTTCAGCCTGGCCCAGTCCCAACTGATGTGGGCATTTGAAGAGTGAACCAGAAATCTCTCTCTCTCTCTCTGTCCTTTTCAAATGAATTAAAAATAACTTTTAAAAAATATGTATTTATTTATTTGAAAGTCAGAGTTACACACAGAGAGAAGGAGAGGCAGACAGAGAGAGGTCTTCCATCCACTGGTTCACTCTCTAATTGGCTGCAACAGCAAGAGCTGCGCCGATCTGAAGCTAGGAGCCAAGTTCTTCTTCCCTGTCTCCTACACGGGTGCAGGGTCCCAAGGACTTGGGCCACAGCAGAGTGCTAGATCAGAAGTGGAGCAGCCGGTTCTTGAACCGGTGCCCATATGGGATGCTGGCACTACAGGTGGTGGCCTTACCTGCTATGCCACAGCGCCGGCCCCAATTAAAATAACTTTTTAAAAAGCAAAGAATATTTTTAGCTTCTCTCTATTCTCTTTATTCCCACATATGATAATTATGATTAAAACACTATTGCTAAAGAAACCACTGCTACCACCACCATGAATCTTCATTAGTGGTATGATTTATCAATTAATTTATTGTTTAAGATTTATTCATTCATTTGAAAGGCAGAATTGCAGAGAAGCAGAGGCAGAGGCAGAGAGAGGTCTTCCATCCACTGGTTCACTCCCCAGATGGTTGCAATGGCTGGAGCTGTGCTGATCGGAAACCAGGAGCCAGGAGCTTCCTTCAGGTCTCCCACGTGGGTGCAGTGGCCCAAGGACTTGGGCCATCTTCTACTGCTTTCCCAGGCCATAGCAGAGAGCTGAATTGGAAGTGGAGCAGCCAGGACTAGAACTGGCGCCTATATAGGATGCTGGTGTCGCAGGTGGATGATTAACCTGCGCCAAACAATTCCTCTCATCATAGTCCATGAAACAAATTTGCCTGTTGTCCATGCTGTTTTGCCCCTACAAGGAGATAGTATAATGGAATCACACAGCATGATCTGCCTTATTTTAATAATAATAATAATAGTAATAATAATAATAATAGAATAATGCGTTTGAAACATCATCATTGTTACTCAGTACACAAACAATTGTTTCCTTTTTAATTGATCAGCAAATAGTAAGCCATAGTAATGATTTTAATATATATAATCATATTACATAAATGTCATCAAAAGAATGGTCCAGATTGCTACTTGTCTCAACAGAATGGAAGAGTTCCTGTTCAGCATCACTGGAAATTTGAGTAAGTTTAACAGGATGCAGTGAAATTTTGGTCAGGAAACCTTAAAACTATGACACATTTAGTCTGTGTCACCACTTTTCTCTGTTATAACTGGACAATTTCATTTAACTTCTGTTTTATATTGGAAAACCAATTTGTCTCTTCAACTATTAAATTGCATTGTTTCCACATGAACTAGTGGAGTTAGGTCCATGAGCCATAAGTCTCATTGTCTTCATAATATATTTATATGCCTGCTACCCTATTAAATTCTCTCCCTCATTGAAGAGCTGGTTGTTTAGATTATTTAGAAATAGAAAAATAGGGATTTAATATTTGCTACAAACCTACAGATATTTGTAAAATACTGAGAAGTACTTTTCTTGCACTTACCTGTGAATAATGCATATGAGAAGTCTTCAAAACTTAATACAAAATGTGTTATAATACCTTTTTCTCTTTTGATATACATTTCAAACGAAAGGGAGGGTGTTAGGGAAAGACAGAGACATTTCCCTTTGGCTGGTTCATTCCCCAAATCCTTACCATGGTCAGGACTTGGCTGGGTGAACGGCTGAAGCTGGGAACCCAGTCCAGGTCTTTCACATGGGTGGCTGGAACCCAACTACTTCAGTAATCACCTGCTGCCTCACAGGTTCTACATCAGCAGGAAGATGGGTTAGGAGCTGGAGGCAAACTTAGGTACTCCAATACAAGATCCCATTATTTTTTTTTCTTTTTCTTTTTCTTTCTTTTTTTTTTTTTTTTGACAAGCAGAGTGGACAGTGAGAGAGAGAAAGAAAGGTCTTCCTTTTCCATTGGTTCACTCCCCAATGGCTGCTGAGGCCAGCGCACTGTGGCCGGCGCACCACACTGGTCTGAAGCCAGGAGCCAGGTGCTTCTCCTGGTCTCCCATGTGGGTGCAGGGCCCAAGGACTTGGGCCATCCTCCACTGCACTCCCGGGCCACAGCAGAGAGCTGGACTGGAAGAGGAGTGACCAGGACAGAATCCAGCGCTTGCTACCAGGACTAGAACCCTGGATGCCGGCGCCACAGGTGGAGGATTAGCCTATTGAGCCACGGTGCCGGCCAAATCCCATTATTTTTAATTTCTATTTTTTTCATGAATTTTTGAAGTACCCTTATATATGACAAAATCATAAATATGTGTGTATGTTATATATAAAATATGTGTTATACATGATATACATGAGATAATAAACACTAATTGTACAGGAATAATAATATGTTTATATTTATAGAGTTCACATTTAAAGAGAGAGATAAAAATGCAGATATGAGGTAGTATTTTCAAATTATTTTTGGAAGAAGCATAGGAAACAAAGGTAGGAGGAAGAGGTAATTTATCACATAAGACTGGGACTTTGAGAACAAATGCTCTTTGGAGTCACTCATCATTGACACCATTATTCACCTTCAAGATAAACAATAATAATATTATCATGGTGCTGTCTCTGAGAGGTAGTGGTCTTACATTTTGAGAGAAGAAATGTCCTAATTTTTAGGGGGAGACCCCATTCTTATTCCAGGTAAACTTGCATGGATTCAAAATCTGTTTGTTCTCCACTAGAAATAAACACTTTCCAGACAGACATCGGATCTTTGCATTGACTTTATTGCTAAGATCTAGGCCAGTAAAGGGGATTCACAGTGAGTGAGCTATGTGATATGTCTCTTCTTAAGTTGAGGAGCATTGAATGAAGTTGACTTTATCTTTCTGTTTAGGAATATTTTATCCTAACTTCACTTTTCTTCTCACCATTGTTTCCTCACCTTACTGCCACCCCCTCACCAAAAAAGATCTCTTTATTCCAAAGATGTTTTTTGAGTGCCCATTTTGTGCCAACAACCGTTAGGTATCTGGGTTGACTTTAAATAGAAGAATGTTCTAGATAAGCACCTCTTACGCTATCCTTGCTTGTGCTCTGTGGCTTTCTTGATATGATTTTTGAAATATTAGGAGAACAGTGCAGAGATTGTTGTACAGTAGGTTAAGCTGCCTCTTTGGACACTCACAATCCATATTGGAGTGTTCATTCAAGTCCTTACTACTCCACTTCCAATATGGGATCCTACTAATGCTCCTTGGAGGCAGCAAGTGATGTGCCAAGTACTTGGGCCCCCTACCATCCATGTGGGAGATCTAGATGGAGTTTCCTGCTCCTCTCCCTCTCCCTCTCCCTCTCCCTCTCCTCTCTGCTTTTCAAATAAAGAAATCTTTAAAGAAAAAAAGAATTAGAGGGGAGAGCTACTCTGCTATGGCCCGGGAAGGCAGTGGAGGATGGCCCAAGTCCTTGGGCCCTGCACCCGCATGGGAGACCAGGAGAAGCACCTGGCTCCTGGCTTCGGATCAGCGAGATGCGCCGGCTGCAGTGGCCATTGGAGGGTGAACCAATGGCAAAAAGGAAGACCTTTCTCTCTGTCTCTCTCTCTCTCACCACTCTGCCTGTCCAAAAAAAAAAAAAAAAGGGGGGGGGGGACAGCTAGTCCTTATTGTCTGAGAGACAAGAATAAAAACCATTTATAAGTACTTAATCTTTACTTAATAATTTTTAGTTAAGTCTATACAAATGTGTTTAAACTAAAATTTTATAATACTATTGTAATGGATGAACCATGCCCCTCCCTCAAAGGACTATTTTGAAGTTCTAATCCTAGAACCCCATTATGTGACTTTGTTTAGATATAGAGTATTCATAGAGATAGTCAAGTTAAGATGAGGACATTAGGAGACCACTAATCCAGTGTGACTTATGTCCTTGTGAGATGAGGAAATTTGAACACAGATACACACTTCAGGAAAATGATGGGGAAAACACAGGGAGAAGACAAAAGAGGACTGAAATAGATCCTTCTGTCATGACTTCTGATGCAACCAACTCTGCCATCAACTTGCTCCTCTACATGTATTTAGAGAAAATAAATTCATGTTGCTTAAAACAAGCAGTCTCAGGGCTGACGTTCTGGCATAATAGGTTGAGCCAATTGCCTGCAATGCTGGCATTCCATTTGGGTTGCAATTCAAGTCCCAACTGTTCACTTCCAGTCCAGCTTCTTGCTAATGGCTTGGGAAAAGCAATGAAGTATGTCCCAAGTGCTTGGGTCCATGCTACCTTTTTAGGGGACCTAGAAGAAGTTTCTGGCTTTGACTTGGCCCAGCTCTGGCTGTTGTAGCCATTTGGGGAATGAACCAAAGGCTGAGAGATCTCTCTGTCTCTCTGTTAAATAAAAAAAAAAAATCTTAAAAAAAACCACAATCTTTATTTATAACAGCTGTGGGAAACTAATACACTGCCATAATCCCTGAATAATTTTTATTTGCAGTATAAAAATAATTTTTGAAAATAGTCATACTTGGCCGGCGCCGTGGCTCAACAGGCTAATCCTCCGCCTTGTGGCACTGGCAACCGGGTTCTAGTCCCGGTCGGGGCACCGGATTCCAGGCCAGCTCTCTGCTATGGCCCAGGAGTGCAGTGGAGGGTGGCCCAAGTGCTTGGGCCCTGCACCCCATGGGAGACCAGGAGAAGCACCTGGCTCCTGCCTTCGGATCAGCGCAGTGCGCTGACCGCAGCGTGCTGGCCACGGTGGCCATTGGAGGGTGAACCAACGGCAAAGGAAGACCTTTCTCTCTGTCTCTCTCTCTCTCTCACTGTCCACTCTGCCTGTCAAAAATAAAATAAAATAAAATAAAATAAAATAAAATAAAATAAAATAAAAAAATAGTCATACTAAAATTTTAAATACAACTTTGAAGGTGATTTTGAAAAAATATATTCTCACATCTCAGACATTTGGAATATACACTAAGCTTTGAATATAATGTATGAAAACAAGTGTTTATGCTCAATTGGAGACCTGCATCAAGGCCACAATGCCTTTCTCAACCAGCTGCTGCTTCCTTTGACATTGCATTCATTCAACTCAGTATATTTGGAACTGTGTCAGAATCTGCAGCCATTGTGTGAGGGACTGAAGCATCAAGACCTAGGCAACATCTATAACTGGCACAGTGAAACTGTCTCAAAGGACCCTTTCTGTAGCCCTAAGGGCTACATGCATCCAGGAAGCATTGAACTGAAGCAGATGTGGATTCCCTACCCACACCCCTCACTCCTGGCTGCCCCAGTTTGGGCCCTTGCCTGGACACTCCCAAGTGACATGTTGAGAAACTGGACCCCTGAATCCAATTTGGGTAATTGGCTTGAGGCAATCACTCTGGAACAGAAAGAAGAGGCTGGATGGTGAAAAATGATATGTACAGAATGAAGGACAGCAGAGGTCGCAAGGGAGGCATTTAGAATGGAAAACAATCAATTGGTAAAAGACAGAGATGAACAGAAAGGGAGATCTTGAAAAATGAGATTTGAATGAGAATAACCAAAGGAGAACAGAAGCATATTCTCTACCTTTTAAAAAATGTTAATTCCTTTCCCACAACCTCTCTTTTACAAGCTGATCTCTCTTGGTGTCTGCACCTTCTAAAGTTATTAATGGCTTTTTTCTCAATTTTTGCTAACCAGGCATGCCAGGATCATCTCTTTTCACCCCTACCTTACTGCTCTTAATGTTTTAGTAAAAGAGTGGTAGACTCCAGCTCCATTCCAAATGCCAGGAAGAATAATTGCCATTTCTGACACTCAAATAATACCTAAAAATTTTGAGAGTGTTGATTAAAGTCCATTTAGAATTCCCACAAACTATGTAAAAATGTGCTTCATTTACAATGAAGGTGGATTAAATTGGCTTAACATCAAAGAGATGTGTGAGTGTATGCAGAATCCACATATCAATGCCTTTGGGGGAATTATTCAGATGCCCACCACCTCACATCCACCCCTCTGTGGTAAGCTGTGGTTTCCACCTAATAATATTTGACCTGCATGAAATATGTGCCATCAGCAGAGCTTAGTCTTATCAATAAAGAAATTTCATCATCTTAGGGAAACATAAAGAAAACAGTTTTATAAATCAAAACCTTCTGATATCCCCACCTTGATTACAAAATGATAAACCACATCATAAAATGAGCATGCTCCAGAGAAACTCACGAATGCATTCTCAGTGCAGTTTAATTATCCAGCATCTCCCACTACAGCCCACTAAAAAGTTATTTGCATGTAAATTCTGTTGGCAGTGTATTATTCTTACAATAGAACAGTACATGGAAAGGACACTTCCAATTACTTGTAGAAACATAAACAACAATATTTTAATATATTTATTTAAATTTTGGTAAGAAGAATATTCTGGAAGACTATAGTAGACTTACTATAATGCTGGTTATGTATTTTTAAGCATATGGTGGCACATTTTAGAGATGTAGTTGCTGCTGCTTTTTTCTTTAATTTATTTCTCTTCTGATGAAATTGTTGTCATTGTTATTTTTGTAGTTACAAATCAATGAAGATCAACTGTGAGTCAGCCACAGCATTCTCATGTTTCCCTTATTCTACAGAGTCGGCCTGTGAGTGGAGTGGAATATATGTTGTGCACATGTGAAAGTGAAGAACAGGGAATAGAAAAGTGATGCACTTAGTGCTTATGTTGAAAAGTGGGACTAGGATTCAAATCCATGACTGCTGGACCCAAGTCCATGCTTTTTCAGCAGCACAGATTCATTCATATTCTCTCCATCCCGCTTCTCTCTCCCTCTCTCTCCTCCTCTCTCTCTCCTTCTCTCTCTCTCCTTCTCTCTCTCTCCTTCTCTCTCTCTCCCTTTCTCCCTCTCTCTCCCCCTCCCCTCTTCTTTTTCCTCTTTCTCCCTCTTTCACTCTCTTCCTTTTTAAAAGAATACAAAAATCACCATTTTAAGTGTACATTTTAATGTGATTTTTAAAAAGATCTATTATTTTACTTGAATGGCAAAGTTTCACAGAGAAAGAAGGAAGGAGAGGGAGAGATCTTCCATCTGCTGTTTCACTCCCCAAATGGCTACAATGGCTGGGCCTGGGCTAAGCCAAAATCAGGAGCCAGGAGCTTCATCTAGGTATCCCACGTGGATGGCAGAGGCCCAAATACTTGAGTCATCTTCTACTGCTTTCTCAGGCACATTAAGAGGGAGCTGGATTGGAAGTGAAACAGCTGGAATACAAACTGGTGCCCGTGTGGAATGCCAGTGCAGCAGGTGGGGCAGGTAGTGGCTAGACCCACTGCACCATGATGCCAACCCCTCAAGTCTTTTTTTTTTTCTTTATTATATTCACCACTGCATAGCCATCACCATTAATTGTATATATTTCCATCACCCTAAAAAGAAACCTGGTACTGTGATCTCCCATTTTCCTCTGTTCCCCAGATATAGACAATGACTAATGTACTCCCAATTTCTATGGGTTTGCTTATTTAGGACATTTCATGTAAATGGGATCTCACACTTTGTTTCTGTTTTTTTTTTTTTTTCTTTTCCCACAGAGTAACACTTTTTAAGACTCACCCATATCATAGAGCAAAAAATAGTGCTGCATTTCTTTTTATTGTTGAATAATAGTCCATTGTTTGGACATACCACCTTTTGTATCCATTTATTGTTTAATAGACATTGTGTTTTTCATCAGATTTACTTTTAGTAACATAAACTGATAGCACAATCTGATAAGTACCCCATGAGCCATGAAAGGCATGAGTTTTTCTTAGTTAATAGCTAACAATTTATCCTACCATGGCTTTCATGGATGCTAGAAGAAGATACAAAACCCCTGATCAGAGACCAAGCATGTTATTGCTTGTGACACAGCATGCAGTGAAAGTGCCATGTTTGCGTCAGTTCCCTGCCCTAAAATTTCTGTGGAGGTTCCTGGAGAGAGCAACCCAGGAGGGTCCAGACTGTGCATGAGTGTGTTTGCATTTTGGCTGAAGAGCGTCAGGTTCAAGTAATGCGAATTTTTATGAGCTGTAGCCTTCTCAAATATTGCTATAGACAGAGATATTATCTTTGTTATATTGGGTTATAAACAAATCTGCCCTTTGCTTTGGAGATCCTTTCATTATTTTCAAGGCACTTTGCTATACAAAACCTTTGAAAAGATAATCTGGATGGATGGGCATTTACACAGTGGTTAGGGTGCCACTTGAGATACCCACATTCCATATTAGAGTGTCTGGATTTGAGTCCTGGCTCCATTTTCAATTCCAGTTCCTTATAATACACATCTTAGGAGGTAGCAGATGATGGCCCAAGTGAGTGACACAGATTGAGCTTCAGGTCCTGGCTTTCGCTTAGCCTGACCCTATATATTGCAGGCATTTGGGGACTGAACTAGCAGATGAAAGGTCTCTGTCTCTGTCTCTGTCTTTGTCTCTGTCTCTATCTCTCCACCCATCTGCCTTTCAAATAAATGACAAATGAATAAGTATTAGAAAAGGAAAGGATAGAGGTTAGTATTGTGGCACATTGAGTTAAGCTGCCACCTGCAACACCAGCAGCTCATGTGAGCACCTATTTTTTTCCCAGCTGCTCCACTTCTGATCCAGCTCCCTGGTAATGCACCTTGGAAAACAGCAGAGGAGGGCCCAAGTTCTTGGGTCCCTATACCCACATGGGAGACCTGGATGAAGATCCAGATCCCTTACTATAGCTCAGCACAGCCTAGCCCCAGCCCTTGTGTTACAGGAACACAGCTGTGGGGAAATTATTGTTACCTCGGTTCTTTGTCTCACATGGAAGAAGAATTTCAAATCAAGAGATTTAAAAGTATTTATTAGAATCAAGGACCTCCAGCCAGAGTGGCATGGAGGGGGCCTTCCAAGAGAAGAAAGAACCCAAAAAGCCCCCTAGCATTCAGGTTTTTAAATACAATTTGTAAGGAAAAAAATACTTGACCATTAGGTTGGCATTCAGTTACCAGGCAGGGACAAAAATGCATCAGAAGGCCTGATTTCCAATTTTCCATCCTGTCTGGCCTGCTAAAACAAAAAACCATATAGAAGTGTGGGATAGGTAACTTGTTTTCACAATAAGCTGTGAACTCAGGTAGAGCTCCCTTGCATTCTCATGGTAAATTTGGAGATTCTGAAGGAAGAAGGGTGGCCTGTTTGTTCTTGCTAAAGCAAATATTTTACACCCCAAATTCCACTGGGATCCCCTGACTACCTATTAACCCATCTGATTCTTCACAATTGTAGCCATTTAGAAGGTGAACCAGCAGATGGAAGATCTCTCTCTCTGTCCCTCCTCCCTTTTCTCTCTCTAACTTTACTTTTCAAATAAGTAAGTCTGAGAGAGAGAGAGATTGAGATTAGTCTGGAAAAATAGGGCATTTAGTGTACTTACAAGATATTAAGAATCATAAGGTGGGATTGGTGTTGTGATACAGTGAGTTAAGCCCTTGCTTGCAACTCCCACATTCTACAACAGAGTGCTGGTTGTAGTCCTGCTTCCAATACAGCTCCTTGCTAATAATGTACCTGGGAAAGCAGCAGGAGATGCCCTAAGGACTTGGGTCCCTGCCATCCATGTGGGAGATCCAGATGGAATTCTTGGCTCCTGGCTGTTGTAGGCATTTGCAGAGTGAACCAGTGGAGGGAAGATCTCTATCTCTGTTTGTCTCTCTGACTTTCAACCTCCAGTCTCAGTCCCTACAAAGTACATATGTTTCAGGTTTTATTTCTCAAAACATTTGGGCAAAGAAGAAGCTACCAAGCACAGCATTTAAGTTCCAGGTTTGCTTGTTTGTTTCACCAAAATTTAGACTCCAGAAAGTAAAGATCTTCCATCTGCTGGTTCACTCCCTATTTGGCTGTAAAAGCTGGGGCTGGGCCAGCCTGAAGCCAGGAGCCAGGAGATTCTTCCAGGTCTCCCACATGGGTACAAGGACCAAAATACTTGTGCCTTCTTCTGCTACTTTCCAAGGCACATTATCAGGGAGCTTGATTGGAAGTGGAGTAGTCGGGATTCAAACTGGCACTAATCTGGATCACTGACATTGCAGGAGCAGGATTAACCTTCTGTCCCACTGCCCTGGCCCCCAAAGTCAATCCGTTAGGGGCCAGCACTGTGGCATAGTGGGAAAAGCCACCGCCTGCAGTTCCAGCATCCCAAACAGGTGCTGGTTGGAGTCTCAGCTGCTTCACTTCCAATCCAGCTCCCTGCTAATATGACTGGGAAAGCAATGGAAAATGATCCAAGTCCTTGGGCCCCTGAACTCAAGTGAGAGACCTGAAAGAAGCTCCAGGCTCCTGGCTTCAGATTCGCCCAGCTCCAGCCATTGCAGCCATTTCGGAAGTAAACAGCAGATTGAAGACACCTCTTTCTCTCTTTCTCTCCCTCTCTGCCTCTGCCTCTCTGTAACCCTGCCTTTCAAATAAATAAATAAATCTTTTGCAAAAAAAAGTCAATCCTTTAAAAAGATCAGCAGTGCTAATTTCAATCACTTACATATATTGGTACTTATGGTTGTCATTTTACTTGATATTTAAAAATCTGTAAAATGGGTATGTATTCAGTTTGCCTCAGAGTAGTTTGTAAGTTTATAATAAAACAATGTGTATGAAAGTACTGTGAAAATGATAATATGTGACTTTACAAACTACTCTTGGAACAATGACTGTTCTTTTTCAAATTTCCTAGCTTTCTTCTGTCTTCTTTTAAAATAAATATAGAGGTGATCATTTTGATCTTGTGACGAATTAGGCTTCTCTGGAAGCCCACTAATGTATTTTGTCTAAGTGGAATTCCACTGTTTTCTTTTCCAGGAATGACTTCTATTTTTACTTTTTGGAAACCAAAATCTTGGATTTCAATTTGTGTTTTTCATTTTCATTTTCATATCCTGCAGTTCATCAGTATACTTCTTAGTTCCCTTAAATTTCAAAGTTCTACTTTCTTTTTCATCTTGATTCTCAGTGTTTTGTTGTTGTTGTTTCATTTTAATATAGAGCAAGCCCAGTCACGAAGAGATGAAACCTAGAGGATGTTCATAAACACTGCCTGGGCTTATTTGCTGCTTAATAGCTAATTGATTTCCCTGTCACCTTTTTATTTTTAAAACAAATTTTAATTTGTCAAAGGTGACTCTCTGACATGCACAGTGGCTCCCCCATCACTCCTTACTCCCCACTTTGATCTCTGGCCTTTGGCTAACATCTTGGCTCTTCTCCTGGGTGTAATTCTCCTGTAAGCTGTGCCATAATTTGACCCTGGAGAAGATTTCTTTCTTGGTAACTGGCTTTCCTCCAAAGGAAAGCAGACTGGAACTAAAACTAAAACGCATTCCTCCCACTCCACTTGACTCTGCCACCCTGTAACTCATCAGATGACACATATAGTAACACTCTGCATAAAATTGCCTTTTAGTCATGCAACAGTTATCTTCAGGCTCCAAACCTATCCAATCTTTCCTACCTCATGTCCTTAATCTTGCAATTACAAGCAACTGTTTTGAAGTCACACATAGTAAGTAGCATACCAGGCTTGGAATTGTTTCAAATTACTTAAATTCTCTGTGCCTTGGATTCTGAATAAAGAAAGAGATGATTTAATAATAATATATGTAAATGACCAGCGGTAACTAGAACTCAATAAATGTTACTTGTTAATCACCATCACTTTTTCATCCTTTCCAAACCCAGACTTTTATACAAATGTCATGTACCTCCGTTTCAGGATCAGGGCTGCAGGATTCTGCTTTGTAGTGGAATCAGCAGAGAGTGAAGCCCAGCTCTGTAAAGCAGCATTTCCAAACATGGTTTGCCATTAGAATCGCCTGAAGAATCTAGCACTTCTTATGCCCATGTTCAGCTGCTTAAATGGGAACCATGCAAGTGAGGCTAAGACACACATTAAAGCTAACCAATATTTAACCTAGGTGTTTTTGCTGTGCAGCTAAGGTTGAAAATCATGATTTTGCAAATAGTCAAGTGAATTGGCTAGAACTATTAGAAGTAAGTTAAGAGCTCTCGCACTGCTTTCTGAAAGCCTGTGATTTGCTTCATGGCAACAGTTTTATTCAGAACAAACAACAAAATCAGAGTTGACCATCTACAAGAAGGAAGCAGGTAGAATTACTGGGGTAAAACATTGGTTAAGATAGTTTTAGAGTGGCTGACTTTGAATATTCAAGCTGCCAGTTATTAACATCATGCCCTTGTCCAAGTTATTCAGTGTCTATAAGACTTCTCTGTTGTAAAATGAGGAAAAAATAGCAATAACATCAAAAAGTATGTTGTGTGGATGGAATATTTCACATATATCTGTTAAGTCATACTTGACTATTAACCAAGTGGGAGCTAGTTTATCACATGGTCCTTTAATCTTGCCTCTGAGGGCACAGAGGGCACAGGGAAACTGAGTGAAGGTGTAAAATTGCATGTTTTATAAAGCTTTTATTGACTTTTTATCAAAAGATAGTATACTTGGAAAGATCAAACTGAAATCATGGCTCAGGATCAAAGGAAGATATTTATCCAGAATATTGTCCCAGATTATATGCAACAATCAAATTTGCATAGAATGTTTTCATATCATGGCTTTCAAATCATATTCCCTTGGAAACAGAATGTTGAAAAATACTCAGTGCACTTCAGTGGCACCACATCCATTATCAGATTATGTGGTCTATGTGGTTGCATCTACATGCCTAATATTATACTAGTTGTCTTAGACTCAAGTGACAACTGTATACATATTTCACAGGCTTAGAGAGATTAAATAATGCAGTTATGATTGTTATTTCTAATCAGCATAAGATATGGCATCTGAGTCCAGATGGGTCTGACTCAAAGTTGTACTTTGAGTCAATGTGATGACAGGGTCAAGAGAAGGACAAGACTACAAAAAATGGAAAGGAGGAGACAGCTGGAGGCAACGTTCTCCTCCTAGCAGCTTTATACTTTTCTTATCATCTCCCTTTTACCCAAGTGCTCTCCCATGTCTTTTTCCAGTTATTCTTCTGGTATTTGTAATGTCATTCAATCTCTCTGTCAATGTCTTTCTTTTCAGTAAGAAAAAATGATAAGCACATTTTCAGAAAAGAGCACAAAGGGAGATTATATATGTTGGTTGAATAATTATTAGAACTCATAGGCACTATTTAAATATTTGGATAAGAGCCCTACACATGGGGCTGGAGATAGAAGAATGGCTTGAAACTCTATCTCCTGCATTGTCTCTATTTGCATAACCAACAGGGCATTGTGTCAGTTTTGGATGAATTAGATTTTCCGCAGAGAAGGTTAAGACAAGAACAGGGGATTATGGTATATTTTAATGAAGTGCTGGACCTAGTGATTCTGCATCAATGTAGTTGAATAATTGCCTGCTTGTGGAGGTTTAGATGATTTGCCCAATTATATAAGCTTTGGAAAAAAACTAGAGTGCATTGATGGTGATTGCTATACAGCAATGAGTGAGAAATCATTCATTAGGGCTGCACATTTTGATAGTTTCTGGCTCTCTGAAGTTTTCTGATTTGAAGCTCTAATCACGCCTGCTTATTCTCCACCATGAGTAAATCATTTGAAAAGCTTGAGACAGATTTTACCCATGAGATTGTACATTTTCTTCCAAGTAAATTGAAAATATTACTTTCAAAAAGTGAAATAAAGCTTTACAATAAAACTTGCACCTGAAAATATTCCTGAGTTCCATATGAAAGAGAAGAAACTTAACAAATGAAACAAAACTTATGAATGATTTTAGCTTGTATTTTATGAATAACTAAAATTGAGATATCACTTGTAGTCTATATTCAGGAAATTATTTGCTATGGTTTTTATAGCTTTGTATTAATAGCTTCTGGATCACCAAAAATTAGACAACACAGAACAATGACTTTTCTGTTAGAGATTTTTGTGTGTGTTTGTGTGAGTGGGGGGTGGTTACAGACCTGGAAACTTCAATAAGTTCATGGAAACTAGAAGTAAAAGATAAATTTGTTTAGGGACAAAAATGTTTTGAATTTTGGGAATATTTTTTCTCATGTGCATTTTTCTGTGAACTTTTAAGGACTGCCTTGCATGCATAGGTTTCAAAATGCTTTTACACCAAAATAAACTCATTTTTCAATTCAATTTTCCACAAATGATTTGAAGTACCCTTGCACAAGATAATATACCATCAGCACCACTGCAATTATCTATAGTTTATTGGGCATTTTCTAAAGATCTCTGGTTCCAGTGATGTAAGATTGAAAAAGAAACAATGTGTAACTTTAAAACACTATCTGAACCACTTGGGAATGATTTTTCAATTTTATACTACTTTTGAGAACAGATGTTACAGTATGATTCAGAAGTTGAGGTTTGATTTAGAGCAAATATCAAAACACATTATCACTCAAGGCTGGAATATATAGTAATAATAATTCTCTACACAAATCAAACATTGTAGCTTTACTTAAAGAACTTTAAACAGTAAAAGTAATAAAAGTAATTTTACAAATAAAATTTCATCTGATCTTAAAATCATTTCAGAATTCAGATGAACTATTTAATTGTTATTATCATTCTTCATAGCAGAAGTTATAAGTGATATTTACTCAAAGCGAATGAGAGGCACTATCTACTATCAATCTGACTATTCTTTGCTTTGTGGTCTTAATGTGATACCATGCTATATGGCAAGTTTTCCATGGTGTTTTCAGTATTTTTGCTTGAAAGAATTCGTTATTTCTTCTTCAATTATTCACTCAAGAAAATTAAACCTTGGATTCAAATTCTGGCTTTGCTTGTGACCCAACTTCCTGCTAATGTACCCTGGGAGGAAACAGATAACGGTTCACATACTGTGTCCATGCCATCCATGTGAGAAACCTGGATTGAATTCCTGGTTCCTGGTTTCATCTTGGCCCATCGCAAGCTGTTGTGACCATTTGGGAAGTGCACCACAGGATGAAAGGCATTTCTCTCTCTCCCTCTCGCTCTCTCTCATTCTCTGCCTTACAAATAAATTAAATGTAATTTTAAAAAAACACAGAAGAAGGCTGGCACTGCGGCTCAATAGGTTAATCCTCCACCTGCAGCACCAGCACACTGGGTTCTAGTCCCGGTCGGGGCACCGGATTCTGTCCCAGTTGCCCCTCTTCCAGGCCAGCTCTGCAGTGGAGTGCAGTGGAGGATGGCCCAAGTCCTTGGGCCCTGCACCCACATGAGAGACCAGGAGAAGCACCTGGCTCCTGGCTTCAGATCAGCGCGATGCGCTGGCCGCACCGCGCTGGCCTCGGAGGCCATTGGAGGGTGAACCAACGGCAAAAGGAAGACCTTTCTCTCTGACTCTCTCTCTCACTGTCTACTCTGTCAAAAACAAAAACAAACAAACAAAACACAGAAGAATAACTATATTAAGCAAAGCACACAGAACGTCTTCCTCTCTTAAGGTATGTGTCCTAATTGTAAGAGACAAAGTGATATTAGTAAAGAGCAGTAATTTAAGTTTCTTTCTTAAAATTATTAATTCAGTTTGGTCTTCACATATGATATGTTTTACGAAGCATCATCCAGCTATATTTGGAGTAGGATTCAGATGTTCTGAATTCTCATATCCTGGAATTATCACTTACTTTAGGATTTCAGCCCTACCCCTCTTACCATGAACTCTAATATCATTATGAATATCATGTAAACAATGCTGACTGTCACGAGCCATCTCATTGAAAATGAAACCATCCAGTAAATAGTAAATCCTAGGAGCACTTTTTTGATAAGAAAACATTTGATTATTTATTTGGTGTCTTTGTTTGTGTGCACTTTTCCTTGCTTTCTTTACTTTTCCCCCTTGCCTAACACAGTGCCAGTCAAGCACACAGTAATTCAGACCTTCACTGCATCTATCTCATATTAGATATGTGAGATTTTAAAATTTTACCTATTAACTTTTGTTCAAGAAGCAGAGAGACAAAGCAAGAGCAAGAGAGAGGGAGAACTTCCATCCACTGGTTAACTCTTCACAACATAGCCAGCACTGGATAAGGCCAAATCAAGAATCAGGAATGCCATCCAGGTCTCCCATGCAGGTGGTAGGGACCCAATCACTTGAACCATCACCACTGCCTCCCATGATTTGTATGAGCAGGAAGCTGTATTACAAAGTGGAGCCAGGACTCAAACCCAGGAACTCTAATGTAGAATACAGGTATCCCAACTGACATCTGAACCATTATGCAAAATACATGTCCCTAGCTTTTTATAGACATATGTCAATATCTGAAATGTTATAAGAATCATAATATTTGTCCCATGTTCTCCAGATTGATAATTTTACCATTTAAATGTTAACCACTATGCATTATGCATCAGAACATCAATTCAACTTTAGCATCTGCTTTATGATATTAAAGTGAAAGCAGTAGGGTAAAGAAGCAAATCTATAGAGGAACAGCATGTCTTGTCAGACAGTTCCCATGTGTTCATTTTCACCAAATTTATATTCCCCAGGATACCTAGGCATCATAGGTGAAAATTTATACATACTTGTTTTGCTTGCTACTGTTTTTGGTTTCTAATGTTTCTAGAAATTTCTTTTTTAAGATTTATTTTTTATGTGAAAGGAAGTATGAATGACAGGGAGAGACACACAGAAAGAGGAAGAAACACACAGAGCAAGAGAAAGAGACATAAGTAAAAAAGAGTGGGAATGAGGATTGATCTTTCATCCTCTGGTTCACCCCAAAAATTATTACAAAAACTGGAGTGGGGCCAGCAGAAGCCAGGAGTCTGAACTCCATCCAGGTCACCTACTTGAGTGGCCATCATCCACTGTGTCTCCAGATGTGTTATCTGAAAGTTGGATTGGAAGTAGAGCATCCAGGACTTGAACTGGCACTCCAGTATAGGATGCTAATGTCACAGGTGGCACATTAGCCTGCTGTGCAATGCTTGCTTTTATTATAGGTACTCAATCTATAAATTCTCTAAAAACCATGTAAATCTTAATTTTTCGTCTGTTGTGTCTCCCTGGCACAGTTTCATAAGTTATATCCTCTTACATTTAGCACATTATCAATTTATCAGTTATGTCCTTAAGTTATGTCAGGTGTTGTGGAATTACCATTTGTTAACATATTTCAGGTACTAACCTCTTGATAGGTTGCAAATTAATCTGATCAGGAACTAACTGATCAAAGATAATAGAAGTTTCTCTAGTGTTGGCAAGAGGCAAGATTTTTCACTGGGTTCTGTAGAGTGGTCACTGAATTGTCTGTAGAGTTTAGAATTATAGATCTGGGAAGTTTATTGGATTTTTCACAGTTCTTACCCACATATCTATTTACTTAGAAATAAGCATTCAACTTATTTGAGACCCAGTTATTTTCAGAATATCCTTGAGAGAATGACATTATTCAGTTATCTGGGCTGGGTTGGACCAAGTCAAAATGAAGAATATTTTTTTAATTATTTATTTATTTATTTATTTGAGAGGTAGAGTTACGCAGACAGTGAGAGGGAGAGACAGAGAAAGGTCTTCCTTCCACTGGTTCACTCCCCAAATGGCCACAATGGCTGGAGCTGGGCCAGTCTGAAGCCAGGATCTAGGAGCTTCTTCCAGGTCTCCCACGTGAGTGCAGGAGCCCAAGGACTTGGGCCATCTTCCACTGCTTTCCCAGGCCCTAGCAGAGGGCGGGATTGGAAGTGGAGCAGCTGGGTCTAGAACAGGCACCCATATGCGATGCTGGCCCCGCAGGCAGAAGATGAACCTATCATGCCATGGCGCTGACCCTGAAGAATAATTTTAAATCTCATTCGCAGCCTCTCAGACAGCAATATGAGTTTCAGCTCACCACACAAATATTCAGCTCTTTTTACAAAGTTTGCTTGTCCATGCAGCTTTACTCATAAAGCAAATAGATATAGTTGTCTGCAAGCAAGAATTATTCCATAAAATGTACACAGGCTGTAAGTCAGCGCCAGAGTTCAGAACCCAAGGCTTTCTCTGGGCAAGCTCAGTTAAGGCAGAGGAACATATCAATTTGTAGACAAAAGCAACCCAGGAGACAAGTGCTGGCCATCAGGACTGAGCATTCTGCAGTTTTAACACCAATGACAAGACTGCCTTCCTAGCAGAGAAACTGGAAAAGTGGCCACTAATTGCTCTGTTCTAGTAAGCATCCTTTCCTGCTTTTGGAAAACAAACAAAAACTAACAATAGATGTTGACACAGTTTTCTCACAGAAACTACATGCCCTTTTCTTAAGCTTTCGTTTCTATCCCTCAGTAATCTCCTGTAGACTTCATCTATTTCTAATTGGAGTGCTGCTCGTCTTGAATTTGCCACCACATTCTAGATGAAAATAGAGGGAGTGAAGTATTTTTTTTCTTTATCACTTCTGTCTCTCACTTCTTTTTTTCTCTTTATTTTTCTTTTTTTTTTTGGGGGGGGGCTATTTCTTTTCTTTAATTAGGTGGAACAGTACTGTATTTTACCATAAAACCTTTACCAAGTCCATTCATACTGAATACTTATTTGCCTTTTTCTATCCAAGAGTCACATGAACAAAATTATGTGGAGTACATGCTGGGAAATGGCCAAAGTATCTAGAGAGAAATAGCAATATTTCATGTTCTTACATATCTGCTGAAAAAGAAACTCTTCAATATAAATGAAAAAATTTAATTATTTGGCTTCCCAAAACTTTTTTTCTGAGCATTTCATAAACTGTCAAAGAAAACCACTGTGTCCTTTCGGTATCCCCAGAGGCATGTCTTTCTTTAAATATATTTTAACAGAATATTTTGTAAATATGAATAATCCTCTTGATAAAACAGTGAAATGCACAGTCTTCATGATACCATATATACAGTGAATCCTCAATTCATTGAATTGTTAGGATAGAAACTATTTCTACATAACCCAATAAATTCAATGTGGTTTTGCTCAAATACGAAGAAGAGTATTAAAAAAGAACAATGTGAAATCACTTGTTCTACCATATATTATGCCTAATTTAAAATAATGATAGCTAAGAGAAATTATTCAAGTGTTAGGAATAGAGATCAAACATAGACAATATGAACAGAAGCCAGAATCCATGAACTGAAGTAAGAAATATATAACAATTAGATTTGGTGCATAAATAGGATATAAATCAGTGACACTTAGATTCTCACCACACTCTTGGAATAATTTGCCATTTGTATGACAAAAAAGTAAAACTAACTGCACACAGTTTTAGGTATACCAAAGATTGAAACATCAAAGGTAAATCTTCAAATTAACAGGAAAAGACTTAAAGACAAAGGCATAAGACTTTAACTGAATATTTTGTGTGAAAATTAAATTTTGCAAAATAAAATACATGTAAAAGTCAAGAAATAGACTAACATAAGATAATTTCAATTATTTAATGTTGGAATCTTAAAATATTAAGAAATCACAGAGCAGAATATACAATCTATTAGAAAAATGGGAACAAATAATTCATAGAGTAAGAAGCCTAAAAGACTAACACACATTTTTAAAAAATCTGTCATAGTTGTCAACAATGAAGTGCAAATTAAAACAAAAATTAAATAGCATTACTCATATACCACTCTGCATGGCAAAATATGAAATTATTTTTTAAATGTTACAATACTAATGTTACATGCATGTAAAATTATCTACTTTCTAAGGTGATCATTTTTTTTTTTTTTTATTGACAGGTAGAGTTACAGATAGAGAGAGAGAGACAAAGAGAAAGGTCTTTCTTCCATTGGTTCACTCCCCAAATGGCTGCCATGGGTGGAGCTGTGCCGATCTGAAGCCAGGAGCCAAGTGCTTCCTTCTGGCCTCCCATGTGGGTGCAGGGGCCCAAATACCTGGGCCATCCTCCGCTGCCCTCCTGGGCCACAGCAGAGAGCTGGACTGGAAGAGGAGCAACCAGGACTAGAACCTGGCACCCATATGTGATGCCAGCACCACAGGTGGAGGATTAACCAAGTGAGCCGTGGCACTGGCCCCACTAGGGTATCAATTTTAACAGTTTACCAGCTGGAACAGTGGTAAGTTCTAGCAAAACCAATAGTAGTTGGTCACTTTAGTCAGGGTATAAACTGAAAACAACATTACAATATTTGGTATTAAACAAAGTATATTACTTATAAAAGAAAAAAAAGAAAATAGCAAATGTCCAGCAAGAAGAGAATGGTTAAATTGTAATATACTTATAAAACCAAGTACAAAACAAAGGCCAATGAAATTATCTAGAGAAGTGGTTTCCATACTTTGGTGTGTGTAAGAATCACCAAAAGAGACAATAACGAGCAAAAAGATGCAGATTTATTACAGTAGGAGTTTTTGGCCTTTGAGATTTTTCTCCCAGTTTCCTTGGTGTTCCTGATACCCAACAATGTGAGGACCACTGAATTGGGAATATCTGTCAGAGAAAATAAATTGCAAAACCTAATATAGGGTGAGAGTAGCAGGCTTCAGAGTGAAATATAAAGTGTGATTTAATATATGTAAACCTTTAAATATTAGAAGACCATATTATATGTAGGAATATCATTTATATGTGTATATTAAAATTAGTATATGTAAGGGATTTAGAAGCATTAAATTCATGTTTGTAATTTTCTTAATAGACTAAAATACAACTCAGAGGCTTTTAAAATAAGACCCCAAGTTTACCTCAACTATCTTGTATATTTTAAGCAGTTGAACTGGAGAAATCATAGTACAATGTTAATAGTCATTGTGGGGCCGGTGCTGTGGCACACTAGGTTAATCCTCTGCCTGCAGTGCCGGCATCCCATATTGGCACAAGGTTCTGGTCCCGGTTGCTCCTCTTCCAGTCCAGCTCTCTGCTGTGGCCCAGGAAAGCAGTGGAGGATGGCCCAAGTGCTTGGGCCCCTGCACCTGCATGGGAGACCAGGAAGAGGCACCTGGCTCCTGGCTTTGGATCGACACAGCTCCGGCTGTTGTGGCCATTTGGGGGTTGAACCATTAGATGAAAGACCTTTCTCTCTGGCTCTCTCTCACTCTCTGTGACTCTACCTAATAAAAAAATACATAATCTTTAAAAAAATAGTCATTGTACTTGAAAACTGGATACTTGTATATTTGAAATATTAGATGAAGAAATTTTAGTAATATAAAGCTGTAAATTATGATCCCAATTTTGTGAAGATATATCTAATAATTTATGTATTTCTTAAGTGGCATGGCCATAGATTATTATCCACTGCTACATTTATATAAATTAATTACTAAAAATTTCTTTGGGCTATGATTAAGGTAAGATAGTATAATATTCAGTGACGTTTATTACCTTCTGTTTAATTTCTATTTTTTATATCACATGCAATTAACACAATAAGTTGATAGCTTATGACTAACTAGAGCTATCAGTCACAGTTTTTAAGCTAGTTTAGATGGCTAAAAATGACATAATTTGTGATTTCCTATATTTTTGTAGATAGTATGATAAATACAGGTTTTAAAATATATTAATAATTGTGTTTATTTTCATAATAATTTTAATATTAAGATTATACATGCACAGTATCGCAAATATGAAGGAATATATACATCCTGACTGACCTTTAATCATCACTTTATTTTGATTAATATTCTACCATTGTAGCAAAAAGAAAATTGAATAGTGTATGCTTACTTGCATGTCTAATTATACAACATATTGGAAAATAGCAAATTGTTGTGGTTTGAGAGTAAGTGGAACATGTAGAATATGTATTAATTTTACTCTTCTAACTAGTGGATTTTTCTAACAAACATCATCAATTATAGAAAGACTGACAGGAATCATTGCAAACTAGGCTTCCTTAAGTCCATTGGGGTAGTCTGGCTACAGCCTAGTGTGCACACCTTAGAAAGTCCCCATCAATAAAAGACATAAAGATAAAAGTCCCCGTCAATTATTCTAAAAGGTCATTTTTCGATGAGGTGTTGCAGGTTGATGTCAAAGATGACTTCTTTTCACTATCAGCCTGATAGAAAATGAAACTTCAATGGTAAGGAGTTGTATTACCTGTTGCAAAATGTGCTGTTTTTAACCCTTCTGAAATAACTGTCAATATGCCTAAAAACTGTCACAACAACTTAAGGGCCAAAACAGGAAAACTGACAATGTCAGAGAGAAAAGAAGTTTGTGTTTGGTTAGTTGGTTTTGGCTTTGGCTTTGGCTCTAATTTGACTTTGGCTTGGGTTTGGGTTCTGTGTTATATGTGTTGCAGATATCAAAGTTTATTACCTGTGAATGGTTCTGGACTTCTCATCCAGATCGGCCTTGATTTTTTGTGAAAGGGCCTTATTAGAAAGAAGCAGAAATAGAAAGACAAGACAAAGTTTGGAGGAAAGACGTGATGAGAAGGGCTAGGAAGAACTTTGGGCTCAGCGTCTTTGTCTTATCCCTCACTCGCTTTTGCAAGGAATCTCAGAAGGGGAGGGGAAGACAGAGAAGGTACTGAATGATCCAGCCAGAGCATAGCATTTTCAGTGTAATAACCAGGGAGTCATTCTGGAAAAATTGTGTAATGTCGGCCGGCGCCGCGGTTCACTAGGCTAATCCTCCACCTGCGGCGCCGGCACTCCTGATTCTAGTCCTCTTCCAGTCCAGCTCTCTGCTGTGGCCCGGAAAGGCAGTGGAGGATGGCCCAAGTGCTTGGGCCCTGCACCCGCATGGGAGACCAGGAGGAAGCACCTGGCTCCTGGCGTCGGATTGGCCATTTGGGAGGTGAACCAATGGAAGGAAGACCTTTCTCTCTGTCTCTCTCTCTCACTGTCCACTGTGCCTGTCAAAAAAAAAAAAAAATGTGTAAGGTTGTTTTACAATGTGAGACAGAGCAAGATTTGATTTTTTTTAGAATTTACCAGTGAATTGGTTAAGGCTGGTAGATGGTCTTGGATGAGTTACTTTGAAAGAAATGTAATATTAAAGGTGCAAAAAAATGCCTTCTTGAGTAATATTTATAAGAGCCTAAGATCAAAAATTTATATAAGCTGTCATTTAGCATTAAAATTAAATGGAATAAAAAGCTACTTATTAAATTCAAGGCAATGCCACTTACAGTTTTATCTTTTTTTTTTTTTTTAATCATCTTAGTATAGTGGGGGGTGTTTAGTCCTGGGCTGAGATCTGAAGCCCTGAAGTTTGGTTGTGGTTCGGGGGGCTTTATATGGAAAAAGAGCTGAAACTTTAAGGACTGGAGGATCC
Organism: Lepus europaeus; assembly: GCF_033115175.1. Lineage (NCBI taxonomy): Eukaryota > Metazoa > Chordata > Mammalia > Lagomorpha > Leporidae > Lepus > Lepus europaeus. The sequence goes on from NC_084845.1 coordinate 49,002,979, forward strand.
TGGAAAATACAGTGGGTTAAAAGCAGTTTGACTTCAGAGGAAGAATGAGTGATCTGGCTGATAACATCATTTTGTACACCCCTTTAGCCATTTTGTATCTACATTCATGGAGTTCTCACCTGAGGCCGGTGCAACTCTGGCCTCCAGGAGATAGTTACCAATGTCTGGAGACCACTTTTCATAACTGGAGAGATGGAAGACAGAGCAGAGGACAGGGATGTTACCGAACATCTTAACACCCAAAACAGTCTTTCAGAACACAAAAATATCCATCCTGTAATGTTAGTGATGATGAGAGTAAGAAACCCTGATATATAAGGAAAAAGGTATAATGTTATATAAGCCATAAGGCTATATAAAGTATTAGGTTATGTGCAGCTCTTTTAAAACTACATATAAATGAACATTGTATGCAGCATTCTGTAAAAAAAAAAATCTAATCTGATGCCTTCTAAGTTGTTTATCTTTCCCTTAAATAATTGTATAGCTAAATGGAAAAGTTCTAGTAATTCATTAAATCTTAAGAAGAGAGCTTGTGTGAAGTGATGTTCAGGTTTTAACAGTGTCTTCAAATTAACATTTGCAAGAATGTATCATTTAATTCTAACTCCACAATATAAATAATTATTGAACTCTTAAAAAAAAAGATATTTGTTGAACATGTTTAATACTGAGTCCTCTGCCTTCAGCAAGAACACAATGTAGCTTGGTGATTTGCTGAGCAAGTCTCTTATTAGTTCATTATAATAGGAACTGTTTAGAGCTTTAGGACTCTATTTCATGTAAAATAAAATCTTTTAAAATATACTCCAGAAGTGAGAAAGCCACAGACCTGTATAAATCAGTATGATAAAAAGTATACTCATAGCTGAATTGTCATATCATGTGAGAAATACTTAAATGAATTATTTAGGTATAGACTATCAGGTCTATACTGAATTATCTCTTGTATTTCCCTGATGATTGAGGAAAGGTATACTGAAGAAGTCTAACTAAAAATAAAGTATTCAGCATGGAAAAGTGAAGGTAAGAAGAGGACAAATAAATGTGTGCTGTTGGGAATGCTAGAAAGTAAATTATATTTGAAAAAATTGTGGAAAATGAATAAGTTCTTAAAATATGTTTAGTGACATAATTATTGTATATGACTACATAGCTCTTAAAAATAAATAGATATCTTCTTGGCTCTACGTGCTGCCCTAAATTTAATAAATACAAAGGCAGTGAGTTTAGTAACCTACAGGATAACTCAAAGGCAACATCAGAAATGATCATGTCTACAGGGCCAAGGAGTTCAAGCCCAGGAAAGCAGTCAAACATTCTTGGGACAATATCTTGATCTCTCTTCCACATTCCCCTTGTCAGTGTGGGAGATAGGCAGGTTAGCAGAATACATTTACTGGAGTAGTTGGAAAGAAAAAATTAGAATTTTTTTGTTTGTTTAAAGTCGTTCTTGGATGAGAAATAGCCTACCTTTACTTTATTTTCAATGATGTAAATTTTTTCAGTTAAAACATACATCCACTTCTCCAACATAATATCTGCATTGTCTTCTTTATTAGTGTAACATAAGCTTTTCAAATTGTAATTTATGTGCTGTTGAAATTTTTGGCAGAATCCTTAGTTGGAAAGAGTTATAAAAACCTCCTGGGAACTCTGGATTTAGTAACAGTATGAGGACTGGGGTGACATTTAAACACCACTAGGGAATCTTCTGAAAAATTAAAAAGGCGGGAATGCTTCTTTCTACCCTTTCTGTCTTAATTGTGTTATCTAACAAGCATAATTGTGTGTGCCAAGAGTTAAAATGGCATGTTATTTCCCTTGATACATCCAGAAAAAAAAAATCAGTTGCTTCCATTAAAAAATTTAGGTTGAATTTCTTTACCTGTTATTGAGTTTGGGTCACAGCTTGCTTTCCCTAATGATATTAGATTTATAGTCCCTTCTTTATACATGTATTATCTTTAAGTGTTTTGATCCAAGTTAATAAAATAGAATTGGAGATGTAAGTTAAAGAAGAATAGCACACTAAATGGGTTTTCCATTGATGTTTAAACTGTATCTATTTTAAAAATTAACTAGTAGGAGAGTTGAGTTGCTTAAATAGATTTCCAGAATAAATCAATAAATAGCATAAAAACAGTGGTTCTCAGCTCTAGCTGCAAACTGTAGTCAGCCAAGGAGCATTTTAAACTATCTTCCAGACTCTTTAAATCAGTATGTTTGTTAGTAGACTTTATGCATCAGTGCATTTTTAGTGTTTGAATATGTCAACCATTTGAGATATAATGGTATAAAACAGTATTTCCAAATATGTGCTCTATATAGAGTGGGGGAACTTCAAAAAGTTTAAGGAAAATGCATAGTATGAAAAATTATATATGGATTTCAAAAAAATTCACTGAAAACCTTTGAGATCCATTTTACGTAAACTTTTTGAAGTATCATCATATGCCTACTGAATGAACATTACATGGGGTGCTGATGTCAACCCAGAGACTCTGTATCAAAGTCTGAGGTTCAAGAGTAACATCACCAGTATGTTGGTGTAGGAACATCCTACATGATGAAAAAAGCAAACTCCAAATCCTTTTTATCCCTTGTAAATATTGGCTTAACAACAACACACAAACCAAATTTCTTTACTGAGAACTCCAGAAACCAAATAAGAGCTTGCTGCAGCAACCCAGGTGAACACATCACCTAGAAGTACTTTATCAAAATGGGTAAGAAATTTTGTTATATTTACTCATTACAGCCCCTTCATCTAACAAGCATAACATGCTATTTTTGGAGAAAAACTCCCAAGAAATGTAAAAAAAACTTAAAACTTTACAGGATATCACTAAGTGGATCACTATTTGCAATAAGACACTTTGAGAAGGAGGAGAAAGAGAGAGCTCATTCGAAGAAATCAAGTCTATAAAATCTCTAGATTTGAAGAAGGAAATGAAGATAAAATTTCAAGAAATTTGATGATTTCTATCCAGGTAAAAACCAAAGAAGACTACAACAAGTCTCACTTCAATCAAGCTGGCAAAAATCAGACAAAATGAGAATCCTTAAAACAGCAAGAGAAAAGTGACGTGTCATACAGCAAGGAGCTTTCATAATATTCTCACTTTGAATGAATCAAAATGCTTAACAATAAAAAAACCTGACAACTGGGGCCGGCCGTGGCTCACTTGGCTAATCCTCCACCTGCGGCACTGGCATCCCATATGGGCACCAGGTTCTAGTCCCAGTTGCTCCTCTTCCAGTCCAGCTCTGTACTGTGGCTCTCTGCTGTGGAAGGGTAGTGGGGGATGACTCAAGTGCTTGGGCCCCTGCACCCGCATGGGAGACCAGGAGGAAGCATCTGGCTCCTGGCTTCGGATTGGTGCAGCGCACCAGCCGTAGCAGCCATTTGGGGGTGAACCAATGCAAGGAAGACCTGTCTCTCTGTCTCTCTCTCTGTCTCACTCTGCCTGTCAAAAAACAAACAAACAAACAAACAAAAAAAACCCCTGACAACCAAGAATATTATAATCCGGCAAAATTGTTCTTAAAAATAATGAACAAGTTAAGATTTTTTCCAGATAAATTCATGTAAATCCTAGGGAATTCATCACCATTAGACCTGCCCTACAAGAAATGCTAAAAGGATACTATGAAGTTAGAATGAAATTATTTGAGATAGTAACAAAAATACTTGTGAAAATATAAGACTTGGAGCCCCAGCACTGTGGCATAGTGAGTAAAGCTACCGCCTGCAGTGCTGACATCCCATATAGGTGCTGGTTTGAGACACGACTGCTCCTCATCTGATCCATCTCTCTGCTATGCCCTGAGAAAGCAGTAGAAGATGGCCCACTTGGCCCTTGGGCCCCTGAATCCATGTGAAAGACCCAGAAGAAACACCTGGCTCTGGATCGGCCCAGCTCTGGCCGTTGCGGCCATTTGGAGAGTGAACCAGCGGATGAAAGATCTCTTTTTTTTTTTTACTGGTTTCTTTTTTTTTTTAAACTTTTATTTAATGAATATAAATTTCCAGTGTACAGCTGATGGATTACAATGGCTTCCCCCTCCCATAACTTCCCTCCCACCCACAACCCTACCCTCTCCCGCTCCCTCTCCCCTTCCATTTGCATCAAGATTCATTTTCAATTCTCTTTATATACAGAAGATCAATTTAGTATAAAGATTTCAACAGTTTGCACCCACATAGAAACACGAAGCGAAACATACTGTTTGAGTACTAGTTATAGCATTAAATCAAAATGTACAGCACATTAAGGACAGAGATCCCACATGAGGAGCAAGTGCACAGTGGCTCCTGTTGTTGACCCAACAAATTGACACTCTAGTTTATGGCACCAGTAACCATCCTAGGTTGTCGTCATGAGTTGCCAAGGCTATGGAAGCCTTCCAAGTTTGCCGACTCTGATCATATTTAGACAAGGTCATAAAAGACAGAATGAGGATAGTAACCAATGATCCTAAGAGTGGCATTTACCAGGTTTGAACAATTATACAGCATGAAGTGGGGAAGAGGACCATCAGTACACACAGGTTGGGAGTAGAGCCATTGGTGGTAGAGTAGAGGTTATGATTACAAAGGAATGAGGCCCAAGTACACTAGACAGGGCCTAGAACAAAGGACAGAGTCATTATTAGAGGAGCTAAGAAAGGTGCTGTCTAAGCTACAAGTAATTTTTCTGATTGAGAGGCAAATAGAACCTGATAGAAGGGGCTTGATAATAATCTGGTGGGCTTTAGGCCTTGTAAGTTAAGAGGCCCAGACCTATCTACCTCTTCACATGGGGTATATCCTAAGGGAGGTGTGAACCTCCTAGGGGAAGGCACTCTGTTGACTTTCATTACTTGGCTGGCCTGGGTGGAGAGCTGGCCAGGTAAAGGCAGGGGGCATCTCTAACAAGAAATTTACAGTTCTGCCTGCAATGTTGCTGACCCTACTTGACCATCCCCTCAGCTGCAGTGGTCACTTTGGAAGTTGGGCTGAGTGAAGGGCTTTTCAGCTTAGAGCCAATAAGATCTGTGGCTCTGACCTGGGCATCCTTCGACTCCAGGGCAGGTCCATTTCCAGTGATCCAACTCTTGGCAGAGCTGCCAGGGCTCTTCACAAGCTGACTTCTGCTGAAGCCCATGCTTACCACCTTGAAAGCCACTGCAGTGGACTGGCCTGTTGGGTCTCCTTGAGGGCAGATCACTGTACAGATCAGCCATTAATAGGCCTGCCACCCATTGCTTCTGATGCCTAGCTTTCTTTTCCTCCTGGTTTGTGTTCAAGCAGACCAGAGGATGCAAGTCAAGGGAGTGCCCGTTTCCCATCTCTAATCTTCGGTGGCCTGAACTACAAGTCTATAGTCACAGGCATGTTCTGTAGTAGTTTTTCTAAGGTAGACAATGCCCATGAGGAAAATTATATTCTCACTTTAAAACTTTCTTTCCCTTTGGTCTGAAAGGGAGGTTTTTTCTACTTACTGTATACTTCACTGATGGCGAAATGAATCTAGCTATGAGATTATTATTTAAGTTCTTATTTTGGCTATGCTATTACAGAAAAATGTTAGCCATCTCTTTTATAAGGTCTAAAGATTAAATTGTGCGTCCTACAGATTCCTTCATAATAGAATTAGTTTCCTACCTTGAAGAGAATAGAAAAATGAAAGAACAAGTTGGGCTTAGAATAGAGAAATGAGGGAGCAAGTCCTAGATCGCTTGCTGACAATAGCAATATTACATGAATACTTAGCAAACCGTTTCAACCATTAGATAACAACTTAAGAAAACATTTACCAGAAGGTCCAATGCCTTCTATAAATTTTAAGAATCATGTATTTGAAAACACCTCTTAAATATCTAACATGGTGTAGTTTGTTTAACCAGTAAACTTAAGCACAATCATCTAAAATGTTTTTAGTTTCTTTCTACCAACACGTTTAAAACATATGATACACAGAATCAGGTCACACAAATTAAAATGTATCTTTGATTGATTTTAGCAGCTTAAATTTATGGACAATCTTATCTATAAGCCATTTAAAATAAAACTCTTAAAAAAATTTCCCCATGTGGACATGCAATATGTACACACATATAACATAGCAAAATAGACCAATATAGCAATTTTAATAATAGCTTTTAAAATCTTTAACTCTTTTTGTAGATTGCCAATTGATTTGAATTGCTTTTTGTTTTTAGTAACCTCAGTTAACCATACTTTCTCTCAGTTGGTACTGTTAATACATTATTGGCTTCATCTGCTTACAGAGCCATCCCAACGTGCTGAATAGAATAGAAGTGGCTGGAAAAAGTCCATAGGAACCTATAGGAGGACAGCTAAACACAGAACCAACAACGCTTTAGTTTTATGAGCAGCACATCATATATAACTGTGGATGACAAAAGAATTTAAGTCGCCTTGTTTAAAATTATGAACTCATCAACCAACAAGAGGCACTTGCTTACTTCACAGTATTTTTGAAAGCACCTGTAGGATTTTACAAGTATTTAACCCTTTAGGCCTCTGGGGCTTTCTCATTAAGATAACTATCATGTCTAGTAACACAAGATCATTAGACTTTTTAATTCTCAAACATTTGTATTAATAGCATTTTCCATTATAGAAACTTAAAGTCTGGTACCACATCACATCTTGACAGTACTTCTAATATAATCCAAATAGCCTGATTAGTTGGTGTCTCTATAAGATGAGAGACATAGGTCCTTCGATTTTTTCAGTTGGGCCCAAACTGGAAAAACCAAAGTCCAGGATTTACTGGAAATTTTAGAGACCAGATTGTTTGAAACTTTGATTTTTTGAATGCCTGTCAAGAATTCCAAGAAGGCTCAACATCCAAAATATCTGGTTGAAATAAGATTCCTTAAAATCATGACATAACATAGACCAAATTTGATCATTGTTACAAGGTGATTATTCAAATCTTTGAAAATAAGCACATATTTAAATAACCCATAGCTCTTAATAAAAATGCAGCTGTTTTTGAACAATTAGAATTTAACAGACATCAAGAGAACATAATAGATTACTTTAACACATTGCTTTAACAGAGCATCAGAGTTTAATTCTATGTCAAAGAGAAATTGAGCTTCCTGTGATCTTTTGCTGTGAGGTTTCCTTCCTTTACCTTCTTTCATATTGGTGACCATGTTTCTGTGTTTCTGTGTGTAACACATCTTTAAGCATCTTTTGCAGGGCAGGATGAGTGGCAACAAATCTTTCAGTTTCTGTTTGCTATGAAAAGTCTTAATTTCACCTTCATTCACAAATGAGAGCTTTGCAGGATATAGTATTCTGGGCTGGCAGTTTTTCTCTCTTAGTACCTGGGCTATATCTCGCCATTCCCTTCTAGCTTGTAGGGTTTCTGATGAGAAGTCAGCTGTGAGTCTAATTGGAGATCCTCTAAGAGTAATCTGACGTTTCTCTCTTGCACATTTTAGGATCTTTTCTTTATGTTTCACTGTGGTGAGTTTGATTACAACATGTCGTGTTGAGGATCTCTTTTGGTCATGTTTATTAGGGATTCTATAAGCTTCCTGTACTAAGATGCCTCTGTCCTTCTCCAAACCTGGGAAATTTTCTGCTAGTATCTCAGTGAAAATGCCTTCTAATCCTTTCTCCCTCTCCATGCCTTCAGGAACTCCTAGAACCCGAATGTTGGGTTTTTTAATAGTATCCTGTAGATTCCCGACACTATTTTTCAGATTTCTAATTTCTTCTTCTTTTCTTTGGTTTGCCTGTTTCCTTTCCTGTTCTCTGTCTTCTAAGTCTGATATTCTCTCTTCTGCTTCACCCATTCTGTTTTTAAGTCTCTCTAATGTGTTTGTCATTTGATCTATTGAATTCTTCATTTCATTATGATTTCTCATCACTATCACAGTTTCTTGTTCCACTATTTGTTTCATTTCATTTTGATTCCTCCTTAATATTTCATTTTCACGAGAGAGCTCTTCTATCTTGTCCATTAAGGATTTCTGTAGTTCAAGAATTTGTTTTTGAGAACTTCTTAATGTTCTTATCAATTTTTTTGAGATCCGCTTCTTTCATTTCTTCTATCTCATCATCTTCATAATCTTGAATTGGGGTGTCTTTTTCATTTGGGGCGTCATAGTGTCTTCCTTGTTCTTGTTAGCTTGGTTTTTGCGTTTGTTGTTTGGCATGTTGGAGATATTTGGTTTCTTCACTGTGGGGTTTTTTCTTGTTACACTATGGCTCTATATTAAGTGGACTGTCTGCTTTCAGTGGAGCCTTAGAGGCTTGAGATGAGTGTGGCCTGAGAGCTGGGTTTGGTTCCTCAGGGTTGAGGGTGTGTCAAAGATGACACTCCCAGGTTAGGTGTGGTAAATCTCTCTTTTTTGATTCAAAAGGGAAGTAATTCCACACAGCTGAACGTAATTGGAGGTAGTTAGCAGGCAATTGATATACCCACAGGAGCCAGAGATCGGAAGCTCTTTCCCAAGGACCACACAGGGAATCTCTGCTGCCCTCAGTGTGGGCTCCAATTCTCCTGCAGTCTCCCACTGGGTTGCCAAGTTAGATGCTAATCTCCTGTTATTTCACCCCTCCCCCCAGAGTCAGGTGTTTCTTCTAGGCTCAGGGCCGGTGCAGACCTGAGTTCGCCCTGCTTATGATGTGTGTCCAAAATGGCGCCTGCTCTGTCTTGCTCACCTTTGAGAGGTGAGTGGAGAGAGAGAAACTTGTGTCCTTATCGGTTACATTTTTATTTTTTTCCTCTCTCTCTTCTAGTTAGCCTGGTGAATTTTTCCCCAGGGAGTTTCAAGCCTCGTTCTCTCTAGCCTCCTCTTTCTGCTTGCCCGCTGGTGTCTCGGGCTATTGAGGTTCGGCTCACCTCGCGTTCCAGCGCTGGTGTGTTGAGTCTGCCGCTGGTGTCCCGAACTTGGGCTCCCACGCTCTCCACACAGGTACACTGTGAATCACTAGTTCCGGAAGAGTTTCTTCTGCTGTTTCATCCCCTACTCTTCCTTGACCCTGCAGTATCTCCACTTATATTAAACTGTCTCTCCCTTGGACTAATAGTGTGCTCCCTGCCTATTCCGCCATCTTGCCGCTCTCCGGATGAAAGATCTCTTCTCTCTGCCTCTGCCTCTCTTAACTCTGCCTTTCAAATAAATAAATAAATATTTCTTTAAAAAAAATCAAGGCTCTCTAATAAAAATATATATACAGACAAATATAGAATCCTGTAGTGTTGTAATGTTAGTGAATGCATCACTTTTAATTCTAGTATAGAATTTCAAGGACAAAAGCATAAAAATGATAAATATGTTAATAGATATATCAAATATAGAGATGTAATCTGACATCAACAAAAAAAGAGGCACAGAAATGTAAAGTAGACTTTTTGTACATGATTGAAGTTGTTCTCAGTTTAAAATAGGTACAAGTTGAAGATATTTCATGCAAATCACACAACCAAGAAAATATCTATGAAAGATACACAAAAATAAATTAGAAATCAAAGCATGCCAATACAAAACTCAAAAGAAGATAGCAAGACCAGTAAAGTTGTGCAAGTAAAGATATACCAGTAAAGATGTAGCTGTAAATATATGGGAAACAAAATGGCACAAGTAGTAATTTTCAGTAATTATTTTAAATGTAAATGGATTATATCCTCTAATCCAAAGACATAAATTGTAGAGTGGATAAAATAACAGGATCCAACTATATGCTATGTATGATCGATTCATGCCAGATTGAAGGATGCATGGATTAAAAGTGAAAGAAGGAAAAAGTATTCCCTGCAAACAGGAACCTGAGGATGGCAAGAGTGGCCATACTTACCTGATATAAAATAAACTTTAAGAGGTAGGTGTTGTGGTGCATTGTGTTAAGCCACTGCTTGGGATACCCATATCCCATATCATAGACTGATTCAAATCCTGACTTCTCTGCTTCTGATCCAAAGTCCTGCCAATACAACTGTGAGGCAGAGATGATGGCCTAGGTATTTGGGTTACTGGAACCCACATGGGAAACCTGGATAGAGATCCTGGCTTCTGGCTTTGCCATGGCTTATCGGGCATTTCAGTAGTTAACCAGCAGAGGGAAAATCTCCCTGTTCTCTGAAACTTCCTCTCTCTCTGTCACACTGTCACTCACATAAATAGATATACCTTTAAAAAACAGGCTTTAGCACAAATTTTTACAAGATATAGGAAGGCTACTACATAATTATAAAAAGCAAATTTACTAAGTACATAGAATAATTATAAAAATGTGCACACTGCACATTATTGCTACCAAATACAGTAAGCAAATAGTGGAAGAAATTGAGGGAGAAACAGACAGCAACAAAATACTAATAAAAGACTTCAGATTCCATTTATACTTGCAGACAGAACAACCCAGCCAGAAAACCAACAAGGAAACAGGATTTGAACAATAGTATAGAACAATTGGATCTAACAAACTGTGACAGAACACTCACACAAAAACATTGGAATACACTTCTTCATGTGCATATAGAATATTCTTTAGGATAGAAAAAAAATCACTAAAGAGATCTTTATGAATTTGAGATGAGTGAAATCAGACCAGGCATTTCCCCATCCACAGTAGAAATTAATTAAACTAGAAATTAATAATGAGAAAATTCTAAATAGCATAAATAGAATTAAGTAGCATGTTTTTAAGTAAAAAGTAGGCAGAAGTACAAAATCACAAGGGAACTTAGGAAATACTTGGAAAGGCCGGCATTGTAGCATAGCAGGTAAAGCAACTTCCTGCAGTGACAGCATCTCATTTGGGCACTGGTTCCAGTCATGTATGCTCTTCTTCCAATTCAGCTCCCTGCTAATGGCCTGGAGAAATCAGCAGAAGATGGCCCAAATACTTGGGCCCCTGCCACTCACATGGGAGAAGACCCAAATGAAACTCCTAACTCTTGGCTTTGGCCTGGCCCAGCCTCAGACTTTGGAGCCATCTGGGAAGTGACCCAGTGGACAGAAGATCTCTCCCTCCCTTTCTCTCTCTCTGTGACTCTGATGTTCAAATAAATAAATCTTAAAGAGAAAATCTTTAATATGAAACAAAAACAACAAATACTAACAATTATAAAAGCAATAGCAAAGGAAAAAGGAAGTTTCTATGTAAATATTTACATTAAAAATGAAGATCTCAAGTGCCTGGTAATAATAATAGAATTAAAATGAGTGAATGTCCAATATGGGAAGCAGTCCACACAGCAGACTCACAGAATGACAATTACTTTAAGTAACACTCTAACCTCAGAACCAGCCCTTAAGGCATTCGGATGTGGCTGAAAAGCCCATGAGAGCAGTTCAGGCATGGAAAGCTAAAATACTGTGGCAAAAAATATCCTACATGAAGGATTTCTGTGAGTGAGACCCCAGTGGGAAGAAGGGGCCATCAAAGAAGGATGTACTTTTCTCTGAAAGGAGAAAAGAACTTCCATTTTGCTTATGGCCTTGTCTAAATACTGACAGAGTTTGGGGTTACAAAAGGCTTCTATAGTTTTGGCATGCAAAATCCTCAGGTGATCACTGATGTCATAAATAAGAATGTTAAATTAACAACAGAAATCACTGTACACTTATTCCCCATGTAAGACCTCTGTCCTTAATAAATTGTACTGTGAGAATTAACTACTAAACTTGTTTGTAAACAGTACTTTATACACTGCGTGTATGTGGGTGCAAACTGTTGAAATCTTTACTTATTATACAATTTGTCTTTTGCATATAAAGGTAATTAAAAATGAATTTTAATGAAGAATGGGATGGGAGAAGAAGTAAGAGGTGGGACAGGAGTCAGGGTGGGAGGGTGGGTATGGGGAGAAGAACCACTATATTCCTAAAATTGTACATATGAAATTTGCATTATTAAATAAAATCTCTAAAAAAATGAAAACCTCAAATCAACAGCCGAAAATTCATCTCAAGGAACTAGAAAAAGAACAAATTATAACTCAAAGTTAGCAAAGGAATGAAATAATAATGATTAGAGCAGACATTTAAAAAAAAGGAGAAAATGGAAAAAAGAAAAGAATACAAATAGCATTGCTTAATAGAGTACCAAAATTGACACTTCAGTAGATTAAGGAAAAAAGAACACTCAATGAAAGTCAGAAGTGAAAGAGGATTGCAAGTGATGCCACACAAAAGAAAAAGTTACAACAGATTACTAAGAACAAGTATATGCTGTAAAGTTGTGTAACCTAGAAGAATAGATTATAAATAGATATAATTTAATCATGAAACATGAACAGCAGGAACCTATCTGTAATTAATAAGAAGATTGAATCAGTTACAGAAACCTTGCAACAGCAAAAAATCCCAAAACTAAATGGCTTCATTGGATAGTTCTACAAATCATTTAAAGAAAATGTCACAGGAATATTCTTAAAATGCTTCCAACAAAATGCAGAACAGTAAACATTTAAGATTTGTTTTATGAGATCAGCATTACCCTGATATCAAAGCTCGACAAAGATACTACAAGAAAACTACAGACTGTTATAGCTGATGAATGTTGCGAAAATCCTCACCAATGATATTATGGTATATTAGGTTATGTTGAAACTTATGATACCCACATTCCATATCAAGAGTGCCAGTTTAAATTCTAGCTACTCTCCTTCTGATCTAATTTCCTGCTGATATGCTTAGAAAGGCATAAGAGGGTAGTCCAATTACTTGGGTCCCTACCACCCATGTGAGAAACCAAGATGGAATTCCTGACTCCTGTGTTTCAACTGGTTTTGCCAGGGCTACTGTGCCAGGGCTACTTTGGGGAGTGTCCCAGTGGATGGGAGCTGTGTGTGTGTGTGTGTGTGTGTGTGAGAGAGAGAGAGAGAGAGAGAGAGAGATTCCCACTCCTTCTCCCTCTCCTTCTCTCTTGCCTTTCAAGTAAATAGACTTTTTCAATTAAAAATAAACAAGCTAAGATTCAACTGGCTAAACAGTTCAGTAATAGGACCATTAAAGTGCAAATTATAGTTGGGCTCTTTGCTAGTAAAGCTAACTGATTTGTTTTGGAGAGAATTTTAATGATGTTAAGGAATTTTACATAGATTATGAAAATAAAATTAAAGGCCAATGCAAAAGTACAAATGCATATATTTATAACAGCACATGAAATTTCTAAAACCATCACTATCTACAATGCCAGTCATTTCAAAGCAGAGGACATGATAACATCAGAAAATTGTGAAGAACATTTCCTCAGAAAAAAAAAATGTATAGACTCATTTAAAACATAGTTCTAATATATTGTTCTTATAAGTTGCAACTAAAACAGTTGAAATTTCATTTCTCTATGGTAGTGTTCTTGCTTTGAGTCAAAGATTGTCAAATAATAAGAAATTATACTAATTTATAATAACACAAAATAATTTTGTTCAAGTCCAGAAAGGGGTATTTAATTCCACATGTGGTTTTGTTCTTTTTTAAGAGAACATAACTGTAAACCATTTCTACTAAACTATTGCTCAATGTACTAATGTGAAAACATAAATAGGATTGATTGATTCATTCATTCATGTATTCAAAAGCAGCATATTAAAGAAGACCAGTGGTGTGCACTGGTAAAAAGTAACAGAAGAGACTCATGTGGTCCATGCATTAATGAAGAAAAATCACTCAGGGAAAGTAGCCATTGAATATGTAGTTTAGAAAGAACTGTAGTAATCTTTGATCTATATGAAACCATCAAGGACAGTGTCTCTCCCTTGATTACCATTAACTGCTTCCCTTAGCTAACTTACATTTTAACATCCCATAATAGTTATTTACCAGCTTGTTCCATAGTAACCAGCTATCCCATAGTAGTTTTTTTTTTTTTTCCAAGTTTCTGCTGATCTGATCTTTAGGAAAGTCACTTACAGAGCTAGTCATAACTATCCAAAACCAAGATAGCAACTATAGTCTGCATGGGTAGACTCAGACACACCCATGATGTAGTTTTGGCAGCCATCTTCAAGCATGCAATTTATGTAGAAGGCCATGCCTGGAACTTTCTACACTCCTGTAGCCCTTACTTATGCTTTTCTAACACCCAGTTTCACTCAGTCATGCCTTTGTTTACCCTAACCGTATAGATCCCCAAACCCCATTTTTGGATAAGGAAATCAATTAGGGTCATGTTGTTGATTTTCTACTTGAATATTTTGAATCAAGTTTCTTTTTTTTTTTTTCCAAAAAACATGACTTTTAATGTGTGTCTTTTCTGAGGGCATGCAAAATGGGATATATGTGCCCTGCCACACCAGTAGCATATTAGTAAATTTGCAATTTAAAAAGAGAATAATTTTAAGTTACTCCTTTTATCCCCCAACAATTGCAGGATTTGTTTCAAGATTTGAGTCCTTTGTTGTAGAGTATAGATATTACCCGTAATTTACTAATCACCATTATGAGTTATTTAAATTCAGTGATCCCTTCATTGGCAGAGTATTTATAGAATAATAACTGTGTAAAAGGGTTATACTTAGCCACAGTGGAGGAAAGGGACATTATTACTCATTGAAATTACTGTTTAGAAGCCCTAGATGAAATGGAGAGTGTTGTAGAAAGATTGAGTGAACATCATTAAAAGGGTAACAATTGGCAAGAATCAACTATCAGAGGGCTGGGGTTGTGGCCTAGAAAGTTAAGCTGCTGCTTGTGATGCTGGCATCCCATATCAAAGCTCTGATTTAGGATCCAGTTGCTCAGCTCCACATCTTGCTCCCTGCTATATGTGCTTGGGAAAATGGCAAAAGATGGTCCAAGTGTTTGGGCCTCTGCCATTCATGTGGGAGACCAGCATGGAGTTCATGGTTCCTGGCCTTGGCCTGAGCCAGTCCCAGCTATGTGGCCATTTGGGGAGTTAACCAGGGGATGGAAGATTCTCTCTTTCCCTTTTTCTAATTTCTACTTCTTCCTCAATTTGTCACAAATAAACTTATTTGAACTTTTTAAATGAGGGAAATATAATTTTGTTTATTTTGATCATAAAATGCAAACTACAGCATGAATAATTTACACATAGGATAACTGTCAGTAATCTTCCTTAATATTTTACCTGTTGTCTTGCATTTCCTTGGTTACTGTTTTTTTTTTTTTAATAATTATTAAGAGAGACTTATTAGGTCATAGTTCTAGAGATTCAGGAGCTCTGATAAGGGCCTCACAATGACAGAAGCATTTGAAAAAGACATTACATGCAAGAGGAAGCAAAAGAGCGAGCAGACAAGCCGTTATAACAAGCAATTCTTGAAGGAACTAGCCTACCCAGTCTGTAAGATCAGCATTAATGCTTTCCAATGGCAGTGCCCCATGACCTAATAAACATCCATGAGGCCCCATCTTTTAAAGATTCTGCAGTCTCAACACCACCAAACTGGAGATTAGGCTCCCAGCACTTGAAATTCTGGGTGAAAGTTTCAAACTAAACCAAACTATGGCATACTTTTTTCTATGGTTTTTGTTATTTGTTTTTGTGTTTTTTTTTTAACTTTGGGGATTCATAAATTGACAAATGCTGGCTTTTTAATTGTAAGGACTGATAAAAATTGTCATAAGTCCAAGCTATGTTTTTTTTTCATTTATTTTTTTAACTTTTATTTAGTAAATATAAATTTCCAAAGTACGGTTTATGGATTACAGTGGCTTTCCCCTCCCCCATAACTTCCCTCCCACCCGCACCCTTCCCATCTCCTGCTCCCTCTCCCATTCCATTCACATCAAGATTCATTTTCAATTATCTTTATATACAGAAGTTCGATTTAGTATATATTAAGTAAAGATTTCATCAGTTTGCACCCACACAGAAACACAAAATGTAAAGTACTGTTTCAGTACTAGTTATAGCATTAATTCACGTTGGACAACACATTAAGGACAGAGATCCAACATGAGGAGTAAGTACACAGTGACTCTTGTTGTTGAGTTAACAATTTGACACTCTTGTTTATGGCGTCAGTAATCTCCGTAGGCGCTTGTCATGAGTTGCTGAGGCTACGGAAGCCTTTTGAGTTTGCCAACTCCGATCTTATTTAGACAAGGTCATAGTCAAAGTGGAAGTTCTCTCCTCCCTACAGAGGAAAAATGTTCACTGTTTAAAATTAATTTTTAAATTTTGGATTAACACACGATACTTGGTCATTTTGCAGTGATACCTACACACATTTCAGTGCATGTACAATATAGCCTGATCATGTAAAGCGATCGTCCTACTCATTTGTTTTTATCTTTTCTGTATACTTATAGTCTACCAAATTATCTATTGTAGTTCTTTATACAGAAAATAATACATTGTGAGTTATAGCCACCTCCACTGGGCTGCAAAAACACCAGAATGCATTATACTTACCCTAATTTATTTCTCCTTTTTTAATGAAAGGCAGCTGTTTGGGTAAAGTAGCCTTAGCTGATAGTTCTTTTCTTTCATGCCTTGTGATATATCCTAACTCCTAATGTTTCAGATGAAAAAATCTGCTGTTAATCTTAGGGGGGGTTAACTTAAAAGTAACCTGGTGCTTTTGTGTTGGAAATTTTAGAATTCACTTACTGTGCCTTGCACTAGTAAGACTTTGATTGTAATTCTTTGTGGTGGTGAGGATCTCTTCTGGTCATGTGTATTTGAGTTCCTTTGGCCCAGGACTCCTATAGTTGAATGTCCATATCTTGCTGTGAACTGGTGAGATTTTCAGCTATTACATCATTGAATACATTTCTTTGCCTTTATTCTTCTCTTCTTCCTGCTACAGCTTTAATGTGGCCATTTGTGACATATTTCTCAACTAACTCCAAAGAAAAATCAACTGGGCTCATGCTTCCAGTGTAGTTAACACAATGATTTCCGATGTCACTCAAGAGAGCTCTATGTGACTCACTTTTCATCACTCCTCTGGTACTGAAGAGCATTACTGGCCAGGACTTTAAACATTGATTGACTCAAAGGGCATCCCATTATTGGCTGCAGTTGCAAGTTTGGACAGCATCAGAACTGTACAAACAAGAAAATGTGTGTAATATTGAGCAGATATCTAATAACAGAAGAAAGAGATAAAAGAGCCACTAGGATAAAAAAATTCATGGGCTAATAATTAAGTAAAAACTAAAGGTTTCTAGGGTGTATGTGGGTCTAAATCTAACATAGTAACCAATATTTAATCAATTCAAGCAAAGAAAACTAGAATGTGTAACTTAAGCAGAAGAGGTAATTAGCCAGTTTAAGTAAAATGAAGTATCCAAAAGCAGATCTTCCCTCAGGTGCATTGCAGTCCACTTTCTCACATAAACTCATCAGGACTCTCACCTTCCCTTCTTCACTCTCTCCCTTCTCCCTCTCATTCTCTCTAATCCCTCTTAAAATTTTTTGTATCTGTCTGTCTGTCTGTCTGTCTACCTACCTACCTATCTAATGTATCCATCAATCCTGCTTATCTAAGCACAGAATAATGGAAAAATTGATATCTTCAGTAAAACCAACACATAAAACAAAGACAACAAAATGCCCCTGAAAAGGGCTGGCACCGCGGCTCAGTAGGGTAATCCTCTGCCTGCGGCATCGGCATCCCATATGGGCACCGGT
Source organism: Lepus europaeus (assembly GCF_033115175.1). Taxonomy (NCBI): domain Eukaryota; kingdom Metazoa; phylum Chordata; class Mammalia; order Lagomorpha; family Leporidae; genus Lepus; species Lepus europaeus. The sequence continues at coordinate 49,020,566 of NC_084845.1, forward strand.
TCTAGTCCCAGCTGCTCCTCTTCCAATCCAGCTCTCTGCTGTGGCCTGGGGAAGCAGTAGAACATGGCCCAAGTGCTTGGGCCCCTGCACCCATATGGGAGACCAGGAAGAAGCCCTTGGCTCCTGGCTTTGGATGAGCGCAGCTCCGGCAGTTGTGGCCATTTGGGGAGTGAAGCAGTGGAAGGAAGACCTTTCTCTCTGTCTCTCCCTCTCACTCTCAAATAAATAAATAAAATCTTTAAAAAAAAAAAAAAGAAAGAAAATGCCTCTGAAAATCCTAAAGCTGCATGTCACCACTTAAAATTCAAAAGCAGAGACATTACTTCTTGCTTCATATTATCAGGTGTTTAAATCCAGAGAAGGGGCTCTGTTGTGTTTTGGACCATCCTAACACTTAACCACTGTATGCAGACAGATCAGTCATATAATCACCACCATATGTTGTTTTGTTAGATTTCCTTCCTTCCGTCCGTCCATCCGTCCGTCCGTCCATCCTTTGTTTCTTGACAGAGGGAGAGGTTGGAAGATATATATATATATATATATCTTCTACCCACTGGTTTACTTCTCAAATGGCCACAAAAAAGCCAAGGTTCCAGAACTTCATTCAGTTCTCCCACTTGGGTGGCAAAGGCCTTTGTACTTGAGTCATCTACTGCCTTCCTTAGGTACCTTAGCAGGAAATTGGATCAGAAACAGAGCAATCAGGACCTCAACCAGCGCTCTGGTATGGGATGCCAGTGTTGCAAGCAGTGGTTTAACTCTCTGCAACACAAACCTGACCTTTGAACTCTGTCACTGAGTGGAAAAAGAGGATTGTATATATAGTTCCACGAGAACTATTCTTAATTAAGGAGAGGATGCTTCTTTCAAGAGAAGTTTGTTGGAAAATAAAAGTGACCTTGTACTCCTTCCCTCTTTTGTTTTTGGTACTGGAAGTTAGTCAGTTTAGTAAATTTTCTCTTATTACAGGGTTCTAATTTATTACAGTATTATTAAATGTGTTTGTATTGTGGGAAGGAAGAAACACATACACACATACGAAGCTGTTCAGTGTATCACAGAGGAGAAAGATGGGAGATACTTTGAGAAACTAAGCTGGGAAGAGTATAAAACTCTCCATGGTTCATGGAGATCTGCCAAAACTGTTCAAACTACTATACATTTAGCATGTGTGAGAAGTTCTCTAATGTAGGTAACTCAAACATCTGTCTTCCTCCTGCCTTCATGGACAGCTTTGCCAACTTTTTTACTTTCTAATTGATCATCAGCACTGTATTTTGTGAAGACCCCAATGTCAACATTTAGGCAAGTGAAATACCAATACTATTGCAAATTGGTGAATAAATGTGTAACTTAGACATTCTTATAATAATCACATTAGACAAAAACCGCAATCCAGAGGATTTTTAATGGGTTTAATAGAGGCCCATGGACTCAGGGGGAGCAGAAGGCTATAGGCCAAAGAATTTCAACCACCCAAGAAGAAAACTAATGGTCCATTAAAGCACGCCCTGGAGTGCTTGATTGTTGTCACTGGACTTAGAATATATGTCTTTGTTTTAAAATAGAACACTGATTTGATGACATTTTAACATGTAGCCTGCGTTTTCCCTACTGAGGATCAGTACTTTAAAAGTTCAAACAGAAATTAGGCTATAGCAGAAGCAAATTAAACCTTTAGTTTCACAAAGAAATGAGACACATTATGACAATTATTTTACAGGGCTATGAAGTTATTCTATTATCCAGCTTTTTACAAAGTAATTTTTTGGATAGTAGGTATTTGGATGGGAAAAATAGAAGATTAAAGCAATCCTAAGAAAGTCGATGCTTGGAATAATTTCTCATGGATTGACCTTAGATTCTTAAATTAATACATGTTCAAGTATCTCCTAATTCCTTTTCTTTCATGAAGAAGGTTTTAGCATATAAATTAATTCATAAAACTTATGTGTGATAACATGTATTTGGAAAATTATAAAACTGGCAACATTTTTTAAAAGAAATTGGGTTCAGGAAAGATCAAATTTTGTCTTGTGTATATAACCTTTGAAAAACAATTGTCCCTTTCTTAGCATTTGATAACTTTAGGATCCTCCTTAATCAAATGAGTTTTAGTAACTTATCTGCATATTAGCAGAGACAAACCTTTCATGAAAGTACAATAAGATCTCATATTCAACCTATATTTAATACATATTGATAGAAGATCTAGAAAGCTCACAGGGCAGTAAAACAAATCCTGAAAAAGATACTTTGAAAACTAAGGTAGGGTAACATTGAGATCTGGTAATCTTGTATAGTAGGTTTATACATCATTATATCATTTCATACTTAGTTCTATGAAGAAATTGTTCTGTAGTTTTTAGCAATTAGATATATTATCCAAGAGAGATGCCTCAAAATGCAACAGCAAATAATAAATGCAATGAATAATTAAACCATGTTATTACATGTATTAATTAGCCAATCAATAGGAGGAATCCTGTGCTGGAGAGTAATTTGGAGACTTGGTATATAAGCCTCAGTGTGTTAACATATATTGTTACTGATGTGTGTGTGTGTGTGCAGGCATGTTTTAAAATCATTCAACAGGAGGTAAGTCTTCTAAGTAACCATGAATCAAAAACACATAAAAGCCCATAGACCCAAGCTTAAATGATAGCTATGATTCATCTGTTTTAGCTGTAGCATATACTATTAAGAAAAGTGCCCCTGTCAGCCCTGTGTATTGATGAGTTCTATCTGAGTATCTATGTATGTATGTAACATAGTCTTTTTAAAAAAAGATTTTAATTATGTATTTGACAGGTAGAGTTACAGACAGTGAGAGAGAGAGACAGAGAGAAAGGTCTTCCTTTTGTTGGTTCACTCCCCAAAATGGCTGCAATGGCTGGAGCTGCGCCCTGAAGCCAGGAGCCAGGTGCTTCTTCCTGGTCTCCCATGCTGGTTCAGGGCCCAAACACTTGGGTTGTCTTCTACTGCTTTCCCAGGCCATAGCAGGGAGCCGGATTGGAAGAGGAGCAGCCGGGACTAGAACTGGTGTCCATATGGGATGCCGGTGCTGCAGGCGAAGATTAACCTACTGCGCCATAGCGCCAGCCCCATGTAACATAGTCTTTATCAAATACACTTTCTCTCTAGTATGATACCCAGCAAACAGAAATCCTTAGCCACAAGTTGATACTTAAGAAAGGAAGAACAAAAAAAGAAAGATAATCCTACTTAGTGGAAATAGTTGAATTTTTTCATGATACATTCTCTTGAAAACAACATTTTCTTAGTCAAGCTGGGCTCCTCAGCTATATATTTCCTGAAATACTTTGTGGAAATACATTATTAATTCATTCATATAGTACTTTTGATAACAAAAGAAATTTATTTTGTGCTATAAATCCCAGTTATGCATAGGGTGGCTCAGGGAACTATCCAAAGGTAAAATTGACAGAAGGAGAAATTTTTAAAAAACCTGCAACTCTAGTTAAAATGGAAACATCAGTGATTGATAGCTGTAAGTAACCATTCATGCCATTTAGAATGCACCACATATTGCTATATTCTTTAGGCAAAAGTTGTTACTTTTAGAACAAGTGTACTTCTAAATTTATATGTAATATATATTTAAATTGTCAATATAATATGAGCTAGTAATCGAATAAAGATAAATTGTCATTGAAAAAATAAATTTTGAGAAGCAGTGTATTCGAACATTTCATCTGCAAATCAATCATGTTCAAATTTTATTTAGATATTCATAACTATAGCAGCATCTAAGTTTGTCCAAAAATGTTGAATTTTACTTCACCTCCACTTAGCAGAACAGACTGAGAATAAGATTTTTTATATTTTTTCAGTTTCTTGTCTCTCTGAATGTACTTCTTAGATAATAATCTAAAATTTATGCAAATAAATGAGCTGAAGATAATTTAGTAAGCCTATAATAAATATATATTACTAAAATAAATATGGTTCATGTAGTTCTCAGTTGATAATTAAGATTTTAGTAGTTATAAGTATTGAGATTTGTTTAGTGAAAAAGTGGTGACTAAACCATTTGTTATTTCTGTTTATTTCAAGTTACTTAAATTAATGCAATTAAATGTGGACTCACAAATGCATTCCTTTCTAATTGGTGATTTGACATTATTAACTGTCCTTAGATACATAAAAGAAGAGATTGGTTCTTCTTTAATGTCAATTTTCTAAACACTCTGCTGATGACATGGCAAGTCCAGCCTTCTCTGGGCACTATTTTTGGAGTGCCTACCATATAGCAAGTTTTCCTGAAATATGTGAGTTTGTGTAGCTCCAGAAATTTTCTTTCAAACGTGCCAAATCTATATCTTCAGAAAGATCACAAACATACGAACTTCCAAAAAACAAATACCCACAATTAATTATTTCTCATACCAAAAAATCTTTGTACTATGTTGTTTTTAGTCATATACCATATTTCAGTGTGGTATTTATTAGTCTTAGCTCTTTTTGAAGGTTTTTTTTTTTGGGGGGGGGAGAATTTTTTTGTTCTGTTTAACAGGAATTCTGCATTCCCCATTCCGCCCTGAGCTCCTGACAACCAACGTCTGTCTCTGTGAGATCAACTTGGTTAAAGTCTATATATACATGAGATGATTGTCTTTCTGTGTCTGCCTTATTTCACTTATCTTCCAGGTACATCCACATCCATACTGTTATAAAGGGCACTGTTTCCTTCTTTAAGAATAAATAGCTTGTGTGTGTGTGTTTGTGTATGTGTGTGTGTGTCTGTGATAGAAAGAGTGCACTTTAATTTGTCCATTACTCAATCAAGAAAACTTGGCCTTGTCCATATCTTGGCTATTGTGTATATGCTATAATAAATATGGAAGGGCACATATCTCTTCAAGTTAATTATTTTATTCTCTGTATATATACCCAGAAGTGGGACAGTTTAATTATGTAATACTTATTCCCTTTAGTTTTGGGAGAATGTACATAATATTTACATTCTCATCAGCATTGTAACATATATTTGCACAGCTTTGCCAACTTTTTTATGTTAGTCATTCAAATAAATGTAAAATGATACCACATTGTGGTTATGATTTGCCTTCCATGATGATTATTGATATTCTTTTATTTATTTCTTGGACATTTGTATGTCGTCTTTTTGAAAAAATGCTGACTTGGGGTGATTACTTTATTTCTGTAAAACATGATTTGTGTTTTGGTAATGATTACAATGAATTTGTAGATTGCTTTTGTTAGTATGGTATAGTCTTCCAACCTAAGACATGGAAAAACCTTTTCATTTATTTATGTTTCTAATTTCTTTCATCCTTTTTATAGTTTTCAATGTACAGATATTTCACATCTTTGATTAAACTTATTCCCAAAAGGTTTTTTTTTCTATGCTTTTGTAAATAGGTTATTTTTTTCTTGATTTTCTTTTCAGGTGGTTGTTAGTTTATAGAGATGCTACTGACTTTTGTATGCTGATTTGATATCCTGCAATTTATTAGTTTGAACAAGTTTCTGGTTCAGTCCTTGGGTTTTTCTATGTAGGAGATCATATAATCTGCAAAGTCAGAAAATTTCACTTCTTTCTTTCCAATATGAATACCTTTTATTTCTTTTTTTTATTTTCTCTGTCAGTGTCTGTTAGCTAAGAGTGGTGAAAGTGGTTATCCTTGTTTTCTTCCTGACCTTAAAGGAATGGCTGTCATTTTTCCATCAATGATTACGATCGTAAATATTTGCTTTATCATGTATGGCCTGTATCTTACAGAGGAGCCATCCTTCTATACCTAACTTGTTGAGTCAAAAATCCCTTCAATGAGAATATAAAGAATAAGATCACAGGCCAGAGTTTAGGCTTGAAATGTACTCTGTCATATATGAAAATGTATGAATTTGAGTTAATTGATTAATCCTTATTTTCCTCAAAAACTTCATATGAAAATCAGCATTATAATACTATAATATGTAGAGGTATTATGAAAAATTAATGAATAATTCCTCTTACATAGTACTTGCTCCTTAGTAGATGCTAAATGACCTTAGCTATTATTTCTTGAATTTATTATTTTAATGTGTCTTTATATCCAGTGTAGTCAATTAATAAATGCTTATAAACTGGATAAATATAACTTTCATTGGTAAAAAAATCCATTTATTTATTTATTCCTTCAATTTTTTTTTAATTTTTGACAGGCAGAGTGGACAGTGAGAGAGAGAGACAGAGAGAAAGGTCTTCCTTTGCCATTGGTTCACTCTCCAATGGCCGCCAAGGCCGGCGCACTGCGGCTGACGCATTGCCCTGTTCCGGAGGCAGGAGCCAGGAGCTTCTCCTGGTCTCCCATGGGGTGCAGGGCCCAAGCACTTGGGCCATCCTCCACTGCACTCCCTGGCCACAGCAGAGAGCTGGCCTGGAAGAGGGGCATCCGGGACAGAATCCGGCACCCTGACCGGGACTAGAACCCGGTGTGCCAGTACTGCTAGGCAGAGGATTAGCCTGTTGAGCCACGGGGCCGGCCTCAATATTTTTTTGAAGCTAGTTTGTAGCAAAAATTATGCAAGACATGGGAGCTAGATTACTGAGCAAAAGTTCTGATCACCTAAGGCTCATTTTAGGGGGATTCATGCAATAAACAAAGCCAAGCAAAAAGAAACAGAGACACTAACATTTTAAGTTCTATGGAGAAAAATCAGAGGAAAGAAGTTAAGAGTGAATGGTCGTGGTGAGGGAGTGGTGTAGCAATTGTAAGAAATATTTTCAGTGACAGTCTCATTCAGAATGTTCAAGAAAGACTTTAAGGAGGTGATAATGTTATATCAACCATGGCTAAGTAGCTGAAAATGAAGATCTTAGAATCAAAGTGGTAATCATATATTTAAATATGCCGTATCCTCAAAATAAGTCACTTTTGCTTCTGTATAAATCCAGTTATGTAACATTTTCTTTTGTAAATTTTCCCTGCGCAAGATTAAAGCAATCAAGACATTTTAAATGGAAAGGGGAAATGTCAAGTCATCTGACAAGTCACTTCAGAACAAAAGAGTAAATTGAGTCACTTCTATACACATTGCCTCTTTTTCAGCTATAGTCTAGGATAGAAGTGCACTCAAGGCACATCAAAGCACTCCAAGCTAAAATGTTAATGAAATGAGCATCACTGAGTATGCCCTAGCTCCTAAAAGAACCTGAGAAAATAATAATAGCCCAATGTGGTCATTTTTAATGCAGCCACTTCAACTCAGAACGTCTGAGACTGAAAAGAACACAAACATTTAAGTAACATCAGTTCAGTCATTAAGTAGAGAAGGTTCATGATAGATATTTTCTAACATTCCCCCTTTTCCTATGATTTTCCCTGGATCTGAAATTCACAAATGGAAGTGCAACCATTATAAGCAAAGTCTGAAAATCCTTGTCCAGTGCCCATTTCCTAAATGATATAGTCAAGTTTCAAATGCTCTCATTCAGGTTACTTCCCAGATATAAGTATTGGTCATACATGGTCCAAAAATTCTACTAAGCAACTCAGTACACTGTGATATTTTATTTTTTTCCCTTTCTGATTACATCTTTTTTAAGTCTATTTTTTAATGAATACAAATTTCGTGAGTATAACTTTGGAATATAATTATTATTCTCACCATACCTGCCCTCTCACCCACACTCCCACCCTTCGTCCTCTTCACTGTCCCCTTCCCAGTCCCATTCTCCATTAAGATTCATTTTCAATTAACTTTGTACACAGCAGACCAACTCTGTACTAAGTAAAGATTTCAACAATTTGCACACATACACACACACAAACAAAACTGAGAACTAGTTATACAGTTAACTTTGATAATACAACTTATTGAGGACAGAGGTCCTGCATTGAGTTCATGCACAGTGACTCCTGTTGTTAATTTATCAATTAACACTCTTATGTATGATGTCGGTGACCACCCAAGGCTTTTGACATGAGCTGCCTAGGCTTTGGAAGCCTTTTGAGTCCACAAACTCCATCAGTATTTGGACAACATCATAAGCAAAGTGCAAGTTGTCTCCTCTCTTGAGAGAAAAGTACATCCTTCTTTGAGTGAACAAGTGGATGAAAGATACCTCTCTCTCTTCTCTCTTTCTCTCTCTTCCTCTCTTTTAAAATAACTCTGCCTTTCAAATAAATAATTTTTTTAAAAAGCTGTATGAATCTCCTTTGCACTGAGTATGATAAGCATCGTTTCAATAGAAATTATCAGATAATTAGTATGTAACATGGAATATTTGTACTTATGGTATATTTCAGTGTCATATCCAGATATATACATATATATATATTCTTCATAAAAATCCATGTGAAGTTATGTATTCTGATTTTCACAGAAAAAATGAAAAAAGACCATCATATTGACTAACACTGGCAAATTAAGGATTTGGATGCAGGTCGTTTTGTTTTTGGTTGCTGACATTCCCCAACATATGTTGCTGACATTCCCCATCAATGATTAATAATCTCCTCAAAAAGTACTATTCCCAGATGGTCATACAAACACTAACAAATATTTTTAAATATTTAAGGAAGAAAGATGTTAATTCCTCATGGTCTTTTCCAAAAAATAGAAGCAGAGAAATAACTTCCTATCCCATTCTATAAGGCCCAGATTAACCTAAACACCAAACAAGTCAGGCAGGCATTTGGTACAGTGATTAAAGACACTGCTTGGGATATTCACATTCCATATTTGATTGTCTGGATTCCAGTCCTAGTTTTGCTTCCAGTTCAAGTTTCCTACTAATGCATACCCCTATTGCAGCAGTGACATCTCAAGTAATTGGTATCCTGCCACCCATGGGGGAGACCTGGATTGAGTTCTTGGCTTCTAGCTTCATCTCCAGCACAGCCCCAAAGTAGACATTTGGTGAGTGAACAAAACAGATGGTAGCTTTCTCTTTCTGTCCCTATTTCTCTGCCTCCCAAACAAATATCATTTTAAATGAGGACAACAATGAAAGGCTGTGATTATAAAATTGGTCATGAGTATACATAAGTTAGGATCTATCATGATTTCTTAGGCTTATGCAAGTGAGAGAAATTTTAAATTTTACCTTTGCAAGTAAAGTTGATTTAACAATGACTCATACAAAGAGGTGCAAATGAAAAGAACATGATTATTTCAGAAAATTTTGTCTCTACTTTTGGTTAGTATCTCTCTCTTTACATACATTGTTTTGTATTTCATTTCATGGTAAGTCAGGTACAGTCCCAAGAGAAGAGGCTCAGAAAAGCAAAATTTCTTATAATTACAGGTCCTGAGACTTGAGCATGGCATGCCTCCAAGGGCTACAGGGCAGAAGATGGAGGTGAAAGGGAGTATTAGGTCACTGAACTAATCGAGATTTCCATTAAAGAGTCAAGGCAGGACATGATGAATACTTTAGGATTGGTTACCTTTTAATCATTTCTATTGATTTAGGACTTAAAGGGTGGTTCTCAGTTGCCTGGAACTTCATCCTTGGTCATTAAGACAGAGAAATGATGGCTTTTGATGTGTACAAGACAGAGGATATCTGGCTCTGGATTACTGATTTTACATACTGAAAACAGGTTCCTACCTGGGTCCTCTGCTTATCTATCCAGGAAGGGCTGTCTTTCCCTTCAATCAAAAAGGTATTACAAGATGTCATAATATTCAGGAGATTTAGAAAAATATTTATAGAATACACCAGCACAAACACACAGACACACCCACATATAAATACATATATATATATATATATATATATACACACACACACACACACAGATGTTCTGTTCAAAGAAAGAAAAGGCAGGGACAAAGGCATGTTGGTTATTTTATGCGGTGAAAATAGGAATGACGCTTCTGTTAGTTTCTATTTTCTCAGCAGATTATGACTTGAATAGTTAGATGAGACTGAGGATAAGAAGACTGGTATGGGAGCTTTGCTGAGAGATGAGAAGGTGTGAAGAAGTAATTACGGAGAGTAGGATGACAAAATAATAGGAATGTCTAGTCGACTTAAGAGCAATATTACATTTGCCATTTATAATCAAAATAAATGTTATTTATCATAACCTTGTGTTTTTCCACAGCGAAGCACACCTGCTTAGAGCAGTCATGAAGTTTATTCTAGGTGTCACATTCACCAGAGACACAGAGGAAAAGGAGGAAGTGCGATGGTGATCTTACTGAACTACTTGCACTTATACAAACACTCCATTTGTTCTACACTTTGTATCTTTAAAAAGTACCTTTTCTCCCTGCAATGATTTCCCTTTTTTTTTGAAAAGTCATGCTCAAGGACTCAGATTACATGTCACTATCTCTTTGGTTCACTTTCAGTACTTCCAGAGACCTATGTTCCCCCATGACAACATTTATAAAAGGTATTCATTGTAGTTATCACATTATGTAGATATTTTATAATTAGTCAATATTAATGTTTATATTATTATAAAAACTAAATGTCACTATGTATAAGACATCTTTACTTGGTGCTGTTTAGTCTTCATTTATTTTTGCCCTTTCATTAAAATTGTAAAAGAAATATAAAATTTATCAAAATTCAAATTATGGAGTTGCTTTTGTCAACTTTAACAAACAAAAATAAAGCCAGGAGGTTATATAAGAAGAATTTTTATGCATGATTGCCTAATAATAACTATCAGAAAAAAACCTGGCAAAACTACAATATTACAGAGGCCACTTCAAATTTATATAGAAAGTGCTTCTATAAAGCTATCTGCTGCAACTGTCTCTTCAATCTCCAGCTAATGACACCCTGTTTATTAAGCATTGTGGCCAAAAATTATTGTTTAAAAATATCAGGTGAAATCCTCTTCACTTACAGCTTTAAAGCTTCTTTTTGTCTCAACCTCTTTGAATATCCCCCTAGTTTACTATAACATGTATGTTTTCACTGCAATTCCCTACTGTTCCCAAGTAAATGTCATTATTATTTAGAGACTCTCTCTCTTATTGTATTTAGATAGACAGAATACCAACTCTATCTGCATCAGTGCTTTTTCTCATTCAGCAAGGTAGTGTCTGCCTCATATAGTAATGCTAGCCACTCACATTATTTAGGAATAAATGGACTAATATGTGATTATGTGAGTAGTGTCTAGAAGGCAGGGATTTCTGTCTTATCATTTGTAGATCCTTTGAGCTTAACAAACTATGTATTATTTTGATAACTTACAATAAATTATTGCCTAATAAAATAAATTATGAACCTTTTTTATTCAAGGTTTGATATTAAGGATATATATGTTCGTTTACTATATACATCTTTGCTCAGTGTAGCAACAATGAATTTTTTTTGCTGATTTCAACCATGACTTTTTTTTTTTGCTGATTTTGCATCCAATGTAAAAGTCTACCTCTGTTTGTGTTGTAGACTACCATTGTTTTTGAAAGAACATTATAGAATTCTAATTAATTGTCTGTATTCCCAAGTAGCATGCTTTGAGATTTTTAGGAGTCAAATATGAAGGCCTACATATTTCCTTAAGGAAGACTTATTTTTGGTTTGCTGAAAACACCCAGGGAGGACAATTAGATCATTCCTTTATTTTCATGTTAAAATTTTGGAACAAATTCTCTTTCAGTTTATGTATAAGTCAAACTCCAGTTGTCATTTTAGTCATTATCTTGAACAGTTAGGCATGCTTTATAGGCTGAGTACACAGTGAGAATATATGAGTAGAAAACACTGCAGAGAGATTGGCAATATATACAAACTAAACTTCTTTTAATAAGCAAACACTTTTATCACTCTAACCAGGTCTCATCAATAAATGAGTCTTCCGATTTGAGTTACAATCCATCAGGATCCTCATCCCCCTTGGAGTGGAAAATGGCATGATAGAGGTTGTTTCATACTGAGAAAACTCTGCAGTGAAATGACCATCACATTTCCTAGAATTGTCCCCATGGATAGTTGTTTTAATTGTCTTGTAACCATGCCTGTAGTCAAGAAAGTACCTCGATTGCTAATTTTCAACATTGTGAATACCCTATAGGCAATGTAGAAAACCTCTAAAAACCTGATGAGAATTCTTGACAGTGAGCATTAAGTGATGATATGTATCTAATGAGGAAGTAAGAACTCTGCAAATTGGATTCTGGTGATCACAACACGCATATTGTGAGATCCAGGGAGAAGCATGTTCTTTAGAGAGGTGCACATTTTGAGTAGAGAGAAATAAGGAACTGATATGATAAGGATTCTGGGATGCTTATGATTAACTAAAGTTTTAAGATTCTCTTTTTTATGAAAATTTAAGGACTGATTTAAAATATTTCAGACATATATATATTTATGGAAGTACAGTATTTCTTTCCCCATTTATTTCCTTTTATTTCTCTATTTTTACTGTCCTTTTCTTCTCCTCAAGGAGTAAGTAGATCTTGATTCAAATAATTACTTCATCAATTACAAAGTGTGGAGGTTGAAGGAGTTATTTAATCTTTCTCAAGTTTAACTTCATTTTTTGCTAATGGCAAGATTTTTAATTGAATAAGGTTACTACCTTTCCTGAGTTCTCAAGTACACATAGAACACTATACATATATTGAAAAGTTATGCGGTAGCCAATAAATGGGTACAATTACTGTTAATATTTTTTTTAAGATTTACCTATTTATTTGAAAGTCTGAGTTACAGAAAGAGAGATCATCCATCTGCTGTCCACTCCTCAGATGGCCACATCAGCCAGTGCTGGGCAGGCCAAAGCCAAGAACCATGAAATTTGTCTGGGTCTCCTACATGGGTGGCAGTGGCCCAAACACCTGGCCATCTCCCACTGCTTTTCGCAGGCCACCACCAACTTAATTGGAAGTGAAGCCAGGACTCAAAACCAGTGCCATATGGGATTCTGGGAACACAGGCAGTAGTCTTACTTGATATACCACAATGCTGGTGGTGCTATATATATTTTTTTAAGATTTATTTATTTATTTGAACAACAGAGTGACAGAGAGATCTGTTGACTTACTCTCTACATGCTCTCAATAGACAGGACTGGGCTAACAGCCAAAAATTCAACCCAGGTCTCCTAAGGTGCCTTAGGAGGAAGCTGGATCAGAAATGAAGGAACTTTGACTGGAACCAGCTCTCTGATATGGGATGACAGGCTGCAGGAGAAAGCTTAGCTCATTGTGCTACAATGCTTGACCCAATAATTTTTAAATTGTTATATATAAATTATATAATTTTATATATTATGTAATTATACATTATATAACATATGTATTATATAATTTACATAATTATATAATGGATTATATAATTTTCTTATATATACATATATATATATATATATATATATATATAATTTAAAAGTCCCAAAGAGAGTAACCTACTCTGGGTCAGGCACTTATCAGTAGGCATAAAGGATGGAGAAGTGATGGTCTTTCTTTCCATTGGGTTAAATAGATATGTGTAAGATCAAATATTGTGGGATATGAGTTCATTATGTAAGAAATAATATTATTTTAGGTTTTAATGCTGCCTTTGTCCAAGCTGTTAACCTGTCCAAGCTTCATTTAGTATATGAAAATAATGCACACCTCATAGAGAATTCAGGAAAATTAAACCAACTTTTTGGAAAGATATAAATCATTATGAAAATACAGTGGATCATTGTGATGTGGACAGGGAGGTAGTTAGCAAAGAGATATTCAGAATTCCAAGCACCTGTATTGTAGCCTCACATGTACTGTGTGCATTGCCCATACCCAACCCCAACCAACGTATGCAGGCTTTAGCTACTTGGGTTTCACCTTAAGAAGTAGCACCAGTTAGATACCCAGTGTTTCAGCATTCATCTCCACGATGACCTTCTCATCATTATAATATAATCAATATGGTCAACACGTCCACTCCCATCTCTACTTCATGCCATTACACCGTCAGAATGTCTAAAACAGGGCTACTGAATGGTGGTGCTCAACTGGTCCTCATTTGACTATTCAATTTGGTCTCACTGCAGAAACCATTGCCTGAGCCTCCAGATGGTATGAGAAGAAGGTTCTGAATCTTGTTGATTGCAGCTCACTCTTCCCTGGCTTGCTTGCAATCATTCCTGAATGTGTACTTTTGCTTTAAATAAATCTTGCTTCTTTGTTCACTTTTACCTTCGTCTCTTCTGTGAATTCCTTCTCATTTGGAGACAAGAACATAGATCAAGCCTAGCCAGGAGCTACCATACAACAATTGAAATAGAAACACAGCTACACACAAACAAAAAATCTGTGAAAACTCCAAGAGGGTGTTGTAGATTGGGTTCTGCTGGAGACAGCCTACAAAGTGAAGGCTAACTTTCAGGATATTTATCAGGCAGTGATTTGAGGATTGACATTGTGGAAGAGAAAGATCAGAGTCATGATCTGGCCAAAGTGACTGAGAGCCAGTGTGTCCCCAGGGTAGACAAATTCAGAGGGAACTTTGGGTCTGGGAGTTTCTTTCAGAGTTGTGATGAGTTTGTACCCTCAGGTTGATCATTCACAGCAGGATTTCTCTTAAAGGAGCCCTATAGTTGGGCAAAGAAGTATTTTTATTTTAATTAAGTCAGTCTCTCAATGGGTGCTGGCAGCTAACAGATCTTCACATAGTGCTCCTAGAAATTTGGAAAATAATTCTAAATCCCAGAGCTAGGTGATACACCATAGAAGAAAAGGTGTCTGAATATTGTAATTAGGAGAGAGAGGTTCTATAAAGCCATGAGGAAGAAAGGATGATTCATTTTTGTCATCAACTTACACTTAATAAATTCTGAAATTATTGTTAATACACAGTTATCCTCCTAAAAATTCCACATTTTATGTTGGATCTCATATTGCTTAATATGGAAGAAGAGAGAGCTCAGAGATGAATTGTTCCATGTGAGTACTTTTTCTGTCCTGAAGAGGTAATTTCACCTGATAGAATGATAGCTTTTTATGATGGATCTGTATTGCTTCTCTGACATTGTTTAGACTTTGCAAGTGTGAAGTATATTCTGAAGGAAATCACTATGAGCTCATTGACGTGCCCAGAGGTCACTGATAAATACTGAATATAACATTTTTTGGAAGAGTTGGTACAACAGTCTATATTTTTATCCAAGGTCAACTGCAGAAATTTGCTTTTGTGTTGCCTTAACTGCTTCTTGATATCTTAATTTTTCTTCCAAATTACCTTGTAACAGATGATCTAACAGTCCTATCAACCTGTGGTTTGCAGAAGATCACCTTCCAAGAGCACTTTCTTTTACATGTTCCCATCAAAAAAACTATCCTTGCAAACTGTCAGGCCATGTGAGCATGATAACCTCCTGCTTTATGGGAAGGCACATTTCATGGAAGGCATCCCTTCAGCTAAATCTTCAATGACATACTATACTACTTCACATCTTATTTTTTTTCCCCATGACCTGCCTGATAAAAGAGAGCTACTTCATTAACTTGAGGTTAACCAACAACCATTTTGTCTGACACTTAATGCACAGGAGAAACAGTTTCACTTCATTTAAAAAAAAAAAAAAACTACACTTAACTGCTGTTAGACCATAATTGTTTCTAAATGACACTGAGATATCTTGTTTGAGTCACCAAAAATGTTCAATCACCTGGGAACTTGGAACACAGACCTGATTAAGTAGAAAAGAAATGCTTTAAAGATGTACCCTCTAGGGAAGGACTGTAGAATTAAGCTCATGTTTTAGTGGAAACAGACCAACTCATATAAAAGTTGATCTTTTCTATATTTGACTAAATTATTAACAACTCAATGATGTTCATAGGTTGGTATTCTGAAGCTGCTTCCATCTAGGGCTTCTAGCCTTTCTCTAATTTATCCTGAAGCTATTAGACATATATTCTAATGATGCTAAGAACAGGTACTGTCTTTAGAGTATTAGCATACAACACACACAGTGCAGTGGCTAGAATTTTAAAATTTTCTCTAGTTCCTTTTGTATTGACACTATGGAGCTGAGAAACCTGAGAGACAGACTAGTTTGATAACTTTTCTGAAGTCCCCAGTTAGTATGACATGCGATTTAGAGTTAGATAGACATAAATGTCAGCCTCAGCTTTAAACATCCTGTCTCAATACACAAGGCTATTCCCTTTGGCTAATGCATTTCATTTGTGTTCTGATTATTTGCAATGACATGTTTTTTCACCATCAATGGTAAATATAGACATTATATCTCCAGTGAAGTTTGATGGCAACATTGCATCTGGGATGCAACAGTGCTGTCATAACTACTATTGCTTCGGTGCATGGCTCTGATATTAGTAAGAATGTCAATATTCCATCCCTGCAAGTAGTCCCTGACTCTGTCCAACAGAAACACCATTTGATTTTGCTCTCAGAATGATTATAAATATGCTATTTTTTTTTATTTGAGTTCCTACTTGTAAGGAACTTATAATGAAGTCTACCAGAGATAATCTGAAAGAAGATATGAGCAAAACGGCAAAGAAGTTAAATTTGTATGCATCTCCCAAGACACCAACATGGAATCAAGTTAGACAAGAAAAAGGCTGAAGTTCAGATGAATCAAGGCATTCTTGATTTCTCCTATAAATATTGTGTCTAACAGCTACTTATTCTATTTTCTTCATTTATATATAAAGATTTATTTATTTATTTATTTATTTATTTATTTATTTATTTGAAAGTGTTACAGGGAGAGATAGAGAATGGAGATCTTCCATCCACTGGTTCACTTTGCAAATGATCTCAGTGGCCAGGACTGGACCAGGCTGAAGCCAGGAGGCAGGAACTTTTTCCAAGTCTCTCATGTTGATAGCATGGATCCAAGCACTTGGGCCGTCTTCCACTGCTTTTCCCATGCCATTGCCAGGCAGCTGACACAGAAGTAGAGTATCTAGGACAGAAACTGTTGTCCATATGGAATGCTGTCATTGCAGGCTGTAATTGTACCTGCGATGCCACGGTACCAGCCCCCATTAGTTTTCTTTCTTTCTTTCCTTCTTTCTTTTCTTTTTTCTTTTCTTTTCTTTTTTTTCCTTTTCTTTCTTTCTTTCTTTCTTTCTTTCTTTCTTTCTTTCTTTCTTTCTTTCTTTCTTTCCTTCCTTCCTTCCTTCCTTCCTTCCTTCCTTCCTTCCATCCATCCATCCATCCATCCATCTATCTATCTATCTATCTATCTATCTATTTGAAAGAGTTACACAGAGAGAGGAAGAGAGAGAGAGGTCTTCCATCCACTGCTTCACTCCCCAGTTGGCTGTAACGGCCAGAAGCTGTGCCGATCTGAAGCCAGGAATCAGGAACTTCCGCCGGGTCTTCCCACTTGGGTGCAGGGGCCAAAGTGCTTGGGCCGTTTTCCACTGCTTTCCCAGGCCATAACAGGGAGCTAAATTGGAAGTGGAGCAGCCGGGACTTGAATTGGTGCCCATATGGGATGCCGGCACTGCAGGCAGCAGCTTTACCTGCTATGCCACAGTGCCAGCCCCAGTTTTCTTAACTTCAGGTTCATCTCCTTATGTTTCCGACAATGTATCCTGTTGTAATAGCCAAATATTAAGAATATATAGTCATTAATGTTCAACTCACTGAACTAGCTAATAATTCTCTTTTATTTTACAACCAAGATATCAATCAAGGCAAACCTAAAGGATCTGTAAATTTACTGCTGAGGATCTAAGATTGTAGAATTTTTCTCTAAGTTTCTAAAATATAAAAAAGTCAGATAAATACTTAATGACTTAATGGCCTCTATGGCAATTATATACTTATGACTTAATTGTCAAATAATAAATCTGTTGTTTTAATGCTATTGTCATCATCTGGACTATGGATAAAAGATAAACAATCCTATGATTATTGATTTTTTTAATTAATTTATTTGACAGGTAGAGTTATAGACAGTGAGAGAGAGAGACAGAGAGAAAGGTCTTCCTTCCATTGGTTCACTCCCCAAATGACCGCTACCGTTGGCGCTGTGCCGATTCGAAGCCAGGAGCCAGGTGCTTCTTCCTGGTCTCCCATACGGGTGCAGGGGCCCAGGCCATCCTCCACTGCCCTCCTAGGCCACAGCAGAGAGCTGGGCATCCATATGGGATGCTGGCGCCACAGGCGGAGGATTAACCAAGTGAGCCACTGCACCAGCCCCAATTATTGATTTTTTAAGTAATGTATTATAGGATGCTTGTATGTGTATGTGCATGCATGTGCATGTGTTTGTGGAAATGGAGAAGGGATCTGATTTTTTTAAATGTTTATTTATTTTTGTGTATTTGAAAGGCAAAGCAACAGAGAGAGAGACTCATAGAGAAAACAATCTGTTGGTTCACAGTCCAAATGCTGGCAATAGGCAGGTATAGATCAAGTCAAAGCCAGAATCCGGGATATCTGTCTGGGTCTTCCATGTGGAAGGCAAGAGCCCAATAACTTGAGTCATTTTCTGTTATTTCCAGGGGTGCATTAGCAGGAAGCTGTATTGTAAGCAGAGGAGCTGGGATTTAATCAGGTCTCTGATATGGGATATGGGTATTCTAAGTGGCAGCTCAACTCACTTTACCATAATGCACACACGAGGAAAGTGACTTTTTAAAAAATAATTTAAAGATGGATTTTGAGGTTCAATAGACTTAGATTCTCCTCGCTGTGAACTTGATAGAATCTCGATATTGCCATTTATAAAGAAGCCTAAAAATATTCTTGCCCAGATGTCTATCAACGAGTAGCTCCATCATTTTGGGAAGATTATGTCACTTTTCCAAGCTGTATTTTTTTTATGGAAAGACTTTTTTTTTTTTAAATTGTAGTTTATTTATTTTTTTAACTTTTATTTAATGAATATAAATTTCCAAAATACAGCTTATGGATTACAATGGCTTTTCCCCCCATAATTTCCCTCCCACCTGCAACCCTCCCCTATCCTGCTCCCTCTCCCCTTCCATTTGCATCAAGATTCATTTTCAATTCTCTTTATATACAGAAGATCAATTTAGCATATATTAAGTAAAGCTTTCAACAGTTTGCACCCACACAGAAACACAAAGTGTAAAATACTGTTTGAGCACTAGTTATAGCATTAAATCACGATACACAGCATATTAAGGACAGAGATCCTACATGAGGAGTAAGTGCACAGTGACTCCTGTTGTTGACTTAATAAATTGACACTCTTGTTTATGGCATCAGTAATCACCCTAGGCTCATGTCGTGAGTTGCCAAGGCTATGGAAGCCTTTTGTTTTCGCCGACTCTGATCATATTTAGACAAGGTCATAGTCAAAGTGGAAGTTCTCTCCTCCCTTCAGAGAAAGGTACCTCCTTCTTTGATGACCTGTTCTTTCCACTGGGATCTCACTCGCAGAAATCTTTCATTTAGGTCATTTCTTTTTTTTTTTTTTTTTTTTTTTGCCAGAGTGTCTTGGCTTTCCATGCCTGAAATATTCTCATGGACTTTTCAGCCAGATCCAAATGCCTTAAGGGCTGATTCCGAGGCCAGAGTGCTGTATAGGGCATATTGCATTCTTTGAGTCTTCCCAGCTCTATTTGTAATATCATGATAAATAAACATACATGACCTACAAAGTTATTGTGAAATCTGACACATTTCAAAGCAAATAATTTAGGGGCAGGTCTTTCATCTACTAGTTAAGATGCTTGTGTCCCATATTGAAGCACTCTAGGTCCTGACTCTGGCATCTTGCTAATGTACACCCTTGGAGGAAGATTATTTACTCCAGTAAATGAGTCCATGACACCCATACGAGAGACCAGCATTGAGACCTCAGCTCCATACTTTGGCCCAGCCCAGTCACAAATATTAAAGTATCAGCAGATGGAATCTCTCTCTCTCTCTTCCCCCCTTTCTTCTTCTTCCTCTTACCCCCTCTTCCCCTCCCCCTCTCCCTCTTGCAAATGAATAAATAAATATTGTTATAAAGATAGATCACTTAACACTAAGCCTTTAAACTTGGTCAATAAACAGTTGTTAGGACTGTCTTCCCTGTTTCTTAAAGGACAACAGCATTGACCCTTTGCTGACCATTTAGCTTTATCCCTAAATATCTATGTGAAGCTTCTATTATATGTGTTGAATCAAACTTGAGCATTATGTTTCCTTCATTCCTGTCCAAAAATCAGTTTTGGAATACAAAGCCAGTCGAATCAGTATGTTTAGGATATCAGAAAAGCAGGTGAGAGTTGGATCCAGGAAGCTGAACTGTTAACCCATCATATTTTCTTCATGGTACTGCTGATTATGCTGCATGACAATATTATCTGAGAAGCTGTGACCTCCCACAAAAAAGTGTGGTATTACATCTCAGGTCAGAAAAGAGCTGTAATCATATGGAAATCCTCTTTGAGGCTGCTTGCTTCACATTATTTTGTCCTTGCTTATTAGAGGTATCCTAGCTCTGGGAAACTGACTATCCTAGATAGGGTGGGGAGACAATTTTTGAGAAGCTTATCTGTGCTGTACTTATAGGAATGAGGAAAATTATGTTCAAAGAGAATTACTTACAAGGAACATAGATAAGATCATACGTGTTCACTTGGAAGAACACAGCAAAAAGATAATTATATTAAAGTAATGAGTTAATTATTTTATTAATTGGCAGGTTAATGGAATTCCAATATGGATTTTAAAATTCTACATATAACTAACAGCAAAATAATAGATTATATTAAGAATTTTCTCAAATTAATGAATCTGGTTTTAAAAATCACAGTTTAATTTACACCATGAAGGATTTCAGGTTGAATATTTCCTCCCCTTTGACCAATATCTTAGGAAAACTCAACTAAGAAAGTATAGAAGACATCAAATATATGTAATAATTTAAGAGTTATTTAAACTTGTCAGTTGAGATATGACATTGTGTTTGTTTTTATTTCTATCATAAGCATAACGTGAGGGCATCATATCTTTCTTATTTTATATTTGCTGCATTTTGCCTTACTTTTGAGGTTAAGTCATCCCTAGATAAGCAGGCAGTAAGACATTCCAATACACAATAGCATTTATTCTCCTCCTTTCAGTTGGCTTTCCAAAGACCAAAACCTTGAATGCATAAATTTTGTGCTAATTGTGTTGAGCATTGGCATTCTTAGTGTGAAGATCATAAGCTTTGTAGTTCCAGAGACTAAATTTCAACATTATCTCCAGTTGTAGAAATTTAGAACAGCCAGTACTTCCTCCAGCGTGTCTCCCATCTATGAAATGTGTGATGCTGGTGCTGGCAGGAATTCTACCATAGTTATGGCCACTTGAGGTCAAAGATTCATAAGATGGAGAGACTTTATTTACAATAAGGATAGATTGGGGGCCAGTGCTGTGGTGTAGCTGGTAAAGCCACTGCCTGCAGTGCTGGTATCCCATGTGGGTGCCAGTTCAAGACCCAGATGCTGCACTTCTGATCCAGCTCTCTGCTGTTGCCTGGGAAAACTGTAGAAGATGGCCCAAGTTCTTGGGCCCCTGCACCCACATGGGAGACCTGGAAGAAACTCCTGGCCCCTGGCTTCAGATCAGCTCAGCTCTGGCCGTTGAGGCTGATTAGGGAGTGAATCAGCGGATGGAAGACCTCTCTGTCTCTGTCTCTGTCTCTCTCTGCCTCTCCTTCTCTCTCTATGTATCTCTGATTTTCAAATAAATAAATTTTTTTTTAAAAAGAGTAGATTGACAGATCAATGAATAGATTGAGAGATTGATTCAAATGTTCCATTTTGATATCATAAAAACCATAAAGTTTTCCAGTGTAAGTTAAACCTTTAATAACAACTGTGGATGGGGCTTGGACCTACTTACTTGATGAAAATAATGATGCACCTAAATAATCATGCTCTGTAACTCTACAGTGTTAGAAGCTCTTATACTCAGGATCATTCTAGACTATGCATTTACAAGGGACTGAGTGCATGTTTGTGCCTTCTAGTAATATTTTGATGTACTAAGAAATATATATTTGGTACACATCCCTACTCCCTAAAACAGAGCTCTTAAAACCCTCATAATTTCTTGAATAAGAGTTATAGGAGCATCTATTGTTATAACATTCGGTGTTCACAACTGATTCCTACCACAAGAGTTTCCAAAATTTTCTGAATGATAGGATTTTTTTAAAATATTCATAATAAGCCCCTTTCAACCATAGTTAGTTTATGCTCTTGGCAAGCCTCTAGATAGCTTGAGGATGGGAACTGGTTGCCAGAGAAACCGACTATGTGATTAGAAGGTTGGAGCTGTTTTAGCTCCACTCCTCCCTGTATCCACCTCTGGGAGGGTAGAAAGTCTGAAGTTTTAACTATTCACATTCTATGATTTACTCAAACATGCCTACATAATGGCACTTTTAAAAAAAATACTAAATAAAAGCGTTCAGGCAGAGTCTAAATTAAAGAATGCATCCAGGTACACTGGTTCAGAGACTCAGTGCTCATCCACAGTACTTCATCTGATCGTTCATTAGCTCATTTGTATTATAATTCATAAAACACTGAATAATTTAACTGAAGTGTTTTTTTCCTTGAGTTCTAACAAATTGTTGAACTTGAAGAGGGCATCATGAGGTCCTACAATTTATAACTTGTTGGCCAGAAGCGTTGTAGTCCCAAGAATCATGATTGTCATCTGCAGTGACAGCAGTATGTTGTGACTGAACCCTTAACTGTGGAGTCTGATGCTAACTCCAGGTAGATTCTGTCAGAGTTGAATTGAATTGTAGGATGCTAACTGGTAAAAGAAAATTGGTTGGTGTGAGGAAAAACCCACAATACACTTGTTGTCATAAGACTTTTGTGGGTTAAAACATAACATAGTATTAGTATGACCTAGAGTTCATATGTTGAAATCATAATTCTAATATGGCAGCATTTAGAAATGTGGCTTTGGATGGTTAACAAAATCATGAGGGTGATGTCCTCATGAATGGGGTTAGCACCCTGTTAGGAAGAAACAAGAGAGTTAGCTATCTCTTTTTCTTCCATTTGGCAATAGACAATAAATCAGCCCTTCATACCAAAAAGCGATCCATTATCAGACACTAGTTCTGCTAGAACCTTGATCGTGGGCTTTACAGTCTCCAGAACTGGAAAAGTTAGACAAGATTGTTACATAGGATACCCAGTCTATGGTGCGCTGTTACAGCAGCCCAAGGACAGAAATTGATACTGAGAAATTGAGCACTGCTGTAACAGATGTCTTAAAAGTGGAAGAAGGGGCTGGTTTTACACTGTAGTAGGTTTAGCCGCTCTGTGGGACATCTACATCCCCTATCAGAGTGCTTGGGATTGAGTCCCGGCTATTACTTAGTTGTGATCAAGCTCCCATGTAATAGATCCAGAAGGAAGAAGATTATGGCCAAAAGTCTTGGTTTCCTGTCACCCCTCTTGGAGACCTGGATGGAGTTTGTGGCTCCTGCTTTCAGCCTGGCCCAGCCCTGGATGTTTTGGGAATTTGGGTAGTAAATCTGTTTATGGAAGATTCATTTTCATTTCTCTCTCTCTCCCTCCCTCCTTCCCTCCCTCCTTCCCTCCCTCCCTCCCTCCTTCCCTCCCTCCTTCCCTCCCTCCCTCCTTCCCTCTCTCTCTCTTTCTCCTTCTCACTCTACCCTTCTACCCTTCTACCCCACTCTCCCACCTTCTTTCCCTCCCTCTTCATACTACCTTTCAAAAATAGATCTTTTTAAAAAAAAATATAGAGGAAGCTTCAGAACTAGGAAATAAGAAACTGAAAAAGTTTTCAAATGAGTGCTAGAAGAAATTGAGAATATAATGAAGGGAATTTCAGAGGCAATTCTGATAAGGACCTGAAAAGGAAAGAGAAGAGCTATAGAGAAGCCTTCTGTCATTGAAAAGAATATATAAATAATGACGTATAGCATATTGATATAGATAGGGATGTAAAAGGCTAATATAATGGAGTTTCAGACAGAAGGGAGGAATATGAAGAAAAGGCAGTCCTTTTCATAATGTGGCAAGAACTTGTCTGAATTGGGTTCATCTTCCAGTGTTGTGGAGAGTACAACTTGCTAGCTGTTAAAATTGAATACTTATATGAAGAGATTTTTAGGCCAGCTATGGAAGGAGCTGGTTTGTTCTGCCTAACTACTTAACGTATAAAGTGAGAAATGAATCAAAGTTGAAATTATTAAGCAAAAAGTTATCAGAACTTAAATATTTGAGTATTTCTCAGAATATTTATGTTACAAAACTTGAGAAAAATGTGCTTGGAAGAGAATATATGTAGCCAAGCAACTATGCAAAGAAATTTAGTATGGAAGTAAACTATGGACTTAATGTACTATCCCAGCAGGGAAACCACTCATTTTAATTAAAGGGAAGGGAGACAGGACGGTTTGCAGACATGCTGAACTTTACCAAATAGTGCATTTTACACAACATATCTATTCTTTAAAATAAGGGAAGAATGGCCCTAAAGATAATTTGACTCTGGAAACATCAGAGCTGCCTCTTGGGTTTCAAAAGGAGTGGGGAATTACCTTACTTTGAACAGACTGCCTGTTAGGTTTGGAATAGCTCAAGATTCTGGCCTTTTGTGCCCTCAGATAGGAGAGACAAAAAAAGGAGACATAGCCAACCTCAACAGAAACAGTTTGCTTTACTAAACCAAAGAGGTGGTGACAATCTCCAAAGACACAACACAGTCTCTGAAGACACTGTGTACAGGCCCCATGTAGGGCTGGGCTTTTATCCAGTCTGGTTGCCAAGGGAACTTAGCACCACGGGATGTCCAGAAGCCTCGAGGCCTTTTGTTTATCTGGTTTTGCAAGCCATTTTGCAGATGGCTAGAGAGAGAGTGAGAGAAAGAGAAAGAGAGAGAGAGACCATGATGGGATCTCCCGTGGTGGTGGTGGGGTAAGGTGACATTCGTATGAGCATATTGTCTCTTACTACCCACATCCTTGAGAATGGAGCTCTCCAAAGCTGTAGGGGCTTAATCCCTGGCTGGCAGAACAGTAGACACAGGAATTCTACCTGTTAGAGCTGTTGGAGGTGGACACTGTTCATGGGGGTATGAAAGGTGAGATCACCATCCTAGCAGGTCCAAAGAGCAAAGCATGGAGCCAAATTCAGTTCTTATGGAATATTCCAATGACTTGTTTGAAATACATACCCTTTATTGTTCCCCGTGTCTCTTTTGCAATGAAAATGTCTATCCTATGGCTATCCCACAATTGTATTTAAAAGCACATACTTATTTGGTTTTATAAGCTCACAGCTGGAGAAGAATTTGCCTCAGGATAAATCATATCTTAATCATCAACTGTATCTGATTTAGATGACATTTCAATGAGACATTGGATGTTTTAGAATTGATGATGGAATTAATTAAAAGTATTGGCAGCTATTGAGATGGTCTGATTAGGCTTTGCCTGTCAATGATTCCAAAACTCATATGTTGAAAGCTTAGAGTATTTGGAGGTGGGAACTTTTGGATGTAATTCTGTCATCAAGGTGGCAGCTTCATTAATGGGATTAATACTGTTTTATAAATAGGCTGTAAAAATGCTTGCTATTTTCTGCAACATCAGGATATACAACAAAAGTTGATTGTCATCAAAGCAGGAAGCAAGATTTATCATACTCTGGATCTAAGATTCCTTAGTCTCCAGAACTGTGACAGACAGATGTTTGTCTGGTATTTTGTTAAAGCAACCCATAATGTCTAAGACAACAACTTCTTACTCATTTGTATCCTACATGATAAGATGACAGTTCTTAGTATAGCACTTTAATAAGTTGAGTCAATTTAGTGAATGGATTGTGAGAATTCCTGAATTTCTATCCATGCTGAACAAGTGAACTACAGAAGAAACTTATGAATTCAGACTTAATTTGAATCCTGAAGCTGTTACCAATTGCATGCATTTGATTTTTACAGTTGATTTCAGTGTAGTTAGTGATTTTAGATGACATCCTTTATCACATAACTCAACAATTAGCTTTTTAAAAAGATTTTATCTATTTATTTGAGAGGCCGAGTTACAGACAGAGAGAGGGAGAGACAGAGAGAAAGACCTTCCATCCGCAGGTTCACTCCCACATGGTGGTAACAGCCAGAGCTGGGCCGATCCGAAGCCAGGAGCCAGGAGCTTCTTCTAGGTCTCCCTCATGGGTATAGGGTCTTGAGCACTTGGGCCATCTTCAACCGCTTTCCCACTCCAAAAGCAGAGAACTGGATCAGAAGAGGAACAGCTGTGACATGAACCAGTGCCCATATGGGATGCAAACACCACAGAGACTTAGCTTACTATGCCACCTCGCTGGCTACAACAATTAGCTTTTTTAATAATCATGCTACCTCAAGATTCCTTTTAAAAAAATCCTTACAGTGGGGCCGACACTGTGGCATAGTGGTTAAAGCCACCAACTCCAGTGCCAGCATCCCATAGAGGTACTGGTTTGAGTCCTGGCTGCTCCACCTCTGATCCAGCTCTCTGCTAGGGCCTGGGAAAGCAGTGGAAGATGGCCCAATCCTTGGGACCCTGCACCCTCATGGGAGACCCAGAAGAAGCTCCTGGCTCTTGGCTTCGGATTGCCTCAGCTCTGGCCATTGTGGCCAATTGAAAAGTGAACCAGTGGATGGAAGAACAAAAGATGGTCTTTCATGACATGAAATTTTGTACATCACTTTCTCTATAAAATAGCACCATTAAAAGAACAAACCCACTTTTTTACTTAAATGTTGCTTGCATTCCAGAGGTGCTGTCACTGGTGTATGATGAGAGATTGACACTCTGGAGGGAAATGTCATTCCTGAGTAAAGACAAGTCTGTTATCATACCCTGAACAGTAAAAGTCACAAGAAGACATACATAGCTATAAAATATTAGTGCACAAATTTTTCCTATTCCAAGCACAACTGGAATGCTAAGTATTCATATACAGTATTGATTTTTGTAGGTTTTGTTTTTGGCTCCAATACCTGAATTCCTCTCTAGGCCTTTCTTCCATTTCTCATTTTATATCAGGAGAAGGAAAAGGTGAACTATTTTGAGGTTACTTAAAAATGTTTTATATAAACTTGGAGCAAAGTACATGTTGTATTACTTTCAAGATCACTGCGCATCCACATTCTTAGATATCTTTCTGAGTAGCATCACCAATTTTCTCAGCATTTAGAACACTTCTCACACTGAATAAGCTCCTGAAAATGGGCACCAAGAGGTTGGACACTCTTTCTGAAAGTCATACCCAAGGAAACAAATTGGGAGGTAATTCTTTTTGAACTACCCTACAAGCAGTAGTCAATTCTTTTTTTTCTTTTACTTTTAAGGACCTCCAAGAAATTTAAGAAAGAGATGGCTCAAAGAACCTCACTGCCATAGGCACTGAGAGAAAGATACAAAGATAATAGTTTCTGTCACACACCAGAACAGTCTGTGATAGGTTTTCTGCAGGAGTTATAGAAGTGAGCTAACACACTCTGTGTGAGCTCTGTCGCTTGCCTCTGCCACTGAAATGCGAGAAGCTCATGAATGCTTACTTCTCAGCAACTGCTGCAGCTTCCACACTCCATAGAGAGGAGACATTACATGCATCTTCAGTACCTTTAGGTACTGACAGGAGAGATGGCCAACAGGAGAGATGTTGTTGTGCATGCTGGGCTTTTATCTCTAGGTGACTGTCCCAAGCCCACATGGTCAACTTCAGTGACAGTAAGTTCATTCCCTTACCCTGAGATTCTGCTGTTGCTCCTATTATTGATTTTTAAAGTTGATTTTAAGTTCTTCTGCCTGCCTCTATTGTATTTTTTGTTAACTGATTTTAATATTTTTATAATAATGTGTATTATTCCTAGTTATTAAAAGTAAGATGAACCTTTAATAATATAAGTTCTTTTTTTAAAAAAAAATATTTATTTATTTGAAAGAGTTACACAGAGAGAAGGAGAGGCAGAGAGAGAGAGACAGAGAGAGAGCTGGTTCACTCCCCAATTGTCTGCAACAGCCGGAGCTCTGCTGATCCAAAGCCAGGAACCAGGAGCTTCTTCTAGCTCTCAGGTGAAGGGGCCCAAGGACTTGGGTCATCTTCCACTGCCTTCTCAGGCCCTAGCAGAGAGCTGAATTGGAAGTGGAGCAGCTGGGACTTAAACCAGCACCCATATGGTCACCATCTGAGGGATTTATTAGAAATGGAAACTGTGGCCACATCCCATACCTAATGTAATACCCTGCAGACTCTTCCTGGGAGGCTGCACTGTTGGGGAGAGCAGGGCAATGGTGTTCTTCTATAAGAAGCACCAGGGACAGGCTTTGGTGAACATGTCCCCTTTATTCACAGCTACATCCACTTTTAAAGGGCAGGCAGAAGGAGCTTAACTAACTCAGGGGAACACTAACTCTATGGAACAGACCAACCCTGGCATCAGTATGCCTTTCTGATCAGCTTGAAGGTCATGTAGCTAGGGCGGCTTTCCAGATGGGCCTGGGCCACACCTGGGAGCAGTTTACCTGATTGGCAGAAGGCAGGGTTGGGGGAAATGTGCCTGCGGTTCCACTGCCTGCAGCAGTCAGGCCAACTGCATGAGCTAGGCAGGCAGCCTCATGGAATCGCCCACAATACCCAAGAAACTCTGGGCATGAAGCTCAACCTTCTTGGTTTTATCAGTCCCTCCAGTTGATACTAATAAGAATCACTAAGCTCGACAAAGTCTCTCACTTTAACCAACCTCAGACCTTAATCCAAATTATGAGGGTACTTCTAAGAGTTTATGGAAAATGGGATTAGAAGTGAAGTTTACTTTGGGGTGGGTTTTTAGTATAGCAGTACTAAGATGCCACTTGGAATTTCCACATCCCATATCAAAGTGCTTGGGTTTGAGTTCCAGCCCTACTCCTATTCTACCTCCCTGCTAACAAATACTTCAAAAGATAATGATGATGGCTCAAATACTTGGGTGCCTGCCATCCACATGAAAGATCCAGATTAAATTCCTGGCTCCTGGCTTCAGCCTGTTCCAGTCCACTGTTGTGGGCATTTAGTTGGTGAACCATAGTGAATCTCAATCAATCTCTCTCTCTCTCTCTCTCTCCCTATCTCTCTTTCTTTCTCTCTTACTGTCATATTTTCCCTTTGTAATATAACATGAGAACAAGTGGGTAATTTTAAAAAATAAGCATACGCCATGAACAGGAGTGTCAAATTGTTAAGTCAGCAACAGGAGTCACTGTGTACTTACACCCCATGTGGGATCTGTCCTTAATGTGTTGTCTAATGTGAAGTGATGCTATAACTAGTACTGAAACAGTATTTTTATACTTTGTGTTTCTGTGTGGGTACAAACTGATGAGGTCTTTACTAATTATATACTGAATTGATCTTCTGTATATAAAGATAATTGGAAATGAAAAAAAATGACCTGGTGTTAAATTGGAAAGGCATAGAAAATTAATTAATTTTTAAAAACTATTATGTAGTATCTCTGTCTTTAATGTGCTGTACACTGTTATTTAATGCTATAACTAGTACTCCAACGGTAGTTTTTTCACTTTGTGTTGCTATATGGGGCAAACTGTTGAAATCTTTACCTAATATATACTAAACTGATCTTCTGTATATAAAGAGAATTGAAAATGAATCTTGATGTGAATGGAAGGGGAGAGGGAGCGGGAAAGGGGAGGGTTGCGGGTGGGAGGGAAGTTATGGGAGGGGGGAAGCCATTGTAACCCATAAGCTGTACTTTGGAAATTTATATTCATTAAATAAAAGTTTAATAAATGGAAAAAAAAGAGGAAAAAAAACAATTAAAAAATAAATATAATTTGGTACAAAAATTTTTAAAAAAGCATATTTTGGTGAAAAACAACTTCATAATCCATGCATAGTTTTTTCATAGAGTGCATTTTCCTTTAACTTTTTGAAGATTCCTCACATTTTGTTAATGCACTAGTACTGGTCTTTCCTCAGAAGGGACCTTAGGAGCAGATAGAATGCAGACAGATATCACTAATTGAATCATGTGCCTTTGACATAAGACAAAACAATAAGCTTTACTACAATTTTTTAGCTGGAAACTATATTCAAGCAGAAATTATAATGTACATGTACCTTTAAATGAGCATATTTTCCTATTCAGGGATTAGAAATAAAAGAGTGGCTGGTGCCGGGGCTCCATAGGCTAATCCTCCACCTGCGGCGCCGGCACACCGGGTTCTAGACCCGGTCGGGGCGCCAGATTCTGTCCTGGTTGCCCCTCTTCCAGTCCAGCTCTCTGCTATGGCCCGGGAGTGCAGTGGAGGATGGCCCAGGTCCTTGGGCCCTGCACCCGCATTGGAGACCAGGAGGAGGCACCTGGCTCCTGGCTTCTGATCGGCACAGTGCGCCGGCCGCAATGCGCCTGCCATAGCGGCCATTTGGGGAGTGAACCAACGGCAAAGGAAGACCTTTCTCTCTGTCTCTCTCTCTCTCACTGTCCACTCTGCCTGTCAATAAATAAATAAATAAATAAATAAAAATAAAAAAGAAATAAAAGAGCATTAGAAATGTAGGAATACGAATGAAATACAGAGGGTGTGAAGGGAAGAATAGGAGAAAAATTAAAGCAACTTGATTTAGTAAGTCACATGGTTTGGTTGACTTCAAGAACAATCATATAGAAAAAGGAAAGAGTTTTTCAACTTTTTTTTTTTAACATCAAGGATGTTAGCTGATTAGAAAGATTAGACTTATTTCTTTGATATTCCTAATTGTAAATTGACCTCAATAGTCACAAAATATAAGGAGATAATTTCTAGCATATCCCAAGAGAAGTTGTGATTTCACTCAAGAGGGACTCAGCTGCTGAGTATGATTAGAAGTGATCTGTCACTAGAACTGTTCCTAGAGCAGTTAAAGCACTCATCAAAGTACTAGGGAGTACTCAGAAATAGAGGTGAGGCAGTATGTATTCCATTCCAATTGTAAGATAGATTCGTTCCTGGACAAAACAATTCAGTGTTTAAGAACTACAGAAAGTAGTTTTCTTTCTAAAGGTAGTTTTGATTAATGAAAAATCTTGGAATTCATGGATATCTTCTGATTTTATAATTGTAAAACAGTTGTCTGGAGTTGACCAATAAGTTTTCTATAATATTGCATCCAGAGCATGTCAAAACAGAACAATCCAAAGCATGGCATACCTAAAAACAATCAAAAAACAGACATCGTTGTTCCAAGTGATAACTAGGTAAATGAGAGAGGCAGAGGATGAAATAGTCAAGAAAAAAAGAAGGAATGAAGATTACCAAGACTGAGATGAGGAACGTGAGGAGATGAGCACATTAACATGAGAACTCTAAGACATAATCTCATCATGATAATAGCTCAGCTATCAGCTACATATTTAATTGTTTAAGTTAGCATCAGTGCAGACTGAACTGACCTGTAAATAGTGAATGGCCATGGTGATGGTGGTCTCTTTGCATGTCAAAGTCAGAAAGTTGGTATGCCAAAGAGATATCATAACAATTGGAATTTAGATTTCATATGAATATTCTTCAATTATAACAAAATAATTAGCCTGTGTCTCATACACTTTCCAAATGCTACAAAGTACCCTCTCCAAAACCTTTCTGAAAAGCACTCTTGTGATAAATGTGAAGGGGATTTTGTGGTTCAAAGAAGTGTCATAAAAGTGCATTTCTTATAATTGAGTGACTGTGTGACACTAAGCAAGTCCATTTACACTTGTTAGACATGAAATTCATCTGCAAAATGGGATAATTCCTTCTGTAAGTAATTGATAAAAAGTATATCTAGTTGGTGTGTAGCTGAGTAGAAAACTCACAGAAGTGAAAGTGCAGGTTTCTCTGCCTCACAGAGCCTGACCTGATTTGCCTATGAGAATGGATGGATTTAGAGTTTTGAACTTATAGGAATGTTCAGAAGAGATGAATATGTGGAAATAAATATATATGCTTTTATACCTACTGTAATATGTAATTTTCTGGAAAATTCTGTAATGCCCTCACTGACAAACTTATTTTAAGACACGAAATTATGACCACAAGGGGATTTGATAAACAAAAAATGCCATTCTAACTGGGGTTAAGTGAAACTTCATTGTGGTTTTTATTTGGAATTCCCTGACAGCTAGTGGTCCAAATTCAGGACTTCTATTCTCACTTCTATAATATTCCAATAACCTGCACTAAGTATCAGTGTTACAAATGAGCCTCTGACCATACCACACACACATGCACATACTTACATAGAAGGAGAGAAAGAACATCTCATACCATTATTTATCATATACACAATTTCTGACCTTCCTGAAAATACCCAATGGTTATCATTAATTATGAAATAAATTCAAGCTTCTCTTGTAACTTAGGATTAACAATTCCAAACAATACCCACCCAGTATTACATTTTGCTGCTTTGTAAATTCTCAAATTTTCATTCATTTCATTCTTAAACCTTCTACAATCAATAATTGTCTATTTTAAATCTCTCTGTTAAAATCACATTTTGGGACCAGTCTTTTTTTTTTTTTTTTTTGACAGGCAGAGTTAGACAAAGAGAGAGAGAGAGAGAGAGAGAGAGAAAGGTCTTCCTTTTCCGTTGGCTCACCCCCCTCCCCGATCCGAAGCCAGGAGCCAGGTGCTTCCTCCTGGTCTCCAATGCGGGTGCAGGGCCCAAGGACCTGGGCCATCCTCCACTGCCTTCCCAGGCCACAGCAGAGAGCTGGACTGGAAGAGGAGCAACCAGGACAGAATCTGGCGCCCCTACTGGGACTAGAACCTGGGGTACCGGTGCTGCAGGCAGAGGATTAACCTAGTGAGCTGCAGCACCGGCATGGGGGCCAGTATTGTGGTGCAGCAGGTTAAGTTGCTGCATGTGATGCCAGTATCCCATGAGTGCTGGTTCAAGTCTTGGCTGCTCCACTTCTGATCCAACTCTCCCACAGAGAACTTGCAGGGGAATAGAAAAGCACGTGTCTGTGGTCAACAGCTCCACTGAAGCTACCATTGCTAGGAGCAATCTGTTTTCTCTCACTCTCTCCAGTCTCCTTCTCTTCCTGGGATCACCTGCAACATAAATTATCTGCACACAAATTGCTGCCTCAGGATCTCATATTTTTTTCTCCAATCCAGGGTCCAATCAAAGATCACATGGTCTATTTGAGTATATTTTTAGCTAAAATATCCTTTTTTTTTAAACTTTTATTTAATGAATATAAATTTCCAAAGTACAGCTTATGGGTTACAATGGCTTCCCCCCTCCCATAACTTCCCTCCTACCCGCAACCCTCCCCCCTCCCGCTCCATTTCCCCTTCCATTCACATAAAGATTCATTTTCAATTCTCTTTATATACAGAAGATCAGTTTAGTACATATTAGGTGAAGATTTCAACAGTTTGCCCATATAGCAACAAAATGTGAAAAAACTACCATTGGATTACTAATTATAGCATTAAATAACAGTGTACAGCACATTAAAGACAGAGATACTACATAATAGTTTTTTTTAAAAAAATTAATTTTCTATGCCTTTCCAATTTAACACCAGGTTGTTTTTTTCATTTCCAATTATCTTTATATACAGAAGATCAGTTCAGTATATAATTAGTAAAGACCTCATCAGTTTGTACCCACACAGAAACACAAAGTATAAAAATACTGTTTCAGTACTAGTTATAGCATCACTTCACATTAGACAACACATTAAGGACAGATCCCACATGGGGTGTAAGTACACAGTGACTCCTGTTGCTGACTTAACAATTTGACACTCCTGTTCATGGCGTCAGTAATCTCCCTAGGCTCTAGTCATGAGTTGCCATGGCTATGGAAGCCTTTATAGTTTGCTGACTTTAATCTTATTCCGATAGGGTCATAGTCAAAGTTTTTTCTATACTTTTTGTTTTCTTCATGGAATTGACAATTTTTAATAGCGAGGACTTGTTTTCTTAGAATGTTTCATAATTTCATTGGTTTTATTTTTCTCCTTGTGATTACTTTCATGTTAAAAAACTACAAAACTTAGTGTTGTATAATTCCCACTTAATTATGGGAGGGATAATCTTCAAATGTTTGAAGACTCAGATCTACTTGACCTCTGTATTAGAAGCCATTTCTTTTTGTTTATTCTACAAGTGGCCACACCCTGGGAGAACTCTGACGTTTTATAGCATGTATTCTTTTTTTTTTTTTTTACACAGCTTCCTATACATACCTTAGCAGAATACAGGATTGATAGGCCTAGGAAAATTTCTAATTATGTCTGAATCACATTTGCAGTATTTCAAATGACTTTCAAAATGTTGGTGGTTTTCAACTCACTTAATGAAATTATAAATGACCTCAATATAAGGAGATGGTTTAACAACTCTTCTCCTAAGTACATTAATTGCCATGATATTCATGTATTTATCCTTCACTTAATAATCTGTAAGAGTAAATAAATAAGCTTCACCACAGTTGGGGTCATTTAACCACAGAAAACTAAATAAATATGTTTTTACACATACACATGCATAAAAGTATATATGTGCCTATAAATGCATATCCTCACATAAATTGCTGTGAATTTTAATGTTTATTGAGAATGAAAAAATCTTTTTTTTTTAAATTATGAAAACTGGCCTGTTATTTCAGTAATTGAGTATTAAATTTTTTTGACATTTTCATCTTAGAACTATAGCCCATTCATAGTCATTTTTTAAATTTGGAAACTGTTCATTTTCTTGGTTAGTTTCTCCCCTTCAGAGCACACACACAATGCAACTTATTGCACTAGGATTTTTTTAAACCTTTCATACAGAGAATTGAACCTGAAATCCATGTGGTGAAGAAAATAAACTTACCCTGTATCCTAGCTTTTGCAATGACAGGATATCTTATTGATCTCCCACTCTTTGCTCACCTGCATGGCCATTATGTGCTAACCAAACATTACCTGCACTGGGGATATTTCCCCCCACCATCTATAATAGCACAACAAAACCTGCCACTCAAAATGTCTCTACAAGAGCTTATCTATTTCAAGTTGTAAAGGAGATTGTATAGGGAAACAAAAGGGGGAGAGAATTCTTTTAACAGAAACATTTTATTATATTTCCCCATCAAGTATTTTATCCTGTGCTACTTGAACTTTGAAAGGAATACTATTCTTCAGTACTCTCCAAAATTCCATCTTTTCTAATCTATCAGAGATAAATCCAGCTAAACAGAGTTTCATGGTGGTTGCTAATCTATAACGTCAGCTACCCTGATGCCTTAACTTTTCAATGCAGTCCAGCAGTATTTCAGTAGCACAAGATCTTTCCATCATTGTAGGTTAGCCATGACCAGCCTCTAAATCCTACACTGCACTGCAATGCCTGTCTTTAATTGCTCTGTGCTGCCTCTGGTTCACCCAGTTTCTATCCATTTTCTGGGTTTTACTCCCATATGCCACTTATATTATGGGTGACATGTATTGGTGTGCTAAGGTATGTGAGACAACCAAGATTGGTTGTCACCAATTTATTGGCAAAGTTTTACTTTGTTAAGGAAGGGTGGGGAGAAGAAAAGGGAAGGGAAAGGAAAGACATGAAGTTTCACTTCACAGAAGAAAGGCTGTCAAGAGCTACGCCTCAAGAAACAGCAACAGCTAGCAGGCTCGGGAGGTGCTTACATATTCTGAGCTATGGCTGCATTGACTGGAGCATACATCAGTGGTATTCTGCAGATTTTGTGGTTGCATGGATCAGTCAGGATGGAAGTTATCTGAGTCAGTAGAGTGAAGGGGGTGTTGTTTTGAGTACAACCAACCAAATGTGAGGAGTAACTGTAACAAGAGGCCTTAAACAAAAACAAAAAGCCCCTTAGTTGAATGTACATTTTATTCTGAGCTGAAGAGGGAGAAGTGGGTCTTTTTCCTCAACAATGGGCTTCTGCCTTTTCAATTTAGTATCTGTGTCTGCTCCGCCATTTTTCTCACTGTGCTTCTTTATCAAAGACTTAGACTTTATGTGATTTTTTTTTAGTTATCACTAAATAGACTACCAGATTTGCAAATCCATTTTCTTATATGTTTGTGTTTTGTTCTTTTTTCTTTTCTTCTGAACCTTCACTCTCTTACCTATGGTAGAAGAAATTCAGAGACGTGGAGCTCCCACCACCACCAAAATATCCTTAGGAGTGACAGAAAATCATAGCTTATATCTATATAATCATTTACAAACACCTCTATGTAACATATATACCAACCATATTTTCAGACACCGTACAATATTCCTAGGATAAAAGAAACAGAAGCACTTAAATCTTAGTTCTACAAAGTCAGGTAATGTGTTGGATTCTACTTTTTTTTAAAAGCAGCTCTATGACATCTGTAAGCCTTAGATTTTCATCACCATTTAGATTGACAAAAAGATTAAACAACTGGTACAAGGACATGAGCCCAATAAGTGACTGTGCAAGATCTTCTGACCAGGTCAGAGTGCCCATCAGAAGGTCTTATCTCCAGACTACAGTAAGTCAAGAGAGATGTTTCTATCACACACTGTTTATAAACATGAACTGACTAGTCATTTCATGTGTGAGTTCATTTTTTGTGGTTCCTGAAAACACGACTTTCAAAACTCACAGTTAATTATATATAGACCATTAGAACTTTAGTGCAAATCATTAGATTTATTAAGAATTCTTAGCATCCCATATACGACGCATAACTATAACAATGTTGGACAAATACTGAATGTTAGCTGGGAAGCATTTATATATTCTGTTTAAGAATATTACTTTTTGGAAGTATGTCATATGTCTACCTGAAGATACCTTGACAATTTTTATGTAAATTGCTAATTTCCTGGAAATTTTAAAAATCAGGGACCAGAATCACTGCTTTAGAGAAATAATTGTTACACAGTCAGCCACATATGCTTGTGAATGTGCATGTGATATTCTTACCTTACAGAAAGCAGTATCCCACACTTTAATCATTCATGCATTTAGTCACTAATGCATTCCTTATTATATTTAGCATATATTTGCTTACTACCTACTATGTACTAGGCTTTCATTTTGCTGAAAACTTAGAGAAGATTTTTGCAGTGCGGCAGCTTTACCTGCAATGCCACAGCGCCGGCCCTCATATAATGTCTGATACATTTCAGAAGGAGACACAAATTTTCCTGTTTTCAAACTGAAGAATTTACTTCTTCCTTTTGACTGTTCCCTCTTACAGTTTAGAAGGTGGAAAAATCTACAAAGATTTATCTACTGTGTATTTTACCTATTCAGGCAGTCAATAAAATTTATTTTGTAGGTAATGGTGACAATGGGGAAGGGTAAGTGTAAGAAAAACAAAACGTAAAAACCAGGCAGTTGTGCTACCCTGAAAAAGTACTCTTGCAAAAGGTATTTATGCCATTGTGCTTATAAACTGTGACTCTTACATGACAAAACGTAGAGCATTTTGAAACTTGAAATGGAGAGATTATCTTGGATTGTCATGGCAATACCTATGTGTAAATGTACTTATAAAAAAGAAAGGAAGAGAAATTTGGTATAGGAGAAGACTCTGTGAAGGCACAGTAGAGAAAGAACTGAAAGGTTAACCTGGAAAAACAGAGTGAAGTAACTGCAAGCCAGGAAATGTTTGCAGCCACCAGAACTTGGAAGGAGTTAAGGAAGGATTCTTCCCTACAGCCTCCAGGCAACTGTGGATGTGAGTTCTGCCGGCACCTTTATTTGGATCCATTGACACTAATTTCAGATTCCTGGAATCCAGACCTGTAAGAGAATAAATGTGTGGTATTTAAGTGACAAATTTAAGAGAGTTTATTGTAGCAGATTCAGGAATCTAAAACAGCAGTATAAATGAATCTATGGTAGATAGATTGCTTTTTAAAATAAGAATACTGAAAAAAATATGTTCATAGTTGAATATAAAACATAGTGGTTTTATAACTTTGATAGTTCAAAAATTCTCTGAGCATCATTTTCTTGAACTTTGAAGTGGTGGTAAAGTAGTTTCTTTCTTTCCTCCTAGCCATGATAGAGATTAGATGTGCTCCTCCTTAGAAAATAGAAAACTTTTAATTCCCTACCAATATACTGTGTTTTAAAATACAACAACAAAATGTAAAGTATAGCAAAATCAGTAGATCAAGAGATATTTCCTACTGATGAGACAATTTGTTACAATTCCAAAAAGGATCGGGCCTGCCTCACAACCGGGGTAGGAACATGGGGAAGCACTGAGGTTTGGTGGCAGAGGGAGAGGGAGGAGGTGTGGGTAACAGCTTTGTTACAGTTTCTCCAGGAAGGAACAAGTAAGGTAGGAAAAGCAGGCTTGGGAATAGCTAGTTTGAATAATGTCAGTGGACACTGGGGGCATAGAGATTGTCATTGTTGTCTGGTACCTGTCCTTGAGTGATTTCGGAAGTAGGATGTTGCCCAAGAGTGAAAGGCTGATACAGTGGATTGTTAGGATATGACTGAAATATTGGATAGCTTGTATTTGGCAAGTTTGCCTTTGCCAGGGGCAAACCTTCCTAAGAAGGGAAGGAGGGACAAGGGATGCAGATGGGTGAGGCAAGGTGATGCACGCCTATTATTAGGTTGTCCATAACAAGTCTTATTCAGCATAGGCATTTAGAGCAAATATTAAAGCACCAAATTTACAGAAGCTAGAAGTTTGCTTATTATAACATACTAAATATTTGCCAGTCCATTCAAGAAAACTTCAATATGTTACACATGAATATAAAAAAATTATTTAGTGAAATATAAGCAAATCAAATCCAGTAATACATAAAAAAGATGAACCTTGAGACTGGCACTGAGGCTCAGCGGGTTAACGCCTTAGCCTGAAGCGCCGGCATCCCATATGGGTGCCAGTTCTGGTCCCGCTTGCTCCTCTTCTGATCCAACTCTCTGCTGTAGCTTGGGATAGTAGTAAAAGATGGTCCAAGTCCTTGGGACCCTGCACCCGAATGGGAGACCCGGATCGGCGCAGCTCCGACCATTGCTGCCATCTAGGGAGTAAACCAGTGGGTGGAAGACCTCTCTCTGTGTCTCTACTTCTCTCTGTAACTCTGTCTTTCAAATAAATAAAATAAATCTTAAAAAAAAATAAGATGAACCTTGGCCAAGTGAGTTTTGTTCTGGAAAGAAAAAGTGGGTTAATACTAAAAAGCAGGCCAGCGCCGCGGCTCACTAGGCTAGTCCTCCGCTTGCGGTGCCGGCACTCCAGGTTCAAGTCCCGGTTGGGGCGCCGGTTCTGTCCCAGTTGCTCCTCTTCTAGTCCAGCTCTCTGCTGTGACCTGGGAAGGCAGTGGAGGATGGCCCAAGTGCTTGGGCCCTGCACCTGCATGGGAGACCAGGAGGAAGCACCTGGCTCCTGGCTTTGGATCAGCGCAGCGTGCCCACCGTAGTGGCCATTTGGGGGGTGAACCAATGGCAAAGGAAGACCTTTCTCTCTCTCTCTCTTTCTCTCTCTCTCTCTCACTGTCTAACTCTGCCTGCCCAAAAAAAAAAAATACTAAAAAGCAATGGAATTCACCACATTCATAGGCTAAATATACTATTTCACTATTTGAGGGGAAAGCAGTTGACAAAATTCAACATAAGAATATAAATTTCTTAATCTAATTAAGGTTATCCATGAAAAACTGACAGTTAAAATCACCTCACTAGTGGAAAACTTAATTCTTTCCTCCTATGATAATGAACATGACAGTAACCTCTTCCTGTACTGGGTACTGTAAAAAGTAAAAGATGAGAAAAGTAAATAAAAAGGATAAAGACTGAAAATCAGGTATACAGATTGGCTTTATTTGTAAATTTCACATTCATATAAAATACTTAAGGCTCCTAAAAACTCTACTAGATCTTAGGAGTTTGTCAGATTCTGTGAGTAAAGGTAAAAAGAAAGACAGTTCTATCTCATTGCAATGAATGAGAGAGTTAAAGTTAATTTACAGTGGCTTGAGAATTTATGAAATGTTAGAGAAAATTTACCAAACAATGTGCAAGACTTGTGCACTGACAATTACAAGATGTGACAGAAAAAATAGACCTAAGTAAAACAGGAAATTTTGGGTCATAATCAATATCTCAGCTTCAACTGGATCACAATCAAAATTCCAGAATGTTTTTATACAGAAATTAACAGACTGATTGTTGTATTCCAGTGCTTTGATTATCTGATTTCATGACATACTGTGATGGTAACTTTGGCAG
This sequence comes from Lepus europaeus, assembly GCF_033115175.1. Taxonomy (NCBI): domain Eukaryota; kingdom Metazoa; phylum Chordata; class Mammalia; order Lagomorpha; family Leporidae; genus Lepus; species Lepus europaeus. The sequence continues at coordinate 49,060,712 of NC_084845.1, forward strand.
CACGCTACTGGCATTAAGGTAGATATATGGATGATGTAACAGAATAGAAAATTCTAAAATAGACCCAACATTTATAGTTAATTGATTTTCTTTTTTTTTTTTTTAAAGATTCATTTATTTGAAAGTCAGAGTTACACAGAGAAGGAGAGGCAGAGAGAGAGAGAAAGAGAGAGGTCTTCCATCGCTGGTTCATGTCCCAGTTTGCTGCAATGGCCAGAGCTGCGCTGACCCAGAGCCAGGAGCCAGGAGTGAGGAGCCTCTTTTGGGTCTCCCACGTGGGTACAGGGACCCAAGGATTGGGCCATCTTCCACTGCCTTCCCAGGCCACAGCAGAGAGCTGGTTCAAAAGTGGAGCAGCCAGGCCTTGAACTGGCGTCCATATGGGATGCTGGCACCCCAGGCCAGGACATTAACCCACTGTGCCACAGCACCGGCCCCTATAGTTAATTGATTTTCAACAAAGGTGCTAAGGCAATTCAATGGGAATGTATAATTGTTTCAAGGATGCTTCTGTAACATTTACATGTTAATATTTAAAAAATTGTAAAACTCAACTCCTGTTTTTTGCATGTAAGAAAAAAATCTCAAAATGGATCAGAAGCCTAATTTTTATTGTGAAAAATATAAAAGTTACCATAGAAAATATGATAGAAAATTTAAGTGTTCTTGGGGCTAGAGTTGTGGTGTAGCTGCTAAAGCTGCAGCCTGTGTCCCTGCATCCCATATGGATGCTGGTTTGAATCCTGGATGCTCTACTTCCAATTCAGCTCTGTGCTAATGCACCTGGGAAATCAGCAGAGGTTGGCCCAAGTCCTTGGGTTCCTGTACCCAAATGGGAGACCCGAAAGAAGCTCCAGGCTCCTGGCTTCACTCGGGCCTAGCTCTGGCAAGAGTGAACCAGTGGATGGCAGATTTCTCTCTCTTTCTCTCTCTCTCTTGTTCTGCCTTTCAAGTAAATAAAATAATCTTTAAAAAAAACCATGTAAATGATCTTAAATTAGGGAAAGCATTTGTTTTACAATTTATTTTATTTATTTGAAAGGCAAATGACAGAGAGAGATTTTTCATCTGCTGGTTCACTCTCCAAATGGCTACACAGATCAAGGCTAGGCCAGGCCAAAGCAAGTAGCACAGAACTCCACTCAGGTCTCCCACTTAGATTGTCCAACTGATAGAATATCTGTCTCTGTCTTTTTGCCTTTCAATTAAATACATAAAAATTTGCAAAAACCCTGTGAAAACTTGGATTCAAATATTCATCAAATCTTTCTTGAATGGATAAAAATACCATGGTATCATACAAAGAAATATCACATAGAAATAAAAAAAAAAAACACTGATACATGCAAGTATATAAGGAATCTCAAGGATATTATGCCTTACAGAAAAAAACAGACATAAACATTGGGTACTGTGTGAGGCCATGCATTTAAAATTTTACAGAGGATAAAACTATTGTGATACAAAGATCTGGGTTCGTCAGGACTCAATGAGCAGGTTGCGGTATTTTGGAGACTTGACAATGAGCTATTAGGTTTGCCATAGTGATCATACCACCATGTATACATATATTTGTCAAAACTGTACTAAGTATAATGAAAATTGTTGGATTTTACACAGCAAAGCAATCGAAACACAATAATGTATGCTGCAAGTCAGATATTTGGGGAGAGAAATGGACTGTGTATGCAAAAGGGAAAATGCTCTTGACATGCAAGTTCATTGTTAGGTAGACATAGGTGATATCCAAAGAAACTGCTCCCAAAGCCTCTTTCAAAACACTTTCTTCTTATTTATGTAGAAAGGAATATGATTCAAGAAAGTGTTTTCCATGGTGAGAGATTGTTTTTCAGAGAAAAAAAAAAATCAATGTTCACACAACACAAATGCTTCAGACATTTGTTGATTTGAGGTTACTTGGCCAAATATTAATCTTAATTTTCATTAAAGATTTGATGTTGGGCATTGGCATTGCCAATAAATCTAATGGATTAAATTATGTGGAAGAAATCACAAAGTATTGATCGTCGTTCCAAGGCTGAGATGGAAATTACTTACATTGAGATCTGAAAGACTGTACCAAAGTCGCTGACTTTAGATGGAACCAGGGGAAGTGTTCCTGGTAAACGTGCAGTTTTCCTTAGGGAATTATAAGACTGTGGTCAAAAGCTTAATTTTCAATAGAGTGTGTTAGATTTAATAACTAGAAAAATTTTTCATAAAAGTAAATCAAGCAAAATAAAATAAGATACGACAAAACATATTTGGATATCATTACACAAAATCTTTCTTGAAACTTTTAACCATTGGCATATTATTCTAGATCCCTTTATCTTCTAAATTAATTCTTTTAGAAATCCTAGAAACTAAACCAATCAACTTCCTAGGGAGAGGGGAAAAAATAAAAGAAAAAGAAAGAAAGTCTAAACTCCTCATTTGTAATTGTTGAATATAATCCACTCTCTGGGCAGCCTCTCTGAACAAGAATCATTTTATCTAAAGCAGTCCTGTGAGGTTATATTGGAAAATGATCTCTTCTCATTTGCAGTTGTTCCAAAGGTGACTCCATCATCATTGTCTGAAAGACAGTTGCCCCTCAGTAACAAATGCTTACAGCTAAATGAATCCCAGAGGTTTGTCACTAATGTACAACAAAGGGCAAGAACAGAGCAGTGACTCAAGACCTATTTTTCATTGCTGCATAATGTTTTGCTTCACTGATCTATCACTAAACAACAGCTGCTGCACTAAAGGCAGAGTACAGCCCAGAAGTGAAAAACACCTCCATTAGCCACTGGGAATCTGGGCTTGCCTGGGGCCTTGAACAAAGTCATGGACTGAGGAAGGAGGGGTTACTGGTGTTCCACACATCAGCATGACAGTCTCCAACAGACCAAAATCCTCCTGATTCCATTCTCATCATTACAGATGCACCTCATCTCTTTGGGAGTAAAGACTGAATTGGAGGGTAATATTTATTTTAAGAGCATCCCTTTTCTTTGTCTACAGCATCATTTTTTTTTTTTTTTTTGATGACTTGTTCTCCCCTTTTTGTCTTAACACCGTTACACTCTGGCCTATTTTTCTGTACATTATCCCTCCCTTGCCCCACACCACTGTCAAATATCTGCTTACAAAGTAGATTTTTGCTTCACCCCTGCTATTCTAATTAGCAGGAATCTCTGTTTCCATTTCCAGATGTTGGAGAATGACCTTCACATCAGTTTTCTGCATGTAATTACTGTGAATTACTAGAATGTTAGGGGAAAAAAAGGTTTTTCAAAGCAAGTTAATTAAGAATCATAGAGAAAATGAGTACTTATTTTTTTTTTCCGAAGAGGCAATAAAACAATATTTTTAAGAGAGAAAAAAATGCATCAGGGAAAAAAGAATAAAATTCTTGATTGCAGTGTATATCACCATTATTTGAAATGAGCATCCCAAGTGTAATTTTCAGTTATTAATTGCATTTTAGGATTGATTATTAATTCCAAGAAAAGAGCCATATGCTATTTGAAGAGTTGGGGATACTGTTTTAAAACACTTTTTGGTGAGGAGACACATGTCAGTTCAGTTACAGGAGAAAAAATACTCGTGCAGTCTGAAATAATTTAAAATGAAAATTTAAATGCCCAATAGTTTACTTTATAGAAAGACAGAATTTTGTAGAATTAAGTTTAATTTCAAGGGATTGCTATGACAGGGAAAATAAGAATACTTCTTATTCTTGTTTTTTCTCGCTTTCTCATAATGTTGAAATCTATCATTTTTGCACAGTGAACAAGTTAAAAATGTTATAACAGTACCTTAGGGCTATCTATTCTTGAGGGAAAAATAAGTAATCTCACATTCTGCAAAACTTTCTTTTAAAATTTTATTTGCTTATTTGAGAGAGAGACAGCTTCCATCTAAACCGGTTCACTCCATAAATGCTGTCAACACTTGGCTCCAAAGCTGGGAGTACTAAACTCAATCCAAGTCTCCCACATGGGTGTTAGGAACCCAATTACTAGAGCCATAACAGCTACCTCTGCTTTAGCAGGAAATTGGAGTCAGGAGCTTGATGTCAAATCTAGGTGTTCCAATACAAGAGGCAGGCATCTTTATCACTAGGCTGCTCCCTAAAAAACTATGGTCAGAAAGAGCCACTTGCACTGGTGGACTTGCCATTCATCCATCCATCCATCCACAAGGAGGGCCTTCAAGAAATTTGTGGAAACATGTATCAAGGAAAAATAATATATAGGTTTAAAAATATTTTTGCACCAAAGTAGTCTTATGTTTTAATTCCTTGTTTAGTTAACTTTTATAAGTCCTCTGTTACATACTTACATGCAAACACACATACATAAACACGCATAGATGATCTTTATTTATTTAGAAAATAAGTCATGAAGCCCTTCTGGTATGTCACAGACAGAATCAGATATGAAAGATGTGAGGATAGGAATGTAATGTTCATGTTTCAGGATTAGACATTAAGAGGAAGATAGATTAGTAACTATTAAAGCCATTGCACACCAGTTAATTGGTTGAAATTGATCTATTATATGATGTGTGCATAAATGCATAGAAGAACCTCAGTGTTTTTCAAGGTTTCAAGGAAAGATTCCAAGGTAAAGTAGCACTTGAATTGAGCTTTCAAATATAAATAGGTATTTCCAGTCGAGCAAGAAGGCAAAATAATTTTAGGCATGGGAAAAAACATTTAAGTAGATGGAGAGATAGATCTAAGTTTGTTTAGTTACCTAGAATGATTTAGCATTTTAGGATATTGACATTTGCAGCAAAGTCTGGGGTAACAGATTGAAACTGGATAAACAGGTTGGGGGATATCATAAAGAACTTCATAGGCCTGATATTTGGGGGTACAGAAAAGGAACTTACATCTCTTAATACAGATATGCTGCTATTGAAGTCTTCCTATAATAAACTTTTTTTAAAATACTGAATTAAAATCTAAATTATTATATGTAACATATCTGATATATATGGTCATATCATATATACTAGCAAGAGTTATGCTGACATTCATGTATAACATATTATTTTCTATGATGATTTAGGTATTCTTAGATAATCAATACTTTAGAGTAAATTATCATGAATTCTTGATATGAATGAAATATTTTTTAAATAGTTTTTTTTTTAAGATTTTATTTATTTAATTGAGAGGTAGAGTTACAAACAGAGGGAGAGACAGAGAAAAAGGTTGTTGTTCCGTTTGGTTCACTCCCCAAATGGTCACAATGGCTGGAGCTGTGCCGATCCGAAGAGCCAAGTGCCTTTTTCCTGGTCTCCCATGCGGGTGCAAGGGCCCAAGGACTTGGGCTGTCTTCTGCTTTCCCAGGCCACAGCGGAAAGCTGGATTGGAAGAGGAGCATCCGGGACTAGAACTGGCACTCATATGGGATGCTGGCGCCACAGGCAGAGGATTAACCTATTGCACCATTGCGCTGGCCCCTGAATGAAATATTTTAATCTTTGCTCATTATCATACATTTCCTAATCCCATTTGAAAAGCAATAAGCAAGAAAAGTTGCACCTCCTTCCAAAAACACTCACTCCTATTCTCTAACTTATTCACAAACTTTCTGACTCCTGTGTCTCAAATATTTCTTACCTTTCTGCCATCCAAACCTCTACTCTACTTTTTACCTTTTTGCCTCCCTACAGTACCTTCCACAGTAGCAATTCCTTTTTTTTTTTTTTAAGATTTATTTATTTGAAAGTCAGAGTTACACAGAGAGACAAGAGGCAGAGAGATAGAGTCTTCCATCCGATGGTTCACTACCCAGATGGCCGCAACGGCCGGAGTTGCGCCTATCTGAAGCCAGGAGCGAGGAGCTTCCTCCAGGTCTCCCACACGGGTGCAGGGGCCCAAGCACTTGGGCCATCTTCTACTGCTTTCTCAGGCCACAGCAGAGAGCTGGATCGAAGAGGAGCAGCCGGGACTAGAACCAGCGCCCATATGGGTTGCCGGCGCTTCAGGCCAGGGCTTTAACTCGCTGTGCCACAGCCCACACAGTAGCAATTCCTAATCTTAACTGTTGAGCTTGAGTGACAATAACACAAGGAAAGTGAATAGATGAGGCTAAGAAACAAGGTTTCCTACAAATTTGAGGAGTTTTGCATATAAAAGTGCTTTGTATATTTCCAGATAAATGAGATAATATATGCAAAAGCACCCAGCAATAATGTTTTGTATACTGTCTTATAAACGCATTAATGTATGTAAAAGCAGCTCACACTTTTCTCAGGCTGATAACACATGGTGATGGTGATTCACACCTCTGTGTCTAGGAGAGTTAAATGCCAATGTGAGGACAAAGAATGAGAAAAACACCATTCTAGAAAGTGGGTCCCATCTGGTATCACATTATATGTTCTGTTGTAACTTTGTTTTTCTGTCTCTTGAATAGTAAGCTTTTTAAGTGGGCACAGTATTAGAAATGATTATTAGGAGAAAGGAAATATGATTTCAAAGTTAGTTGATAAAGGCAGTGATGTATGTTGGCAGCTGTTTGAGTTTCTGGGTATAGCATCAGTATGCTGCATTGTGAGTGTCATCTGAACATATCAGAATTTCCATTGTGTAGGCCTTAGTGTTCTATTACAGTAAGACTCCAGGAATGGCTGACCTGTGAGGACTCAGATTCACTCTTTAATCTTCTCATTTCTGCATGCAGCACACACACACACACACATGCCAAAATTGGACTCAAATAAGACTTACCGACACCTCAATTACCTGCATGTTATAGATAGATAGGATTAAGAAGTTCTAGGATGACTATATATAATGTTAATATATTGTATGTTTCTCTATTTAAAAAGCTAAAAGGTAAGATTTTGCATGCTTTCACTATAAAGAAATGTTAAGTGTCCAGTGTGGTGGGACAGCTGCTTAAGCCACCGCCTGTGACATCAGCATCCCATGAGTATTGGTTTGAGTCCTGGATTCTCCACTTCCCAACTGGCTTGTTGTTAATGTGCTTGGGAAAGCCATGGAAGATGGCTCAAATACTTGGGTCCCTGTAACAATGTGGGAGATCCAGGTGAATCTCCTGGCTCCTGAATTCAGCCAGGCCCATCCTTGGCTGCTGCAGTCACTTGGGGAGTGAAACAGCAGATGGAATATGTCTCTCTCTCTACCTTTCCTCTCTCTCTAACTCCGCCTTTCAAATAAATAAAAAATACTTCTTTAAAAACGGAAGTGTTAAATGCTTGAAAGGTTAAATATCACTATGCTGACTGGATATTACACAATGTACACATATAAGAAAACTTCACACAGTACTCCAGAATATGAACAGTTTTTATTTGATTGTTAAAGCTTTATAAGGATAAAACACATATTTTCTAAAAAAAAAAAAAAAAAAAAAAAAACTCAGTTACTGAAGTCTCAGATATGAGAACTTCAGTTTAGGGTATATTCCTGGAATCAAAATACATTGTAGTTTACAGTAAAATGGATGATCAAGGAAGAAAGAGAAGAAAAACTATGATTTCAGAGTCACACAAGCCGTAAGACTGACTTCTGAGATGAAGTCTCCCAGGTTGGTCAGTGAGACACTTGGGCATAATGACCTTTCTTTCCAGATCTTCCAGACAGTAAGAGAAGACTATGCTGATTTGTCTGTTCTGATTAGATTTGAACACAGGAATTAGCTTTCATGTCTGTATGTCTGTGTGAGAAAAAAGTTTCACTAACAGATACAACTCTAGATTTATGATGGAAAAAAATAGCAGCTTAGGTAAAGACTGAAATATTGCATTATAAAAAAGATAAAGGTAAACTTGGGCACTCCTGGTACATTTATTTGGTATTACTCATTAAAACTCCTACTATGTAGCTGGTTGTAACATTTTAGATGAACGAAGTATAAAATTAAGAAAATAAAACAAGTTGGAAAATCTGGTTGATACAACCAATTCAACAAATAAGATAAAATCTGTGGAAATGAAATCAGTGTCTTAAAAGATACACAGTCTTGGTCATAATGATCTTCTCTACTTCATAAGATACTAACTTTACAGTTTTATTACCATTTTACAATGTGATAAGGAGACAGGCTGTAGTCCTAAAAGATGTTTCCATTTTTGGATTATCTTGAGGTAACTTATTTCTTTAGAATTGATTTTGCACAGCAGCTAGTTAATTAATGAGTCCTAAGACATGGGTGTGAAGCAGTTGGCCTTACAGCAGTCTCTGTTTAATAGAAAATACATTTAGACATTCAGTGTGCTTGATTAGACGCCCCAGTTAGAAAAATCTGTTTCAAACCACATGTGGAGAGGTTTAAATAATTTTTCCAGCCCTTGGGGGTTTGACATTCCTAATGACTAATTGTTTTCTGAAAAAGAAAAGAAAATGAAATGTTTTCCAGTATGAAGTATAGTTTAGGTGACAATTGCAAATCTAATTTGAGACCTACCTAAAGTAAAAAATAGGCTTACTGTTATTTCATTTTAGTAATAATGTGTTGACGGTTTGCTTTGTATAGAATACTGTATAAAACTATGGAGGTATACCTCCCATGGTCCTTGCCTTCAAACATTTTCCATTACATTAATGAGATATGTCCAAGGAACATACCATATATTTACATACACTATGAAATAGTATATAGTCAACTTTCATTAAAAATAAAAGCATATTTATTTTTGGGCAGTGGTAGAAGTTTTGAACCATTTCCAGAGAGGTGTTCAGACAATTTGGGGGACACAGGATACTTTTTATAGTTGTAAAAAAATCAAATACGATTAATTTCATGAAATCAGAATTTCTCTTGCTAAAACATAAATCTTGATAATTATTCCAGGATTGAACCATAACTTGTTGATTCTTAAAAGTAAGGTGGGAAAGGTGACATATTTATTAAAATGAAATGTAATTTCAGGAAATTTAGGGAGGAACACTCAGTATCCAGGAGTATAAATATTCATTGAAACTGGTTTAGTACTTAACAATCTTTTTTGTAACAAGAAGTTGTTTGGTTTAAATATAATTTCAAATTATGTGACCTCTTTCTTTTGTATTGTTCATTTACCAAACTGGAGGTTGAGTCCTTTCTCTATTATTTCTAAAGCTCAGGCCCTTCATGATAAGTCCAATCCATGTAGAATAAGGTCTAAGCAGATTTGTAAAGATCCAACCAAAAACAATGAAAAAGTTAAACAGAACTCATTCCAGAAATTTCTAATTGCAAGTCTTTGAGAGTTAGTCCAAACTTAGACTGCTTTAAAAAAAAACAAAACAAAAAACAAAACAAAACAATAAAAAAACTGAGCATGGCCTAAAAGAAAGAAAGTTCAAATGACATGTTATGCTATGTTTAATCAAATCAATGTTGGAAACTAAACAGGGAAGTCATAACTGGAAGGCATACATGTGTTTAAGGATCTTTCTCATCACACCAGACACTACATCACAATATCATAATGAAAAGCTATAGTACAGAGCCAAACCAGCTGATTTTCAGTGTTACCTGTCTGCACTGAATTAGGAAAAGGTAAAATTGTGGTCAGTAATAGGAACTTTGACTTAGAGACATTGGAAAATAAAAGTCACAAGTATAGGTGTATTAAATATGACAGACTATAGTGTACAATGTTAGGTCACAGGGAAAAGAGAATAGAAACTAAAATGAAATGAGAGATTCAAATAAATGATATTCGAGTATACTGTCTCAACAGTTTTATTAACTAGAATACATAACATGGCCGGCGCCGTGGCTTAACAGGCTAATCCTCCGCCTGTGGCGCCTGCACACCAGGTTCTAGTCCCGGTCGGGGCGCCGGATTCTGTCCCGGTTGCCCCTCTTCCAGCTCTCTGCTATGGCCCGGGAGTGCAGAGGAGGATGGCTCAGGTGCTTGGGCCCTGCACCCGCATGGGAGACCAGGAGAAGCTCCTGGCTCCTGCCTTGGGATCAGCCTGGTGCGCCGGCCGTAGCGCGCCGGCTGCGGCGGCCATTGGAGGGTGAACCAACGGCAAAGGAAGACCTTTCTCTCTGTCTCTCTCTCTCACTGTCCACTCTGCCTGTCAAAAACAAACAAGCAAAAAAACCAAACAAACAAACAAAAAAAACAAATAGAAAAATGCTCTAATTCATAAAAACTGCTTTAATAATTGAGTGTATTATAACAATTTCAGGTATAAGAATCATTTTTAAGGATGAGAATGGATGTCCAAATGCCTAAACACAAAATAATGGCTGGCACCATGGCTTCACCTCCTTGAATCATTCATAATCACTTAGATAACCATAAGTTGGAACTATATCTTAATCATGGGATAAAATAAAATAATGATGAGGTATTCATCAATGGATAGATGGATAAATAAATTGTCATATATGTATACATATATATATATATATATATATATAAGGAAGTAGTATTCATCCATTAAAAAATGAATTTTGTCATTTGTAGCAAAATGAATGGAAGTAGAGAATGTTGAGCAGAATGTTTAGCAGAATGAGCCAGGCAGAGAAAGACAAATACCACATGTCCTCATAAGAAGTTAAGAAGTTGGTCTCATAGAATAAGAGAGTTGAATAATGATCACTAGAGAGTAAGGGTGAGAGGATACAGGGAGTTTGGACAATGGGCACCAAAACCCAGTCATGTAGGAGAAATACATTCTAGTGTTCCTCAACACATAGGTTGACAAGAGTTTACAACTTATATTGTACAAAGAACTAGAAGAAAAGAGTGTGTAAGATACAAACACAAAGAAATGATGAAGTTTAAGAATGTAGAAATGCTAATTACCCTTACAGTAGCACACATTTTGTGTGCAACAAAGCTCCACACTATACCCCCATAAGTATATACAATTATTATGTATAAATTAAAAATATATTCTAAAAATGTTTCTGTTTGAAAGTAATGTTTGCACAGTAAGGTGTTACATACCTCCATTGACTTTCCTTTGTCTTTGTAGCTTTGTTTGTCTTGATTTACTCATTGCAATCCAGGTTCTTACTTGATCCCTATCCTTTTTCAAGGAACTTTGTGTATCTTGAAACTTGTGGAAAATTTGAATTTTGTGGTACGTTGACTTTTTCATGTAAACTTATAAAGGAAGGGATGTTTTAATGAGATTGAAAAAACTAATAAGGTTGATAATGCCTGTATTTTATTGAGTGATAGGCTAGAACTTCATCTTCTGCGGTTGTATTTCCTTCATTTTGTAGATGAGGACAGTGGGATAAGTTACCAATGCCTACAAACTTCAATGTTACATAAGTAGGAAATGATTGAGTTATGACACAACTTCAAAATTATGATTCTAAGATCTAATTTTCCCATTGATACTGCACTTAAAGGTCAGCATGCTGTTGACCTTTCTGAATTTTTTCAAGTTTTAGCCAAGATTTGCCTACAGTTTTAAAAGTTGAATGCAGAGCATGATACTTCTTAGATCTCAGTCTATAAACTAGTTCCTCAGTGTGGGATATTTTGGGGATCTAAACTAATTAATTTTAGGTCTTTGGAGGAGACTGATCTTAAATCATGAAACCTTCCTGTTTAGAGTTCATTCTCCTACATATTTTTCTTGATCTTCTCTAGGAAAATAACTGATAGAACTACAGATTAAGTTAATTATTCTTTAAAATCATTTATGTTATCTTTAAAAACACCAGCTATGAAACCCAGTTTGTTTAAACATGAGCCAAAAGGAGTCATTATGGATTTTTCAAAATATGTCTAGAGTTCCAGATGATCAAGCATTTATCTGAGTAATGAAAGTGGTCCTGCTACTTGCCTTCCTTGTCAGAAAGTTTTGTCCCTCAAGGATGTGTCTTAGCACCTATACTGAAGTCTGATGAAGAAAAATATATGGTTCTTTGAACACCTGTCTGGATATCACTCATCTCACTCAAGGAAGATAACACATTTCTTCACGACATTAATATTAGGGACTTTGCTACAAAAATAATATCTTAGCTTACATAACATATATAGTGGACATAAGAATTTTCAACATTCAGATTCACCAAAATACTGTTATATACAGCTATTGGGATAAAGGAGTCTTTGCTGTCACAATTCTACCTGTAGGAGTGTTAACACTAGGAAACAAGGAAAAGATTTTAGAGATGGATTGGAAAATCTGTTTTTGTTTGAGTTTTCAGTTTTGAACATACTTCAAATTACTGACACTTGGAATTCACTAAGAGCCTTAGGATATAATCCGATTCATTCTATCTATTCTTTCTTTAACAATTATGAGATTGGCATGAATATGGAAATACTCTTTCCCTCAGTTTCCCTAATAAAATCATTCTAATAGAAATCTGTCTGAACAGTAATTCAAGATTTAATAAGGATTAAAAGAAAACTTTACTAAGGGAATAGCACCTTCTATATATAAAAAAAAAAACCTTAATTTTCCTGTCTGAAACAGAAAGTGAATATACAAATTATAGAAACTTTTTTACAGGTCATTTCTATTTAGAACTCCTCAAGGTCACAGACAGAAAAATATATGACAGAATCTATTAATTCAATTTAGGAGATGGGGGAAATGAGGCATGGGAAATTTTAGTTATCTGCTCTCATTTTTTACCTTATGTAGTTTTATAAGATGCAAATACCAAATAATGCACCTTGCAGTCAAGCACTTAAAAGATTATGCTCTGCAGAACCTCAGTTTGACGGAATATTAAAAGGCCAAAATAAGTCTGAAAAACTCTAGGATAAATATAATTAAACTCTCATGTGGGGGGTCCTAAGAAAAGATATGCTAGATTGAATTGCTTTTTATCTTTCTTAGCTAAAAGAGTTGGAAAGACTTCACAGATGGGCAAGGACAGAAAATAACCTTGAAATAGACTTCCTGTTTTCCTGTTTTTGCAAATAAAAAGTCAAATGGCTTTTTTAAACATTTAAGCATAAGTTTAGTTGGCTTCACTTAGCTGAGATTAACAAGTCAAAACTGAACAATTTTCAGATGATAAAGTGAACAAACTTAGTGCATGAGTCTAACCTTCCAGAGCTTGGTCATCAGAGAGCTAGAAACATATATGTGGACATGTGGAGAGAGGATGTTTTGGGATGGTAAGGTATAGTAGTCCCTCTTTATCTACTGTTTTATATTTGGTAGTTTCAATTATGGCCGTATGTGATGTGAAGATACTTAATGGAAAATTACAGAAATAAATAAAAATTATAAATTGTGCCCAGTTCTGAGTAGAGTGAAGAAATCTTGTGCTCTCCCAAGCCATCCCATGGCAGATTTGAATTCATTCCTGGGTCCAGAGTACACACATTGTATGTGCCAGTTAGTTACTTAGTAGGTATCTTGATTATCTTATAAACTGCTGTAATGTCACAGTGGTTGTCCTCAAGTAAGCCTTATTTTACTTCACAGTGACCCCAAAGCACAAAAGCTATGATGCAGAGGAAGTACCAGGGCATTAAACAAGGAACACAAGATTATTCTTATTGCTGTGTAGCAACACTGCAGGGCATTTGGAGAAACAGATAAAGAAACAAAAATTAGCATGTATTCATAGAAGGCTTGGTCCTATGCCTGGTTTCAGACATCCATTGGGATTCTTGGAATATACCCAGGTGAATAAAAAGTAACTACTGTATCTGATTCTGAAGATTGAGGTGACAGTATCAGGGCTGACTGGCAGCAGATGCAGTAGCTTTACATGTGAACTACAAGTGCTAAGTACAAAGAGCTATGTCATTTAAAAGTCAACCTTTTATGCATGCAGACTACTTGATTGATGTTGGCATTTCCCTCATTTACCCCTGGAAGGGCTCTGATATGATACTCAAAGGAGCACTACCCTTTAGGCCTCAGAGATATGCTCAACTCTTCATTTTTTGGTAGATCATAGCTTCTACCACAAAGCCTAATACTATCCTCTTCACTGATCAATCTATCTGCTCTACTGGAGGCTTTCATTGGCTCCTAGGTTATTGAGCCCCTCATCCCACAGTGAGGGTTTTACCACTTACCAACACTGATGCAATGCAACAAGCATCTGCAGAACATCATAAAATTTTGATAACAGACATAAACATAGCATACTGAAACTATGCTATGTCAGCAAATAGACCACGAGATATCGGGAAAGAATTGAAAGACTGTTAAACAGTTAGTTAACAAGTTTTCAAATCTCAGTCAAGGAAATTGACAGCCTTTATAAATACAGTATGCTGCATATTTCTATCACTTTCCATGACTGAGGTGCCAGGGATTACTCATTTCCTTCCCTTAAAGCTCTACTGTCCAAAACATCTCACTTAAGCACCCTGTTCTTAGACTCTGTATTGAAACTGGGATGAACCAGACTGAATATTTTCCTTATGGGGACCTTGTAAGGTTTCAAGGATCTAAAACATATAATGAAGGGGATACTCTTCCATCACAATCATTCTAAAATTAATTGTAATATTATTTTTTAAAGATTTATTTATTTATCTGAAAATCAGAGTTACAGAGAAATAGAGAAGGAGAGAGAGAGAGAGATATATATCTTCCATCTGCTGGTTCACTCACCAAGCAGTGGAACAGTTGGAGCCAAAGCTTCTTCACATCTCTCCCATGTGAGTATAGGGGCCCAAGCACTTGGGCCATCCTCCACTACTTTCCCAGGCTTATCAGCAGAGAGCTGGATGGGAAATGGAGCAGCCAGACTCAAACTGGTGCCCACATAGGGTGCCAGCGCTGCAGACAGAGTTTTAACCCACTGTACGACAACTCCAACCCCTAATTTTTTATCCCAAACTATAAAGTAAACAGTCAACCTCCAGTTTACCTTTAATACTGGATATTTTCAGTGCCTTCAACATGCTAACATGCCTTGCAAATACCACATATAAATTATGCTATATTTCCAAGAATGTTCTCCTGGAGTTTCTTTTTCAAAGGCAAATCATGAGAGAAATTTTGGAAAGTGTTTAATTCATTATTCTTTCGAGTTCTACATAAGCGATTGATGAGATTATGAAGTACTTTGTGTCCTCAGCAATAGTCTGGAACCTGTTCAGGCTTAGCTATTCATTCATTCATTCTCTGTCTTTCCCATTGATGTAAAACTAGTCAGGTACCTTTCACCATAGCCTTTTCACTTAGAACTAGATATAAGTAGTTTCATTTGCTGAACAAAGAGTTTACTATCTCACTAAAAAACAAAACAAAACAAACAAAGAAAAAAACAACCAGCTCATACAAGAATTGTCTTTTCCTTCCTTCCTTCCTCCTCCTTCACACACTGAAATACACACATTTACAAATGCATACACATTAAACAGAAAGAACTCAAAACCATCTTTGCTTCTCCTATACTCTCACAACACAGAATGCTTTTGTGACCAAATGTGCAAGAGCTTTCCCCATACACTAAGAAAGCAAGCAGTTTTATAGCCAGCACCAACTGTGTGTCTTTTAGGTCAACTCAGTTCTGACCCTATCTACTGAGAGGTAGATCTCCTAATTTTAGATCTTAGTCTCAGCAAATCTACTGCCCCCCCCCAACATACACACACATAAACACACATCCAATGCCAACCACAAATCCAAGATTTCTCAACTGTTGACTGATCTGCTGTAAACGGGAGTTCCTTGGGTTCCACTAATTCCCCAGAGTCTCACAGAACTCAGGGAAACTGTATGTTTACCCATTTATTACAAGTGGTTTTATAAAGAATACAAATGAGTTATAAGATAAAAACACAAGTAGATTGAGGACAGGAGCTTCTGAGGACAGGAGCTTCCTTTCCCGTGGAGTCCAGTGTGTCATCCTCTTGACAGGTGACTATATTCTTTTGTAAAAACCTAAGAGCCAGGCTGGCGCCATGGAGCACTAGGCTAATCCTCCGCCTGTGGCCCCAGCATCCCATATAGGTACCGGTTCTATTCCAGGTTGCTCTTCTTCCAGCCCGGCTCTCTCTGCTGTGGCCTGGGAAAGCAGTGGAGGATGGCCCAAGTGCTTGGGCTCCTGCACCCTTGTGGGAGACCAGGAAGAGGCACCTGGCTCCTGGCTTCAGATCATCATAGCTCTGGCCGTTGCGGCCATTTGGGGAGTGCACCAATGGAAGGAAGACCTTTATCCCTGTCTCTCTCTCACTGTCTGTTAACTCTACCTGTCAAAAAAATTAAAATAAATAAATAAAAATAAAAAAAAACCTTAGAGCTACCTGAAGTTAGTCTTTTTGGATTTTTATGGAGGCTTCATTTTATATATATATATATATATATATATATATATATATATATATATATATAATAATTTACCATTGGTGACCAACTTAGCCATTAGCCCAGAGGTGGTTTGGAAGTGAGGTTGAAAGGCCCAGCCCTCTACTCATGCTTTGGTTTTTGCTATATAGAGAACTCCAGCAACCCATCACTTCATTGCCATACCAAAGACACTGTTACCAGGCTGGAGATTTCAAGGGTTTTAGAAACTATATACCAGCAGCCAGCGCCGCAGCTCAACAGGCTAATCCTCCGCCTTGCGGCGCCGGCACACGGGGTTCTAGTCCTGGTCGGGGCACCGGATTCTATCCCGGTTGCCCCTCTTCCAGGCCAGCTCTCTGCTGTGGCCAGGGAGTGCAGTGGAGGATGGCCCAAGTCCTTGGGCCCTGCACCCCATGGGAGACCAGGATAAACACCTGGCTCCTGCCATCGGATCAGCGCGGTGCGCCGGCCACAGCGCACCAACCGCGGCAGCCATTGGAGGGTGAACCAACGGCAAAAGGAAGACCTTTCTCTCTGTCTCTCTCTCTCACTGTCCACTCTGCCTGTCAAAAAGTAAAAAAAAAAAAAAAAAAAAAAAAAGAAACTATACCAGCAAATGGGGCTGATGATGAAATACATTTTTTATAATAACACATACAGATGCCCCCTTTTTCCTCAAAGACTTAGTTAATATTTCCCATATATAGATTTTCATTTCAAAACCACTTTCTGTAATGGCTCCTTTACTCTTTAGTATTCCAGGTGTTTTTGTGAAGAGGTGTTTCAGGAAATGATTGAGATAATATTTATTAATATTAACCATTTTATGAGAGACTGCAGCAATGTAATTTTCAATCTTTGCTACAATCCACACAGAAAAGTATTATATTCACCTCAATTGATGGTGGAAAAAAATGGAACATGCTGAGATTGTTTTACTTGCTAAGCATCCTGGGCCACATGGAGGTGATTCCTAAGATTTAACGCTAGTCTCATGGTCTCCTTCCACATGTTTTCTGATCAGAACCCACTTCCTCCCTCACTGTCAATTCATTTCACCCTAGTTTTTCTCACTGTGATTTGATCTCTGTATTCAGATTGATTTTCCTCCTGGACAAATCCATAACAATCTTCTCATTTTTCAGAGACAGAAAAATGTCTTAGGCCCTCACAAAGATAGATAGATAGATAGACAGAGAGACAGACAGATAGAGTCAATAAATAAATGTCAAGTACAGCAAATCTATGGAAATATTAGAAACAAAATAAAGTGTATTTTATACTGAACTTTTTAAACATTATGAATTAATACCATTTCCTCAGATTTTATTAGGGGAAGGGTCAAGAAATAGCAGAAATGCTCAAAAGTTTGTAAATAACATTTTACTGAAAATTATTTACTTCTCTTTTAAAAATTTGTACTGTCTTTGAAGGATTCTTGAGCAAATGATTTATTGAGGAAATATTATCAAGAATAACTTGTTAAGAAACTAAGTGAAATAAGTTGAGTAGGGGAAAGAAGTAGGCAAAATGTAGTTTCAGTAGAAGTCCCAGCCTCACCTCACAAGGAACTTTGGAGTGTGAATCCCCTGTTCTACAAAGTTGCCCATTAAAATGCAAGAGATTGTTTTACATGAGACATTCCAGTAAGAAGTGAACATAAATTCTCCTGCATCTCTTGCCTAGGTCCTTACTATTTGTCAAAGGAAATCCTGCAGAGAAACAGGCAGGTGTCAGCCCCTATGGGATGCATGCACCAGCCTACTAAAAGGGCTCTAAGAGGTGTGTCAGCATTAACTGGTAAATAAGAATCTGTGTAATAAAATGCTCTCAGATCTCAGAATATGGAAACATGAACTCTGGTTTTAAAATTATCAGAACATAACAACAAGATATAATACTTCTTACCTTCTTTCATTTTGAATAGGTTGTAATGAATTTTATACTAATTTCTTACCTGCAGCCATCTTTATAAAAGGTTTTGATACCATTATTACCATGTTTCTCAACAGTTAAGCTGTTTGCCTTTAGTCCTTTTATCAATATTTCCAATGGCATGATTTTACTTTTGTTTGTTTTGTTGCAAGTCTTTCTATAAGTAAACTGGATAAATAGTAAATAATTTTTAAAAAAGAAAATATTTGCAATGAAATGAAACAAATAAGGACAAATGACTATCTTTACAACTAAAATATTTATGTAATTTTTAAAGTACATTTTTTTTCAACAGAAGACTACATTAAAAGTGACATTTGTAAGACAGTTCACCACAGGGTTCGTTTTGTATAATAGTACAAATTTTAATTTTATCTTTAACATTTATTAAAGAAATAGCTCTTTAAAATATTTTCAAAAACAATTATGGAAATATTTTCAAGTTCAAATATATTATAAAAAACCTTTTAATTTGAAGGAGGCACCCATTGGCCTTTCTAATGATTATTCTATCTAACCAGGCACTTAAAAATGACAAGGTCAGAGTCTTAGATGTGACATTTAAACCCTTTGAATGCCCTAAAACAAATTATTCATTATTCACAAATCCAAAATAAAATAGCAAGGTCACTGAAGTGCATCCCCCACATTTGCAATCTGAACAAATCATTAAACTTCTATAATTATCTTTGTCTTATCAAAAAACAACCAACCCCTTGCCAAGTCTTACTATGGTCATATAGGGCATTATGTCCTTTTGCTATTTCTCAGAGAAATAAATAATTAACAACTATTGCCTCATTTAAGGACTAGGAAGAAAAAAAAGTAGCAAATGGTCAAACATTATTATAAAACAAGCAAGGTGAACTCTGGGTGAAATCATGAAATCATTTTTGCTTTCTGCAATTTCCCATTTTCCCATTTCTCATTAACATTATTGGAAAGAGTCTGTAGTCAATCACTTGCATGATAGGGGGTCTCTGCTGTAGTGACTGTAGGGTCCTAATGTTTCTGTGGACAGTTCTCTAACCAAAGTGGCTATTACATGAATAAACCCAAATATTTCAGCTTTTGTGAATCATCATTTACTTTAATGCTCAATTAAAATGATTCATAATTCCCTGCCATTTACTGAAGGAGTTTTGATCTATTAAAATTTCTAAGGATCCTTTAGATTTTCAGGTACATTTTTAGAGTTTCTTCTCTTGTTACCACACACGTGATCTCATCTCCTTGTGGCTAGTATTCACATTGTGTTTCCCAGCCAACCACCCACCTCCCAAGAAAAGAACAATCCAACAACCCTCTTCTTTTATTTTCCAAGGCACCATTAATATAAATCATTATGGGTAGAAGAACTTTACTAATGATTCAATATAACAATGGTGATTACAGTGGAAAATAAAACCAAGTAAACTCTTAATATTGGATTAAACCCTCAGCCATTTCTACCTTCCTGAAATCCTCTGAAGTGTAAATACTTTTAGATGAAATGTTCAAAAAATTTCTTCAAATAAATTAATAACGTCAATTATTGGGGCCGGCGCCGTGGCTCACTTGGTTAATCCTCTGCCTGTGGCACCGGCATCCCATATGGGCACCGGGTTCTAGTCCCAGTTGCTCCTCTTCCAGTCCAGCTCTCTGCCGTGGCCTGGGAAAGCAGTGGAGGATGGCCCAAGTGCTTGGGCCCCTGCACCCGCATGGGAGACCGGGAGGAAGCACCTGTCTCCTGGCTTCGGATTGGCGTAGCTCCAGCCATGGCGGCCATTTGGGGGGTGAACCAACGGAAGGAAGACCTTTCTCTGTATCTCTCTCTCTCTCTCACTAACTCTGTCAAATAAATTTTTAAAAATAACATCAATTATAAGAAACCTTAAAAATAAGAAATGAAGGGGAGGGAAAGTGGGAGCATGGGCAGGAATAAGGGTAGGGTGGGAAGTATCATTATACTCTTAAATCTATATACATTAATTACGTGAAATTTGCTCACCTTATATAAATAAAAACAATTTTTTAAAATTTCAGAAAAAAGACCTTCTTAATGTAGCAGGCATTGCTTAATGTCTTCAAGAATTGCTTAATATTCCTCAAATGCATGGGTAGTCATTGTTATCATTTTCATGATTTGGATGAGTAATAAATTGAGGCTGATAGATGCTAATTTATTCAGGGTCAAATTAGCAGTAACCGATGCTCAGAATTTAATCCAAAGTACCTCTGATGTTTGATGTTGAAGCTCCTTCTTCTTAGAAAAAAAAATGGTCTATGATTTGGGTAGCAGCACTATCTACAGAGATGAATGAAGTACATCTGAACCATGTAACAAATGTGATGGGGCACAAAATAAACATAAACATTTGAACAGTAGTTTATATCAGCTTCTTTCATCCTGCTGAAGCAGCAAGGCAGGAACCCTGTTTTTAGTTTGCATGGGTAGAAAATGACACCAATTATTTTAGCAGCAGTAGCACTGTAATTGTTTTTTGCCACTGAACTTTGGTCTCAACAGTTGCACTATGGTCAATCCTTCATGTTTAAAAAAGCATTAAAAGCACCAGAGGCAAACTTAGGGACAAAAAGTAAAGAAGAGATATCGCCTTTCTTGGGAAGATTTTGTATAAAAATTGCAGTTATTTCTTATACAACCAATAGCCCACTGCCAGTCAAACTGAGTTTACCTTTGTGTTGTAAATTGATTGCTACTCCTCATCTAGTGCACACCCCCTTACTACTAGTTAAATTGATCAGAGATGTGCTGGTGACTATTTACCAACTGGTTAATAAATGGAGTGTGGCTCTAATTCTTTATTTCATTTGACAGTTTCTATGATGTAGATCATAAGCTACTAATATAGCATGACTGAACAAAAAACTAGAAAGAAATACAACAAAATCAGCACTTAACAACCTGTAAGCCTGAGAAAGAACTAAATTATTCAAGATCATACATTTATTAATCTGGGATTAGGACCTAGTTGACTTGAATTCTGTATCAGTACCCTTCTTACACAGAAAGATTTATACTTTTAGTTTCATCTTTCACATTGCAGTGTTAGAGAGAATTTCAGTGTTGGCAAGGTGGGTACAATAGCAGAATAGTGGAGGAGGCAATTATCTTAGAGCCCTAATTACATGATGGACTAAAGGCCTATTAGAGAATTTTCAAGGCTCATCTCACTCATTCCTCCATGTGTAGAAGTGATCTATTAGGTCACAAGAATAAATTGAGTTTTCTCTGATGGTAGAGATTCACACTGAATCAATTCCTTTCAGCAGGGAAACCCAAAACATAATCTAAAAGGCAGTGATATGCAGTAATGTGACTAACAGCATAGTATTTGGAGTAGATCACAACTAATTTCAGCTTCACCATTTAATGGCACTAAACTTTGGGGAAATCAAATCTCTCAAATATATAAAGTATTGAAATCTGTATATTTACTCAGTATTATCACGATAAGATTTAATGCGATTGTGACTCAAAACACATTGCCCTGCATATGGAAGTTTTCAATAAAAACAGGAACTATTAGTGCTGGTAATATGATCTTTCTACATTAATATTTTAAAAACAGCCCACTGGAACTCTTGAAAAGAAAGGTGTAATTCCTATATTCATTTTAAAAATATGGAGAGATAGAGTTATTACTCTGAATATTTGCTTGACTTTTAATGTTCAATCTGACTGTACTTCTGGCCCTGGATCATTTATATTCTATTCAATATTCAAGTTTCATACCAAGAAGGCAAAGTTGTAGTTTTAATCAGTAAATCACATCTCCCCTTCAAGATGTGTGATTCTTTACATAATACTTACACTGGGAGGCCCTGGGTAAATTCATAGTTTACAACAGATTTGCCATTATATGTAAATCACTTTTAAAGATTTGTTGATTTACTATAACTACAATCAGACACATGTTCAAGGTCTGTTATTTTTAACATCTGTATCCTCTTGTGTAAAACTCATACATAAGTGAAGAATTACGGTTCAGAAGGTGCCTCAGTCTAATAACAACTGGTATATTCCAAAAAATCAACACTTTTGAAGTCCAATATTTTCCAGGTTTATTAGATTTTTCATTTTTTTCCTTTTCCTTACAATTTACCAGGTAGTAAATTAGAAAGAAAAATGATATGTACTAGAGACAATATAGAAGGTCTACACTTTCAAATCTTTTGTCTAAAAGGCATTTAGGAAAGTTGGTGTAATTACTTTTCTCTATTTAAAATTTTCTGAACCTGTTGGAATTTTGTTAAGTGATTCTAATTTTATTGTACGCTCCATAGAAGCACTCCAGGGTGGTTGGCAGTGTGGTTGACCTGTCTGCTTAATTGCCATGATTACAGAGCATTTTCTAAAGCAACAATAGTCCAGGTAGTGCTAGTACTATATTTGAAGATTTCAGCAAATGATGTTTTTTATGTCTATGTATTTTGGGACCAATTTTAAAGTAGTAACGACAGATATGCTCTGTGAAATCTGCTCACTCTTGGTACAGCTGGGTCTGTGACAGAGTGTCTAGTGGATGCAAGCACAGGATTTGGAGTCTGGCTCAGTCAGTCACAAGCTGTACAAGTAACTAAAATTCTTTCATTTCCTCTATTCCTTCTTCTGGCAAATCTGACCAAGCTGACTAATTTGCAAGTAAATTAGAATCTATTGAGGACCAACTAACTACAAAAGGACAATTATAACTGGCAAAGCAATGGAACTCCTTTATTCTGGTTTATAATATAATGAAATTGATTCTAGAAATGACATGATTTCTAAACCTGTGTGCCTTATTTTCTCTGCCAGCATTCTTTATGACTTTTTATGTCTTCCAGGTCTGGAAGCAAATTTAGTGTAGTTCTTGCATCTTGATTCCTTTAACGTTCCTCTGGGTTATACAATATATAAATACTTGATTGCCTAGACCACAGAATAAGAAAGCAAACTGATAACTTTCTAGTGATAGTTGCTCTTATAATTTATTTCTCTTCTGAACGAAATCTAGCCATGGGTTTGTGTGTGTGTGTGTGCATGTGTGTGTTGGATAGGGGCAAGAGAGAATATGGGATAATTTAAAAATTATACCTCTTTAATCCCTAGTTAACCTTATTGTAATGCTTATCCAGTTCCACAAACAAAATTAGCACTATTTTATTGTCCAGAATATTTTCTCTTCTTGGCAAGATACAGTAAATAACTAGTTAAGTCAGAATCAGGGTATCTTAGAAATAGAATGAGTAAAAGTCATCTTATTTTGCTCCCCTCAATGTAGAGATGTGATATTATGACTCAGAAATAGTGAGATATGACCAAAATTGCAAGGTTGTTGAAGGCAGAAATAATCATTTTTAAATCTGAGTCCACAGACCTTGCATCTTACTCCCTTCTTCCTGTATCTCCATGGATATAGGGACACGTTTTGTTTTGTTTTGTTTTGTTTTTGGTGGAATATCAATTTCAAAGAGCGCAATAGTTAAAGATATATCATCTGAATACAGGCTATGGATTATGGGAATACCTGTTAATTCTAATTTTATTATCCCTCACCCCCCCAAAAAAATGTTACCTATGATATACTGGCTCCTCTTTTGTTTACCTGAATTCATTTGATATGTAGGCAACAGTCTCATCAGACAGGAGAAGCAGTTGAAATTCTCAGCTTGGGGGCTCTGCCTGTTATTCAGGCTGCAGGTGGCTAAGATCTCACCTGGAGAGCACTCAGGTGAACATCTGCCACTGTATGTTATAACTGAGGGGGGTGCATCTCCCACTGTTCTCATTTCAACAAAATAGCATGAGATGAAGCAGCATATTTTCTACCTACATGAGATGAATATTTGCAGTATTGAGTCACCAGCATAATATTCTTTTCCCCTTTTTACCTGATTGGATGCTATAAATATATTTGGTATTTATGGGTAGGAGGAGGATGCTATATTTTATGTTAATTGAACAGTATGGTATACTTAAACGAACCTATAACTCAGAGAAGCCTACCTGTGTTCAAGTCTCAATAGGTCATATGCTGGTTGAGGAAAGAGAAACAAGTTGTTCAAGCTACTCCTTTACCTATTTGAAAAAGAAAGAAAGAAAATGAAGTTTTCCCCTATCTCAAAGAGATACGATGGGTACCTAATGACATTTTTTTCTTTCATTCCTATAGGGAATTATTCTTGAGTATACACTGTCAGGAAATTCACTAGTTTGTCAGTACAGAGTAGGAAAAATAATGTGTTTATGTAGCACTATAGTGTAAAGATTTTCTCCCCAAAGTGTAATATATTTCTTTAAAAAGTTGCCCTCAAACAAATCAAGAGTTTATAAGCATCTGGATATTTCCTTAGCAGATAAGCAAATGCCTTACAGTTAATAAATATAATTAATAATCAAAATTATGTTCCTACAGCATTTTAATATCTTGAAATGCCTTTTCACAAAAGCCAATTTTAGTGCTATTACCACCTTTTTCTTTGAGTTACCATGTCCATCAGCTTTCCAGTTCTAGAGGTGAATGATACCATGTCAAATTCCCAAATTAACCCTAATTCTTCTGGTCCCACTGCTGCGTTGCAATTCAGACCCCTTCCCACCTTGTAGACTTGTGCAGCACTCTATAGGCTGACTTCTTTATCTGGAATAAATAAACAAAAATCATTTTATTTTTAGCACTTAAAACATGGTATTCTCTGATTATTCAGTAAAAAAAGTTGAGAATGTCAATTTACAACTCAGAAACCGTATGTCCCATTTTAATTGTAAAAGATGCAGACTTCTTAGATGGCATTTAAGACCCTCAGTATTGGGGCTGGCACTGTGGCCTAACCTGAAATGCTGATATCCCACGTGGGCACTGGTTCTAGTCCTGGTTGCTCCACTTCTGATCCAGCTCTCTGCTATGGCCTGGGAAAACAGTAAGATGGCCCAACTCCTTGGGCCCCTGCACCCATGTGGGGATACCTGGAGGAAGCTCCTGGCTCCTGGCTTCTGGCTCTGGCTTCCATTGCAGCCAATTGGGGGGTGAACCAGAGAATGAAAGACCTCTCTCTGTCTCTCTCTCTCTACCTCTCCTTCTCTCTGTATAACTCTGACTTTCAAATAAATAAATAAATCTTAAAAAAAAAGACCCCCAGTATTTTCTCAGTTACACATGCCAGTACTTGTCTGTCTATTCAAGTGTTTCATTTCATCTGGCCTCAAGTATTCAACTATGCAATTATTCAAGTATCTGATGACTCAAACTGATTATTAAACATTGACAGAGTCAGTGTTCCTGACTCTGTCACCTGGTAGACTAGATAAGTTCCTTAGTTTACCTTCAAGTTAACTTAGCTACTTTTAAAATGGGGATTATAATCACCTCCACTCAAGAGAAAAGATAACTGTGAGGATTAAATATGATAATGTGCCTTAAGGTATGAGCATTGTTTCTGACAGGTCACTCAGTAGTATGTAGTTCTTTTTGTTCTTCTTGTAACTGAGCACAGTTTTGCAATTGTAAAAGCAATATTTATTTAAATTTCATAACTTTTTCTGTAAATTTATATAAATAAGGCAATTCTTAGAATTTCCAACTACATGAAATATAGTAAGCACAGACATTTTGTTTACTGTTTGATAACAACAATTTTGTTTATATTAATTCTTAAAGCAGTATCCTTAAGTCCTGCAATAGATCTGCAGCCAAACCCATGCTTCAGAGGCAAGTGGCAGACCTGAAAAGCAGGTACAGAGTAATGAAAATACAGAAAAAAGAGGAGAGTGATGTTAAACCAAAAGTTAGAATTGCAAGGCCCAAGAATCTTTGAGGAAAGAAATAATGGTGCTTCAATTGTGAAACACAAGAAGTACTTAGAAACAGAAGGCTGCTGGAAAGTGACCATTGCCTGGAGAAAGATGCCTGTGAGGATTCCACATGTCCCATTGATAGTATTTTTGTAAAATCCTTCAATGTTCAAACTTCTCTTTCCTGAGGGTGTTCAATGGTAGGAAGGGGACCTAAATAAAGTACTTTATGTGTTCAGGAGGCAGACAGACAGATGGAGAAAGAGAATGGGAAGGAAAAAAGTAGGAAAGAGAAAGAATGAGAAAGAAAATGTGTGTGTTATTAACATACTATAGAATTAAATGGAGAAGATAAGTTTTGGAAGGTATTTTTAGCCCCATCAGTTCTCCATATTTCTTCCCCCCCCCCTTTCCTTCCTTAATTCCATCCTTCCAGTAGTACACCAGTTATCTCCAGTGTAAGGCCAAGCAACCAAAGAGCTTGTCAATTAAAGCATTCCTTTCTGAGAAGCCTCAGAATTTCTTCTCAAATCCACAGCTTCCTTCTATAAATAAAAAGTAAATAAATAAATAACACCGAACACACCTAAAAACTTCTACTAAAAAAATTGCCAATGGTGGCTGATCATTGAAACTTCATCCAAAATTGTCACTAATTCTCAGGATACAGATGATTGGGACAGAAATAGGCATGTGATATACAGACACGTCATTTTCTTCTGGTTAGCAGCCTCTGAGCCCAGTCCAACAACAGTGAGAAACTAATAAGATTTTCATTTAAAATTAGTTTGAGTATAAAACACACAGAAAATCAAGGAAGTAGAGTTCAAGAGAAGGAAAGCAGCCTAGTGAGAGAAAGCAACAACAAGAAGCCATAAGATAGAAAAATCTAAGATACATACAGCTCACAAGTGAGTAAAAACCATGAGTACACATGAAGGATGAGATAGGGACCAGGAGAATGTAAAGAAAGTAATGGGTAGCAGCAAGAGATCTTTATACAGACTCAGCAGTTAGCTCTCACATTGTGAGGGCAGAGTATTAGAGCTCAGATACCAGAATGTCGGCTGTTAAGCATCCTGCAGAAAAAATACTTGTGCTATAGCTTCAGGATTTTTTGAACAAAATCTATAAAGTATATATTTTTTTCACACTATTGGTGTCTTTTTTACCTTTTCTCCATGTGCAATATTTTTTTAATGTCTACTCTGTTCTCTAGTAGACTAGATTACTGTTAGGAACATTTCCACTCTGTCACCACACTTCCATGGGATTATTAGAGGAAATTCCTTTTTCTATTGGAATGAAGGTAGAAGTGGTGGTGTGATGATTCCAAGTGTAGACACTAAGAAGCATAGTGTGCCAATTTCAAGCCAGGATATAAGGACATGCTGTGTATTTCTTCTCCCACTCCTGGAGCCTACTCTTGTCCTCCAAAAGAATAATATGCTCCCAACTGGCTGCTGATTTCTCCACTGTAGACTCCAGAATGGTACAGGTAGTGTAAACCTGAACTCAGCCAACAGCCTGAATCAGAGTCCTGGTCTCTCCTCAAATTGCAGTTGCAAAATAAATGTTTATTACTGTATACCATTGAGATTTTGTGATTGTTTGCTATGCAAGAAGAGCTGACAGTTGCTTATGAAAATTCAAAAATTCAAAATAATACTTCCTTATCATTAACAAGATCCAAGTCAGAATAAAACATGTTTTAAAAATCTACATGTCCTACATGTCTGGGGCTGGCGCCATGGCTCAGCGGGTTGACGCCCTGGTCTGAAGTGCCGGCATCCCATGTGGGCACCGGTTCTAGTTCCGGCTGCTCCTCTTCTGATCCAGCTCTCTGCTGTGGCCTGGGAAAGCAGTAGAGGATGGCCCAAGTCCTTGGGCCCCTATGCCTGCGTGGGAAACCCGGAAGAAGCTCCTGGTTCCTTGCGCTGGATCGGTGCAGCTCCAGCCATTGCGGCCATCTGGGGAGTGAACCAATGAATGGAAGACCTCTCTCTGTGTCTCTACCTCCCTCTGTAACTCTGCCTGTCAAATAAATAAAATAAATCTTAAAAAAAAATCTACACTTGGGCAACTGATTCAACTTCTGTATCTGTTACATGATTATTTTAGTATAATGTATAAGGTCTAATTAAATATAACTCCAAACTTTAATGAAAAAAAAAATCTACATGTCCTTAGCAACATACTTTATAAAGGGAAATAATCCAAAATTCCAGGAAGTCTTAGATTTTCAATTTTCTTCCAATTACTTCTCTTGGTTAAAATTCTCTGTTTGAAATATTTAAGATTGGTGTTTTTTCCTGAATTGATATGTACTATTCTTGCTTCCATGTTATAGAAATAGAATCCAATAGTAAGAGAGCTTTGAGTAGTTTAACTTAACCAAACTAAGAGAAAGAGAGTTAGTCAGAGGGAAAACACATAACACAAGATAAAGCTCTCCACATCAGTGTTCACCAGGTTCTTCTTTACTTTCTTTTTTATTTTTGCCCCATGGTGAGTGAATACTGCTGTCTGTTAGGTACTTCGTTTTTGAGAGGTAATGTTGAATATCTTTAAGTATGCTGATGATCACTACAGAGGTAATGAGCCTAAATGAATTAGGAGGAAAAGCACAATGTCTGTTAGCCTATGTGTGTGAGTTGAGAGTGTGCCCATACTACAGTCTGATAGTTCTTACCATCAAGAGATATAATCCAGAAACATTTCTACTTCCCCTGACAATCTGCTAAATAGATTTGGAGACCTTTGAAGCAAAAATAGTTATAGACCAGAGTGATGCCTATTCTTTGTTGAAATTCATTTTGATATTATTTACTTTTGAAAGATTTAAAGATGATGCCAGTAGTTACAAAGAAGGCGATCTTGCCATGTACTGTACTCTCTAGTTCCTTACTATGGAGACAGAAATGTCTCTTCTATTATGCTAGGTTCTGGCAGGCTCAGTCAAAAAGTAAGGCTGATAAATAAAAATAATTGTTACAAATATGGGAAAATAGGCAAATACAAGTATGATCAATGGAGTAGAAACCAAAAGTCCTTCCTTTGAGACTTGTTATGTTCCTTTGGTTATCATTTTATTATTATATTTAGGTGCATACAAACATACACACACACATATATATATTAACTCATATAACTAAACATTTGAATTAACACCATTTAGCATTCACTCTTGGAGAATTTATCTTTGCTAAACATTTCTGCTCATCTGTAAAATGGTAAGAGACACCAGTTTTGCAGTTGTGGATCAAGTGAGCTATCACATGAGAAAGTGCTTTGAAAAATACAAAATAACATGCAAATGTGAAAAAATATACTACAGTTGTCTAATCTGTCAAAATGTCTCTCAGGGCTTCTTTGTAGATAGTTATATAAATTTTAAGAGTTTTGATTACATTGCAACCCGTCAGAAGTTGGCATGAGACAATCTGTTGTGTTCTTCAGTGTCTCATAAAATAAATGCCTGAAAGTGTGTATCAGCACCAAAGATATGACTATCATAATGGTGTTCCATAAGGCACTCCTCAGAGTTCTTTCAGTGCTGCTGTTGAAGATACCTCAGAATACTTAGATTTCTCTGAAAAGGGTAGGCAGTCTTTCTGTGACATTTTTATTGCATCCAGATAGCATTCAGCACTTCAAATTCAACATTTCTTATACACATTCTTAGTTATTTCCTATGGAATATCAAGTTCCCCTGGAGACAGACGGAGACAGAGATAAGTATGCAGGACATTAGAGTGCATTTTCTGTTTCTCACAGATATAGGGAAAAAGTTAACCAAGGTTGAGCAAAGGAAGAAGTTGAGTTGCAATGACAAATTAGAAAAGTCCTCACACCTACCTATAGGAAATTCTGGAGCTGGACTGGCCCCAGAATTATCTAAGTTTGGCCAAGGAGAGCAAGGTCTTGATCCAATGTATCTCATCAGTCATTGGATGTGGAGGGGGAAGAGGTCCAGGAATGAGGTTCTAAGAAGGGAATATGTTACAAAATTGGTCAAGTTGGCTTTTTGAGTTGGGTGCAGTCTTCTGAACTGACTCAGTCGTAAGCCATCAATAGCAACACTGTCATCAACTGACAGATGAATGCTTCAGGGAGAAGAGAAATAAATTGGGGCTGAACATCAGAGCACCTGTTACACTTCCAAAATATTTTCAGTTCTGTACCACCAGAACATTGTTCTTAAATATCCAAGCAGCAAAGATATTGCTGTTTCTTAAAAAAAAATGTGCATCAACTTTTAATATTTGCAGACTCACCAGCATCAAGGACTAAGAAACTATTTACATCTCAGAATGTCAAAGAATTTCAGTTAGTTAATTATGCTTCAGGTGAGCAGATGTATCCAGGAGTAGATATTTGCAGATGCAAATTGTGAATTTTGCATGTGTGAAGGTAAATAGCTAAAATGATTATTAAAGCACAGTGGAAAATAAAATGATATAAAAATGCAAATATGCAGTGACAAACTCATGGAGGAACTTTGCTTGTGAACTTTGAACTCCACTAGTGGAATGTCTGCGTGCCTCTTTCCTTTCTCTCTTATTTGCTATAATGAGACAGAGTTTAGAGTGCAGCCTACTGGCCCTGCAAATGACATTCACTTACCAAGGTCTCAAGGTTAACATCTTATAAATTACCACTTCAAAGCAGGGGCCACCGTCTATATGCAACAGGACTGAGATGAATGTCATGTGATATCAACCCTACCATTTTCTTATTGTCCCATTTCAGATTTTGTTAAACAAGTCTGATTTTCTTTGTAGGATCAAAGTCTTTATTAAAGATGAGGAAAAGATTCTGTGAAAATAATGTCTTTGATTATTTTTACTACTTAAGAATCCTCTTTGATTGTCTAAAACTTAACATATTAATCCTATATGCAACTTCATTACATTCAATATCTGTGCTTGTTTTCCACTCTGCTTCAGCTTTGCATGCTAGTTCTTGCATCATGTCCCCATACATTTCTGTACACAAACCAGTCTATTCCTATGCCAATTTTCTCCCCTTTTGCCCACACACTGAATGTCTTTGTCTCTTCCATTTAATTAATGCCATCATTCATTTAAAAATTATCATTACATTCATAGTTTTTCAAAGAGCGTATCTGAATAGTACATCCATAGAGATGAATAAAGTATGATTCCCATTTTCAAATTTAATGGAAAACAGATTTCTGCCAGTTAAGAAAATACCTAAACTGGATTTTGGAGTCTAAGTAGAGAATGCCTAATGAATGTCTGAGAGTGTGGATTCCAGAGGAGGGAATAACATGTATTGAGAATTCATGGCATTAAAAAAATAGTAATTTCAGGGGACTCTAGAAGTTCACTTCAACAGCAGCAATGGGTTCAAGACAGGGCAGGAAAAGAAAATGAAAAGGTAGGCAGGACATGGATCATGGTATCTTTACTATAGTGATCTTCAAAAATTTTCTAATTTTCTTGAATCACATTGAAAACTAGTTTTGTGAAGGACAAAACACCCAGAATGGGAGCTGTTGGGATACACAATTCTGTGGATTCTTGAAAATGCCCACATTCAGACCTAGTATGTTGCTATTCTCAACAGTGATTCAACTGTAACAGACGTCACTCTACTCAAATGGAGAGTTGGAATCCTTCTTAAGCCTAGATAAAATGCTTTATATTTTGCTAAATTACTTTCCTACAATGATTGGAAGAAGCCATCACAAATGATCACAAATAAAACAAGAAGAAATATAAAGCTTTCCAGACTATTCTAGTCCTAACAACAGTTGATAACAGCTGAGTCATCAGCAAATTGACTGCTACTTTACAGATTAGAAAATTCATGTTCATAAAGTAAATTAAAACTTCCCTAGGGGTCACATGGTTCTTGCATTAATCGTGACTAGAACTCCATATTGGTGTATTTGAGAGTGCATGTGTGTGTCTGCTTGCCCACTACATATAATTGTATTTCCTATTAACTCATGCAAATTTCTGCAAAAGCAATGTTTTAAAACATTCATGCTTGGGACCAGCACTGTGGCTTAGCGAGTAAAGCTGCCTCCTGCACTGCCGGCATCCTATATGGGCTCCTGTTCAAGACCTGGATGCTCCACATCCGATCCAGCTTTCTGCTATGACCTGGGAAAGCAGTAGAAGATGGCCCAAGTCCTTGGGCTCCTGCAACCACGTGGGAGATCTGGAAGAAGCTTCTGGCTCCTGGATTCGGATCGGCACAGCTTTGGCTGTTGCGACCAGTTGAGGAGTGAACCAGCAGGTGGAAGACCTCTCTATCTGTCTTCCTCTCTTTCTCTCTGTGTATAACTCTGAGTTTCAAATAAATAAATAAATAAATCTTAAAAAAAAAAAAAAAAACGGATAGAAGACACCCCCCCGCCTCTGCCTCTCTGTAACTCTGCCTTTCAAATAAATAAAAATAAATCTTACAAAAATTCATTCTTAAAAAAAATTCATTCTTTTAAAAGATTTACTTATTAATTTATTTACTTATTTATTTGAAAGAGGTATAGAGAAGAGGGAGAAACACAGACAGATCTTCCTTCCATTTACTGGTTCACATTCCAGATGGTCACAGTGGCCAGGACAGTGCTGGATTGAAGGCAGCAGCCAGGAGCTTCATCCAGGTCTCCCACATGGGTGGCAGGGACTCAAGCAGTTGGGCCATCTTCCACTGCTTTTTCCAGATTACTAGCTGGGAGTTGGATTGAAGTGCAACAGCTGGAACATGAACCAGTGCCCATATGGGATGCTGGTGTCATAGGTAGTAGGTTTACTTTCTACACCACAATACCAGCATCCAAACAATCATTAAAAAAAAAAAAAAAAAAAAAAAAAAAAAAAAAAAAAAAAAAAACCACAAAGAAAGAAACATCATCCTTAGGTGAATTGTTGGCTTTATTGAAAACAGCATAGTCTGAGTTCAGATTGTGGTCTTATATATGATGCGCACATTATGCCAGTTGGTGTAGAGTTTTACAAGTATTGTCTAAATCTTTTCTCCCAATAATACTATCAATCCTGAAGTTAATTTTATAATAAACTAAGAAACCTGTGGTTTACAGAGTTTAAGTAATTTGTCCAAGACTATAGGGCTGGGTAGTGGTATAGACATTTTGAAACCTTGGCCTCTGTTCTTAGCCATGGAACTCCCACATAGCAATAAATATGAAATATATGGAAGAACTATAATTGAGGAGGCAGTGAGTCTTTTTGGAACACAGAATGGACCCTACCTAGGATTCAGGGCAGGGTAGCTACAGAAGAGGAGGCAAGGGAAGAATTTTTTTAGCAGAAAGTTTTCTAGAAGGAGATAGTGATGTGGTGTAAAGAGTGAATATTAAGGCCGGTGCCGTGGCTCAACAGGCTAATCCTCCGCCTTGCGGCGCCGGCACACCGGGTTCTTGTCCCGGTCGGGGCACCGATCCTGTCCCGGTTGCCCCTCTTCCAAGCCAGCTCTCTGCTGTGGCTAGGGAGTGCAGTGGAGGATGGCCCAAGTCCTTGGGTCCTGCACCCCATGGGAGACCAGGAGAAGTACCTGGCTCCTGCCATCGGAACAGCGCGGTGCGCTGGCCGCAGCGCGCTACCGCGGCGGCCATTGGAGGGTGAACCAACGGCAAAAGGAAGACCTTTCTCTCTGTCTCTCTCTCTCACTGTCCACTCTGCCTGTCAAAATAAATAAATAAATAAATAAATAAATAAATAAAGAGTGAATATTATAAACTAAAAAATCATCCTAGGGGTAAGAATACACTCTATGGGAAAATCAGGGGAATGTAGTGAGAAATGAAATGGAAGGCAGATAAGAGCCAGATTTTGAGGGGCTACAGAATTTCAGTTTTATTCCAAAGTCTATGAAGGTTATTGAATATATTTAAACAGGTATGTTATACCTGCCAATTTTTAAATCATTTATTTGAGAAGCAGACATTAGAATGAGAAAAACAGAAGGGAGGGATGGAGGGAGGGAGACAGAGAGACAGTCCCTAAGCATACTCTTCTCCGCAGGTTCACTCTTCAAAAGTCTACAATGGTGAGCACTGGACCTGGACTGAAACTGGGAGCTGGGATTGCATCTGTCTCCTAAATGGGAGGTAGGAACCCAATTACTTGAGCCATTACTGCTTCCTCTGAGGGTCTACTTTATCAGAAAGTTGGAGTTAGGAGCCGGAGCTGACTTGTGGGATTCTCTTGTGGATACTATCTTCTGGGACATTGGGATCCTAGGCTGCATTCCCGCTTCCCTTGCTTATGTGTTAGAAAATCATTCCAGTAGCAGAGTGGAAGGTACAGAAGGAGGGTAAGGATGAATTTAGTCATTACAAGTAGTCACCATCCAGCAGGGCTTGTCAGTTTTGCTTGTAGGGGATGAGACTGGGGACTGCTGAATGTCTTTAAGTCTAGATTGGCTTGGTGAGTCCCAGAGCTGCCGCATGTCCTGATCTTCTAAGAGCTGTGGCAAATCATTTTGGCCAGATCTGTCATTCTACAGTCTGTTTATTTAGCATTTTTAGACCTTCCCTAGAGACTGGCTTACCAGTGGGGGAATCTGACTCAATACAAAATATACTGTCCAATTTATTTTCTATTGGATTTACAAGAAATTGAGTTAGCAAGCAACATGCCATATTTTGCGATTTGAATTTGAACAGAAAATAGATTTTTTTAATGTTACTTATCCCTTAAATGGAATATATAAAATTTCAAATAATATTTTGTTGTAGTTTCTCTCCTTGGCAGTGTTGTGGTCTATATATTTTTCATCCCTATAATTAGTCTCTCATCTTAAATAGAGTGATAATTCATTGCATGACATTCAGTCAGAAGTTTTGTTGTTGTTGATAGGGCAAAGCTTATCTTAAGGAAAAGGGGTAAAAGTCTAATTTGTTAGAAGAGAACAGAATATAAAAATAACATTATCCATTCAGTTGGATTGAAATCTTGGCAGCTGCTCTTCAAAAATGTTGCTGACATGGTTTATATTATATTAAAATTCAGAATTACTGCATTTTCATCATTTTCTCTGTCTGCAGCTGGCATATCATGTTGTCAGCATCTTGGGATTTACAAGGCTATGTGTATTGTAAGGATGTTCCTTTAAGTGGGCATTTTTGTAAGCATGTCTGCTAATTGATATGCTATGGTATTTTAAAGTATAAACATATGTTATGGAAGTCATATCGTTTTACAATGTAAGTGAAATATATGAGTTGGATTTTCTTAGCTGAAATCTCATAAGGTTTACTTAAAAGTAAAAAGGTTCCTCGGGATGACTTTTAATGTATTTTACTTTTTAAAGCCATTAATTATTTTCAGGAAGGAAATTGTTAAAAGATAAACTTTAAATGATGCTTCCAAAAAACCTGAATTATTTTAAAATGAGTGAAAATAATTTTTGATGTTCAGAAAAATGCTAACAATATTTGCAATCTCTAGTACTAAAAATAATATATGGTGTCATTTTAATAGAATTATTAGCCTCACATACTAAGTGCATAAGCTGCTACTAATGCCATAATAAGCAATAAACACAGTTTGGAGAATGTTGGGTTTTAATGCATTGTTCATATATTTTTTCCTGTGAATAATTTAGAGTTCTTTGGAAACTATAATCAAGTCTAAGAACTCGACAATTTTATAAGGCTTCTGATAATGTTAAAATATGTATGCTTACACATGGATCCCGCAGATATTTATAAGCACTTATGTAGTTATGAGTGATAAAGCTAAATTAACATATTCATATCGACTTTAGAGGATCCTTAAAAATTGGATTTGAGGCTAAATAAAGCTGAATTTCTTTGTAGATTGAAAATGCTTGAAGGAAATTTGATTGTACCTGAAAAGGCTAGTAGATGCATTTTTGGATTTGAAAAATAATAGTTTAAACTTTCATAATGTCCATTTGGAATGCATGTGTGGAAGATCTGGAAACAATAGAGAATGACATACCATGTCCTGTGAGAGGTCCAGAGTGGACATAGCCACAGTGCTCACTGTCAGACTCTAAAAGGAAACCATCTGACTCTCCTGCTTGGGTTTCTGTGCCAGAGCTGGCTGCCTGCTAGCTTAGACACATAAATACAGACACACACACACACACACAATCATGCATTATTGCCTTCTCTGCACAATTGCTTAAGGCCTTAATATGAAATTGGGATCTTTATTTATTATAGAAACCAGTAACTGTCTAACCTCTCATTATAACTTCAGAAATAACATTAATATTTCCACCACCAGTGAGCAAAGCTAATGATGAACTTGAAAAGCCAGGTGCACAATTCCAACAGCTCAAAGTCCATTTTCAGCATGAATACAAATAGCTTTGTGGAATCAAGATGTTGATTGAAACTTTGCTGACACTGAAATGGTTTTATTTTCCTACTCTCAGTGAGACTGTAATAATTGCATTTCAATAAATTGATACCATTAATTTATAATTACTATTTATTTAGCTGGAAGTATGAATGTAAAAGTTTTGGCCAAAATACAATCTCAGGAGGGAAATTAGAAACTTTGATAATCAATAACAGTAGGGCATTCTGCATCTCTTCTAAGTTTTCATTAGCTAGAAGGAGAACACATTTAAAGGAAAGTTAACAAGTATCGATGTTTAAATTTGAGTTATCAATGCTTTTAAAATGTATATGTGCAGTTTGTTGAGTTTATTTTTCTACATTAAAGATTATTCAGCGATATCTCCAGGATTAAGACAACTTCTAAACAAGATAAAGCACCCTGAGAATTAATTTATCTCAGAGAAACAAGAAACATAATTTGTGTCTTCTTCTCATTAAATTATTATTTAGTATATTGATTTAACAGGAATGAAAAACTTATTTAACGAAGGAAACAAAACACAGATACAGCACTCCACCATTTTGATGATTCATTTTTTACTGAGGAAATAATGAATATGTCAGAGCATGTCTGCATTATGTTGTGAGTTTGTTTGTGGGTATTCCTCTGTTCATGGTATTACTGGTGCTATTTTACAGCAGGAAAGCACTGTTCAGTCCCTTTTCAAAACAGACAAAAGAAGTGCAGTCATTTAATACTTGCCACCTGGCTCTGTTCATTTTTTATTGCACTACACATACACAGTAAAATTATTATGATTATGTCATCAAATCAAATAATGCAGATTGAGTAGCCATTTGCAAGTCAGACAAGTAAAGACACCTCACGAGACCACCTGAGTCTACAAATCACAGCAATTTTTTCTAACCCAATTTAAATAAATGGGCTAAGCAAGGTATGAGAGAATTTTAAAATTGAGGCAAACTTATACATTATATGAAGTGTGTTTGTATATGTATGTACTGTATTAATTTATCTGTACCAAAAATGTGAATTGTTATTTTCTGGGGAAATGTTTAGTCTTTTGAGCTTTAATAGGTGAATGGTTATTAAATTTGGTCTCCTAAGAGCACTTACAACCTGGTGGTAGCACAGAGATTAAGTTTATATAAGCTATCATTGCATGTTGAAAAACTAACCTCTGTAATTAACTCTCAGTATTATACATAGGGCTCCAATTGCAGAAAAATCCAATTTTCCATAGTATACACACCAGGCAGCTTTGCTGAAGATTAGATTTTAATGAGATTTATGACCTTATTCATAATTTATTCTGTAAGTTGGGAAAGTTTTGGTTAAAGTTCAAAGCAGTATCTTCAAGCATGAAAATAAAAGTCTGTAGCAATCTTTTCTGGGATGTAATTTAGAATGACTTGTAAAGACCCAAAATGGGATTATTTGAATCTCAGATCTTATTGAAACCAGCTGGCACAAACACAAGAAAACACCCTGTTTGCAATAAGAAAGTATTGCATTCTTGTTCTTGGTTGAAGAACAGTTCATGGGGTAATCTAGTCCAGCAGGTCTCAAACTTCAATCTGCTTAAGAATCACCAGGGAATCATGTAAAAATATAGATTCTGGTTCAATCAGAGGTCTGGGGTGGAAATTATGAGTATGAATAGCTAATAACAGTTGCTGATATTCTTAGCTCAAGGACCATACTTTTGATTAGCAGGGATCCAGAATGTACCATAAATCCCTCATTCCCTCATCGTTGTCCAGATGAAGAAAATGAGACTTAAATAAATACAAAATGCCTTGCTTAGGATTGATTATTAATGGACTGATTATTAAAATCACCTAAGTGTTTTAACAATATAAATCCAGGGGCCGGCGCTGTGGCATAGCAGGTAAAGCCGCCCCCTGCAGTGCCAGCATCCCATATTGGCACCAGTTTGAGTCCGGGCTACTCCACTTCTGATCTAGGTTTTTGCTTTGGCCTGGGAAAGCAGTGGAAGTCAGCCCAAGTCCTTGGGTCCCTGCACCCATGTGGGAGACCCAAAAGAAGCCCCTCGCACCTGGCTTCAGCGCAGCTCCGGCCATTGGCGGCCATCTGGGGAGTGAACCAGTGGATGGAAGACCTCTCTGTCTCTGCCTCTGCCTCTCTGTAACTCTTTCAAGTAAATAAATAAAGCTTTTTAAAAAATATATAGACCACAGAAAAATAAAATCAGATTACCTGAGGACCTCAGTGACTTTTTTTTTTTTTTTTTTTAACAAGGTCTCCAATGTGGTGAGGTTAAGGGTCGCTGTTTAAGTCTTTCAGCCAATTGTGTTGAATAGCGGCAGGCTGACTGATTAGCTAACTAATTGTTTCATGATTGATATCTGTTTATCATTTGTTTAGCTATGCCACAGATACCCAGAATTCCTTTCTCATAAAACATCCTCTCATTATATAGGTCTCAGAATAAAAGGTATCTTCATCCCTGACCATGAAATCCAAATCAGGTGTTCTTTTCTTCTTAGGCTATCATATCAACCTGCTCTACTTTTTTGTTTTAAAGATTTGTTTATTTATTTGAAAGGCAGAGTTACAGAGAGGGAGAGAGAGATCGATCTTCTATCTACCGGTTCACTCTCCAAATGGCCATAATGACCAGGACTGAACCAGGCCAAATCCAGGAACCTAGAACTCTATCTAGGTCTCCCACATGGATGGTAAGGGCCCAATTACTTGGGCCATCTTCTTCTGCTTTCCCAAGTGGATTAGCAGGGAGCTGTATCAGAAGTGGAGCACCAGGGACTTGAACCTATGCCCATATGGAATGCTGGTATCACAGGCTATGCCTTAACCCACTATGTTACAACACCAGCCTCGCTGGCTCTATTTTTAAAAAATCATTTATTTGAGAGACAGTGAGAGGAAGAAAGAGATAGAGAGTTATAGACATGGAGGGAGAGAGGGAGAGTGAAAGAGAAAGAGAGCTAGCTCTCATCCACTGATCACTCCCCACAATCCTACAATGGCTGGGACTGGGAGAGAGCCTAAGCTAGATCTACTATCCAGACCTCTAATGTGGGTGCCTATAAGCTAATTGGTTGACCAATTACTAAAAAATGCCTCCCAGAATCTGCATTAGCAGGAATCTGAAATAAGGAACCAGATCTAGTTATGGACACTAGACACTTTAATGTAAAATAAAGAAATGTTAAACTATTTATTAACTGCTAGGCTAAATGGCCACCCCCTCTTACTCTATTGTTTTTAAAGTTATTATCATTCACCCAAACCAGATTTTTTTGTTTTCTTTCCTGATTAGAATGCAACTACATGAAACCAAAACTTTTAGTCTATTCGCC
Organism: Lepus europaeus; assembly: GCF_033115175.1. Taxonomy (NCBI): domain Eukaryota; kingdom Metazoa; phylum Chordata; class Mammalia; order Lagomorpha; family Leporidae; genus Lepus; species Lepus europaeus. The sequence goes on from NC_084845.1 coordinate 49,100,315, forward strand.
TCCATGTTTTATACTTTATAAGTCTCGAATCCATGTTTGTTAAATAAAGTACCTTTAAAGGAAAGGCGTACAGCTTAGCAGCTGGAAATTTGAGGTTTTAGGAATCAGGGTAGATGGGTATGTTTCTTTAGACATTTTACTAACATCCCACTATATTTTTCACATTTGCAAATAAGTAGTAGCATCTATCTCATTGAATTTTTGTACTACTGAATGAGATGATTCATGCACAGAGTTAATCTAGTGCCTAACAGAAAATATCCATTAAACAGCATTGTTATATTTCAATATGATCACCATGAGGTTTCTGGGAGCTAGATATTTTCCCTCCTATTTAACAAGTGGGGAAATAAAACCATTCAAAAGATAATTTTCCCAAGATCTGAAATATGATTTTTGGGAAAATAGGACCAGGTTTAAATCAAAGAAAGATAATTCAAAAGTTCATGGGAGGGTCAGCCATCTGGTTCTGCCTGTAAGATGCAACTTGTGATGCCAGCATCCCATATTAGAGTGCTTGGGTTTAAGTCCCCACTCCACTTCCCATGTAACTTCTTCCTAATACTCACTGTTACATGCTTATTTGTTTGTTTGAGAGGCAGACACACACACACACACACACGGAAAGAGAGAGGGAAGAAGGAAGGGAGAAAGGGAGGGATGGAGGGAGGGAGATATTGATTGCCTATCCACTGATTCACTCCCCTAATGCCCACAATGGCTGGGGCTGGGTTGTGTCCTGATGCCTCCAGGACAACAGCCTGTGATGCCCTAAGTACTTGGGTTCATTTCATCCATGTAGGGGACCAGGCTGGAGTGGCTCCTGGCTTTTACCTGGCCTCGTTCTGGCATTTGGGGGAGTAAACCAGGGCAAGGAAGATCTTTCTCAATATCTCTCCTGCCAGCAAACAAGCATTAATTACTGCAACATTTTTTTAAGTTCATGGGAAAATGGTCTCAAGATAATGCTGGTTTTCCAGGAACTTTTTGAAGTTCCCTCATAAATGCAAGGGTCTGAGCAAAAGCTTTCCCCACATGTTGTCCAGTTACAACCCATATCAGATGAGACAATTACCTATTGACTCCAAATCCACTGCTCTTTGAACTATACCATTATGCCACTTGAATGACAACACAGCTTGGCAGCTCTTCTCCAGTGCACTAGTCCTCTGCTTGTGTCCAGTTCTAATATATTTTGGTGGAACAAGCCAACAGCAAAAGTGTTGGCTACTAGGAATCCAGTTCCTGCTATGTATCCCTATGACATAATTAAAATCACTCCTAATTTATAAGTGAAAATACTCAGTATGAAATGAATGGGTTGAACCCGCTAAGCTATTACAGGTTTGAAGACCAGAGGTAGGATTGGAGCTCAGAGCTGTGAGTCATAAAACTAAAATTCAAAATCAAGGTGGGATTATTACACTTCTAGGAGAGCAATGCTCCACTCTTCTGAAATGGCAAGCATTCGGGAATATTTTACTTTTACTCTCATTATGTTGGAGCTCTCCCATTTTCTATAAAGAAGCTTACTGCACAATGAAACCCCTATAAAATGTGATAGACTCATGAGCAGAAATCAAGGAAAGTCTATTGAAAGAGTTTAGATAACTAAATATACTCAGGGAACACACATGAATGAGTACAACTTTATTAAAATTTACCTGACATAAAGATGGGTGCTACAACAATGGTAAAGAGAAAATGCAGTGGGGATGTTCACTGTCCTCATGCCATTTGAATAGGACTCACAGAGGAAGTGACATTTTATCTGCCTCTTAATTTCAGAGTAGAAAGAACTAGTATAAAGTGTATCCCCTCCAGAAAAAAACAGCATATGCACAATCATGACATATGAAAGATTTTGGTGTGTTTGGGGGATGGTATGAAATAGTCTGTGTCTAGAGCAGAGATTTCTGTGTAGAACAGAGGTTGTGTGGGAAACATGCATAAAAATGAAAGAAAGCTGAGTTTTATCAATAACTTTTTAGTTAAAAATAATTCCTACCGCAAATGTGTGAGATGTTTCCCCTCTTTGCACCTGCTTTCGAATAGCAAGAAGGCACCTCAAAAAATATGCTGTAAATTCTGCATGCATAGGTTAATGTTACTCCACCGTTTTGAGAGCTGCTAATATGGCAACATTTTAGAACGTCTTAAAAGATTTTTTAAAATTTATTTTTCATATGTAAGGGATTGACATTTCTTCCTTTTCTTTACTCTCTGCTTGCTACTCTGTCAGTATTTACTCAGCTCGCTTACAGGCCTGGGGAATGAGTTTACATATGCCCAAGCAAGAAGACAAAGATTTGGAAAGTTTCTGAAAGTGAGCATAATAAAATCCTGCCCTACCTTAGAAGTTGAGAATGTCTGCAGCTTTTGAGAGGCCGAAATCCTCTCTGTGCTGGAAGGGGTCACATCATCTTTATCTCCTCCCCAGGGATTACCCTTGATTCATCTCATTTCTCAAATGAGCCTGCTATGTAATGAAACACCCATTCTCACCTATGAGTTCCAAAATGAATTGCAAAGCCATGTTATAGGATTGTGGAGTTCCTGGGGTGAACCACATTTCCCCTCCTACCTGTAATCTGCTTTGGCATCTAAAAAAATAAGTTTTTAATCATGGTTTTCCCACATTTTCCACTGTGTGAACATAACAAGGCTGATAACCACTCTAGACTGTGATTTCAATGTATACCCCAAATTAGGATACTGTTATATAATGCAATACGAGTCAAAGAATAAGATTCTCAATTAATGGTGATTATGATGAGAATACATTAGTAATAATGAACAAGAGGAGAGAACGAGAAAGAAGGAAGAGAAAGGAGGTAGAGGAAAGACATGTATTAAATATAAGAGAGTCCTACAAAATGAGTTCAGACTTTGATCATCATATAAACTGGATTTCTGCCTTGTTTATTTTTTAAGTAGTTCTGTGATCTGTAATTCACCTTTCTTTTAAAAAAAGATTTATTTCTATATTTGAAATTTAGAGTTACAGAGAGGCAGAGAGAGAGAGAGAGAGAGGAAGTCTCCCATCCGCTGGTTCACTCCCCAAATGGCTGCCACAGCTGGAGCTGGGCCTATCTGAAGCCAGGAGCTTCCTCTGGGTCTCTCATGAGGGTGCAGGAGCCCAAGGACTTGGGCCATCTTCTACTGCTTTCCCAGGCCAAAGCAGAGAGCTGGATTGGAAGTGGAACAGCCAGGACTGGAACTGGTGTCCATATGGGATGCCAGCAATGGCTTTACCCTCTATGCCACAGCACAAGCCCCCTGCCCTGTTTTCTAAGCATGATTAGCTTCCAGGTTCTTTTCCTAGAAACCAGATTATGGTGCATTCTCCCTTCCCCTACTTTCTGCCAAGAATCTATTCTCTTCTCAAGAACAAGACCCCAAACTTTAGGCCAATAAAAACTACTTGAAACCTGTATCACATCTTCCCGAAATCTTCAGAAAAGCACAAAGCATTTATCAAACTACATATGTTACATTATTATTTTAGGGTTGTTGATAGAAATGAATTATCTAATTGTTACCACAAATTTGTAATATATCTGACTTGTGGGCAAAGCAGAGAGTTTCTCTGACGTATACATCTGTAGCACAGAAGTTAAACATCCTCTCATTTCCTTTTCTTTTTTTTTTCTTTTTTTTTTTCTTTTTTTTTAAGGTCTTCCTTTTTTGCTGTTGGTTCACCCTCCAATGGCCGCCGCGGTAGCGCACTGCGGCCGGTGCACACGCTGATCCGATGGCAGGAGCCAGGTGCTTCTCCTGGTCTCCCATGGGGTGCAGAGCCCAAGCACTTGGGCCATCCTCCACTGCACTCCCTGGCCACAGCAGAGAGCTGGCCTGGAAGAGGGGCAACCGGGACAGGATCGGTGCCCCGACCAGGACTAGAACCCGGTGTGCCGGCGCCGCAAGGCGGAGGATTAGCCTAGTGAGCCGCGGGGCCGGCCTCATTTCCTTTTCTTCAAACTGCCTCTTCATCATTTTTGTACTTCCTTTTGATAGTACAGTAGTCTATTAACAATTCTTTAGTGTGTATGTGCAGACACACATGAGATAACTTCTAAAAGTTTGTGAAAAATAGAATTTACAAGTTTTGGTGCAAAAATGCCATCATATATGCAAGTATATTTGTATGTGTATGAAGATATGTTAATTTGTTAAGTATTTTAAGCATTTTTCCCATTTTAAATGTTCAATTCAGTGTGGGAGGAGATAAGAAACTTTCTAAAACTCACTAGGTTGATAAGTAAAGTGTATTGATGGTGTACAAAGGGAAGTTCAAGACCATGGACAGTGCACAACTGCATAGACCTGGTGAGGTCCCTTGACAACTACGGGCCAGCCTGATTTTAATTTGTGCTATGGCTCCATACATTATTCTAACAAACATCATTGGGAAGTCAAGTCACCCTTCTAAAAAATAAAAATTAATAAATTAGGCATTCAGCTTCAAGATACGCACAATGACAGCATAATTTAACAAAAAAAAAAAAAACCACAATAGTTTGAAGTATTGCCTCTGTTAATGATTGAAAACCATTTAAACAGTCTCATGTGTTCTGTGTGTATCTTAGTTTGATAACTGGGAAATGAGGTGACAATGGCAATTGTATTCAAAAACCCATCAAATCTATAAAGTTTATTTGAAATCATCACTGACAGAGTAATGTGTTTTCATTTCTTAAATTTTGGAAAGTAGATACTATTTAAATATAAAAAATAGTTCTAATGTCACTACACAGAGGCAATCACTGTAAACCTTGTTTACATTTGGAGTGTGTTTTTTTCTTTTCATTTTTAGCAGGCAAATTGTAGTTTGCGAAGGCAAGCTATAATAAATGCAAAACCATAAAACTACTGAGCAGTCCCTGTCCTTTCATGACCACAGCTAATGGGGCAAACATGGTAGGCAGACAGGGAATAGATGATCCAATAGGGTTCACCATCCAGCCTAAACAACTTGGTTTATTGGTCCCTCTTTGGTAACTTCAACTGTTATGGAAATTTCTCAATCCCAAAGCTCCATTTCAATATATTACACAATTTTCTGCCTGCTGAAGGAGCTATCCTTTTCCAGCAATCCAAACTCATGATACACAGAGCTCACATTGGTAGACAGAGTTGGGGAGGCCCCAAAGTAATCTGAGAAGGCATGATGAGAATTAATAGCCCACCAGAGTAGAATAGTCTTTAGCAATGACTAGTCTGGAAGCTATTTGGTGGCATGGTATAGCCATGGGCCAACAGTGAAGAAAACAATCCTAAATCAAATGGAGCCTACATGAAATAGCTGCTCAGTATTAGAGAACAAAAGAGAATCTATTCATCAAGGACAACATATACTAAGGCCATATGATTTTAGTGTTTCCTTCTGTTCTGCTATCTACATGTTCTTAGAAACTAGAGGTCTTTTTAACATTTCCCTGACAATTTGTCTCAAACACTCCTTCACAGATATATTTGTCCAGGATTTGGCTGTCCTATGTAATTCTCTGGCCTCTTCAGGCAGTGCATTAAAAAGGAAATGCCAACACTCTGGTGCTATTCATAGATGTAGTTCTGAGTCACTCGCCCTGGATGATTTATTCCACCTCACCCTCTCCTGCTTCTCACCAAACTCTGAAGCTGGACTGGGAGATAAATATTACCCCAATATGTGAAAAACGTGTTCAGATGGCTCCCTGCCAGGGTTTTTGGCTCCTTTTCAACCATAAAGTAGGTTTATCTACTACTGTATTTTTCTTTCTCCCTCCTATATGTATATGTGTGTGTGTGTGTGTGTGTGTATGAGTGCACTGATGGATAAACCTACAAGAAAAACAGAACTAACTAGAAAAAGAGGAGCAATTCCTTTCCAAATTTGCGTATTTGCTTCTAGCACTGGTTTTCTTAATCCAGGGATTGTTTGCATTATTCCTTCTTAGAGGAGACAAATGAACATTGAGATTCCCTTCCAGTTCATCAGTGTAATCAAGATACAGGATTTAAAAGATATGTTAGACTATTGTTGTTATTCATTTATTTGTTTATTTCAAGGAAGATGATCTCAGAGAAGCAAGTGCAACAGAGAAAAGTGTGCTAAATATGGGAAGTGTCAATAGTAGGTAAAATAAGAAATATTAGAAAAGAAAGAAAGAAAAGGGAAAACAAAGAGTATGAGGAAGAAAAATAAAATGTTACAAACAGGACAGAGTGGTTTCCTTACTTCTATTATTTGTCCATGAATGAGAGCCCTAATATACACATCTAAAACAATGTGCAAAGTAGAGTTTTATAGATTACAAATTGAATACATGTGATAAAAAATTCTCAAGTTGAAACTGAAAGTTAAAATGTAATGCAAATTTAAAATATTCTTATCCAAAATATGGAGCTCTGTCTCTTTTGGCTAACAGAGGCATTTAGAGACTCACAACAAAGGAAGGTGAAAAATATTCTTCCTCACCAGAAGAAATTCAGAGCTTGATAAGATATTGGAAGATAATGAAGTATTGTACACCAAAGAGCCAGTGAAGAGCATTTACCAGGGAATGAATGAAAAATTCTAAGTTCTAGATCTTCTCCATAAATTGAGAGCTGTAGAGAACTTAGCTGCAAAATAAAGATAGAATTAGACAAAAAGCATTCTAGTTTTATACAGGATTCTTGGAAATTTTTCTTACTTTTGCCTCTGTGCTGCTGGTTTGCAGCTGGAGATCTCCACTTTGTTTTGTTTCTTTTTTAAAATGTTTTATTGATTTGAAAGGTAGAATTAGTGGGAGGAGAGGAGGGAATAGGAGAGAGGAAGAGGAGGAGGGAGAAAGATCTTCCATTAGTTCACTCCCCAAATGGCCGCTGGGGCTGGGGCTGGGGCTGGGACTGAACCAGATTGAAGTCAGGAGCCAGGGACTCCATCCAAATCTCCCATATGGATGGCAGGGACACACAAGCACTTGGGCCATCTTCCTGTGCCTTCCCAGGAGCATTAATTGGGAGCTGGATTGAAGTGGAGCAGCCAGGACTTGAACCAGTATTCATAAGGGATGCTTGCATCACAGGTGGTTCAACCCACTATTCTACAACACTGGCCCCCATTTGCTTAGTTTTTATAAAGATTTATTTATTTGAAAGTCAGAGTTACAGAATGGGAGAGAGAGAGAGAGAGAGAGAGAGAGAGAGAGAGAGAGAGAGAGAGAGAGAGAGAAAGAGAGAGAGAGAGAATTTTCCATCCACTGGTTCACTCCCCAAATGACCACAATAGCCAGAGCTAGGCTAGTCCAAAGCCAGGAGCACACATGGGATGCTAGCACCTCAGGCGGTAGCTTTACTTGCTAAGCCACACTCTGCCCTCTCCTCCGCCCTGCCCCCAAACACACATTTTTTGAGCAAACAGAACTCTATCAGAGGCACCCTAACTTTGGGTATCAACGACTGTTTATCCCATGTTTCATTTGAACCATGCTGTATGTCTTCTTTACCCATGAAAAACAGAGTCCATAGTAGCCTTATATCATATGCCAGGAATGGAGAGGACCCTCTCTTTTGCAGTCTGCTTATCGAAAGTGTAGGAGGCCGGAGGAGCCGCGGCTTACTAGGCTAATCCTCTGCCTGCGGCGCCGGCACTCCAGGTTCTAGTCCCGGTTGGGGTGCCGGATTCTGTCCCGGTTGCTCCTCTTCCAGTCCAGCTCTCTGCTGTGGCCCAGGAAAGCAGTGGAGTGTGGCTCAAGTGCTTGGGCCCTGCACCCGCATGGGAGACCAGGAGGAAGAACCTGGCTCCTGGCTTCAGATCAGTGCAGCAGACCTGCTGTGGCAGCCATCTTGGGGGGTGAACTAACGGAAAAGGAAGACCTTTCTCTCTGTCTCTCTCTCTTTCTGTCTAACTCTGCCTGTCAAAAAAAAGAAAGTGTAGGAAATGGGTAGATGCTTCCTTTACCTGCTTCACTGTACTTTCTTCCCAAAGTTATTAGGACTCAGAACTTCAGAAAATATTTGGAAAAAAAGTATAAAACTTATGTAAAATCTGCATAACAAATGTGACACAAACCATAAATACCAAACATATTTTCAATCATGAGTTTAAAAAGAAAAGAAGGTTGATTCTAGTTCTTTCTAGGTGGAATTCCCTTCTCTTGGACCTCAATGTCCCCATCTACAAATTTAGAATTTAGGTTACAAAATATGTTCAAGTAGCTCTATCTCTACATACCCTGTGATTCTCCATGTTGATTTTGTCTCCTATTTTACAAGATTTCCTGATGATATTGACGACACCACTCATTAGGCTCTCTGATTTTGTATTTCGCAGTACCTCATTCCTGTCAGATCTATGCCAAGAAAAGGGGCTTGACACAAAAACTTTGTTAACTAATGTGAAGTTAATTCCCTATGTCAAGGAAGTCTGTGAATCTCTGCAAGAAGGTATAGCCCTAATTGCTTTATCATTTTAAAGAGAAAAATATGTTAAAAATGTGGTACTTCTTGGGGAATTGTTTGGCACAGTGGCTTAACTCACTGACATTCCATATTAGAGTTCCTGTTTCAAGTGATGGTTACTCTACTACTGATTCCAGCTTTCCTGATTATGCACATCCTGGGAGGCAGCAGATGATGGCCTGTGTACCTGAGTCTCTGCCACCTACGTGGGACATCCAGCTGCCTGGTTTCAACCTGCCCAGCCCTGGTGGTTGTAGGCATCTGGGGAGTAAACTGACATATGGAACGTCTCTCTCTGTCACTCTGCCTTTCAAATAAAGTATAAAACACATCAATATAGTATTTTATAAAGCAGAAGCACACTGAAGAAAAACTCTGGAAACAAAAAGCTGAATGCTATAATATACAGCTGGCATTCCTTTACATATACCTTCAACAAGTTTGTGGTGAATTCCCACTTTGTGTTGGCTGGTAGATACGTCATGTATGTGTCTGTCTGTCTATATCCAACTGTCTTTGCATAAACAAAAAACTACAGCTTCAATCAGAGAGTTGTGTGTTGGTTGAAGCCCTTCAACTAGCCCTCTAACTAGCAAAATTTTAATAAGTGAATTTATCAGGTGCCTTGCATTCATTCATTAATTTTTTCAGCATACTTGATCTTATTCTATCTACTATATATTACGCTAAAAACGAGGAATATAGCAGTGAATTAAAAAAAGCCAATAGGTTAATCACAGTAGACTTCTTTCAGGAGATATCTAAATAAAAGATTTAAATGATGAAGAGGAGCCTGGAGAGTAAGAAGAATATAGTATGTGATGTGTGTTAGAGATCAAACAATTATATGTTAAGTGTGAGATTATACATGGTTCATAAACATGAGTTGTTGTGGGAGGTAAGAGAATATCTTGAAAAAAGAAATATAAAACCTAGAGGCAGGTGAGAAAATGAAATAAAGTAGAAGTAAAATGAAAGACCAAGGACAACCATAAAGTTTAGATTAATGAAATTAATCATTTAACTTCCAGTCAAGCTTCCATTTAAGATTCTCTTCTATAACGAAGTGGAATCCTAGCTACTGAGTAGAAAATTCTTGAGATGTGTGTGGATAGGATATATGTAGGATTATATTTATGGAAAAAGTGCAGAGATCCTCAGAAGTCCTTAACAAAATTTTAAGAGGTCTGGGAGTTCTGAATTATATTTTTTTAAAAAACGTATGGAACTTTTACCATTTTTATTGTATCAGTATTCAATTGTGTAAGTAGAATGTGCTTTATCCAGTTCCTTCTTTGTTTTTTTTAAACTTTTATTTAATGAATATAAATTTCCAAAGTACAGCTTATGGATTACAATGCCCCCCCCCCCATAGCTTCCCTCCCACCCGCAACCCTCCCCTTTCCTGCTCCCTCTCCCCTTCCATTCACATCAATATTCATTTTCAATTCTCTTTATATACAGAAGATCAGTTTAGTATATATTAAGTAAAGATTTCAACAGTTTGCACCCACATAGCAACACAAAGTGAAAAATACTGTTGGAGTACTGGTTATAGCATTAAATCACAATATACAGCACATTAAGGACAGAGATTCTACATGATGTTTTTTAAAAATTGATTAAATTTCTATGCAATGTCCAATTTAAAAAACAAGTTGTTTTTTTTTTCATTTTCAATCATCTTTATACACGGAAGATCGATTCAGTATATACTAAGTAAAGATTTCATCAGTTTGCACCCACACAGAAACACAAAGTGTAAAAATACTGTTTCAGTACTAGTTATAGCATTACTTCACATTGAACAACACATTAAGGACAGATCCCACATGAGACGTAAGTACACAGTAACTCTGGGTCTGGGAGTTCTGAATTATATTTGCAATTCAAGGAAGGTATTGTTCACTCTTTTTTATTATATTGACGTTGATACTGATGTCGCAAATATAATAGCAATGCTGTTGGGACCATCACACAAACTATGCTGCCAACATTCAATTATGTTAGTGGTCATTATACTCATATTCTTCATTGCTATACATTTACAGTTTGTAAAGTCATTGTCACTTAAGAATAACACTGTAATACTTCACAGTGGTGTCTTCTAGCATATTGTGTGATATGTGAATAGTTTTGCTGCATCCTGAGGTATGACGATTGCCTCAGGAAAAACTCTTGTGTAATTTTCTGTGAGCTGAAGTAGCTGCTTTTGTCTGAAGCACTATTCTTAGTTGTAAGAATTAGTAACAAACTGTAAATTAAAAACAAACAAACAAAGAAACAGTGTTCTCCAAACACTCCTGCTTCTAACACCAGTCTCCAAATCTGGAATGTCCCAAGACCTTAGGTTCCATAATTTGCTGGAAGGGGCCAGTGCTGCTGCCTAGTAGGTTAAGCTGCTGCCTGTGATGCCAGCATCCCATATGAGCACTGGTTCAAATCCCCACTACTCCATTCCTGATCCAGCTCCTTCCTAATGTGCCTGCAAAAGTAGCAGAAGATGACCTAAGTGCATTGGTCCCTGCACCCACAGAGGAGACCTAGAAAAAGCTCCTGGCTTCAGTCTGGCCCAGCCCTAGCCATTGGGGCCGTTTGGGGAGTGAATCAGAGGATGGAAGATCTCTTTGTCTCTCCCCCTCTCTCTCTCTGTAACTCAACCTTTCAAATAAATAAAATAAATTTTAAAACAGTAATAATAATTTGCTGGAGGAACTCTAAGAGCTCACTGAAAGCTCTTATACTTAGATTTACAGTTTATAAGAGCAAAAGGATTTCAGTTGCCATCAACAAAGGGAAAAGACTTCTACAGCAGAGTGCAGCAAAATTCTATACACACATCTTCCTGTTGTCTTCTGCCCCATGGAGTTGTGAATAGCATTTCTTCCCTGGCATTGATGTGTGACAATATACATGGGCTATTTCCAGCCAAGGAAGCTCACCTTAGCCTTACATGTCAGAGGCTATTGTGGCTTCATCTTGAAGAGTTTGGTGGTTTCCCATTTGGTTGACCTTAATTTCTATCAAAGTGTGAAGATCAAGCTGAAAGGCCATGGCTTAGTTCCTTGAGTTGTTTCCATGATGTGGGCCAAAGCCCTCACTCCCAATCAGGTTGTTGCTATCAGTCACTTACCAAGGCCTCCAGGTAAACAGTCTCCTACCAAGGATGACAGTTGAACAATTTAAGAGATTATTTGCAAAAAGTTGAGGACATAGGTGTGACCTCATTGGTTGTAAAGTTAAATTCTTTACTGAACACAAATAAATTATGGTTAATGAGACTTAGATATTTGACATATCCTTTCTCAGAAGTGAATAAAGTGATTCTGACACTTCAAGGCATGGGTAACAAAGGAAAAAATATCAGCTTTTAAATAAGTGTTAGCTTTTGTAAAATGTGTATTCACTACCTTGAGTTTGACAACTATACAATACTTAAATATTTTTTCTGGAGAGATCAGCAATACTATTAACAAACATGTCTTTTTTAATATTCTGAAGCGAAATGTATCAATACATGGAAGACTTGTTTAACCCAATGAACCACTGATTTTCAAATGACTAACACATAGTGTTACAAAATCATGCAATTGTGAAAGACTCACTCAAAGTGCAAAAAAGACTAATGGACTTTAGGAAAGCAGAACATGAAAAATTCATTGATATTGATTTTCAGATTCTAACCTACAACTAAGATGCTATGAAAAGTTTTGGTGTAGTAGCCATGATTATCTGAAATGTCTTAAAATGATCCTTCCTTTCTCAATACATAACAGTGTGAGACTCTGTTCTCTTCATATACTTTAACCTAAACAATTTACTTCCCCAGATTGATTGCAGACTAGAAATCAGAATACTCCTGTGTTCTATTAAGCCACAAATTAAAGAGAATTGCTAGACTAAAAGCGTAAGACTCTCATCAGTAATTATTCCTTTGTATTCTGAAACCATTATTATTTCTTAAATGTATACAATTGATGCATGTATGCAATTAAATTGATATTTTAAAATAAACACAAAAACATATTTTAATTTCTCAGTTTTACAATAAATGTTGATACGTCCCACATAAAGTATCTTATTTTTGCCTCAATAATTTTAAGAATTTAAAGAAGTCCTGAGGCCAAAAATGTTGAGAATATTTATTTTTTAGATATATTTTTCAACATGGATCTTAGTCATTATGATCCTTCAGTGGGGAAAACTACAGTGTGTGGGACAAATATAGTCAACCACCTGTCTTGTAAGTAAAGTTCTGTTAGAATACAAACATCCCCCAGTGTTTATCTATTACCTATGGCTACTTTCATACAGCAATGGCAGAGTTGAATGACAGTAGCAAAGTTCAGCAGTTGTGATAAGTTCCGTATATACACCACAAACCAGTCCATGACATGTAGATTCTATCACATTTGCTATATGAACTTACAAAAAAAAAAAATGTTTGCAACCCTTGATTTTTGTAGGCCATGAAATCAATGTTGTTCTCTGAATGCATATTCCTATAAGGTGAAGAGAAAAAAATGAAGCAAAAATAGAAGTAGAAGAAAAAGAAGAGATGGAAAAAAAGTCACCACATAGCCATGATTATTTTTTTGCTGTACAATTATTTGGGGGGGGAGGGTGGTATATGTGTATGCATGTGTGTGCTGGGTTTGGATGTAAAAGATATTTTTTACTGCGGGTTGTGATGCAAGAAACTGAAATATGCTGATTTAAACTGCAAGCTAAGTAGAATTAAGAGTCTCAGAGATAACATTGTTAACCTTGTAAGCTGTTAACTTCTCCAAGGCAGTAGATGGCATGTAAATCCAAAACAGAAAAATTGACACATTTACATCAGTCTTATAGCAGATATTTCGAAGTATTTGTGGTAAAACAACTCCAACAGTTTTTGTGGAATGTAAATTACCCCTAACTGTACAGCTTTGGTTATGCTTCGTAGCTTATTATTTTAAGAACTCTACAGTTAATGTCATTTCCTCCACACATGCCATTGTAGATATGAATTTTTTTTCTTAACCTGAAATTGGTCTTTTGTATGTAGTGTTATATTCTTATTGCTCATATACAAATTTCTTCAGAAACTGAACACTTTTTATTAAAAAAAGATGATGTTTAATAAACATATTTTATGTAGACATCCCATAAGAACACAATACCAAGAATTTTTACAAACTAAACATACTACATAACCTGATAGAGTGTGGAGTTTCTTTTTACGTTACACATTGGAATACGTTAGAACTAAATTATTTATTGAAACTGTTCATTTATTGAGTATGTTGTTAGACATTTGGGGACATAAAATCATGCATAAAGCTATTCTCTGTTGTCAAGGAGTTCGGAATTAAGATAGGAATAAGACTTGGATGTAAATAGTTAGAGTATGTGAGTATGTGTGTGGTGTCATTTTGAAATCTCATCTGAAACAGAAAGAATGCATACTTTAGGCTCAGAGAGTTTACAGATTCAGTTTCCAGCTTGTAGATCTGTGAGTCTTTATAAAGTATGAGGCAGAGCCTGGTATGCCTTAGGGACCAAGTAAAAGTTAATTTTTTCAAATGCCAGATAGTAATAGCAGCATAAAATCTAGACTTGGGAACTGTTTTTGCAACATCCCTACAAAACTATCTTCCTGGGAAGAAGCACTTGTTGCATCAAAGTTACTAGAACTTGAGACAAACTTCAGTGAACAGATCCAGTGGAAATCATATAAGAAAATAGGACTTTGGAGCTGCAACACCAGTAAAACAAAGATAAAAACACTTGGTTAGCATCTTTCCACATTTTGTGGTAGGATTTTGAGTAAAAATATTTGAGAGTTGTATTACTCAAGTTCTTGCACTAATTCTTTCTTTCTCTCGTCTCCATGGAGTTCCAAGGCACTGTTAGAGCTCTCTCAATCGTTTATTGTGTTACACATTGCAATTTTTATCTGCTATGGTTAATAGCTGCTGTTGTAGCCCTTGCCTGTCAGGTCCACAATCAGGAAAAGAGCAGTTTTTCCTGAATCTTTGAGGGGAAAACGTTTAGTAATTTCAAAGTCAAGATCAATTCAGAACAAGATGATTATGTTGTACTGTGTCATGTTGTGTTATGATACATTGTATTCTCCATGGTAGTACTTGGTTGACCAAATGGCTGTGTTACATCAATGCTTTGCCAACAGAGTTCCAGTTACATAAGAAGTAAACATTCTTTAATTATTTAGGTACAGTACACATATCTGTCCCTTTTCACTCTCCCACCAATGCTTGCCAACAGTAATGAATCACAATATCCTTTCTCTCTGAGTATGAAAAGAGCCTCAGAACACTCATTAATTCATTTATCCAGGCAGCTTCTATCCATTGGTGAACTGGTGGACTTACAGATGCACATACTTTTTTTTATACTACTTTACTGTAAATACAATTATCACTGAGTCAAACATCATAATGGACTTTGTTTCTGACGTTATTACTGTATTTTCAGTTTTCACTGTAAATTTGACCATTCATTGTGCAGGAAGGTTTTGTGAAATTTGAATCTTTCTTACATATATTTTGACCATCATAATAAACATTTAACCAATAATGTATTCACCAACTTTTATCTTCTTTCTTGAAAACAGAAGCCTTTTTGGTTCAGGAAAATAATATAGTAAGCTCTTGCAGAGCTTTTAACTTTCTCAGTTTCCCTTTCAGATAAGAGAGAGACGCCCGACACATTCCTCATCAATGAGATGTAACTAGAAGTCAGTTGAGATTTCTGGAAAACCATCTTTTCCTAAAATATGGAACTGTGTGGCTGTTTTTTAACCACATCCCCTTAGCACTTTTCACTTTGAACATAAACCGCAACAGTTATATTATGAATATGAAGTACAAGTATGAGGGAAGACCAAAAGAATCAGAATTGTCATCTTGCACATCAATAAACCAATCAATGTATGTCAGCATTGACTCACAGCATTCTTTTTACATCAGAAAAATAAATGACTTTTGTTGAAACCAATCTAAGAAAAATTTACTGATACTTTTTTTTTAATATTTATTATTTATTTGGAAGAGTTACGCAAGAGAGAGGAGAGGCAGCGGGGGAGGAGGGAGGTCTTTGCATCTGCTGGTTCACTATCCAATTGGCCGCAACAGCCGGAGCTGGGCCGATCTGAAGCCAGGAACCAGGAGCTTCTTCCGGGTCTCCCATGCGGGTTCAGGGGCTCAAGGACTTGGGCCATCTTCTACTGCTTTCCCAGGCCATAGCAGAGAGCTGGATCAGAAGTGGAGCAGCCAGGTCTCAAACCAGTGCCCACAGGGGATGCTGGTGCTTCAGGCCAGGGCGTTAACCCACTACGCCACAGTGCTGGCCCCTACTGTTACTTTGAAAATGCATGCAGTTGAATTCTGTGGTTCCATACCTGGTTCATGTTAATGATCACAAGAATTTTATTTCCAACTTATCCCACTGTTCATTTAATTCCTTTAAGTACTAATGGAGCAAAAATAAAGAAGAAAAAAATCAGAACTACTAGAGAGTGGGAAAAAAAAAAGATGTAAATAGTGGGCATGAGATATGCATATTCATTTGCCATGGGACCTAGAAAGTGGCTCAAAAAAAAAAAAAAATGAAGCACAAGACAGAGAAGAACAGGCTCATGGATGGGACTGATGAGTAGGAAGGCAGTTGAGAGTTGACTAGGGTTTGCATTTAATTTATGGGATGAATTGAGACTACACAACCCTAATGTTTACTCAGAGATTTGAGAAATGCCTTCTCATATTTTAAAGTGAAATTAAACACATTTTGTTTTGCTGTAGAAGTCTAAGACCCTGCTATAGGCAAGTTGAATGCATCGACATATGATCCATAAAATTTCCCTCCCTACAATTTCTGCTCCTGATAAAATACTATATGGGGTAAATCATTCACTACTTAACAAATTCTTTGTCACCTCTTGTTCTGGAAATGTAGTTTCTGTTTTCTGTTTGGCTTAACGTGTTTTCCGCTTTACATCTTTAATTTTCCATTTGACCTTGGAAATGTAACAAAGCAGTTTGAAATATAACAAAGCAGTTTGACTTCTCACTGATGACTATCCGGAAAGAATATCAATTCTAATGTGCTCTATAAGGCAAACAAAGAAGGCAGAATATACAGGAGAAACATCAAAATTCAAGATACTTGTAGGGAAGGACCTTCTGCTGCTTTTGGTTTCCTACAATTTTGCCATATTTTGAACCATAAAACCACATATCCTGATGAGAACTAATTTTCTTACAATTGATAGCTGAGTCTCTAATGCAGTTTTACAGAAGTAAAGAAGCCTGCTGGAAAGGGACAGACTGTATAGAGTCGTGATTAACCAATCCCACTGTCTCCTATTTCTTGAGGAATTGGAGTGTGAATCATACAGAGAAGCTGAATGTCCGCAGAAGCTGAGGCACACACAGAATGGAGAAGGTATCCAAAGGCTGTAAAGGAGGTAGAATGTAGCAGGAAGGCAAAACCATGAGGCAGTAGTGATGTAAGAATCAAATAACGAAGCAAATTGAGTTTGCCTTACCTGAGTTGCTTGAGACCAGAAGTGTTTCGAATTTCAGGTTTTTTTTTTTTTTTGAAGACTTGCATATACATAAAGAGATATTGCAGAGAAAAGAACCAACTATAAACACAAAATTGATTTGTGTTTCATAGATAACTTATATGCATAGCCAGAAGGTGATATTTTTAGAATGGTGTGGAATTTCCCACTTGTGGCATCACCTAGGCACTCAAAACAAGATTTTGGGTTTTAGATTTTGGATTTTGGATGAGGGGTGCTCAGTTTATACTATGTTAATAATAGCAGTTAATGATATGGAACTACTTCAGAAATACCACATAAAAGTAGAATTAAAAGGTGTTTATTTTGATGGCAAAGTTTTTTGAAAATCTATCATAATTACTTCAGAGTTTTATGATATATATATATAATTTCATTTGTTCTTGCACAAAAAGAAACATCTTTTAATTCCATTTTCCATGAGCTTCTAAAATGTTTATGTATGTATTTTCATCTACTTGAAACACAGAACAATAAAGACAGAGATCTTCCATCCACTGGTTCACTGCCCAAATGCCTACAGCAACCATGGCTGAGGAAGGCAAAAGCAAGGAGCCCAGGACTCCATCTGAATCTCACATGTGGGTGGCAGGGTCCCAAGCACTCGCAGAAAGATCTGGAAGCTGTGGTGCCTGAAATAGAACTGGTACTTCTGTTTGGGATGTGGATGTGCCACACTGCAGTATATTCTGCTGTACCACAAGGCTCATCATTACATTTTCCTTGAATTTTTATTTGTATTTGAAAGCCAGAGCAACAGAGCAAGGGAGAAGGAGTGGGAAAGGGAGAAGGAAAGAGAGAGAGAGAGAGAGGGAGAGAGAGAGAAATCTTCCATCTACTGGTTCACTCTCCAAATGGCCTCAACAGCCATGTCTGGGCCAGGCTGAAACCAGGAACTCCATTCAGGTCTCCCAAATGGAAGGCATGGGCCCAAGTACTTGGGCTGTCATCTGCTACCTTCCCAGGCACATTAACAGGAATTCTGGGTTGGCAGCATGGTATCCAGGTCTGGAACAGGCACTCTTATATGGGGTGCCAGCATCTCAAGTGGTGGCTTAAATAGGTGTGCCACAATGTCAGGCCTCTCTATGAACTTTTCAAAGTGCTCACCTAATTGATGCTAATACTAACAATTATTGAAAATCTATAATATACCAGGCATTGTCATAAACAAATTTTATCAGATACCTTGGAAGTACGCTTTATTATTTTCTCATTTCATGTTGGCACGTAGTGCTACAGGAATATAGGTGGATTCAACACCCTTCTCAAATGTAGAGAAAGGATCATGAAAGAACTGACCTTTGAATACATGCAATCTGACTTCAGCATCTTTGACACATTCCATAACACAGCCTTCTCGTGAACTGATTTGGGGAGGTACACTTGCTGTGACATTTTAAAGGATGCTCTCTAAGCGACTGTGAGAGCAAATGTTTCTCTGTATTTCCTCATTTGGACTCTGTATCCTTAAAATAAACCTAGGTGCCTTCTTCTTATCCTCCCAGTCTGAAAGAGAACAACACTGATGGAATTTTAGACCAAGTTCTGCTGCTTCAGAATTTCACATGGGAAAATCACTGCAATTATCTGAAACTTGGCTTCTTTTCCAAGGCTAGGAATATTAACAGTAACAAACGAGCATCTGAGGGGCACAGAATGCCATAGGTACACAAAAATTGTTGTGTCGGACACAACAACTGCATTTTCTAACTTAGGACTTGGCACAGACTCTTAATCAAGTTTCTTGTTGGATTGAGCTCAAGAGAGCTGAAATGCTGAAGAAATAATAATTAATGTTCTCTAAACCACCAGCATCTTTCTTTGAAAACCTACTCTTTTTTTTTTTTTCTATTGCATTTCATGTGAATTGCACTGGGGATTTCTTCTCATGCTACAGAAAGAATCTTGTGCTCAAAGGAAAAATGGAAAGGGGTGGTATGTTCATTATTTTGCTGGTTTGAGGGTTTGTTTTATTTTTGATTCTACATTAGTTACATGGCATCAATATCACTTTTTTTCCTGGAGGGACAGATCTTACAAATCATTCCTCAGCATTGAACAAATATTGTAGTGAAAAATACTGCAAGGAAGAATCTTGCCTCAAGGGACTACTTATTATCAACTAACTTCCTCCAGAGCAACTGAAATAACATTGTTTTTCTCAACTGATACTACCTTTAGCATCATGTTTCTTTTAACATTTAAATGTAAACAGTCAACAAGAATACCTTCTCTCCTTCCTCCTCACCTACCCCTTCTCTTCCTTCTCTTTCTCCTTCTTGTAAGTCAGTAGGACCTATGGAGCCATATGCCCTGATCCACACCCTCACCCAAGTCTGGAACATGACCTATGCTTCTAACTGTTTTTAAAGATTTCATGTCTTTTTTTCAAATTTTTAAAACTTATATGAAGTGTTTAAACTTCATGTGTTTCATATACACACATTTAGGAATATAGTGATACTTCCCACCCTCCCTGTTTCCTCTTATTCTTTTAATTTTTACAATAACATACTTTCAGTTTATTTTATAATCATAAACTTAACCCTCCACTAAGTAATGAATTCAACAAATAGTAAGAAGAAAAAAAAAACACTGTTCCTCAATAATAGACACAAGGGCTATAAATAATAATGAAATCTCAAAATATCAATTTTGTCATATACATTACATTTTTGTACTCTAATAGATATAAAAAGAGTTTGTTTCTTAAATTGATGTATTTTGTCTTGCATATAAATAAAAGCAGTGACAAATATTTTTGCTTGTTTTTGAGCATCTATAACCAGAAAGCATGCAATTATCTGATTTAATTCCTAGAAATCCTTCAACTGAGACATTTAAAGTTAATTTTAACAATGAGAAAATGTTTATGAAAGTTACTCCAAAAGTTCACACAGGTGATAAATATCAATAGAATTTGTATTCAGCCCTATCTGATTCAGTTATGTGTATTATTATTATTATTTTTTTTGACAGGCAAAGTAGACAGTGAGAGAGAGACAGAGAGAAAGGTCTTCCTTTTGCCGTTGGTTCACTCTCCAATGGCCTCCGCGGTAGCGCGCTGCGGCCGGCGCACCACGCTGATCCGATGGAAGGAGCCAGGTGCTTCTCCTGGTCTCCCATGGGGTGCAGGGCCCAAAGACCTGGGCCACCCTCCACTGCACTCCCTGGCCACAGCAGAGAGCTGGCCTGGAAGAGGGGCAACCGGGACAGGATCGTTGCCCCGATCGGGACTAGAACCTGGTGTGCTGGAGCCGCAAGGCGGAGGATTAGCCTAGTGAGCCGCGGCGCCGGCCAGTTATGTGTATTATTTTTGAGCATTATTATTTATTTGTGAATTCATTCAAGCAGTGCATTGTGTACTTGTTAAGCAAACATAGACTTTTTATATAAAATCCAAATTAAGTGTCACTCATGACTTTCAAGTATAGCGGCAAACCTATATCATTAAAAAAAAAAGAGGAGGTAACATTTAATGTTGCTCCCAAGTTACCTTCCCTGTAAAGAATTAGAAATGAACACAAGAATTTAGAAGCAGTTGTTTTGTAATATTCTCTCTGTTGTTAAAAGACAACATCAAAAATTGAGAATCATTGACTCTGGTCTTGCATAAATAGATATAATAATGAGAACAGAACAAAGCTTAATAGCAAAATAGGGTGAAGAGGACTGAATTTCCAGTAAACCCTGTCTTAATCAGCTTTGGCTGGCATAACAAAATACCATAGTATTGGGTAACTTACCAAAAACAAAAATTCATGGTCCGGCATTGTAGGCTAGTGGTAAAGTTGCCTGTGACACCAGCATCCCATATATGTGCCAGTTCGTGTCCTGGCTGCTCTGTTTCTGATCCAGCTTCCTGCTGCATGGCCTGTGGAACCTATTTTAGATGGCCCAAGCCTCAAGCCCCTGCCATCCACCTGAGAAATGTGGAAGAAGTTTTTGGCTCCTGGCTTCTGCCTGGCCCAGTGCTGGCTATTATGGCCATCTGGAGAGTGAAGCAGCAGATGGAAGATTCTCTCTCTCTCTCTCTCTCTCTCTCTCTCTCTCTTTCTCTGTAACTCTGACTTTCAAATAAAGAAATAAATCTTTAAAAAAAAAAAAAGAACAGAAATACATTTTCTCACTGTTCAGAGCTGAGGGCCAGAAAACATCATGGCAGCACATTTAGATTCTAGTGATGGCTCACTTTCTGACTTGGAGATAGTCACCTTGGTATGTTACATGGGGAAAGAGAGAGAAAACCCTGGATCTTTTATAAGGGCACTAAAGCTACCACGAGGCCCTCACCTGGAGACTTTTTTCACCTAATTACCTCCCAAAACCCTTTTCTCCAAACACTACCAATTTGGGATTAGGATTTTAACAAAAGAAGAGGGGGAGGAGACACAGTTCAGCTCACAGTAAAAGGAGGTTAAAGGAAAAATAAGGGGAAATCTTAGGATTATGGAGAAATTTGGAGACAATAAAGATGACAGGATCCAGAAATCTATTTTTAAAAGAAATGAAAGGGGAAAATCAAGAAAAACTTCTTGGCCAAAATAAACAAAAGTTGACTGAAGGTGGGGATGCCCACTACTCAGTTTGGGGTTCTTTCGTATACAGCAAGTGTTACAACACACCTGACTCTGTCTCTCCAACCTCTAAGATTGCCTTATGTTTTTGGCAATACTAAGTGCAGTAGTATCTAACTACACAAAGGACAAAGCAAATGATATGTTAATTTTGCTGAAGCAAGAGCTCAGGAACAGAAGAGGAATTTATAATAGACCACACCTCCCACCACACACATATTTTTTCCTAACTTCTAAATCTCTGCATGGTCAACGAGAGTAGACTGAAGTTTATGCTATGTATTCCATAATATTTATTTGACTTGTGATGACACTGAGGATTAACAGATATTTGTTGAGCAACTACTAATTCCTTAGCACAGTGTATTGGACCAGATGGATAACATTCAAACAGAGATATCATTTAAGCCTGTGACTATTTCAGCAAAATAAAGAAAATGGAATTTGTGATTGTATTATAGTAGGTGAATTAGTTTCCTTAGAGCAGTCATAACTACCCCAAACTGGCTGGTTTAAGCAATAGAAATCTATTGTTTGACAGTTCTTGATGCTAGGGTTCCAAAATCAGGGTGTTGGCAGGGTGTGTTTCTTCATGGGATATGAAGAAATTATCTGTTCCAAGGATTTGCCATGCTTGGGAGATGGCTGTCTTCACCGTGTTTCTCTTCACATCATCTTCCCTCTGTGTGTTTCTCTAATTTTCCCCTTTAAAAAGGAAACCAGTTTAATGACCTCATGACATAACTTAATTATCCTTGTAAATACCTAACCTCCAAATAAAGTCACAATCTGTGATAGTGGGAATTAGGATTTCTTTTTTTTTTTTATTTAAACTTTTATTTAATGAATATAAATTTCCAAAGTATAGCTTATGGGTTACAATGGCTTCCCCCCTCCCATAGCTTCCCTCCCGCCCGCAACCCTCCCCTTTCCCGCTCCCTTTCCCCTTCCATTCATGTAGAGATTCATTTTCAATTCTCTTTGTATACAGAAGATCAGTTTAGTATATATTAGGTAAAGATTTCAACATTTTGCCCATATAGCAACATCAAGTGAAAAAACTACCATTGGATTACTAATTATAGCATTAAATAGCAATGTACAGCACATTAAAGACAGAGATCCTACATAATTTTTTTTTCAAATTAATTAATTTTCTATGCCATTTCCATTTTAACACCAGGTTGTTTTGGTTTTTTTTTCATTTCCAATTCTCTTTATATACAGAAGATCACTTCAGTATATAATTAGAAAAGACCTCATCAGTCTGTGCCCACACAGAAACGCAAAGTATAAAAATACTGTTTCAGTACCAGTCATAGCATCACTTGGCTTTAGATGAAGAGGCAACCAACAGAATGGGAAAAAATATTCGCAAACTATACTACAGATAAAGGATTGATAACCAGAATCTACAAAGAAATCAAGAAAATCCACAACAACAAAACAAACAACCCACTCAAGGGAATTAGGATTTCAACACATCATTTTGGTGGATACATTTCAACCCATAATAGTAGGTAGCAAATATGACTTCAGAGATGCATGTTATATTATGAAAGATCCTTGGAAGGATTTCACATTTATTCCATTATAGAAGAAACCTTTGAAAATAGGGAAAGTAGGAAAAAGGGAAGATATGGTCAGTTTGGCCTAATTTATTTACTTTCAACAAGACATAAGACCAAAATTCTGAAATTTATTTTGTAACACAGCCTAATTATTGCGTATGTTAACTGGCTTCCAAAATTGTTGTAATAGCATTGGAACAATTTCATATATCCTGCCAAATGGGTTACAGTTCAAGGAACAACATATATTTGAATTTCAAATTATGGAAAATCTATTAAAAATAAGCACCTGGCTCCTGCCATCGGAACAGCGTGGTGCGCCGGCCGCAGCGCGCTACCGCGGCGGCCATTGGAGGGTGAACCAACGGCAAAAGGAAGACCTTTCTCTCTGTCTCTCTCTCTCTCACTGTCCACTCTGCCTGTCAAAAAAAAAAAAAAATAAATAAAATAAATAAAAATAAAGGCTGTTATTTTACAATGATGCCCTGGATGTTGTAGGTTTTCAAATGGGGCTCTGGCTATATTTTGGGTTCCTGAAAAGTTTCTGGCTTTGCATTTAATTTTTCTTGTCAAGGATTTTATCACTTCATTTATGAGGTTCTTCTCTCTTTTTTCAAACTTAAAACTTTATGATTATTATAAAACTTTACACAAAATGTAATACAATAGTTGAATCAAATCATTTTGGGTAAAATATGTGGCAAGGCTACAGTTCAGTAATCTTGTATCTTTTATTTCTTCTTTTCAAAAAAGATGGTAAGATCTCATTGTCTTGGATGCACAAGAGCACTCATATTTAAAATGTTAAAGTTAAAAATTTGCATTATAATGAAACCAGTAAGTGTCCAATGTCTTATTTCAAATCAGAAAGTTCAAGCATTCAGGGCCAATAAGTCAAATTTTCAACCTAAGATAAAGTGTTGAAAAAAAATCATAAAATTTAAATGTCTTTCATTATAATTGTTAAAATAGGTCTATCTCATATTTTCTTATTTCTACATTGTCTTCATCAATGTAAGCCTATGACATAAATTTTAATACATGATTTATGGTTACAAATTCATTTTTTCATTCTCATTTATTATGGGGTGTCACATTTTATCATGCCTGCATTTAATCATCTCCTGTCTGCATATTAATGGTTACAAATATGATACCTGTGTAGACCCAAGAAGCCAGGAGCTTAGCTGTCTCACAGTGTCACAGTTGAATGCGTTGAAAAGTGGGGTTGGGAGAAAAAAAAGAAACTTCGATGTCTTTGTACATGCATATGCATTACAGAATAGCTCATGTAGTGAAAAAAGTTTTTCTACTATGTAGAATCAATTTGTGTAAATTGATTTTTCATAAGCTCTGATAATTTGTACATTCATAACTGTATTGAATGTACAATCAGGTTTGTGTCAAAATAAGGTGAGATCATAAACAAGACGTTGCTAAGTCTTAATGTCAAGTTTAGACTTACGAGAAACACACTGGTACTTCATAATTATATTAATTCGTAATGATACAGCTCTTCTGTCATTGGCTAAAGGACATAGATGAAAAGACACACTTTTAAAAAGTTAGACTGAATCTGAACTTAGTGACAGATTTTGAGAGAATTCACAATTAAAGACAGTAGGGGATTCGTTAACACTAGAGCGCAGGTACTTGACAGAAAGCATGTGCTTGAAATATGCTAGTTTAATGAACAAATATTCCATTTTATTTTGCCAACAAATAGGACCTGTCATCCATATCCGGTGCTTTAGCAGTTGAGCTACAATATCTTTCACAGACTGGTATAACCAGCTAGGAAGGACTGGGCTGAGTCCTACTAACAAGCTTCATGAAAAGAGAAAATATAAATCATGAACAGAGTATCAGATACAAATCACACAAGTAAACCAAGACCAATGAAAAGGCATAAATGCTCAAAAAGGAAAGGAGCTCTAGCAAGCTTGTGAGGGAATATAATTTGAAAAGTGAAGTACAGAGTATTAATATAATCAGAAAAAGAAACAAGTGTGTGATCAGTGAGAGTGCATGCTGCTGACTATGCAAATTGAGGTTAAGTTTAAGGACTTCAAGAAGCCTGAAGAAGGAAGGGAGCATATTAATTAAGAGGAACTGCATGCATGATTGGTATTGTAGCAGACAAATAGAAATTGGATAAGTTGTCATGCTCGGCCTTCAGAATGGCCACATAGGAAGATTCTTCTAACTTTAAAAGCAGAAGACAAAAGCATTGAAAGCACTCTGAAGTGCACAAATGTAAAGAAAAGAGAAGGTAGTTTGTCATGGACATCTATGTAGCCACATTCAAGGACAAAGAATAAAGGCATAATAACCCCTGTTGTTAAAATAGAATATTGATCTTGAAATAAACAGGACCAACCTCCAAAATTTCTGTTACCATAGTTTCTAATGTTACCCTAGATTTGAAAGAAGAAAAATCTCTAGTCAGAAACCTTCATGGTTGAAAGATGAAATCTCTCATCAATCATCTTTTGATTCTGTATTTTTTCTGTTCATTATAGGCAAAACTTTAAGGTTAAAACATCAATGTAATAAAACACGGTCTACGAATCAGATAAAGCCATTCCACTTACAGAAATGTAGGTTTCTGAGATAGAAGGGAAATTGTGCTTTTCTTCTCAGAGGGTTTTAAGAATAATTTCTGCTTTTTCAGAAATGACAAGGCCCTCATGAGTAATAACAGCTATGAGTGTTAACAAAATTAATAGTAGCTTTGTAAGGAAATAAATTCTTCAAACAGGAACTTCAACAGCTACTAACTGTGTAACAGTGTCACTCTCTAAGCGTTGTAGATTTGCAAAACCTGTATGTTATGCACATCTCCTATTCATACATTTAGTAACTCTCCTGTTGTCACCCCCTGAAGAAGGCAACCATTATTTCAACTTTATAGTGATCGATGTTATTATACTGGTAGTTTTAATCTGCCCTATTGTATAAACTTTAATGGTAATTGATTTAAAATAAATTACTGGTGATGTTGCAACCTAAGTCATGATATTAAGGGTTGAAAATTTCCTCAAAGTTTCACCTTTCTCCAAGTTAAGAATGTGACCTTTTAATAATACTAAAGCAAATTATGGAAAATACTGATATTTGTTTTGGTTGTTCAGTGTATAGACTTTTTAAAAACATAATTAGACTATTTGTTTTAAAATATAATTACACTACTTGCCTTAAGTAGTTCAAGAACATTCAAAGAAAATATAAATACATATTTTAAGACAAAAAATGAAACTGAAAATATATCACTGAACTAGTCATTGCTAGACACAGTATATAAAGTATTTTATCATATAAAGATATTTCTTAAAATCTGTTTTCTGGGACCAACCCTGTGGAATAATGGGTTAAGCTACTGCCTTGCCTACAGAGCCAGCATTTCATATGCACACTTGGTTTGAGTCCCAGCTGCTCCACTTTTGATACAGCTTCTTGCCAATGCACCTGAAAAAGCAGAGGAAGATGGCTTAAGTGCTTGGACCCCTGCACCCACATGCGAGACTTGGATGAAGCTCCTTGCTCCTATCACATCATTTATGAAGTGGCCCAGTCCTGGCAGTTATGGCCATTTGGAGAGTGAACCAACAGATGGAAGACATCTCTCTCTCTCTGTAACTCCATCTTTCAAATAAGTAAATAAAGTTTTTAAATTAATCCATTTTCCCTTTATATGTTTACTCATTCTCCATCTCTTATTATTCTCTTATTCTTTTTTCAAAATTTTTAATTTTATCTGTTTGAGAGAGAGAGAGAGACAGACACAGAGAAATGTCAGTAGGAGAATTAAAGAAAGTAATTACAAGATGACTGATAGGAATTTAATTACAAATTACATATATATTATATCATGTTAATATGTAATGATATCTGAATGTTCCTTATCTATACGTCTCTGTATAGCAAATCAGAAAATTGATCATCAACAAGTTTTGCTATTTTTCTCCAATGTTTTAAATGGTATTTAAACACATAACTGGTGCCTGAATTTCACCATATGGAAACTTTCAGAATAATGCATTCAAAATACATTGTAAATAGTATTAACCTCATTAGTGTGTTGTGAAGGTGGAATAATACTTGCACATGCTTAGAATTCAGCAAGGCACAGAGGAAACATTTAATAAATGGCAGCTTTTTTGTCATCATTATTAATCCCGCTATGCATTATCTAATTTATTAACATTCTAGCTGATTGTTTTCCTTGGTTTGGTTCTTTTCCTCTTCTACTCCCTTTGATCTGCCTCTCAAGCTCATACCAAGCTAGTCTTTGTAAACTTTAGCCCTGATCTTTTTACTTACCTGATTACGTACTGACTGGGTTCCCCTAAAGCCTCTCTTTTAGCATTAAAGGCTCCCCACCCCCTGGTGCTATCTTAACCTTCCAGATTTAGTTCCTTATGTTCCTCAGGCAGAACACTCAGACTCCAGCAAGACAGAACACAATATGCTCCCTAACTTTATCTGTGTTGCTCTTTGATTGGTCTTTTTGTTAAGCAGTGGTCTCTTCTCCTGAAACAGTTTAACTCCTTCTTCTTCTCTACTTATTAAACATCTGCAGGAGCAAGGAGAAATTACAGCTTCACTGCTATAAAAAGAAAAAGGAGACCTCAAGCTCCAAAGGTCTAATGCAATAAAAGCTGCACACATTCTGATGCAGTGGGTCATGATGGAAGATGAAAACACTGCACAACTACATCAGGTTTTTATGGTCTAGGTCAGGGGTGGGGAATCTTTTTTTCTGTGAATGGCCATTTGGATATTTATAACATGGGTCATATAAAATTATCAACTTAAAAATTAGCCTACTGGAATCAGCACTATGGTGCAGTGGATTGGGCCACCGCCAGCAGTGCCAGCATCCCATATGGTTACACGTCTGAACCAGATCCCTCCTAATGTGCCTTGGAAAGCAGCAGAAGATGGTCTGATTTTTTTGGGCCCCTGCCACCCACATGGGAGACCCTGGTTCCTGGCTTCTGCCTTGGGCAGCCCTGCCCATTGTTGCCACTTGAGGAGTGAACCAGCTGATGGAAGATTATCTTCCCTCTCTCTCTCTCTCTCTCTCTCTCTCTCCCTCTCTGTATCTCTCATTCTCTCCCTAAGTCTGCCTTTCAAATGAATATTTTAGAAAAAATTAGCCTGCTATAGATTTATTGAATTTCAGGTCCAGACTGTGGTTGCCTTAGTAGGGCCAGATCAGAGTATTTCACAGGCCTTATAGAGTCCATAGCCATATGTTCCCTATCCCTGATTGGTGATAAGTGGCTTAAAGCTCTTCCAGCATATTCAACTGAGTAGATCTATTCAAATGTTCTTATTAACTATAAGGGAGACTGGAAAAATATACTGTTCCTGGATGTAATGAAGACACATATAACAGTGTTTGCAAAAATGATACTTTTTCACTCCACTGCAAAGAACTTGCTGATTTCTCTCAAATATCCTCCATCATTTCTCAGACTCAGGAGGAATTGCTCATCCCTTTGAACTTTCATGGCCTACCTCACACCATTAATCTTTTCTACTGTGCAAGTCATTCTCTGACTTGTGTCTTATCCCTCCTGGGACAGTGCAGGCCTCTAAGGAGAATAGTTAAGAATGGCTCTGATTTGGCCGGCGCCGTGGCTTAACAGGCTAATCCTCCGCCTTGCGGTGCCGGCACACCAGGTTCTAGTCCCGGTTGGGGCGCCGGATTCTGTCCCAGTTGCCCCTCTTCCAGGCCAGCTCTCTGCTATGGCCCGGGAAGGCAGTGGAGGATGGCCCAACTGCTTGGGCCCTGCACCCACATGGGAGACCAGGAGAAGCACCTGGCTCCTGGCTTCGGATCAGCGAGATGCACTGGCCGCAGTGGCCATTGGAGGGTGAACCAATGGCAAAAAGGAAGACCTTTCTCTCTATCTCTCTCCCTCACTATCCACTCTGCCTGTCAAAAAAAAAAAAAAAAAAAAAAAGAACAACAACAAAAAAAAAGAATGGCTCTGATTTATGCCCCCATACCTTACACTATCTGATATTAGGCCTTGAACATGGAATGACTCCAAAATGTTTGTTAAAAGAAAGAAGACAGAAATAGGCACCACAGCAAAAGCCCCAAGATTTACTTCTAATGGAAATATCTCTTCCCCCTAGAGAAGCCATTTAAAAAAAAGTAGCTTCAGAGAGCAGGAAATGTGGCATACAGGAGGCAAAGGAAAACAGTTTACACTGTGGAATCTCATAACCCTGTTTTTGTATTTCTGCTGGAATAGTTTGGTTGAACAGCCTCATCTCAAAATGGAGTTACCTTATGGTATTACTTGAGGATACAATGAAAGAATATATGTAAAAACCTACACATTTAGTAAGTGTGCAATAAAATGTTTCTGTTTGTATCAAGACTGTAATAGTTTAACTTATCTGAAGTTCTCCATCTGTGAAGAAAAGTAATGTTGCTCACCTTGTGTGTAATTATTTGTCAATTATTTAAATGATGTGTATTGTGGATGAGTTTTTGGCATAGCAGTTAAGACACTGATTGGGAAACCCTCATCCTGTATCAAGGAACCTGTGCTTGAGTGTTGGCTCAGTTTCCAATTTTGGCTTCCTGTTAATGTGCACCTGAGAGACAATGGGTGATGGTTAAAGTACTTGGGTCCTTGCCACCCACAATGGAGACAGATTGAGTTCTAAGCATCTGTCTTCAGCCTAGCCTGGTCCCAACTGTTGCAGGCATTTGGCAAGTGAACAAGCCGATAGAAGGTGTTTCTCTCTCTCTCTCTCTCTCTCTCTCTCCCCCCCCCCTTTCAAATAAAATGAAACTAAATTAAAAAGTAGTAAATGATGTGTAAGAAAGCTAATAGTACATAGTCACATTCGGGGAATATGATTTTTCATACCTTCCTCCGCTTAAGTCGGAAGCTGTGGAGTGGAGTCCTCTGTGGTGGCAGAGTATAGACAAGGGTCTGAACTCCTGGGTTTGTACTTCTGGATCTGCTGCTTATCAACTGCAAGTATGGCTGAGTTACTTTATCTCTCTGAGTTTCATTTCTCTTTTATATATATAATTATGTGTGTTATGATTATATATACTTTCTCTTACTGTTCTTGGAAAACTAAACTGAGGGGATACATTTTAAATTGTTGGTTAATTCATATTCTCTTTCTTTCCCTTATTATTAATATGTTATTAAAATTAGGTATTCCATTAAATTTCTTTTCCTTCTTATGGGAATATTTTCTTTATTTGACATCACTTGACCTCTAAAACAAAACTGTTTTTTCTCTGATAACAGTGACTGCTGTGTCTCAGTCTTCCCTGGAAGTTACTATGTTTTTTAATATCCTAGATTTCAAATTGTTAAGTGCTCCGGACTTCCAGTACTTTGGTATTCTGCCCCCTCCACTCCCTTCCCTCCTTTATCTCCCATCTACTCCCTTCCTTCCCTTCCTTTCCTTTCCCTTCCCTTCCCTTTCCTTCTCTTCTCTTCCCCTCCTCTCCCCTCAACTTCCATTTCCCTCCTCTCCATTCCCCTCCCCACTCCTCCCCTCCCCTCCATTCCCCTCCCCTCCCCTCTCCACTCCTCCCATCTCCCCTGCCCCCTCCCCTCCCCTCTCTTCCTCTGCCCTTCCTCTTCTCTACCTCCTCCTTTTCACTTTCTTCTCTAATCCTTTGACAATTTTAATTCTGTTTGTAATATTATATTCTTTTTGGTGTAACTTTACATGTTCACAGATTCTGGGGATTTGAATGCAAGTATTATGGAGGAGGGGCACATTATTTAGCCAATCACACTTATTTATTGCTCACTTTCTTTCTGGTATGGAAAAGAATGCAAGTGTTAAGACAAAGGACTTGGTTTCCCACTACACATTTGCCTCTGGATTGTTCTTGATATGCAGTGGCAGCTCAGTAAACATGTTGAGTGAAATAAATAAAGAATAATAGGAATAGCAGGCAGATACTGTAAGTTGTGAAATTCATCTTAAATTCTCAGTGGCAAGGGTGGTTTAAAATCATGCTGCCAAAATGAAGTCTGTTGACAGGCAACGATAATGTCATCTCAAAGTGTGTTAGAAGGCAGAACCTCAGTCTCTATGCTCAGACTGATGAATCAAAGTTGGCATTTTTAGAAAACTATTAATATTTGTGTGTTTGTCTCTTTTTAAGGCCATACCAGAAGGGCACAGACTAGATACATAGGCTGGAAATTCCAAAATCAAAATGGTAGCATCTGCTGAGAGTTTTCTTGCTGGGCTATCCCATGGTAGAAGGCAGAAAGACAAAATAGGGTAAAACTCAATCTTTCATAACAGTGTCAGTCTGAACCATGAGGATGGAGCCATCATTATTTAACCAACTCATAGAAATCTTACCTATTAATACTATTGCAATGACAATTAAAACCAAAGCATATGAAATGTTTGAGGGTCTGTCGTCATGGGCAGCGAGGTAAGCCACTGCCCTCCATGCTATCATCTCATATGAGCACCAGTACAAGATCTGTTTGTTCTACTTCCCATCAGGCTCCCTTGTAATATGCTTCCAAAAGCCGCAGAAGATGGCCCAAGTGCTTGGGCCCCTGCCATCCATATGGAAGACCTGGATGGAGTTCCTCATTCCAGCTTGACCCAGACCTGGCTGTTGCAGCCATTTGGAAAGTGAACCAGCAGATGGGAAATCTCTCCCTTTCACTCTAACTCTAACTCTAACTCTAACTCTAACTCTAACTCTAACCCTAACCCTAACCCTAACCCTCCTAACCCTAACCCTCCTAACCCTAACTCTAACTCTGACTTTCAAAATAAATAAATATTTAAGAAAAAAACCAAAACATTTGAGGAAGATTAGCATAAATTATTACAAAAACCAAACACTCAAGAATTGGTTGAATCTAAAGAAATTTATAAGGGCCTTAGTTTCTGTTCTTAGGGTACTGAATTGCAGGACACACATTTGAAGTGATCTGAGCTCCGATGTATACCAAATTTTATTTTCCCTGTGGATTGCATAAACTCTGATCCCTTGAAGTAGTTAATTCTAAGAGGATTGCTGTTGTTGACAAGCCTCATATAAAACCACAAAACAAAGGAGGGGGGAACAATTAAATGCCTCTGCTCCTTTGCTATTACAAAAACAAACAAACAAAGTGACCCAACTAATAAAGGCACTCAGTCTGAGTTATTCAAACTGCCTTGCTGAGGGTGAAAACTTAAAAATAACATTTTCTTGAGGCCATTTAATAGCAACAAAACCTTTCAGGGAACTTTTAAAATACCACTATGTTTCATCAAAGCTTTTTAACTACTGCAGGAGATAAGGCTTGTTATTTTTTTTATTATTGATTATTTTTCAGAGTGTATATATAAGCATGGACTTATTGTTTCTTTTCAGAAGCAAAAGAGAGGCAGGCAATTAGGTAATTTAATAATAAAACAAATCTTAATTTTACTTGGCCTACAACAGGATTAAATATTTTTTGTGAATAAAGTGATAATATTATTTTTAAAGAATTGATCTTGGTGGCCTAATTCTCTAGCTTATGGCTTTTTTCTTATAAAATGTAACAAAGAGAGATTTTTCAAGGCTTCTTTTGATAACTCGATACCTTGGTTTCAGGATGTTCTCACAAGGAAAATTCTTTGTTTCTAGATAGGAATTTCCTCTTGGAACAGGCAACATTGGTAGCTGTATCCTCTCCCTGCAAAATATTTCAATTCCTTTAAATGTAGAGAAATCTTATCCAGTGCCACAAATGTACACACACACACACACACACCATGCCTCAAAATATACTCATAGCAGTAGTTTAAACACAGTTGTTTGATTAATAGGTACTGGGGTACAGTTGGATAGGAGGAGTAATTTCAAATTTCTGTAACACCATTAAGCAATGATGGTTTCCAATAATTAATTTCATATTTCAAAGTATATAGTAGAGAGAACTTTTAATGTCCCCAAATTCAAGGAGATAATAAATGTTTGGGTGATGATAACACCAATTACCCTGATCTGATCATTACAAATTGTATATACTCATTGAGATATTACACTGTAACCCATAAATGTGTACAATTATTTTGTGCCAATTGAACAAATGATAGATAAACTGATTTTTTAAAATCCTTTATACCCATTCCTTTTTCTGCAAACTAGTGGAAGCCAGACAGCTTGGCTATGTTGGTCTACAAGTTGAA
Source organism: Lepus europaeus (assembly GCF_033115175.1). NCBI lineage: Eukaryota > Metazoa > Chordata > Mammalia > Lagomorpha > Leporidae > Lepus > Lepus europaeus. Next base: position 49,133,677 of record NC_084845.1, read on the forward strand.
ATGTGGCTGCAGTTCTGCTTTTCTTCATGAGACCACAGGCCTATGGGGGCTCTTGTCTGATGGCAGAGACACATGGACCTGTGGAAGATCTTGCCTGCTATCAGTGACACATCAGGCAAGATATGGTAAGGGTCTGTCCCATAATGTGCAATGAGATCAGTGTGTTCACATGGGAAATACTTAGCCCTGAACCTTCCTCTAGGTTGAAAGGCTATGGATGTGCTCAGTACCACCAAGCTATCATTTTGCTTTTCCTTTGTGAACTGAGCATAGCAGTAAAATAATTGTTACAGGCTGTTGTTTTGGGAATCACCTGTAAAAATTCAGCACAAAATATTTAGCAAAACATTATGTACAACATGACTGACTCTCAAGTCACATCAATCTCTGTATTATTTTAACAGCATTTTTAATAAATGTAATTAATATGCATCTTCAGCTTTCCTTGATATATCTCAGTTGCTATTACAGCATAATATTCACAAATAACTTTTAAAATTATTTGCTTTGGAGGGAAGGAGAGAGAGAAACTCCCATCTGCTCTGTTACTCTCCAAATGCCTTTTAGTGGTTGAGGTTGGGGAGGGGCTAAAGCTGGTAGCCGGGAACTCAGTCCAGGTTTTCCATGAGAGTGTCAAGAAATTAAACAACATAAACCACCAACACTGCCTCCTGAGGTCTCCATTGGCAGAAAACTGGAGTCAGGAACCACTCCAGGAATCAAACCCAGGCACTCTGATATGATGTGGATGTAATAACTAACAGACTAAAGGCCTGCTCCCCACACAACATTTCCTTCATTTAAAGAAACATATATCTGACTGAATCACTTACTAACTGTGATGTCCTGCTCAAGTGCAATCTATGAGCCCCAAAGAGAAATGTCCTTACATGTCAGGAAAAATAAGATCTCCCTGACAAATATTTTAAGTAGTAGCAGGACAATAATTTATCTGAAAATCACTTAGCAAAGCATCAGGCATATTGAGATATACAAAAACTACTAGTTCTCTTACCCACCAACGTAAAACCTTTGCAACTGTAGACATCAGTAATTGTTGCATGTTTTGGGGTAATCCCTGGATTCACTGGATCTCTGAATGTTAAGAGGTAAATGCTCTGAATGAGCATATGCTGTAATATACAACTGCTACCAGAGCTGCAGGATGATGAAATTCAACCAATTTTTTCAGCCTATTTTCTCTTCCAGATGTGTACTGGAAATTTAATGAGGTCTGTTTGTCTTGCTTCTAAAATGAGCAGTGTCACTTTTTGGGAAAAGAAAATATTGTCATAAAACAATCAAGGACAAATTTATAAAATGAAACCACCCCTAATCTGTGATATGCAATATCATGCAACAAAATGTTTAATGTTTAATAGATTATAATTTAACATAAATTCATGTTGAATTGCTCTCTGGACAATCCAGAGATGTTGACAAACATACGCTAAATTCCTCTAGGTGCAGTGTGAGGGGCTTGTATTCTTTTTAAGAATACACAAAGCCGTCAGCAACTTAGGTATCCAAAAGCTTCATAACACACTTGCTCTAAAGGCAGAATTATATGGGAACAGCATGGTCTGAAAGAAGATTCAATATCCCCTATTCCATACTTGGAAATATTATTGTTTTGTACTAAAACCCAATCAAACCTCAAACTGCATATTGTTGAAATATGTAGAGTTTCTTGGGTATCTCTTTAGAGATCTTATTTCTGACACATTTTACCCATCTTTGGCCTGCATAGAAAGTGTGATGAAAGGAATTGTTGCTGTTTATGCAGAGGCCATCACTAGCATCATCAATATTAACATAAGCTCAAGGCAATATTAATTTATGCTAGATTTTCCAGTGACTGTTTTACATGCATAATTGAATTTAATCCTCACATTACTATGATATTTTTATTTCCATTGTACATATCAGGATACCATTTATTAGAGAAATTAAGTCATTTCCTCACAATTAGATAATGGATGGCAAAAACTGGTTCTTCATCCTGACTCTATTGCATAAATTCTTGTCTGTCTTTCACAGGAATCTGTAAATTACATATTTTGGAGAATATGATAGATCATGTAATGAAAGTTGAACAAGTCAATATTATAATTTTTTTCAGGATAATGGGTCTTACAGAGACTTAAAAAATATTGGGCTATGCCGGCACCACTGTAGCTCAATAGGCTAATCCTCCACCTGCGGCTCCAGCACACCGGGTTCTAGTCCTGGTCAGGGCGCTGGATTCTGTCCCGATTTGCCCCTCTTTCAGTCCAGCTCTCTACTATGGCCCAGGAGTGCAGTGGAGGATGGCCCAAGTGCTTGGGCCCTGCACCCCATGGGAGACCAGGAGAAGCACCTGGCTCCTGGCTTGGGTTCAGCGTGGTGCGCCGGCCGCAGCGTGCCTACCGCGGCGGCCATTGGAGGGTAAACCAACGGCAAAAGGAAGACCTTTCTCTCTGTCTCTCTCACTGTCCACTCGGCCTGTCCAAAAAAAAAAAAAAAAAAAGCCGGCGCTGTGGCTCAGTAGGCTAATCCTCCACCTTGTGGCACCGGCACACCGGTTTCTAGTCCTGGTCGGGGCACCAGATTCTGTCCCGGTTGCCCCTCTTCCAGGCCAGCTCTCTGCCGTAGCCCGGGAGTGCAGTGCAAAGGAAGACCTTTCTCTCTGTCTCTCTCTCTCTCACACTGTCCACTCTGCCTGTCAAAATATATATATATATTGGGCTAGGAGATAGAATTATATTTGTCTGTCATGTAAGACTTACATGGCAGCTCTTTGGTCCTCAGAGTTGACAAGAATCACAGCATTCTGCCCCAGCATCCCTACTGAAAGACCTCACAAACCAAGATAGCACTCTTGATGCATGTACTAGGTAGTAGGGTGGAGAAAAGAAAAAAAGGGCCTGTCATCATTTTAAAAAAATACTTAAATTCTTGTACCTTATAAAACTTCCAGTGAACACGACTTCATAGAACTTTAAGAAGCATTGGGAACTATTTCCTTTGTACTCAATTGAAAAATGTGACTCTTTTTGTCAATTTTATTGAAATACAATAACAAGAACTGAACATAAATGTACAAATAAATGAGTTTTGGGTCTAATCACCCTCATAACCAGCACCCAAATTAAGAGCAAAGTATTACTAGTACCCCAAGTTTTATAACTGAAGATAGGGGATAGAATCAATATTGGATGCCACCAGTGATAGACATCACAAAATCTAATGAAACTTCTAAAAATCAATTGAGATTATATTCATTACCAAAAAATTAGGAAATATGAATTTCTATACATTAATAATCTGAGCAACTATTGACAAAATATTTCAATAAAATTTTAGGACTTGCATGATTCCTTGTAAAATTGTCAGTAGCAAACAGCACTGCTTTAATTGCTAGGCAGTAATGAAGAAAGAACTGTACAATTCTGTGCTACATGAATGATATGTATGTCCTAAGGGAAGCCCAAATTATATTACAACTATCATAAAAGAGGTTCTATAATAAACCAAATAGAGAAAGGCCATCAGAAATTTGATTCCCCCAGTGTTCATGATAGAATTGACATTGCAGTGACAAAAGATCCTGTCGCATACCAATCACAAGACATGCCAAAACTTTATTTCAGCAAAACAATATTGTTTTCAAGAAAAAAATTCATGTTTTTATGTGAATTTTATTAATGATATTTTTGTGTATTATAAATGTGTGGTTTTACATTTATTTGATATAAGTCTATGAAGCTTCTAACTTGCTTTATGAATAAACATAGTAAAATAAATTTGTCAGTATAGGTTCTGTTTTTCATTTCTTTTAAATGAGTTCATTTATACATTATTCACATTTTAGAAACATAGACACATAGAAAATGCTTGGAAAGTGTAAGTAACCACTTAGAGTGATAAAGCCAAGTTGACCTCCCATTCACCTCAAAAAATACCCATTCACCTCCCACTAGGTGGTATGATCATGAGATTGATTCACACTTTTCTCTACAATTCCTACTTCTCAATAGCCATAATTTCCTTCTGTGTCACCTAGTCCCTTGTATTGTTGATCAGGAATGATTTAATATCAGTACTTTTGATTGCTTGTTTTGAGCCCTTGCAAAATACAGGGTCGGGGGAGCCCATCTGAGCATTTCATAAGAGTGACGGATGGACTGACCAAATGAGCGCATGATCTGCGTTCACATCCTGTCTAGGCTGCCTCTGTCCAATGACTAAGTGAGGCAAGGTATAAAGGCCAAGACATTTTAGTTTATTGCAGTACAAAACTGAGTTGGTTGCGGTTTTGTGAGGTTTGCATTACAGTTCAGCTTCCCTCTCTGCCCAGAACTGATTTGTGCTCCTCTCTTTCACATTTGGCAGCCCCCAGTAAGCATTTTGTACCTAAAATTGCATGCCAGAATCTGCTTCTGGAGAGCTTAAACTACAACCTTGAGAAACTACTGTGATCCAGGTACTGGTAGGCTGCTGTTTGTTCTCCCAACTCCTGGTAGGTTTGCTGTTATTCAGCAACATTTGTTGACAAATAATACTGGCATTATCTCCTTTTCTAAAATGAAAATTTACCTTTTTGAAAGGCAGAATTGAAGAGAAAGAAAGAGAGAGAGAAAGAGAAAAAGGAAAGAAAGAAAGAAAAAGAGAGAGAGAGAGAGACTTAAGAGACTTTTTTTTCATTGCTTGGTTCACTTCCCAAATGACTACAACTGCCAAGAACAGGCCAGGCCAAAGCCAGGAGCCTGGAACTCCATCCAGATCTCCCACATGGGTGCAGCAGCCTAAGCACTTGGGCCATCTACTGCTGCTTTCCCAGGTGCATTAGCAGGGAGCTAGATTCAAAGTGGAGAAGCCAGGACACAAAATTGTGCTCATATGCAATGCTTGTTTCAGGCAGTGTCTTAACCCTCTGTACCACAATGCTGGTGCATGATACTATGTTCTTGATTTACCTCTACAGATACTGAGCATCCTACAGATACTGAGAATCCTATATATGAGGATTTACTAACTTAAAGTCACACAACTGAGATGTTGAAAAACCATTATACAAGTAAGACTTTCAATCAAGAAGCCCAGCATTTATTTATTTATTAATTTTTGTTAAAAATTAAAATATTATTCAATAAATTTTTAATTTAGGTAAAACACTTAATTTGTCCCTAGTTCAGAATAAAAAGGGGAAATATCTTGGGAGCAGAAGCAGATAGCCCTTCCTGCTCCCATTGAAATTATAGTCTAGTGGAGAAGGTAGACATTTCCCAGTTAACCAAATGTCAAGAAATAATACATGTTGCATACAAAATGAGGCATCCCTGATCCAGATAATCATAAAGTGAAGCTTCAAGCTGTTGCAGGAGACTGTAGAGGCACTTTGGTGGAAAAATAACATTTCATATATTATAGTTTGGGTCATAGTATGGACATCCCCAGAAAAGGCTCATATATTGGGGGTTTGGTCTTCAAAGTCTTATGTAAAGGTTAATGGATTGATATCAATAATTGATAGATTAAAGGTGGAGATTTGAGTCAACTGTGGTTTCTGGGTGGTGGGCCTAGTGGGATAGCTTTAGATCACAGATGGTAGTTCCAGTGAGAGGATTAATTATTTCAGCTGAGGTAGACCTAGCTTTACTCTGTTTCCTGGTTTGTCATGTAACCCTCCCATTCATGGACTAAGCTTCCAAAACTATGAGCCAAAATTAGCCTTTATCCTTCCTAAGTAGTTTTTTTTTTCTTCGGGTATTTTTACTAAGAGTAATGAAACATGAAAAACGTCAACTGATATTAAAAGGTAAAATTTATCTAGATAAACAAACTAAGAAAGAATATTTAACATGGAAAATGGATCTTCAGTGGCTCAATAACAAGATATCATGGTAAACCAGGAGAATCTGTAACTGGAATATGGAGAAGAAAGCACTAAAATGGGATTCAAGAGAGAGATATACAGAGTAAGAAGCCCCATATACGGGGTTTTGTCTTTATTTTAAGAGTAGTGAAAATACATCATCAAATATTTATAAATTTATATTTGCATTGTGAAGTTATCCTTTCTTTTTGGTTGTTATTTTTGCTAGGAAACACCATTGGAAAGGATTCAAATGGACATTGGTGACCTTTTAAGAAGTTCTAGCCAGAGATCCCAAGAGCTTAAAATGGATAGAGCAGAAGGGGCAGTTAGCACAGGGGTTAGAATGAAGGAGGTTAGAGTTTTATTCCATATGTGAAACACGACATAAGAAAGTCATCAAAATGCCATTGTATGATTTCAGTGCACAATTAGAAGGTCTTGATGATTCAACCAAACATAGCCAAATTTCCACTGTAGTAACAACAAACAAACAAAAACAGTCCTAGAAAAGAGAGGAAAGCTAAACACATATAAGCCCCATACTCACAAAACCTAGACAGGAGGCCAGGGACTCAGATAAATGAGCACCATTGAGAGATGGTAACACCCATAAAGCTTCTTGCTGGCCAGAATAAAATTGTGTTCAGATATTCTCTTAGTATGTGGAATTTGTAATATCTTTTCTGCTTGAGTGATGAGGTTGCCTGTTTTATAATGGACCTTCTAATTTATAAATATGAAGTCTATTCTTGACACCCTTGCCCATCTTTGGCCACCAATTTACTAGAAACTTTGGTAGATAACTTTGCCTTGATGCTACATTGTACTTGTGTTACCACTCTCACACAGATCACAGATGTGGAATAGCTTGCTTGAGAAACTCCTCTATGGATATTAAAAATTTTAGTTCCTGTACAGTGCTGATGAATTTATCCATCAGGCTCATCAAAGTACTTGCATTTTCAAATAATCTAAAAATTGTTTATTCTTGTAAATTAGCTTTTATTTCACTAAGACACATAACAAGCTAGCTAAAAAGCCTTTCACTTTCAAAGCAGCACTCATTTTTAAACTAACACAAGGAGTGTTGAGAACTACAAGACAGGGCTCAAGGAGATAAATCAATATTTCACCCAATAAATATGGCACTTTCCTCTCAAGAGGGGAACTTGATCACTTTTCTCTTCCTTCTTGTCTCTTTTTATTCTGGTCTATCCTCCACACACAGCCAGATCTATATTTATAAATCAGTCTAATCATGGCTGGCTCATGCTTGAAACACTAGGATGGTTGTCTACTCCTTACACAATGAAGTAGAAGTATCTGAGCCTGGAATTTAAGGCTCTTCAAAATTTGATTCCAAACTATGTTTCAGCTTTATCTCCTGCCATTCCTCATTCAAAGCATGCCATACTATCCTTCCAGAATTGCTCATTTGTTCCCCACAAAAATATATTGACACATAACCCCTTGGGTTTTCATATGCTTTCCCTCCATTTGGAATTCTCTCTGTTTCATTCACTTCTGGAAATAACTTGCTTTGAATTTAGTATGTTTTAAATGTCTCCTCTTTTGAGGAGCCTTCTTGAGTATCCACATAATTACTTCTTTTCCTTCTATTTCAATAAAGCTCTGTAAATATTTCCTTTTGTTAATATTATGTGATGGCATGTTTACTATTTTGTACTTCTGAAGTGCTATTGATGAATTAAAGAATGTAAGAAGAGATGACAGATATGCATTAAGCTTCTATTGTTGTTAAGCTTCTATTGTTTGTTATTTGTTTGTTTTTCACAAGAATATAGAATCTTAAATGCCAGAAAAGTGACTGTCCAGAACTGTTTTTTGCTGCATATGCTGTTGTAGATTTTCTTGACCTTCATATCACCAAAGATATCATTAACACCTATATAGGGAGAGCATTCACATACAGTAGAGACAGAATGCTTCAAATTAAGACAATGCATAAATATACATGATTTTCCTAATATTTAAACTAAAAACAATGCCACACAGAGGAAAACAGTGCTAAAAGAGAGTGTATGGATAATATGAAGATTCTTAGCAATTACCTAAAGATGTGGTTTTAAATGCCACATTTGCTACACATTAACTTTTTTTAAAAAATTGTTTATTTATTTGAAAGAGTTATAGAGAGAGGAGAGAGAGGAGAGAGAGAAATAGAATGGGAATGAATTAATATCTTCCATCCACTGGCTCACTCCGCAGACAGCCGCAACAGCCAGCACTGGCCCAAGCTGAAGCCAGGACCCAGGAGCTTGATCCATGCCACTCACATGGGGGGCAGGGGCACAAACAGTTAGGCCATCTTCTGCTGCTTTTCCCAAGACATTAGCAAAGAACTGAATCAAAAGTGGAGCAGCCAGGGCATGAACTAGCACCCGTTTTGGATGCCGGCATCACAGGTGGTGGCTTTACCCTCTATGACACAACACCAGCCCCAACCTTTTGATTCTTGAGGTCACTTTTGATTCTTGAGGTCAGTTGCTTAAACTTTGTTACAGTACAAGTATAGATTAAAATAAGTACTGTATAGTATAGTATAAGATCTTGTACATAAAAGGATATCACAAAAAGGCTTACTGTGATCAAGAGGACAAAGGAGCAGCAATTTAATCCTCACAGCATTTTCTCACATCTGGTGAACAGGGATTAAAATTAAAAGGCTAGGCCTAACCTGATTTCGAACAGATGTTTTGTTTGGTTTTCTCTAAAGCTTTGCAAAAACAGCTTACCATTTCTGGTCTGGTTAATTGGCATTAGGGAGAACTCAAATGAGGCCTCTTTTTGGCTGAAATTTCAAAAGGGTTTGCTTTGTTTAGATTATCAGAGTCTAAACTAGGGCACAACTTAAATACAAGCTCCTTAAAATCTGAGACTTTTCTTCTTCCTTAAATAAGTTCAGACAGAAAGAAACTTAACAGTACATTAGTAAATTGTCAATATGGTCAATTACTTTGGAGAGAGGTACAGAAGTACTTAGGGTGTACAGCTTATTATTATTTTCCCCAAAATAATACTATTATTTTTAGCAAAGGATGATTTTCTAGGAAATCTTATGTGAGAACTTAATTTATATTACAGAGAAAATGAAAGCATCAAAGAAATGAAACAAGAGTTTTTCCCTTGCATTTTTCAATCTACTTCCTCCCAAACACAAAGGTAGCCTGAAGTTCATTCTCCAGTGCCTGGGAAATGTCAGTGTGTTGGATGAAGTATGGGTTTTGAAGTTTGATTTAGATTCCAATCCTGCATGATAACTCATTGATTGTGTTTACGAAAGTATCTTTTTGTTTTCTGTAAGCTCCAGTTTTCATCTCCTTAGAATACAAATACTGAGAGAATTGTTACAAAATAGTTTAAATAATTAAATAATAATAAAGAAAACCTATACTGGGTATTTGTTATATGTTAAGCACCGTTTTAAGTATATTCCATCTGCCTCAAACCTCTGTGATTTAAGGATTTGTCATTTGTTGCTTTTTTTATATCTACCTTACAAGATTTTTCTCTTCTCATCATTCCTTAGGGAACAACCCAAAGGGCTATTGGTAGAGTTGAAGTTTAAGCCATAGCAGTTTTCACCATCTCCATAATGTTCAGTTATCAGTTAGTTGTCATGCCTACACAAAGCCAAACATAGGAGCATTCTCTGTAAATAAACATTGTCTCTGTATTAATTTTGTGCTAAAGAAAATATTTCAAATAGTAATAATTTTCTTATTGTTGTTATTGACATACCATTGAAAAGGAACATATTTAAATATCTGATTCAATGCCATCTTTCAAATAGCTTGGAATATTGATGGAATTATTTTGATGTTGCGATCGAGTTGACTATACCAACATTCCACATTTTGTTAATTTTTATGAATTTTCCCATTTTCAAAAGAATCAATTCTTGGATAGATTAAGCTGCTACTTGCGACGCCAGCATGCCATATCTGAGCACCAGTTCAAGTCCTGGCTTCTCCACTTCAGATCCAGTACTTGGGCCCCTGCAACCCACATGAGAGACCAGGATGGAGCTACTGGTTCCTGACTTCCGTCTGGGCCAGACCTGGATATTGTCACTATTTGGGGAGTGAACCAATTGATGAAGGATCTCTCTCTCCCTCTCGCTCTTGTTGTCTCTTTCTCTCTTGTTGTCTCTTTCTCTCTTGTTGTCTCTCATCCTATGTCACTCTGGATTTCAAATACATAAATGTATATGTATTTATAAATATTTTTATATATAAAGAATCAGTTTTTCTTTTATACAGAAATAAGCTAAGGTTCAACAATAGGAAATCTACAGAGGCACCATGTTGTAAAATAGTCTTTGTGAGTCCTCATAGTATTTAATCTTTCTGGGATCTCTGATACAATTGACTATTTTCCCTTCTCTCCCTGTTTATACAGGAAGGTTTCTGATTTTCCTCTCACATCTGCACATTCCCCATTTCTGCCTATTTCCAACATCTGCTTGCATACATCCTTTAAAAGGTTAGCCATTCACTGATTTCAGTGTGCTCTCTCCTTCCAATTTTACTCTCTAAAATTCTTTTTCCTTTTTTTAATTTATTTGAGAGGCAGAGTTCCAGATAGAGAGAGGGAGAGACAGAAAGGTTTTCCATCTGCTGGTTCACTCCCCAAATGGCTGCAACATCCAGAGCTGGGTGGTCCAAAGCCAGGAGCTTTTTCTGAGTCTTCCATCTGGATATAGGGGCCCAAGCATTTGGTCCATCTTCCACTGCTTTCCCAGCTCATAATCAGAGAAATGGATCAGAAAGCAGCAACCAGTGCCCATATGGGATATCGGTGCCACAGGCAGAGGCTTACCAACTAAGCCATAGCACTGGCCTCTAAAACTGTTTTTTTTTCAAACATATACCATCAAATGGCATTTGTACGCCAATTGATGGCTGTAGTCCAGACCTCACCTCTGAAAGCTCAGCTTGGAATCAGAATTGACAAGCTATACCTTCAATCTGGACATTCGTACACATTGGGCAGTGTTCATGGTGGTTCAAGTAGTGTTACTGAGCTAAACCTGTGGAGCTGGAGATATTTAAATAGCTTATTGGAAGAATGCAAATAGTGAGACATATTAAGCTATTTCAGTTTAAGCTGGATACCCTTTTTCCTTCCTCTCTTTTCTCTTCCATTCATCCTGTCCTGTTCATTCTTCTCTTTTCTATTTCTAGTGATTTCCCTTGATACAAATCTCCCGAAATTTATTCAAGTGTTGGAAATTAGTGTTCCATAGAATGTTGTGACTTCTATGTGTCTAATTCCTTTCTTCCTTTTTTTAGGGTAAACACAGGCAACTGCTCCTAAAATCACCTCTGCATGCTGAGAAATTCAGCACAATCACAAATCCTACCTCCTTTGCTAACTTAGGGTTCACTGGTTCACAACTGAACCCCACCCCAACTTTCTCAGGCAGCCTGATTTGTCTCTTAAGAAATTTGTCTCTTCGTCTAATCACAGTTTAGATTGAATTACAAGAAAGCTTTTCTTTTCCCATTTTAGGGCTTGGCCATTCAAAGACAATCTTCTAAGTTTTCTAGTTGTATGTCACTTCACAGACATACTCAACATCATTTCACCTCCAGAGCAATGGATTTTATGCTCTACTTCCCCACCTCCACCATTGTCCACTGCAGAACTATTCATTTCATTGTTGTGACTTCGAGCTAAGTTCAGAACTGGATATGATATTTGTTTTCATTTCTATAATCCAAACTGGAGTGCTCAACATAAAAACATTTTACAAAGAGCTGATCACAATCCCCACTCTACGTTGTTCAGGGCAAGATGGATTTCACCTGATAGCCCAGACACATCCCTATACTTAGAAGCTTGTATCACTCATAGCTGTCATCAAAAAGAGTGCTTCCTTTAAATTTTCCAAATCACAGGTTTGCAGGGCAATAATTCAAACAGTTCCTCTCTGCCATTGTTATTAGAAGTGAGGGGAAGTGGCAGTAAAGTTAAAGATGGAGGAATTGGGCTTGGAAATCTGTCACCAAAAGCTTTGGGGATGAATTGGGGGCAGGGAAGTCTCCAACACTTGAGGGTCTCAAATGGCAAGAAAATCAGCCCATGGTTACCAATGAGAGGAAAATATACAAATTACCAAGATTTCAATTGTGTTTATTGTAGGTGCCTTTCCTGCAAAATGCTTACTCCTAACTCAGTTAAATTCAAATGGTAAGTTAATAATGCCAAATGGCTTTCTGGTAATTTTTTCAGTCTTCTGTCCAAACTTACATCTTTTAAAGAACATAACCATATGAAAAGATAAATATGCTCCTTTCCATGAAGTTACACAGTGATTTTGGTATTATGGATACCTCTCAATGGTATAGTTAATGAGGAAAATAAGCAAGCCCTGGATGCAATGCCACATTTTCCTTTGTTCTAATGAACACTGACATTTGTGCTCAATTAACAATGACACAGATAATCACATGAGCCTTTGCTGTGAATCCAGCCCAGTCCGACTGGACCATAAGTTGGCCTCCCTCTGTGAACAGATCAAAGGCCTTGTGCAGTGTGTCTTTTCAGAGCATGGGAATGACAAATTAATCATACCTATCTAATTTTAAGTAGCATAACTGAAGGACCATGGGGAACAGTCATGGCAGGAGAAAGCCGGCATCTAAACAGGTCCATGTCACAAAAGAGACAAGGATCATGCCTGGCAATATCTATTAGCAGTTTTCTGCTTCATAATTTTTCTCATGGATATTTAAAATTAAATTAGCTCCTTTCTTTTTTTAATAAAAGAAATAAAAAGCACTGTTTGGTCGTGATGCATAACATATTAGCTACAATTATATCAATATATATTCCTCAGCCTGTTTGTGCAGTTTCTGATATTTTATCTTTCCATTCTCCTTTGGGGAGCTCTTAGAAAGGAAGTTTAGCTAATAATGAATAGGAGGATTCTCCTGAGGAAATCATTTGGAATTGTTATGGTCTCCTAATAATCTTCATTTCAGAATTCTAATCAGCAAAATTTGGATTCCAAATGATAGGTAATTATAGTGTCCGTTGCATTTGGATTGAATAATATGTAAATGTGACTGATTCTACTATAAAAATGTCAATATAAAACAATGTGTATACATACATTCATGAGAAGCAGGATTAATGTGATTGGGAACTTCAATGCAGAACCTCAAAGTATCCCAAGAAAGGCATATTCTGTAATCTCTGCATAAATTTGTGCCTTCCAAACTTTGTTTCTTAAGTTGAATTGAACTTTATTCTTTCCTTGGTCTCTGTAATAGCTGCTAAATATCTAGGCTCTTTCCACAATTCCACACAACTCCTATTAAAAATCATATTGATATTTATCAGCTTGAAATATGTTAGAACACAATGCTACTGTCATCTATGGAGCTCTCACTCTTGTATCAGTACTTAGTTAAGGACACCTTAGCAACCTTTAGAGAAAGCCAGAAACAGAGCATGTAGTACATAGATCACAGGTCAATGGCTGGCTGCAAAAGACACTGAGATTTAATGAGTGATGCAACAAAATCGAAGACAGGATCTGAAATGGACAATTTGAATTAACCAAGTTGGATTTCAGATTCCTTTTTCCCTCTTACTCAATAAAATCCACTACATTGCTAGTTCACTATTCTTTGTGAATTCCCATGTAAGGCATATCACAAAATTTGAAACTTTATTTTTCAAACATCATTTCATGGAATTTGGAAAGCAGTCCTTTACAGTTCTTTTTGGGATGAGAAATATAAGCCTGTACTTGTGAAATCTGATTGAATGTTAGAAACAAGTAGTCTACTATGTTTGTTCACTTTATTTTAATCGATGTTCATGCCCTACCCACAGAGATTCTGATTTAATTGTGGATGGAGCACTGGCATCTGTGTTTAAAGAGTTCTACAGATAGTGTCCTTTGCATCCAAGTAGCAATTCACTTGAAGCAAAAGACCTAATTCCCTGATTTACCAAATGTACTCAATGAAGTGGGTCTAATGGTAGGATAATGGGGGACGGGCACCCCTCCCCTTATAAAGGTAGACCAGTGTTAACATGAACATCCATACATACACACACTGATTCAGCAAATACTAACTGAATTTATAGAGCAATATGAACAGTTTTAATCACCTCAAATATAGCAGTAATAAACCAGACAAGATTTCTGTCTTCAGAGATCTTGCCACCTGGTGGGAAAGACAGAAAGTAAACTATTCAACACACAAATGAATCAACCAAATAAAAATGGAAGTACATTTGCTCTCAATCACATGGATAATGGATATAGAAAATGTCCAGCCTACGGAGACTCTTTAGAGAAAAGTGCCAGGGAAGGCCTCTTTGTGGAAGTGACATTTGAGCTACAACTTTGTGGTGAGCAGACCATTCTACAGAGGTCTATGAGACATTATCCAAGCTGGATACACAACTACAAGCACTCAGAGTTGAGATCTGGCTTCCCATGTTAGGGGAGTAGCTTCTGAGATCAGTGAAGCTGCAAAGGGGCCTAAAGGGGAAAATGGTGTCTATTGACATGAGAGGAAGCCAGAGGCCATATCAGGCAAAGCCTTTAGAGTTATAAAGAAGATGCATGAGGTTATAATTTTTAGTGGGAAATGGGTTGATGTTGACTAAGAAGGCAAGGTCATCAGACCAACTTTATTTTATTTGTTTCTTCATTTATGTATTTGTTCTGCAAAAGGTTTTTGGAGTAAGAAGGAGGGAGAGAGAGAGGGAGAGAGAATGAGAGAATTTCTTCCATCTACTGGCTTACTCCTAAAATGACTGCAACAGCCAGGGTTGGGACAGGCTGAAATTGGAAGCCAGGGATTCTATCAAGTTTTCTCACATAGGAGATATTTGAGCCATCACTGGCTGCCTTCTAGGGTGTACACTGGCAGGAAATTAGAATCAGGAAAAGGGATGGGACTCCATTATGGGATCCATGCATCCCAAGTGGCACCTCAACTGCTACACCAATCAACAACCCTGTCAGAAGAAACTTTGAATACAAATGTTCCAGTAGGTTAAAGAGATATATGTGTGGATTCAGTCTTCTCTGTCATTAATAACAAAGAAATATATGTTCATAATCTTAAAAGTTTATGTCAGAGACTCAAGGTTTTTGTTTCTTTGTTTTCATTTTGTTTTCCAACTTTTCTGTTGTGTCTGTTCCCCCTATTGGTTTTTTGATAGAAAAGAACATAGAGGGATCTTAAAACTTGGGAGTCCAAATTATGCACCCCACCCTCTGAGCCCTTAATACAACTACTTTGAGCAAAACAACGGCTTCCTTTTATTCCCATCATCCATGTTTTGTATAAAATGTTGAAAAAATAACCAGAGAGATGCAGGATAAAAGAAATGTGGCCATTTCCTTTTTTTTCCTCACGGGATACACAACCTGTACCATGCAGGTTATCTAAAGAACCAATTCAACATTAAGACAGTCCTGAGAGGTAGGATTTTTCTATCTTTACAAAATACCTGACAGGTACCAAGGTCAGTCACAGTATTTGAGCCCAGATTCATTTATTCCAAATGCAATTATATTAATCAGCTTATTGCAGTATCACCTACCAGTTTTTGTCTACAGTTTGAAGGTACAAAAGTACCTTCAGAAAAGAATAGAATGACCAGCTTACATCACAGACTTCCACTTCCCTCCTCCTATGCCAAAGGAGCCACCTTACAGAATCATAGAATCATCAAATGTATATATCTGAATAAATATTTCTAAAAGGGATACTTGAGCATACCTTCCTGCATTTCAAAGGTGAAAAAACTGAGTCATCCAGTTTGCTAAAAACAGAATCGAGTCTAGATAACAGATCTCCTCACTCTTAATCTATTGCTCCCTTTGACATACTGAATGACCTTTGGTATTTCAGGAAATGATGCATGCTTTTAACTCTTGAGTGTCACAAACTGAAGATTATAAATGTTTATAACAGACACCTGACATATGTTTGTTTTCCAATGAAATCTCTGATTCCTTGTCACTTACAAGTTCCATCTGTTAAGCAAATCTGGAATCTATTATCTCAACTATGCAAGAATCTAGGATATTCCAATGCTCTCTAAAACCCCATGTTTAGCCACATAATGAGTTGAGGAAACTGTAATATCTTGTATTTTTTCAATCCACTCTTGCTATACTAGTCTTCGTCGGAGCCATGCCTTCTTCATGCTGTTATCCTCATCTGAAATGTCCTCATTTTTTAAAGGGAGGACTGTAAAACAAACGTTATTACCTAGGCCTGTATCATTATTGGGTGTTGTATTTTGCATAGTCTTATACAATGGTAATTAGTAATTGCTACAATTTGGTCCCTTTTGTGCCTGCTTGAGGGGTAGTCATTTGTTCATTCATTGAATCATCTGTTCAGTGCATTTTATGTCATGTATAAGATTTGAAATTTGCAACACTGAACATCATTAGACATGATTTGTGCTCTCAAGGAGCCAAAATCCAGTGGAGAGATTAACAGGTTAACATACAATTGCAAAAAAATAATTTGGTAAGTCCCATAGAAATCTCTGAAGAACGGTTTGTAGTTAGTTGAAGTTGAAATATTTTTTAACTTTTATTAAATAAATACAACTTTCCAAAGTAAAACTTTTGGATTATAGCGGCTTTTTCCCTCATTATCACCCTTCCACCCGCAACCATCCCATCTCCCACTCCCTCTCCCATCCCATTCTTCATCAAGATTCATTTTCAATTATCTTTATATACAGAAGATCAGTCTAGTATATGCTAAGTAAAGATTTCAACAGTTTGCACCCACACAGAAACACAAAGTATAAAGTACTGATTGAGTACTAGTTATACCATTAATTCATATAACACAATACATTAAGGACAGAGGTCCTACATGGGGAGTAAGTGCACAGTGACTCCTGTTGCTTATTTAATAGTTGACACTCTTATTTATGATGTCAGTAATCACCCGAGGCTCTTGTCATGAGTTGTCAAGGATATGGAAGCCTCTTCAGTTCGCCAACTCCAATCTTACTTACACAAGGTCATAGTCAAAGTGGAATTTCTCTCCTCCCTTCAGGGAAAGGTACCTCCTTCTTTGATGGCCCTTTCTTTCCGCTGGGATCTTTCATTTAGGTCATTTTTTTTTCCCCAGAGTGCCTTGGCTTTCCATGCCTAACATACTTTCATGGGCTCTTGAGCCAGATCCGAATGCCTTAAGGGCTGATTCTGAGGCCAGAGTGCTATTTAGGACATCTGCCATTCTATGAGTCTGCTGTGTATCCCGCTTTCCATGATGGATCATTCTCTCCTTTTTAATTCTATCAGTTAGTATTATCAGACACTAGTCTTATTTGTGTGATCCCTTTGACTCTTAGACCTATCATTATGATCTATTGTGAACTGAAATTGATCACTTGGACTAGTGAGATGCCATTGGTACATACCATCTTAAGGGGATTGTATTGGAATCCCCTGGCACATTTCTAACTCCAGTACTTGGGGCAAGTCTGATTGAGCATGTGCTAAACTGCACATCCCCTCCCTCTCTTATTTCCACTCTTATATTTAACAGGGATCACTTTGCAGTTAAATTTAAACACCTAAGAATAATTGTGTGTTAATTACATAGCTCAACCAATGGTATTAAGTGGAACAAAAAACAATACTAAAAGGAATAAAGTAGGTAGTTGTTCCTCGACAGTTAGGATAAGGGCTGATCAAGTCATTATTTATCATAGTGTCTATTTCATTTCAACAGGTTTCCTTTTAGGTACTCACTTAGTTGTCACAGGTCAGGGAGAACATATGATATTTGTCCCTCTGGGACTGGCTTATTTTACTCAGCATGATGTTTTCCAGATTTCTCCATTTTGTTGTAAATGACCAGATTTCATTTTTTACTGCTGTATAGTATTCTATGGAGTACATGTCCCATAATTTCTTTATCCAGTCTTCTGTTGATGGGCATTTGGGTTGATTCCAGGTCTTAGCTATTGTGAATTGAGCTGCAATACACATTGAGGTGCAGACAACTCTTTTATTTGCCAATTTCATATCCTTTGGAAACGTAAAAGATGCACTGTTCTTGGGTTCTTCACCAAAGTTAACTCTCTCAAAAATATAGATAGATAAATTAAACCTCAGTAAGGTATACTTTTATTAAATCGAAAAGTACTTTCTTTCCTTATTGTAAAAACAACCCTGTTGGTGTTCCATTGCACAGTAATAATAGGGTAATAATAGTTAACAATAACATACTGTACTTTTCTAAATAGCTAGAAGAAAGACTTCTGAGAGTTTATACTACAAAGAAACTGTGAATATATGAAATGATGGATGCTAATTATCCTAATATGATCATAAAAATGTTTGCATGTATCAATATATTACATTGTATCTCATAAACATGTACCATTACTGTTTGTCAATAAGTAAATTTTAAATATTTAAAAAAAGAACAATTAATAAAATAAAAATGAGCTGAACCACTTAGAGTCATAAATTTGATTTCCATCTTGAAGTAACATCAATCTGTTAATAGATAAAGATTCTATTTTTTCTCTTTATAAAGTATGTCTACAGTCCATGATAAATCGTTTAGTAAATTGCATTGTCTTTGGATATTATTTTCATTATATCTCATCATAAATACAGCTTAAAATGTAATATCCACCCCCCCGCCAAAAGTTTCAATCATTATTTGGCACCCAAACTATAATCTGGATAGAGACTGCAAAGTAACTTTGCTGGAAAAGTTTATATGCAAAAGCAGTACATAGGAAGAAAATAAAGTATATTATTTGTGCTTATTCTCCAAAAAATTAAAACATTGTATTAAATCCTCTTCTCCACCATGCCAAGCTTGCAAACTCCTGTTTTATTTGCCATGCCAGTTTACTATGAGTGTCTAAAGTAATTGCTCATAAAGGGTCTGCCAAGATGACTCAATGATGGCTTCAGAAATAGCCTGGATTCAAGGCTCATTGGCTCAAAAGGTATTGATGCTCTTTTGTCCCCCAATCTGTGACCTCTGTCCTCTTCCTCTGGAATTATGAGGCCCTTGGGGAAAACCAATGAGAAAATAATACAGGATCAAATCTCCATGATGAACAATGAATCTAGCCCCATGTTAATTCAACAAGAGGGTGAATGTGGGGACATAATTCAGTGATGCTAAAATGGGAGACATAAAATTTAAGAATATTCATGAATTGCAACAACAACAAAAGAAAAAAAAACTAAATCAGACAACTATGTGCCCCAAAATTTCCTAAGCTCAGGAATTAAATACATGCCCTTTTCACCCAAAGCCTTGATACATGATTATGTCTCTTGCTAGATTATTGTATTATTTTGATGATTATTTGCATTACTCATCATGTTGTTGACATATTGATTCTTCCACAGCTATAATTTCACTTCTCCTACCATACACACATTCCCTTCAGCCTTGCCAATGTTCTCAGTTGTCATTTTATTAATGACCAATCAACCATGAATTTATTCAACATTACACATCAAAAAAAGGGTAGGGTGAAAACAAGAAATCTTCCCTTTCGAGAAGGAGAATTTGTACAAGATCTTAGGGTGTGATTCTTATTTACCTACTCAGCTTCCTTTCTGACCACCACTACCACCAACAACCCTTTCTTACTCTTTATAGTTCACATATTAAGAAGCTTGTTTTAGTGGGAAAACTAAGCTTCTATGTTGTTTACCAAAAAGAACTTTTCTCCTTTTCACTTTGATTAATGCCTTCTTGTAGTTAGATTCATATGTGAATCCTGCAAAGCCACTCTATATAATATTTCTATTTGTTAGGTAACTCTCCTCTGAGCACCAAGGACCTGGAGCTCATCCACTATGGTAGCCTTTACCAGCTAAATGGAATTGTCTTTCTTCTTCTCTGGACTGTGAGCCTTTTGTACTAACAATCACATCTTGTTCATGTTCATATCTCCAATGAACAATACTACTGACCAATTCTGTGTGCTGAAGGAGCAAAGAAGTCTGAGATCTAGATCCATGATTTGTATCAACAACAATAGACACAGGAAAGCTCATAGTTACTATGAAGAAACACCTCCAGTTTGTCATTTAGAAGCTGCATAGTCCAACTTCAGCACTGTCTGAAAGAATTTCTTTATTTCGAATAAGTAGGACATTGAATAAAGGAAGGAAAACTTCCAAAAATAAAAAAACATTGGGCTCAGCAGCAAAACAAGACATAAGGCATCCTGCCCATTAAGAGATGGAACCAAACCAGTCTAAAATAAATAAACAGATAAGCAAGCAAAAGTAAAGCAATACATCACCTGTTTCCGTATATAAACATAATTAAAAATGAATCTTAATGAAGCACGGGATGAGAGAGGGAGTAGGAGGTGGGAAGGGAGTGTGTGGGATTGCGGGTACTAGGTAAAAAACAACTGTATTCCAAAAGCTGTACCTGTGAAATTTATATTTATTAAATAAAAGCTTTCTAAAAAAATACATCATCCATGGCCAACACTGTGGTGCAGTGGGTTAAACTACTGCTTTCAATGCCTGCATCTCACATTGGAGTGCTGATCCACATCCTCATTGCTCCATTTCCTATCCAGCTTACTGTTATGTGGCTGGGAAGGCATCATAGTGGCCTAAGTACTTGGATCCCTGCCACCTGTGTGGGATGGAATTTCTGACTCCTGTTTTCAGTGTGGCCCAGCCCTAGGCATTGTGGTCATTTGGGAAAAGAATCATCAGATGGCAAGTATCTCTCCATCTCTCTCTTTCCCTTTCTCCCTGTCACTTTGCTTTTCAAATAAATTAGTAATCTTTAAAAATATATACACCTTTTCAAAAATAAAAAAGAAAGGGAAAAAGAATTACAAGACTGTAGAAAGAGGTAGAGATAGTATTTGAAGTTAAACAGTGTTCAACTGACTATCATGTCTCAACTGGTTCTGAGGTCATGAACTTACTGCATAATTTTATAGTAATTGTCATAATAGTGATAGAATTCAAAACAAAATAATTACATTATTTTATTATTCATCAATGGCAACAAAATTCCTAGAAATCAAGCATCCTGCTTTGTACATATTAAAGATGAAATGGAAAGACATTAATGATGTGCTCTTAGCCACCCAATAAGTAAATGGAAGCTAGGACTTTGATTGATTTTTTTAAATTCTAAATCCTTATGCTTTTTTTGTCCTTAGAAAATATAAGAAAGCTTCAAATCTTGACATTAATTTTAGAAATTTTTACCAGTTAAGGAAATATATTAATTTACTGGTAATGAACTAATTACATACTTTATAGAAAAAACAGGCACCCTGACATTCACAATGAGCTATGTTCCAGGAATATGAGTCACAGTACTCAGAGGAAACATCTAATTAGTCATACTTGTTTCAACAGATCTCTGTTCTAGAATCATGGCCGTGAAGCCATAGGATATCAATCACTAAAGAGATACATCCTGAAAGTTAGTGACAGTTTTGTCTGTAATATAATTTAGTGCTTCAATACAACTTATTGAAGTGTCACTAAAGGGTTAAGGATGGAAGAGTGTAAAACAGTATTTCCTACCATTTCAACTTCATTTTTGGCACTGCCTTCTGAACCTTGCACATTTTATTTCTTTCCTATATTGAGTGACTTTTCAAGTGTTCCTGCTGTGAGCCAGTAGAATTACTAAGTGGTTTCTGATTTCATAGCTATTTTTTATTATATTTGGAAGCTGATCTTAAGTAGAGCTAAAACTCCAGGGCCACTGTGTTAGAGAAGTAAAGATTGACATCTAAATTATGATCTAAAGAAAGTAGCAGGCCATAACTTTCATTGAATGCAGAAAGGAATAAAAAACTGGATTTGTCTCTGAAAATGTTGGCTACGTGTATTTTACATCTTTCAGAAATCTTCAAGCATATTAAATTCCAAATATCTGCAATGAAAACTGTAACAGACATTTGGCTTATATCTATTGTGCCTAGTTAATTCTTTGTTAAAGTTAGTAAAATCTTACATTAATCATTTTTCTATTGTGCTGATGAAAATATGCTTGTGTGTTTGAAATAAGGATATAAAATAAATATTATAGGAGTTAGCAGTAATCAATAAAATACAATGCAAAAAATATAATTTGTTCAAAAAGGAAGGGAAATAAGGTATGTGGCTTTTCTTGATTGAATCCCAAGCTTCTGCCATACAATGAGGAATTTTACATCACAATCAAATATGAGTAGTGTTCTATTTCTGATTTTTATGTGAGTGAAACCTAGAGATTAATAAAAAAAAATCTAAAGTGGTTTGGATAGATAGTTCCATTCTCTGTGAGTGGAATGAGTTTCTTCTCACTCTCTCTTATAGGTGATTTTTATTTATCCTTCTAAATGGAACTTAAATATTATCTCTAAGGAAATCCCTTCCAACCTCCACCAACCCACCATCCAATTTAAGATACTTGTTTAACCTCTAGGTTTTTTTAAAGATTTATTAATTTATTTGAAAGTCAGAGTTACACAGAGGGAGAAGGAGAGGCAGGGTGAAAGAGAGGTTTTTCCATCCGCTGGTTGACTCCCCAGCTGGCCACAATGGCCAGAGCTTTGCAAATCCGAAGCCAGGAGCCAGGAGCTTCTTCCAGGTCTCCCACATGGGTGCAGGGGCCCAAGGACTTGGGCCATCTTCTACTGCTTTCCCAGGCCATAGCAGAGAGCTGGATTGGAAGTGGAGCAGCCAGGTCTCGAACCGGCGCCCATATGGGATGCCAGTGCTTCAGGCCAGGGCTTTAACCTGCTGCACCACCGCGCTGGCCCCCAACCTCTTGGTTTATATTCCTCTTTGCATGTTCACCTTCACATTGATAAAACGGAATAATAACAAGTATATTCATTTCTCGATTTAACCCATTAGACACTAACCCACTAGACACTAACCCTACTGAAGGCATAAATCATGTTTTATCAGAACTGATGTGCTATGTACTTAATAAATGGGACATAGTAGGCAATTAGAGAATGGTTGATGCATAAAGTGACATGACAGAGATCTGTATAACCTGAGGCCAGATATTTGAGGGGCAAAAAGATCACCATGATACTATGGAGATAATTTCAAAACCCAGGTGATAAACTGATGGTGAGTAGGAGGGCATGTGTAGGTGATTTCTTTGGCTGAGGTTAAAAGCTCTAATTCTAAAAGCTCTCATTCTAAAGCAATATCCCTATATAGTGTAAAAAACAAATATAAAATGAATTTATCCTAAAAACCAGTTTATCACACCAGTTAATTTTTGAGATATTATTGATTTCTGCAAGTTATTACAGTAGCCCAGCATGATTATCCCTCTTCTCCTGGAATAGTTTAGGTTTTTGCCATTGTAGCTTGCATAAAACTCATTTGTTCTAACTTTTCACTCTGAAAAAGTTCTTATTGCTTCATTGTAAATCTTAAGTATCCAGTACTCTGAGTATTGCTAAGATTAACCTTCTGATAGGATAGTGACTTTGGTTAGTATTGAGACATAACACAAAAATGAGAATGGTACTGGAGACAAACCAAGGTATTCTTTTCTAAGAAACTTTCTGGTTTGTGAAGCACAATATCATTTCCTTCAGCTTATCTATGAGTTGTCTGTCTACTAATCAGCCTTGTTTGTAGTGCCTCTCACTGGTAATATATATTCTAGATATTATCACATTAACACATAATGAAGATTATAGCTCCATCCTCTAAATATGTCATTTCACAACGTAGCTTGTTTTGTGTTCAGAAATATTTAGAGTGTGAAGTCAAACAAAAGAAGTATGCAGATACCAAACGACTACATGTGAAAATGTCTGGCACTCTGCTTGCAGTTAAAACTCTTCTAAATATACCTAGCACAAGTCTGCATCCAGTTAGAAAAAGAAATGTAGGCCGGCACCGTGGCTCACTTGGCTATTCCTCCACCTGAAGTGCCCGCACCCCGGGATCTAGTCCCAGTTGGGGCGCTGGATTCTGTCCCGGTTGCTCCTCTTCCGGGCCAGCTCTCTGCTGTGGCCTGGGAAAGCAGTGGAGAATGGCCCAAGTGCTTGGGCCCTGCACTCGCATGGGAGACCAGGAGAAGCACCTGGCTCCTGGCTTTGGATCAGCGCAGTGTGCCAGCCGCAGCATGCCAGCTGCAGTGGCCATTTGTGGGGTGAACCAACGGAAAAGGAAGACCTTTCTCTCTGTCTCTCTTTCTCTCACTGTCTAACTCTGCCTGTCAAAAACAAAGAAAAGAAAAAAATGTAATTGGTAGCATTTTATTTTCTATAAATAAGTTTTCATTTAGTTTTTTACTGCCCAAGAGTTATACAATTATAATTAGTTTCTATATATAGTCACAGATCATAAAATATGGCCTTTAATTAAACATAGAATTTTGACAAAAGAGTTCAAAAATAAAACTGTTGCATTTTTGTAGTACGTTTCACTCTTCCTTTATAAAATTTCTTTCTGTTAAAACATGAAGATCCAATCATACACTGACTTAGGTCAATATAGAGCTTCATTTTAATGAAGTGTTAATATCTTGTGTTAATTAAAATGTCCTTTTGTTCTTGAAATCACAGTGAAATGAATTGAAAGCATAGATGTGAAAATGGGTTTATAAACTAAAATCTCTATTACCATCTATAAGTTGAAAAGTTTATTATTTTATAATGAAAAGACTATCACTGATAGGTCAAACATTGTTTCATTCTCATGTCCTTTTCTCTCTTTTTTATAATGGTAAATACAGTGTTGTTATCTTTGGACAGGATGACAGCTTCAGGCAAGAGATACAACCCCAGGGACTAGTGCTTTAATTTTAAAAGGCAAGAGGAAAATGCACAGGAGAAAATCATAGTAGGCAAATCCGGAGATAAAAGCTGCATTTCAGAATCAAAAATTGGACAAGGGGCCCCTGCTAAATCTCAAGTAGACTCCAGAGATTGTACTTTTAATAGCAAAGAAAGAAAAAGTTGAACCAAATGGCAGAAGCCTCTTTAGTGAATGGTTGGGGACAGTCAGCATAGGATGATACCCAGGATATTACTTTCTAGAACAGATGTACATAGGAGCAACATAGAATGATTTGACATAGTGTTGATGCACGAAACTACGTCCTCTTACTTGCTTTAGGGGAAAGTGTATTTAAAAGGAAATATAGAGTATGTCTTCTATTCCTCTAACAAAAATACAAGCATTGCAGATAATGTACTAAAAGCTAACCACAGGAGGAAGGGAAAGAGATACAGGGACAAAAAGTAATGTTCTAATCCAAAGCTGAACATTCATTCCATTTATGAGAATGGATATTTTGGGATGAACAGAATATTCAGGTTCATGAGATATTAGCACTGGACTATGAACTTTCTTAAAAGAAATAATACCTCTGTTGTCATAGTACCTAGCAAAAGCTGGGCAGTAGTCACACATTTTTTTTTTTTTTTTTTTTTTGGACAGGCAGAGTGGACAGTAAGAGAGAGACAGAGAGAAAGGTCTTCCTTTTGCCGTTGGTTCACCCTCCAATGGCTGCCGCGGTAGGCACGCTGTGGCCGGCGCACCGCGCTGATCCGATGGCAGGAGCCAGGTGCTTATTCTGGTCTCCCATGGGGTGCAGGGCCCAAGGACTTGGGCCATCCTCCACTGCACTCCCTGGCCAAAGCAGAGAGCTGGCCTGGAAGAGGGGCACCCGGGACAGGATCGGTGCCCCGACTGGGACTAGAACCCGGTGTGCCGGCGCCGCAAGGCGGAGGATTAGCCTAGTGAGCCGCGGCACCGGCTATACATATTTCTTAAAATAATTGAAATATGAGAAATAAAAATTGAGGGTAATTTGGAAAGATTAAGGTAACATTATCAAAAGTTCTAATTATTTCAGTGTGATCTTAAAGAAGTAGACAATAACTAAGTGTATAAGGAAGGATCTGATTCCAACAGAGAGAAAGTAGTATGTGTTCATACATGTAAATTGTCCTGCGTCTAAGAGTGCATGGAAGACCACTAATGGAAAATGATAAGTGATGGTGGGTAGGTGGAGGATGGTTGTAGTGGTGGTGGTGGTGGAGAAGATAATGAAGTTAACAAAATTCTCAACATTTAATTCCTATTTCATTCAGTGACTGTATTAAACTGTTCACAAAGTTTTGCTACTATTCATCAATCTTCATAAAAATCCAATAAAGTAAATGTGATTCTCAAGATGAATTGTCAGTATTTTTAAAAGCCTGGAGGAAAATTTCAGTAAATTTACATGGGTTAAATAAAAGTCTTTTTATATTTTAAGGAAACCTTGGTTATCTATCTCATGGTAATTAAATGCTCTGAATGATATATAAATTAAATTAATTAACTAATTAATTTAACCTATATTATATATATATATATGCTTTTAAAAAATATGAATGGAGAAAAATAGACTGATTTAAAATGCCAAACAAAAATAAACCAGGGGTTATAAAGATAAAACTGCAATTTCTAAAAAAGTAATAAAAATATCTGTAGTGGTAAAACATTTATTTAAAAAAATCAGTAGACTTTGTTCATTCTCTTGTATTTTATTCAGAAGGGCAGTACTTTGCATGCCTTGTTTAAGAAGACTCATTCATACATGAATGTGATGTTGGCTGTAAGTTTGCTGACTGGCATCTAAGTCTTTTATCTTTAAATTGCACCATCAGCATATTTGATGTTTTGTCCACAAGTTCTTTTTTTTTTTTTTTTTTTTTTTTTTTTTTTTTTTTTTTTACAGGCAGAGTGGACAGTGAGAGACAGACAGAGAGAAAGGTCTTCCTTCACCCTCCAATGGCCGCCACGGCTGGCGCGCTGTGGCCAGCGCACCGGGCTGATCCCAAGGCAGGAGCCAGGTGCTTCTCCTGGTCTCCCATGGGGTGCAGGGCCCAAGCACTTCAGCCATCCTTCTCTGCACTCCCCGGCCATAGCAGAGAGCTGGCCTGGAAGAGGGGCAACCGGGACAGAATCCAGCACCCCAACCGGAACTAGAACCTGGTGTGCGGGCGCCGCTAGGCGGAGGATTAGCCTGTTGAGCCACGGTGCCAGCCTATCCACAAGTTCTTAAATCAATTGTTTCCGTGTAGATCAATTTTTATAAATGAGTCAGAGAAGTTAATTTTTAGTTAATATCTGAAACAAGGAGGCTTTCTTCACTTGCCTTATCTTCTGTTACAAATGAGCAAAATTGGAGAGAGCCTCTGAAAACTATTCAGTATCTACCTTGAAATCCAGCTCGATCTTTTTTTTTATTTAGTAAATATATATTTCCAAAGTACAGTTTATGGATTACAATGGCTTCCCCCCCCCCATAATTTCCCTCCCACTCGCACCCCTCCCATCTCCTGCTCCCTCTCCCATTCCATTCACATCGATTCATTTTCAATTATCTTTATATACAGAAGATCGATTTAGTATATATTAAGTAAAGATTTCATCAGTTTGCACCCACACAGAAACACAAAGTGTAAAAATATACTGTTTCAGTACTAGTTATAGCATTACTTCACATTGGACAACATATTAAGGACAGATCCCACATGAGAAGTAAGTACACAATGACTCTTGTTGTTGAGTTAACAATTTGACACTCTTGTTTATGGTGTCAGTAATCTCCCTAGGCTCTAGTCATGAGTAGCCAAGGCCATGGAAGCCATTTGGGTTCGTGGACTTCGATCTTATTCCGACAGGGTCATAGTCAAAGTAGAAGTTCTCTCCTCCCTTCAGAGAAAGGTACCTCCTTCTTTGATGGCCCCGTTCTTTCCACTGGGATCTCACTCGCAGAAATCTTTCATTTAGGTCTTCTTTTTTTTTCCAGAGTGTCTTGGCTTTCCATGCCTAAAATACTCTCATGGGCTCTTCAGCCAGGTCTGGATGCCTTCAGGGCTGATTCTGAGGCCAGAGTGCTATTTAGGACATCTGCCATTCTATGAGTCTGCTGTGTATCCCGCTTCCCATGGATGGATCGTTCTCTCCCTTTTTAATTCTATCAGTTAGTATTAGCAGACACTAGTCTTATTTGTGTGATCCCTTTGACTCTTAGACTTATCAGTGTGATCAGTTGTGAACTGAAATTGATCACTTGGACTAGTGAGATGGCATTGGTACATGCCACCTTGATGGGATTGTATTGCAATCCCCTGGCACGTTTCTAATTCCACCATTTGGGGCAAGTCCAATTATCCAGCTCCATCTTTTCCTCCATTGCATATTGATTCCTCCTTACTGCAGCCTAGGTCAATCCCAGCAGGTTTTTTTTAAAAGATTTATTTTATTTGAAAGTCAAAATTACAGAGAGTAAGAAACCTTCCATCCTCTGCCATTATGACTATTTGGGGAGTAAAGCAGAGGATGGGATTGTTATAAGAATCATATTTAACATGTATATTAATTGTGGGGAAAATATCTCTCTCCATTTACTTAGATATTTTAAAATTTCATTCATTAACATTTTATAGTTTTAAGTAAATACATTCTTTATATCTTTTGTTAGATTAACATCTTGGTATTTCATTTCATTTTTGAATGATTAAAATTGCACTGTGTTTTTACTCCTAATATATACATTTTATATATGTATTTAGTATCTATATATTTATTATGTGTATTGTAACCTTACTTAACTCACTTGTTTTTAGAAGTTCTTTTTTACATTCCTTTTAATTTTCTAATTACACATTCATGTAATCTACCAATGGTAATTTTATTTTTTCCTTTCCAATTACTGTAATTTCTGTTTCCACCTGTTTATTTATGTGGCTATAACTTTCAGCATCATGTTAAATAACAGATTTTAGAGAAGATATCCTTGCTTTATTCCTCAACACCATTTTATAGTATATTAATTGTAAGACTTTTGTAGATACTTATTATAAATTTGAGGAAATTACTCTCTATTTCTATTTGCCACTGTCTTTTTTGAAAGATTTTATTTATTTATTTATTTATTTGAAAGAGTTACAGAGAGGTAGAGAGAGAGATCTTTTATCTGCTGATTCACAAAATGACCTCAATGTACAGGACTGGGCCAGGCAGAAATCAGGAGCTTCATCCAGGTCTCCCGCATGGTTGGCAATGACCCGTCCACTTGAGTCATCCTCCACTGCTTGCCCAAGCATATTAACAAGGAGCTGGATCAGAAGTGGAGCAGCTCAGAATTGAATAGGCACTCATATCTGATGCTGTCATTGCAGGAGGTGGCTTAATTTGCTGTGATGCAACAACAACCTTTGTCTGATTTTTAGTGTAACCAAATGTTGAATTTTGTAAATTGTTTTAACAATATTAGCTAATATAATTGTGTGATTTTTCTTTTTTAGCATTCTAGTGTAGTGCATTACTAAGATTTATTTTTGAATATTGAAGTAAACTTAACTATTGTGAATAAATCACACTTGTTCTTTGTGAATAATTTTTCACCTATTTTTGAATTTTGATTTTTAGTAGTTTGTTGCCTTTTTATCATTTATTTATTTGAAATGCAGAGTTACTGAAAGAGAGAGGAGAAACAGAGAGATCTTTCATCAACTGGTTCACACCCCAAATGGCCACAACAGCCAGGGCTGGATGTGGTCATCTTCTGCTGCTTTTCCAAGCACATTAACAGAGAATTGAATAGGAAGTGGGGCAGTGAGGACTTGAAATGGTGCCTATAAAGGATGCCAGCATTGAAGGCAGGGGCTAAACCCACTACACTACAATGTTGGCACCTAGTAGTTTGTTAACAGTTTTTCCTTGTATGCTACTGCAGGCATCACTCTAAAATTTTCTTGTTATGTGCCATTTTTCTTCATGTTATGAAAGTAACATTAGTATCATAAAATATATTAGAAATATTTATTTCTGTTTTTTGTGTAGAATTGGTGTCAGTTTTTCCTTTAACATAAGTTGGAATTCTCTAGAAAAACCATTTGCACATGGAGATCTCTATTTGAGTAGATTTTTATTTTAAATTCAATTTCATTATAGATACAAGGCTATTCAGATTATCTATTTCAAATTGGATGAGTTATGGTAACTTGTGTATTCTTAAGAATTGGTCCATTTCACGTTGTCAAATTTGTGTGTGTACAGTTCTTAGAGTATTCTTATTATCCTTTTTGTAGTTCCCTGCTATTTCAAAGACTAGTACTTTATATCTTCCCTTTTCATCTTTGTCAGCTTTGTTGGGATTTGTTAATATTGTTGATTTTTTCAAAGATTTATATTTTTAAAAAATATTTATTTGAAAGACAGAAAGACAAAGTGAAAGATAGAGCAAAAGATCTTATATCATTGATTTATTCCTCTAGTTCTCGAAACAGCTGGAAGCCAGCAGCTAGGAACACCATCTGGGTCTCCCACGTGAGTGTCAGGGTCTCAAGTACTTGAGTTATCATCTGGGGCTTCCCAGGCACATTACCAGGGAGTTGGATCAGAAGTGGAGGAGCCTGGGACATGAGCCCACACTCTGATGTGGAATGAAAGCATCCTAAGCTATATCTTAACCTGCTGAGCCATAATACCTGCTCCCAAAGATTTCCCTTGTTTCATTGATTTTCTTTTGGTTTTTCTGCTTTCAGTATCATCAATTTTAGCTCTTGTTTTATTTTCTTTGGTTTCATTTGGGTTTATTTTCTCTTCTTTTTCTTCTGTTCTAAGAGATGAGCTAGATTATTAGAGTGACATTCTTCCTTCATCCTAATGTTAAATAGTGTTATAAATTTTTCACTTAACAATGCTTTAACGGTGTCTAACACAGTTTAACATGTTTTCTTTTCTTTTCTTTCTTTTTTTTTTTTGACAGGCAGAGTTAGAGAGAGAGAGAGAGAGAGAGAGAGAGAGATCTTCCTTTTCCATTGGTTCACCCCCAAATGTCCATTGCGGCAGGCGCTGTGCCAATCCAAAGCCAGGAGCCAGGTGCTTCTTCCTGGTCTCCCATGTGGGTACAGGGCTCAAACACTTAGGCCATCTTCCACTGCCTTCCCGGGCCACAACAGCGAGCTGGACTGGAAGAGGAGCAACTGGGACTAGAATCTGGTGCCCATATGGGATGCTGGTGCCGCAGGCGGAGGATTAAGCTAGTGAGCCACAGCACCGGCTCCTTAATATATTCATTATCATTCAATTCACTGTCATTTTTAATTTCTTTTGAGACTTTTCATAGATCCAAAATTATTTAAAAATGGTATATAGTTTCCAAGGGTTTGGATGTGTTTCTGATTAACTTCTAGCTTGATGCCATTGTGACAAAGAGCATACTTTGCTTTTTTAATTTTTAATTAAACTTATGTCAATGATTGTTTCTGTAAGGAAGCCTAAATTTAATTACTTTTGAAAAATTTTAATTAATTATTTATTGTATTTATCTGAAAGGTAGAGAGACACAGAAAGGGAAAGAGAAGTAGAAATATTTCTCATCCTCTGGTTCCCTTTTCAAATACCCACAACAGCAGAAGTTGGATCAGGCTGAAGCCAGGAGTCATGATCTCAATCTGGGTGTCCAATGGAAATAGCAAGAATACAGCTAACTTTCTTAACCACAATCTGCTGTTTTCCTAGGGTACACAGTAGCAGGAAGTTCAAATGAAAAGCAGACCCAGGTCTCAAAACCATCGTCTCTAATATGGATGTGGGTATCCCAAAAAGCAGCTTAAGTGTTGCAACAAATGCCTGCTCCAAAGAACATACTCTGTGTGTTACAATTTCTTTTAATTTGTTGTTTGGGCCATGATGTACTTTATCTCAACATAAAGAAAATACTTTGAAACACACAGGAGATCCAAGATTGCTGAATAAAGTGTAGCCACACTAACTTAAGCTGCTATGGGATATATGAAAAGATCAAAGGAAGGACTATGTTTCCAGGGATCTGTCTGACGATAATTTTCACCAAAGAAGTGGAAAAAATTAATGAAGACTCTGTAGGACAAGAGAAGAGAAGACAGAGACATTGCTGCAGCCAGCCATGTGGCACAACTAGTTACTGACTGTGAGCTGCCATGTTAACATACCAAGTATGTAGTTTTAACTGAGAGGGAATTCTACACTCACTTTTACTTCAGCCTGGAGAGCTGACTGATATCTGAGCAATTGCCTGACTTGGGGCAGGGAAGCTGACTTGCTTCTTTCCCTTCCCCTAATGCTGCAGAGCAACAGACTCCGCAACAAAAAATCTCAGTGTGCCTCTGTTCTCCTATCAGCATCATAGCGTCAGGAAAATGTGTTGGTTGAAGGACAGATCCCTTGTATCCTGCAACTGTGGGATGTTTTTGATCATTTGTCCAGAGCAATGCTCACATACTATATGTGAGCAAGGGAGTCACCTTAGTTTCTGGGGGCTAACACCAGAAGAGCCCATAAAAGTTCCCACTCCCACCCTGGGAGATCTGGGTAATGATCCCACTATACCCTGAAACACCAGGACTATAATAATTCATTATAAGTTTTTCAGTGCCACTGGAATCCACCTAGTTGGCATAGGGAAGAACCTACCTGTATTCCACCCCTCTGGACTTATACCCTTCAGAGTAAGATATCTTGTGTATCTTGCAGTCACCCTTTAGGACTGGAACAGACTCCAGTTCACATCCCCTAGTTCTAGGAGTAGTGCTGTTGACATTATAAGCCACAGCACCAGTTGGATGCTCCTAGCAACACCAGAAGAAAGGTTCATCTGTATCACATAGTCCTAGAGCCATAACATTTGGTGCCACAATCCAGCATTGGTGCCACAAGACAGGCTTGCCAGTAGGACAACTGAGGCAGCCTGTCTCACCCAGTACCAATAACAAGGCCCTGGCTATCACATTCACCAGGAAGACTGATGCTGAATTCTCTGTGGGCCAAAGATACACACCCAAGGAAACCTTTATTCATCTCAAAGTGACACTTCTATCCTTACAAACGGCAGCAGAGTAGAACACTGTGTCACTTATAGACACAGCTGACATTGATTAAGAAGAAATTACTCAGAGACTGCATTCCTGGACTCACCTAGAACCAAAGTCAAAGGAACAACTCAAGTGATACTGTGCATTCCAACTAAACCATAGACATTTTTACAATAAAACCTAGCCCATAAAGAAGAAGGGACAAGATATACCAGATGGGCAGACATCAACACAGAGATACCGGAGACATGAAGAAGCTAGCTAGCATTATACCCCAAAAAGAACACAACACTCCTCCAGAATGACATCCCAAGCTGTAATCTATGAAATGACAGATATAGAATTCAAAATAATGATTATAAAGAGTTCAACGAATAGTATGAAAAAAATGGAATCACCATGTTCCTAAAGTTGTAATTATGAAATGTAGGAAGTTTATATTCCTTAAATAAAAGGTTTCTGGGAACAATAAATAAATACAAATAAATAAATAAATGTGAAGAAGTAAAATATTTTCCAGATAGGCAAAAACTGAGAGAATTCACCACAACCAGACCAGCATCACAAGAAATCCTAAAGAGCATCTGCATTAGAAGTAAGCATCATGAAAACACATGACACTACCAAATTCACTAACAGTGCAGGTAGAATCATTATCCAATCAACAAAATGATGTCTTAGTCCTTATCTATCAATATTAACCATGAATATAAATGGATTAAATTTATCAACCAAAGACTTAGGTTGGCTGAATGGGTTAAAAAAAAAAAAAAACTCTATCATATGCTACCTACCATGCCTACAAGAAACTCACTTCACAAAGATACACACAGGCTGAAAGTGAAGGGTTGGAAAAAGATGTACCAGGGAAATGGAAACAAAAAATGAGCAGCAGGTATAGCTATTCTAATATCAGATAAAATAGACTTAAATCAAAACCTATTAGAAAGAGCAAAGAAGGATATTATATTGTGGTAAAAGACTCAATTCATCAAGAGGACATAACAATCTTAAATATATATGCCCCTAACCCAAGACCACTCAATATATACAGAAAATGCTCTTCAACCTAAAGGGAAAGATAAACTCCAATACAATCATAGTGGGTGATTTCAACACATCAGACTCATCAATGAATGGATCATTTAAATAAAAATTCATTAAAGATACATCAGAGTTGAAATATACTATCAAGAAAATGGACCTAATAGACATTTACAGGACATGTCACACAACAGCTACAGAATATATATTCTTCTCAACAGCACATGGAACATTTTCTAGGCTAGACCACATGTTAGGCAAAAATCAAGTCTCAGCAAATTTAAAGGTTGAAATCATATCATATATGTTCTCAGGCCATAAAGGAATAAAACTAGAAATCAACAACAAACACCATGATATTAATTGAAGAAGATATAGATAATCTAAATGAAGATACAATCTAAACAGACAAATAACAAGAATGCGATTAAAGCAGTAATCAAAAGTCTTCCATAAAGGAAAATCTGGGACCTTGTAACTTTACTACTGAATTCTACAAATTCCTTTAAAGAGGAAGAAACTCCAGTATTCTTCAAACTATTCCAGACTATTGAACAGGATTGAATTCTGCAAAACTGTTGTTATGAGGCCAGCATTACTTCGATACCAAAACCAAAGAAATAACATGAAAAGAAAAATACAGACCTATATCATTAATGAACATAGATGCAAGTATTCTGAACAAAAACTAGCAAATCAAATCCAAAAACACATCAAAAAGATCATACATCACAACCAAGTGGTATTTATTTCATAAATGCAAGGATGGTTCAATATTTGCAAGCTTCATAAGACACATCAATAAAATGAAAAAAAAAAAAAAGAACCATACAGTCATTTCAATAGATACAGAGAAGGCATTTACTAGAATTCAACATCCTCTCATGATAAAAACTTTTCACAAATTAGATATAGAAGGAACATTCCTCAAAATTATAAAGGGACTATATCACAAACCAACAGCCAATATGATACTGAATGGGGAAAATTGAAAGAATTCCACTTAGATCTGTAATAAGACAAGTATGACCATTTCCCCTACTCTTATTCAGTATGATACTAGAAGTCTTAGCAAGAGCATTTAGGGAGGAGAAAGAAATATTGGGCATCAAATTGGAAAAGAGGAAGTCATACAATCCAGATTTCCAGATGACATAATATTGTACATGGAAGAACCTAAACAGTCCAACAAAAATCTGTTAGAACTGATAAAACAATTCAGTAAAGTTGCAGGATACAACATAAACATACAAAAAATAGAAGTTTATTTTTGTATTATAACAGTGAGCTCACAGAAAGAGAAATCAGGAAAGAAATCCCATTCACAATATCCACAAAAATCTAATACTAAGGGATAAATTTAACAAAGAAATGAAATATCACTGCAATGAAAATTATCAAACATTGATGAAAGAAATCATCAAGGACACAATAAACAAAATTCAAACTAAAAAATAGGACTATATTTGCAAAATGGCAGGGCAAAGTCATTACTTATTAATAATCATCTTGAATATAAGTGGTCTCAACTCTCCAGTTAAAAACACATACCAATGAATGGATTAAAAAACAAAACCCATCTTTTGCTGCCTACAAGAAACACATCTCACCAACAAAGATACATACAGACTGAAAATGAAAGGATGGAAAAAAGATATTGCATGCCAACAGAAACCAAAAAAGAGCTGCTGTAGCCAACCTAATATCAGACAAAATAGACTTTAATAGAAAAATTGTTAAAAGAGAAAAAGAAGAACACTATCTTATGATTAATGTATGAGTTAAATAGGAAGGTGTGACTATTACAAATGTATATGCACTAATTGCAGGGCAGCTGACTATTTAAAAGAAATTTTAAGGGATCTAAAGGGAGACATAGACTCCACTACAACATTAATGGATGGCTTCAATACCCTACTTTCAGCAATGGACAGATTAACCAGACAGAAAATCAGCAAGGCGGCCATTGCCATGGCTCACTAGGCTAATCCTCTGCCTGCAGCGCCAGCACACCAGGTTCTAGTCCTGGTTGGGGCACTGGATTCTATCCCAGTTGCTCCTCTTCCAGTCCAGCTCTCTGCTGTGGCCCGGGAAGGCAGTGGAGGATGGCCCAGGTACTTGGACCCTGCACCCACATGGGAGACAAGGAGGAAGCACTTGGATTCTGGCTTTGGATCATCACAGCACACTAGCCATAGCAGACATTTGGGAGGTGAACCAACAGAAGGAAGACCTTTCTCTCTGTCTCTCTCTCTCTCACCTAAATGAAAGATCTCTGCGAGTGAGATCCCAGTGGAAAGAACGGGGCCATCAAAGAAGGAGGTACCTTTCTCTGAAGGGAGAAGAGAACTTCCACTTTGACTATGACCCTATCGGAATAAGATCAAAGTCAGCGAACTCTAAAGGCTTCCATAGCCCTGGCAACTCATGACTAGAGCCTAGGGAGATTACTGACGCCATGAACAGGAGTGTCAAATTGTTAAGTCAGCAACAGGAGTCACTGTGTACTTACATCCCATGTGGGATCTGTCCTTAATGTGTTGTCTAATGTGCAGTGATGCTATAACTAGTATTGAAACAGTATTTTTACACTTTGTGTTTCTGCGTGGGTACAAACTGATGAGATCTATACTAATTATATACTGAATCGATCTTCTGTATATAAAGATAATTGGAAATTAAAAAAAAAACCTGGTGTTAAATTGGAAATGGCATAGAAAATTAATTAATTTTTAAAAATATATATATGTAGGATCTCTGTCTTTAATGTGCTGTACAATGTTATTTAATGCTATAACTAGTACTCCAACAGTATTTTTTTCACTTTGTATTGCTATATGGGGGCAAACTGTTGAAATCTTTACCTAATATATACTAAACTGATCTTCTGTATATAAAGAGAATTGAAAATGAATCATGATGTGATTGGAAGGGGAGAGGGAGCGGGAAAGGGGAGGGTTGCGGGTGGGAGGGAAGTTATGGGAGGGGGGAAGCCATTGTAACCCATAAGCCGTACTTTGGAAATTTATATTCATTAAATAAAAGTTTAATAAAAATAAATAAGTACATAAATAAATACTGACAGAGTTTGTGGACTCAAAGGCTTCCATAGCCTAGGCAGCTCAAGTGCCTTGTGTGGTCACAGATGTCATACAAAGAGTGTTAATTGTTAAATTAACAATATGAGTCACTGTGCAGTAACTTCCCATGTAGGACCTCTGTCCTCAATGAGTTGTATTATGAGAGTTAACTGTAAAATTTGTTCTCATTTTTTTTGTTCATGTGTATGTGTGTGCAAAATGATATAATCTTTACTTAGTATAGAGTTAGTCTTCTGTGAACAGAGTTATTTGAAAATGAATCTTAATGGAGAATGGGACTGGGAAAGGGAAAGGGGGAGGGGTAGGAGTGTATATGAGAGTGTGGGTTTGGTGGGAAGAATAGTATATTCCTAAAGTTGTACTTATTAAATTTGTATTCCTTTAAAAAATTAACTAAAAAATAAATAAATGTGTTATGCTACTATAGATTTAATGATCTGTGATTACTTTATAATTATATATGGATGAATATATAATTATATTATATATATAAATATATATGATTCATATGGATGAAATGGTCATTTTGCCATTCAATTACTGTTTATAGCCCTTGTCTATATCCCCACTAAACTTCAGTCCTTTTGCTTTTTTACCTTGTTAAGCTTCATCTTAGATTAAATATTTAGCTTTAAAATATTATAATGTAAATTTAAAATATGTTATCTCAAAACCTAAAAAAAAAAAAAAAACGGAGAAGGAAAGAGGGTGGAAGGAAAAGAGGGAGAGGCAGAGAGGGCAGGTGGAAGGCAATATCATTATATTCTTAAAATTGTATCTACAAGTCACATTGAATCTGTTAAAAACTAATGAAAACAGCCAGCACTGTGGCATAGCAGGTAAAGTCACTACCTGCAGTGCCAGCATTCCATATGGGCTCTGGTTCAAGTCCTGGCTGCTCCACTTTCAATCCAGCTTTTAGCTAAGGCCTAGCAAAGCAGTAGAAGATGGCCTAAGTCATTGGACCTCGGTGCCCATGTGGGAGACCCAGAATGAGCTCCTGGCTCCTGGCTTTGGATCAGTGCAGCTCAGGCTGTTTAGGTTGTATGGGAAGTGAACCAGCAGATTAAAGACCTCTCTTTCTTCCTCTCTCTGCCTCTCTGTAACTTTGACTTTCAAATAAATAAATAAATTTTTTTTTAAAAAAAACTAATGAAAACTTAAACTTTAAAAAATATTTTATAATCATATATTCTTCTGTGTTCTAATACCTGAGAAGAATGTATATCCTATTGTTGACTTGATTTTTCTAAAAATGTCCATTAGACTGTTAGTTAATGATTTATTAGATTTCTTTTATAACTTTGTTACTGATCTGTCTAATGGTTATTATCGATTCTTGAGTTAGGACTGTCAAAAATTCAAACTATGAATCTATCTATTTCTGCTTTCATTTCTAACCATTTTTCCTTCATTTATTTTGGTATTCTGTTGTTTGGAGCATATATATTTAGGATAGTTATGTCTTCTTAGCACATCACTTATTTATCTTTATAAAATTTCATTCTGCCTCTGATAATTTTCTTTGCTCTGTGTTCTTTTATAACAGTATACTAGTTGCTATTTTCTCTTAAACAATGCTTTTGCATTATATATCTTTTAACTTTGAGCTACCTTTATTATCACATATACTGAGTTCCTTATACACAGTACATAGTTAGATTTTGCGCTTTAATCCTCTCTACCATTCTTTCCTATATTTTATTAATGTTTTCAGACCACATTCATAATCTAATTACTTACACAAAAGGGTACTTCCAATTCCAATAGTTCATGGAAAAATGCCATTAAATGACACCTTTATTTTGTACAACAAAATTTGGAATCTGTGTTTTTTTCATGATACATATATTTGTATTTTCAGAGACTCTATAAAGAGTTGAAACTTCTGTCTAATTTTTGGATGCTATTGATTATGCTTTTTCTGTTTTATTTTTCTCTTTCTTTTGGATTATTTGAATAATTCCTACAAGTACCTTTTGATCCTCTCACGGTGTTTATGAATTTTGTTCAAGTCAGTTTTTTAGTGACTGATTGGCATATTACTTTTTGCACACACACATACACATTTTATCAGTTTAGTGGTGTTATCATTTTAACATTTCAAGCAAATTATACAAGATTTCTTCCCTTTATGTCTCTTTACTCCTCTCCTTATTTAATATTATTTTCTTAAATGTTTTCTCTACATACATTTAGAAACATACCAGAAAGTGTTATAATTTTTTATTTTAGCTGCCAAACATAAATTAAGGTCAGGAGGAACATAAATATCTCTTATATTTATAGATATGTTTGCTTACAAGTTCTTTCTTCCTTTCCAATGTTCCAAGGCTTCTTCTTTATTTCCCTCCTGTTTAGAGAACGTCTTTTATCTATTCTTTCAGTGTCCATCTGCTAGTCCAAATGCTCTTAGTTTTCCTGCATCTGCTAATGTCTTGATTTCCCCTTAATTCCTAAAGGATAATTTTGCTAGATATAGGCTTCTTGGTGGACAGTTCTTTCAGCACTGAAAAATGTTTTGCCTCTCCTTTTAGACTCCATTTTATGTGATGAAACATCATCCATCATTTGAATTGTTTTTACCATAGGTAAGGTATTACACATTTCTTATAGTTTTCATTATTGTTCTTTGTTTTAGTCTGAAATTATATTGTGATGTTTCTTAAGTGTATTTCTCTGTATCTATAATATTTGGGTTCTCCTCACCCTCTTGATTAGTTAGATAGTTTTAAAATTTACATTTCATTTTTATTTATATCTTTTATTTCTTTGCTCTTTTTTCATATATTTGATTTTCATTATCACTTTTCTCTGAATTCATCATCATTGTGGAAGGAATATAAGTCCTAACTACCCTTCACTGTTACGAGACCCTTGATCATTACTTTCTCGGATGGCTGAAAATCTGGGATCTCCATTGGCTTTTTTGGGAGTCATGGGAGATACGGGTTATAGAATTTTCTGGGATATTTGGATAGAAATGAGCCATTGTTTTCCAGAGATTTTCTTACTTCCAGTGACACCCTTCCCATCTTTGTTTTTTTGGATAGAGAGCAAGATTTTGTTGGGACTTCTTCATCACCTCTGTGTGATGGCATTTTAGTTTGCTATCTTCTTCAATTTAAAAATCTGTGCTGCACAAAGCAGGTTAAAATCCAAGAAATTCACCACCATGTCATTACTTGATCCTGAGGTTGCTACTGATCTGACATCTTCTCTCCACCTTTCAGATTTATTATATTTGTCTTGTATAAAATGTCTAAAGTCATTCATTGTAGTTAGCGGAGAGACTAGGGAAAAATGTGTCTACCCTACCTTCCAGAAACTGTTTCCTTGACATAAAAGTATGTTCTTCTTGTTTATTTCTTATAAAATTTCTGGCTTCAGAAGGCATACATGTTTATGTGTTAGTCTTATTTCTTCAGCTACACCTAATATCTTTGACCTAAAAATGCATATGAAGAGGTAAATTGATTGAATTTGAAAACATTTGAATTATAGTAGATCACCATCCTTGCTGGGATAATGGTTAACTGCTTATTTTCTCTCATAATCCTCTGATATTAGAAGAGGAAATGGTATTGAGAATTCCTATTGCAAATCTGTTCTTCAATGTGCACTATGGAGAATATAGGCACTTTCATTTTCAAGGCCAGCATAACCACTATGGTGGTAAAGATATGATTTATTAACCAACCTCTCAAGGAATTTAGAGGATGAGATTGTATATGATAAACTCTACAATCTGTTTAACTCATCATCCTACCTCTCATTTCCTTCAGGTACATCAATATTCACATACTCAGGCCACTAGAATAAAGGGACTTCTAGACTGATGTAGAAGAAAATTTGTAATAATAAACATCATTGAGAAAATAAAATTCAAAGATGAATTATAAATTGTCCAAAGATCCATGCCTCTTTTGTTTTGTTTGTGGAATGTATTGAGAAACAAGAAATGCATATATTGTAAGAATGATGTCAAGTTCAAATTTTTGTGACATCATGTTGTAAACAATCATTATACCCCAAACATTCACACAAGTGATTTGTTCACAAGAATATTTAATTTTGATAGGAATTTCAACCCTCTCATGAAAAACTTTCAGTATCAACTGTTTTTATAAGAAGAAGTATTGTGCATATTTATCAACTCATTTAAATGCATATTTAGCCACTCATTTTTCTATAAAATCACTTCATCAGAAATAAATTGTTAAATTTTATGGAAATTGATAGTATTTCTGCATATCTCTTTGGTAATTCTTATATAAGCTAAAATTAACATGCTGGATATAGACCCCTTATCACAAATCATACATTTTTAAATTTATTTTATTTTATTTTTTTTAATTTTTTGACAGGCAGAGTGGACAGTGACAGAGAGAGAGACAGGGAGAAAGGTCTTCCTTTGCCATTGGTTCACCCTCCAATGGACGCCACGGTTGGCTCGCTGCGGCCAGCGGACCGCACTGATCTGATGGCAGGAACCAGGTACTTATCCTGGTCTCCCATGGGGTGCAGGGCCCAAGCACTTGGGCCATCCTCCACTGCACTCCCTGGCCACAGCAGAGAGCTGGCCTGGAAGAGGGGCAACCGGGACAGAATCCGGTGCCCCGACCGGGACTAGAACCCGGTGTGCCGGCGCCGCAAGGCGGAGGATTAGCCTAGTGGGTCACAGCACCGGCCCACAAATCATACATTTAAAGAGTTGGGTGATATACTCTTTTATTTGTAGTTGCGTCCAGAGACCACTTGATATGTTTTAAACCTTTTTTGATTTCCCTACTTTGTCTTTAACATTATAAGAAATAATTTAATAGCATATCTCATGTACTTAATCCACCTGTGACAACTGTGAGTGCTAATAGCTTGTGAATAATGAATGTGTAACACATAGCACAGGTTTGTGTGGGAAAATCTGAAATCCATCATTTCCTAATGTTTCCAGGTTAACAGACACTCCATAAGAAAATAATGGAAAAAGAAGTGAAAATTGTAACATTGAATTCAATAAGTATTAAACTTTTGCTGGCAATGGGGGTTAAGCATTTCATGGTATTACTTATAGACCTTTTTCTTTAAGAAAAATTTGCCACAGAATCTGTAGCTGAAGAAATAGTGAACTGATTAAAGCTCCAAAAACGTGTAGTTGCTTTAGTGAAAGGAGAAAACCATTGAAGATTTCCAAGCTCTACTCCAAGGCTTTCTCGTTCTGTTTGTGCTGCTGTAACAAAATACCAAAATGGGAGTGATCAATAAAGTTTTACTGCTCAAAACTCTGGACAGTGGTGAATCTAGGATCAGATGCCAGCAGATTTGGTGTCTGGTCAGGGCCATTCCCTCACAGGTGGTGCCTTTTTTTGCTATATCTTCACAGAGTAGAAGGGGCCAAAGAGCTCTCATGTCTCTTCTAAATTGCATCCAGGAGACTTCCGTTTCTATGATCTTATTACTTCAAAAACTCTCCACTTTGAGGTTTTTTTTTTAAGATTTATTTATTTGAAAGTCAGAGAGAGAGAGAGGGAGAGAGAGAGATCTCCCTTCTGCTGTTTCATTCCTCAGATGGCCACAATGACCAGGGCTGGGCCATATTGAAGCCAGGAGCAATGAGCTTCTTCCAGGTCTCCCATGTAGATGGCAGGGGCCCAAACACTTGTACCATCTTCCTCTTCTTTTCCCAGGCAATTAGTAGGGAGCTGAATAGGAAGCAGAGTAGCTGGGATATGAACCAGCACCTATATGGGATGTGGACATAGAAAGCAGCAGTTTTACCTGCTGTGCCACAATTCTGACCCAAGTCCTCACTTCTTAATGTCATCTCATTGTGAGTTAGGATCTCAGTGTATAAATTTGAGAAGAATAAAAGCACTGAGTTGCATAGTTCATAAGTATTTCCTCCCATTCTGTTGGTTGCCTCTTCACTTTGCTGAGTGTTTCTTTTGTGGTACAGAATCTTCCCAGCTTGATGTTATCTCATTTGTCAATTTTGGTTTTGATTGCCTGTGTTTCTGGGGTCTTTTCCAAGAACTCTTTGCCTGTGCCAATATCTTGCAGAGTTTCCCCAATGTCCTCTAGTTATTTGATGCTATCAGGTGGTAGATTTAGGTTAATATCCAGAATCTATAAAGAGCTCAAATTCAACAACAACAAAACAAAGAATCCAGCTAAGAAATGGACAAAGGACTTGAATAAGCATTTTTCAAGAGAAGAAATCCAAATGGCCAAAGGACATTTGAAAAAAATTCTCAGGATCACTAGCCATCAGAAAAATGCAAATCAAAACCACAATGAGGCTTCACCTCACACGAGTTAGAATATCTCTCATACAGAAATCAGCAAATAACAAATGCTGGTGAGGGTGTGGGGAAAAAGGTACCTACCACTGTTGGTTGGAATGTAAGCTGGTCCAGACACTGTGGAACATAATGTGGAGCTACTCAGAAATCTAAATATAGACCTACCATATGATACAGCCATCCCACTCCTGGGAATTTATGCAAATCGAAAGAAATAAGCATATTAAAGAGTTATCTGCAGCTCAACTCACAATAGCTAAAATATGGAATCAACACAGATATCCATCAGCTAATGACTGTGACAAAGAAATTATAGTATATATACCCTATGGAGTACCACTAAGCTGTAGAAAAAAAAAAAAAATGAAGTCATTCCCCTCACAGAAGATGAGCTCAAAGAGTTCCAG
Source organism: Lepus europaeus (assembly GCF_033115175.1). Classification (NCBI taxonomy): domain Eukaryota; kingdom Metazoa; phylum Chordata; class Mammalia; order Lagomorpha; family Leporidae; genus Lepus; species Lepus europaeus. The sequence goes on from NC_084845.1 coordinate 49,177,274, forward strand.
ATGAAGACAGAGCAGCTGAGAAGAAATGGCTTCAGGAAAAATGGGTTCTTGCAGAGCCGCAGTTCCGGCCTGTTCTCCCCTTGGAGAAGCACTGGTAAAGCAGAGTTTGAGGACTCCGACACGGAAACCAGTAGCAGTGAAACATCAGATGATGATGCCTGGAAGTAGACATAGAAATGCTCACAGTCATTTGTGACCCAGCAAACTCGGCCTGTGTGTTTAGGGAGTGTACGAGAGAAATCGTTCTTTTCCTTTCCTTATGTTTTCATTGACTTCTTCATGCACAAGGGAAATAATCGTAACCCAAAGAGAAAGCGATTGGCTTGTTTAGCTTTTGTTGTTGTTCTTCCATGTTATCTGCTTAATAGAAAGAAGCTTTTGTGGAGGAAAGATTTTTAAAGTATATGTGTACACACACCCAGTGTACATGGGGCGATGCACAGGTGGGAGCTGGCAGTGCAGAGACGCAGAGGAGACACTGGTCTGCAGCAACAGCTTCTACTACCAGCCCTGGGGCACGCACCCCTGTGCTCAAGCAATCATTGTCAATGACAAAGTAACTATTGAAGTTATAATTGTATTAAATTAATGCTAATAATTTGGATATTTTATTTTATTTTTGGCTGCTCGGGTAACTTTAGCCCTTAACCAAGCATATATGGTTTTTTGTTTTTCTTTTTGGGTACAGCTGTAAAATATTTGGATATAGGAAATGTGTTATTCTTGCAGCCTTGATATTCAGGGTGGATTGTAAAATATAAATTTTTGTGAGATTTCAAAGATTAAGATTATTTTGATAACATTATTTACAGATTTAAAAGATGTGGTTATCACAGGTCTGTTGAGGGGGAAAACTACTGCATAAAATAACTAACTTGGAATAAATATTTTGCATCGGTAAAAAAAAAAAAAAATGAAGTCATGTCTTTTGCAACAAAATGAATGCAACTGGAAACCATTATACTTAGTGAAATAAGCCAGTCCCAAAAATACGGATATCATATGTTTTCCCTGATCAGGGGTAACTAATAGAGTACCTAAAATGTAGCATATGGGAATGAAATGGACATTTTGAGATTCCATGATTGGGAATGAGAGAGGGAGGAGGAAGAAGTGTTGCAGCATGGATGGGAGGGTGCAAAGTACCACTATGTTCCTAAATCTATATATATGAAATACATGAAACTTGTCTAACAAATAAAATTTATAAAAAACCACTCAGACTATTGCAGCCTAGATGGATGACTGTCTCTTCACAGAGCATGTTGTCCTTTATCACCCTTGAAAATATCCATAGAAGATAGTCTCTCATCCACTTCTCACAGATAATATACATGTTTTCTTTTCACATACTACTTTAATCCCCACATACTTCTTTATGATAAGTGAAGCAACACAAAGCTGTGCTAAGAAAAGTTAATCATTTCCTTAAGAGCTTCTGCTGCATAGGCATATTTAGGAATCACTGGCATGAAAAAAAACTTTCAAAAAAAATGAAGAATGACTATAGAATGCTTATGTTGAGGGATTCTTTGAGATGGAAGAATCATATATTAGTCTTAAATAATATATAAGATATGGCAGGCAGGATTATCAGAAGAAGCTGAAACTGAGTATCACATCATTAATAGAATTCTGGAGATAATCGTTGAACAATAACAGGAACTAACATTCATTGGACACTTGCCATGTATGTCTGCCTTAATATATGCAACAAGAGAACGGGGACTGATTTTCTACATTTTCAGAATGAAATAGAAAAATTTTAACATAACATGGCACAGTCTTGCCACAAGTGTTTAGCCTTAGCAGAGAGTTTGCTAAAGTGATTCTAAACATCTTAGTGGCAATAGAGATCAGCAAATTCTATTCCACACTGCATTTTTAAGAAGATCAGATGCCATTCTCCAGAGAGTTCTTTTTTTAATGTCTGAAAATGAAGTGACAGAGTCAAAGATAAATCTGGTAACCATATGAAGCCGGAATGTTAGTAGCTAGATTCTGAATTTAGGAAATTAAATTAGGAGATCATTGAAGTCACTTAGACAACTGGAAGAATGAATCAGCCTTAAACTGTGATTAGCAATCAGCAAAAAAGAAGAAAGAAAAATTACCCATGTGGAATTCTTTGGAAGTAGACAGAGAGATACACCCATCAAACAAGCAGCGAGTGTGTTGCTTCACCTCTTGTAGTATCAGATATATTTTTCCAATGAATTAACAAGTTAAATAAGAACATTAACATTTCAAAAGTCAGAAAAGATGCAACAAAGCCTTCAGCCCCACAGAGCTGGCGGATTTATTCACATAAATTTAATTTGGAAATATTTGGTAATTATTTCAAGTTATAGGAAAGAGATGTAATATTAACATGATGGAATACTTCATAAAACTCAAGAAAACTCTGATATTTTATTAACCCAACAGTGCACTAAAATTCCAAATAAATATATAGTAGTGATCAGTATTAGTAATAAAATCTGATTAATTTTATAGTGTATGTTGATTTCAGCAATATTGATTTCGCCTTATTTGTATTAGGCTATTGAAGCTATATATTATATACACTGGTTAATGTTTAAATTGACATATTTATGCCCTTTCTTGTAGTTATGCAATTGGCTTTATTTTTATTATGCCACATTCTCTGTGTGATTTTTTTCACTATTCACTTTATTTTATCCTGTGTTATCCACTGTGGGACCTTAAATTAGTTCTTGCAGTCTAGATGAAAAGGAAGGCAGCTGTGAGCAAAAGCTCCAAGTGTCTGCATTTTTGTCCATGTCATTTTTTGGTATGCTCCTTTGTCAGACTCAGAGCCAACCAGCATTCCCTGAGCACTTACTCTGTGCTTCTGTAACAAGAGCACACTTGGATAGAAATAGCCCTCTCACATCAATATTTTGAAAAGAGATGCTAGAATCTGCCCTCTAGCAAGAACCTTGAAATCAATAGATTTTGAAGGAATGGAGATAGGGACAATAAACCCAGGCTAGATATATGAATCCTGAAAGAAAAATTGAGAATGATGGTTCTTCCACACCAGTTTGCCTGTGTGACAACTATCAAATTCTCTCTCTCTTCTCTCTCTCCCTCTCTCCCTCTCCCTTTCACTCTCTTTCTCTCTCTCTCTCTGTCTCTTTTCTTATTTGATGGCATTGCTATACACTACAAGCTACCAAATATGGTTTTGAAATGAACTTAAAATTTCCTTTACAGAATTGATGAATGTTGTCAGTCATACTTGGATAAAAGAAAGATGTACCTCTGCCTGTGTTTTCTGCTTAGCATAGGTCCAGGTAATCGTCACCAATGTCTCTGTCTCTGCTCTTATGCTTTGTTAGGATAGGTGTAGGTATGTGTGTTTGCCAATTGTTTGTAAATTATTGCTACTGGTGAAAATTTCATTGTATGCTCATTTTTACTACTTGAATTTATTTTTGTAAAAAAATGCTTTGCCAAAAAATTTCTCAGAATCCTCTTTTTCTAGAGTACTTAGAAAACCCAGGGACTTCTCTTTCATGACATGCTAACAATGTCTGCTCCTATAAAAGATTCAGAAAATCTTGAGGGCTTCAAAGAGGCATACTTTTCTTTGTGATCTGGATTAGTTTCATCTTCCTCTTTAATATGAATAGTAGAACATATGAAGACAGGATCCATAAAGCTCTCATTTAAGTGAAAATAAATTGATGAGAAGGGCTAGACAAATGCCAAGTTCATAATTGAAAACAGAGAATAGTATTACTATAGAACATCCCAATAATAGACTTAGCAACACTATATTTGGGATCAGTACTTTATGAACTTTTGTAACATGTCACATTTTAGATTTTATAATGAATTTTCCCCAGTGTTTTTATTGTTCTCATTTTTCCCATTACAGTAAAGAAGAGGGAAGCTAGCTATAAAATAGTATACAGGTTTTCTTTTGGGACTCTTTACATACAAAGAGGAGACAGATGAAACCAAGCCCAATGCACAGCCATGTGTGCCAAGGTTCAGCCAAAATAAAATCTGAAATGATGACTCACCCAAGTGTGCTGAGAGAACTGGCAAGAATTCCTGGGTGCAAGGAAGAAAAAGAGAACACAGACTGCTGGACTGAACAGTAAAAGGCCATGTGAGATTCCCTGACCAGTGATTAATTCCATGATCGTTGCTATGGGAAGGACATCCCTGTTTGCATGTGAAGAGAACAGGCTCCCCATGTGAGAGTAACATGATCTATATGTACATGCTTACTGTTTAATTTTGTTCACTAGCTGTCACCTTACAAAGTTTCAGTGCTCCAACAGGATATTTATTATGGGCCACACCCTCATAGAGGCTTGTGGTAATCCAAGTTCACTTAGGTGGAAGCTGTAAATGAAGATTTAAATCAAGTTTCCTGGCTCCGAATCTCTTTACTGTTTTATATCCATTGAAGCAAACAAATGGTAATGATTTGAGAACTCTCAATTGAATTCTTATGAGCCATAACCTCTGAGAATTGTTTCTTTTCTTTCCTCCTATTTAATTTCCAGCAGTCCATTGTCTTTCCTCCTTTATATGTTCTGTACAGTCTGGGCCATCTCCTCTAGACCTTCATGCAGCCAGCTCTTGTGGAAAATAAACTATGCAGCTACTTCTTTTCTGCCATTTACTAAGCATTTCCTATGTCACACCGGTTGTGTTGAACTTCCAACATTTATTTACCTCATATTCCTCACAACAAAATCTTAAAATTCTAGTGTAGTTACTTTTCTCCCTTCTATATAAGGAAAATAAGTGAGATTAAGCAGTTGGAAAACAGTCACAAAGCAAAGAAATGGTGATGTCTGGATTCAATTCCGTATCTATCTGACTTAAATTTTATACTCTTCTGATTTAAAGTTTATGTTCTTTTTTTAAAAAGATGTATATTAATTTTGAAAGTCAGAGTTACAGAAAGAGGAAGAAAGAGATGGCCATAACAGCTAGTGCTGGGATATGCTGAAGCCAGGAACCAGGAAGTTCATCTGGCTCTTCCACACTGGTGGCAGGAGCCCAAACACTGGAGCCATCTTCTGCTGTTTTTCCCAATACTTTAGCAGAGGATTTCCATATGGAGCAGCCAGGATATGAACCGATGCCCATATGGGGTGCTGGTGTCAGAAGAGGCAGCTGTATCGGCTATGCCATAATGCTGGCCCCTAATGGTTATGTTCTTAATAATTATCTTATTGTTTCTTTCACATATAAATTTGCATTGCACTAACCTGTTGTAGGTAATGTTATAGGTTCTTAAATACATAGACCATCCACAAACCATTATAATTCTCTCAACTACTCTTCTGTGGAATTAATAATGTTAATTTTGTATAATTACTTATTGAACAGCCATCTCTCATTAGCCAACTCTCACTGTTTTATGTTGACAATGACTTTGAGCATATTGTTTGCCTTTGCATCTCAATATTCAAAGCAGTATCTGGCATAGATATCATCTGAACACACATAGTTTAAGAAAAGCTACGTATGAATAAAGACAAAGGATACAAGGAGTTTCTGTTTGGTTCGGTTTTTACTTTTTGCTTCTTTTGTTGATTACCCTACTCCTTTTAGGGACATTCTTACTTTTTCATACTCTCAGCCTTACTTTCTCCAGATACTTTTCATCTACCTCCACCCTTATTTGGAGTCAGTGCATATCAACCAGATATCTCTTCACATGGTTTCCTATTAGATTCAGCCAATGAAAGACATGACCAGAGATGGGAACGTGGTAATGACGTAGGTCAGAATATTAATTCCCCTGTGACTGCCACACTGGCCTACATGTTCCTCAATCAAAGACCACAGATCTAGTCGGCAACATTCCTCCCCCAAGTGCTCCTCTCCACCTGAGTTCCAGATACCAAATATGTCTATTCCCTAGGGCTACCCTAGAGAAACAACATGCTGGCCAACCCATAACATTAGAAATTTATGATCTTGTAGTTCTAGAGGCTAGAGGTCTGAAATAAAGGTATCAGGAAGGCCATGTTCCTTTTAGAAAGATAGGAGAGAATATTTTCTTGCCTAACCTACTTCCATGTTCTTGGTTGGCTTGTAGATGCATCACTCTGAGTGCTGTGTCCATAACCACATGATACTCTCCCTGGCTCTTACCCCCTGTTTCTCTCTGTCTTCATGTCGCCATCTTTTGATCTGGTTATCAGTCATATTGTATTAAGTGCAACCATATTCCAGCATGACTTCATCTTTTTTTAAAAGATTTATTTTATTTATTTTAAAGGCAGAGTTACAGAGAGAGGTGGAGACAGAGAGAGAGGTCTTCCAATCGCTGGTTCACTCCCCAGATGGCTGCAACGGCCAGAGCTGTGCCAATCCAAAGCCAGGAGCCAGGAGTTTCTTCCAGGTCTCCCACGTGGGTGCAGGGGCCCAAGGACTTGGACCATCTTCCACTGCTATCCCAGGCCATAGCAGAGTGCTAGATCAGAAGATGAACAGCCAGGACTAGAACCAGCGCCCATATGGGATGCTAGTGCTTAAGGCCAGGGCTTTAACTCACTGCACCACAGCACTGGCCCCATGACTTCATCTTAATGAATCATATCCTTAGTGATGCTATTTCCAAAGAGTCATGTTCTGTGGTTCTGGAGATTAACTCCTCAACATATCTTTGTTAAATGGCTACAATTTGACTCACAACACAGTTCCTCCACCATGTGACTTTGGAATACAAGAGGAAGGGCTCTTCCAGGCAAACCCTTTCCCATACTGCTTGCCTGCCAGGGGTTTGCATTCCAATTAGCTCCAAACAAGGCTGCTGCTGCCACCACTGTGATGTGTGGAGTCCTTTCCTTGGTGGACAAGAAGTTGCATAGCCTTGCTTCTTCAGGCATGAAAGTGCTATCTGCCATGTACCTGGCTTCACCAGAGGTAGTTGCCATTTTGTTGATGGCCATTAATTCTGTTTATTCTTTTTCATATTCTCTCTTCATTAATCTCTCTTAGTTATTTCTCTTAAGTGTACCCTCTGTTTCCTGACAGGACCCTTGCTATGCTAAACTCATCTTTCCAAAAATTCAGTGTAGTATTTTTGGAATTGGACCAGGTTTGGGATGTCCAAAATATAGAAGTTTAAGTAAAAGCAAAAAATAATAAAAATCTTTAAAAAAAAACTGTATGAATTAGGAGCCAATTAAAGCTCCTAATTGAAAAAGAACTATCGGGCCGGCGCCACGGCTCAATAGGCTAATCCTCCGCCTTGCAGCGCCGGCACACCAGGTTCTAGTCCCGGTCGGGGCGCCGGATTCTGTCCCGGTTGCCCCTCTTCCAGGCCAGCTCTCTGCTGTGGCCTGGGAGTGCAGTGGAGGATGGCCCAGGTGCTTGGGCCCTGCACCCCATGGGAGACCAGGAGAAGCACCTGGCTCCTGCCATCGGATCAGCGCGGTGTGCCGGCTGCAGCACACTGGCTGTGGCAGCCATTGGAGGGTGAACCAACGGCAAAAAGGAAGACCTTTCTCTCTGTCTCTCTCTCTCTCACTGTCCACTCTGCCTGTCAAAAAAAACAAAAAACAAACAAAAAAAACTATTGTTAATATTGAAAGGCAAAATATAGAGCTCTTTTATTTAACCTTTAGAAATAAAAATGATGTGCTGTAGTCATCTGGAAAGCTGGTGACATCATCACAGCAAGTTGTAGCAAAACATTACTTTCCACTGATGTACCTACTCTGCCCTTTAGATATCAGCTGTAATGGAAACTGACAGGAACTGGTAGTAAAGGGTAAAGTCAAAATTTCAAAGCCATTTGTGAATTATAAATAAAGTATAACACTATATATTGAATTGTCACTCCAAATCCCTTGCTCAATGATGATAAAGGGATCTGTATGGGTTTTAAAATTTAATATGACCATCATTCACCAACCGTCAGGTTAGGTCGCTTTAGAAAGTGATTATTTGAATGTAATTCAATGTGCATATCCAGATTTGCACCGTTCCTTAGCCCCCCCCCCCATATTTTTGCTTCTTTTGTCTTTACCTCATATGTGAACACTAGTTTAAAAATTAGAGAAAAGGTATCACTTTCAAGTGCTGAAAATTACCCATTTGAGTTTTGATACCTGCATTATGAACAACACAACTTAGAATTGTGATTTTTAGCTATCCTAAAAGTGCATGTAGATGTGTTCATGTGTACCTATACGTGTGTATGTGTATCGGTGTGTTGCTATATATTTATCACTAGTTATTCTTATAGAAATTTGGTGGTCTGAGCAATATAAAATTGAAGTCTCTATGAGAGTAACCTTGAGAATTTGTGGCATACTTTTCTTATGCAGAGACCAAATTAGTTCATTATTCCTGCATAAGGGTTCACAAATTTTCATTTTACTTTAATGCATTCTTTAGAATAAATAATGTGAATGTATTCTGACTGAAATAATTTCTATCAAAAATATCAGAACATTAGCAAATGAAATAGTCTGTTAATTCACAAAATGTTAAGTCATTTATTTGCCTGTCTTTTCATCAGCCTGCACCCATAAATATGAATACTTCAGGATTTCAGTTTCCACTTTCTTCTTTTTAAGTACAACAAACTGATGTAACATGGTAAAAAGAGAAAAATACTGTAATGTAAAGAGTCTTTGGTTCTAATCCTACTTCTAAGTCAAGTAATTCTGTACCACAGGAGATTTTGTTTTCTTTATGAATAATGTGAATATTATTTAATTTTCTCTTGCTTCTTGTCTGATTCAATCAATATAAGATAAATATAGGGAAAAAACCTATCAAGGTTTATGCCATGGTTTATGCCATCTACTTACTATTATTCTCTTGAAATCTAGTTAAAAATGGCAAAGATGTTTCCCATTAGCCAGTAAGGGTGGTGATATATGTATATAGTCAATGCAAATAAAAAACTGGTTCACATTGTTACTCTTTTTTTTTTTTTTTTATTTGACAGGTAGAGTTATAGACAGTGAGAGAGAGAGAGACAGACAGAAAGGTCTTATTTCCGTTGGTTCACTCCTCAAATGGCCGCAATGGCCACTACACCGATCTGAAGCCAAGAGTCAGGTGCTTCCTCCTGGTCTCCCACGCAGGTGCAGGTGCCCAAGCACCTGGGCCATCCTCCGCTGCCCTCCTAGGCCACAGCAGAGAGCTGGACCGGAAGAGGACCAACTGGAACTAGAACCCAGCGCCCACATGGGATGCTGGCACCACAGGCGGAGGATCAACCTAATGCACCACGGCGTAAGCCCCATGTTGTTATTCTTAATTGTTTCTGCCATTTCATTCTCTAACTTGTTTCAAATTAGAAGGAAGTTTGGAAGATACATAAAATTGCAAGTACATGATAAACTCTTCTTGACAGACAGCTTCTAAAATGACTTCCAGTGATGCTCCGCCTCTGATGTTCATATTCCAATGTACTTATCTTCCTCGACATGTGAACCAAATCCAGTGACTTTATTCTAATAAATGGAATTTGGCAAAAGCAATAAGACACTGCTTCCAACATTAGGCTAGAAAAGACTGTGACCTCCATCTTTGGTCATCCATTCTGTGTTGCTGACTCTTCTTGCTTACTCTGATGGAGTTTGCAGCTATGTTATGAACTACCTAGTGGAGAGGCCAAAGTAACAAAAAACCACATGTAGCATTTGACCAGTGGTCAACAAGGAACCAAAGTCCTTAATTAAACAGCTCACAAAGTACTGAATCCTTTCAATAACCATGTGAATGATCATGGAAGCAGATACTTCCTCAGTTAAGTTTTTGGATGACTATAGCCACAGTTAAAATCTTTATTGTGACTTGTGAGGATGTTAAAGCAGTGGATACAGCTCTGCTTCATTAGAATTATTAAACTAAGAAAACTGAGAATAAATACCGTATCAAACCACTATGATTGGGATAATTTGTTAGGTGATAATAGATAACCAATATGCTTTCCCATGAAGAGTAATTCCCAGTGCAAGAGTAGGGCCAAGATTCTACTTTTTGGGGGAAAGCAGAAGGAGAGTAATGTAAACCTAAGTAATTATTGCAATGGAGAAATGTGTGCTTCTCTTCTCCCAGGAAGCAAAGATTCATAGGCAGAAAAAAAGCCCTGAAAGTGGGAAAAAAGAAGTAAATGAGTTTTATATAGATCCCTAGTTCTCTCTTAAATGTCATCTTGCATCTTGTAGACACTATTTTCTATACCTGGTTACTCATTATAATCCATCCATATTCATCTTATTCTAGTTACTCAAATAGCTGATCAAACAGATCATATCCTTCCTTACAGGAGGCTCTATGTCTTTGGCATTCCCTCTACTTAGAATGCTTCTTCCACTCTACTTCTTAATACCCCATTTTCCTTCCTCGGTTTCTAGCATTAATTACTACCTCTACGAGCACTCTTTCAGAGCAGTTCCATTTTTTTCATCCACGTTCTTTCTTTTTTTTTTAAATAGATTTATTAAAACTTGCTTTTTGTTTTCATTTTTACCCACCTGAATGTGAATGCCAAGCAGTAAGCTCTGTGTCCTTTTTGTTCTCATTTTATTCTCCAATACCTAAGCTGAGCATCTAGGGCAACCTTGTGAATCAGTAAATCTTGGTATTGGATAAACATAGAAAAGTGTGGAAGGAGGAAAGCCAGTTAGTATAGATACATGATCAAAGTCAAGATCAATGTAAGTGTCTGAAGCAATTAAATAGTTAAATCAATACTCAACGGACATGGTATTTTGTACTGAATGTATCTACAAATGTTTGACTATGTCCTCCAAAATTCATGTGTTGGAAACTTAACCCTCAACTCAACTTGGAGATAAGGCCTTTCAATGAGGTTATGAAGATTGTTCTCTTAAATAGATTAACATCCTTATTTCTGAAGAGGGTTCTTTTTGTGGTTGTTATAAGAATGTGTTTGGCCCATGCTCTGTCACCATGTGATGCCTTCTGCTATGTTACAGTGATGTAAGAAGGGCCTCACCTGATAGGACCCCACTGGCTGGGACTTTACAACTTGAAGACTATGCTCCCAGCCAAACAAAGTTTTTAGTATTTATGAATTTCCAGTCATGAATTTTCTGTCACAGCAAATACAAAGCCGATTAGGATGATATCCTAGAATTCATAATTCTTTAAAAACTGACTTGGTTATTAGTCATATGTGAAAAAGTGGGTTTTTTTTTCAATGTTTTCAATTTTTTATGAACATGAAACTAGAAAATTCTAATCCTGGTCCTTAAACAAAATAAATAATAGTTGTCTCATAAAATAATGAATGAGTTGATACATCATTAATCATACTTCAGTAATAGAGTATAACACTTCGGCTTTTAGATTGTCTGGTACTTAACACAACTGGACCATGCATAACTTCATTGGATAATTAACATACCTCTAAAATAAGACAGATGTCTCAAAAACACGAGATCCTCCTAATTCAAGAACACCTCACTACTTAAGTAATATCTCCATCTTATCATTGAATTTAATTTTATCTTTAGAATTTATACTGCATTGTTATTTCTGTACAGTAGCCACCTGAAACCACCTGACAGTGAGTTTTGTGTGAGAACATGTATGACATATCAAAATGTCTCAATTTTCCATTACTCCACATGCCTACTGCCACTTTGACATATGCAGCCCAGTCTAGATCTTGGCTTGACTTTGTGATGTGTTTTGGCCAATAAAATATTAACAGATTTTCTGGAACATGGGCTTAAACTGCCACCAACACCTCCAACATCCCATATGAGTTCTGGTTTGAGTCTCAGCTGTTCCACCCCGATATGTGAGACTGCTTTCAATTACCTGAGAAAGCAGCAGCAGAAAGCCCAAGTGCTTGGGCCCCTGCACCCACATGAGAGACCCTGGCCCAGCTTCATCTGTTCTAGCCATTTGGGGAGTGAACCAGCTGATGGAAGATCTCTCTTTCTTCTGTCCCTGTAACTCTGCTTTTCAAATAAATAAATCTTAAAAGAAAAAGGAAAATAAATGTTAACAGAGATAGCATAAGAAGAGACTTGAAATGCATTTGACTTTGGGTCTTAGGCTCACAGTTAGAACACTTCCACTACCATGAGGGCATGCCAAGGCTGACCTGATGGTCTGCAAAAGACTGCAGTCTCATAAATCTCTAGTTCACAGAAGAAGGTACAGCCCAGGTGACCTGCAGAAATTTGCATGAGTCAAGCAAACAACAGATTTTCCTAGAATATTCAACTGACTCTCCTGGATGCATGAGAAATAAATGCTTAGTTTTGTGTGTAACTAAGGATTTAGAGAGGCAACAGACACAATAACAAGTATGTGTTAAAGGAAGAATCATATACTAGTTTTTTAGTAAAAAGCTGAAGCATCATATCAAATTGTGAGCAGTCAATTTATAGCTCATGAAATCATTCTGTGACATCAGAATTGTGTTCTTTTGGTGTTTGATTCAAAATAGATTAAAGCAATTTTTTTTTTTACTTGACAGATAGAGTTAGACAGTGAGAAAGAGAAAAAGGTCTTCCTTCCATTGGTTCATCCCCCAAATGGCCGCCATGGCTGGAACTACGATGATCAGAAGCCAGGAGCCAGGTGCTTCCTCCTGGTCTCCCACGGGGGTGCAGGGGCCCAAGCACTTGGGCCATCCTCCACTGCCTTCCTGGGCCACAGCGGAGAGCTGGACTGGAAGGGTAGCAAGCAGGACCAGAACCTGGCGCCCATATGGGATGCTAGCACCACAGACAGAGGATTAACCAAGTGAGCCATGGCGCCAGCCCCTAAAGCAATTTTCTTAAGACCTATGTTTTTAGCTTCTGAGATCAGATGAGATCAGGCACGTTCAGGGTGGTATGGCCATAGACTAGACCTATGTTTTTAAAGCACTTACATTTGAAAACTGGTTAGGAAGAAATGATCCTATCACAACCATCTAATTTCTTAAATTAACTAAGATAGCAGGGAAATTATGAAGGCAGCATGGATAAAACAAAAAAAGAGAGAAAAGATATAGATAAAAATTACAATTCTGGAAGGCATTCATTTTGGACTTTAAAATTTCCTTATTTGTAGTTTTAGTTTATAAATTTGTATATTAGCTATTATTTTGAATGATACCTTTAAATATTTGTAGAAGCTTGAGTATAGTAAGAAAACAAAATAAGAACACTTGTGCTGGTGTTTTCTCATTTGCCACCTATTGATATATCTATGAAACAGTACAGATAAACTCAGATAATTTATTCATTTACATGTATATTTATCTATATGATCGGGTTATAAATGACTTTAGGGCAAGGACTTTAACTGTTTGACTTTGGTATTTTTCCTGAAGAATGGCACCTGATTCGTAAGCTGAACACAATAACTGTTGACAAACTAAACAAAATTAGAAGATCTATTGAAACAAATAGTTGTACTCAGAAGTACACAAAATCATGACCTACGCGATTATAATTCAGGTATGTCAATATATTTTAAAATGTGGTCATTGTCATATCTCCTTGAGAACATGAAAGAGTAGGGTAAAGTATTTTATTATCTGAGAATATCACTTTGATGATGACAATTTAATTAAAAATAAATTTTAGTCTAAAACACATATTGATATTTTATCAAAGGGAACGGCATCAAATTATCACATTTTTAAGATAATATTCACAACTTTAAAAGAATAGCAGATAAGCAAAGAGGAATTCTTTTATTCATCTTTTTTTCAGTGTAAAACTAAGCAACACTCATTAACTGTGACATTAGGTGGGTTGGAACTTCATCTCACTTTTCTGTCTCCATAAATCTTATCCTAGTGCTTTTATATGAGTTTAATGAAGTTTTCTTAGATTGATTGATGAATGGATGAATGAATCAACAAATACCTGTTAGTAGAGGAAAATATGAGACTGCTTTCAATTTTAATATCATATCTATCATACACACAAATATAACTAAATTATGTATTATAGAAACTAGTAGCTTCCCTAAGACACAGAACCAAAAAGCTTTCAAAGTCTCCTGATTTTCACTACACTGATTGTTGCCTATTTTAAACTCCTTATTACTTTACCCATAGATTATTTTTGTTTACCTTCATGAATCTGTGCTACGTCTGCAATGAGGCAGGCAATATCCTAGGCATTGAAGGTGCAGGGAGACAGCAACAGGCACAATAGTTATCCTAGTACCATAAACAGAGAAACAGAATGCTATAGCTCTTCTATAAGTTTCCCTAGAATATTTCTTAGGAATCTAGTTCTTTTTCAAGTGAAACCTGAAGGCTTGGGCTTTATATGTGTCCCTCCTAAATGTAGAAATCCCATCCCCCCATATGGTGGCAATAGGAGATGGGGCCTTTAGTAGGTGATTAGGTTCATGAGGTCAATCATCTTGAATAGGATTAGTGCCCTTGTGCATCCTGCTGTAGTAGGTCACAGAGAAAACATAGTTGTCTGTGAATCAGAAAATGAGGCCTTCCTGGACACTGAATCTGCTGCATCTTGATCTTGAGCTTTCCAGTTTCCAGAGTTGTGAGAAATACATTTCTGTGGCTCATAACCTTTAGTCTGTGTATTGAATTATAGCAGCCTCAAGGGCTTGAAATAGGAGGGAGGGAGGAAGGTAGGGAGGAAGGGAGAGAGAGGGAGAGAGAGAGAGAAGCAAATAGATAAAATGGGGAATAAGAAGTTTCCACAAAAAAAAAAAATGATAATAAACTGCTTTAAGCAAAGGTCAAATAGAATGAGTAGAGTGAATCTTAAGGGAGAAGGAAGGACAGCATCATGAGAAATGAACATCTGTTCATTGCCAGGCAGAGTGACATGCATTTTAGATGAAATCTCTTCTTTAATTAATTCAACTGTCCAACAAAAAAATGCTGTATTGTTCTTTCCCATTTTATCATGGAGGAAGACTAATGTTTTGAAGAGCTGTCTTGACCAAGTTATAAAAAACTATTTGAATTCAAGTCATATGATTCAAAATGCTGCTTTCAAAAACCACTTTGAGAGATAATGATACTTTTCAGAGGTTAAAATATTTTAAGAATTTGCTTGCTCCAGTGAGCATTCAGTACTCCTTTCAACAGATGGGTGTAAGAAGAACGATTAAAAACAACAAAAAGATGACTAAGGATAAGCAACCTTCTCAGGTTTATAAACTATTTAAGTCATGAATATTGAGCCCATATATCCCAGTTTCAAAGTTAATGTTACCAATCACTGAAGTATAGGGAAACTTTTGGGCAACATCAAGTCTGGAAATAATAGTAAGAGATTGAATTTGTTGCTGTCAGTCTATAAAGATGATATAAATATCAAAAATTTTATGGAAAATATATATTATGAGGAAAGCTATGAATGTTATAGATTGAACAAAACTGGCTTCCCATATTCATGCAGATGTTAAACTCTGAAGTCTTATTCTTACAGATTGGTGGATTAAGGGTAGATAATTGATCTAATAATGAAATCTGAGTGATAGGTTCCATGTGAGATCTTTAGGTTCATTGAGTCCTTACCTTCAGAACTTATTTCTCACCAGAGGGTTGGTTATTTAAGCTGTCTGTGTCCTAGCTTCTCTTCTGCTTTCTGGATTATCATGTGTTTATTCGTCCACACAAGCTCCATCATAGCCACACTCAATCAGATGCTGGAATGATGGGTCTGACGATTCCTGAACTATGAGTCTCCAAACTGTAAGCTGAAATAAATGTTTTCCTTACCAAGAAGCTTTTCTCAGGCATTTTAGTTAAATTAATGAAAGGTTGACTAATACAAATTTCAAAAATATTTTGCAACAAATTAAAAATTTTAAATGCTGTTTTTCATGAACTTTTTGAAGTTCCCATTGTATGTGTTTGGTTTTGATAATCATTTCAAGAAGATTATACATTGTCTTCTCTAATTCATAAGAAATTGTGAAAATTATTTCCAAAATAGAAAATCTATATAGAGCACCAACTCAAGAGCCAGGAGTAAGCTAAATGGCTTTCATATAATATTTAATCCAAATCACAACAAAGTTGAAGTTGTATGTAGGAGAATCCTATGGATTCTAATATGCTCCTTCAATGTAATATGTTATCTTTAACTGTTATTAATAGGATTACTTGTTATTAACAGTCCAGAAAACTAGAAGATAATGTGAAAGTGAAGGGTGATCTATTTTTCCACTATGAAGAAAACCACATAAATGGATTCCAATCCTTTGGTTGTGATAGCAGTATCATTGCAAAATTATCACCAGCCAGACATCATTTCCTCTTGACCTAAACACAGCTAGAATCTTATATATCTGTTCACCTCTGCCAGTAGTAGCTGACTTGCCAATCTGAACCCTGCCCAACCCAGTTCCTCTGCAACTCCATAGAAAGAAATTTGAACAATGGCATCCTAGTGTGAGAGGCAGAACCTGTTTTATAACACTGGTTTTGATAGTGTTTCTCTTCCCTGTGAAATAACACTGACTTAACCAGATTTATGAAATGAGGGAGATTTTCTAAAGTTTAGACCATCTAATGACCTAAACTTAGAATTTGCTTGGTCAAAATGAAAATTCCTGGTATTATGTTTCAGTATTCTAACACAGAGAGTTTGTGATCTTTCATTGAAAAACATTGACTTCATTACAAAGTTTAAATCTTAATATGACACACGAAGCTCTCCATATTATTACCTCAGTTTATCATTTCAGCATCATTACCCCACCAACCTGTTCCTGAATTCAAGACTTTAATCACACAAAACTTCTCAAATCTTAGTCTTTTCGCTATCTTAAGCTATCTTTTTGCTATCTTAGCTTAAGCTGCTAATACTAGCTAACCTAACTAGAATTTCAAATCAGCTTATTCATATTTCTTGGTGCTTTGCTAGTTGATTTGATTAGTCCCAAGATCTGAAACAAAAAATGTACTCAGTATTGATAAATGGCAGTTATATGCCAGAACCATTTTTATGCATTCTCATCCATGTCTACTTGTTAAATTTCTATAAAACTTAGAAATATATTATTTTCCCATTATACAGATTTTTAAAACCTGAAGCATAGATAGGTAAATGATTTTTTTTTTACCATGGTTAAACAATCAGTAAAGGTAGAAACAGGAATTGAATCCATGTCTGTTGCTTTTCCAAGTCCATTTTCATTCTATTAAGCAAGGCTGCCTTGGTTATTTTTATAGCAAACAAATATTCATAACTAGTTTTAAATTAGCTTAAAATGTATCTTAAAGCTTGCATACACTATTGCCAAAGCATTTCCATCTTTATGTAAAAAGGATGTAATAATGCATATAAATTATCTCACACTCAATAAGAGCTAGTTCCTCTCCCACTTTTCCTCTAGCATCTGTGATATAGTTAATGATGGATGTTTGGTAGGTCGGATGACAGATGGGGGCCAACATGTCTAGTTTCAGATTAAGAATTTAAAATTGGAGATTAAAATCAAATATCTTAAAAGGAGGGATTGGAAATCTTCGAGTCTGGGTGATGCTCTGATTCTCATCAAAATGCAATTTGAAAACAAGTCTTTGCTTTTTAATTAGCACTTCTTTGGGATAGAAATACCATTCATCTAAATGAAGAGTGGAAGATGCTTTCATGGTAATAATGAGATGATTTTTTGGCCATCAGTGTGGCCTCCAAGAGCCATCTGTTCCCAGAGTCAGTAAGCAGCGAGGATTTATGAACTACTCCCAACAAACTCTGTGTGTGTGGCAGGGAAGGGCAAATCCAGCTGCTGCTTATTTTCATCAAACATCTTGATCTGTTCTTCAAACATTGCAAATTTGATGAAACCCAAATACAGTTTGTCAAACATTTTTCTTCTCTAATTGGGAAAACGATTTGAATGTTAAGAGAAATTGCAAAATATAGTTCTGACTCATTCATATTTACATAAACTCACCAATGTGGTAGATCTTATCAGTGTCTTAGATACCCAGGGTCTGCCACAGCAAACAAGTGAAAATATGCACATATTCTCACCTATTAACATGAACACACAAACATATGTTTGTCAAGTTTTACAGAAGTTTGAACTTTGGAAGAACTTTTTCTCTTTACTAAATACATTTATTTTTTATTTTTTTTTTCTGAGTTTTCAAATGTGGCATACATACTTTCCTGATTTTTTTTTTTTTTTTGGTAATTCTATTCTTTTCTTTTTTTTTCTTTTTTTTTTCTTTTTTTTTTAACTTTTATTTAATGAATATAAATTTCCAGTGTACAGCTTATGGGTTACAATGGCTTCCCCCCCCATAACTTCCCTCCCTCCCACAACCCTCCCCTCTCCCGCTCCCTCTCCCCTTCCATTCACATCAAGATTCATTTTCAATTCTCTTTATATAGAGAAGATCAATTTAGTATAAAGATTTCAACAGTTTGCACCCACACAGAAACACAAAGTGAAACATACTGTTTGAGTACTAGTTATAGCATTAAATCAAAATGTACAGTACATTAAGGACAGAGATCCCACATGAGGAGCAAGTGCACAGTGGCTCCTGTTGTTGACCCAACAAAATGACACTCTAGTTTATGGTGCCAGTAACCAATCTAGGCTGTCGTCATGAGTTGCCAAGGCTATGGAAGCCTTCCAAGTTCGCTGACTCTGATCATATTTAGACAAGGTCATAAAAGACAGAGTGAGGATAGTAACCAATGATCCTAAGAGTGGCATTTACCAGGTTTGAACAATTATACAGCATTAAGTGGGGAAGAGGACCATCAGTACACACAGGTTGGGAGTAGAGCCATTGGTGGTAAAGTAGAGGTTATGATTACAAAGGAATGAGGCCCAAGTGTGCTAGACAGGGCCTAGAACAAAGGACAGAGTCATTATTAGAGGAGCTAAGAAAGGTGCTGTCTAAGCTACAATTAAGTTTTCTGATTGAGAGGCAAATAGAACCTGATAGAAGGGGCTTGATAATAATCTGGTGGGCTTTAGGCCTTGTAAGTTAAGAGGCCCAGACCTATCTATCTCTTCACATGGGGTATATCCTAAGGGAGGTGTGAACCTCCTAGGGGAAGGCACCCTGTTGACTTTCATTACTTGGCTGGCCTGGGAGGAGAGCTGGCCAGGTAAAGGCAGGTGGCATCTCTAACAAGAAATTTACAGTTCTGCCTGCAATGTTGCTGACCCTACTTGGCCGTCCCCTCAGCTGCAGTGGTCACTTTGGAAGTTGGGCTGAGTGAAGGGCTTTTCAGCTTAGAGCCAATAAGATCTGTGGCTCTGACCTGGGCATCCTTCGACTCCAGGGCAGGTCCATTTCCAGTGATCCAACTCTTGGCAGAGCTGCCAGGGCTCTTCACAAGCTGACTTCTGCTGAAGCCCAGGCTTACCACATTGAAAGCCACTGCAGTGGACTGGCCTGTTGGGTCTCCTTAAGGGCAGATCACTGTACAGATCAGACATTAATAGGCCTGCCACCCATTGCTTCTGATGCCTAGCTTTCTTTTCCTCCTGGTTTGTGTTAAAGCAGACCAGAGGATGCAAGTCAAGGGAGTGCCCAAGTCCCATCTCTAATCTTCGGTGGCCTGAACTACAAGTCTATAGTCACAGGCATGTTCTGTAGTAGGTTTTCTAAGGTAGACAATGCCCATGAGGAAAATTATATTCTCACTTTAAAACTTTCTTTCCCTTTGGTCTGAAAGGGAGGTTTTTTCTACTTACTGTTTACTTCGCTGATGGCGAAGTGAATCTAGCTATGAGATTATTATTTAAGTTCTTATTTTGGCTATGCTATTACAGAAAAATGTTAGCCATCTCTTTTATAAGGTCTAAAGATTAAATTGTGCATTCTACAGATTCCTTCATAATAGAATTAGTTTCCTACCTTGAAGAGAATAGAGAAATGAAAGAACAAGTTGGGCTTAGAATAGAGAAATGAGGGAGCAAGTCCTAGATCGCTTGCTGACAATAGCAATATTACATGAATACTTAGCAAACCGTTTCAACCATTAGATAACAACTTAAGAAAACATTTACCAGCAGGTCCAATGCCTTCTATAAATTTTAAGAATCATGTATTTGGAAACACCTCTTAAATATCTAACATGGTGTAGTTTGTTTAACCAGTAAACTTAAGCACAACCATCTAAAATGTTTTTAGTTTCTTTCTACCAACAAGTATAAAACATATGATGCAGAGATTCAGGTCACACAAATTAAAATGTATCTTTGATTGATTTTAGCAGCTTAAATTTATGGACAATCTTATCTATAAGCCATTTAAAATAAAACTCTTAATAAAATTTCCCCATGTGGACATGCAATATGTACACACATATAACATAGCATAATAGACCAATATAGCAATTTTAATAATAGCTTTTAAAATCTTTAACTCTTTTTGTCGATTGCCAATTGATTTGAATTGCTTTTTGTTTTTAGTAACCTCAGTTAACCATACTTTCTCTCAGTTGGTACTATTAATACATTATTGGCTTCATCTGTTTACAGAGCCATCCCAAAGTACTGAATACAATAGAAGTGGTTGGAAAAAGTCCATAGGAACCTATAGGAGGACAGCTAAACACAGAACCAACAATACTTTAGTTTTATGAGCAGCAAATCATATATAACTATGGATGACAAAAGACTTTAAGTCGCCATGTTTAAAATTATAAACTCATCAACCAACAAGAGGCACTTGCTTACTTCACAGTATTTTTTTTTTTTTTTTTTTTTTGACAGGCAGAGTGGATAGTGAGGGAGAGAGATAGAGAGAAAGGTCTTCCTTTTTGCCGTTGGTTCACCCTCCAATAGCCGCTACAGCCAGCGCATCGTGCTGATCCGAAGCCAGGAGCCAGGTGCTTCTCCTGGTCTCCCTTGCGGGTGCAGGGCCCAAGGACTTGGGCCATCTTCCACTGCCTTCCCGGGCCATAGCAGAAAGTTGGCCTGGAAGAGGGGCAACCGGGACAGAATCCGGCTCCCCAACCGGGACTAGAACCCGGTGTGCCGGCGCCGCAAGGCGGAGGATTAGCCTGTTAAGCCACGGCGCCGGCCTACTTCACAGTATTTTTGAACACACCTGTAGGATTTTACAAGTATTTAACCCTTTAGGCCTCTGGGGCTTTCTTATTAAGATAACTATCATGTCTAGTAACACAAAATCATTAGACTTTTTAATTCTCAAACATTTGTATTAATAGCATTTTCCATTATAGAAACTTAAAAAGTTTGGTACCACATCACATCTTGACAGTACTTCTAATATAATCCAAATAGCCTGATTAGTTGGTGTCTCTATAAGATGAGAGACATAGGTCCTTCGATTTTTTCAGTTGGGCCCAAACTGGAAAAACCAAAGTCCAAGATTTGCTGGAAATTTTAGAGTCCAGATAGTTTGAAACTTTGATTTTTTGAATGCCTGTCAAGAATGCCAAGAAGGCTCAAAATCCAAAATATCTGTTTGAAAGCCCCCAGCTCCTGGCTTCAGCTTGGTACAGCTCCAGCTACTGCAGCCATTTGGGAAGTGAACCAGCACATGGACAATCACTCTCTCTCTGTGTCTCTCCCCTTCTCTTTCTTTCTGTAACTCATACTAAATAAATAATTAAAATATATATATATATATATATATATATAAAATATTTTGAAGAATGGCTCTTTTTCTTAAGGCTTTGGGTAAGTCACTCAGTGTCTGTGAATCTTAGTTCAGTGACTGGTGACTCATAAGAGTCTTTCTGAAATGATAGGAACTGCGAGGATTCTTCTTAAGGCTTTGGGTAAGTCACTCAGTGTCCATGAACCTTAGTTCAGTTCTTATTTATCTCTACTTATTTTATTTCTATTATTCTATTTCTTTATATATATATAATATAATATATGTAATTATACAATTATATACTATATTATATATAACATAATTATACATATATAATTATGTAATATAGAATAATATATCATATATTATATAATAGATAATATATTATGTATAATATATAATATACTATAATATATATATATATATATATTTGACAGAGTTAGACAGTGAGAGAGAAGGACAGAGAGAAAGGTCTTCCTTTTTTTTGTTGGTTCACTCCCCAATGGCCGCTACAGCTGGCACTGCGCCAATCCGAAACCAGGAGCCAGGTGCTTCTTCCTGGTCTCTCATGCGGGTTCAGGGGCGCAAGCACTTGGGCCATCCTCCACTGCACTCCCGGGCCACAGCAGTGAGCTGTACTGGAAGAGGAGCAACCGGGACTAGAACCTGGTGTCCATATGGGGTGCCGGCGCCGCAGGCAGAGGATTAGCCAAGTGAGCCACAGCGCTGGCCTTCTATTATTCTATTTCTTACCAATTAACATCCCCTACTGCCACCAAGAAGCAACTACTGGCCTGGTTTCTATTATGTGAGGCTAGATTAATTTTCCTGTTCTTAAAATGCTAAGATGTCATATTATAAGTATAATTTTATGTCTCATTTCTCTTGCTTACAGTTATGTTTTTGAGATGTATCCATATATTGTGCTTTGTTTTCTTGCTTCTGTTATCAAAACATAACAACTAATTTTTCATTAACCTGTTGATAAGGATTTGGAATATTTCTTGTTGTCAGATAAGGCTGTTCAGTTGTCAAAATGTGT
Source organism: Lepus europaeus (assembly GCF_033115175.1). Taxonomy (NCBI): domain Eukaryota; kingdom Metazoa; phylum Chordata; class Mammalia; order Lagomorpha; family Leporidae; genus Lepus; species Lepus europaeus. The sequence continues at coordinate 49,199,833 of NC_084845.1, forward strand.
TTAATTCTGGAAATTGGAATGCTAGACCATAGTATAGTAATGTGAAATGTGTAAGAGTCTCTGTTATTTACAAAATTGTCAGAACTTTCGTTTTTAAATCTTTCCATTTTTCTCTTAATAGGACTTTTAAACTATATCATTTTAAAATATGTTTTTATTTAGCTTGTTTAGGATTTGCACCTGGGAATATAAAATGCACATTCAAGTTATCCCAGTTATCATATCAGTAAAATATGAGATATATTGTAGTATTTCATGCATTAAGTTAATGAATTGTCAGTATTCTTCTATTTACTTTGTCTCAGCTTTTGTGCTATTATTGCCCATTTATTTCCTTCTACATATCCGATAAATTCCAAAATAATATTACATGATTTTTGCGTTAAATGATTAACTATATTTAGAACAAAATAAGAAAAAGGAAATCATCGTCTTTATTAATCTACACACTTGCGATATCCATTCTTCTACATTTCTTTCCAAAGAGATTGGTCTTACATCTGGGATAAATTCCAAGTGTGAAGAACTTGCTGTTTCATTTCTATTTGTCAAAGTCTATGGATGACTCATCTCTCTTTCTGGAACTGATTTCATTGAGTTCTTTGAATCTACTTATAGCTTTGTAGGGATATATGGTTTTCAGTTTTTATTTGTTTCTTGATAAGATTAAGGGAGATATGAACTTTTGTGATTTCCAATAAACTAACTGAACACTTAATGCTTTCCAAGTTATAAGATTTTTAAATTCTTGTGTGTACTGAAGTGAAATATGGTACCAGAAATAATTTGGAGGAAAAGAAAAATTTAGTACACATAAATTCTCAAAGTAGATATGAAAAGTTTTGTTAATAGGGTGAAGAAAAAGTATAAATAAGGAGGAAAGTGAATGAGAAGGTAACAATATATAGCTTGAAGGATATATGAGATGTGAGAAGCTTATTTTCATATGTGAAGGTTAGTGTGGTGACTTCTACTTGGATGGTAATATTCAATATGAACATAAATATACACATATATATGAAGGTACTACATATACGCATATATATACATATACATATTATGTGTATATAATACCTTATACATATGTGTATGTTATATCTTCATCAACTGCTAAAGTAGCCATAAATATTATAGAAAAATAAAAATGTATTTTTCAAAATATTTGTGTAATCTTTCAAATGGCTGGGAAAAAGAAAAAAGAGAAAAAGCTAAAAGAACAGACAGGCACAAATAAACTAAGTCAGACTTCAGCCCTAAACTACCAATAGCTTAAATTAAATGTAAGTCATATAAATGTATGAAGAAGGGAGGGGGTGTTCTGGGCCTCAGTGGGAATGAAAGTAACATGGTAAACCAGAGGGAGAAGGAATGGAGTGGAAGGTTTTACCTGATTTTAGTTTTGAAAAAAAAATTGCTTATGATTCAGGCAGCAGTGAGGAAGAAAAGTGATGGGACCAATATGGACTTGCAGAATTGAATAATAAGTAAAAAATCATCACTGACACCAATTTTATTAGCTTGATACTTCAAGAACACTGATTGCATACAAACACAAGAGGACTCTTTTTCAATTAGGAGGAGGAAAAATAACATCCTTAGCAGCAACAAATTCTAATGTAAGTGAAAATTTAAATTGACTTTAGATTTACTTAATTCAAGTCAATATGTCTTAACTTATACCCTCCAGGATAACTTTTCTTCTAATAAGTATATGATTTTGGAGCTGATAATTTCATATATCTCTTCTTCTATTGTTTAATAGACTTTTCTTGAAAAATTGAATCATTTTATGTTTGTGTTATGATTTAATGAAATAGAGTACTCCTCTATTTTCTTTCTGTTCAGAGCATGGTTTGTGGAATGCACCATTAAACTTCCTTAGGTATTTGTAAGACTTGCAAATCCCATCCCATATTTGATGAAGGTTCCTCTGCATATTAACGTTTGAGAAAAACATGTCTAATTGATTACAAGAGAAAGACATTAAATCCAGTCAACTCAAGGGTTTTTTTTTTCTTAAGATTTTGTTTTTTAAATTGAAATGTCAACTTTATTTATGTTTATTTGAAAGACAAAGAGACAGAAAAAGAGAGACAAACACAGAGAGGATTCTTCCTTCTGCTGGTTTACACCTGAAATTCCCCCAACAGCTGAGGCTGGACTAAGCAGAAACCAGGATCCCAGAATGAGTTCCCACCTGAGTGGATATCCACCTGGGATACCTGGTGGATCCTGGGATACCTGGGTATCCCACCTGAGTGACAGGGACCCAAATACTTGAACCTGCTGCCTTCCAGTGCATGCATTAGCAGGAAGCTGAAATAAGAAACAGAGCAGGGGGTTGAATACTGGCACTCCCATATGGGAGGTGGGAATCTCAAGCTCTGTCCTAACCACTGCACTAAACAATTGTCATTCTACTCTGGATTTTTGTTACTTTTTCTTTGACAGAATCTGTTGTTCTTTTCTTCAAAAATACAGCAATTCAGAAATTGAAGCCTAAGAATTTACACATTAATGGAAATTTACTCTCTGTACTCATATCAATTGGAGATAAATTTCATTTCTATTTATTTCCTGTTATTTACATTCAAATTTTCAGGTAAGGTTTTAAGATGTCTATGTCCCATCACTCTCTCATTTGATGAAAATGAATATTAGTTATATATTTCTGAATTCATATTTTGGCAGGTTATTTTTCATTACTTATTTATTTTTTCTTCCTAGTGATTTAATTTTATTTTGTGCCCTGTACTTGATATGGGATAGCTAGATTAGGGCCATGAACTGTAAGTTACCCCCCACACATGTAATCATATCTGCCTACTGGTCAATCAAACTGCCCCCTGCCCATGTAACCACTCCCCTTCTGATGGAGGAACAGGCTCTCTGGATAGAGGAAGAGAGAAAAGTGCTAAGTGCTACTCTCTACTTCTGGTCCCCCTTTCCTGGTCCATTCCCCAACTATGCCAGTGTGTGTGTGTGCGTGTTTCCTCACCTTTAAATAAGCTTTACCACTCTGTGCATGCTGTATGTGCCTGTAGTTAGAACACATCTCTAAGTAGAAGGCAATGACCTGGAATAAAAAATTAGACCTCGTCTCCCTCACTTCATACTGAGTCTGTCTTCTGTTGACCTCAAAATGAAAACCAGGTATACACCATGTGGGACTAAACCCACTGAAGAGCTTGTTACTTTATTGACTGAATGAAGTCACTGTTTTTTGTATAAAGTGTATAAAGTTATGAAAAATAACTCTCCTTTTTGCCAAAGCAAACTGCCAGCAGACATCTCTGTTATTCCCTTAAATTCCTTCTGTAATTCAAGTGCAAGCAAACTGTGCATTAACACATGTTGTCCTTAATGCCTTTTAGTAGATTCTTGGCCATTTTGCCAGGTCTTTGACAAAATGCAAGATGTATTTTTTGGTTCAGTGGGGCATCTTCTTTCTGTCTTTCATTTTTTTTCCAGAAAGATTTCACTCTTCTTGAGGACTTCAGCTGTAACCTTGATTGAGGCATTCATTTTACAGCTGGGGCAAGCTTTCTCTGAAATGCAGCTGGAATAGGCATTTCAAAGGCCCACATTGTTACACAAATGCTTCTACTCTCCATGTTGGAGGCAGAAACCCAGCCAAGCACCCAGACACACAAGCTGACAGAGAGTAAGAGAATACATTTCCCAAGACTATCATGGCTTTTTAGGTCTAACTTTCATTGGGAAAAATACAGTAAAACATATGGGACAACATAATCACTGGAAGTTATAAATTGTCTTCTTAAAAGGGTTATTCATATTTCTTTGACTCACTATTGTAAGGTGTCCGGCGCATGACAAATCTTCCCAGGCAGACGAATCAATTAATTCACAGGCTTTTATTGGGTTCCGCTCCCGGGTGAGGTTCCCCAGTCCCAACAGAGCGGGGTCTGATCCTCATTGGTTGACCTTTAGGCACCCACAGGGACCTTGACAAGGACTTTCTTCCCCGGAAGTAGGCCTCTCCATTCCCGGAAGTGTAGGCCTTCCTTCCATGCGGATCCCAAAGCTACCAACTATGGTTACACTCAAAGATACACAAGAAATTGCCTAGTAGAGATTCCAATGGAACGATATAGGTAAACTCCATGACTGGTTTGCTACAGCCATTTTCCAAAATGGAAACTTTGGGTTATCCTACTTGTCATTCTCTTTAAGTATTAAAAGCATATCACTGCTTTCACATGCAAATTTAGTGTTCCCCAGGCAACTTGGATGTTTTTCTTCTCACATATTTATCCTGTGGAGAAGACTTAGATGGTTGCCAAATATACAACATAATAAGAGAGTGGCTTGTGTCTCATTACAAGGGTTAGGTTTGATGCTCAATAAATATGACTTAAACATTTAATGAATACTTAAGCAAACATTCAGTGGACATATTTCTACTTCAGTTCATATAGGTCAATATCTAGTGACATTTTAGATTTGGTCAACTCTAACTACAAGATTGAACACCATTACTTTGACTCTGAATTAAGTCCATCCAACATGGACCCTTGGCAACTTGTCTTCCAAGAGATACACTGACCTGAACTATCATCCTTCATCTTTTGGAATTAGATTCATACAGGGAAAGATGAAACATAAGCCTATATTAAAATACTAAAAAATAATGTACCAAGTCATATTTCACACTAAGCCTAGTATATTTTAAACCATATCTTCTTTATCCCAGAGGATTTGAATAAATTGAGCATACTTAAATTATATGTGACTGTTAGAGAAACAGAATGATTACCAATTGTTATCCTCAGTGCTATAGACCTACTTATTTGTTACTTCTATATGTAAGAAGTATCTTATCTGCCATTATTTAAGTTAGTTCAGAAGACTTTCCCCACCTTATCTCCCTAATCAGCATAGCATTGGCAGGACTTTATTGCTTCTCAAATCACAGTTCTCAACTTCTGATAGCATTTTGTTTTGCTTACTGATTGTTCCCATGGTGACATTCTGAATAAAAGAATAATGTCCTTGATCAGAAGACCCTGGTTTTCATTTTAGGAGGTTAGGTTAATGGTGTTGTACACTAGATGTGAAGCCATTTCATTTTAGAGACACAGCTTGACTTTCACTCCAAAATTTGACTATGAATACAGTTTCTTTGAAATACATTTGATCATTTTTACCTGAATATTCTGCCTACTTCCTTCCTATTTGAAGAGTCTGACATCACACTTTTTGAATAGTTGGATGTTCTTCTCTTTTCTTGTCTAACTTGTTTTAGTGAAGCATCCAAACAGGGATAAGAACATCTTTTCACTCGCCTGCCTTATTTTAAGAAATAGTAAGAAACAGAAATAAGAGTCAGGCTGGGAATTAGAATGTTTTTAAAATACCAGAATTGGGATAGGTATTTACATGATGTGGTATTTATATGATTAGCACCTCTTATCAGGGTGCTTGCATTCAAGTCCCAGCTCCACTTCCTGTTTACGTTTCCTGCTAATGCACAACCTGGGAGACAGCAGACCATGGATCCACTATTTGAATCTTTGCCAACCACATGGGAGACCTGGTTTAGTTCTGGGTTCCTGGTTCTGGTATGGCCCAGTTGAAGCTGTTGGGGACACTGGGAAAGTGAATCAGCAATGGAAGATGTCTCTCTCTCTCCCTCTCTATCAGTGTCTGTCTCTCACCAGTGTGTTTCTAGCTTTCAAATAAATAAATGTTACAATTTTGATAAAATGATTAGCAGCATCACTGATGTCCTCTTCTGCAAGATTCACATTAAGGGATATTGATGATATTCCCATCAATAAGTCATCTCTATTTTAGATTTTTGAAAATTATGTTAAGCAGTATTGAAAAAAATATTTAAAAAGTCAAAGCAGAAAAAAAGAGAGGAAAGATGAGGGAGGGACAGTTGCAGAAGGAGAAATGAGGGAAAGAGAGAAGGAAAGGGGAAGTAAAGAAGATAAGGAAGAAGAAAAAAAGGAAGAAAAGAAGTAAAAGAGGGATAGAAAGAGGGAGATAGAAATGTCTTCTGATTTTCCGTCATCTAAAAGTAACCATATTAACACTAAGCCTTCTTGAAACCTCATAGAAATGGGAAACTCAGCTTTAAAGAATAATTTTGTTTTATATTTCAGAATCTGATTGCTTTTTGTAAGGCCTACCTCTGCATTTTGTAGCTCTCACCAACACAGCATGTCTCATATTTTAGTCACTTCTGATATTTAAGAGAGATAATCATACTCCTGCTGCTGCTTCTTTCCTCTCAAGTGAACTATGACATTTGTCTTTTAACTTTCTATAGTGTTCAAATTTGTACGTTTGTTGCCTTTCCAATCCTAGAATTATTTGATTCTAACAAATGAGTTTTTAAAAGGAGGATAAAAGATGAACAATGCTACTTCCATCCTAAGAGATATAAACATAGTGGCTAACAACAGGAATGGGTAATTCAGTTTTCCCGAGGGTTCAAAATAGTAATTTTCGGGGACGAGCATTGTAATACAGCATTGTGCAGTGAGTTAAGCTGCCACTTATGATGTTTACATCACTTATCAGAGTGTCAGTTCAAGTCATGGCTGCTCCATATCTGATTCAACTTCCTGCTAATATGCATTGGAAAGTAGTAATGATGGCCCTGCCACCCACATGTGAGTCCTGGATGGAGCTCCTGGCTCCTGGCTTTGGCCTGGCCCAGCTCTGGATGTTGAGGACATTTAGAGAGTGACCAACAGAAGTAAGATCTCTCTCTCTCTTTTTCTCTCTCTGTAGCCCTGCTTTTCAAATAAATAAATAAATACAAACAATGATTTCCAGGCTGATGTCCATATATGTCAATTTGGAACTAAATTTTTAAAATGTTAGTAATTATATACATAGATAACTATTGATGGCTATTATAGAACTTTAAGAGAGCTTTTCCATCTTCTGTATCTCTATATCTTCTATATCTTCCAGCTGTAAATTACCAATAATGTTAGTAATCCAATGCTCAGAATGTCAGGAGGATTTGCAAAGTTTATATAGCAACCCCTGAAGGACCAGAGGTTCAAGTTAAATCAAGTAAACATAAATATGACATCAATAAATATTCACCAAATGGTGAACACCACAGTAAAACATTTCACATATGTGATCTCATTTCAGATTTGTAACATATCATGAATCAGTACAGGTTCAAAATGGAGACCTTCAACACACTTATTATGATCATTGTACTTGGTAATAGCAATCAAGCACTCCAAAGAATGTCTGAACTCTAAATGTCATACTTGAAAAAACTTTGGGACTTGAATGCCAGTTCAATGCTGTTGGGCATCTCTCTCAAGATTTTGTTCTGACTTGAAGAAACAGGGCTTCAGAGAATCAAACAATCATTGGTACCCAATATTGATACTTGCTTTTTGCTAAAATGTACCACAACCATACTAATGAAAGCATTACATAAATTCTATATTATTTTTCTTAAATCCACATAGCACTTTAAGTAATGAAGATCTATGTATTCAATGGGACTTTCATAATAATTTTAAAATTGTATGAATCATAAGAGTACTATATAGTAGTTCATCTTGTATTTAAAAATACAACTCAAAAAAGTTTTATTGTCAGGCTTCATACTACTTAAAACCATTTGTATTCATTCCATCATTCTGATTTCTTCTAAATCCTATTTCTATACAATCCCCTAATCTTTTCTTGTTTGAAATATGTGATCCCAGATAAAACAGGCATATCATTAAAATTATAATTGTGTGTGATTACATATAAATTTAAATGCCATAACTTGGGAACCAGAGTTTGAAAAGAAGTCAGGAAATCCAGGGTTCTAGAAATTTAACTGTGCCATCAAAAATAAAAGGAGGCTGGAACAATGATAAAGATGCTCTGTTGTGCACTGGAAATTTTACTGGACTGGTGCACAGAAGATAGGCCCTGCCAATAACGAAGGTGTTCTCATCTCTGAGATTCACTCATCCCAGCCTTCAAGCTAATAACTTTGATGAAGGCAGTGGTTCTTGAAAACGCTCAGGACAGCAGAATAATCAGAGACTTGTTAAAAAGTTGTTTTCTCGTCACACTTTTCAGAATAGTAGAGAAGATGGTGTGCATTATATGTAGGTAAGTATGGAGGTTGGCAAGCACTTTTTTTTTTTTTTTTTGTAACCTCTCTAGGCAATTCTGATAGGGCTTGTCTTTCAGAACAGATTATATATGAACTCCCAGTTGTAAGATTGTTTTATCCTTCAAGATCATTGTTTTCTGTGAATCGGAAGATGTTGTATTGTGGTAAAGATAATTTCAGGGCTCAGTTATATACTCTGCAGCAAATATATTATAGCCTGTTGAAGAGAAAAATGCAAGTTGGTGTGATCTGACAAGGAGGGAGAGGTCCTAGCTCTCCTGATGAAGCATACTATGTGATTGTCAGCACCCTCTTCTTCCTTCAGGTGTGGTACTTGTTTTGGAGCAGAAAATTAATATTCATATCTTTCAAATTTGCTTCTTCCTAAGCTTTCTTCCTAAGCTTTGTTTTTTATTAAGTAATGTATTTTGAATAAGAGAAATATTTCACTATGCAACAGAATCTGAGAGTGTTCCAAGGATGGAATTAAAATCTGTCCTGCAGGGAATGGCAACAGGCCCACTGGTGCTCACACTGACCATTGAAATCTTGATGGTCATCTATTTGGCCAACTGCCTTGCACAACATTTTGTTGCAAGATTTGAATATTCAGTGTAATTGTTGATTTTATTGGCTTTCTCGTTTTAGCATACAGTATGAGAGAGTCACTTCAGTGAGGATATATGAGTGGAAATTATTTAGTTCTGTTATTTAACAAGTATCTTGGGATCTGTTATCTGTCTTCATGCTGACATTGGTAATTGTATAATGAATAGGAAAAAACAGTTTCCTCTCTCTATGGATCTTATACTTGAAATAATCATGGCAATAATAATCAAAAAAATAGATATTACTGTGCATATACTAGAAAGTATACTAACAAAAAGCTCACTGTAGTCTCACAAAATCTAAAATAAGATATACTCAAATTGTACAGCATATTAACATACATATGCTCAGTAAATGACTACTGAAGTCAAGAAAATTAATATATACATCACCTCGTAGTTACTTTTATATGTGTGTGTATTGGGGGGTGGAGGTTAAAGGCACCTAATTCTGATTCTGTTGCCAAATTTCCGGGATATAATGATGAATGATTAACTTTAGCCCCCTTTCTGTACAATAAAATCTAGATTATTCATGCTACATAAGTGCAACTTTGCATCTGCTGACTTAAACTGTTCCATTTCCACCTCCCTCCCAAACTATGTTAACAACTGTTTTACTCTCTGTTTTCATGCAGTTGATGTTAAGGAAAAAAAAAAAAAAAGATTTCCATGGCAACAGGTGCTTGTTACAGTGGTTAAGATACCACTTGAGAAATTTGCATCCCATAGTTCTCCAGGTAGACTTCTGGCTTTGCTTCCAATTCCATATTTCTGTTAATCCACACCCCCGGATACAGCAAGTGACACTCTATCTAGGTCTCCCATGTTCAAATAAGACAGACCTGAGCTATAATCAATCAGGCTATTTCTTATCTCACTTCCAGTTCCTGTATGTCACTTTTTTTTCTCTGGCTATAAATATAGTCTGTCCAAAGGTAGAACTATTTTGAATCTGTGAAGTTCCAGGAGGGGTTCCACACTCAGAAAGCCTTCCACTCAGCAATATTCCACAAAAGATATGGGGATGGAGAAAGAGAGCCAACACCCAACATCCATAAGAACTCCAGACTGAATGCAGTTTGAGCTTTCAACCCTTTCCTGAGATGCCCATCTGGCCTATCAGGTATACTTCCTTCCTTATACTTGCTCCCTTGCTTACTACTACTCTCTCTCCCCCTGTCTGAATTCTTTCTTGCCCAAAGACAAGAACCTCAAGCAACCTATCCCTGGTAACAAAGATGGATTACAGTTTGATATGGACAGAGAAACCTTTAAACCAAACTTGAAATACATACAGAGTGAGCATTAGCTCAACCTTAACAATACCAACAACATGAAACAATGGATTCCTTTCAACTGCAAATGCTGATGAGCTCCTTAGTAGTGAGATCTGGAACTGGAACCATTCCATGGATGAGGTTAGTAACCCTGGGAAATTCTATCATTTAACTCTACTTTCTCATTTCTAATCTCCGAAAGATGCTTTTCTGAAGCAGGTGTTAAGGTGAGTCTCCAATTAAATTGAAGAAAGAAATAATTTGTATGAGCAACCTCTGTTCTTGTGCCTTGTTTGGTTTAGTAAATCTTGGGTATAATCTCAAGTGATGTTGGTTTGTTTGTTTCTTTCTATAATGTTCTTATGTTTTTTTTAGAGAAACTTTGAGAAATAAAGTACTTAATACCTTAGGGGAAAGTGCACTATTAATTATTTATTCATTATATAAGGTTATGATTGGGTTTGAAATGCAATCTTGACCTCCAAGGTAACACTTAACATCTTCCTCACCTGCAATTTGAAGTGTGGAGGCTAAGGAAGTTTGAAAGTTTAAATTTGGGGCTCAGGCAAGTATTTGCAGAAAAAGAAGAAAAAGCCAGGGGGCTAGGACAGTTAGCAGGGGTGAGTAAATTAACATTTATTTAGCACTAAGCACTTTTTTTCTCATTTAAATCTCACAGTGAGGCAAAGAGATAAGCATCATTAGCATTCATTTTACATTTAAGCAAACCAGAGCTCAAAGAGGTTAAGGAACTTGCTCCAAGTGACACAGCTTGTAAGCTTGTAGCAAGTTAAGATTCAAGGCTCTCCTTTCGCTGAAAACCTAGCATATGTATAATTTTATATCTGGGCTAGAACTGTTTACATATTCTTCAGCTTTAGCTTGCTACCTTGTATTGCAAACTCTTTAAATATTAATTCTCTTAGAAAACCAAACATACTGTCTTTTACTCAGTAAGCAATCAATAACCATGAGTTACATAGTAATGCTCCTAAATGTAGTAGAAAGGAATTCTGGGTCATCATTCATTCTTTTTTTTTAAAAAAAAAATATTTATTTATTTGACTGGTAGAGTTAATAGACAGTGAGAGAGGGAGAGAAAGGTCTTCCTTCCGTAGGTTCACTCCACAAATGGCTGAAATGGCCAGAGCTGCGCCAATCCGAACCCAGGAGCCAGGAGTTTCTTCTGGGCCTCCCATGCAGGTGCAGGGGCCCAAGGACTTGGGCCATCTTCTACTACTTTCCCAGGCCACAGCAGAGAGCTGGATTGGAAGAGGAGCAGCATTTCAGGCATGGAAAGCCAAGGTACTAAGGCAAATTTTTTTTTTTCCTACATGAAGGATCTAGGTTAATGAGACCCCAGGGGAAAGAAAGGACCATCAAAGAAGGATGTACTTTTCTCTGAAGGGAGAAGAGAACTTCCACTTTGCCTATGGCCTGTCTAAATACTGATGGAGATTGTGGACTCAAAAGGCTTCCATAGCCTAGGTAACTCATGGCAAGAGCCTCAGGTGATCATTAATGTCATACATAAGAGTGCTAAGTGTTAAATTAACAGCAGGAGTCACTGTGCACTTACTCCCCATGCAGGACCTCTGTCCTAAATGAGTCATACTATGAGATTTAACTGTAAAACTTGTTCTCAAACATTTTTAAAACATATTTTTTGTGTGTGTGTGTGTGCAAATAGTTGAAATCTTTACTTAGTAAAGAGTTGGTCTTCTATGTGTAAAGTTAATTGAAAATGAATTTTTTTAAAAAAAATTCATACTCTTTTAAAAAATACTTTTTATTTATTTGAAAGACTGAGTTACAGAGAGGTAGAGATAGAGAGAGGGAGACAGAGAGAGAGCAAAACAGAGAGAGAGGTCTTCCATCGCTGGTTCACTCCCCAGATAGCTGCAACTGCCAGAGCTGAGCTGATCTGGAGTCAGGATCCAGGAGCTTTTCCATGTCTCCCAGGTGAGTGCAGGACCCAAGGTACTTCTGCTGCTTTCCCAGGCCATAGCAGAGACTTGGATTGGAGGAGGAGTAGACGGGACTAGAACTGGCACCCATATGGGATGTGGGGGATTTAGGCCAGGGCTTTAACCTGCTGTGCCACAGTGCTGGCCCCAAAAATTAATCTTAATGGAGAATGGGAGTGGGGATGGCAGAGGGAGTAGGGGTTGGAGAGCAGATATGGTGGGAAGAATCACTGTATTCCTAAAGATGTACTCATGAAATTTATACTCATTAAATAAAAGGTTTCTAAAAAAAAAAAAAAAAAGATATGCTATCAACATAGCCAATTAAAAGGAATATGATGACTTCAAATGTGCACACTGGCTTTAAGATAAATAATAATTATAGAGACATTAAAATATCAGTTAACTACTCAAAGTTAAAAAATAGTGCGAGTTGAGACTTTATTCTCACAAGACTAGAGATTCAAGTATGACATTATTTTATTAAAAATATACTATCAACTTGTCCAATTTTGAGAATAGGAAAGCAATAGGATACCTTTAAATGTACACAGTGACTTTAAAATTATAGAAACAGTAAAATGTGAAGTCTTGTCAATTGTAAATCTGAGAAAATGTTAAAATGAAACACATAAGAGTTGTGAGATAGTTAACTGTTTCACTTTTCAAAAGTTTCACTTTTGAAAAAATTTTTTGCAGACATTATTACTTAATAGCACTAAGCATGTATTAAGATATTAAAGAGTTACAACATGTAATTCTCACAAAAATATAAAATATAACTAATACTATGCCACGGTCTCCTAGGTGTCATTTTTGAGATTTATTGAAAAATGTGATGGGGTTCAGGATCAATGATCTCCGCTATTATGTAATAAAAAAATCAATAAACATAATGATTCCTAAATAGCTGGGATTTCTCTCAGGGTTATGGAAGTACTTATCCAAGAAAAGTCCCTGATGTATAGTTTTGCAGTAAACCTCTTTTTGTCACTAAAATGGTTCAATGGTGTAGGCAGTTAGGTGTGGTAGTTAAGAAATGACGTGGGACACCTGTATTCCATATTGGATGGCCTGAGTTTGAATCCTGTGTTTGAGTTCCATTTCTGCTTAGAGTGCAGCTTCCTGCTAATACACATCTTAGGAAGCAGCAGGTGTTTATTCAATTGCTTGCCACTAATGTGGGAGTTCTGTGCCCCTGTATTCTGCCAGGCCCTGACCTAAATTTTGTAGGCATATGGAGAGTGATCAAGTCGATCTTTATCTCTGTCCCCTCCTCCTCTGCATGTCTGTCTGTCCATCTCTCTGTCTGCCTTTCAAATAAAAAAGCACATTTTTAAAAATTACAAAATAAAATAAGTAATTGAGGAACTCATTATAGACTAGATGTAACTCTTGATTGAGACTAAACTCCATGCCCCAACTTAAGAGCCAAATTCAGTTCTGAGAGGAGGTTAGGGAACATGCTGCTGTTACCTTTAACATTGCGAATAACAGTTGAGGTAGTCAGGATTGAATAGACTATAATTTATAATGCAAAACACAGTTAAAACAATCAGAAGCAGACCAGATCTCACCAGCCTGCTCTGTGTGACATGAGAACATGTGGAGGAATGAAGTGTTCATAATTATGAATAGCAGTTCCATTACCATAACTACATTATTCATGGCTTCTAAGGGAAATGCTGTCTTGAAGTTCTATGTCACTGAATTTTTTTTTCCATTTTTAACAATAATAATTTCTCTTGCTCATTGTTTAACAGCTCCATAAAACTTGAAAATATCAAGGGAGGGGGAGTTCTTTGTTTGATTTCTAAATATAACACATTGGTTTGGCCATAAACATCAGATATAATGAAGAGAGCCTTTGGAGTGGGAAACTAGGCAGAGTAGGAGGGATTATTAGGCAATTAGTATCTCTAGTCCACTGAAGAGAGGAAATGGGCTGCTGATTGCTGCTCAGCTCGAGTGCTCTCTCACCCTCGGGTGCCAGGACAGGAATGGGTCAGCAAAAATTCTGTCTCTCAACAGGATTTTACCTCATTGTCTGGACTGCAGTTTGAACTTCTTGACTTTCAAATAACTTAGGGAAAGCAGTCTCTCACCCAAGTATGCCTTGATTTTTTGACCAGGACAAAAGAAACATACACAAACACACACAGAGTTTACTAAGGAAAAACGAAAACAAGAAAGGAATTCTTTTGCTTCTGGAATTTAAAGGAAGAAAATTATTTACATGAATTATTTTATATTTTACTTTAAATGTAGCAATGGAAGTTATGAGGTAATCTTGATTATGTCCACAACAAACCAAATGGATTATCCACACAGTGCACAGTCTTGCCAAGGCCAATAAAAACAGTGGCAGAGCTGATACTCAGTCCCAGGATAGGAAGACAGTTCCTGCTTGGCTTTTTCTTCAGAACATCTTATGAAAACTCAAGTGTTTTATTAATAAATGCCTTGGTAGAGGTGGGTCAAACATTTATTACCTATGTAACCAGAGTTACTTTCTCTGTGTAAATCTCATCTACAAAACAGATAGACATAAACTAACACCAACCTTGCAGGACTGTGGTTGGATTAAAATGGTAATTCAAGCAAAACACTTTTTACAGGACTCATTACAAATCACTGTTCACAATTGCAAAGATATTCAAAGGTTTTATACAATTAGACAGATAGATAGACAGATATAAATATTGGTTATAGAAATGAGAGGATTTTCAAAAAGTTCATGGAATATGAAGAAAAATCTATGAATGAATGTAAAGAATTTTTTTATCAAATTTTTTTTTATTTCATTGTTACAGGACATTCTGAGGTACCTTGTATAGATAAACAAACAAATACACATACATATATACATTTACATACATATATACAATTATATACATGTATTTTATTATGAAAGAATTTTAGTCACATTCAAAAGCAGAAAGAAGGGCTGGCATTGTGGCATGGGGGTTCAGCTGCCTTCTGCAATGCTGGAATTCCATATTAGAATACTAGTTTAAGTCCTGACTCAGCTGCTGCTGTTCCAGCTCCCTGCTAATACACCTGGGAAAGCAGAGGAAGACTGCCTACGTATAAGGATTTCTGCTACCACTTGGGAGACCTGGATGGAGTTCTGAGCTCCTGGCTTTAGCCTTGTCCAGCTCTTGCCATTGTGGCCAATTGGGGACCGAAACAGCAGATGGAAGATCTGTGTGTGTGTGTGTGTCTCCCACTCTCCCTATTATTCTGTCTTTCAAGTAAATGAAATAAATCTTTTTAAAAAGAATGAAAAATGAACAGAAGTGGAAAGATCAGTATAATCAGTCCTTATCCACAACCATCTAACTTCAGTAGCTTATCAGCTCTGGAATACATTCTTCTCACCACTGATTTTTTTTTTAAGATTTATTTATTTGAAATGCAGAGTTACAGAGAGGCAGAGGTAATTCACTCCCCAGGTGGCTACAATGGCCGGAGTTGTGCTGATCCAAAGCCAGGAACCAGAAGCTTCCTATGAGTCTCCCATGTGAGTGCAACTTCTACTGCTTTCCCAGGCCATAGCAGAGAGCTGGATTGGAAGTGAAGCAGCCAGGCCTTGAACCAGTGCCCATAGAGTATGTTGGCACTGTAGGCGGCAGCTTTACCAGCTATGCCACAGTGCCGGACCCTCACTGATTTTGAAGCCAATCTGATATAATATACTTTCCTTTTGCAATCTTCTAGTATGTTTAAAGCACAATGATGCTTTTAAAAAGCATAACCATATTACTGTTATCACATCTGAAGCAATTATGTTTTCTTAATATAGCAAACATCTAGTCAGTGTCCATTTTTTTCTGCTTATCTCATGGAGAGAGAGAGAGTGAGTGTGTGTATGTGTGTGTGTGTTTCTCCCTTTGTTGTTCAAATTAGGAAACAAACTAAGGGCGTGCATGATTTTTTTTTTTTAATCTGTGTTTATCTGTGTCCCCCACCCCTGATACCACACATACTTCTTGAAATTTCCTTCTTGAAATTTTTGCTAGTTGATTTTGTGTGTTGGTGTTTAGCAAATTAGTGTTCAGAATTAGAGCAATAATGATACAGATAGGTAGGCAGGTAAGTAGTAAGTTAGGTAAACAGAAAAAGCTATGTTATACGCAGTCCTGTGTTACTGCACATTCATAACATCATTTTGTCTTTATTTTTGTGATTTTTGACAACCATTTGTCAATTTTGCCTAGAAGTTTTTATTGAATAAGAGAGTCAACCCCTTTTATGACCAACAGTAATGTTTACGCCTGAGAAGCAAAGTCTTAGGAAGCTAAAGTGTTGGAAAAAGAACATCAAATAATCCTGAGATGGTGAAAAACAAAATGTAGACCACTGATAAACCACAAGTTAATAGTTCTCATTGGTTGAGACATCTGGAACATTGTTCAGTGAGCTGATAGCTATGATGTTGCATATTTGAGCTCACCTGTGCAGGTATGAACAGAGCAGACATAGTAATAGTTCTCTTTTTTTTCTTAAACATTTATTTAATGAATATAAATTTCCAAAGTACAGCTTATGGGTTACAATGGCTTCCCCCTCCCAAAACTTCCCTCCCACCCACAACCCTCCCCTTTCCCGCTCCCTCTCCCCTTCCTATCACATCATGATTCATTTTCAATTCTCTTTATATACAGAATTTCAGTTTAGTATATATTAGGTAACAATTTCAACAGTTTGCCCCCATATAGCAAAACAAAGTGAAAAAAAATACTGTTGGAGTACTTGTTATAGCATTAAATAAGAGTGTACAGCACATTAAAGACAGAGATCCTACATAATATTTTTTTAAAAAATTAATTAATTTTCTATGCCATTTCCAATTTAACATCAGGATTTTTTTTTTCATTTCCAATTATCTTTATATACAGAAGATCGATTCAGTATATAATTAGTAAAGATCTCATCAGTTTGTACCCACGCAGAAACACAAACTGTAAAAATACTGTTTCAGTACTAGTTATAGTATCATTGCACATTAGACAACACATTAAGGACAGATCCCACATGGGATGTAAGTACACAGTGACTCCTGTTGCTGACTTAACAATTTGACACTCCTGTTCATGGCGTCAGTAATCTCCCTAGGCTCTAGTCATGAGTTGCCAGGGCTATGGAAGCCTTTAGGGTTTGCCGACTTTGATTTTTTCCGACAGGGTCATAGTCAAAGTGGAAGTTCTCTCCTCCCTTCAGAGAAAGGTACCTCCTTCTTTGATGGCCCCGTTCTTTCCACTGGGATCTCACTCACAGAGATCTTTCATTTAGGTCTTCTTCTTTTTTTTTTTTTTTTTCTTTTCCATGGTATCTTGGCTTTCCATGCCTACAATACTCTCATGGGCTCTTCAGCCAGATCCGAATGCCTTAAGGGCTGATTCTGAGGCCAGAGTGTTGTTTAGGATGTCTGCCATTCTATGAGTCTGCTGTGTATCCCATTTCCCATGTTGGATCTTTCTCTCCCTTTTTGATTCTATCAGTTAGTATTAGTAGACACTTGTCTTGTTTGTGTGATCCCTTTGACTCTTAGACCTATCAGAGCCATCAATTGTGAACTGAAATTGATCACTTGGACTAGTGAGATGGCATTGGTACATGCCACCTTGATGGGATTGTATTGGAATCCCCTGGCACATTTCTAACTCCATCATTTGGGGCAAGTCTAATTGAGCATGTCCCAAATTGTACATCTCCTCTCTCTCTTTTTCCACTCTTAAATTTAACAGGGATCACTTTTCAGTTAAAATTTAAACACCTAAGAATAATTGTGTGTTAATTACAGAGTTCAACTGCTAGTACTAGAACAACAACAGCAACAACAAATACTAAAAAGGATAAAGTATTACATTGTACATCTAGAGTCAGGACAAGAGCTGATCAGGTCATTGTTTCTTATAGTGTCCATTTCACTTCAACAGGTTTCCCCTTTGGTGCTCAGTTGTCGCCAATCAGGGAAAACAAATGAAATTTGTCTCTTTGGGACTGGCTTAATTCACTCAGCATGATGTTTTCCAGATTGCTCCATCTTGTTGCAAATGACTGGGTTTCATTGTTTCTTACTGCTGTATAGTATTCTATGGAGTACATGTCCCATAATTTCTTTATCCAGTCTACTGTTGATGGGCATTTGGGTTGGTTCCAGGTCTTAGCTATTGTGAATTGAGCTGCAGTAAACATTAATGTGCAGATGGCTTTTTTATTAGCCAATTTAATTTCCTTTGGGTAAATTCCAAGGAGTAGGATGGCTGGGTTGTATGGTAGGGTTATGTTCAGGTTTCTGAGGAATCTCCAGACTGACTTCCATAGTGGCTTAACCAGTTTGCATTCCCACCAACAGTGGGTTAGTGTCCCTTTTTCCCCACATCCTCTCCAGCATCTGCTGTTGGTAGATTTCTGAATGTGAGCTATTCTCACCGGGGTGAGGTGAAACCTCATTGTGGTTTTGATTTGCATTTCTCTGATTGCTAGTGATCTTGAACATTTTTTCATGTGTCTGTTGGCCATTTGGATAACTTTGCCCTGTCATTGCCAAAGATATTTTCTAATATATGGTTTGAGATTCCTGTGATCTTTTGCTGTGAGGTTTCCTTCCTTTACCTTCTTTCATATTGGTGACCGTGTTTCTGTGTTTCTGTATGTAACACATCTTTAAGCATCTTTTGCAGGGCTGGACGAGTGGCGACAAATTCTTTCAATTTCTGTTTGCTGTGAAAGGTCTTTATTTCACCTTCATTCACAATTGAGAGCTTTGCAGGATATAATATTCTGGGCTGGCAGTTTTTCTCTCTTAGTACCTGGGCTATATCTCGCCATTCTCTCCTGGCTTGTAGGGTTTCTGATGAGAAGTCAGCTGTAAGTCTAATTGGAGATCCTCTGAGAGTAATCTGGCGTTTCTCTCTTGCACATTTTAGGATCTTTTCTTTGTGTTTCACTGTGGTGAGTTTGATTACGACATGTCGTGGTGAGGATCTCTTTTGGTCATGTTTATTAGGGGTTCTATGAGCTTCCTGTACTAGGATGTCTCTGTCCTTCTCCAAACCTGGGAAATTTTCTGCTAGTATCTCACTAAAAAGGCCTTCTAATCCTTTCTCCCTCTCCATGCCTTCAGGAACTCCTAGAACCCAAATGTTGGGTTTTTTAATAGTATCCTGTAGATTCCTGACAGTATTTTTTAGATTTCTGATTTCTTCTTCTTTTCTTTGGTTTTCCTGTTTCCTTTCCTATTCTCTGTCTTCTAAGTCTGATATTCTCTCTTCTGCTTCACCCATTCTGTTTTTAAGGCTCTCTAATGTGTTTTTCATTTGATCTATTGAGTTCTTCATTTCATTGTGGTTTTTTGTCACTATCACAGTTTCATGTTCTACTAGTTGTTTCATTTCATTTTGATTCCTCCTTAATATTTCATTTTCACGAGAGAGATTTTCTATCTTGTCCATTAAGGATTTCTACAATTCAAGAATTTGTTTTTGAGAACTTCTTAATGTTCTTATCAATTTTTTGAGATCCGCTTCTTGCATTTCCTCTATCTCTTGATCTTCATAATCTTGGATTGGGGTGTCTTGTTCATTTGGGGGCATCATAGTGTCTTCCTTGCTCTTGTTACCTCGCCTTCTACGTTTGTTGTTTGGCATGTGGAGATAATTTATGGTTTTTTTTTTTTTTTTTTTTTTTGGCTGTGGTGTTGTTTTTTTTTTTTTTTCGTTATACTATGCCTCTAAGTGGGCTGTCTGCTTTGATGGATCCTTAGAGGCTGTGATGGGTGTGGCCAGAGAGCTCTGCTTGATTCTTCAGGTTTAAGGCTGTGCAAAAAGTGACTCACCCAGATTGTTCTGTCCCTTGCTCCTTGCTGGATCTCTCTCTCTCTCTCTCTTTTTTTTTTTTTTTTTTTTTTTGTTTTTTGACTCAGTTGGGAAGTAATTTGGCATAGGTGATTTGAATTGAGGGTAGTTGAAATCTCGCCTCTGTGAGTATTGGTTTGATCTACCCCTGGACCACACAAAGAGTTTATGCAGCCCTCAATGTGTTCTCAAGTTTCACCAAAGTTCCATAGTTACTGAGTTTGTGTACTAGTTGGTGGCGCTTTACATATGTAAAATGCCACCTGCTCTTTGTTTTGCTCTGTGAGTGAAGAGAGAGGTTTCTGCCTTTCCCCCCCAATGCCTTGGGTTTCTGATATCTTTGTCTTACCTCCCGTTTGTTCCCGTGCTGGCGAGATTCTGTGGCTTGTCTCCCGCGGTTGGGTTTCCATGCGGTGGGCTCCCTGTAGTTCCTCTGTGTCACATCCACTAGATCCGGAAACATTTCCTCTGCAGTTTTTTTCTTGAGTCTTTTCCTGAGGCTATAGTAATTCCACTTTTATGAAACTTTATTTTCCCCAACTATGGCGCACGTCCTCACTATCCGCCATCTTGGCTCCGCCCCTAGTAATAGTTCTTACAACCTAATGATTTTATCCAAATATTGACCCAAACTGCTATTGTTATAAAGTAAGGGTCTTCACATATTTAACATAGAAATTTGTCATCATCATTTATAAAATTCTATTTTGAAGGAACAAATTTTTTTTATTTTAAAATGTTAGAGGTTATTTTTCTAGCAACTCATGAGAAGTAAGAATACCATAGAAAAGTAAAAATATATTAATAGTAAGAAAAGTAATAACAACATTAATAATTACTTAATCCCACCCTGCAGAGATAATTGTTGTTAATCAGTTTCCTTTCAGACATTCACCATGAGAATAAATAATTTCAGACAAAACTATATGTAAACTGTAGCAGATTGTTCTATAAGAGGTAAACAAGTTAGATTTATTGACACTATTTCTGTGACCTTTCAACAAAAGAGACCTAGAGGTAAACATAGACATTCTCCCTACAGCATGTCTTGAGGGCTCTACATACTCTATGCCAGGCAGACATCTGCTTTAGAGAAAATGTGTAAAGAAAATCAGTTTGTGTTATAAAAGTCTATTTCCCTTTGTGGTCTATTGTAATCTGAGGAGACAAGGCAGTTTATGTAGTGTAGGTTTTGTTTGAAAGATTTGCTTGCTTGTTTGTTTGAATGTCAAAGTGACAGAAAGAGAAAGAGAGAGGAAAGGAGAGAGAGAGAGAGAGAGAGAGGGAGGGAGAGAGAAAAAAAAAAGAGACTGACAGAGAGAGAGAGTTTTCACCCACTGATCAATCCCAAAATGCTCACAGCAGTCAGGGCTGGGCCAGGCCTGAGGCAAGAGCCTGGAATGCCAACCAGGTTTCCCACATGGATCTGAAATGGGACAGCCAGAACTTGACCAGCACTCCAGTATGGGATGCAGGCATCCCGAACAACAGCTTGACCTGCTGCATCATAATGCCCACTCCTGTTTATTTATTTTGGGTGGTGGGGATGTTGGGCAGCAAACCTCCCCACGTAAGGTCATGGATCTGGCAGGACCAGTTCAACATCAAACATGAGAGCAGGTAAAGACCAAAAGGCTCCTGGAAGGGATACCCTGAACGTAGAGGACAGGGATTGCGTCATGGGCATGTGATCTGTGCAGTCACACAGGCCCCCTCTTCTTATCCACAGTTGCTTTAGTGTACTGCTGCTGTCCTCCTGAAATTCTCAATACTTTCTAAGCAACAGGCTCTGCCTTTTCATTTTGCATGTGGATATTGTTTTTGAAGCACTAGAAATAACTACAAATGCATTCTGAATGGGTTTAAACTGAATAAGGGTGCAATACAATATCTTTTAATGCAAGCATTTTTCTATATATAAATACATTTTAATGATGAATTAATTGAAATACACATTCATAAGAGGTAGCCATTACTGTAGACTTTTTGTTTGTTTTTCCCCCTTATTATAAACAACTCTAAGCAAGAGATGGAAAGTATATCATGTTAGTCTTATTTATCAAAAATCAAAAAGGAAGTGAAAAAAATCTATCAAGAATGAGATATTTTTTCCAGACCTGAAAGTGTAGAGAAACTTATTGAGTTACTTTGCATGTAAGTAAAAGTCCATGTTACAGATGATGTCTTTGGAAGGAAGTTTGTTAGGTTTTTTTGTAAGGTCAAGAAATTTAAATCCTTAATTTTCCTGTTCTTCTCTATATCATGGTGTTGTAAAGAACCATGAAAACTGGACCAATAATTATCTCTAAAGGCAAGTCTTCAAAGATCCTACAATATTTGAATGTAGCTTATTGTTTTGTGGCATGAAACTCTATAAGGTGAGCTTGGAGTTTAGCTGTTAAAAAAGAAGACGATAACAAATGTGTGATTATGGCTTCTGCATAAACCTTGGCAAGAAATTGGATTTTGAATCTTTTGTCAACAGCCTCATAAACATTGTGTCTGTGCATCATATTCCTTGTGCTTTTGCACATTACCAACAGCAGGAAAGCACTCAACCCACATAAATGGAATAAAACAGAAAACAAAGAAATAAACAATAACTTTTCTCATTTTTGTTATAACATGCTGTTTTTAAAGGCACAATACAGTTGGTATTTATTGTAAACAAAGTTTCTTGAACTATAATTTCATCACAGAAAATACTAAGTAAGAATACTAAGGAAACATTCTTGTGTTAGAAAATCCACTTTATTCATCAGGTTTTTGGTTGGAAGTAGATGATTCTGATTAACATGAGAGTGTAATTGATTGGGCATATACGGAGTATATCACATAATCTAGAATACCATAGAGGGAGACAAAGGAAGTGGGCAGGAGCCAAAGAGGACTTGAGAATCATAATAGGCTAAGTCATTCATATTTTTGAGAAAAGACTTGTGGTCACTCTCTCCAGTGCCAGCATGCTGTTACAGATCCTGCAGCCACTGGCTGTGTGAGGCTATGATCACCATTTCTAGAGTGACTTATGAACAGTCCCCTGCCCCTGTGGATTACCTCCTTCTGATTCAGAGTCTTGGACTGAAATGTTTTATCTGTACAGTTTATGTTTTGTGCTTATGCTCTGGCTGCCAAAAGTCAGGTTTAGAAATGAATGTTTGGATATTTTCAGCTTGTATACTAGAAATCTGACATATTTCCCACTTAAAGGAAAGAAAGGATAAAAGCAATTTAAAAGCTCTTTTAATAGGGGCAGTCATTGTGGTACAGCAGATTAGTTACACCACTGTTTGTGACAACCACATTCCATATCTAAGTAACTGAGTTCAAGTCCCACTGCTGCTTCCAGTGCAGCTTCCCACTGATGAAGACTCTGGGAGGACACAGATTATGGCTCAAGTACTTGGGTTCCTGCCACCCATGTGGGAGACCCCAAGGAAGTTCCTGGCTCCTGACCTGAGATTGACCCAGTCCTGAATATAGCAGGATTTCTGCGAGTGAAAGAGTGAATGAAAGCTCTCTCTCTGCCTTTAAAATAAACAAAAAATAATAAATAAATAAATAAATCTTAAGGTGTTTCTACATTGTACACCACAAAGTAACTTAAAAGGGTAAGACCCGCTATTGGTAACAGGTTGCATTTCTCAGGAGCCTTCCTAGTTGACGCAATCCTCTATTCTATACTCCCTATAGACTCTGCCTTCTCTTCATTCCAACTGCTACATGATGTTCAGGGAAATGCTCCATGAGGCTGTCTCTTTAGCTAAGACAGCAAACTCCAAGGGTAGAGACTACTTCATTTGTAGGCAATAAAGTATAGGGTAAAATAAAAAAATGCAGGCTAGTTAAGACAGCATGTAAATTTGAGGAAATCTCTCCCTCTCATTGAATCACAGTTTGCTCCTCAGTTTCAGTGGTGATATGAACACTTGCTTTTAGTGTTTTGAATGATTCAGTGTGTGTAGAGGAGCAATATAGTACCTGGAACAATTTAATTAAATAAGCTAGGCACTTCGTTATTGTTTCATCATTTTTATTGTCCTTACATTTCTTTCTTTTTTAAAAAAAAGAAAAAGATTTTCTTTTATTCATTTGAAAGGCAGAGTGACAAAGAAACAAGGAAATACAGAGTGAGAAAGAGATCTTCCATCTGCTGGTTTACTCCCTAAATGGTCGCAAAGGCAAAGACTAGACAAGCTGAAGCCGGGAGCCTGGAACCCAGAGCTCCATCTGGGCCTCCGACCTCGTACATGGGTGTAGAGGCTCAAGCACTCAGGCCTTCTGCTGCTGCCTTCCCTGAATCGTTAACAGGAGACTGAATCAGAAGTTGAGCAGTAGGAATTCAAACCGACATTTCAGTGTGGGTTGACAGCATCACCAGTGGCAGATTAACCTGCTGCACCACAACACTTGTCCCGATACATTTCTTTTCTACTTAAACACAATCACTTCTCTGGTTTTTAAAATTTGCAATCATGCTGCCCAGGCCAGGTGTACACTCTCCCCTCTATTTACTGCTGAAAACAAAATCACCTTTGAAGATGGTTCCTTTATATCTTTTCCATGAAACCCCTTTTCTTTCAGCTATTACAGAATTTGACATCTTACATTTGTTTGCTTTATATCTTATCTATGCCTCCATCACAGTAACTTTAATATTCCTTTGAACTCTATTTTCATATCTGTTCCCTCTCTGCTATCTTTGAAGGCAGAAATTCTGACTTATTTTTTATATTCACAACACCTAGCTTAGGGTCTGGCAAATTGTCAGCCAATAAGTACTTGCAGAACCAATTGAGGATTACGCATTTTTATGTTACTGATGCCCATCATGGTTCCTGGTGCTCAAGTGGTGTCACTGGTTGTACCGTAAATTTTATGAAAGCTCCACGTAACTGAGCTAACACTTATGTACCTTTCTGCAGAATATACACAGATACCAGCAATCCATCGCTTTATCTAGTAAATGAAAATAATGGTTGCTTTATTCATTGTGTCTTCACATAATCATATGTTTCTTGGATGCAGAGAACACATGACGCTACCCTGAAAAGCATAATATATCCTGTAGGATCACTGCAAATGTTAATCAAATCTAATTTAATAACTGTCAGAATTTGAACATCACATATTGTATAGCTTAGAAAATTAAAAATATACCATAGAATATACTAAAAATCCCTCCTTTATAATCCCATATTTTCTACTTTGTGCCATAAATATAAGATTTGGCAATTAGAAGTGATCATTTTAAAATGGCTTTGCCTTTTTTCTTTTGGTGAACACAAATGTCTTTGTCACTATTGAAATGCTAAAAAGTACCTTTAAAACAAATATCTGCAAGAAAATATCAGCTAAGAGGGGAAAAAAAGAATAGACATCTATAGATTTTTACAAACATACTCAGTATAATTTGAACCACACATTAAAATAATTGTGAAGTTTTGTTATTTTTCTTATTAAGACCACTTTCCAGAAAACAAAGTTATTAAAAATAAAAAACAATTTTCCAATAATATGTAGATAATAGATCTTATGTTTTCATATATTCTAAGAAAATTTCAACAATAAAAAGCTAAAAATAAATGATTTTCCCAAAAATATTTTTCAAGTTTCTTTAGTTTCACATTAATAAACTATGTAAAGAATAATAAGCACATCTAATACATTCAGATCTTAGAAGTAGACTTGTGTTCTATTAGTAAGCATTCATTTAGAATTGATCCAAATCATTTACTATATGTCACATCTGATGTTTCAGTTTTTTGCTTAAAATATAAATTGGAAAATATAATAACTCTCTGCCTTTGGTTCAGCCCTGCTGAAACTGGATGACATTTCAAATTGTGTATTTGTCTTTCTTTCCATTTCCTTTTGTAGCACAAACAGGTTAAGCAATGTAAAGAATGCATTTTAAATCTTAGATATTCCCCTTCAGAGGATTTTCATAATATTTGTCCTTGAATTTTAATTTTAAGTAATATGTTATGAATAAAACATTTACAAGTGCATCTAGCATACAAGTTAATTCAGTCTCAGTCTCTTCCTCTTCTTCTCTGTCTCTCTCCAATACAGTCATTTCCTAAGCTGTCAAAAGATCAATGGTCTCTAGGGCTAGTTGGTCATAAAGGTAAGATCAAACCAATAGGAAAAAATATACACTGTGCTTGTGTACTGAGCCAGGCATGCAAGAGTCAATGGCAGTTTCTTCAATGTGATCTGACAGACTTCATTTATCTCTTTGTTGAGCTAGCTAGCCATGATACCACATGACTTGACTTCCCACTATGCTCCCACCCCCAGACCAGGTACTGCCTGCTGAGGGCAATGCTGAAGCTAGAGAACATCCAGAGTTTTTCCAAAATGAACTTGACTTTTAGGAGCTTCCAAAAAAGAATACTTCTCTGCTCATATCTCTGCCAAAGAGCTGTCACTTTCTCGGGAAGTTAAATTTGTCACAAGGAAAGAAAATTTCACCATAGCCTGTTTAAATAAGTTAGGGAGTAGAATCTTCTCCCCAATGCTTTTTCCACAGCAAGCAAATGTATCAATCATTTTATTCTCTGAAATAACAATTTATTATCCATGCAGGAGGCCTTAGATTGAATCTGCACAGTGTTCTGAGTGTCGCATCAGATACGAAGACCTGTCATCAGTCTTTATCAGGGAAATCACTCTGTTCTTGTCATCAGTTTTTAATAATAAAACTATTTATTACCTCAATAATTATTTATGACAAGAAGTCTGCCATTGGCATCATGCATAAATATTGATAAATTGCTTGGTTAATAAACTGCTACTCTTTAAGTGCTTGGTAATATGAAAATGAGAGTATTATTATTATAAAAATTATTACAAAGGATTGCAAAATGTTTATCTCTATAGAAAAGATTATATTTGCTCAATAGGAATCCTATGAAAAGAAAGTGAGAAATCTAATTTGGAAAAGGACAAAGATTCAGCATGAAACATTGGAGAACCAATATTAAACAATAAAAAAATACAGTTTTCAGGCATTTTATCAAGATGCAAAATTAAGTCAAATGAATTGGACTCAGTTTGAGCCCAGATAGATAGATATAGAGATAAACTTTAAACTAGGAATTAGAGACTTTGAAACAACTTTAAAAGCATTTTTTTTTTCAGTTGAGATCAGTTCCCAAGAGCCACAGATTTTTTTTACATGCCTTTTATGACAGACTGGAAACATGAATTTGAAATGGGAATCTGAAATAGCATTAAATCTCATCCTCTGATGAGCTGCTGGGAACATATGGATACAATCTTTAAGTACAGAAACTATTTCCCTTGGGCCAATTTTCTGGAAATCACAAAGGACTCAAAGCATGACTAACAGTTACCTGGTCAGTGATGCTGGATAATAGGATATTCAACTTAAAAGTCAGAGTAGCAACAAAGCTACTTCTACAAGAAGGAGCTGGTACAGACCTCCCAGCCATCACTATCCTGACTGCATGGCAAAGTGAGCACAAAAGAAAAGTAGAAGCTAGAGGAAAGGCAATTAGGAGAGGTAAAGAACTATCCTATGAAAAAACACAGATAAACCTGGAACCAATTGCAGGAATTTACTAAAGATAAATCATTAATTCCACATAAGCCATGTCCAAGATCAGTGTCTGGAATTGAAAGTAAAAACAAGGGGCCAGTGCCACAGCTCACTTGGCTAATCCTCTGCCTGAGGCACCAGCACCCCGGGTTCTAGTCCCAGTTGGGGTGCTGGATTCTGTCCCGGTTGCTCCTCTTCCAGTCCAGCTCTCTGCTGTGGCCCAGGAGTGCAGTGGAGGATGGCCCAAGTGCTTGGGCCCTGCACCCACATGGGAGACCAGGAGGAAGCACCTGGCTCCTGGCTTCCGATTGGCACAGTGTGCTAGCCGCAACACGCCGGCTGTATCGGCCATTTGGGGGATGAACCAACAGAAAGGAAGACCTTTCTCTCTCTCTCTCTCACTGTCTAAATCTGCCTGTCCAAAAAAAAAAAAAAAAAAAAATGAAAGTAAAAACAAGGGTGAAGCTTCACTTATGCAAGCAGATCATAGGGAGAATGTCTCTAAAATAAACTGCAAAATAGGAATTTAATGCAAATGGTTGATTTAGGAGGTAAGCCTAGGATGTGTCACTGAGGGAAGGGGCAAGTGAAACAGGAAGAGGAAAGACAATAAAAGAAAAGTCTTGAGCAGTTAGGGAATTGAGGTTCTTTCCCACTGGAGAAATTTCAGGAACAGTCTAGAAAATTCTTTAAAGGTGGTCCAACTAAAAGGTAAAGGAAGCTGGTCCTCAAAATACCAGTTCCTGGTTGGGACAATCTGGCCTGCCTTAAGAAGCTGTCAGTGTAAACCCATAAATGCTTGCAGTTAGACACTGTAGACATGGATAGAGATGATGCATGAGTGAAACATGTGCAGGGTACCAACAGCTTCTTTTATAATGGGGCAATTGAAAATTACAAAATTAGACTTTCCTGAGACTGGTGCTATCAAAAAATAGTGCTGTGTAATTAAGTGACATAAGAAAACAGTGAAGAGAAGAGTCATGAATAGGGTTTTCTATTGAGTGCTTTAGTATGAGATGGAGTAATTTGAATACATGGGGAAATGGAGTAATTTGAATACATGGGGAATCAATTAAGTATATAGAGAATGGTTGAGGAAGAGCAACGAGTAGAACTTTCTGAGCAGCATATTCAGGCAGTGATTAGGCACTCAAGCTAAGTCATTAGCCTGCGTGGATCTGAACCCCAGCTCTGGAATCTACTTTCTATTACCTTGGTTGAGTTTTCAAAATTCATATGGATAATGGAGACAATTAAATGAAATAAACTATATGAAGTGAGTGCAGTGTCTGCTCCATAGTAGACATTCAGTAATATTATTATTACAATAATTGTAATTAAATATGTTCTGGAAGAACCAAAGAGACATAAGTCAAACATTACTCTAATAGTAGGGTCCTTTTATTTATGAGGGATATGTTCCAAAGACATGTGTAGATGCCTAAAAGTTTGAATAGTCTCAAACTGTGTATGTGCTGTGCCTTTTACACTATGGTTCAATTTATAAATTAGGTGAAGTAAGACATTGACAATAAAACTTAATAAAATGGAAAAATGATAACAATATGAGTGAATTGCATTTTCTTTCTTCACAATTTCACAGATAGAAGATTCATCTTATTGCAGATCTGAGAAACCTCAGCATATAATGCTTTTTTTATTAAGTCAAAAACTTTTACCTTTTCACTTAAAGGAAGCAGTTGAAGACTTCTCACTGACATATCCAAATTGCTAGTGCTACTACTCTTGCATGCTGGGACTACTATTAAGTAAAATCTGGGTTCTTGAACACAAGCACAGATACTAAGCGGTCAGTCTGATCACTGAGGTGACGTTTAAGAGACTGTTGTTAAGGTAGCACACACAGCATAGATATGCTGGACAGAGGGATGGTTTGTACCCTGGGTGTGATGGAGTAAATCAACATGAGATTTAATCACTCTGCTCAGAATGGCACACAATTTAACACTTATGAATTGTTTACTTCTGGAATTTTCCATGTATTATTTTCAGATAGTGTTTGACTGTGGGTAACTGAAATCATGCAAAGAAAAACTGTGGATAAAGAAACTCTACTTGGGAACATTGAGCTTAGGGGGTCCCTGACATCCACCTGCACACTGCATGGTTTGGAGAAATGTTTTGCAGGAATGCACTATTAGTATCTTCTGCACATTCCTGCCAATATTAGGACAGATGGAGTAGTTAAATGGAAAATGTTTTACAATCCAGTATATTATGATACACAGATAACAGGTAAATGCACCATTTAAATTATTATACTTAAAGCTGAGTTGATTCAAATGATTTATATAAGAAAATTTATTAATTATGGTTTCATATATAATTCTATTTATTTTTATCATGTCCTGTATACTAGGTATTATAGAGGGCACTGGAATTATAACTGAGAAGAACTCTGCCTTCAAAAAACGGATTTTGGTGGTTCAAGGTAGATAACTAACCAGTGAATATAAGAATGAGAGTGGTAGGACAAATTGTTGTTGAGAATCATAGAATAAAGACTGTTACGTCTAGGCAAATAGGCAAATAGTCGGTAATTCTTCCCCTGCGCATTTGTTTATCATTTAATGTGCTGAATGCTGTGCTAGGCACAGAAATGTACTGATGGGGCTGGTGCTCTGGCACAGTGGGTTAACGTCCTGGCCTGAAGCGCTGGCATCTCATATGGGCGCTGGTTCGAGTCCTGGCTGCTCCTTTTCCTATCCAGTTCTCTGTTATGGCCTGGGAAAACAGTGGAAGATGGCCCCAGTCCTTGGGTCCCTGCACCCATGTGGGAGACCCAGAGGAAGCTCCTGACTCCTGGCTTTGGATCAGCGCAGCTCCAGCCATTGTGGTCATCTGGGGAGTGAACCAGTGGATGGAAGACCTCTCTCTGTGTCTCTACTTTTCTCTGTAACTCTGTCTTTCAAATAAAAATAAAATAAATCTTAAAAAAAATAAAAAAAGAAATGTACTGGTAAGAAAATGAGATGATGATTTTCAGGTGTAGTAAATGGCACAGGTTAGTTTAGAAAAAGATTAGGAAGAGAAATCAGATTGGATCTGAGCTGAAGGGAAAAGGGGACATTTCCAGGCAAATGCAAGAGTTCAGGCCGAAGGAAGAGTATATGCAAACACTGTTACACAATTACAGGCATTTAGGGAGAGAACCAAAAGATGGTCTCTCTCTCTCTCTCTCTCTCTCTCTCTCTCTCTCTCTCTCTCTCTCTCTCTCTCTCTCTCTCTCTCCACCACCCCTCCTTCTGTCTCCCTCCCCTTCAATAAATAAAATTAAAACCAAACTAAACCAAGTCAAACCACAACTAATTACACAGACAGATGAGACTGCTGCTTTATGAAAAACTGTTTCCATGTGTCAAAAGTCCTTGTGGAAAATGCCATTGACTATGTATTTGGGAGTAGTCACCCATCATTAAAGCCATGACATGGTTACATGATTGGTTATGCCTTATGAGGACAAAGCTGGAGCTTAGATCTCTCCCAATTGGAGCTTCCGTTTCCAGTAAGGATTCCTTTTCTTTTATTTCTCTTTAATCTTTATTTATTTATTTGTAAGTCAGAGAGAGAGAGAGAGAGAGAGAGAGAGAGAGAGAGAGAGAGAGAGATTGAGAGAGATTTTCCATCTGCTGATTCACTCCCCCAAATGGCTGAATGGCTGTGGCTGGGCCAGGGTGAAACCAGGAGCCAGGAGCTTCTTCCAGGTCTTCTATGTGGGTGCAGGGGCCCAAGCACCAGGGCCTCCTCTGCTGCCTTCCCAGGCACATTAACAAGGAGCTGGATCTGAAATGGAGCAGCTGTGACCCAAACTGGTACCCATATGAGATGCTGGCATCACAAGTGGTGGCTCAACCCACTATGCCACAGCACTAGCCCCTCGATTAAGGATTTCCAGTAATACAGGTAGAATGTACTAACATATTGTCCACTTGTATAGATATTATATATTCTTTATTATTTCCTGAATTTCTCTCAGTTTACTTTTTGTGTATTTGTTTGGCTAGTTACTTCTTTTGTATTTTAATGAAGACTTTTCTTTTTCTGCCCCAGTGACTCTCAAGATTCTGATTTCTGAAGGGTGAGAATGCCTTAGGTATCTGCATTACAATCAAATTGCCAGGGGAAAACATTTGACAGTGGTTAAGAAGCTTTTGGGGAAACTATGTCCCATAAAGGAAATAAAGGAGTGCTTAGATGCTCAGTGCCTCTGTTCCAGATTCCAGCTTCCTGTGGATTTGCACTCTGGCAGGCAGCAGATGGTGGTTCAAATGGTTAGGTCCCTGCCACCAACATGGGGGATCTTGATTGGGTTCTGGATTCCTGGTTTTAGCCTGGATAGCCCTGGCAGTTGCAGGCACTGGGAATTGAACTAGCAGGTGGAAAATCTTTCCCTGTCTTTCTGTCTCTTTTTGCTCTTTCTGCCTTTCAAATAACATTAATTTAAAAATGTAAAAATCCTCAGGTAGCTGTGGTGCATGTATGTTTATCAACCCTATCAACTATACAGTAAGCACTTAATTAAATTGAAACAACATGAGAGAGGGAATCTTAACAGTCTGTTTACTCAAACCGTATGCTTTAAGCACCTCAGTGTGTGAGATGATCCAGAAAGAATTTGTATATATCTGTCTGTGTGTGTTTGTATATGTATTTAAAAAGCTGAATGCACAACCCAGAGGATCATACATCTTTTGAGAATAGATTAAGGAGAAATAGAGGAGGAAATGTCTTGGAGATGGGAGGAAAATGAATAAAGAATAAATCTGTCAAATACTTAATAAAAATTACAATGTTTTAATATTTCTTCATTTCTGCTTTTATCACTTTTTGGGCAAACTGTTCATACACATTGTGAGATGGGGCCTGATTTGCATATTCTGCCAATTATCTGTATTTATGGATAACCACTCAGAGGTTTTCCCCCATTACCCCGAATAATTGAGAATTGGCTCTAGAAGCAGTTTCCCTTCCCTGCTGAATAAATGTGCTGTATTTATATTATCCATTACCAGGTGGCAGACGTAATGTTCAGTGATGTGTGTTACTTATCTGAAACTTGAAACTCCTTTCAAGGTTCAAGTGCACCAGTTAATAGAAGATAATCTGTATGGAGCATAAATTTCAAGGGGATGTCTACAGTAAATCTTTCGTGAACCTCCCGTTTGCCAAGATAGCTCTTGCTGGGGTTTACTTTATTAGTGGTAACCATTTTCACTAAGATGCCTGTGACAATGATAAAGCTTTTACATTATATGAATTATATTGGACATATTCTATTTTTTCAATTTCATTTGTTTACTAACAGACTTTAAGATAGAAAGCTTTCAAATCATTTGGTAAAATATAATTAAGAGTCACTCAGACATGTAATTTAATCAGGAGACTAGGAAATACATAAAGGTTATAAATGACTTTACAAATGACTTTAGAATTCTTATTCATACTAATTCTTTTATGATGCAGATTAGGGAAGTGAGTCAGATGGATTTTAAATGTTTGGTTTTCATAGTAATTCAATTAATTAAATAAAATCCATGTGGTTAACCTAAATATACAGAGCAAACAGTCACAATTCTAATATCTTTACTGTCCAGCCTTCCAAATTGTCTCTCAGTATTTTAAATGTAACAGAGTTTCACACTGAGATGATAATGACATTAGTGGTTGCGAAATGTCACTAATGGGAGTGTGTTTTAATATTGTCTTTATTCTACCAGTCTCACTTTGAGTGACTCTTTTATCATGTAGATTTAAAAATCATGGACATTCTTGGTTATTTCTTTGACATTTTTTCAGGCATATGAGATCACAGATTAATTACATTAATTCTAATTTTGCTTTTCAGAAAAAGGTAAACTATACCCATGTTTTTTCTTCCTGTGATAGAAATTGCTTTTGAGATGCAGTTCCTCTTTGTTAAATCTATCAGATTTTGTTTGTCACAGAAAAACAGACAAATAGTTCAAATTGGTATCGTAAGCATTATTTCATCTAATTTTAAAAATGCAATCAATCAGATAAGGAGCAATATTTTTAGAAACCAAACCCCAAATAATGAGCTGTGATTATAGTTGTGATGGTAAAGCATTCAGCAAACATGTCAGATCTGAAAGTTCAGTCCCAGTCAAACATACCCGTACCATCTGTCTACATGGCTTATTGATGCAATCCACTGTAACAAAAAGAATCCTATAGACACCTCAATGTCTCATATCACCAGCATGTTTGTTGGAGATATTTACTAATGACTATGTTGTAATTCATGGTGCTTTAGAGATAATTCAGACCTCATTCAGATATATATATATATATATATATACACACACACACATATATTTACGTGCCTCCTAGCTTTGGTTAATGTATTTGTCTGTCATTACTTACTGGATATACAGTTTCTTTGGGGACAGTCAGTCTTAAGTTTGATTCTAGTAATTTCTGATGATTCTTTTTATTTCTGTGGTGTCTGTTGTTACGTTTCCATTTTCATCTCTGATCTTATTGATTTGGGTCTTTTCTCTTCTTTTTTTAGTTAGTTGGGCCAATGGGGTGTCAATTTTGTTTATTTTTTCAAAAAAACCAGCTCCTCGTTTGGCTGATTTTTTGTAATGTTTTTTTGGATTCAATCCAGTTGATTTCTTCTTTGATTTTAATTATTTCTCTTCTCCTACTGGGTTTGGGTTTGGTTTGCTGCAGATTTTCTAGATCCTTGAGATGACTTGAAAGCTCATCTACTTGGTGTCTTTCCAATTTCTTGATATAAACTTTCCTCTTAACACTGCTTTTGTTGTATCCCATAGGTTTGGTATGTTGTGCTTTTATCATTTACTTCCAGAAAATTTCTGATTTCTCTTTTAATTTCTTCTATGACCCATTGTTCATTCAGGAGCATGTTGTTCAATCTCCATGTGTTTGCATGTGCTCTAGGGATTCCCGAGTTGCTAATTTCCAATTTCATTCCTTTGTGGTCTGAGAAGCTGGATGGTATGATTCTAATTCTTTTGATTTTGCTGAGACTTGCTTTATGGCCTAGTATGTGGTCAATCCTAGAGACGGTTCCATGTACTACTGAGAAGAATGTAAAGTCTTTAGATGTAGGATGAAATGTTCTGTAGATATCTGTTAGATCCATTTGGGCTATAGTGTCATTTAAATCTACTGTCTCCTTGTTGATCTTCTGTCCTGTTGATCTGTCTATCTCTGAGAGTGGAGTATTGAAATCTCCCAGTACTATTGTATTGGTGTCTAAGTCTCCCTTTAAGTCCCCTAACAAGTCTTTTAAATAAGCTGGTGCCCTATAATTAGGTGCATATACATTGATAATCGTTATATCTTCCTGTTGAATGGATCCCTTAATCATTAAATAGTGCCCCTCTTTGTCTCTCCTAACAGTTTTTGTGGTAAAGTTTATGTTGTCCAATATTAAGATGGCTACGCCCGCTCTTTTTTCATTTCTGTTGGCATGGTATATCTTTTTACAATCTTTTACTTTCAGCCTGTATGGATCATTGTTGGAAAGATGAGTTTCTGTAAGCAGCAAAAAGATGGGTTTTGTTCCTTAACCCAATCAGCCAATCGGTGTCTTTTAACTAGAGAGTTCAAGCCATTAACATTCAATGTGACCATAGAGAAGGAGTAACTTTGCCCTGTCATTTGCCAAAGATATTTTCTAATATATGGTTTGAGATTCCTGTGATCTTTTGCTGTGAGGTTTCCTTCCTTTATCTTCTTTCATATTGGTGACCGTGTTTCTGTGTTTCTGTATGTAACACATCTTTAAGCATCTTTTGCAGGGCAGGATGAGTGGCGACAAATTCTTTCAATTTCTGTTTGCTGTGAAAGGTCTTTATTTCACCTTCATTCACAAATGAGAGCTTTGCAGGATATAATATTCTGGGCTGGCAGCTTTTCTCTCTTAGTACCTGGGCTATATCTCGCCATTCTCTCCTGGCTTGTAGGGTTTCTGATGAGAAGTCTGCTGTGAGTCTAATTGGAGATCCTCTGAGAGTAATCTGGCGTTTCTCTCTTGCACATTTTAGGATCTTTTCTTTATGTTTCACTGTGGTGAGTTTGATTATGACATGTCGTGATGAGGATCTCTTTTGGTCATGTTTATTAGGGGTTCTATGAGCTTCCTGTACTAGGATGTCTCTGTCCTTCTCCAAACCTGGGAAATTTTCTGCTAGTATTTCACTAAAAAGGCCTTCTAATCCTTTCTCCCTCTGCATGCCTTCAGGAACTCCTAGAACCTGAATGTTGGGTTTTTTAATAGTACCCTGTAGATTCCTGACAGTATTTTTTAGATTTCTGATTTCCTCTTCTTTTCTTTGGTTTGCCTGTTTCCTTTCCTGTTCTCTGTCTTCTAAGTCCGATATTCTCTCTTCTGCTTCACCCATTCTGTTTTTAAGGCTCTCTAATGTGTTTGTCATTTGATCTATTGAGTTCTTCATTTCATTATGGTTTCTTGTCACTATCACAGTTTCATGTTCTACTAGTTGTTTCATTTCATTTTGATTCCTCCTTAACATTTCATTTTCACGAGAGAGATTTTCTATCTTGTCCATTAAGGATTTCTGTAGTTCAAGAATTTGTTTTTGAGAACTTCTTAATGTTCTTATCAATTTTTTGAGATCTGCTTCTTGCATTTCCTCTATCTCTTCATCTTCATAATCTTGCATTGGGGTGTCTTGTTCATTTGGGGGCATCATAGTGTCTTCCTTGCTCTTGTTACCTCAGTTTCTATGTTTGTGGTTTGGCGTGTTGGAGATAATTTATGGTTTTTTTTTTTTTTTGCTGTGGTGATTTTTTTTCTCGTTATACTATGCCTCTAAGTGGGCTGTCTGCTTTGATGGATCCTTAGAGGCTGTGATGGGTGTGGCCAGAGAGCTCTGCTTGATTCTTCAGGTTTAAGGCTGTGCAAAAAGTGACTCACCCAGATTGTTCTGTCCCTTGCTCCTTGCTGGATCTCTCTCTCTTTCTCTCTCTCTCTTTTTTTTTTTTTTTTTTTTTTTTTTTTTTTTGACTCAGTTGGGAAGTAATTCCGCACAGCTGAGTGGAATTGAGGGTAGTTGAAATCTGGCCTCTGTGAGTATTGGTTTGATCTACCCCTGGGACCACACAAAGAGTTTATGCAGCCCTCAATGTGTTCTCAAGTTTCGCCATAGTCCCAAAGTTATTGCCGCTTTACATATGTAAAATGGCTCCTGCTCTTTGTTTTGCTCCACTTTGTTAGGTGAGTGGAGAGAGAGGCCTCTGCCTTTCCCCACCAATGTCTCGGGTTTCTGAGGTTTTGTCTTACCTCCCGTTCCCGTGCTGGCGAGATTCTGTGGCTTGTCTCCCGCGGTTGGATTTCCATGCGGTGGGCTCCCTGTAGATCCTCTGTGTCACATCCACTAGATCCGGAAGCATTTCCTCTGCAGTTTTTTTCTTGAGTCTTTTCCTGAGGCTACAGTAATTCCACTTTTATGAAACAATATTTTCTCAGACTATTGGCGCACATCCTCACTATCCGCCATCTTGGCTCCGCCCAAGTTTGATTCTAAGCTCTGTCACATACACATCATGAATTTTCAATCTATTTTTTAAAACTTTATTTGGCCCTTGTTTCACCATTTGTTAAATCTAGAAAACAAGATCTACAAGTTGAGGGGTTAAAAGCATTTGGTGCCGGCGTCGCAACTCAATAGGCTAATCCTCCACCTGCGGCGCTGGCACACTGGGTTCTAGTCCCAGTCGGAGCGCTGGATTCTGTCCTGGTTGCCCTTCTTCCAGGCCAGCTCTCTGCCATGGCCAGGGAGTGCAGTGGAGGAGGCCCAAGTGCTTGGGCCCTGCACCCCATGGGAGACCAGGAGAAGCACCTGGCTCCTGGCTTCGGATCAGTGCAGTGCACCGGCCGCAGTGCACCGGCTGCGGCAGCCATTGGAGGGTGAACCAACGGCAAAAGGAAGACCTTTCTCTCTGTCTCTCTCTCTCACTGTCCACTCTGCCTGTCAAAAAAAAAAAAAAGCATTTGGTGTGTGGAAGATAAGGGAACTCTGAATTCATACTCCATTGTTGAAATCTTATATGTGCAATTTAAGGTTGGTCTGATTTGAATATCTGAAATCAACTCTGGCTTGTTCTGCCTCTGTAAATTGGACTTATAAAATCTATCGCTTGGATTGCAATGTGATAGAGAAGCATACTACAATAGTAAAGCATCTCCAAAAATACATCTGAAACATGAATTCAGTGTAAATTTTGGTGACTTATGAATGCCTAGCTAGAAGTCTATCAGTTCTTCACTCCTTTCCTTTATCTTTCTTACCATTGTGATCCCAGAAGTTACCAAAGACTTTACAATAAGGAATGCATTATGTTACTCAAATAAATGAATATAAATTACTTTGAAGATTATGAAGAACTTTTATCATCAAGTTAGAATATCACTTAACCTGAGGAGTTACTAAGAAACTACTCAATATGTGCCTCTATCACATTGAGGTTTCCCTTGCTTAAATTTACTAGTATCTGATTACACTGTATGTTGTATATTATCTCTAGTTTTCACTTTGTTTATTGTAATATATGGTGAATACAAATGAGAACAAAAATTCAGTTATCTAGTCAATAACATAGAGAACAAATAAACATAATATGCCTAAGCATCAAGCCAAATAGATGACACAAAGCCCATGTACTTTATTTTATGGGTAAAGTATTAGAGTGACTCTCTTGACCACAGTTTAAAGCCTATTGATTTAATATCAACTGAAAATGAATGTTGATTGTCCAAGGTTTTTCAGTTTAAGGAGAGATAGTTACCTTGAGGTTTTTCTTAATTATACTCTCATTTGGGAAATTATATATTTTCAAATACATTTTTATTATAGTTGTTAATGAAGGTATATTGATAATATTCTGTTAAATAAATAGTATGATTGATACTAATTATTCTTAAGTGTTGAAATTTAATTGAAAAGTGATCTCTGTTAAATATAAGAGTGGGAATAAGAGAGGGGGGATATGTACAATTTGGGACATGCTCAATCGGACTTTCCCAAATGGTAGAGTTAGAAACGTGCCAGGGGATTCCAATTCAATGCCATCAAGGTGGGCATGTACTAATGCCATCTCACTAGTCCAAGCAATCAATTTCTGTTCACAATTGATCATAATTATAGGTCTAAGAGTCAAAGGGATCACATAAACAAGACTAGTGTCTGCAAATACTAACTGGTAGAATAAAAAAGGGGAGAGAATGATCCAACATAGGAAGCGGGATACACAGCAGACTCATAGAATGGCAGATGTCCTAAACAGCACTCTGGCCTCAGAATCAACCCTTAAGGCATTCAAATCAGGCTGAAGAGCCCATGAGAGTATTTTAGGCATGGAAAGCCAAGACACTGTGGCAAATAAATAAATAAATAAATAAATCCTTTATGAAACATCTCTGCAAGTAAGATCCCAGTGGAAAAACAGTTCATCAAAGAAGGAGGTACCTTTCTCTGAAGGGAGGAGAGAACTTCCACTTTGACTATGACCTTGTCTAAATAATATCAGAGTCAGCGAACTCAAAAGGCCTCCATAGCATTGGCAACTCATGACAAGAGCCTAGGGTGATTACTGACACCATAAACAAGAATGTCAATTTGTTAAGTCAATAAGAGGAGTCACTGTGCACTTACTCCCCATGTAGGATCTCTGTCCTAATGTGCTGTACATTGTGATTTAATGCTATAACTAGTGCTCAAACAGTATTTTACACTTTGTGTTTCTGTGTGGGTCCTACTGTTGAAATCTTTACTTAATACTAAAACGATCTTCTGTATATAAAGATAATTGAAATGAATCTTGATGTGAATGGAATGGGGATAGGGAGCGGGAGAGGGGGAGGGTTGCAGGTGGGAGGGAAGTTATGGGGGGAAGCCATTGTAATCCATAAACTGTACTTTGGAAATTTATATTCATTAAATAAAAGTTAAAAAAAGATACTAAATTGAGGAATAAATTTAAAGAGGTATATCACTCCTTGAAAAAAGTTTTCTGAAACAGTGTAAGAAAAGAACAATTTTTAGATATGATGCAGAATGTCTCTTAAAGATGTTCATGTCCTGATCGGTGAAATCTGTGAACATGTTGCTTTAAAAGCAACAGAAAATTCAGGTTTGTGGATGGCATTAAGGTTACTACTTGAGCACAGGAGTAGGAACCTTTTTTCTGTCAATGGCCAGTTGGTTATTTATAGCATTGCTCACATGCCATGCAAAATTATCAACTTAAAAATTAGCCAGCTATCATATATTGAATTTAAAATCCTGCTGTGGTTGCCTTGGCACAGCCAGACCACAGGATTTTGTGGACTTACATGTCCCGAGGGCCAGATGTTCCCAATTCTGCCAGAATAAGTTTATCCTGGAATTTCTGTGTGGGCCCAGTACAATAATGTGCACTCTTAAAAGATTAAGAAAGGGACAATTGAATCAGAAAGATGTGACCTGAGAAAAACTTGACCTACTAGTTATTACTGGCTTTGAAGATAGAGTGACAATAGTCAAAAAGTGTGGCAGACTCTAGAATGACAAAAGCCTTCAAATTCCAACCAGCAAGAGATGATGGATACCTCTGCCAATCAAGCACAATAAATAAATTGAATGAGCAAGAAAACAGATTGTCCCCTAGTTCCCAAAGGAAGGAATAAAGCCTTGTGGTACTTCTGATTTCTGATATACTGAAACTTACGAAACTCTGCTTAT
Source organism: Lepus europaeus (assembly GCF_033115175.1). Classification (NCBI taxonomy): domain Eukaryota; kingdom Metazoa; phylum Chordata; class Mammalia; order Lagomorpha; family Leporidae; genus Lepus; species Lepus europaeus. Next base: position 49,239,997 of record NC_084845.1, read on the forward strand.
TGTATTTACACCACTAACTTTGTGGTGATTTTAATAGCCACACCAAAAAAATAAAAAAAAAAAATCAAATAGTTAGGAATAAATTTAACCAAAGAAGTGAAATATCTTTATAATGAGAATTACTAAACATTGGTGAAAGAAAATCATCAAAGATACAAAAAAATGGAAAGATGTTTCTTGGTCATAAATCTGAAGAATCAATATAAAAAATGTCTGTACTACCTAATCTACTGACTGAATGCAATCCCTATCAAAATTGCTAATGATATTCTTTATACAACTAGAAAAAGCAGTCCTAAAATTCATGTAGAATAACAAAAGATCTAGAATAGTCAAAATCATCCTGAACAAGAAAAATCAAGCTGGAGGCATCACAATATGTGACTTCAAAGCATACTACAAAGCTATTGAAATTAAAACAGCATGGTACTGGCATACAAACTGATGCAAAGATCAGTGGAACAGAATAGAGAGCCCAGAAATTAATCTACATGCTTATAGCCAACTGATTTTTGACAAAAGTGCTCAGACCATCCAGTGGAGTTAGGATAATATCTTCAACAAATGGTGCTGGCAAAACTGGGATGTATATATGTAGAATAATAAAATTAGATGCATACCTTTCACCGTATACAAACATCAACTCAATATGGAACAAGACCTAAATTTAAGACCTGAGACTATGAAGTTGCTGGAAGAAAACATAGGAGAGACACTCTAAAGCATTGGTATAGCACATGACTCCTTGGACAATGTTCCCAAACCACAGGCAACAAAAACAAAACTAAATGAATGGGACTATATCAAACTCAGGAGGTGTTTCACAGCAAAGGGAAGTGATCTACAGAGAAATATCCAACAGAATGGGAAAAAATATTTGCAAACTACCTACCTGACAAAGGATTAATATCCCAAATATATCAGCAACTTAAAAAACTCAGAAACAAAAAAATAACCAATCTAATTGAGAATGGGCAAACAACTTCAAAAGACAGTTCTCAAAGAAAGAAATACAAATGGCTAACAAATATATGAAACAAAATGTTCAACATCACTAGCCATCAAACAAATGCAATTCAAAACCACAGTGAGATATCTCCTCAACCCTGTAAGAATAGGTGTCAGAGAGTAATAAATGTTGGTGAGGATGAAGAGACCAGGGGAACACTTGCACACTGTTGGGAATGTATGTTATTACAGCCACTGCGGAAAACGGTGTGGAGATGTCTTTAAAACTAGAAATATGCCATGTGATCCAGCTATCCCACCACTTGATATATACCCAAAAGAGTTGAACATATTGAATCAATGATACCTGCATCACCATATTTATATCAGCACAGTTCACAATAGTCAGAATTTTTTTTTAAGAGTTATTCTATCCAGGTTGCCCCTCTTCCAGGCCAGCTCTCTGCTATGGCCCGGGAAGGCAGTGGAGGATGGCCCAAGTCCTTGGGCCCTGCACCCCATGGGAGACCAGGAGAAGCACCTGGCTCCTGGCTTCGGATCAGCACAATGCACCGGCCGCAGCGGCCATCGGAGGGTGAACCAACGGCAAAAAGGAAGACCTTTCTCTCTGTCTCTCTTTCTCACTATCCACTCTGCCTGTCAAAAATAAAAAATAAAAAATAGATGTATTTATTTATTTGAAAGTCAGAGATACACAGAGAAGGAGAGGCAGAGAGAGAGAGAGTCTTCCATCGCTGGTTCACTCCCCAACTGGCGCAATGGCTAGAGCTGCACCTATCCGAAGCCAGGAGCCAGGAGCTTCTTCTGGGTCTCCCACATGGGTGCAGGGGCCCAAGGTACTTGGGCCATCTTCTACTGCTTTCCCAGGCCATAGCAGAGAGCTGGATCGAAAGTGGAGCAGCCGGACTTAAACCGGCACCCATATGGGATGTCAGCACTGCAGGCAGTGGCTTTACCCGCTATTGCCACAGCGCCGGCCCAATAGCCAAAATTTGGAATCAACCAAGATGTCGATTATCAGTTAAATGGATAAAGAAGATGTGATATATATACACAATGGATTTTTTTTTTTTTTGGACAGGCAGAGTTAGAGAGAGAGAAAGGTCTTCCTTCTGTTGGTTCACTCCCCAAATGACCGCTAATGCCGGCGTGCTGTGCTGATCCTGGTGTTCCTCCTGGTCTCCCATGCGGGTGCAGGGCCCAAGCACTTGGGCCATCCTCCACTGCCTTCCCGGGCGGGCCACAGTAGAGAGCTGGACTGGAAGAGGAGCAACCGGGACAGAACCGGCGCCCCAACTGGGACAATAACTCAGAGTGCCGGCACTGCAGGCGGAGAGGATTAGCCTAGTGAGCCGCAGTGCCGCCCACAATGGAATATTTTTCAGCATTAAAAAAAGAATGAAATTCTGCCACTTGCAGTAAAATGGACGCAGCTGGAGGACAACATATTGAATGAAATACACCACCAGACTTAGAAAGAGAAATATTACATATTCTCTATTCTATGTGGGAGCTAAAATTTTAAAAAACAAAAAAAGAAGAAAGAAAAAGGAAAGAAATGTCTGTGTGTATCAGTATTGCTGCAATTATAGTTTTGTAAAACCTTGCTTTATACTTTGTTAAACCAGTCGTTAAGAAGGTTATACTACTATAGTTTTGATGATCTGTGATTACTTCAAGATTTACCATTTATAGATAAAATAGTCATTTTTCCATTCAAATATGGTTTATAGCTGTTGTCTATATTCCTACTAAACTAGGGTCTCCTGGCTTTTTTAATTGTTAAACTTCTTATTCAGTGAAGTGTTAAGCCTTCTTACTGTGATGTGAATTTAAAGTGTGTTCTCTCAAAAACTGAGAGGAAAAAAAGATAGAAATGGAGAATGAAGAGGCTGGGAGGAATTGGGGGGAGCAAGAGGGGGAGAAAGAATATCATTATGTTCATTGAATCTGTTAAAACTAAAAATTTTTGAAAAATTAAAAAAATTCTGATTAAAAAGTTATTTGAATATCTATGACAAAAAAGAGTGTAGATTTGTCTTACTTGATTCTAGAATTGCCTATTTGTAATACTTTCCAAATATCTCTAGGTATTGCTGTATTTTTGATTTTGTTAGATATAGGTAATCTATCATGTGTTTTGACAATATTTATAAGTTAATGATATGAAAGAACTAGAAATAGCAAGGAAAATTGCATTTGTGTACGTGGTGGCTATGTGTATTTTTATAATGATAGTAAATGGAATAGTTGTTCAATCAGAAGTCAATACTGATCCTCAGAATATGAGCAAGTTATACTATGAAATGTAGTATCACCTAATATGAATTAATAAATGGATAATGCTTACTTATTTCCCAGAAAAAGTTTATGGTAATTTGGTGCAGTAGCAACAGTAAGTGTGTACAGTACTTAACAAATTCCAATGATTTATAAAATTGTATCAGTTAGCATAAAAATGTCTTGGAATTTCTGAAAATGAAACTCTTTTGCTGTTTTTAAGTGTCTTTTAGATAGGTGGAGAGAATGCATTCTGGTTTGTGGCTTTAATTTATCTGTTGATTTAGTACATGTTTGCTGAGCATCTGTTAGTTTTAAAAACTTTACGGATATTAAAATGATTCTGACATCAGAATATAGTTTCATGGTAGATATCTGATCAAGCAACACTTGTAATGCAAAATATATGTAATAATTCCTATCAGAGAAGTAGTAGCACTGAAGAAGAAAGGCTGTTTTTGTTTTGGATTATCAGGAAGTTCTTTTTCTTCATGTCTTTTAGGTAGATATTAAAGAATATCAGGTCTTCATCAGATGATTTCAGTTTGGAAGCTGCTCGAAGGAATAGGAATCAAATGAACTATATCTGTTCGGAATATGTGGTCCTGTTTCAACCAGCTATTACTGAATCTTTTATTCTGTTTTTCAATTACATCTGTTCCAATAGTGAAAGCTTTTTGTTCAAAGGCTTTCAGTGGAAAGGTTCTTGAAACATCAGAAATAAGTTGATCATATTATCCAACAGCTCATGGTTGAGTGTATTTGAACTAAATTATGACCTTCTCTCATTTAGTCATTAGTTTTGAGCTAAATTCTGACCTTCTCTCATTTCTAGTCACTGGTTTTTCTCCAACTACCTAGAGCACCTCAATAAATGTGGTATACAGATTTTTAAATGCTGCCCCTCAGATCCTTGAAAATCCAGCTACCAACACTTAACAGCATGATTGTGTTCAATTTGGTCCTCTTTTCCTGAATATTCACTAGTTTAGCACATCTCTTCTTGTTATTTTTTAATATTTTTTAATCAAATTATTTTAGAAACTATTAAGGAAGAATATTGGTTTTTCGAGTTATGATAAAAGTTTTCAAAAAGTTTATAGAAAATATATGTAATCTTTCTTTGATTAAAATTTATAATCATTTGGGAGAAGACACACATAGAGAGACAGAGACCAGAAGGGAGACAAAGAACCCATTACTGTGGTTCACTCACCAAATGTCCTCAATGGCCAAGACTGGGTCAAAACTGGAAGTCAGGACTCAAACCATATATTCTGCATGGGTGGCAGGAAACCAATTACATGAGCATCATGGCTGCCTCCTAGGGTATTACATAGTTAGCAGGAAGCTGGAATTGGGAGCCAGAGCTGGGAAACAAATCCTGTATTGTATGGCAAAAAATGCAGACCAAGATAAAATATATATGATGTATTATTACATACGTATTTTTATGTTATGCAGTATGATATAACAGCATCATATATATTTACTTATATATTAATGACAGATGGAGACCATAGCCAATGAGTCATTTAACTTTTGGTTTTTTATACTCAATGAGAGATCCAAAATGCTACCAGAAAATAATTCTAATCAAAATTATATTTTCATTTTTTCAATTGTTTAGTATGACACGGATCCTTGTGGCTCAATGGAAGATGATAGTTCTGTGAGAAACTACACTGGGCCATTGTCCATTCACCTTCATATTTGCTCTAGGAAACTATCATAGATAATTCCCCACTGTGCCCTGGCTCTGATGATGGTAAGGCTTTCAGTCTTAGCCCCTTCAAAATAGGTCTGCAAAATATAAAATTCTTAGATGCAGTTGCTCTAGAATCATCTTCTCCACAACTGAGTTTTCTTCAAATCATGGTATAGACACTCAAACCTTAGGTTTCATGTTTCTTTGGTATAAGGGATGTGAACCATGGGGAGCTGGCTGCTTTGATAGTCTTCCTTCCTTTGTGTATGCAATGAAGGCTGAATCAGAAGTGGCTCTTCCTACCTCTACTGGCCACATTAATTAGGCCTTGGATTAGTCTTATTCGCACTTGACAGTGTGCCAGGAAAATAATAAAAGTTTTGAAATCTTAAAATTTAATATTATTTATATTAGTATGAAAAATATTAACATTAAATATTAAAATGCCTCTCCCCCAACAAAATCATCACAGTCATTATTGGCTACATTAATAAATACACTCAGCAATTTAATACGCATTTGATTTTAGAAGAATGCAATTTTGAAAATACCATGACTACTGCTGAAACAAAAACATAACTTTTATTCTGTGTTAACGTTAACAGAAAGTTGCTTATTAGTCTTCACTGCATCTCTTTTTCCTGATTAGCTGTCATCTCCCACTTCTAGAAAACCCTCATCTTCCTTCTAACTAATTTATTGGAATTCCATTGGAAAGAGAAATCAAATGATTTTTGAAACGATTTATAGATTATATAATAATAAAATAAAAATATTACTGCCGAAGAGGAAACATGAATTCTTGCTGTACTGTCACAGGTGGGATAAGGGAATGAGAGCTAGTGATTCTTCTACCAAGGTGGGGTGAGGCTGGTTCTCACACTGTATTTTTCTTACTTCTGATGTTCAGATTGTTCCCTAAAAACTGTTAGGAAGTCATCCTCCTTTTTCCATCTTCTGAGATATGCTTTTTAAGTAAATATTTCTTAGAGAGAAATGAAAAAACTCAACATATAGATTAAGCCATTTAACATGAAGGCACTATAAACGCATTGATTTTCAGTTCAGATTAATGAACGTTCAATTTGTATCTGTTCCCAGAGGCAGGTTATGATATAGTTTAACCTATTTGACCTCTGTGAGACAACAGTTCTCCCCCTCCTAAATGAGAATAGGCAACACCTAATTCAATAAATAATTTTAAGAATTAAAGAAAACATTTTTACAAGTGAGTTACAGGGGCAGGCATTTGACCTTGTTGTTATGTCATTGGTTAGGACACCAGAATCACATGCATAGCACCTGGGTTGATCTCTGGGTCTAACTCTGACTCTACCTTTCTGCTAATGCAGAGTCCAGAAGGCAACCGTGGTTGTTCAGGTTTAGTTCCTGCCACCAAGTAGGACTCCTAAATTGAATTCCTGGCGCCCAGATTTGGTTGCTATGGGCATTTGGTGAGTGAACAGCAGCTAGGAGCTCAATATCTTTCTCTCTCTCTCCATCTCTCTCTACCTCTCTCTCACTCTACCTCTCAAATAAATGAATAAATAAAATTGATTTATAGAATTTCTAGAGCTTTAACATTCAATAAACAATGATCATAATGATAATTATTAAAGCCTTCTGTATTTAAAATTATTTATTTAAACCGTATTAGGTCATATATTGTTTAATCATAAATTATGCTTAAGTATGTATTTATTCTGGAGTTAGGAAGTGTAGATTTGAAACTCACAGTTTGTAGAGTGAAGACAGGTATGTAAGCAATGTTGAAATTTCTTAGCATCTGTCTCTCTACAAGCAAACCGGACTCAGCTTTCTCTGCTTTGCTTAGTTACTATTCTCCCATCTGGTTTTTATTTTCTGCAAACACTGTCATCTTTGCTGTTTTTTCTTCTCCTATTTCTTGTCTTTGTTCACATCTGTTTGGGAGATGGGGACACCAACACAAATGGGATATTCAATGAACCATGTAAGTGTAAGACAAAATGTACTTTGAAAGAAAACTCAAATGTGCCACTAGAAAACAGTGAAAAGATAACCTCTGCTTGATTGAGTATTGGAATACTTTAGTAAATAAAAACATTTGCTAGAGCATAGTGAATTGGGACTAGACAGAAACAGGGTATGAAGCAGAGGGATCCTGTAGGGAGTAGGCTCTGGTTAGATAAGTGTTACATGCATGAGTATCCGAGGCATATGCTAGAGGATCTGCAGTGCTCGGACTTTATTTTCTATGACCATGGAAACCAGAAGATCTAAGGTCACATAGTCAGATTTACATCTTAAAATATAATTTTTAAAACATCTTGAAGAAGTCAGTGAGAGGAAGTACAGATGTAGAGAATAGAAGAAGAGAAGAAGAGGCTGCAGATTGAAGTAGACCAGACAAGGAATGAAGAGGGCTTCAGTACATGGTCTATCTGATTAGCATCACAGATTTGGTTTTTGGTGAGCTCATTTTGCCATCTTGTGAGTATTTCAGAATAATGTGTTTCTGAATTAGTCTTAACTAGTTTCTCTTGGTTTTTCCTCCCCTCTCCTTCTAACACTCTCATCCCAAACCATTTCCTCTATAAGTCCTTGCCAAGGACACTGGTGCTAATTTATCTTGGCCTTGTGCTCATCCCATGTTATTTCATGGTGTTAAGCAAATTTGCAGCTCTCACTACCACAAGCATGAGATGATGTGCATAAATCTTAGAGATTTGCTTTCTCCACTTCTCCCCTGCCCTCAAAGACTTATCTCCAGAACTGGCACTGCATTGCTTATGCCATCACTGAAACCCTGTCCCCATCCAGAATTCCAGATGGTATAAACAGCTTTTTATATATGGCATATTCGGGGCAAGCTGACACCTACATGAAATTTCATTGGCAAATTATTTGACACTTAGATAACTGGTTAAATTAATTGAGCTTTTAATCTGCATTGTTTTATGCAAAGCAGTCTGTTTAATTCCTTTCCAAATGTGGTTATTTAAAAATAAGACATTTTTTGGTTTACTCATAAAAACCATTAATTTCCCAAACATAACTAATTAGCCAATAAGGTATCATAAGGGATGAATGCCAGTTTTATTAAAGTTTATATTCTAGCAGGTTGAAATCACTTTGATGTTTATAATTCCCAAGAAGCCACACACTTTGAATATTAGGCCAACTTGTAATATTTGTGGTATATGTATATATTTAAGATTCCATGAAATAATTTGGGGGATTACTCATGGTAGCTATTTACAAATCCAAAATCAATCATATTTGAGTCCATATACACTCAAAGAATAGGGATTTGGGTTAGGTTCTGGGATTTTTGAGGTAGATCTATGTTCCCAAAACAATTTTAAAAAATGCTAATAATTCACAATGGGTGACTTAGACATCTGGTAAACCTCAGCCCAGGTTTTCAAAAAATTCTCCCCAACATCTGTGATTCTTTGCTCTAATTATGTCAAAGTAGTACAGAAATAGATGAAAATGAAAGTCTCCCAGGAGTTGAGGTCATAAGGGAAAATGTTATAAGGTGTTGGGGATTTTTTTTAATTAAAAGTATTTGATTGCTTTCACAACAGTTGCTCTCCTGGCAGGCAGCCTTCTCTAAGAAGAGATCTTATTGGAAAGATGGCTTTGTGAAATGATGCTCTAAGGAACAATGACAGCTGTACACGAACCTGAAATTTCCCTTATCTATCAGATGTTACTTTTTTTTTAGAATGGGCTGTTCTAGAAGTACAGTATTTATAAATTAAAGGTCCTGCATGATCAGGTCTCTCAGTTCACAGAGGAAGTGTTTAAAAATAGTGTAACTTCCATCAGGTGAGAGATATGAATGAGTTATGAACTTGGAAGGCTCCTATTCTCCATTAATGATTGTTGTAAGTTTGAGTAGCATGAGTCTGAGCCTTGAACCAATGAAGAAGAAAGTCTAAATTGAATGGATCTAGGAAAACTATGATTGCTACAGAATTTAAATAATAGATTTCATTCAATTATTTGGGGAGAGGTTCCACATGGAGGTCATTAAGTTTTAAGCCTGGTGGCTCAAAATAACTCATATGGTCCAACTATGAAATACTAATCATTTTAGTGTAACATACTTTAGGACTTTCACATTTGTATCACTCAATTGGAAGTTTCCGTACATCAATTTTTTTCTGTTCAATGCTATGGTTTTAGATATTAGTTTTTTATGGCCCTCTGAATATCATCATCTCTCTAACTTTTGAAATAATTTTCATGTGTACTAAAAGAAATAATTTTGCTGTACTTAATTACATTTGTTCAATATCTTTCCTTTTTATAGTTTATTTATTTGAAAGACAGTTTTATATACATATATATGTATATATATATATATATATATATATAGAGAGAGAGAGAGAGAGAGAGAGAGAGAGACAGACAGAAAGAGAGACAGAGACAAAGACAGATAGACACAGATAGGCAGAGTGAGATCTTCCATCCACTGGTTCACTCCCCACATGCTTCCAACAGCTCAGGATAAAGCTAGAAAGGAGCCCAGAATTCAGTCTGGGTCTCTCCTGTGGGTGGCAGAGACCAAAGTACTTGAGTTATCACTTGCTACCTCCCAGGAGGTTGTGCATAAGCAGGAAGTTAGGGGCCTGTGTGCTGTGGCTCAGCTGGCACTCTGGGTTCTAGTCCCTGTTGGGGTGCCAGATTCTATCCTGGTTGCTTCTCTTCCAGTCCAGCTCTCTGCTGTGGGCCGGGAAGTGCAGTGGAAGATGGCCCAGGTCCTTGGGTCCTGCACCCGCATGGGAGACCAGGAGGAGGCACCTGGCTCCTGGCTTCTGATTGGCGCAGTGTGCCGGCCACAACACACCTGCCGTAGCGGCCACTTGGGGAGTGAACCATAGGAAAAAGGAACACCTTTCTCTCTGTCTCTCTCTCTCTTACTGTCTAACTCTTCCTGTCCAAAAAAAAAAAAAAAAAAAAAAAAAAAGGCAGGAAGCTAGAATCAAGCTCAGAAGCAGAGCTGGGACTCAAACCCAGGCACTCTGATATGACGTAGAATGTCTGAAGCTGTATCTTGCATCAAATGCGCACCCCTATTCAACATCTTCACCTCAATTTATAATTCTGACAATGTACTGTTTTCAAAAGCATGAATTTTTAAAATGGGAATATTACTTGGCTTTGATAATAGTTTTTTTTTTTAAGATTTTATTTATTAATTTGAGAGAGAGAGTTACAGACAATGAGAGGGAGAGAGAGAGAAAGGTCTTTTGTCCGCTGGTTCACTCTCCAAATGTCCGCAATGGCTAGAGGTGCACCTATCCAAAGCCAGGAGCCAGAAGATTCTTCTAGGTCTCCCATGTGGGTGCAAGGACCCAAGGACTTGAGCCATCTTCTACTGATTTCCCAAGCCATAGCAGAGAGCTGGATCGGAAGAGGAACAGCTGGGACTAGAACCAGCACCCATATGGGATGCCGGTGCCACAGGCAGAGGATTAACCTACTGTGCCACAGCACTGGCCCCAGATAATAGTTTTATTTTAATTTTTTAAGATTTATTTATATATTTGAAAGGCAGAGTTATAGAGAGACAGAGGCAGAGAGAGAGGGAGAGAGAGAGAGAGGTCTTTCATCCGCTGGTTCACTCCCCAGATGGCCACAATGGGTGGAGCTGGGCCTATCCAAAGCCAGGAGCCAGGAGCTTCCTCCGGGTCTCTCATGTGGGTGCAGGCTCCCAAGTACTTTGGCATTTTCTGCTGATTTCCCAGGTTATAGCAGAGAGCTAGATTAGAAGTGGAGCAGCCAGGTCTCAAACCGGCACCCATATGGGATGCCACCAACAGTGCCAGCCCCATTCATAATACTTTTAGTACAGAGCTTTAAAAAATCTAAACATTATAGGCTATGGATTTTATATCATTAAGAATTCAATAATTTTAACAGTAAAAATGAAATCTGATCCCAAGACAAATCTGATAATTAGGTCATATAATAAATGTGTCAGATTTCAAATTGTGGGTGCTGGCGCTGGGGCACAGTGGGTTAAAGGCCTGGCCTTCAGTGTCGGCATCCCATATGGGCACCGGTTCTAGTCCCGGCTGCTTTTCTTCTGATCCAGCTCTCCACTATGGCCTGGGAAAGTTCTTGGGCCTTTACACCCCCGTGGAAGACCCAAAAGAAGCTCCTGACTCCTGGCTTTGGATCCACGCAGCTCTGGCCGTTTCAGCCATCTGGGGAGTGAACCAGCAGATGGAAGACCTCTCTCTGTCTCTACCTCTCTCTGTAACTCTTTCAACTAAATAAAATAAATCTTTTAAAAAAAAGATTTCAAATTTTGGAGTGAAAGGAAATTAAAGTGACATATTTCTTGGTTAATTTTCTGATTAAAACCACTCTTAAATGGCAGTGGTTTCCCCAGAATTCATCATAGTTATGCAATCTTGAGTCAGAATGAAATAGCATAAATTCAGCAACACAAACTAGAACATGCTTGAAATAGTCAGTAGTTCTCCTTAGGAAATCTGAAATTCTGAATATGGTCCAATATATATTTATCCTGATCCATGAAACAAGAATTTAATTATAGAATACTCATTAAGACAGCAAAATTCTGCCATTTTTCCCTCCAAAGCCACAAGAAAACTAAACACATGGTTAACTGAACACATCGATTGACAGAAATAACCCCAACTCCCTTCATGTGTTTTGCATATCTACATGGTGTTTCTTGCCCAGCTAAGACTTAAATGTGGCAGATTTCTCAACTGAAACCTGAGGATAAGAACAATACCCATCATACCAACTTATTGTGCTGGTTTAATTAATTGTAATATTTCAATAAATGTTAGTTATTAATATTTATCATTGATTCTACCAGAAGTAACCTAGATTGAATAAATAGCATATTCAAAATACACACATTCATTCATAGATAAAAGTAGGACATTGAACCCTGGTCAATTCTATATGTATTATATTCTATAAGGTTCTGAATTAGAGCTGCTTGAGATGTGATTTTAAAATATGCATACTTTCTTTGCCACATCAATGTTCTGTGCTACAATCAGGCCATTTCATTTTCTTTTTTTAAAGCTTTTATTTAATAAATATAAACTTCATAGGTACAACTATTTTGAATATAGCAGTTCTTCCCCCCATACCCACCCTCCCAACCCCAAACCATCCCATCTCCTACTCTCTCTTCCATCCCATTCTTCATTAAGATTCATTTTTAATTATCTTTAAATACAGAAGATCAACTCGATACTAAATAAAGATTTCAACAGTTTACACCCACACAGACACACAAAGTATAAAGTACTGTTTGAAGACAAGTTTTACCATTAATTCTCATAGTACAGCTCATTAAGGATAGAGGTCCTACATGGGGAGCAAGTGCACAGTGACTCTTGTTGTAGATTTAACAATTGACACTCTTATTTATGACATCAGTGATCACCTGAGACTCGTCATAAGCTGCCAAGGCTATGGACGCCTTTTGAGTCCGCAAACTCCATCAGTAGTTAGGGCCATAAGCCCTCCCTTCAGAGAAAAGTACCTCCTTCTCTGATAGGCATTACATTTTCTACACTGGCTGCCTTGACCCACATTATCTTCTAGAAACCAAAAATATGATTGTAAGCTTTGGAAACCTCTCTTCTTGGATATCGGTTCAGACTTGCTCCCTGTTACCCAAAGTACCATGCTCACACTGCTTCCTTTATTCTTAGACTTTTCTCATTTCGTGTATCTTTACAGAAGGAGGCTTTGCTAGAAAACGTGAAATCCTATAATTTGTGACAATATGAATGAACCAGGAGGATGTTGTGCTAAGTGAAATTAGCCAGTCCCAGAAGGACAAATATGGTCTGATTACACTTATATAAGCTATATGAAATATTCACAATTATAAAAACTGCAAATTGGATGGTGGTTGCCAGAAGCTGGGGAAGGGAGAAATGGGAGGGTTGTTGCTTGAATAAAGTTTCCATTATGAGGCTGGCACTGTGGCGTAGTGGGCTAAGCCTCTGCCTGTGGCACTGGCATCCCATATGGGTGCCAGTTTGAGTTCCAGCTGCTCCTCTTCTGATACAGCTATACGCCTAAGTCCTGGGAAGGTAGTGGAAGATGGATCAAGTGCTCAGGCCCCTGAACTTGCATGGGAGACCTGGAAGAAGCTCCTGGATCCTGCCTTGGGATCAGCTCTGCTGTGGTCTTTATGTCCATGTGGGAAGTGAACCAGCGGATGGAAGACCTTTCTCTCTCTCTCCCTCTCTCTGTCTGTAACTCTACCTCTCAAATAAATAAATAAAATCTTTTAAAAAAAGTTTCCATTTTGAGTTCATTAGAATCTAGAGATCTGCTGTACAACATATATAGTTAAAAGCTTGGCATAGTGCACTTAAAAATTGGTTGACTATGGATTTCATGGTCTTACCATGCACAATACACAAACAAATCAAGAACCTGAACATACACAAACACAAAGGAATACAAGGAAATTTGGAAGTGACTTGATTGTGTTGGAGTATTGTTAGTGTTTTCCAAATACAGGAAATTGTATATATTCAACATGTGCAACTTTTGTGCTGTATCAATTATATCTCACTAAGGCTGATTAAACACCACCAAGTGTGGGGGAAATAGCCAAGAGACTGGACACAGGACCTGGATACATCCACTGTTTCTTCAAGAAGCATTAATAATTCTGATAATACATGGCAAGTGTTGTGCTAGTGAATTTCACATTTATACATGGCATTCTTAGTTTCCCATTGAAATGGACCATTTAGAAATTAGCTTTATTAGTTTAATTCTATGTTATGCAACATGTTCAAATATAATATCATGGTTTCAACAATCAACAAGGTTATTTTAAGGCCAGTCCTTTAAGGCAAAGGTGTAGTAAAATTGATGCTATGTAAATATAAACTTAAGTACACTTTGCTGGCAAGTTAATGCCATCTAATTGAAGTAAAATGAAAAATTATAGCTATCTATTTCATATGTAAGATATTAACAGCAAACTGAGTAGTACTTCTGTTTGTGTAAGTGAATGTGACCTTCTGTGACCTGGAGAGGTTTAATTTCCTCTTTGTTGGGGTTTATGTCATCTGCAACACTTTTAGGAGCAGGGTCTTTATTAGTATGTGGCTCTTATTGAAATGGTATTGATACAACATGCATAAATTGTGAACAGAATTTGACTGATATAAAAGCCAGAACTTTGAAATTTTTTTTTTCAGGGCAAGGATAGACCATTAAATATATCCAGGAATTCTTCTTGTTACACCTGCTATTTTCTTACACTGTTAAAGGTGTTTCCGTATAGAAACAAATGGAGCCTTTGTAGCTAATTTAATTTGGGATATTAAATCAAAGTTAAGTCTTTCTTTCTTGTAGAGTTTCTCAGCTTATACAATTACCAAGGGCATTATGAAGGCTTCAGTGAATATATAATATTCAATGATATGTAAATTTGCCTTTCTCTCTGGCTCCCTTCTTTCATTTACTTTAACTAGCAAGAAATATTTCATGGGACTGATGCTTTCTGAAATGTATCTAGATATAGACTGATTTTATCTAACCCTTTCACAGATTATGAAACTGGGTCCCATAGCTGTGAAAGGATGAATCTGTGAGAAGATGGAAAGAAGTAGGTGTTGTGAAAAGGACTTGAAGGCAAACGCCTTGTGCTTCTGACATGAAGATCATCAGATATGGGACTTGATTATCATATTTTGGTAGTTATGGTAGGGGAAAAAGTAAAAGCCTCCAAGGTGTGAGCTAGCATAAATGCCAGATTCAGAAGATTACGATTTGAAACAGGGCTGATAAGGGACAACCAAAAGCTTAAAGATAAAGTGAGACACAGACAGGGAAGAGGGTGCTGAATAAGACCAAAGACTGTATAGCAATAATGGGAACAATTCAAGATTTAATATGGAAACCACCTTTTTATATTACATACTGAAAAAGCATAGCTCTCTTCATTTCGTTGTCAGGCCAAATGTTCTTCAGTTAGGGAGGCACTAAAATTTTTAGCGGGGGCACAGGTTAGGCAATAAGGGAACTCCATGTTCTTTGGAGAGAGGGCATAAATTTTAGTTAAGAATTGTAGCTCTGGGCTGGCACTGTGGCACAGCAGGTTGACACCCTGGCCTGAGGTGCCAGCATCCCATATGGGTGCCAGTTCGAGACCTGGCTGCCCCACTTCCGATCCAGCTCTCTGCTATGGCCTGGGAGAACAGTGGAGAATGGCCCAAAGTCCTTGGGCCCCTGCACCTGTGTGGGGGACCCAGAAGAAGCTCCTGGCTCCTGGCTTCGGATCAGTGCAGCTCTGGCCGTTGCGACCAATTGGGGAGTGAACCATCAGATGGAAGACCTCTCTCTCTCTTCCCTCTCTCTCCCTCTCTCTCTCAGCCTCTCCTCTTTCTAAGTAACTCTGACTTGCAAATAAATAAAGAAATCTTTAAAAAAGAGTTGTAGCAGGAATTATTCATATTTTGGCAGGAAGAGCAAAGCAACCTCGAGAGAGGGACACACACACACACACACATGCAAGGGCGGGGCAGGGATCCTCTATCTGCTGGTTTAGTCCCCAAATGGCTGCAGCAGCCAGGGCTGGGCCATGCTTAGGCAAGGAGCCAGGAATTCCAACCAGTTCTCCTGCATGAGTAGCAGGCACCCAAGTACTTGATCCATCTTCCTCTGCCTTCCCAGGTGTATTATCAGGAACCTTACTAGAAGCAAAACCAGCATTCCAACACAGCATCAGGTATTGTAATCAGCTGTGCCACAATGCCGCCATTCCTGTCTGGTCTGTTCCGTTCTAACCATACTTGTTTTTTTTTAAAAAGTTCTGGTATTCTTTCTTTCCTTTTTCTCCTTCTCTCATTTTCTCCTCTTTCTCTCTGTTTACTTTTCTATCTCATCCTCCATCTCTTATTTCCCCTTCCCTCCTTCTTCCTTCATTTTCTATGTACCTACCTGTTTTTCTTCCTTATTGGTATATATTGAAATCACTGCTCCATCCTTCCATGTATGCATACATTTTATCTGTGTGTTTATTTTATGTTTGCTTTTTTGCCCTGATGCATCTCAGCATAGAAACCTATTCTTCAGGAGTAATTCAAAATTCCCATAGAAATGTTTCCAAGTGTGTATGGCAAAGAATAAAGTCCGCCTGATTGCAAATTTGGAAAGCCTCCTAAATTTTGCCTAGGAAACTTTGGAAGTCAGTTAGACTTTCCAGATGTAAGTGAGTTTATCACATTCTCACAGCCAAGCACATTTGTGAAGTGTATTGTTATCTGTTTTGTTTTCAGTACTCTGGGCAAATACAACAGTAAAACAATACAAACCAAATAAATAACATTAAAAGGCCTTCCAGGGCCTTTCCTTCATCAACTGGGGAAGTTGGAAATAATATTATATCTTCTTTCTTCTTCTTAACCTTTTTATAAAATCTCATTCTTTGTAATACATATATTGTTTTTACTGTCAGTAGGCATGGGTATAAGATATAGCATAGCCTGGAGAAATAAACCTATTTAAGAAATCATTCGAAAAGTGTGTGCTGATATCCACTTTTCTTATCCTGGAGTTCCTATTCTGTGGTAAGCATGTCATTGCCAAACGTTAAAAACACAAACAAAAAAGCTGACTAACTCAATTAGTCAACACTAGTTCATTTATTAAGCACCTTAATGTGCTAAGAATTCATATGAAAAATGGACAATGATAATTTAATATGGGAATAGTATTGCGAAGGGAGGAATAACAAAGGCACATTGGTCCACAGAGAATGGTCATAATGGTGTTGGAGCGGCAGGAGTGCTTTGATTTGGGTGACTGTGGGGAGTCTTATGGAAAAGGTCGTTTTCACCTGAAAGAAAAGAAGGAGCTAGACTTAAGCAGCCCAGGCAGAGACAGAAGTTCACAGGCTCTTAGGAAGGAGAAGAAGGTAGAGAGGAATCTGTGTAAGCATTGACCATACTGGGCAGGCATCAATGAGATATTTTAAGGAATCAACCTAATTCTATGTACAGAGGAAGTCCTTCAAAGGGCTCTAAGGAGCTGTGGGGCATGATACCTATGATGTTTCTAAAGCATTTTACTCAGTTTCAGTTGTCTGTTAGTTTCTGGAAATAGATTAAAATTTGGAAAACATAAAGAAAACATAAATGTTCATTTGAGAATGAAAAATGCACATTATAGAGGAAAAACAGCACATGAGTTAGTCCTTTGTGATGGAAATACAGATAAGCATATGCATTTAACATTTTATTGAATCTATTACGCACACAGCATTCACATTAAATATCACCAAAATCAGAATGTGCTAAAGATCAGTGGTATGTCAAAGTTAGGTTAATAACATGCTCTTCTTTCCTAGAGACAAAAAAAAAATCTTTGACTTTATAATAGTTACCTTGTATTTGATGAATTTATTGAATGTTTAATATGTCATTCTCATCACTACTCAAAGTATTCATAAATTAATATCTTTTTCCTGGTGATTTCTTTTTGGGAAATACCTCTGCTACATAAGTTTTAGGTATTACTGAACTCTTGATTCTAGAAGTGGCTATATTCCTTCTTGGACTTGTATTAATTTCATAAAGCAATGTGTGCTTAGTTTTTGAACTGTTAGTGAATGGTCATTATGAGGAGTCTTTAAAAAAATCCATGGAAAATGTGTTTTTGGGTATGGGTGCAACTTCAACTCCTGGTTGCTCCATTTCCAATCCAGCTCCCTGCTAATGCACTTGGGAAAGTAGCAGAAGATGGCCCAAGAGTTTGGGTCTCTGCACACACAGGAGACCAGGGAGAAGCTCCTGGCTTCAGACTAGCTGCAGGGGTTGTTGTGGCCATCTGGGGAGTGTACCAGCAAATGGAAGATCTCTCTCTCTATCCCTGCCCCCTCCCCCCCCGCCCCAGCTCTGCTCCTGAGCTCACTCCTGACCCAATTCTGGGCCAATGAGATTTATTTATTTGCTCCCTTGCATAACTGCACTTTGGGTCCCACTTTCTCCAGGATGCCAAAGGCACTAACTCTGTGTGAATGATGTATCTTGTGCATTTGAATAAATAGTCTGGGTTTGTATTTTTTGTATATTTTAATCAAAGGCCCTCGTCCCTGCTCTGTGTTCTCAGGTACATGAGAGATCTCAGGGGTGGGTCTGCAGCAGCTCCAGGTCTGCACAGCAGGAAGGCTTTTTGTTGTTTTTTATCACCATGGAGAGCAACTATTTGGAGTGCACAGCCTATTGAACTACCTCATTTTACCAATTAGAGCTGGCTTTGTTGCTGCAGTGTCCTCTTGAAATCCCCTCCACCTTGAAAATGTTTCATGGGAGATGATGTGTTAATGGGGTTGCCCCATGACTTGATCTCCTGCTGGAAAATTGAAAATTAGTCTAGACAGGAAAAGATGGTGCAGAGAAGTCAGACAGGCCACTCCAGGTGAAAGGGCCAGAGAGGGAGCCATGGTTAGGGTTTTGTGATCCTAGGACACAAGTCTTTTGCTTCACTTAACAGAGCCATCCTTCACCAGATTTAGGCGAGGCCCAATATTCACAACAGGCTGTGTGTGTTTGTGTGCACATACGTGTGTGTGAAAAATGTGGGTGGTAAGGGTGAGTTTAAAGACCAATACCCCTTTACCCATTCTGTGCTGTCCAGGGATAGAAACATGAAGCAAGGACTAAAAAATCCTTAACCTTCCCAAATTCTTAACCTCCAGGGAGACCCATAAGTGAAGGCTTCGGTGGTGTCCAGAGCCAGTGTCCTGCCCTGTGACTGTAGCAATTACTGTGTCCTGTTAACTAAAGGAGAGAAAAGGGGTTTCATTTACATGCTGAGAGATCACCACAAACCTACCTCACTGTGTTGAAATGGGATAAATGGAACAGAATGCATTGGGTGATGTATGTCTGGTCCTGGGTTCCTGTCTCCCCTAAATGCTGTCCCTCTTTAGTTACTGTATTTGTCTGGGCTTTGCAGGACTTCATTGAGTCCCTGAGTTGGTGATTCTAGGTAGCCTAGTTTGTGTAAATATAATATGCTGGTCTTTCTCCATGTTAAAAAAAAGAAAGAAAGAATGCAAAGAGAGTCTGAACTTCAGACAGTATCAAGGCTTTGGCCTGTTTCAGCCCTGGCCATTGTGGCCACCTAGGGAGTAAAACAGTGGATGGAAGATTTCTTTCTCTCTCTCTCTCTGAAACTCTGACTCAAAAAACATAAATAGGGGTTGGTGCTATTGGGTATTGGGTTAAGCCGCTGCCTGCAGCACTAGCTTCCCATATGAGCCCCAGTTTGAGGCTTGGCTACCCCACTTCCCATCCAGCTCCATGATGATGCGGATGAGAAAGCAGTGGAAGATGGCTCAAGTGTTTGGGCCCCTGAAGTACAGGTAGACCCAGATGAAACTCCTGGCTCCTGTGTTCAGTTGCCCAGTCCTGGCCATTATG
Organism: Lepus europaeus; assembly: GCF_033115175.1. Taxonomy (NCBI): domain Eukaryota; kingdom Metazoa; phylum Chordata; class Mammalia; order Lagomorpha; family Leporidae; genus Lepus; species Lepus europaeus. The sequence continues at coordinate 49,259,401 of NC_084845.1, forward strand.
ACCATTTGGGTAGTGAACCAGCAGATGAAAGACTTCTTCTCTGCCTCTGCCTTTCCCTCTGTAACTCCCATGAGTTTTAATATATGAACCTTAGAATAAACCCATGGACTACACAGAAATCAGTTAATAGATAATGTAACAATATAAGAATCACAGTATGACTAAAGTAGATTAAACCTATTTTTGTTTGTTTGTTTGTTTTCCCTAACTTGATTGTTTTCAATACCTGTGTATTTGAGCATGGTAAATCCCTATTCAATATGAAACCTTCTCTTAACCAGATCAAATTCTTATACAGATTACTGGTTAATCAAGACTTATCTTCTCATTCATTTGACGTATATCCACAGCTTAGCTCCAGTGAAGTGCTAAATAGAATATTTTATAATTATTTTTGATAAAATTTGTGAAATTCCACCTTGAGCTAAGCATTCAGTAAGAAACTAGATAATAGATGAAAAAAAAAAAAAAAAAGGGCCGGTGCCGTGGCTCATCAGGCTAATCCTCCGCCTGCGGTGCCGGCACCCCGGGTTCTAGTCCCGATTGGGACGCCGGATTGTGTCCCGGTTGCCCCTCTTCCAGTCCAGCTCTCTGCTGTGACCTGGGAAGGCAGTGGAGGATGGCTCAAACGCTTGGACCCTGCACCCACAGGAGGAAGCACCTGGCTCCTGGCTTTGGATCGGCGCATTGCCAGCTGTAACGGCCATTTGGGGTGTGAACCAACAGAAGGAAGACTTTTCTCTCTCTCTCTCTCTCTAACTGTCTAACTCTGCCTGTCCAAAAAAAAAAAAAGAAAAAAAAGAAAAAAAAACTAGATGAATTTCCGCTAATAACGACAAATAAATAAGCCAACCTTAATTAATTTATATGAAAGGCAGAGTGACAGAGAGAAGGAGAGAGATATATCTTCCATCCCTCCTTCACTACCCAGTTGGCATTAACAATTGGAGTGGGCCAGTCGAAATAAGGAGCTTGGAATTTTATCCTTATCTCCAATATAAGAAGCAGGGGCCCAACTATTTGGGCCATCTTCTACTTCCTTCACAGGCACATTGTTAGGGAGCTGGATTGGAACCAGAGCAGCCGGGACTCAAGTCGGGGCTCTTCAATGGGATGTAGGTATTGTGAACAGCAGCTTAACCACTTGTGCCATAATACTGGCCCCCAACATTTTGTTTTTACCAGGGCACAAAGCAGGTCTATTGGGAGTAAATACAGAGGATGGCTAACACATTTATACAGAGGATGGCTAACACATTTTAGGGAGGCAGATCTCTGAAAAACAGTCTAAACACTGCACCTTTATGACTTTGAGGATGGTGCTTGGCTTTCAAGTCTTGCACTCAAATGCCAGGTTATCAATCAGTCATACTCAGCTTGATTCCATAAGTCAAAGTAATTTCATCCTCCTTACTCCACATCGCTGTGCTCATACTCTAGCAACAACATTTTTTCAAAATAAATTTCTAAAGATTTTTAGTTTTTTAATTTGTTTGTTTTACTCTTTTCTAAGTAGAAATCAAGCCTTTATGCTTTGTGTTTAACCAGTTCTACTTAAAATAGTGCATTAAACATTGTGGATTTTCAGCACATATTTGTTGCATGCATATATGAATAATATTAGGGATAACTGAAGTGTCAGTTTTGGGTGATGTATTATTAAGTAATAGGGATAATAGAATCAGTTCTAGTTAGAATCACAAGTTCTTGTTTAAAAATTAAGTGATTTGCAGTTGACAATTGATTCCTACAAAGAATAAGTGATTGGACCAAATCCAAACAGCTAGTATTTAGTTGAACCAGGGCCTAAATCTGACTCTTGCCTCTCATGTTTGGATGTCTTACTGTCCTATGTGGTTGTAAATTGCAGTATAGTTATTGTCAGTGCATTTTGGAGTTATTTTAACAGAAGGTTATAGGCTGCATAGTTAATAGTGAACAGAAATTTATTGGCTCACACTTCTGGAGGCTAAGAAATTCAAGATACAGGTGTCAGCTTTTAGCAGTAACCACCTCAGTCCATCATCCCATGGATAAAAATGGAATCACAGCGGGAGTTCCACCCATTAACGTGGAGCCCTCATGGCCTAATTCCCACTCCAGGGTCCTGCTTCTTAATACTGTTACAGTGGCAAGTACATTTCAATATGAGTTTTTCTAGGAATGTTTAAACCATAGCAACTATATACTCATTTTCTGATCCAATGTGGACTATGTCTTCATTATAATATAGGTAATTCTCATCATTATTTTCAAGAGTTTGCAATAGGTAGGCAATATAATAATTAAATCAAGAGATTGATTCCCAGATTTATGATTCTGAAAGAAATCTCAGCATTCTTTTTCATTTTTTGTGGACACAATATGTTCTATTGTTGGCTGTGTATGATCTCACCCATTTTGGAGGTTGCTCACAGTGTAAAGTAGCAAATATGTAGAAGTATAGAAGCATTGTTACAATTATAATATTTAGAGAAGCCCTCTGCTGATTCCTTAAATAAGGGCTGCCAGTCAGCCAAGCAAAATTTCCCACATTAAGCATTCAGGGACAGCAGGAAATCCTCAATGATAGGTTGCATAGATCATTTTTCACTCAATAGTAATAGCTTGTAGTTCTTAGTATGGTAGAAAAGACAGTAAATGTGCTGTGGAGTCAAAGAGAACTAAGTTTGAAATTCTCCTCGGTAGCTCATTAACTAACTATGTAAACTTGAAAATGTTACTCCTTAAGACTTTGTTATTCTATATGTAAATATGTAAAATGACAATAATTTTCTATCATAGGTTCTACAATTGATGGCTGTATTTTGCTTTTCCACAATTTTTACACGATCTCTGAACTTCCTTTCATTTCTTTGTTATTTATTCTCCATGTGGGGTTTCTGCTGTGTACATTTTTACTTCCTTTTACTCTTTCATAGATCTTTATTTATAAACACAAACACATACACACACACAGAGTCTCCCTCCATTATCAATCAATTTATGAAATATAAACAAACTGGACACTGGTTAAAGGACACATATATATCAGTAATACAGTATTACGCTAGGGAAGAGTACCTCCTAATCGGAATATATCTTCAGTTTCTACAGAGGTAACTGCATTTTAAAGCAATTGAAGAAGGCCCGCATTGTGGTACAGGGGATTAAGCTGTAGTCTGTAATGCTGCCAGCCCATTTGAATGCTGGATTTGAGTCCCAGCTGCTCCACTTCTGATCCAGTTCTCTGCTAATGTGTCTGGGAAATATGTTTAGGGTCCTCCCACTCACATGGGAAACCCGAATGGAGTTCCTGGCTCCAGGCTTTGTCTTGGCCCAGCCCCAGCCAATATGTCCATTTGGGGAGTGAACCAATGGATAGAAGATCTCTCCCTCTCACCCCCTCTTTCTCTGTAACTCTGCCCTTCAAATAAATAAAAATAAATTGTTTTGAAAAAATACATTTAAGGAGTAGGGAGAAGAATAGACAAGGGCTCTGGAAGTCAATAATTTTTTAAAAAGCAGGAAGGGAGTAGATGGTCCATACTACTCTGCTATACAGACTGGGAGATGGGGAATCTGTATCTTGAAATTAGCTAGAACAAACTGTCTTTTGGTGAACTTGATATTTTTTAGGCAGGTACTTTGAGGGAGACTAGGGTTACTCTAATAACATGGCCTTCATGAGCTATGAGAAACTATTAATGTTTTGTTTAAGTCTTTCTAGGCAAAGTTAGAGCCTAGTAGAGAAGAGGAGCCTGTCTAGAGTTTGATCAAGAAGATAACTTTGTCACATGGTTTCTAATAGGCTATTACCTCGATAGCACTGACATTTTGTGCAAGATAAGCCTTTGTGTTGGGAGAGATTTGTCCCATGTCTGCATTGCAGTATCTTGCAATCCACCTAGATAGTAAAAGCAGCCCCCTTAGTCTCTCAGCCTAATAACCAGAAAAGTTTTCAGGTTTTGGAGAATGGCTCTTGGCATCAAAATCAGTTCCAGTTGATAATCAGGGTTCTAGTTTGGCCTGCTCATAATGCAAAGTGCATCAGCTCTATGTCAAGGAAGCCCCTCTTGGATGACATGAAAAAAATCTCACACTTAGAGCAGCTCTGTTGGATTCCTCTTCTCTACTCCTGGGACCAGTGCTGTGTTGTGGTGCAGCAGGTTAAGGAGCTCCTGCTACACCACGATTCCCTGTCAGAGTGCTTATTTGAGTATCAGCCACTCTGCTTGTAATCCAGCTTCTGCTAAAATGCCTGGGAAGGCAAAAGAAGATGACCCAAGGGTTTGGATCCCTGCCACCCATAGGGGAGACCCAGATGGAGTTCCTAGCTCCTAGCCTCAGCCTGCCCCAGATCAGACTGTTGCTGCCTTTTGGGGGAGTAAAGCAGTGGGTAGAAAATTCTACCCCCACTCTATAATCACTCTGCTTTGCAAATAAATAAATAAATCATTTTGAAAAAAGTGTTCCCACTCCTTCATTTCTGCTTTCTACCGGTGGCACAGTTATCAATATCAACAGACACTTGACGTTCATGACTATATTTTTGCTATTTTCTTATGGTTTATTAATGCTAAAAAGTCTTTTAAATAAGTCTCATTCTTCATTTGTATTCTCCTTTAGTTTAGCAAATATTTGCAGAAGGAAGAATACATTAAATGTATGTTATATTTTGCTTGTTTTATGCATAAATACATACTAAATATGCAAAAGCCTCACTTAAGTCATGATATAAAACTAAGAGCTAAGAACAAAGGTTTTCAAAGACTGTAGATTTATAAATTGTTTCATGAATATACAGGATTACAAACAATTAGGATTCCCTCACTTTGTCTCTTCTCTTATCTCTTTGCCACTAGACTTCAAAACTACATCTCATCATGGTGAATGACTGTACTAATATCACTTTAAGAAACTCCAAAGTAGTTTTGCTGTTACAAACATATGGATCGGCCAGCGCCGCGGCTCAATAGGCTAATCCTCCACCTGCGGCACTGGCACACTGGGTTCTAGTCCCCGTCAGGGCACCGGATTCTGTCCCGGTTGCCCCTCTTCCAGGCCAGCTCTCTGCTGTGGCCCGGGAGTGCAGTGGAGGATGGCCCAAGTGCTTGGGCCCTGCACCCCATGGGAGACCAGGAGAAGCACCTGGCTCCTGCCTTCGGATCAGCATGGTGCACCAGCTGCAGCGGCCATTGGAGGGTGAACCAATGGCAAAGGAAGACCTTTCTCTCTGTCTCTCTCTCTCACTGTCCACTCTGCCTGTCAAAAAAAAAAACAAACAAACAAAAAAAAAACCAAAACCAACAAACAAACAAACAAACAAAAAAACATATGGATCAACTTCATTGATAATATTAAATGCAGATTTGGGTACTCTGGTGATTTGACGAAGACAGTGATGCTTGATCAGAATGATGAGAAAATGTTTTACCTTTGTGATTTCAGCAAAATTGAGATAGAATGGCTAATGAGACTTATGTGGTTTCACTGTCAGTTATGGTACTAAGTGGTGGAACCTTTCAGAGGTGATTAAATCATGTGTGCTCAGATACCATGGATGGTTAATGCTGTTATCAGAAGAGCTGACCACTTATTTGCTTGTATATATTTGTAAGGGGGAGGGAGGGAGGGAGAGAGAGAGAGACAGACAGAGAGAGAGAGAGAGAATCTTCCATCTGCTGGTTTACTCCCTAAGTAAAGGTAACAGCCAGATCTGATACAGGCTGAAACCAGGGTCCAAGAACTCCATCCTGGCCTCCCACATGGCTGGCAGGGGCCAAGTACTTGGGCTGTCATTCATTGCTTTCTTAGGTACATTAGTGAACTGCTTTATTTGATATGAGCCAGAAGACTGGATGAGAGGAGACAGCTACCATCTCATAACTCAGTAAGAAGGCCCTTACCAGATGCCATCCTTTTATCTTGAAATTTCCAAACTCCTAAACTTTGAGCCAAATAAGCTTTTGCTGTTTATAATCTACCCAGTTTGTGATATTTTGTTATAGTAGCAGAAAATAGACTGATAGTGCTATAATATGATACAATTGAAACTCATGAATCAATAAAAACGATTTCCCTGTGTGTAAGAAAAATAGTTTAAACAATATTGTCATATATTCATACTTTTCTAAATGAAAGGCCTCTGTTTCTTTAGAACTCAACCATTTTGTTTATATTTTCTGAATTGAAATAAAACCAAAATAATTGCCCTTTGGAAATTAAAAATTAAAGCTCATCACAGATGGTGGCTGTCTCCTCTTATCCAGTCATCTGGCTCATTTCAAACAAATCCTTATTTAATTCTTTTCTTCTGGAAAATTTCTAATCAAACCTTGGAAAATCAGCTCCGTCAAACACTCCCTGCTCTCTGTCCATGCTGATGGAATCAAAAGATGAAGGTAGAAGAATCCATGACCTTAAAATATGAGTGAAACATTAGCCAATACCACTGTAGGTACAGAACCTTCACTTCCATAGAACAGGTGGCAAAACAATTATAGATGTGCAGCTGTTTTATGCCATCAAATTCTCTGTGGAGAAACTGGAGGTGATTGTTATGTAAAAAAATGTGCTTTATCTCCATAGAATATATTTAATAAAACTGTGAGGTATGTAAATTTGCCAGGCAGAGGGAAAGGCATTTTGAAATTTGACTATAGTTTTGTTTATATTAAGAAATTACACTTATTAGTGTAAATCATCTAAATCATAAATTAGCATAATAGAAACATCTCTGTAATAAAAAGCTGCCATTCTATTACCATATAGCTTTATTTCTATGAGACTTTATTAGCAATGAATATCAAGCAGGCCAGGAGATGTAATATATTGCCTAATATGGTATTGTGGAATGGAAACTATATTCCATGAATATGCAAACTCTATTTCCATACATAAAAAAATAGCTCTATAAATATCTGTCCAGTAATATCAACATGGTAGCTGTTATATTATTTTCTTAGCATTCTTCATACTACATAGACCTATAATTATAACCTTTTTAAAATGTATCATTGCTATTCAGGAAATAAAAAGATAAATGAAGAAATGTACATGGGGCTTATCATAGACATGATGATATGAAAGACCCTGAAAAGAGGTGGGAGGGGGAATGGGAAAATGGAAAAAAGACAGGGAGGGAATGGAGTAAAGAAGTAAAAGGAAAAAGTTAACCATTTCTGGTTTTTAACCTCCCTAAGAGAAGCAACAGAGGCTGAGATAGAAGGGAATACTCCTACAATTACTCAATACTTTTGAATTTAAACTCAGTTCTGGTTGTGAATGCTTTAGCTGTTGTTTACATTCCATTTCTTGAAGAAGAAAGCGGTCCAGGACAGGAAGCTGGATACATAGACTGAAGGCCAGCACTCTTACTCTCATAAGAGCTTTCCTGTTTCTGTTTTCTTTCTTTCTTCTTCTTTTTTTTTTTTTTTTTAACATATTTTGGTTTACAAAGGAGGATTTATTTCTTGTTGAGGTTATTGTGGTTTTTGTTTGTTTGTTTTTAAGATTTATTTATTTATTTGAAAGGCAGAGTTACAGAGAGGCAGAGGCAGAGAGAGAGAGAGAGGTCTTCCATCTGCTGGTTCACTCCCCAAATGGCCACATTGGCCAAATCTAGGCTTATCCGAAGCCAGGAGCCAGGAGCTTCTTCCAGGTCTCCTATGCATATGCAGGTGCAGGGGCCCAAGCACTTGGGCCATCTTTTTCTGCTTTTCCAGGCCATAGCAGAGAGATTGATTGGAAGTGGAGCTAGTCAGGACTCGAACTGGCACCCATATGGGATGCCAACACTGCAGGCGGCTTTACTTACTATGCCACAGCGCCAGTCCCCTGTCTGTTTTCTATAACACGATTCTGCATATGGGGGCCAGTGCTGTGATGCAGTGGGTTAGCCACAGCTTGTGATGGTGGTGTCCCCCATCAGAGTGCCACTTTGAGTACTGGCTGCTCCACTTCCAATCTAATTTCCTGCTAATGTGCCACAGAAAACAGCAGATGATGGCATTGCCCCGTGTGTTTCTATTTTTTGAAAAGCGGACATTTTAAAAAATGGTCACGTTTGGTGCTTCTCAGATTTCTGAGGAAATTGCTTTGTATTGTATATTACAATGATCACCGGCTGAGAATATTGTTTTACAATAGTTCTGTGGGGGGGGTTTTCTTTTTTGTTATTAAACAAATACTTTAGATGGTGAAAAAAAAAAAAAAAAGTTGGGTCCTTGTCATCCACGTGGGAACACGGATGGAGTTCCTGGCTCCTTTCTTTCACCTGGCCCAGCCCTGGCTGTTGTGGCCATCTTGGGAGCAAACTAACAAATGGAGAATCTTTCTATTCCCTCCCCCCCACAACTGCCCACTCTGTCATTCTGCTTTTAAAACAAATAAATGCATACATTGTTTAAAGAAGATTCTGCATACTTTTGTACTTGAACAGAAATTTGGAAACTTCTGCAATAATCTGTCCATACTTGTTCTCTAAATTTGTAGTCTCCCCAGCATGATAAAATTCTATCACCCATGATGTTAAAATCTGTAACAAATGCTTCCTTGAAGGTGAAACTGGATCCTTGTGTAGGTTGAAGATGTTGGTGAGGGGACTTGGCAAGGAAAGGCTGAATAAAGTGAGACTTCAGCAAAGTCCTGAAACATGGGTAATGAGTAGGAGGGGAAGAGGTTAGGGTTAACTGGTGAGACAGAGGCTCTGTGGTTCCAGGAAGCCAGACTTTTCCCACTGAGTCTCAGTTATGGTAAGATTCATTAAAAAGATTCTTCTTTTGGATATAGAGACTGGAGGCAGGAATTATCAGTAATTGTTTATGTGGCAATTGGGGGAATATCTTGATTTGAAAAGGATTGTTAGGGGGTAATGAATGATCATGTTGCCTATGTATAGAATGATGGTTGGACAGCCCACTATTGAGACCAAGGCCCATGACCTTGAAAGAAAGTCATCTGGAAAAATTGGATTGAGTGAATACCTTGTGTTATAAAAGGTTTCATTGTATATATAAGTAAAATCAATAAAAGATCCCTCATCTAAATGGACGACCTATGACCTGTTAGAGTGAACTCTCTGGTATGGCCCCAAATATTGCAAGGTTTCCCTCTCTTGGACTGATTCTGCCCTTCTGATTTGATCCCTGTGCTGGTCACACTTTTCTGTCATAATGAAGGGGTTAGCAGCACAGACACTAGAACAAAACTGTCGGGATATCAACCTCCGAGGTTACTTTATTAGTGTGACTCTGGGCATTATTGAATCATTTATGCTTTCACTTCCTTATATGAACCTACAGCTAATCCCATATCAGTGCACAGCGGTGAGGACTAAATAAGATGGCACAGGTAATTGCTAACTCCAAACCAGCTGCAGCACAAGTTCTTGTTGAATATTAATTGTTGCTTCTGTTTAAAACTGGTACAAGAACTGCCATATTACATAGGATTTACACTTTATTCTTGTTTTCTCTTACATAAAGGGCTGCTCAAAGTCTGCCAGGGTAGCACTGTCTTTCCTCTTTTACTTTCTAAAGACAAAAAAGAAATAGCAAGGGGCTAATTTATTTACAAATAAAATTAAATAGTTTTTATGACATTGAATGGTAAAGTACCTTTTCAGTCTGATCGCTTTGTGCTGCTCAATGTAGGAAATTAGAGAGTTGATGAGATGCTACAAGTGTGCATACACTCTCCTATTATATAGAAAGATGTGTTTCCTCCATTAATCAGGTAATCTTAGGTGAGCAGCATTGAGAGTTCAGAAAGGTGCAAAAGAGTTTATATGTGCCAGTTATGCCAGAATTATTCCAAAAGAAGTTAGTAGAAATATTTATATTGTCTTGTTATTGCTGGGGCTGGATAATGATCCTTTGAAATTTCAATCATCAAAGATTAATTATGCCCTTTCAATGTAAAGACAGATTGGTGATACGATTATGATAGGCAATTGTACTGCAAGGCAGCCATTTACTGCAAGGACTACTTTTGGCTGCTTCCCAACATTATTGTCCCACAGTGTCCTCATCTGTGAACTTCAGTAGTATCTAAAATTTGAAAGATGTTGAAAAGATTAAATTACAAAATCCAACACAAAGTTTATATAATACGCACACACATACACTCGCATTATTCCATCAACAAATGTTAATCTTTGTCGCTGTTAAGATCCTATTTTAGTCACTGTGAGGAGAACAGAGACCTTGGATTACAGGATGCCACAAAGATCCATAATGTATTGCAATGAGAAGAGTGACATGCAAGTTATGTATGCTTTGCTAAACCAGGAAAAGAACATAAATTTATATGCAAGGAACTTAGTTCACTACTCTCTTATTTAAAATGCACTAGTGCTTAGGAAGTTGGTTCTGTTACCCATATTGTGAAAATGAGCAGACTAAAGTGATTTTCCTCAAGTCACACAGCTCACATTCAAGCAAAAATTTGTTTAGCAACAGAATCCATGCTCATCATATTTTGCCATACTTCTTCTGTTTCTTTTCGCTAACAGGATTTGGGCTAAGCTTCACAGATCTACAGGGAATGGCTTGTGGACATGACTTGAGTGACCATTAAATAAGTAAAAAGGGAGATAATTAGGGCTGATTTTCCAAATACACACAGATATAAATGTTTATATGCAAGCAGAAAAGTACAATTATTTTATCTAAAATTATTTATTTATCATTGTAATATCAAAATGTACTTTTCTTTATAAAAGTTTTGTGGTAGAAAACTAAAAGGCAGTTTTTTTCTCCCTATTTATTCACTATATCCAGTGTTGGTTTATTTTGTTTATTTCCCAAGATTTATTGAGGCTTCTTTTTTTAAAGATTTATTTATTTGAAAGGAAGAGGTATAAACAGTGAGAGAGAGAAGGAAAGGGAGAGAGATCATCCATTCTCTTGTTCACTCCCCAAATGACTGCAACAGCTGAAGCTGTGCCAGGCAGAAGTCAGGAACCTGGAAGTCCATCTGGGTCTCCCACTGGGGAGGTCAGAGTGCAAGCACTTGGACCATCGTCCGCTGCTTCCCCAGGCCCATTAGCAGGGAGCTGGATCAGAAGTGGAGCAGCCAGGACTTGGGTCTCAAAATTGCATTCATATGGGATACTGGTGTCTGGGGTTGTGGTTTAACCAATTGGGACACCACATGGGGCCCATATTGAGGCATGTTTGACACATAAAAATTATATGCGTTTTGGATGTATGCAGGTTGTTATACACACTGTGAAACAATCACCACAACTAAGTTAAATGTCTCTCACCTTACTTACTTTTTGGGGAGGTGTGAGAACCCTTGACCTCTATTATCTCAGCAAATTTCAAGTATACATCATTAATGTCTACAGTCACTGTTCTATAAATTTCATCTCCTTAGTTATTTCTATTATAAGTAATGATTTGTATCCTGTGATTGATATCTCCCTTTTGCCCCTATACCTCAGCCTCTACCATTTTACTCTCTGCTACTATGAGTTTAACTCCTTTAGATTCTATATATAAAAGAGATGACACAGTGTTTGTCTTTCTGTGACTGGCTTATTTCCATTAGATTCATCGATGTTGTTTCAAAGAGCAAGATTCCCTTCTCTTTTCATATTAAATAATTTTATGTATAAATGTAAAAATATAAATAAGTTTATGTCCTCTTTTCTTTACCCATTCATTTGTTGATGGATACTTAGGTTGCTCCCACATCTTGGCCATCACTCTCTTTTTTCTCTAATATTATATGTTACTGTTTGGAATCTCATTCTCTCCTTCTTGTATAACTATAACTTGTCCTTTGAGATAATGCATGAGTCCCTTAGGAAAAATAGAAATAATGGTGAAAAAAATTTTGAGAGTGAAGCTTAGAAGTAAAGGTAATTTGTTGAATGTGGCAGAGAAGATGAATGCAAAGGCCAACAGAATATACTAGCAATATTTGTACTTTTATGTTTCATTCAACAAATATATGTGAAATATCCGTTGTTCTGAATAAAGGGCCATTTTAAATTTTAAGTTATTTAAACTAATGATCAAAGGGGGGAAACATGGAACAAATACAGATAAAGAAAAGATTGGAGCTTGATGAGATGGGGCTGGGGGCAGAAGGAGAGTGTTGAGAGAACATATGTGTTAAATACTGGACATAGCCCAAAATTAAAATTCAGAGGTCAGAACTGGAGCAAAAGTCTTATAAGAGCTTGTTGTAGAATTGCAAAGTAGTAGGAGAGTCTAATTAAATTTGTGTTTTGTTCATCTTAACCTTCAAATAGATACATTGTACCTGGATTAGAAGCATAGTTCATTGGATCAAGGGTATTTTGTTTTTCAAAAGTTTCCTTGAATGGGTGAGTTTTTCAGACTTACACACTTTAATCATGTATAATGCAGATCAAAGCATGCCTACATTTTAAAGGTAAGCAGCTGTGACATTTGGACATCTCATCGTACCCAGGGTGACATTCCTCATTTCCCAGGGCATGTGATGCTGTCCCGAATCTCCCGGGAAAGCCACATTCCCGAGTGTAGCCAGAAACACACACACACAAATCCTCCTAAGGAACAAAATGTTTTCAGCACCGTGGCTCTGAGGGGCAGGCTGCCTTCTTACTGAGTGGATGAGTATGTTATGCTATTCAGTCTGCTTAGGACGAAAGCCTCAATTTGATTCATATTCAGTTAACCATTATCTTCAATAATGGTGATGGCACTAAATTTGCAGCATGACTGGCACTGACAATACCTGAAACGGAGCAGTGTAAATATTACTGCTGTGAGATTCCTGCAACAGCTGCTGGGTTGTGCTGTAACTGTCTGTTTCCTCAAGGGAGGGCTTCCTGTCTGACAATTTTACAATGCCTCCATGTTCAGGGGACAGAGACTAAATTCTTATAAAATTGCAATAGAGACAATTGTGATATAAAATGTATAGAAGCTTATAATTTCACATTCAAATTTGAAAGTGAAATGAGCTTTCTCTCTGTCTCTGAAATGCATTATTTCAGTGGGAACTCTCCCAAGTAAATAGCAAATGTTATTTTTCTATAAATAGGCAGCATTCAAACACTTGGCTCAAACACCACAAGGTTCTATATTCTATCCTTAGAGAAACCCAAGTCAGGTTTTGTGTCTTTTATCATTAAGCAGCATCTCCTCTGAATTGTACTTTATTAATTTCTGCAGGCTTCTGTTACTTTGTTAAACTTTGTAATCATCTCTTCTTGATTTTTTTAATAATAAATACTATTGTGTTCATGGAAACATTTATTTTCCAGTGACCTCTTCAGCTAAAGTCTACTAAAGACTCTCAGCATGTGATAGTTCAACATAAGAGTATGCATTTGTAAGATTCTTAATGTTAGTATGATTTATATAGAATATAGCCTGATAAACCATTGCATGAGTTCAGCAGATCTGTTTCAGGTAAGAAACATAGATGGCAATGGGAAACAAGGATTATGCATTAAATTACACCAACAGAACCTGTTGCAAACTGTCACATTCTCTCAATTCTTCTCTATATTTGAACATGGCTCATAAACACATTTCTTTAAATGTCTGAATAGTCCAAATCTAAAGTCACCTTTTTTTCCTCTTGGAATTTCACATGTTATCCTATATGATAAAAGCTGTTTCCGAACCAGAAGGTATGTATTTTGTGTGACCACCTTCTGGTCATAGTGCTCAGGAGTGTTATTGGACATTTGGATCATTACTTCTTGCACTTTGCAGTTCAGAGAGAAAGTTTAACCCGTCTTTGAGGTGTTAGGATTACCATGCCCTTAAAACCCTGGTGCTTTAATGAAATGTATCTTCTAGGCACACTTGTAAGATCCCTGTAAGGGCTGGGCTAGTTTTGTGCCACAGCAGGGTAAGGGTCTCAGCATGCAACACCAGGATTGCTAATCAGATGAGCTCCAGCTGCTTAGCTTCTGATCCAGATCCCTGCTCCTGTGCCTGGGAATGCCATGGAAGATGCCCAAGACCTTGGACCCTGCCACCCATGTGAGAGCCTCAGATGGAGTTTCAGGCTCCTGTCTTCAGTGTGGCCCTGCCCTGTCTGTTGTGGCCACTTGGGGAGTGAATGAGTGGATAGAAGATCCTTCTCTGACTCTCTGTCTCTCTCTCTCTCTTCTTTTTTTTTTTTTTTCTATCACTATGCCTTTCAAATGAATAAAATAAAATTTAAAAAAAAAAACTGCTTATAAGGAATGTAATCTTCCTGAAGTTGCTTGAGACAATGCCTTAAATCTCTTGCAGTCTCCACATAAATCATATGAAATCATCTTGAAACAGATCTTGGTCCACAGCATTTTTCTTCCTTGGAGAACCCAGTTGTCTGAAAAAATGATCTTAATCTTTCTTTTTTAAAATATTTATTTATTTGTTTGAAAAACAGAGTGATAGAAGGAGAGTCAGAGAGATACAGAGAGAGAGAGAGAGAGAGAGAGAGAGAAATATATATATATATAGAGAGAGACAGATATCTTCTATCTTCTGGTTCAGTCCCCAAATAGCCACAATGTCTAGGACTGGTCCAGCCTGAAGGCAGGAGCCTGGGACTTCATCTGCATCATCCATGTGGATGCAGGGTCCCAAGTATTTGAACCATCTTCCATTGCTTTCCCAGGCAAATTAGCAGCCTGCTGGATCTGAAGTAAAGCAACCAGCACTTGAATTGCCCTCTGATATTGAATGCTGGTGTTACAAAATGGCCTAAAGTTAATAAGGACGAAGAAAACTGAGATCAGATTGTTTCTGTCATCCTTGCTTATCTTTGATGTTAGCCATACATCCCATACATCATGGGATTCTGAGTTAAAAGACTTGATTAGGTACAAGGAGAGTTACTTGAGCTAAATCTAAAATATCTACAATATTAGCAAATATTTATCGAGACTCTATAATGTCAACCATTACTATTAATAAAATATAATTAAAGCTTCATTGAATTATCTTTTGCTTAGAAAAGTAGCAATATAAATAAGGTCACACACACACACTCTTAAAATTTTTTTTCTTGAAGATATTATCATAAAACTGATATCAAATTTGGGTTGCAACTAATAAAAGTGTTAATAAAAGTCTCTTGTATCAGCTATTTACTGTAATCTATGTATCTACCTATGTATCTATCTATCTATTGTCTATGGACCTGACTTTGCGTATACTTATTTATAATAATTAAATATGCCAATGCTATTTAACACTTACCCTTTTTTAGTGAATTTATTGTAATAAAAGCACTTAAGGGAAACAAAAACAATAATTGTGAATACTTTCAGAGTTTATATATATTACATGTGAAACTTCCTACAAAAATTAAGTGAAAATGATAAAGTAGTAGTTAATGAGTTTGAGAAAATAACTGTGAAGTTAAGAAAGTTGTAGTTTATACATAGAACCAAAACAGAAAGCAGTATGAAAATGTGAAAATGGTTGAGTAGTATATGATGGAGTTAAAACTGTATTTATTTTACTATTATTTAATATGAATTTAAAATGCTAAGCCTTGGAGGATTTTGGGAGACTTGCATGAAAGAATCATGCTTACTCCTTGAATAAACCACTAGAAATCAGGTCTCTCCTTTGTAGAAAAACTAAAGTTCATATCCAGGCATAGAAGAACTGCTGCAGCCATTTGTCCATTATGAGCAGCTTTAAAGTATAGGATGAGAGTGAAGATGGAAATGTTTATTTTATGTCCCTATGTTAACATATGATGAGAGTGGCAAACATCTATATGTAAAATACCAAGGAAAACTTGATTTTTTTCTATTTTATGGGCATATATGTATGCAGAGTTCCTGCTAACTTTCTAGTTTCATGAATGGATTCAGGTTTATACAATCAAAATATAGTAAATCAGTATCTATCTCCCTACTCCTTAGTACATTTGCTTAATCCAATCAGCCTCAGCAGTTCCGTGACAATGGAAGTTAGTTTAACAATATGTTTGTCAACCAATTAGGTCAGAAAACCATGAGAGAACTTTCTTCAGAGATGACCAACCTATGGTTAGTCCTCTCATGCTTTGCTTTTTAAATTATTGCAGATGTTATTGCCAAGTGCCCCACGCCCAATATGCAGCCATCGCTTTTCAGGTCAAATCACTTTTGAAAGGCCTTTTTCATTTTTTCATCTTCAGTGCTTCTCTTCCAATAAAAGCTCTGTTTATTTCCTGCTTTTTCACTCTTTGCAAAGTGGGGTTCTGTCCTTTTCTTTTTGACTCGTCTTGAGATGCTGTCTCTTAACTCTCTTTTTCCAATTTGACTAACATATAATCTTCTGTAGTAATTCTGAAATTGGTCTGCATATTGTGTTTTTCCTCAGCTAATTACATGTAATGCTCTCTTTTGGGTTCTATATGCACAAATTTGATTTAATTGATCAGGGGCATGGACTAGGCATGATGATGTATAAAGTGCTCAATGTTGGAAACCACAATCCTATTACAACCGTCTGCTTCAGTTTGCCACAGGTAGATCCCCTTCTCCAGCTGGGGAACTGTCCACAAGATGACGGATAGGTGTTTCCGGACTGTCAAAGGGCTTCACGTTAATGCCTTCATAGATCACGATTTGTATGTGTATTAATGGTGGTATCTAAGAAATTTATACATACACAGAAAGACAAAAATATAAACACATAAATATACCCATGCATAAAAATACAGTTATTTAATTTTAGGGAAGGACTTTTGGCCTAGCAGTTAAGATAAGCATGTCCCCTATCAGAATACTTGGGTTTGAAAAGACGCTCTGGCTTGTGACTTCAGCTTCCTGCTAATCTGGACCCTGGAGGCAGCAATGATACTGAAGTAATTGGGTTCCCTTATACCCATTTGAGAAACCTGGATAGAGTACTTGGCTCTCAGTTCTGGCCCTGGCTCGGCCTTGGATTTTACAGGTGATTGAAGAGTGAACCAGCAAATGATCTCTCTCTCTCTCTCCATCATTCCCATCTCTGTGCCTATCAAATGAGTAAATTTAACTCACTTTAAAAACTAAATTTTAAATTTACAGTTACTTTAATGTGTTTTCCTGAACCCACATTTATAAATGTCCTCAAACTTATGATTTCATTTCCATTGTTGCAAAAGGAACACGACAACTTCCAGTCCTAGCTTTCGGTCCTTTGATGACATCACCATTCAGATGTTCATGCCTGAAACTGGGTGCCGCCCTCATTCCCTGTCTTAACTGTCTCCCCAGAATCAGCCACCAAATCTTGCTAATTGTATCTCCTTAAGAACTCTGGAGTTTGCATCCTTCTTAAAATTCTCACAGCCAAGCCTTTTCTTATCCTTTTAGAGCTGAAATAGCGTCTCTATTATCTTCCTGTCTCTTTCACACATATTTCAAATTCATCTCTCACAGCCTGCAAGTATCATTTTTCTAATGTAAATTTAAAAAAATTAATTTGTGGTAGTCTCCTGCTTAGAAAGCTTTGTTGCTTCCTGCAGAACATTTTCACAAAAAATGAAATCCTCTCTTATGTTTATATAAGAGCAAGTTTAGAGTATGACTCACTGTTAAAATGTTAGCTTCGTTGCCCGATATTCTCCCACATACGCTTTTGTCTCTAGATAACCCTGGCAAACACTTCTGTCCTTCATAATAATTTTTTTAAAGTGTGTTTTGTTTTTTTTTCTTGTGCCTTTACCAAACTAAATGCAGAAAGTACCATCCTTGCTACTTATGAGGAATAAAATGTTATCTTTCAGGAAAGGTGACAACAGCCGAGGGTCCCTGGGTTGGATTTGAAGCTGTCTGTGTCAGAAAAAGGAAGTGCTCTTTCTTTGGGCCTTTGACAGTGGTAGCGACTTCGAGCATTGCACTTGCAGAGCCAGACACTGCCTTCATCTGCTTGGCAGAAGGGATGAGAGGCTCGGGAAGGGCTGCCAAGTTTTCAACAGAGGGCTTTCAGATCCAGAGCAGAGACCCTTAAGGACCAGCGGGCCCAGTCCGCCAACTTCACGCCCAAGGACTTGGCAGGCAATGAGCCTCCCTCATTAAAATCCAGTTTGGATCATAGCACTTTTTCATTCCTACCCAGCTATAGCCAAGGAAAAATACACATAATAGGAGATCCGCATGTCCACACAAACATATGTATGTACACACATACACACAATCCAAACAGAGGTTTAAACTGGAAATAGACAAAAGACCAAATTCATTTGTAATAATTTTCAACAGACACAATAGAATGCTGTAGAGGTAACTCCATGCCTCCAGTTTAATTATCCAGTTTCTGTCTTTCTGGATTTTTTTTTCCGCCCTAATTATTCCCTACTTTTAATATGCCCCCACCGGCTTTAATTAAACTTTCTGTAGTTTCAGCTCTTTTGCCAGGCAGGTTCCCTTTCACTTTGAAAGCACAGCCCAGCTCTCACATCCAGACAGTCAAGGTTATCAGGGAAGTTTGTCAGATCCCTGCATCCTCTGGAGCTGCTCTCATCCTCGCTCTGTGATTTCTGTGATTAGTCAATATGAGCACAGCCCCAAGGAGAGTCTCTGTGTTCGGAGATTACAGAGGCTGGGACTGTTCACACATTTTCGCCCTTGTCTCTTCCTCTCCTTATGTCCCCCTAATTGAAATGTACTTTCATCACATTTTGATTTCACAAAAGCTGTTTAATCATCTATTTGGTCTTCTTTGGCCTTTGTACTCTGGGAAGAAATACCTGCAGCTAGCTCTGGAATTCTGGGTGAGCTGCTGAAGTCTTCATGAAAACGAGAGTCATTTTTATTATTGGCACAAGGCTATTTATCTCCCTGTTTACACTCTTGTTTTTAAGACACAGTCGTGAAGCGATGGCTAAGGTCATGATAGGTGTTCCATTATGAAAACTACATTTTTAGGTTTTATGTTCTTCATCAAGTGAAATCTTCTAAGGTTAAATTCTAATGGGAATTATCTCATGATGAACTTATCTTTCTTTAGTAGAGCTGAAGAATAACATCTTTGGGGGAAATGTTGATTTTCAAATGACATGACAAAGTATCCTGCAGTGTTTTAAAGGATATTCTGTGTAAGCAGGCATGATAGAAATATTTGACCAGAAACTTGTCAAGGGTACATGAAGAAGAAGATTTGAAGGATAAGGAATAAAAATCACATGTATGCTATAGTAAGAGACATTTAGGAGAGGCAAGGCAGGTCGTCATATTCAGAGAATTTTGAGATTCAAGCAATGGAAGCTCATTCAAATAAGTTGTAACAAAATAACAATTTGGGGGAGGCTTAGGCCTGTGACTAAAGTAAATTGAATGTATGTTATCACAAAAATTAAAAAAAAAAAAAGGAAGGAGGAGAGAGGAAACGATATTGGGTGGGATGTATCATTATAGGCTTAACAATTTTAAATATATGTATATATACACTTTAAAGATTTATTTATTTATTTGAGCACCAGAGTTACAGACACAGAGAAAGAGGTCTTTCATCCTTTGGTTCATTCCCCAAATGGCTTTGACTGCCAAGGCTATACCAGGCCAAAGCCAGGAGCCTGGAGGTTCATCTGGATCTCCCCAGGGTTGCAGGGTTGCATGGGAATTGGACCATCTTCTACTGCTTTCCCAGATGCATTAGCAGGAAGCTGGATTGGAAGTGGAACAGCTGGTATTGGAACCTGCATCCATAAGGGATGCCAGCATCGCAGATAGTGGCTTAACCAGCTACTACATAACAGTGGTCCTTGGGCTTAAAATTGTATATATGAAGTACAAGAAATCTGGTTTCTTTATATAAATTAATAAAAAAAAAGCCCTCTCCCCCCCTTGCAACAACAACAACAAAAAAAGGTTAAATTTAGAATGGGCATTGTGATGCAGCAGATTAAACCCACTGCTTGTGATATCTGCATCCTATATCTGAGTGCTGGTTTGATTTTCAGCTAAACCATGCTTCTAGTCCAGCTTTCTGCTAATGTGCCCGAGAGGCAATAGATAATGGCCCATGCACAAGGATACTTCCATTCATGTGGAAAGTAGGGTGGGTCTCCTGACTCCTGGGTTTGCCCTGGCCCAGCCCTTGTTCTTGTGAGCATGGGAGAGCTGATCTAACAGTAGAAGATCTCTCCCCCACTTCTTCTCTGTTGTTCTGTTTTCAAATAAATAAATTAAAAAATAAACATTTAAACAAACAAAAAGTAATACTTGATTGGAAACGGAAAGGGATACTTCTATGAAGTCATGGTCAGGACACAAAGGCAGCCCTCCCATAGTCTAGATGCTGAGATTGCAAATTGGTCAAGGATTAAGGCCACTGCTCCCATTTTTTCCCTCTTTCATTCATCTCCATCTCTCATAATTTTCCTATTGTAGTTTTCTTATTTTCTTGTTTTTGTTTTTGTTTTTTTTTTTTTTTTCTCTGATTGCTTTCTGCCGTTCTCTTTCAGGAAAAAAAAAAAATCCCATACATTTTAGAGGTTCTCTCAAGACCTGCGTATAACAAAAAGGAAAATAACATTTCTGAATATCAATTCCAGATTTCTTAAGGAGAATCAAATTTGTTTAATTTAAGTCAAAGGATTACTTCTGGTTCGAAAGAGTGTAGGGGCTCAGATGGGTCACTGTGGCTCTGTAGTCACCTGGTAGATGTTATGAGGGCAAGTTATTTGAGAAGATAAGCAGAAGTACAGGTGAGGGGGGTGAGTTATTGTAACAAACAAGAGCAAATATGAAATAATTTAAGACTGTTTTTTAATTTCCTCCTACTTTCAGATAGTAGTTAAAGGAAAATGCAGTTTGAAGGTTCCTAATCCAAAACTCTGAAATCTGAGGTGTTCTCAAATCTGAAAAATTTTGAGTGCCAAGATGTCAAAGTGGAAAATTCCACATCTGACCTCATGTGACTGGCCATAATCAATACACAAGTGCACTACATATATTGTATAAAATCACCTCAGGATGTGTGTAAAAAGTGTAAGCCATAAATAAATTCTGTGTTTACAGTTGGATCCCAGCTCCCAGATAGCTCATTATGTGTGTGCAAATATTTCAAAATATAAAAAAAAAAAAAAATCCCAAATCCAAAACATATCTGCTCCCAAGCATTTAAGTTAAGAGACACTCAATCTGTGCTTACAAGATTTTAAGTAGTGACATGGGATAGCCAGGCTGTTGAAAAATGAAGTAGGATAGAAACTGAGAAATCAGGAGCACATCAAAGGGTAGAAATGCAAAGAGAGAGTCACATTCCAGATTATTATTATTTTTTTTTTTAATTTTTTTTTTTGACAGGCAGAGTGGACAGTGAGAGAGAGAGAGACAGAGAGAAAGGTCTTCCTTTGCCGTTGGTTCACCCTCTAATGGCCGCCGCAGTAGCGCGCTGCGGCCAGCGCACTGCGCTGTTCCGATGGCAGGAGCCAGGTGCTTATCCTGGTCTCCCATGGGGTGCAGAGCCCAAACACTTGGGCCATCCTCCACTGCACTCCCTGGCCACAGCAGAGAGCTGGCCTGGAAGAGGGGCAACCGGGACAGGATCGGTGCCCCGACCGGGACTAGAACCCGGTGTGCCGGCGCCGCAAGGCGGAGGATTAGCCTGTTGAGCCACGGCGCCGGCCTATTTTTTTAAATTTTTGACAGGCAGAGTGGACAGTGAGAGAGAGACAGAGAGAAAGGTCTTCCTTTTGCCATTGGTTCACCCTCCAATGGCCGCCGTGGCCGGCGCACTGTGGCCGGTGCACCGCGCTGATCCGATGGCAGGAGCCAGGTGCTTCTCCTGGTCTCCCATGGGGTGCAGGGCCCAAGCACTTGGGCCATCCTCCACTGCACTCCCTGGCCACAGCAGAGAGCTGGCCTGGAAGAGGGGCAACCGGGACAGGATCGGTGCCCCGACCGGGACTAGAACCCCGTGTGCCGGCGCTGCAAGGCGGAGGATTAGCCTAGTGAGCCGCGGCGCTGGCCCAGATTATTTTTTTAATCTTGACTCAAATTGCCTAATGCAAGCATTTGACCTGGCTCATTTAGTATTTCTCCTGAATACCTAGAAAATGAAAAGTAAAATACTGATATGGAGTATTTTAATCTACAGGTTTAGATACAAAAAGCTTTTCTCATGTGAGTAGGGAAGCTTATATTTGTATGACTGAATCAACTATTCATATTTTTGAATATAGACTGGGGCCAGTGTTGTGGCATAGCATGTAAAACTGCCATTTGCAATGCTTGCATCACATATGGACCCCAGTTCATGTCCCATCTGCTCAGTTTCTGGTCCAGCTCCCTACTAATGTGTCTGGGAAAACAGCAGAAGATGGCCAAAGTGACTGGGCCTCTGGATCTGTGTGGGAAACCCACATGAATCTCCTGGCTCCTGGTTTTGGCCTGGCAGAGCCCTGGCTGTTTCAGCAGTCTGGGAAGTGAACCAGCAGATGGAAGATCTCGTCTCTGTCTCTGTCTCTGTTCCTGTCACTCCCTGATTTCAAGTAAATAAATACATTTTTTCAAAAGTCTGATAATTCTTCAAATTTGAACTGATTTATTTGCTTGATATATTTTAGGTAATTGAGAAGTAATTTTATGGTAAAATGAAACAATTTTTTAAAAAAGTCTCAAAAGGCTGCATTTTGCTTAGTACACTTGTATAAAAATTTTTAAAATATTATTCTTTGAATCACAATGCCTCTTTTTTTTAAGATGTTCCAAATGTGTTTAAATCCAAAATTATGAATACTCGACCATAAACTAGTGGATACACATCCAATCTGATAATAAGCCCCTTTGAAATATCTTTCCTATATGTCTGACAATAGACAGGCAAGTTACTACATTCCCATGATTTCTTCTTCACTCTATCTGTGGACATCTATGATTAAGGTATAATTTCATTGGTTCAGAGTCAGTATTACTAGATAATATCTTAAAAAAACTTAGTTTCCTGAGTAAAATATAAATATATAAATTATACACACACACGGCCATATACACACATATACATAAACACATCTCCAGCAAAAATAATGTTTTTTTAAAAAAGATTTTATTTATTTATTTGAGAGGTAGCATTACAGTGAGAGGGACAGACAGATAGAAAGGTCTTTCATCCATTGGTTCACTCCCCAAATGGCTGCAATGGCCAGAGCTGTGCGGATCCGAAGCCAGGAGCCAGATGCTTCCTTCTGGTCTCCCACGTGGATGCAGGGGCCCAAGAACTTCTACTGCTTTCCTAGGCTACAGCAGAGAGCTGGACTGGAAGAGGAGCAGCCGGGACTAGAACCAGCACCCATATGGGGTGCTGGTACCGCAGGTGGAGGTTTAACATACTGTGCCACGGTACTGGCCCCAATAATAGGTCTTTTTAAGTTTGAGAGCTGAATTCTACATTTCATGTGCTCTGTACTCTCACCAGTCCACTTCACCATTGCTTAAATACCCCTGTTGAATTCTACTGTTTCCTTGTACTATTTCCCCCCCAGTTCCCCATGATGCTAGTTCTCCTCTTTATAAACACTGTGGTATTTTAGTTTTCCATTAAATGGGATGCTCTGAACCCAATAAAACTGCAACTGCAGGTTCACACCCTGGCCTGAAGCACCGGCATCCCATATGGGTGCTGGTTCGAGACCCAGCTGCTCCACTTCCCATCCAGCTCTCTGCTGTGGCATGGGAAAGCAGTAGAAATTGGCCCAAGTTCTTGGGCTCCTGCACCTGTGTGGGAGACCTGGAGGAAGCTCGATTCCTGGCTTCAGATCGGCACAGCTCCGGCCTTTACAGCCAATTGGGAAGTGAACCATCGGATGGAGACCTCTCTCTTTCTCTGCCTCTCCTCTCTCTGTGTAACTCTGACTTTCAAATAAAAACAAATTTTAAAAAAATGCAACTGCACATTCGATTCTAGGATCTGATAAATGCTTGCACTTTATAGTCCAGGAACCTTTCCAATTTTCAGATTCTGTGATTCCTTGACAAGACCAGTAGTATCACATTAGTGCCCCTTGCCATGGCTTCATTTTCAACATGGAACAAACTCATTACTCCGTGATATGTAAACACAACACAATGTCAGAAAACATCAGCTGTAGCTTTTGCACAGATATGGGTAACAGCTGTTTGTCTGCGAATGTGGATGACTGTGTGCCCTGTGTGGTTTCAGAGCCCTACAACAGCTTTTTGTCTCCAGCATAAAGATGACTTTTCACCCTTTGGAGATTCAGATGACAAAACCCCATAAGGTAGAAACAGTCAGGTTTCAGAATGATGATAATTTAGAAGCATTGCATTTCCCCTTCCTGGCGTGGTGAGTTGAAGCCATCTGGCTACTTGCTTCCTTGTGCTATTGTTAAAGATTATACCCCGAGTTAACTTCACAGGGTTTCTATCTGGTCAATTATTTTTATTTCCTACTTGAGTCTCAGATCATAAATGTTTCTGATTGTGTTAAGGCTTTATAATGAGACTGATTCATCTGCCAAATTTTAGCACATGATACATATACGTTCCTAACATCCTATAGATAAGATCAGATAATTAATGACAGGATTATTTTCTTTCAGATGACCATTATAGACAGAATCTGGCTAGGCAGTTGGTTGGTACACATTTGTTGGGAGGCTGTCTCACAAAAGTTTATGCTGAGGGAATAACTGATTTTGTTTTTACAGATAAAATAAATTTAAACAGTTTAACTATCCCACTAGAGATCAACATCCACAATTAAGGCAAACATAGTAGGAGCAAGTGCCTATTAAACTGATACCAGTAGGGCTTCTGTTTTATTTACTTTATTTCAGTTTCTATTATGCCTTCATTTAAATCAAGAGCCAAGTCCTCTCTATAAGCATAATTTCATTTTTCTATGTTTTTATTCCACTCGTTCTCATTGGCTAAAATGTTCTTTCCATTTTTTCAAGTAAATGTTTATTTGTCTTTTAGACCTTTGTCTAATATCACTCTTTTTATTCATTGGGCATCATAAAATTCAAACATATATATGAACACACTTCTATGTCTTCTATATTCTGGGTAATGTGTTAGACTGGCTAAAGATACAACAGTGATAGAGAGATCAGGCTTTGTCTCAAAGTCCTTATGCTGAAGTAGAGGAAGAGTCAAAATTTTAGTCTGAAAAATTAATTTACAAACTGCACATTGTGGTAAGTATTAAAAATTAAATTTAAAAATGTAAAACTATATTACAAGAGGGATGATGTGTTTTTGGTAGTGTTCTGATAAACATTAAAGTGAAAAATCAGGGACTAGACAAAATGAAGGGGAGGTACATTGTTGTGGATGTTGAAGATATGCCAGATAGAGAAAATAAACAAACTAAAAAAAACTTAACAATTAAAAAAAAGATGAATATGAGAAAAAATAGTAACACATTGGAGAGTTAGGAAAAGGTAAGATCATTGAAAAGCTTCTGAGGAGTAAGGTTATTGCTCCACATTCAATGAGAAACCACAGAAATATTTGATTTCTAACTTGTTTTATTTTAATTGATATGTGATTAATATAAAGTGGTCATATCATAAGTTTTCAGTTAGGTGATTTTTGAACATTGTGAATAGCCTCGTAAAACATTAAGACAAGTTAAGAAAACCATGGCCCTTGTAGAAGGTTTCATATAACTCTATGTCTGTCATTTTTCCTCTCCTCATTCAACCACTAACAACAACCAACCTCAGAGCAACCATGATTCTGATTGTCCTTATTATGACTAGCTTGGGCTGTAGATGGGTTTCAGCAAACAAGGACCATATACTATATTATATGATCTAATTTTAAAATTATAAAAATCATACTTTATGTGTTCAGAAAGTTCAACTTTTGAATAGAGTTTTAAGAGTTTACTGGCCCTGCACCCCATGGGAGACCAGGATAAGCACCTGGCTCCTGCCTTTGGATCAGCGCGGTGCGCCGGCCACAGCGCGCCGGCTGTGGCGGCCATTGGAGGGTGAATCAACAGCAAAGGAAGACCTTTCTCTCTGTCTCTCTCTCTCACTGTCCACTCTGCCTGTCAAAAAAAAAAAAAAAGTTTACTATTCAGAATAACAACTGTCCAGACTTAAAGTTGTATAGATGTACAACACAATCAATGTTTAACCAGTATAGATAAAAAGAATTGAGCACATTTGAGATCTTTTCCATGTCCAAGATTTTGAGATTGCTCATGTATGTAAAAGAAAAGGAAGCAACATAGCATGTCTTGGATATTGTGGTTGGACTGCTGGTCAGATGGTGGAAGATATGCTGTGGTAGTACTAATCAAAAGATAAATTCTGGATGGCTATGTTTGAGATACATATGGAATTGCTCCAGGAGAGATACAAAGTTTTGGTATGAATATACAAAATACAAAAACCACAGAGGGTTCTTATCTGAGTTTATAAATCTGGGATTGATAAACATGACAGTGGTAACTAAATCTTTGAGAATTAAAGAATTTTTAAAAGATTTATTTATTTATTTTAAAGAGTTATAGAGAGACAGAAGGAGAGACAGAAAGAGGAATCTTCCAACAACAGGTTCATTCCCAAAATAGCTTCAACGGCCAGGGGCTGGGCCAGTCCAAAGCCAGGAACCAGGAGATTCTTCCAGATCTCTCACGAGGATGCAGGGGCCTAACTACTTGGGCCATAATCTGCTGCTTTCACAGATGCACTTGTGGGAGCTGGATCGAAAGTGGAGCCCATATTGCATGCTGGCACTGGCAGCTTTACCAGCTATGCCATAGTGCTGACCCCAATTAATTACATTATTAAGGTAATGGGTGTAAAGAAGGTAGTCTGAAAAAAGTGACTAAAATCAAGCTATGCAGAAACCCCACATTTAGATTTGGTATTGAATAGGGCCAGTAAAGAAACGTTAAGGGAAAAATTAAAAGGAAAATCAATGACGAGCAGAGTTCCCAGGTCAAAATAGGGGCGTACTCATATTTCAAGAGGAGAGCACTGGTTTATTCCTATGAGACTTATTGGAAATTTAGTATGATAAAGACAGAGAAAGCCATTCTTTTGGCAGTATAGAAGACATCAATGACTTTGTAAGAACAGTTTCAGTGAAATATCATAGCAAAAACTTAGAATTAGTTGAAGAATGACAGATATAAGCAAATGGAGATAGCCTACGTGGAGAGTACTTTCGAGACCAGAGGAAATGACATCAAAACTTTAACTTCTAGATTGCATTTAACCAGTGAGCCTACAATGGGTTATCTGAAAGAGACAAGACTTAGAGGGGGTAAAGCTTGTGTTTGGGGGAATTATTCACCAGCTATTTTGATTAGATAATAGACATGTAGTGAGTAGTGGAAGGAGCTGAGGCAAAAGACTATGTGTTATATTTGGCAAAGCAGTAGGAAGCAACAGGCAAATCTGTCAGCGACTAGTCTAACAGATTAGGTAGGACTGTGGCCCTTTGCCTTAAAAAGCACATCTATCCTTAAACAGTCCATGTTCTGTTTTTGGTGAGTTTCTATCCCAGTGAATGTGTTCTTCACCATCTTTCTTCTCATATTCCCTAGATTTCATGTAGTACTGATCTGAGGAAAATCCTGCTGGAAGAACAGATTGCAAATGCCACCTTTAGCAGCTTCAAACTTTCCAAGATTTGCAAAATTTTCACTTTCTGGTGAACAGCCAGAATGTATTTTATAAGTCTCAATCTTAAAGAGCAACAACTAATTTCCACTTCCCTCAGAAGAGCAATTTTGTTCCTGAGGGCAGATACTGCAGCCAACATTGACAGGAGCCCTGTATCCCAGAAGAAAAGAATTCCAAGCCAATTATGGATATCTTTGCCAGAACAGCACTGTGCCACTGTGATATAGGCTACAGAAACAAAAAAGTAAGGTTTTGTAAATCCCTAGACTTCGTAATTGAGCTGCTTACTAGATAAGTTACATCAAAAGTTAAGGAAATTGTGGTAAACTTTATGAAAGTTCCTAGGCAGTGATGCAGTCAAGAGTTAATAAAAGCACAGACTTGAGCCTTTGGTATGGATAAATTTAATTATATGGTACATGCAAGCATTCAATTTTATGAAGGTGAAAATAGGATACCTTGCAATAAAATGAACATTGGCATCAAAGTGTTCAAATTTGCAGATTTAATGTGCTTCAAAATAGCTTCATTTTATCATCATTCAACTGCAAAAAAAATCAAACTCATCTAGGAATTAATATCTAGTATGGAGAATGACAACATGAAGCTTCCCTTTCTATTTCAGAATGCGTGGGAAATAAATGGGTGTAAGAATGATCATGCGAAATTTATTTGGTGACAGTTAACAGCTTCTCCCCAAGTGGTCTTTAAAATAAATACACACACATCATTGAAGGTCTCTCTAAATTGAGAGAAAAATAGTGCTAAATTACAATAGGAAGCAACTCACTTCCCAACCTTTTCACATTCTTCCTTCCACCACTCTGATTTTGTAACGTGCTTCTCTGCTGTCTGAAGTTCTCATTCTACAAAGTGCTCAAATATACATCACCCAATCTTTGAAAATGGTTAAATAGAAATCCGTGAGTAGTTCAAAATAACATAACAAGTATATGCCCAGTTTAAGACAGAATGTCCAATTTCACACCATATTCAATAAGAGATCATTTATTGATACGTGGTTGGGTATGGCTAAGCAGAGCTCACAAAGGTTTCTTGATTATCCAGTTAATTCGATTGATACAGACATCAAATCAAAGTTTCAGGCCACATAAAATTTATTTTGAAGCCTCATTGCTTCACTAAAATTAACAGGATTAACCAGATAATTGGGAAACTTTGTTTCTGTTTGTGCCATGTGAAAGGACTCAGGTGACACTGCTTTCCCAGGTGTATATTAGACACAGCTGGGATGCCATCTGTGGTCCTCATCGCCTTGTTATCTGGATTATGGCAGCAGCATCTATCTTTGTTTTGCTACATGCAGTATCATTTTCAAGACCATATTTGCATCAGACAGTTCTAGGTTTCATCATTTATTGTAAGACCTTAGGCAAAATTCTATTTTTCTTTTTTTTTTTAAAAGATTTATTGATTTATTTGAAAGCTCAAGTTAACACAGAGAGAGGAAGAAACAGAAAGAGATAGAGATCTTCCATTCACTGGTTCACTCCCCAAACAGCCACAACGGCCAGGGATGAGCCAGGCTAAAGCCAGGAGTCAGGACCTTCCTCCAGTTTTCCCACAGGGGTACAGGGACCAAAACACTTGTGCCTTCTTCCTCTGCTTTCCCAGGACGCATTAGCGGGGAGCTGGATTGGAAGTGGAGCAGCCAGGCCTTGAACCGGTGTCCATATGGAATACCAACATTAGTAGGCAGCAGCTGGCCACTAGGCAAGATTCTTAATCCTCTAGTCTTAGTTCCCTTATCTGGAAAATGGGAGAAAGTGGTTGTGTCAGCTTTTCAGGATTGTTGTGAAAAGTGAATGTGTTATCCTTTATAAAGCAGTTGGCATAGTTTGTATAACACCCACTGCATGCTGTTATATATTGTTTAATATTATTGATTATTAATAGATCTGTGAAATCAAAGTGCTTTGCCACAAATTCCTGAGTTCCTCTTGAGATGATATATGATATTTTGAATATTTAAGGTGCAAACACATGGAATGTTTTTTTAAAAAAGATTTATTTATTTGAGAGGTAGAGTTATAGACAGAGAGAGGGAGAGACAGAGAGACAGATCTTCCATCTGCTGGTTCACTCCCCAGATGGCCGCAACGACAGGAACTGAGACAAGCTGAAACAATCCAAAGCCAGGAGCCAGGAGCTCCCCCGGGGTCTCCCATGTGGCTGCATAGGCCCAAGTACTTGGGCCATTTTCCACTGCTTTCCCAGGCCATAGCAGAGAGCTGGATGGGAACAGGAGCAGCTGGGATATGAACCAGTGCCTATACAGGATGCTGGCGCCACAGCACTGACCCCAAACATGGAATGTTTTGTTGAGTGACCTGTATGTAATTCAGTAAAGTGAGGCAATAATAAAATAAAATCAAAATTTACTGATATTATTTTGAAAATGTTATTTTAGAGGTAGAGACAGAGAAAGTGAGTTCCCATTTGCTGTTTCACTCTACAAATGCCCAGAACAGAAGTTGGACTAAGGCTGGAGCCAGGAACCAATAACACAATCCAGGTCTCCCTCATGGGTGGCAGGAACTCAGTTATGAGAGCTATCATCACTGCCTCCCAGCATCTGCACTAGCATAGGCTGGACTCAGGAGATGGAGCCAGGAATCAAATCCAGCTACTCCAGTGTGTGATGTGGGCCTTGTGATTGCCAGACTGAACTCCTGCTCCTGCTTAAGTGAAATTAAACATTTACATCACATGACTTTGGCAATTCATTTTTATGTATTTTTTCTTACTAAAAAAAAATATGCCTTTATGCCCAATTAACACTGTAGAAAACAAAGATAAACTGATTCCATATATATATATTTTTTTTGGACAGGCAGAGTTAGTGAGAGAAAGAGAGAGAGAGAGAGAAAGGTCTTCCTTTTCCCTTGGTTCGCCCCCCACAAATGGCTGCTACGGCCGGCGCGCTGCACTGATCTGAAGCCAGGAGCCAGGTGCTTCCTCCTGGTGTCCCATGCGGGTGCAGGGGCCCAAGTACCTGGGCCATTCTCCACTGCCTTTCCTGGCCATAGCAGAGAACTGGACTGGAAAAGGAGCAACCGGGACAGAATCCGGCTCCCCAACCGGGACTAGAACCTGGGGTGCCGGCACTGCAGGCGGAAGATTAGCCTGGTGAGTCACGGCACCAGCCCTGATTCCATATTTCAACAGTTTGGATTGCAATTATCTTTCTCTCTATCCAATCATTGTATATTCATCCATAGTAAATGCTTAATTTTTAATCTGTGCTAGGTTGAAATATAGTAGCTTTTACAGGAAACAGTGTGAAGCACAATATTGAAATAAATCATTATTAGCTTGGTACTATTTTATCTCCAGGCCAGAAATTTCAAGAAGAGATTGTGTTGTAGTTTGGTCAGGACCCATCTGTTAGCATTGCTGGTTTTTTTGTGTTTATTCCTGGTTTAAACATTTGACAGACAGAAACAGGTCACTCTGCAGTTAACACTTTCAATAACCACATCCATTCCTCAATTTTTTTTAGTACCTTTAAACACGTTTATTCATTCTTTATTTCATGTACAATCTTGATTTTTGCTTATAGGTTTTATCAACTTCACATTTAAATTAATGTTTACTTCAAGCCCCAAAGATGAATAATCTCATAGTTTTCTGAGCCACTGAGAATAGACCACATTCTTGGACTGCATATGGAGAGATTGTTGCCTTGCTAAGAACTGAGCTGGCTCTACTTTTCCCATTCCTGTTGTGATTTTGGCTTAAGGATAGTCACTTTCCCCTTTCCCCTTAGACATTCTTCCTGATAACTCCTGAATTTTCTGACACATTCGGATAATACACAGCATTTGGAAATCAAACTGTTTTTCTTTCAGCAGAAATACAGACAAGTTTTCTTTTACAATAGGCAAATTTGCACTCTAAAACTGCAATACCTGCCCTCTTTAGGTATGTTCTAAACTCAACTACATGGATATCTGGAATGGATCTGAAAAACTAAAAGAGAAATGTTGAAAGAGAAATGAAACTAAATTTTTATGTTGATGCTGATGAACATAAATTTGGCAAATATTTCACCATATTTGCCATGTCATATCAACATTTTGAAGGGTATTTTAATAACAACAGAGAAATTTTACAAAACTTTAATTTCTCTTTAGAATTATATCCATTATACCCTTATGTGTAAATATTAAGACTTTGGGCAAGTGTTGTGGCACAGCAGGCTAGGCTGCAGCCTGTGATGCAGGCATCCCACATGAGCACTAGTTCAAGTCCTGGCTGCTCCAGTTCCAATCCTGCTCCCTGCTTATGTGCCTGGGAATACAGCAGAAGATGGTCCAAGTACTAGGACCCCTGGCATCCACGTGGGAGTTCAAGGCACCTGGATTTAGCCTGGTCCAATCCTGACCCTTGTGGACATCTGGGGAATGAACCAGCAGATAGAAGATTAAAATGGTGAGCATTCTAGAGCTGAGACTATTCATAATCTTTTGATATTCTGTTCTTAATAAATAAAAAAAATTATTAGAAAAACAAACACAGTAAAACAAGCAAATGTTTGTAAAACGCGAGACAAGGCTACATTTCTAAGTGGGAATCTTTGTTAGCTCATTCTAAGAAA
Organism: Lepus europaeus; assembly: GCF_033115175.1. NCBI lineage: Eukaryota > Metazoa > Chordata > Mammalia > Lagomorpha > Leporidae > Lepus > Lepus europaeus. The sequence continues at coordinate 49,291,547 of NC_084845.1, forward strand.
TTTATTAAGTAAAACAATGAAAAAACAAAAGTAGGAGATCGTTAACTTCATGCATGATTTTCTTTTTCTCTATTTTTATAAAAATATTTATTTGTTTGAAAGGCAGAGCTATAGAAATGCAGAGACAGAGGCAGAGAAAGAGACAGGTCTTCAATCTGCTGGTTCACTCCCCAGGTGGCTACAACGGTTGAAACTTTGCAGATCTGAAACCAGGAGCCAGGGGCTTCCAGGTCTCTCATGTGGGTGCAGAGGCCCAAGGACTTGTGCCATCTTCTACAGCTTTCCCAGGCCATAGCTGAGAGCTGGATCAAAAATGGAGCAGCCGGGACTCGAACTGGCACCCATATAGGATGCTGGCACTGCAGGCCGTGGCTTTACCTGCTACACCACCATGCATAATTTTTTAAAATGATTTTGAATGGTGGGAAAGCATTATTCAGTTTGCTGTGTTCATGATCAGTTCGTGCAAAGAACTCTGCAGCATCTCCATTTTTCACTGAAGTTTACAGTCTACTTTGATGTAGGTATGTTTAAAGTAAGGTCTTAAGAGATATTAGATGTTTCTTAATATTCTCATAGTACTCAATAGATGTGATAGCAATGATGTTACCTCTCAAACCAAGTATTTTTTTATCTTTGATTTCACAATGGGACCTATTATAGCTATTCTGCGAAAAAAGCTTAGAAAAGCTTTATCTTCTATATCTTTGTGTGTCTGTATGTGCTGCTTCTGAAAATATAGTTTTCCTAAGTTATTATAATGATTTTGGCTTATAATTAGCTGAGGCTTAAGTTTTAGTTTGTTTCTCATTTAAGTTCCTTTTTTTCCCCTTCATGTTTAGTTCAGACCTATAGCCAGTCTAAGTTCTTACAGTGAGATGGATTTGTTAGTGAAAGATTGTACTCCATCAGTAGTGTATTTCTTACTGTCTCTTCGAAGCTGAATATTTATTTATATTACTCAGTGCCTTAAAAAAACAGTAACTCAAGTACACTGAGTTTGGTGGGAGGAACCACCTCAACAACTGATTGTCATAGTACGTTCCAAAATGAATTTTAGCCTTGCTTCACATTTGTGAAAGTAGGGATGCACATTTGTTTTTAAATTTTCTAACAATATGGTCTTTTTTTTTAAGATTTATTTATTTATTTGAAAGTCAGAGTTACACACAGAGAGATGGAGAGGCAGAGAGAGAGAGAGAGAGAGAGAGAGAGAGAGAGAGAGAGAGAGAGAGAGGTCTTCCATCTGCAAGTTCACTCCCCAAATGGCCACAACGGTGGAAACTGTGCCAATTCAAAGCCAGGAGCTAGGAGCTTCCTCTGGGTCTCCCATGTGGGCGCAGGGCCCCAAGGACTTGGGCCATCTTTCACTGCTTTCCCAGGCCATAACAGAGAGCTGGTTCGGAAGTGGAGCAGCCAGGACTTGAACCGGTGCCCATATGGGATGTCGGCACTGCAGGCATTGGCTTTGCCCACCATGCCACAGCACCGGCCTCCAGATTTATTTTTAGTTATGAGCCTCATTATTTTTTTTTTTCCACAATTTCATCTTCTTTATTTTACAGAGAATGAACTTACCCAATTAGGTTCCTCCAGCTTTAAATGCAATGCTTTGTATTTTAAGTTTTTTTTTTTATTAAACTTTTATTTAATGAATATAAATTTCCAAAGTACAGCTTATGGGTTACAATGGCTTCCCCCTCCCAAAGCTTCCCTCCCACCCACAACCCTCCCCTTTCCCGCTCCCTCTCCCCTTCCAATCACATCATGATTCATTTTCAATTCTCTTTATATACAGAAGATCAGTTTAGTATATATTAGGTAAAGATTTCAACAGTTTGCCCCCATATAGCAACACAAAGTGAAAAAAAATACTGTTGGCGTACTAGTTATAGCATTAAATAAGAGTGTACAGCACATTAAAGTCAGAGATCCTACATAATATTTTTTTAAAAATTAATTAATTTTCTATGCCATTTCCAATTTAACACCAGGTTTTTTTTTTTTCATTTCCAATTATCTTTATATACAGAAGATCGATTCAGTATATAATTAGTAAAGATCTCATCAGTTGGTACCCACACAGAAGCACAAAGTGTAAAAATACTGTTTCAGTACTAGTTATAGCATCACTGCACATTAGACAACACATTAAGGACAGATCCCACATGGGATGTAAGTACACAGTGACTCCTGTTGCTGACTTAACAATTTGACACTCCTGTTCATGGCGTCAGTAATCTCCCTAGGCTCTAGTCATGAGTTGCCAGGGCTATGGAAGCCTTTAGAGTTCGCTGACTTTGATCTTATTCTGATAGGGTCATAGTCAAAGTGGAAGTTCTCTCCTCCCTTCAGAGAAAGGTACCTCTTTCTTTGATGGCCCCGTTCTTTCCACTGGGATCTCACTCCCAGAGATCTTTCATTTAGGTCTTCTTCTTTTTTTTTTTTTTTTCTTTTCCATGGTATCTTGGCTTTCCATGCCTACAATACTCTCATGGGCTCTTCCGCCAGATCCAAATGCCTTAAGGGCTGATTCTGAGGCCAGAGTGTTGCCTCATTCTTTACTTGACATAACTCAGATTTGTTTTAATTAATTATCATTGAAATATTCACATTATAACTATGTAATGTTCTCATAATGTATCTGTGCAGTATGGAAGCTGAGAGTGGATTCATAGCTTTTTGATTTTATTGTACAGTATTGTATGTGTACATGTGTATATATGTGTGTGTATATATATATATTTGTATGTGTATATATATATATATATATATATATAAGGACCAAAGGCTTTAGCCTACTTACACTGTTGCTATTGTAAAGATTGTTACACTTAATTTTATGGTGTACAATTATAGAATTACTTAATAAATTCATGGCAACATATTTCCATAAATTTTTGCATTAATATGCAATTACCATTTAATTATGAAGTTCATAGGTATTGACAGAAGAAGTTATAGTGAAATGCTAAAATCACAAATTATATGGTAATTGTATTTTGGATTGTACACTAAATTGACAAATGCATGTCTCTGTGACACTCAGTGTGCCAAAACACACATCATATTTCTGGGCCCTGTAAATAGTGTTGCTGTGCTATTCTATTTTGCCTCCTGCCTGATTTACAATAAACGCAGGATATTTGGTAAGTTTTTCTATAAAACATTGTGTAGGTTATTGATAGTGTTGCCGAGATCTGGAACTCTTAGTTTGTCCGTGGAGAAATTCTTCAGTTGGGATCGTGCACCTGCTCTCTGCAAAGAGGGCTGTGATCAAGTTAAACTTTTTGTGCTAAGGATGCATGCAGTACTAAGAGGGATAAACTAAAAAATAATATAATTTTTTAAAAAAGATCTTTTTCTCAGTCTCTCCCCCTCTCAATAATTCTGCCTTTTAAATAGCTAACTAAATAATTAATCCTCTTAAAAAAGATTTTAAAACATTTAAACTTTTTCATGTTTACTTTTTGTTAGAGAAATGTAAATCTGAAATTCTGTCTGAGTTGAGATGTCATTGATAATCTAATTCTAATTTCAATAGCTAATTGAAGATGAAAGCTAGGGAACAAATGATGAGCTGAATATAGTTCCCTGAACAGAAAAAGTTTTTGATATATTCCACAAAATAAAGAACTAACACTACAAAAGGAGATATAGTTTAATATGATTAAAATTATATAGAACTATCAGTGACTTTCACATATTTTATAAATTTTTGTCTCAGAGAAATTCACTGTTTTACCAAATATCATCTTACCTTTTAGATCATTCATAGCAAATTTCACTGTTTCCTACTCTATGCATAGGGGAGTGTTTGTTCATTTGTTTTGAGAGAGAGAGGGAATGAGACTTCTCCAATCTGTTGGTTCGTTCCCCAGTTGCCAACAACACCAGGGCCCCAGCGCAGAGGCCAAAACCAAGAGTGGGGAACTCAATCCAGGTCTCCCACTTGGGTGGCAGGGACCCGACTATCTGAGCAATCATCTCTTTCCTCCCAGGGCCTTCCTTAGCAGGGAGCTAGAATTCAGATCAGAGCCAGAGACAGGGCTTAAACCCAGGCTCCATGATACGGGATGCAGGCATCTTAACTGCTGAGACAAAGGCCTGCCTAGTGTCCAGGGGATGTTCTAAGTAAAGGGTAACTTCTCATGATCTGGAGAGGGGGAATAAGTAGTACTCTCATTAGTTTATCATTCTAGAGGGTCAGGGAAATCTTGACATTACTCTAGGTCAGTTCAAGAGCTCTGATTTGTCATGTATTGTCCTTCTTTGGACAGATGAGCATTTGTTCCTCCTCTACCACATTCTGTATCCAGATGGTCATGTGGGTGTCATGGGACATGGATTACGACCTAGGTGGAGATATGAGGCTTGGGGTTCAAGAGGCAGAAGAGAAGGAAATACACATTAGTTAATGCTTTCAAGTATTATCCATTATAACTACTGTAATAGCTACAATGCTGTAGATGAAACTATCACCTAATAAAAGGATATGGATCAGCAAAACCTTTTATACATTTTTTTTATTTTATTTTTTGACAGGCAGAGTGGACAGTGAGAGAGAGAGACAGAGAGAAAGGTCTTCCTTTACCGTTGGTTCACCCTCCAATGGCCGCTGCAGCCAGCGCGCTGTGGCCAGCACACCGCGCTGATACGAAGCTAGGAGCCAGGTGCTTCTCCTGGTCTCCCATGTGGGTGCAGGGCCCAAGCACTTGGGCCATCCTCCTCTGCACTCCCGGGCCACAGCAGAGAGCTGGACTGGAAGAGGGGCAACCGGGACAGAATCCGGTGCCCTGACAGGGACTAGAACCCGGTGTGCTGGCACCGCAAGGCGGAGGATTAGCCTATTGAGCCACGGCGCTGGCTATACATTGTTTTTAGTGAGTGGTTGGGATGGGAATATGTGGGCATAATCTGGCAATACCTACCGAAACTAGATATTTGCATTGTTTATGCAAATGTACTTACAGCCACAAACTATGACAGCAAAAGACCAAGACTAAAATATTCGCAGTGTGACCAAGAGTAATAGTCCTAAAGACTACTCACATATCTTTCCATGGTGAAATGAATAATCAGTTTGTGATATATTTACACATTGGAATTCTATATAGAGATGAGAATGAAAAGTCTATGGCACACAATGTGCATTAGTCTCGGAAGCAATATTGAGCAGTATAGACCAGACAGACTACACCATAAGGTTTCATTTACGTGAAGTTCAAATATACACCTATGGTGTGAGAAATCAACATGGTGATTAGACTTGGGAACAGAGGGATGGGTAGTGAAAGGAAGAAACTGGAGAGGACTTCTAAGGACAGGTCTTTTATTTAACAGACTTTTATTTAAGTTAGGGTTCAGATTGAAATATGTGCTTACTCCCTGGAAATTCATTGAACTCTTCAATTACGATTTGTGTACTTTTCTGTGTATCAATATAATTTGCAAAAAGAAAACACTCAAAAGCAAAAAAAGTACAGCTCCACTCCACTCCCTCCTTAATTTGAACTATGTTAGGTTGATCATTACCACATGAAGAGGTATTCACTTAAAAAATTTCCCCCATTTTGCATTTCATGCCTGGATCTAGAGCTACAAGCCATTCCATGAACTGATTTCTGATTTGATATATTTTTCTCTGGCATTCAGCTTTCTTCTCTAGCTCTGCCTGTCACTCGTACCCCTCCCTCTCCCACCTGGTCCCTGGCCTTATGAACAAGCAGCCTATTCTTATATTTTCCCACCCACTGCCAATCCGCTCTCCTGCTTTCCATTGTCATCACAGAGTGCAGCTTTCAGAGCCCGCCATGTTGGCAGCCTTCAATCCCTCTCCCCAGGGTTTTGCACTCTCATTCCTGTGATGGCCCCAGGGTCCACCAGGCCTGGGTCGTTTCCAGCACCTCTCCTGTGAGAGGTTCCCTCCCCCAGCATTGTCCAACAGGTGTGTATTATTATGATTATGGGTAATGGGCTTTCCATCCTTCAGCTGTCAAAAGCTCTCTCCACACTTTAGTCCCACTGTCTTTTAATTTTCACTTTTAACTGAAAGCAAAACAAAACAAACAAGAGGTTTATAATCACCTCAATTTAACATTTGGAGTGATAAAAAAAAAGTAAAAAAGAAAAATTGGCAGTATCTGAGTGCTATTGAAAGCCTCAGCTGCCTGTAGGCTTTTCCTGTTTTGTTCTATTTTCCTCTTTACCCCCTTCCTCAGACAACCCTCCCCCTTCCCTCTTGGTGGAGCCTGAGAACTGCCCACGTGGTGACAGCTTTCAATACCACTCACCCGAGCCATTTAACCACGGGCTTTAACCTCTGGTTTGTAGCAGCTTGATGCACTATTAAATCAGTAGTCTTGTTGCAGCACCAGAAAAAAATAGTCGGAGAGCTATTAAATTCAAAATAATTGTTTTGGAAATCATGATTGCATGCTGTACCCACTAGTGCAGTCATAGTTAAGAGAGCATTAATCTGTTTTTCTCATACAACCAAGTGTTTTGCAAAACTTTGCAACTTGGCGGATTCCATTACCCAAGTCCAGCACCAGATAAAAGTTTCCTGTAAGAAAAATTATAAAATGGTCCTCATACTTTAAAATAATCATGGAAATATACATTCAAATGTTCAAGGAAATGGAGTCTCAAAACTGAATTTTTGTGTCTATATTACCTTCAGCTAACTGACACTCGTTTTAAAGAAAAATGCCTTGGCCAATGCCTGGAATTTTGATAATAGACAATTTTAAGAACAGGTTAATACAGATAGGCAGTTTTAGATAGGATCTCAATGACCTCCTGTTTTGGGAATTCAAACCCTGGCATTTACCCTCCACTTGATTATGGGTTGGGATTAATGAATTGCATTTAATGAATAGAAGACAGCAACTATGATATAACACTTCTGAGGTTAGATGACTAAGAAACTGAGGCTCCTATCTTGGGCACCTTTTTGCACATTTGCTTATTAGCAGTAAGGGAAACCAGCCGCCCTGCTGAGAACTGCCTTTAGAAGCAGTCCGCGTGGCAAGGACTGAAGGTATCCTGTAGGTTATAGCTGGCTAGGAATTGAAATCTAATTCTAATTGCCCCTGAAGAACTGAATGCTGTCGTCAATAACGTACATGACGTTGGAAGTGTGTGTGCTCCAATAGTCCAGTGGTGGTTGCAGTCCTGCTAAACATTGTCACTGCAACCTTCTAAGACACCTGCAGCCAAGGACTCTGTTGAGCCACAGCCAGATTCCTGATGCACAGAAGCTTTCGGTGATGTATGCTCACTGTTTTAGGCCATTCAGCTTTAAAATACTAGTTAGTCATTAATGGAATAGTAAAGATAAAAATTGTTGTCATTGCTTGTGTTGTTTTATAGCTTAACATGCTTTTTAAAATAGATTATATTGTTTTAGTTTTAAAAATACATGTAAGTATTATAATTTCATGATTTTTTTTCAATAAGAAAACTGAGGCTTGAAAATATTAAGCAGATTGCCAGAGTTCACCCAGCTTGTAAGTGGCAGAGCTGGTGTCAGAACACTAAATGTTAGCTCTGAACCTTGTGTTGTTCCCAAAGGAAAGTGCTTTGTAAACTGTAGAATGTATTATAAAAGAAAGCTTAAAATGCCAAAGATTACAGACATTAGAACTTCCACCAACAGAGCTTCATGTTTAGAATGAAATATTCTGAAGCCTTTGATAATAGGACCTTCTTGAAGAATGCTTTGCTTTTAATGTTTGGCATCTCCAAATTAAGGAAAGCGCTCATTTGAAAAGGAGAAGAGGCAGAGAGAAATAAAAGAAGGGATATCTTATCAAACAAGAGTGAAGGGCAAATAAAGATTCAATAAGTTTGGAAAATCCATGGCATATCTCCCATATTAGTCAGACAGGTAACATTTCCAAACAGTGAATCAATTTATATTATTCTATAAATATTCAGAAATGACAATATGAAATAACAAATCACTGAAATATGCTTCTACCAGAAAGACATTTGAGGATAATTCTTTCTGCATAGTATTGGAAATACAGTCTGTCTCATTTTCTGTTCATACACACACACACACACACTCACTAATCGAGTGCCCAGTACATAGTAGATATGTTTTAAAAATTTTTTGAAGCTGAATTCGAAATGTTTATTTCAGCAGTTAAAATATGTGTTAAGAACAGAATGTGTTGCAATATTTTGTTTTATTCAAAATGGCTTATGTAGCTCAAAATAATGCATTACATAGATGTAGATTTAATAATCACCATGGCAACCAAAGTATAAACCTTCCTTTGTATAGCTTCTCCATGTTTTATTTTAAATACTTTTAATCTTTATAACCCACAGAGAGTTGATAATTTGAATATTTGTCTTTTATTCACTGTAAAATTAATTTAAGAAGTGATATTCTTTCTTTAGACATGGAGATTGGGACCTGTTTCAGATTCCCAATTCTGTTGCAACAAATTACCACAAACTTAGTGTCTTGAAACAACATAAATTTATTATCTTCCTGTTCAGGAGGTCAGGAGTCTAAAATGGGCCTGCAGGACTACCTTTCTTAGGAAACTCTGGTTTCCCTGCCATTTCTGCTGTGAGAGACCACCCACCCTCCTTGGCAGAGGGAACCTAAGAGTTCAAAGCCAGCAGCTCTGCATATTCAAATATCTCTTTCTGATCTCTGCTTCCAACAATGCATCTCCTCTAAGACCCTCCTGTCGCTCCTTTGTATGAACCCTTGTGATTACATTAGGCCCACCTAAACAACCTAGGATATTCTTTCCATTTCAAAGTCCTTAATGTAGTGGTATATGCAAAGCCTTTTTGCCATATAAGGTGCCATATACATAGGATCCAGGCATTAAGACATAGGCATCTTTGGGAGCCATTGTTCTGTCTACCACAGGATCTATTTTCGCTTGGGGAGAGAACTAAGAAAAAGAGGACCAGTAGGAAGCCTTGTAATATGGTGATCCATAGGAGTTAGCTTGCCTTGGGAAAAAAAAATATATTTGTATCTGACCCCTCCCTCACTGCAACTTTATGGGGCTTACTAAGGCACCGATCAAAATGTGCCTGAACAGTTCATTCATAAGTCCAATGTCATCCTCATATACACTGTGTGTCATACATTGTTATCTTCTCCTAAATAAACTGGTATGAAGTTGTTATGTTTGCCATCTGGAAGGCATCCAGAACTGTGCATGACATTCAGCATCTAATGCTTGGAGTAGTTTCTGCTAGAGATGTTTGCCACCTTTGTCTTGATTTGATGTTATAAGTTCTACTTGACTTTAAACAGTAGTTTGAAAAAAAGAGGCTACGTGGGCAGATACAACTGACATATTATATATAGAAGGAAGAGTGGGGAAGAACCCACAGATCACCTGTTTATTTCTTTTTTCTCAGATGTTTTCTTCTGCTGGAGGAAAACCATTAAATACTAATTGAACCAAACTTAAATTCCTGCATTTTTGGGACAGGCATTTGGTGCAGTGGCTAAGATGCCCATTGGAACATCAGCATTCCATGTTGGAGTCCTGTTTCTGCTTCTGGTTCCAGTTTTATGCACATCCTTGGTGACAGCAACAAGGTTCCAAGTAGTTAGGGCTTCTGCCTCCCATGTATTCAGTTCTTGTCTCCTGGCTTCAGTCTGACCCAGCCTCTGCTGTGCAGGTATTTAGGGAATGAACCAGCAGATGGAAGTTCTCTACTCTCTCTCTTAGTTTCTCTCTCTCTCTGTCCTGTCTCTTTCTCTCTCCCTACTAAGTAAATACCATAAGGTAAATCAAAATTTTTAAAAGCTCCCACATTTAAGACTCTAATTTTTTTTTCTACCTCTGAGCTTTAGGTAGAACTGATACATAGCAAGTAACAACCAAAAAAATACTTGTTAACTCCATTTTTTCCTCACTGAAATAATGATCTAGTGTATTATAGATTACCTCGAGAATTCAGAATTTATTGGAAAACTATCTATTTTAATAAAGGCAATAGTGAGTTCTTTTTAAAAGGAGACACAAAGAAAAAGATAAAAATACTTTAAAGATAAGAGTTCATGCTTCCCCTGAGTGATCTCATTATCAGCAATAAAAACTAAACATCTGCCAACAGTGATATGATATTAAAGATTCAAAAGGGAAAAAAAGAGACTCAGAAAACCATGATTACTCTCATTTTGATGTTTTTATGATTAAGCAGAGAAAAATCAGAAAATCTAAGGGGGTTCCAAGAGCTGCCATTTACCTACATGTTACCTTAAGCCAGCTAATTAGTATCTTGAGGCTTCATATTTTCCATTGATGCTGAAATTCACAATTTCACCACGAAATCCAGGTGACGCATTCAGATTAGTTCTTAGAGTGCTTTTGGCCAGGATTCATGCTGTTTCAAAACAACAACATGAAAAGTACTAACTCTGCTTTATTTTAAATTGAAATCAGAGAATAATGTTATTTTGACTATAGAATATTATGAAAGACCTAAAAAAGAGGGACTCTCTCTTGTATTTGAAATTAATGAAATATATAGTTACTTAATTAAAGTCCTATTGAATTCCAATGATGTGACTAACTCATGCCAAGTACTATGGAAGCTACAGAGTGGTATATGGACTTGACTTCAAAACATCATAGTAGATGAGACTGAACCAAATGGCTCAGAAAATATATAAATCATTTAAGAGAAAGTCAGGAGTTGGGATCAGCCACTTCTTAAATGCAGTACCATTGGCCTTCTTATAGTATCTCCAACTTGTTAATTTCTTTCACAAAATCAAGACTTGGACAATTTGCTTTTTGACAGAGACTACTTTGAATCCAGTCTAAAGATAAGCCTCTACAGAGTTCCTTCTTAGTATTTATCATAATTTACTCTTTTATTTTCAATACTTACTGTGTATCAGGCATTTTTGAAATTACTTTAGAAATATCAAACCTATTTGATTTTTATTATCCATTATCTAACACTTTTGTCCTACCACTAACATGCCCTAGGCAAACAAACAAACAACCATGTCTGCCTTGAGTGTGTTAATACCTAAGGGGATTCCATATTCTCTCTGAAGAGAATGAAAGAGCACATTTAGTTCTCTAATCTTTTGAACTCAACTCTATGAAGGTAATAACCAATAATTTTGTACATTCTTTGTCCAACATGCAACATAGCACCTGGCACCATATCTGCTGTTTAAATGTCTGTTCTTCAAATAACTGATAAAGTAAATGTAATTTTTAATGCTCTTTAAGCCAGGTACATCAGATACAGGATTATATTTTATAAAAATATCACAGATTATTTAATACTATATTGATTTTCTGTTTAAATTCATTAACATTGATATTCATATAACACATGATCACTAATTTATATTTGAACTGGATGAACATCAGAAACATGTTCTTTAGGCATGAGTCACTTGCAGTGTGAGTGAAACATTAGAAACATACAGGGATTGGTTCTGTAGCACAGTGGATTAAGCTGCTGTTTGTGACACCAACACCCCATGCTCAAGGCCTGGCTGCTTCACTTCTGATCCAGCTCCCTGCTAATATGCCACACAGTGCAGTGGAAAGTGGCCCAAATGCTTGGGAGACCTGGGTGGGATTCATGGCTCCTGGCTTTGGCCTATCCCTTCCCAGGCTCTTGCAGCCATTTGGCAAGTGAACCAGTGGATGGATGAAAGATGTTTCTCTCTTTCTTACTCTGTATGAAGAAATAAATAAATCTTTTAAAAATTAAAAAAAAAAGAATATACAATCATGCTCTTTTTAAAAAATGTTATTTATTCACTTTTAAAATTATTTGAAAGGTAGAGATACAGACAGACTGACAGAAAGGGATCTTTGATTTTCTGATTCACTCTCAAGTGCCTGTGACAGCTAAAGCTGGACCAAGTGAAAGCATCAACCTCACATGTCTATGACTTCAATAAACTTTAAATATGAATGTCTGATCTTCTCTTAGGAATGCCCCTACTCTACTGGTTGCATTAGTTACAAATAAGGCTGTACAGCTCACAAGGTCCATATGTTTATTACTTAGTTCATTATAGGGAAAATTTGCCAGTCTTTTATTAAGATGATGCCCTTTCACAATCTACCATTATTTCTATAGATGGAATATTTCAGGTCAACATTATCTATTTCTTTCTTTCTCTCTGATTCTATATTTGGACTAAAATGATACACCAAATGCCTCTCCCTTCTTCCTATTTTACAACCACTGAAATTACTTCTGTTATTATATTTTTGCATAATAATATATTTAACATCAACTTTTAAAAACAACAGAAAAGCTGTCTCTGTCTCAATCCTCCTCCAAGTTAGACTTACTTACAGAGAGATACATAGGGAAGAGAAATAATAAAATAACCAGTGTGATTGCTTCTGAGACCTATTAACATAAACCATCAGAAACTTGACTTTCTGTTTGCTAAACTGTTTTAGACAAGATAATTACATTAAAGTACTTGGTATTTCCAAGTTACTGCATAATGTCATGAGGCTTAGATGATTTAGTCTGGTTGTGCTCCTGATAGCAGAATCAATGAAAATGTGCTGAAATTAAAGGCAGAGATTTTCAAAGAAGTATGTGGGAGGTCTGGGCAGAGCTTCCTTTTACTTTGGACTATGAAAAGATTTTGATGTATGTTATCAAAGAAAACAGCAATGGCAAAGTTTGAGTGTTGTTCTTCTCGTTATAAGAGTCTGAGGATTATATGCAGCATGTTGGAAAAGCGAGTTTATTATAAATACAATTGTGTGGCCAAGAACTAAAATAGGAAATGGAAATCAGGACTGAATAATTTTTGTTCTCTCTTTTGATATCTCGTTCTGTCATCTTCTCTCTTCTTTTCTTGCTGTCAGCTCACATTTCCTTTATGCTTCAGATGTTGTTTTAGCATTTCATGGTATCTTTGTGGATGCTTCTTAGCTTCTGTCTACTCATGACTGTGACTTTAACTCTACCTAGTCGTATTTCTCTATCCATTCCTTTAATGATTGTTCAGGCTCAGATTATTCTTTTATTCCTCCTTGTTTTTGTCATATGTGATCCCACTGAGAATCTGATTGGTTTCACTAATTATATCATGCTAGAACCACTGTAGTATCTACCTTAGTTCCTTAAATGGCTGTTCTCATCCTGATATCTGAAGCATCAAATTATACATCTACTGAGATTCCAGACATGTAGGCATAGGTCTTTTCCTGAATTAGGAACTCTGGATAGAACGCTATACAAATGATACATCTTGTGAGAGATTCCCGATCAACCAATATCCTCACCTATTTTTCTTAAAAGCAGAACTTGAAACAAAAACTTTCATGAGATTGTTTATTTGGGAATAAAATACTTCGGAAGCAGCACAGAGAGGAAAGACCTTGTAAATTTCCATTATGGTGTTGACCATTGCCATGTGTAATTGGATACTCCATCTCCTGGAAACTTCCAAGTTGTTTTACAAAACTTGTCTCAGAACTTAAATACAATAGGGTTAAGGGGAGGAAGCACGTATTCGCCACCTCCTTTTGATCCTGGATAGGCCTCTGGGCATTAGTGTCTTACAAAGCAGGGTCACACATTTATGAGTAGAGAGCAGGTTCTATGGGTGTCACTTGCCATATGATCAGAAGAACCCCATATCAGGAAGAGACATGTGTGCACCACAGGGCAAGATGAAGCCTTGTCTGATGGAATCTGTGCAAAGGTCCTTGAGAATGTGGTCCAGATGGTTTTGAAGTGGTATAGGGGGAAAATTCCAATCAATTATTTAACATGTTCTTTTGTATGAGGTGTCAGCTTGACTGGATTAACGCTTACCTAGAAAACTAGGAAAGTTGTTTTTGTTTGTTTGTTTGTTTTGTTTTTTTTTTTAGTATATTTGCAAGGGTGTTTTCAGAGAAAATTAATATGTGAGTTTGAGTGGACTAAAGTGGGGGAAGATCTACCCTCAACATAAGTGGGCACCATCCACTCAGGCAGGGACCCAGACAGAAGAAATGAAGAAAGTGGGTTGGTCTCTTCTCCAAGAGCTGGGCCAGGATTTTTTTCCTGCTGTCTAAGACATCAGACTTAAAGGCTACCTTAACACTGGAATTCAAAGACTTACATCAATGGATCCCTGGGATCTTGGGCTTTCAGTCCTGGACCAAAAGTTACACCATTAGCTTTCCTGCTTGTGAGTCCTTTGGACACTGACTGAGTTAGGCTACTGGCATCCCTGGGTGTCCAACCTGCAGGTGGACACTTGCAAAATTCCTTCACTGCCATAGTCATGTGAGTCAATCCCCTCACATCCTCTCATAGATGTGTATACATATCTTACCGGTTTTCTTTCTCTCTCTCCCTCTGGAGAACCTTGGCTAATACAGGTTTATGTACCAATCTTGAATGGTCCTTGATACCTCTTTCTCTTCTTAGTATTACTGCTTTAGTTAGACCTTCTCAGTCCCTTTTGCAAAAAAAAAAAAAAAGTAACTGACACTAGTAACTCCACATCTTTATGGCTACAGTGTGGCATTTTAATTTGTTCATACAATGTATAATGATCAGATCAGGATAATTGCCACATCAGTCACCCAGACATAAACCATTCCTTTGTGAAACAATCAGAATTCTCTCTACTAGCTATTTTGAAATATTCAATTAATTTGCTGTCAATCATAGTTATCCTATAGATAACCATACAACTTTGCATGTTATTCTTTCTATCCAGTTGCATCCCTGTTTGCATTAATCTTCATACATACCTTCACTCTTCCCTCCTGCAAACAATTCCTAGGCTCTGATAATTTTCTATTTCTTTGAGACAACTTTTTACCTTACACATTTAAGTGAGAACATGCTGTATTTGGCTTGCTGTCCCTGACTTATTTAATTTAACGTAATATCCTACAGACCTCTTCAATTTTGGCCTAGAACATTTTAGTGCCCCTCACGATTCACTCATTTCTCTTCTACTCATCATAACATATCCAGCATAATTTAAATGGCATGATGTCATTATTAGTAGTATGGTGGTAAAAGTGATTTTTTTAAAAAAAATGTTTGTTTATTTAATTTAAAGTCAGAGTTACACAGAGAGAGAAGAGAAGCAGAGAGAGTGAGAATGAGAGAGAGAGAGAGAGAGAGGTGTTCCATCCACTGGTTCACTCCCCAACTGGCCGCAACAGCCGGAGCTGGACTGATCCGAAGCCAGGAGCCAGGAGCTTCTTCCGGGTCTCCCATACAGTACAGGGCCTAAGGACTTGGGCCATCTTCCACAGCTCTCCCAGGCCATAGCAGAAAGCTGTATTGGAAGTGGAACTGTATTAGAAGACACGAACCAGCGCACATATGGGATGCAGGCACTGCAGGCAACAGCTTTACCCACTATGCCACAGTACCGATCCCAGTCGTTTTGTTTTTTAATGAACATTTATTCTCATTAGAAACAAACTTTACAACTTTATAAGACATTCAATAAACTTTAAGATGTCTCTGCTTTTTGCTGACAGTGCTACTTCTTGTTTTGGAATGTCCTAGCCTTATTTCAGATCACAGTGCAAATATTACTGCATCTCCCAAACATAAATCATAATCTGTTATTCTCATCATCCTGGTCACACATACTATATTCTAATAAAGTCTTTCTTCCCATTAAACTGAAAATTCCTTTTGATGAAGAAACAGATACTATTTTTCTATGTATTTGAACACCCTGGGACTTTGTGTATCTTAGAAGGTCAATTGTATACTCTGAATACATAAGTTAAAGGAATTTAAATAACTTTTTACCCCATGTGTTTTTGATGTTACTCCTAATTTGTTTTTTTTTTCTATTTACCTGCAATCTTCTTTTATAGAAAACTTTTATTTAATAAATATAAATTTAGAAAGTGCAACTTCTGGATTATAGTGGTTCTTCCCCCCATAACCACCCTCCCACCAGCAAACCATCCCATCTCCTACTCCCTCTCCCATCCCATTCTTCATTAAGAATCATTTTTAATTTTCTTTATATACAGAAGATCAACTCTATACTATGTAAAGATGTCAAAAGTTTGCACCCACACAGACACACAAAGTATAAAGATCAGTTTTACCGTTAATTCTCCTACGATAACACATTAAGGACAGAAGTCCTTAATGGGGAATAAGTGCACAGTGACTCATGTTGTTGATTTAACAAATGGCACCCTTATTTATGACAGCAGTAATCACCCGAGGCTCTTGTCATGAGCTGCCAAGGTTATGGAAGCCTCCTGAGTTCACAAACTCCGACCTTATTTGACAAGGCTATAATCAAATCTTAAGTTCTCTCCTCCCTTCAGAGAAAGGTACCTTCTTCTTTGACGGCCCCTTCTTTCCACTGGGATCTCACTCACAGAGATCTTCATTTAGGTCATTTTTTACCACAGTGTCTTGGCTTTCCATGCCTGATTACTCCTAATTTTTCAAACCCTAATCATTTGTGTATAGCCAATCTTTCCTATGTGAATTTAGATGGTTACAACTACTTTTCTTTGCTTTTGATATTACCAAAAGCTTGTCCGGAGTAAATGTAGTAATCTGCATTTTCAGACTAACAAAACAAGAAACCAAGATTTTGAAGAATATCCTTCTACTTTATTTGTCGTTCTTACCTTAAAAATTACTTTTTTTTCACTTCAATAAGGTCTACAATTACCCCAAATCATGGAATCTGTCCATCCAATCAAATGGAAGACTTTAGATATCAGATAGACAGATGGCTTAGGATACAACTGCATCTAAGAAATTATTTATGTTAATTTATGCATTAGTCTTTTCCAAGGACACACTCAAAATATCAGAGTACTATACACAATCTAAAATTAGATTTAGGAAAGTAAAGGCAGGAGCAGATAAGGTAAAAGAAAGGCGACTCATGAATATGCATATTCTAAATGAATACATTTAAGGTTCAAAGACTGAGAGGAAGCATTGCTTTTGTTATTTCCTTAACAGCTGACCAGCTCAGACGTGACCATTTTGTGTAGTAAGGGGGATGGTATAGCGGTCATTTTAAAGGGTTAAATTGATCATTACAAAGCTGATTACTTGAAGTACATCCATACACAACAAGTATGAATACAATCCAATATATCCAATAATCAAAATGAAGCTATATTTCCTATTTTTAGTGTGCCTAGAAAGGATTCCAAGAAGAATCTTTGGAAAGCATTTGTAATTGAGATGTTATAGAATCTTAACTAGTCCCCAAATTCCTCTCAGAGTTTGTACTAATGTTAGCAATGAGTTAACTCAGAAGGCAGTTTTCATAAATACTTTGACCATCAGATACTATAAAAACTTGCAATAATTTTCCCAGAATACTGATGCATAAATTTTCTTTCTGTAGAAATTGTAAATGCAAATAGTTTGTTTTCTTTGAGAAATTGAGTTTGAGGCTGAGTGAGATAAACTAATATGCACCCAAATCTCTTATTGATCTACTTTTTTCAATAATTACATCTTATCTTCAAAAGTACAAAAGACAACATATGGAGTGTTCAAAATCAATATCACTAAGTATGTGAAAGAAAATGATTTGAGATGATTTTATATTTTTATTAGAGAGGTGAAAACTTTATTAAAGGGTAACATTGTTGGGAATGCGATATTAATAATGCCACCTATCAGAGAAATAGTCAGGTAAGAATGATGACATCTCATAAACCTCTGTAATACATATGCACATATTTATGTGTGTATATATGTATATATGTACAAATACATACAAATACAAACCAAAATGTAACACAAATTTAACTCTACTTTCTCTCCTCAGTTGAAACAAATAGTTTTGTTGCTATGTAGAATTGATAGACCAAACTGGAATCCTATCTTTGAGACTTTTCTAAATTTGCTTAAACATCATTACTCTGAAATTAAGGAATTTATGTATCACCCAGAATTAAGCTTCCAAAATTAGTTAACTAATCACAAACAAGATAAAATCTCTTGACTGTGTTTCTAAAGCTGAATGCCCATACTGAAGCCACTTTTAAAAATTTGTTAATTTATTCTTTTTTTCTGATATTAATGAAACTTAAAATGAATCATATATACAGGATGAACAGTGCTGCGGATTAAACTAATACACTGCATTCCAGTATCAAGAAAAGAAGGGGCTAGATTATTTCAGGAAAAATAAAATGTGAGAGGCTAATAGCTTTATTGCAACCAGACAAAGTGGCACATTGAGGGGAGACAAAAAAAGGAAGGAATCTTACAATGGGCACACAAGCTGTTTTGAAAAATGTAAATCAGTAAAATAGATATGAAGTTATTATTAAACCCTAATATAGTGAAAAAGTTTACAATGTTGTATACAAGATGAATGTGGCGATCCATTAAGGCTTTTATACACCATGGATGCATTCAAATATGCACTCAACAATATTTGGTTTACATCTTCTCTGTTTCAGTCTCTTTCCTAGGAGCTAGTGATGCATAAGTGAACAAGATTAATTTTTACCCTCATTGAGCATTTATTTTAATTGTAAAGATAGAAAGAAATTAAAAAGGGTAATTACACAAAATAAGTTATAGTCAGCCTAGCTAAGTAATAGGAAAGGGAAAACACAGGCCTGGTATGGAAAATAATAACAATAATATCTAATGGGATGGTTAGTGATGGCATCTCTAAAGAAGCAGCATGTGTAATTATCTTTTTAAAATGTTATTTATTTTATTTTTTAAAGATGTATTTATTTATTTGAAAGGGATAGTGACAGAGAAAGGGAAGGAAGGAAAGAAGGAAGGGAGGAAAATACAAAGAGAAAGATATCTTCTATTTGCTGGTTCACTCCTCAAATGGCTGCAACAGCCACAGCTAGTCCAGGAAGAAGCCAAGAACCCAGAGGTTCATTCTGGTCTCCCATGTGGGTGGCAGGGACCTAAGTGCCTGGGCCATTATCCACTGGCTTCCCAGGTACTTCTGTTAGCAGGAAGCCAGTTTGGAAGTGCAGCAACTGGAACTTGAACTGGTGCCTAGGTGCAGGATGCCAGTGTGCAACCAGCAGCTTAACCCGCTATGCCACAACACCGGCCCAGGCATGTATAATTAATAATAGTAGGGAAGACATGAACCTTGAAATGGCAAGAAGGACAAATGTTACAAGTAAAAAGATTGGAAATGCAAAGGCATTAAAGCAACAGAAAGTCTATTCTGCAAAATGCATTTTATAAGGTCCCTGTCCCATTTCCTTCTCACATTAGAGCTCTCATTCCCTGGCTTCTGTGATATTTGCTAATAACCCCTAGCTGCTCTTATTTGGGTAGTTGTTCTTGCCCAAACTAGAGACCCAGTGGGTACTTTGTTGATCCCACTAGAGTGTCAAATGATACTACCATGCCAAATTTTTACAGAAAATGGGCAAGTGCAGCAGCAACTGTAGAGGATGGTAACCAGCAGTTTAGACTCCTGAGCAATGAGCTTCTAATCTAAAGAACTAGCTTAGGAGCTGTGGGATCTAGAATATGGGATGGAGAGAAATAGAGGATTTCAGTAATGGATTTTGGTGAATTGCAACCTGGGACTGTAGTTGGTCCACTAAACCTCCTTTTAAAATTATCCCAGCTTGTGAATGATTAGAGTGCAGGAGAAGCTGTGACTGTGGGATAAACAATATAAGAAGCAAGTATCTATGAGCAATGCAAAAATTATCCTGTAGAAATCATATGTGTAATGCTACCCAAATCCCTTTTAATGGGCTGGTATACCATACCCAATTTGATATGAAATGTGAGTGTTAGCAAAACACAACTATTCCTTTCTATGGAGAATAGCTGTCAAACTAATTGCATCAACCTCACATGGTAAGAGACTTAATTTATGGCTAACTAACTTACAAATTCTGGCCCCATCATCTCAAGTCAGCTCTAATTCTGTAGTGCAGTTTGGCTCCTGAACTTCTTAGAAGACCATTCAGAAGTTATTCTTCACCTAAACTCATATCCCTTATGCACTGACTTTTCTCTGCTCTTTATCCTACAAGGACACACATATTTGGCTTTATCAGGGACTCCATTTTACCCTCTATAATAGGGAAGCAAACTGAAGATGGCCCATTCTAAGAACTCAGAGAGTGAACATTCCTGAAGTGTGGTGAGAAGGGATGGACCAAAATGAGATTGGCAAGACAAGATAATGCCAAATTATTCAGAAATGTGAGATTTCATTTTGTAAGCAATTAGAAATAGATGAGATTGGCAAGAGAAGATGATGCAAATTATTCAGAAATGTGAGATTTCATTTTGTAGGCAATTGGAAATGAATGATTTGATAGAGGAGAATACATTTTGTTAAATACACCATGTGCCAGTGCACATGCAAGCATGCACACACAACTTGCTCATTTTGGAAGAGAAATAATGAGTTAGGTCTGATTGTCCATCTCTGATTGACTTATATCCATGATTGAGCTTCAGGTTACTACCTCACAGGAAGGGGCATGGCAAAATCCTGACTGCTAGTTTTGTAATGACACTCAAATGTATTTGCTTCCTTTAAAACATCAAAGTTGCTTCCTTGAAAATCTCAGGAAACACCTTAGGATGTGACAGAGAAATTTCAATAACAAAATGATATTGCACCTACAAACATTAGATGTGACTAAGTATCAACATTTTTTTTCCTAGTCTGGAATATACAAAATTACATCAAATCTTTGTGAAAGCACATCTTAGGCCTGTGCCTCAAATTGAAATACTGTTCCTCCATGTTTCCACAGACTTTGTTGATTCATCCATTTTTTTAATGAATTCATTCATCGATATTTTGATGAACTCTGATAACATGCTAAGCATCTATTCATTTTTATTTTAATATTTATTTATTTATTAGGAAGGCAGAGTTAAAGAGAGAGAGAGAAGAGAGGGGGAGAGAGAGAGATCGTCATTCTCTTGTTCACTCCCCAAATGGCTGCAAAGACTGGTGCTGGACCAGACTGAAGCCAGGAGCCAGAAGCTTCATTTGGATCTCCAACGTAGGTGGCAGGGGCCAAGGGACTTATGTCATCTTCCACTGCTTTCCCAGGTACATTAGCAGGGAGCTGGATAGGAAGTGGAGCATCTGGGACTTCACCAGTGCCCATTTTGGATGCTGGCTTCACAGGAGGTAGCTTAATTCTCTGTGGCACAGCACCCCACTAAGCATCTATTCTAAGTGCTAAGGTACAATAAGAAGTTCTTGAAAATGGATTAAAAACAAGTTTGTTTTTGTGCACAAATTTTTAAAATACACATATGTTTTTTCAATAGTGTACATTTTCCATGAACCTTTGGAAGACTCCTTGTGCATTATAGCAAATGAGAAAACCTGTGCTCCTTTGGTGTTGTGACATGGTGGCACCAGTGGTGCCAAGCATCCCATGAGTGCCTGTTGGCATTCTGGGCACTCTGCTTCCAATCTAAATTCCTGCTAATGTGCCTTGGAAATCATTCCAATATTTTTTTTCCACTGAACACATGTAGAAGCCTGGATGGAGTTATAGACTTCTTGTTTAATCTGTCCTAGCCATGGCCATTGCGGCCATATGGGAAGTGAAGCATCAAATGTAAGCCCTCTCTTTCTCTTGTCTCTTCCTCTTTCCCTCTCTGTTGTTTTGCCTTTCATATAGATATAGAGATGGATAGATAGATAGGTAGATAGATAGATAGATAGATAGACAGACAATATTTTTTAAATGGAAGAAATTTTGCCCTCTATGAGTTCATAGTCTAGTACATATAATTCTGTAGAGTCTTATTTTCACTTGATTTTGTAACCATGTGTAGTTTTGAAGTGTAGAATGTTTACTTATCTTTTCTACAATAACCTATGCGCTTAATAAAAATAATGGCTATATGCTCACTTCTACTTTTTCAGTATAAAGCAACTTGATCAGAGAAATGTGTAGATATCATAGATGTGATACTAATGGGTTTGTGGTAACCCCCACAGATCAATAAAATATTATAATTTGGTTTATTCACAATTATAAGTTGGCTGCTCTCACTTTCTTTCAATGTGATTAAGTCATGTAGAACTTTGGATACAACAAACTTCTCAAAAGCAATAATCATTGGGGAAGAAATACAGACATAAAAAGTGACAGATTTTTCCGGAGCAGATTTATGAATGCATTAAATATTAAAGGGATAATCTCTGTTGCTTTGTAGTTTAAGCAGCGATAAATGAGTGTTCAGATTGATTAAATGCTTGTACTTTACTTCAATGTTTAATTTGTTTCGAACTGTTTATGCAAAGAATAGGTAGAAGGAATAGAAATGGTTCTATCAAGGAGAATTTCTTCTTCCAGTAGATACATTTGGAGGTGACACATTTGTGCCTCAAAATGTTTTGAATTAAATAACTTTTATTAGTAAACTCAGGAAGTAAATTCAGAAGTAAACTCAAGAAATGCATTGTGGTCATAGAGTGTACATGCTTCTAGGTTAGATTATTTGGCTTTAATTTTTATCTGATTGTCTTTTGAACACATTACTCAATATAATTTTATCTTCTCTAATATTATTACTAAAATCCTAGTATGTACATATATATGTTAATAAGTCATGAAAATTTCTTAGGATGGAGTCAAACATATGGAACAGGTTCAATTAATTAAGTGCAGGTAATTAATATTAAAGATATAGTTAATTGCATTCTTACTATCTGGGTGGCTTTTTTTCCCATAGTCCTTTAATAAACTAACAATGTTTTCCAAATTCTTTGTAGGCACTATTTTCATTCCTCCATTTATACTCATATATGAAGCGTAGAGACATAATAACTGGCCCACTGACACTTTGTGTGATGTAAAATAAGTCTGAGCCCAGAAAAAATTCATTTCTAAAGTTTATGCAAAAAACCATCAGGAGGAAGCAGTATTGAAACAATTATTGCATAAATGTATAAGTGGAGTGAATGGAAGAATATGATAGATCAGTTCATAAGGCAACAAATATTTGAAGCATTTTCTTAGTAACAAAAAGAAGAAATCTCTAAAGCAACTCTATTTTTACTTAATTTTTTAGCTATTGACTCATTTCCCCCTTTTCTCTATTTCAATGCATTAAAAATTACACTATTGAGGTAATGTCTCCAGAAATAAAGCTTTCCTAGGGACATAGGGTTTAATGAAATGAACATTCTCATATAGATGATAACACATTTTTGAAACTTAAACAATCTGTTGTGATTCTTAAACTAACAATTATCAAGAAAAATAAATAGATTCAGAATTACCAGAAAAGGAATAATTAAATGTGTGTGTGTGTGTATATATATATATATATATATATATTACATAATTGAATTTGATTTTCAAATGATCAGAATGTGTATTTGGTACATTGATGTGAACTAAATATAAAGCTAGTTTATGAATATTCAACAGATTATTCTGTAGTGACATACTAAATGTTTTTCCCATACTCTTTCTGTTTCTTGTTTTGCTCTTTATCATGCTTAATCCGATCTTCAATTTGTTGATAAATCAATTGCCAGGGATTTCTGTGATATTCCACACATTTATGTAGCCTTGCATCATTTCCAATTTAGTTACTTTTTTTTTAAACATATTTTAGTGCATGGATGTATAAACTTAAAACAATCATTTAATAACTAGTCTTGTAGTGGTATAAAGATATCAGTAAATTTAAAAACGAAGGATTGTTAGAAATAAAATCTTTAAGTCATAATTTTGAGTGTCTCCTTTAATATTCTTGCGTTTAATAACTATATATCGGGTCATACACAAACCAACAATTAAAGATGACTATTACCCATTCCTAAAATATTAAGATTGTGCAAATAACAGCCAGATTTTCACTCTAAACTATTTTTAAAAGGATTCAGAACTCTAATTTTCCTTCGAAACACACTAAAGATATATTTGGAGAAATCATCTTCACTCCTTTTAAAGACCAGCTATCTTAGAGAGTTTGTGCTGCTAAAACAAAATACTACAGACTTGGTATTAAAAGGAGAATAAGTTTGTTTTCTCAGCACTGTGGAAGATGAAAAACCAAAATCAAGATTAGAGAAGCTTTGCCTGGTGAGGGCTGTGGTCTGCTTCCAAGATTGCTCCTTGTGGCTGCATCTTCCGCAAGGGACTGCTGTGTACTCACAGGGCGGAGACTGGAAGAGGAGAACCAAATGCTGCGTGAGGCCTCTTTTAAAGATTCCCTCATTTCATTCATCAGGGAAGAGCCCTCATGGCCCAACCACCTGCTAAATATCCCACCAGCTAGAGCTATGACCTTGGCAACACCTGAATTTTGGAAGAAATATGTTCAAACCACAGCACCAGCATTCTTAGAAATGTCACTCATTTTGAAGCTAATTTTGTTTTTTGTAACTGTGCATGGAGAAGGAGAAACCTTTCCTTGCACAAAGCTCACGTAAATACAGAGAATTACTTTTTGGTGACCATGTTATCTGGTCTAAAACTAAAATTGTTAGTAAGATATGGGCCTCAGTATATGAATCATAGTGTATTATGCACAGCTGTAGAATGCATATGTTCACAAATAAGGGAACAGGAATGATTATTCATTCTGTGTATGGAGAAACAAGGATAAAATGGGATTGGCATTTGCCATAGCACTTCTTTTCCCCAGATACTTTTTATTTAAGGTATATAAGCGTCATGCATTTCATAAATACAAATTTAGGAACATAGTAATTTTTCCCACCCTACCCGCCCTCCCACCCCCACTTCCACCCCTCTTCCTCCTCTCCTATTCCCATTCTTATTTTTTACTAAGATCTTCTCTTTAAAAAAAAAAAAAACACATTGCGTTCTTTTTATTTTGATTTCCACAATTCTCATCCTCTTGGAGTATCAGCTCCTTATGTGGCGAGCATGAAACCTGAGCCACACAGCTACAGTGATGGGAATGTGTTTCTCTGTTGGGGGATGTTTCCCTCTGTTGCTGTCAAGTTGCCTTTTGTTGAAAAGCAAATGAAGGATCAGAGAACATTGGCTCCTCTGTTTTAGTGAGATTCTCCAGAGCCCCCATCTCCCCATCCCAACAAACCTGTGTTTGGCTGGTATATATTGCACAGGCCACCTCTTAATGGTTACAAGGTGAATCTGAAGGCCTTCATTTCACCGTTGTGGAAAAGATTCCACTATTTTTACATTGGCGTTCTCATATATGGTGTCCTCATCCTGTGCAATTCCAACTGGAATGCTGCCGAGCTTCTTAGTTCTTTGCCCGGACCAGACCAAAGAGCTTCTCTATGCTCTGGGTTACCAGGGCATCTGGTCTAGAAGGAAGCCACTTTTACTACGTGTTAACTGGACCTTCTATTCATACTTGTGTTTCATAGTCACAGTGTTCTCATACGTAGCCAAATATCCTTTTATTTATTTTTTTCTTTTGATTTTGTACTATTTCTATCTTACAGTCTTGTTTTCACAAGGAAAATAACTCTTTTGACTCTTGGAGAGCATGGTATTTATTTACTCTTCAACTTTATTGATAATAGGCTATATGTTTTAAGTCATTTCATCATTTGAGGAGAATATTTTTGTTCTTATGTAACATAAAAGCCAATTATGGCTTAACCAAGTAGAGTGACTTGCCCAAGGTCAATTTTAGCCTGTTACAAACCACAAGTTCTCTTCCTTGCTTCACTCTGCCAGAGACGAAGACATCAAGAAGCACCACAGTGCATACAGGGAAGTCCCAGAACCTGGAGAAGCAGGGATGCTGTCATTGGCATCAACTAACCAACAGTCTGCACTAGCACACCCTAACATCTATAAGAACTGCTGAGACATTTGTAAGTCTTTCCTATTTTAGGAGATGCTCCTTTAGGTCCTAATTAGTAACTGGAGAAATCAGCATATTCAAAAAGATTAAAGCAAATAGAAAAGAGACTCAATATGATTTCCTCTTTTTCTCATAGGAAAGTGTCAAGTGAAAGGAAGTCAGCCACCTGTTAAAATTGGAGATTAGATTGTGTTTAGACTACTACAGACAGGTAGAGAGATTTCAGTATAAAAACAAGGTCCAGGGGCCTGCACCCATGGCTTAGTGGGTAAGACCACCTCCTACAGTGCCGGATTTCCCATTTGGGCGCAGGTTCAAGACCCGGCTGCTCTGCTTCCAGTCTGGCTCTCGGCTGTGGCCTGGGAGGGCAGTGGAGAATGGCCCAAGTGCTTGAGCCTCTGTGCCCGCTTTGGGGACCTGGAGGAAGCTCCTGGCTCCTGGCTTCGGATCAGTCCAGCTCCTGCCAATGTGGCCATTTGGGGAGTGAACCAGCAGATGGAGGATTGGTCTCTCTCTCTCTCTCTACCCCTGCCTCTCTGTAACACTGCCTTTCAAATGGATTCATAAATCTTAAGAAAAAAAAAAAAAAAGGCAAGGTCCATGGCATGGAACCAAAATATGCTAAAGGAAGAATACTGGATGGTTTAAAGGGCATCGACCAACATGATGAGTTCATCTGAGATTGTTCACTGGACTTATCTTGAGGAGAAACAAAATTTTATATCTATAGGACAGAAAGTAGTTTTGGAAATTGCAGTATAATACCAGCTGAAATTCTTGGAACCCTCACATAGGAATTAAGAGAGAAGAGAGCTATCTCTCTAGATGTTATCATGTGAAACAGAGATCCCTGGTCATTGGGGAGAAATTTATGGATACATCTGATTGGGGCAGAGAAAATAGTTATAATTGCAGGCTTCCATAAGTAAAGTCTGTAGGGAAAGGAAGGTCAGAATCCATTAGCCAGATTTTGTGAGCCAATGATCGTGAGTTCTATGATGTTAGAAATCAGTACATTTCATATCATACATGATAGGAGTTCTGACTGTCTTGGAATGAATTCAGAAATTCACATATTAAGGGGAAAAGGAACAAACCCATTTTCACTTTACCTCTGGATTTTCATTTCACATGCACTAAATGTTCCCATGATAGTAAAGGACTGTGTATTTTCTCAGAATGCCTGATGGGTGGGTGAGGGGGTACCAGCATATAAGATTGTGATGTGTGATGTGTGATGTGTATGTTGGGGTGGGGGGGGGTGAACTCTTTATTTTTATGAAAGGTGTAGTTACAGAGAGGCAGAGGCAGAGAGAGAGGTCTTCCATCTGCTGGTTCATCCCCCAAATGGCTGCAGTGGCTGGAGCTGGGCCAATCCAAAGCCAGGAGCTTGGAGCTTCTTCCAGGTCTCCTACAGGGATACAGGGGCCCAAGGACTTGGGCCACCTTGTACTGCTTTCCGAGGTCATAATAGACAGCTGCATCATAGGTGGAGTAGCCAGGATTTGAACTGGCACCCACATGGGATGCCAGCACAGCAGGCGTTGCGTTGGCTTTACCCGGTATGTCAGGGTGCAACGGACTGTGGGATGGGGGAACTCTGTTTATTTTTTTTTAAAGATTTATTTATTTATTTAAAAGTTGGAGTTACACAGAGAGAGAAGGCGAGGCAGAGAGAGAGAGAGGTCTTCCACCCACTGGTCCACTCCCCAATTGCCCACAATAGCCAGAGCTGCACTGATCTGAAGCCAGCAGCCAGGAGCTTCCTCCGGGTCTCCCACGTGGATGCAGGGGCCCAAGGATTGAGCCATCTTCTACTACTTTCCTAGGCCACAGCAGAGAGCTGGGTTGGAAGTGGAGCAGCCGGGACGCGAACTGGTAACCGTATGGGATGCCGGTGGCACTGCAGACTGCGGCTTTCACTGTTGCACCACAGTGCCGGCCCCAAGGGGGAACTCTTTTTTTTTTTTTTTCATTTTTTTTAACTTTTATTTAATGAATATAAATTTCCAGTGTACAGCTTATGGATTACAATGGCTTCCCCCTCCCATAACTTCCCTCCCACCCACAACCCTCCCCTCTCCCGCTCCCTCTCCCCTTCCATTTGCATCAAGATTCATTTTCAATTCTCTTTATATACAGAAGATCAATTTAGTATAAAGATTTCAACAGTTTGCACCCACATAGAAACACAAAGTGAAACATACTGTTTGAGTACTAGTTATAGCATTAAATCAAAATGTACAGCACATTAAGGACAGAGATCCCACATGAGGAGCAAGTGCACAGTGGCTCCTGTTGTTGACCCAACAAATTGACACTCTAGTTTATGGCGCCAGTAACCACCCTAGGCTGTCGTCATGAGTTGCCAAGGCTATGGAAGCCTTCCAAGTTCGCTGACTCTGATCATATTTAGACAAGGTCATAAAAGACAGAGTGAGGATAGTAACCAATGATCCTAAGAGCGGCATTTACCAGGTTTGAACAATTATACAGCATTAAGTGGGGAAGAGGACCATCAGTACACACAGGTTAGGAGTAGAGCCATTGGTGGTAGAGTAGAGGTTATGATTACAAAGGAATGAGGCCCAAGTACACTAGACAGGGTCTAGAACAAAGGACAGAGTCATTATTAGAGGAGCTAAGAAAGGTGCTGTCTAAGCTACAATTAAGTTTTCTGATTGAGAGGCAAATAGAACCTGATAGAAGGGGCTTGATAATAATCTGGTGGGCTTTAGGCCTTGTAAGTTAAGAGGCCCAGACCTATCTATCTCTTCACATGGGGTATATCCTAAGGGAGGTGTGAACCTCCTAGGGGAAGGCACTCTGTTGACTTTCATTACTTGGCTGGCCTGGGTGGAGAGCTGGCCAGGTAAAGGCAGGTGGCATCTCTAACAAGAAATTTACAGTTCTGCCTGCAATGTTGCTGACCCTACTTGACCAACTCTTAAGAGCTATTATCAGCAGAGTATGCATTGTGACTTCACAAGTAAAGCCACCACTTGCCATCTTAAATATAAGAGCATTCTGATCCAACACAAAGGTGTCATTCTGTTTTATTCTATATTTTATTTCATTTATTTATACAATTTTGTATACTTTTCAAAGTATGTTTTGTTTCTCTTTTGATAAACTTATTCCTGGCTATGTTATTTTTATGCTATTTTAAATTGAAATGTTTTCTTAAATACATTTTTAGTTTGCTCATTGCTACTGTACAGAAATGGAATTGAATTTTATGGATTGGTGTGTATCCTGTAATTGTGCTGAACTCATTTAATAGCTTTAATTTTTTTTCTTTTCTTTTGATTCTTTCAAAGGTTTTATTACGCCATATGCAAGTAGAGACAATTTTAGTACTTCCTTCTCATTTACGAACATTTTTATTATATTCTCTTGTCTAATTGCACTGGCTAAAATATCCAGTACAGTTATTTCTTAAAAATATTTAATTTATTTATTTAAGGAGTAGAATTACAGATAGAAGGAGACAGAAAGAAAGGTCTTCCATCCACTGGTTCACTTCCCAAATGGCTGCAATGGCTGGAGCTGGGCTGATCTGAAGCCAAGAACTAGGAGCTTCTTCCAGGACTTCCATGTTGGTATAGGGGCCCACGCACCTGGGTCGTGTTCTACGGCTTTCCCAGGTCATAGCAGAGAGCTAGATCAGAAGAGGAGCAGCCAAAGCTAGAGCCAATGCCCATATGGGATGCCAGTGCCACAGGCAGAGGCTTAGCCCACTATGTCACAGCGCCAGCCCCAACATCCAATACAGTTTTGAGTAGAAGATGAGAGAGTGGATATCCTTGTATTCCTGGATAATATTCATTGAAAAAGTTTGAAAACCAAATAAATTATTTCGATTAATACAACTGTATCAAGGTTACTTTCTTTTTTTGACATTAGTTTTCTGATTATATTAAGGGTTAGCATTAAGGAAAACAGAATGAAGCTTATATAGGATTTCTCTATACTATTTTTGCAATTCTTCTGTAATATTTTCTAAATATAGTGGTTCAATCATAATTGCTCAAACTTGTATAGTTTTGTGCCTTCCTATCTTCAATAAATTAATTAATGAATATGAGAGTAATGCAAATATTTTACAATTAGTTATACATGTTAAATATTACAGAAGCACAGAGGAAAGACAAATTAATTTGGATAGTAAGAGCAGGTGAGGATGAGATCAAGGAAGATTCCATGGAGAGGTGGCTTTGAGGACTGTGAACAGCTAGGTTTTTATCAGTTAGGAAACGAGGAAGTTGAAGATAATTTTAGCTTACAAGAAGGCTTGAAAGGTAAATAGAGAGAAGGCAGATTTTTCTTTGCAATTAAATACCTGGAAGAATTATACACAAAATAAAGCCAAAAGATATATTTATAGTGAAATAATTAAAGACATCAAATACTTTGGAAACAGATTGAGATTGGAGTGTAGTAAAAGGCAGACGCTATGGCCGGTGCCGTGGCTTAACAGGCTAATCCTCCGCCTTGCGGCGCCGGCACACCAGGTTCTAGTCCCGATTGGGGCGCTGGATTCTATCCCAGTTGCCCCTCTTCCAGGCCAGCTTTCTGCTATGGCGCGGGAAGGCAGTGGAGGATGGCCCAAGTCCTTGGGCCCTGCACCCGCATGGGATACCAGGAGAAGCGAGATGCGCCGGCCGCAGCGGCCATTGGAGGGTGAACCAACGGCAAAAAGGAAGACCTTTCTCTCTGTTTCTCTCTCTCTCTCACTATCCACTCTGTCAAAAAAAAAAAAAAAAAAAAAAAAAAATAAGGCAGACGCTAGAGTAATAAGTTCATAATTGTGAATGCAGTTTTTATTTGCTGAATGCCACAGATACTCTGTTTTCAAAATATGTCAATCAAAATGCAATTCAGTAGCTTTTTCTTCTGAGATAGTTGTGTGTACCAATCGATTTTATATTAATGCTACAAGATTCATAATGGGGGGTGCATTTTCCTCTCTCTCTTTTTTTTAAATCATGATCATCAGTGGAACATGGAGACCAAATTTGGGAGAACCCTACATTCTAATTTTCTTTTTGAATTTTGTTTGGCTTTGTTTTTGATACTTTGTGTTTAGCACTAGAGATACCTTTTCTAACTTCAACTATGTTTGCTTCTGTTTCTTTTTTGAAGCTACAAGCATCTTGAATATCCATGAGGAAATATTATCAGTCCAAGAGGATTAATTAACCTTTTCCTGACACACCTGTATTCCTTATTGTATGAATTGAATAGAAGATGGAAAATGGCTTTGGCATAATTAACACTCTAAAGCTTTTTCCATATTCTGCTTTCTTCCTCTAGTTTGCATCAATCTAGGAGGGGATGAAGATAATGATATTTTCATTTTTCATGTATTTGGTAACCATTTGTGGACTGTCTTCAACTTTTCCAGATTTTAATCTCAGCTATAAAAAATGTAGAGTAAGTGGTTCACCTATCATATTCAAGGTCCTTACAGCTTAATGTTCAACAGATGGGAGAAAAATATAGATTAAATCAGATTAGGACCAAGAAACAGTGTAATGATGTACTATTTTCTATGGGATTTTCCTACTTCTAATTTTTTTTCCTTCAATTTTGAAATTAGTTCATCTTACTAAGTAATGCTACCAACTGATTTCATGACTCCCATAAAATTCGTAAAAGACTGTTTCTACAAAGCCTTCTTGGAACTCCTCCATCTCATGCCATTTTTACTAGTACTAATCCTTTTGCATTTATGCTTGATTATTTATTATTTAAATTGTTCTTGATATTTGCCATCTCAAGCAGAAATGAGTTTCTGAGTGATGAAAATAAGAATTTTTTTCTCTTGACCCCCGTCCCTAGTTTCCTACAAACACATTGCTGGACATTGAATCAGCTGTAGTAAATGCTCATTGATTTGCTATCTCAGAGTAACAATGTACTTGATTTTCTAGAAAAGTAGTTATTTAGATTATTGATTTTCATAGCTTTCAACATGCAGAAAATATAAATCTGAATTGCAACAAGTACAAGAGATAATGTTCTTGTTTCTGTACAACAGAGACAGATTCTATTCTAAGAGTATTGAATCAATAAGTCATCAAGTGGTTGTTGGGGTAAAGCTGTCTGTTTCCAAATTTATTGTACCTCAAAAAAGATTACATGCAATTTCTAAAAAGTGGGACATATATATCCATGTAGTACAATGTAATGCAACAATTAATATGTATTATTTAGGTTTAAAATGTATAGATATGGATGAATCTTTAAAACATAACATTCAATGGAAGAAGTAAGTACTATAATTTCTACACTTTATAAAACCATACACTAAAATACCTGTGTATATATGAACATGTATATGTAAGTATAAATATGTAATAAATGTATCAAAATAAGTATGGAAGAGGATGCACCAACATTTCTTTATATGAATTATATTTAGGGAGGAAGGAAAATGAGTAGAACATTGTAGGATACAGTTTCCCAGCACCATTTATTGAAGAGGTTGTCCTTTCCCACTGTGTGTTCTTGGCACTTTTATCAAAGATCTGTTGTTCATCATCTTAGTCCATTTAGGCTGCATGTGATATTCACTTGTTCCAACAACATATGTTAAAAGATATCTTTTTCAAGATTGAATAATTTTTGTATCTGTTGAAAATCAGTTGCCATACATATATGAAATTTAAAAATAAAATGTTTAATGATTTTCATTCCATTTGAAGGACAGAGAGAGAGAGAGATCTTTCATCTGGTGGTTCACTTTCCAAATGCTTGCAATCAAGGACTGGGCCAGGCAGAGGATGGGAGCTGGGTAGTCCTTGAGCCATCACCTGTTGCTTCTTAGGGTTTCCATTAGCAGTGAACTAGATTAGAAGTAGAGCAGCCAGGACTCAAACCAGGCACTTCAGTATGGGATGCAACCATCACAAGCAGTGGCTTAAGCCACTGTGCTGTATACCTGCTTCAATGTATTGACTTGTTTATACAGTTTCAGTTCTATTTAATCGGGTCACATATACATCCTATTGCCAATACCATTCTGTTTTTTTGTTTGTTTGTTTTGGTTTTTTTTGTTTGTTTGTTTTTGTTTTTGACAGGCAGAGTGGACAGTGAGAGAGAGAGAGAGAGAGAAAGAGACAGAGAGAAAGGTCTTCCTTTACCGTTGGTTCACCCTCTAATGGCCACTGCGGCCGGTGTACTGCGCTGATCCGAAGCCAGGAGCCAGGTGCTTCTCCTGGTCTCCCTTGCAGGTGCAGGGCCCAAGGACTTGGGCCATCCTCCACTGCCTTCCCGCGCCATAGCAGAGAGCTGGCCTGGAAGAGGGGCAACTGGGACAGAATCTGGCGCCCCGACTGGGACTAGAACCCGATGTGCTGGTGCTGCAAGGCGAGGATTAGCCTATTGAGCCGCGGCACTGGCCCCATGTTTTCTGTTTTGATTTTTATAAATATGTAGAAATATTTAAAACTAGTAAGAGAGGCCTCTATTTTTAAAATATTATTTTGACTATTGGAAACCCATTCCAATTTCATATGGATTTCCAATCTGAATGTCTTTCATTTCTTTTGTCACAAGAAATTCCAGCACCATGCTGAAAAACAGTAAGATAAGGAAGCATCTTTGTCCTGTTCCTGATCTTAAGGTCAAAACTATTTCGATTTTACAGTTATCAAGATGTTTTCTGTGGGTTTTCATAAGTGTCTTTAATTGTCTTGAAGAATTCCTTTCTATTCCTAGTTTTCAGAACATTTGTATCAAGAAAGAGCATTGGCTTTACTTAAGTGCTTTTTCTACATTAATAAATATGGTTATGGAGTATGTGTTTTCTGTGCTAATTGATTAATATGGCATATTATGTTGATTGATTTATTTATATTGAATCATTGTTGGATTTCTGCAGTAATTCTAATTTGGTCCCAGTGTGTCATACTTCTGTATGATGTTGAATGCAGTGAACTAGTATTTTGAAATTTCTCTTTGGCTTTATATAGGAGATTTACCTATAATTTTCTTCAGATTTCTTTATCTGGCTTTGCTAAATACACACACACATACACACATACACACAGGTTCAGATATTTTTCCATAGGTAGGTCTGGTAATTTGTTTTCAGGGTTTTATTCATTTCATCTAATATTACCTGATTTTTTGTTATCTAATTCTTCATAATATCCTCCTTTAATCATTTTATTTTTGTTACATCAGTAGCAGTGTCTTCAATTTCATTTCTGACTGTAGTTGATTGAGCTTTCTTTTCTTGTCAGTCTAGCTAATGACGTGTGAATTTTGTGAATATGTTCTAAATAACATTTTTTCATTTGATTTCATATGACAATCCTTATTTATTTTGGTTTCATTTATGTATACTCTTAAACAATCAGCCCAATCAAGTTAGTTAACACAGTCATCACCTTTTCAAACACAAGTGTATTTGTGATAAGAACAATTAAGCCCTACTCCTTCAGCAAATTTTAACTATATAGTAAAGTATTACTACTATAACTTCTGTAGTGTACATTATATCCTCAGAACTGATTTGTTTTACAACTCAATGTTTGTAGTCTGTAGCCAACACCTCCTGATCCCCAGTAATCATTATTCTACTTGGTATATCTTTGAATTTGACTTTTTAGTTCTCACAAGTGAGATCATATGGTATTTATCTTTCTGCCTTTACCTATTTCACTTAGCACAATGTCCTCGGATTTCATCCATGTCGTAGTATATGAAAATATTTTCTTGTCATTGCTGAGTGATATTTAATTGTTTGTATTTTTCTTTGTCTCTTCCCTCAACAGACATTTCAGTTATTTCTGTGTCTCAGTTATTGCGAATAATGCTGCAGTGAATTTTGGACTGCAGCTATCTCTTCAATAGACTAATTTCATTTCCTTCAGATAATATATTCAGAAGTAGGATTACTGGATCACATAGCGGTTCTATTTATAATATTTTTAGGAACCTCTCTAATGTTTTCTATAGTGACTGCACCACTTGCAGTCCCACCAAGTGTGTAAAAGTGGTTCTCTTTTCACATGAAAACCAACACATAATACCTCTTTTTTATTTATAATAACCATCCCATCATGTTTGAAGTTCTATTTCATTATAATTTTGATTTGCATTTTCCTGATTATTAGAAATGTTGAATAACTGGCCGGCGCCGTGGCTTAACAAGCTAATCCTCTGCCTTGCGGCGCCGGCACACCGGGTTCTAGTCCCGGTCCGGGCGCCGGATTCTCTTCCGGTTGCCCCTCTTCCAGGCCAGCTTTCTGCTATGGCACGGGAAGGCAGTGGAGGATGGCCCAAGTCCTTGGGCCCTGCACCCGCATGGGAGACCAGGAGAAGCACCTGGCTCCTGGCTTCGGATCAGCACGATGCGCTGGCCGCAGTGGCCATTGGAGGGTGAACCAACGGCAAAAAGGAAGACCTTTCTCTCTGTCTCTCTCTCTCTCTCACTATCCACTCTGTCTGTCCAGAAAAACAAAAAAACAAAAAAAAAACAACAAAAACAAAAAGAAATGTTGAATAACTTTTCATATATCAATTGGTCATTTGTATGTCTATTGGAAAAAAAAAAGTCCATTCAGTTCCTTGCCAAATGTGAAACTTTTATTATTTGTGTTTTTACCACTGAATTGTGTGAATTCCTGAAATACTTTGTATATTAGTCCCTTATCCAACGTATGACTTCCAAATACCTTCTCCCATTCCATAGGTTATGTATTTCATTTTTATTCTATTAATTTGGCTTATTGGTCTCAGTGTTCAGACAGAACTGTGTGCAGGCTCTGTGATTGTGAGTTACTGTGAGACACCCCCACAGTTGAGCAAGGTCATTGTTAGTTCTCTGACCAGGGAGACCTGCTGGCTGTAATCTTAGATTGGTCAGGCCCTTTTAAATATGAATTTGAGCTCTAAATGAACTTTTGACTGACAGTATGTGTAGGGAGATGTTTCTTTTTAAAACAAAGCCTAGAATATCAAATAATTTAAATTGGCTTACTGATGAGCTCTGTAGATGGACTTAATGCAAAGTGAACAAGAATAAAATTACGTATGTAAATACAGCAATTGCAGGTGTCAGATTTCCTGATGAGAATATATTAGACTAAAAACCAAATTAGCCATACTTATACCTAGTTTGCAACACTATTTTATATTTTCTTTACATGGAATTAGTTGTATATAATGAAAAAGACCTGCCTTTTGTACCTGCAGTAGATTGCTGTCAATAGCACCTTAGAGAGGAGCACACTTGCGGTGTCAGTATTCTCCTAAGTGCAGAGGGCTATTTGCACCAACAGAATCCTGGAATTTCCACCAGGAGGCTCAGCTCTGCACCATGTTTCTGCCCTGATTAATTCACTTGACATTATGCAAGCAGCATAAATCTTATGATCTGCTTTGGTATAACAAGGAAACTAATAACCACTTGTTTAGATCGTAACAAATAAGAAATGAGATCAATGACAAAGTGTTAAGAGTTATAGTTACACAAATATGTTTGGTAAGTACTATACATAAAACTACCTGTACCTTAAATATCCACTGTAGTTCCAAATTCAGAAAATTATTTTAATGCTGCCTTTACAAAAAACATTTTCTAAGATTGTAATGACAGAAACATGACAGAGATATTTTATATTTGCTTAGGACATTGCTGTCACAGACTGAGAAAACAGTAAGAATTATATTCCCTGATATAGGATGAGAAAAGTTAATGGTGGAGTAGTAGTAAGAGGTAAGAGAAATTTAGTAATAAAGCATTGGTCCTGGGGCCATTGTTGCTGCACAACAGGTTAAGCTTCCACCTGTGACACTGGCATCCCATATGAGCGTCAATTCAAGTCCAAGCCACTCCACTTCTGATCCAACTCCCTGGTAATACACTCAGGAAAGCAGCAGAAGATGGCCCAAGTGCTTGAGTCCCTGCCACTCATGTGGCAGACCCAGCTGTTCTTTGTTTCTGGCTTTGGCCTGACCCATCCACTAGCCATTTTGGTAGGGAGCCAGAAGATGAAAGATCTCTCTCTCTCTCTCTCTCTCTCTCTCTCTCTCTCTCTCTCTCTGTCTCTCTCGCTCCTCAGTAACTCTGCCTTTCAGATAAATGAATAGATAAATCTTTTTTTTAAATCACCAGTCCTAAAATAAGTTCAGTAACAGCAACGTCAGTGCAGTCACCAATAGACGGAGCTGGAATTCAATCTTTCTCCTATGTGCTTCCTGTGAAGTTTTAGATGCGTGTATCCAGTTCTAATGTGTAAATCATAACTACTGATAAATCATCATAGGTGATTTTAATGTTACCAAGTAAGTGAATTTGCTTAGGCAATGCTTGATTGATACAAAGAAAAGATTTAATAAGTGTTAATTGATTCAGAAATGCTTGAGTCCCTCCATCACTTTTGTTCCAATTTTAGTATATGTGCTGCCAAAGTGAGCACCATCACTTTTGAGGAAGTAAATCTTTCCTTGCAACACTCCAGTTATATCACACCCAAGCCAATCACCATATCATCCATTTTCATCTACAAATAGACCTCAGATTTACCCTACCAATTCCTGTTTCCATGCACTAACCCTGCCCTGATTCAATCCATCATTATTGCTGTTATGAAAATCCTCAATACATTCTAACTATATCCTGCTTCTATTCTAAATTTCTTCAAACAATTTTCTCCAAAAAAATTTGTAACTATTTCCTCTCTTCCTCTTTCCCTCTTTTTCTTTGTTTCTAAAACATCTGTGAGACAATGTTACTGCTTTACTTCCACTGTTTTAACATGAGAAGAGACTGTGTACTAGGGTGTCTCCTGACAGAGACCCTGAAAAGTCTGGACTCTTGCTGATATTGATCTTCATGTCAGGTTGCTCTTCTCTACATGGGCTTTTCTCTTAGTTTTTTCACAGGCTGACCACCTATTGTTCCCTCAAATTTTTCTACCATGCCTTCAATTTAAATGTCATTTCTTCATTCTTTGTATATCCATTAGCCAAAACCCTCTTTGGTCATCATTATTTCTTTCATAGCATCACATTTATATAACCTACAACATAATCTTATGTGTATTTGTTGGGCCAGTTATCCATGGTTTGCTTCTTTCACTTGATTGGCAGCTCTGTAAAGCAGAGATGTCGCTTTGTTTATCCATGTACACTCAGCATCTAGCACCCATTGCCTGTCAAATCTATAAGAGATGATTTCTAATGCTTACTCTTACTCTGGAATTTGGATTATGCAAAAATCAAGTTATAAAGATGCTGTAAAACTTTAATTCGCCAAGTTTACATAAATGACTTCAACTAAAGTTTAGTGAGTGTGACTTCTGATTTTTAAAAAGCAGCATAAAGATATCCTAAATGTAAAAATATATCACATTCTTCACCACTTACACAGACAATAAAACAAATATTTAATTGACTGTCATGCTCAAACTACTGGCTTCCTTTCTTTCTGTAGAGTTACTCTAGTGCCTAAGATCTATGATTTTACCAAGAATACCAACCAGTGATGTCCCACATTCTCCCCTAAGGGTATGTGCTTCTGTTGAATCACAGCTACTCAAAGAGGTTATTTTCTTCCACTGCAAAGGCTTCTCCTACAATTAGACTTCTTACAGGATTCTTACTAGAGGGAGGATCCATAGTAACTTCAATAGATTGACTTCAAATTTCTCTACTCCATGCCTTGATCTTTTGATCCCTCTTAGCCACTTTTCCACAGATTCCAATCTTTAGCTCCAACAAGTAGTATTATTCAACTGACCCCTTCTTTCTGTCTCCTCCTGTCTAGTAAAGCCAATGTCTATCCTTACACATTCCCATCATTTTTATGCAGAATTTGCTGTAGCAAAAAACATATGGAATTTGGGGCTTCAGAGAATCACTTTCTTACTATTTCAGAATATTTGAAAGCAAAGCAGACAGAAAAATAAAGATTACTTTGGTATAGCAGTCACTACAGAAACAATTGCTGCTTTTGTCTAGTTATTTTTGTGGAATATTTTAATATCATTAAGATACATATATTTATTGTGGGACCTGGGTTTGCATTTACTTTTGCAGATTGTAGAGAGAATTTTCCCATTCTATCTTGCAGCTAGTCTTTGGATGACTAAAATGTGTTTACATTTAATGGTATAAGTAGAAAATAATGATAATTTAGTTCTCATTATTTCTTCACAAATTAATAAACCTCTTTACATGTGACTGTTTCTGTCTAAGAAATGTTTTGGTTTGTGTGAAGATTTTTTTTTACTTATAAGGAATTTCACACTGAGAAGAAATAGCTTTAATAAGTAAGAAATAATTACCACAATGATGCAGTGGGGGAGGCAGTTTTATTCACTTATTTATTATGTTTTAAAATTTTATTTATTTTTATTTAATTTGAAAATCAGAGAGAGAGAAAGAGACATCTTCCATCCTCTGATTTACTTCCCAGAGGCCTGCAGCATCCAGTGGGAGACCAGGCCAAAGCCAGGAGCTCAGAACTCAATCTGGGTTTCTGTGAAGTGACAGAGACCTGAACCCTTGGGCCCTCATTGTAATGTGCCTTGCAAGATGCACATTAGCAGGAAGCTGGATCAGAAGTGGAGTAGCTGGTATTTAAACCAGGCACTCTGATGAGGGATTTGAGCATCCCAAGCAGTGACTTAAATACCTGCCCCAGTAGCTCATTTTGTGAGGTAGGTAAAGTCAAGGGTAGCATTCAATTGAATTAATTTGACTCAGAGATTTCTAACTGTGTTATCCACGCTGTTCCACATGAGATCCTTGAGGAAGATAATTAGAAATATCAAATCAAAACACTGCTTTGGGGCCAGCGCTGTGGCACATCAGGTTAAAGCCCTGGCCTGAAGCACCGGCACCCCATATGGGTGCCGGTTCTAGTTCTGGCTGCTCCTCTTCTGATCCAGCTGTCTGCTATGGCCTGGGAAAGCACTAGAAGACGGTCCAAGTGCTTGGGCCTCTGCACCCACATGGGAGACCTGGAAGAAGCTCCTGGCTCCTGGCTTCAGATCAGCTCAGCTCCAGCTGTTGCAGCCATCTGGGGAGTGAATCAGCGGATGGAAGACCTCTCTGTTTCTACCTCTCTCTGTAACTCTTTCAAATAAATAAAATGAATCTTTAAAAAATGCTGCTTTATTATTAGAGAATATCTGCTCCAAACCCTCATTCAGAGAGCTCTGGTAAACCTAGCCAGAAGACACAATTATTAAATAAGCCTGAAATTCTAAAGAAACTTCTTTCTAGGCACCACATGAAATTTTAGATATTTGCATTCTCTGGTTTGCACCTTGAGCAGAAGACCACATTGCCAAAAATTCCAAGATATTGCTGTGGAGTAAAAAGAACACTGTCCCAACCAGGTCATTCTCTGCTTTGCAGTTACCTTCCAGCTTCACTGGTGGAAGAGACCCAGAAATTAGGTAGCCAGAGCAGGACTCAGGAAAGGGACCCAACCACTTTCTCTAAGAAAGGGTTGGGAGGGAGTTTGTGGACCCTTCTTCAAGTCCTCAAAATGTAAATTGTACCAAGGAGTCAGCCACCATTTTTTTTTTTTTTTTGACAGAGAAACAAAGTATTATATCTTGTCCAGTAGAATCTCAGTATATTTCTACAAGCAATTATTTCAGAACAAACTAAAACCTTGTATTGATCTGGGGGACCAAACCTCTCAGCGTCACAGCACGGTTTGCACAAATGAGTTCTTATCAAGTAACTAAGGCGCCTAAACCTGTGTTGGGAGCCCCTCCCTGATAGTCTAAACACCTTCAGCTGGGAGATGAATGCTGACAGTAGTTATTCTGGGAGATGATTAATTAAATTCTCTTCCTGGCAGTTCCATTAATATCAACACAACATGGCAGAGATATTGACATAGTGAGAAAACATTGCTTTCAACAATAGGGCTTTGTTGACAAAACAGTGAAATGTCTAGGCCATTAGCAACTATTCAGGAATCCATCTTTATCAATCTCATTTAGCTTACACATCACACACACACATGCATACACTCAAAATGTGCAGCAGTTAGGCAGAAAAGTAGAATTACCATTAAATATGAATGTAGAGTGGGTTAAAACACATTAGACCAACTCTTCCTTTCCTCTCTCAGTACACACACACACACACAATTTGAAGAGAAGCAGTGGATATTTAATAGTACTCTCCAATCCTGTATGATTAGTTAGTAATCTAACAATGATCTCATGAATCATTACATTTTAATTGACAATCATATCAATAACAGTTAAAGATCCATAGCTATTATTTCTGAGTACTGCTGATGTGCCAGGTCTTTGCATGCCAGTACTGTTCTTCATGGTCTCTGGTCTGTAGAAGAAGAAAAAAAAGAAACAAATATGTAAGCTTCCTTTTTCTTAAAGTTATACATAATTGTGGAGCAGAATTGGGTCCAGTCTTTTTAGCATTATAATATGTTGCTTTTTGTTATATGTTGATGTGATTGTAAACAAATGTAAGGACATTTTATATAACACTTTGTAGTGTGGTTATGTCTAGTGTAAGTTTTCAGTTTTGAAATATCAGAGGAAAAACTCCCAAGAAGCAGCTCCTTGCATAATCTTGGAAATCCGTTTAACTGGACTATAATTAGGGAATTCAGGGCCACATTCTGCTGAAACTCCTGTCCCCAGCATTGAGCCGTCACTTCCTACAGCATTCCTGTACTTCTGCAAGTCATTTCTGCATTAAATCCATTATTAGAGCTTTCTCACATTTTCCCATGCGCTGTTCCACTCCACTGAGCTGCTTCTGTGTGGATTACAGGCGCTGCATCATTGTGACTGAAACCTAATTGACTTCCATGGTAAATATTAAAGGAAGGTGGCAAATGTGACTGGTTGTCCATTCAATATGACATGAAATGGCTAACGCCTGTGTGTAATGAGGGAAAACTCTTCTGAGCTTGAACTCCTGCTTTACAAGGTAGAGGAGGTGAATCCACAAGCGATTGTTGACAAGTCTGTGGCAAATGTGTGCATCAAGTGAGAAGTGGAATCAAAAGCCCTGTATGAAGTCGTTAAACATCAAGCCTGATGAATTATTCATTTAATGGTTTCGAAGTTGGACTTGGAAAAATGTAAATAAAACACATGGAGAACTTTCTCCTTTCGGGAAATGATTTTATAGTCATGAACTAAATGCAAGGAGCACTTAAAGTGTCTAACCGCATTGTATATTTTATGTAAATTAAGAATATTGAACAAACTCCCCATTTGGTACAATACAGAGAAAGAAAATATATCCTTCCTGATGATCAATGCCTCTGAGAAAATGAATTATCTTTATTTTCTCCATTATCTTTTATTGCCATTTTATATACTCTATAAAATATCGACCTGCAAGGTATTCAAATGAAATGTGATATAATTTTTCTGATTCATGAGGCTTTTTACACCCTTCAGACATGACGGTAACCTTTTCTACATCCCTGAATCTACCTTAATACATGACTCTGCAATGAGTGGTCTAGTGATAGAGCATAGTATAGTAATAACAGTAATAGTAATAGTAATAGTAATAGTAATAGTAATAATAAAATAGTCACTGGAGTCCAAGGGACTGGGTTCAAATCCCATTTCTGTGTTTAAATGTATGATATTGGGGCCAGTGCCGCGGCTCACTAGGCTAATCCTCCGCCTGCCGAACCAGCACCCCAGGTTCTAGTCCCGGTTGGGGCGCTGGATTCTGTCCTGGTTGCTCCTCTTCCAGTCCAGCTCTCTGCTGTGGCCCGGGAGTGCAGTGGAGGATGGCCCAGTTGGGCCCTGAACCCGCATGGGAGACCAGGAGGAAGCACCTGGCTCCTGGCTTCGGATCGGTGCAGCGCACCGGCCGCAACACATCAGCCATAGCAGCCACTTGGGGAGGGGGGGTGAACCAACAGAAGGAAGACCTTTCTCTCTGTCTCTCTTTCTCACTATCTCACTCTGCCTGTCCAAAAAAAAAAAAAAAGTACAATATTGGGTATGTTAATTATACTTACTCAAAGTGTCAAAGTGTTGTATAAATTGAGAGAGGATACCTTCATTAATTATATGGTATGTAGCATAACAAGTATTAGTAATTATATATGTTTTGACACAATTCCTTCAGTAACTAGGCCCATGTTACCCTTCTTAAATTTACAATAATAGCTTTTATACAATGCCTAATATTTATCAGGCACATATTTTGATGCAGTCATTTAAGGTAAATCAGAGAAATGGATGCACTTTGCCCATAAGAGGGCAGTATCCAGAACTCTATCAAAAGCTCACACATACCAAGAAACATTGTCAAATGTGAAGTGCTCAATGAAGCTATTGTGATTTACTTTAGAATACAATGGATGATGAAATCTGCAAGGACAGCAGCAAAACAAAAGAACACATGATACACATGCAGAATTTTAAGAAGTAACATCTAACTACAAATATTATCATTTGTTACCTAAATTCCCTGTAACTCATAACCTAGTTACTGAAGTACATGGGCTGGTAGTTTTGTTTAAAAAGTCATTCCAGAACACAGGAGTGAGGAAACTAAGAATATAACCAAGAGGGGGCCGGCGCTGTGGCACAATGGGTTAGCGCTCTGGCCTGAAGCACCGGCATCCCATATGGGCGACAGTTCAAGACCCAGCTGCTCCTCTTCTGATCCAGCTCTCTGCTATGGCCTGGGAAAGCAGTAGAAATGGCCCAAGTCCTTGGGCCCCTGCACCCGTGTAGGAGACCTGGAAGAAGCTCCTGGCTCCTGGCTTCGGACCGACACAGCTCCAGCCATTGCGACCAGTTGGGGAGTGAACCATCAGATGGAAGACTTCTCTCTCTCTCTCTACCTCTCCTCTCTCTGTGTCACTCTGTCTTTCAAATAAATAAATAAATCTTTAAAAAAAGAATATAACAAAGAAAGAAGAAAAATCAACAGCAAATGCATAAATGCTATTGCTTTCTGTCATTCATGCCTGGTCTCCACTTCTGGAGATCCTGCTGCCTTATTTCTTAAAATTGACTGTTTGACATCAAAAATAATGACATCTTCCCATGAGTTTCTATCCTGAATTAATCAAGAAACCTTGGGTGCTTCACCTCTCATGTACTTCTGGATTGCACCAGCACTAATGTCACTGGAATTTTCTTGGCATCCTTATGGTGGTGACAAGTAAATCCTTAGGGAGAAAGAAAAAATTCCTGGATATGAGTCTAAAACAAAGTTGCACCTGGTAAAGTAGGTGGTGCTTTCTGAGGATTGATTGATGTAACAGTGACCAGAGACAGAAGTTCCAGTATAGTTCACTTTGCAATATTCAAATTGTCTTTTTTCATTCATTG
This sequence comes from Lepus europaeus, assembly GCF_033115175.1. Taxonomy (NCBI): domain Eukaryota; kingdom Metazoa; phylum Chordata; class Mammalia; order Lagomorpha; family Leporidae; genus Lepus; species Lepus europaeus. The sequence goes on from NC_084845.1 coordinate 49,335,643, forward strand.
ATGTCAGTTTGTCACAGAGTATGCTTAGGGGTAGCCAATCTCTGTAATTTCCAACAAAAAGGAAATTACAGAACTCTTAGTTCAACAAGGGCAAGAAAATCAAGTATTCAAATGGATTCAAATTCCCCCTTGGGGATAAAGAATCAGCCCTATGACAAGCATCTTAGAGCAGCAGAATTTGTGGATTTTACTAGGTTCAGAAAAACCAAGAGGTGACACAGTGATGTGATTTGGGTTTGTGCTAATCCTGGTCGATCACCTTGGCAGAATAATAGCTCTTTTATGCATGTTGGTCTATTGGCAAGATTTTAAGTTGATTAGATAATAGTACTGTCTTCACATTCATTATAAAACATATTTTTCCTCAGGTTGAAGAGGTTTCTTCCCCAAATACCAGGAGCCATTAACCTAGATTTTTCTAAGTCTATGAGGATGAAAACAAACTTCTATATTTCCCTTAGTTAGATAAAATTAGTACAACTAGATCAAATTAGGTCAAATGGAATAAAGATGAAAATAGTCATTCCTGAACTTATGTATTCTAGCTGGTGTGGCCAAAAGAACTCTTGGTTCAGCAAATATCCCACATACTAAAGTATAGCATCTAAATCATACAGGGAGCTGGTGCCTTAGTTGAACCTTTAGTGGACCATCCCACTATTATTTGACATTATCTACTTTTATGGGAGAGATGTATCATGAGACCAGTTGGCAATAGTCAGGTCTGTTGTACTAGGACCCATGATCTGAAGACATGTGCATAATATCATGTAAACAAAAGAGGAATTTTTCCAGTATTTGGGTGTTGGTAATCCATAGATGTTGCAACCAAAAAAGGAAAACTTTTATGTGAAGAATCAGTGGCTTCTTCAATACAGACTATAAGCTTGATATATAGGGACAACTGGTCTATCTAAGAGAGGTCTGTATAATGAAAATTCAATCCTAAGTTCTGCTGCATTTTACACAATGAGAGCTCAGCATGGCTAGGTCAGATTTCAGGGAGGCAGACCATGTTGTTTTGTCTATGTTAACCTCCATTCTTGCCATAATGGCCATTTTCATCATCAGTCATTGCAATAACACATATGTGGCTGAAGACACTAACTGGTTTCCATAGAATCAGATATACCTTTGTTAGCTGAGTGTCTTCTCTTCACTGCATGCTCTCTGCTGGGCACTGTGTGAGAGCCCAACATCTTCACACTTAGACTCCCCTGAGTCCAGTTACATGCCTCCTCTCATATTTTCAATCTTTCAGTCTTATGAGTTTTTCATTAATTGGCCAGTAACTCCCTGAGGGTCTCTGTATGAGGAAATTTCAAAAATTTTATGGAAAAATGCAATGAAGATAAAAAGAGGGGCCAAAAACTGTGGCATAGTGGGTTAAGCCACTGTTTCCAGTGTCATCCCTATCAGAGGTTGGGTCTGTCTTGGCTGCTCTATTTCTGATAAGCTTCTTGCAAATGCACTTGGGAAGGCAGCAAACATGGCCCAAGTAATGGGGCCTCTGCCCTCCAAGTGAGAGACCTGGATGGGGTTCTTCACTCCTGCCCGGCCATTGCAGCCATTTGGGGAGTGAACCAGTAGAGGAAGATTGTCTCTCTCTCCCCCAACCTCTTTCTCTCTCTGTCACTCGAAAGGAAGAAAAGAAACAAAAAAAAAAAAAAAAAAGAAAGAAAAAAAGGAGGGAGGGAGGGAAGGAAGAAATCTTAAACAAAATATAAAAATAGGATGGATATTTGTCCTAATCAGTAATCCACTGGTTAGGATGTTCACATTCCATATTGGAATGTCAAATAAATAAATAAATCTTAAACAAAAGAAAAAAAATAAGAAGCATATTTGTCCTAATCAATAAGTCACTGGTTAAGATGTTCACATTCCATATTGGAATGTCTAAGTTCTATGTTCGAGTTCCGGTTGCATCCTGGATTCTACCTTCTTGCTAATGTGCACCCTAGGAGACAGCAGATAATGACTCAAATAGTTGAGTCTGTGACAAGTGGAAGACTTGGATTGGATTTCCAACTCACAATTTTAGGCCAGTCCAGTCCCAGTTGTCACAAACATTTCAGGAGGGAAACATCAAATAAGAGCTCTCTGTATGTGTCTGTGCACTTTCTCTCCCTCCCTCCCTCCCTCCCTCCCTCCCTCCCTCCCTCCCTCTCTCTCTCTCTCTCCCTCCCTCCCTCCCTCTCTCTCTCTCTCTCCTGTCTCTCAAACCAAAAACATAAAAATAAAACATGAAACTATTTCTCAATTTTATCTCCAGCAAACTTAAGACATGTTTGTAAACAATGATACCAGCCATTTATTCCATTTCTAAAGGATTGAGAGTCCTGGGAATTTAACCATTTCAATGAAGTCTTTTCACAGAATTAACTGAAGAAAAATAGATGTCTTTTTAAGTTCTGTTTTATTTTGTTTTAAGATTAATAAACAGAGGCCGGTGCCGCAGCTCACTTGGCTAATCCTCCGCCTGCTGCGCCGACACCCCGGGTTCTAGTCCCAGTTGGGGCGCTGGATTCTGTCCCAGTTGCTCCTCTTCCAGTCCAGCTCTCTGTTGTGGCCCAGAGTGCAGTGGAGGATGGCCCAGGTGTTTGGGCATTGCACCTGCATGGGAGACCAGGAGGAAGCACCTGGCTCCTGGCTTTGGATCGGCGTAGCGCACCAGCTGCAGCGCGCCAGTCTTAGCAGCCACTTGTGGGGTGAACCAACGGCAAAGGAAGACATTTCTCTCTGTCTCTCTGTCTCTCTCTCTCTCACTGTCTACTCTGCTTGTCAAAAATTTTTTTTAAAAAAAGGATTAATAAATAGAAAGAAGTCAAAAGGAGCGAAATCAGGATGGTGGATGACAAATTATTTCCCATCAAACTCTCTCCAAATTGCCCATATTTGATAAAGGAAGTAAGCAAGTGCTTATGATGGAAAAGGAATCTCTGGAGAAACTTCCCTGGATGCTTTTCTGCTAAAGCTTTCTGTAATTTTTGAAAGCAACTTCCTTATAACAAATGTTATCATTCTCTGGTTATTTAAAAAATCAACCAGCAAAATGCCTTGAGCACCACTCTCCCCACCACCCCACAACCCTGTTGCCAGGACCTTTGCTTTTTTTTTTTTTAGATTTATTTATTTCATTGAAAGAGTTACAAAGAGGCAGAAGCAGAGAGGGAGAGAGAGAGGAGGGAGGGAGGGAAGGGGGGGAGAGAGAGAGAGAGAGAGAGATGGCTTCCATCTGCTGGTTCACTCTCCAGATGGCCACGATCCTAAGCCTGGAGCCAGGAGCCATTGGCCAGTAGCTTCTTCCAGGTCTCTCATGCTGGCGCAGGGGCCCAAGGACTTGGGCCATCTTCTACTGCTTTCTCAGGCCATAGCAGAGAGCTGGATCAGAAGTAGAACAGCCAGGACTCAAATCGGCACCCTTATGGGTTGTCAGCACTGTAGGCGACAGCTTTACTTGCTATGCCACAGATCTTTTGCTTTTAAACAACCTATTTTGTTTTTGACTTGGAAATATATCTCTTGGAAGCCATTGCTTCATATTTATCACACTTATAAAGCCTTGTTTCACCTCTTTCTATTCTTTAAAGAAATGCTTCAGAATTTTAATACAACTTGTGTACAATTTCCACTGAAAGCTCTAGTCTTGTCTTTCATTAATCTGGGTGCAACAATTTGGGCGCCCCTTAAGCAGGAAGTTTTTTTCAGATATCACTTTTCATTTAGAATGGTTTAAACTTAGTGAATGCATGTATATATGATGTTGGCTATTGTTTCTACTGTTAATCCTCAGTCCAATTGAATCATAGCATGTACAATTTGATGTGGATGGTCTGCTACTGTGGGCTTCATTTCAATATGTGTCTTCCTTTTTTTAAGGTTTATTTATTTATTTGAAAGTCAGAGTTACACAGAGAGAGGAGAGGCAGAGAGAGAGAGAAGAGACAGAGAGGTCTTCCATCCGATGGTTCACTCTCCAATTGGCTGCAATGGCCAGAGCTGCACCGATCTGAAGCCAGCAGACAGGAGCTTCTTCCAGGTCTCCCACGTGGGTGCAGGGGCCCAAGGACTTGGGCCATCTTCTACTGCATTCCCAGGCCATAGCAGAGAGCCGGATGGGAAGTGCAGCAGCCAGGTCTTGAACTGTCACTCATATGGGATGCCGGCACTTCAGACCAGGGCATTAACCTGCTGTGCCACAGTGCTGGCCCCTCAACATTGTGCCTTCTTAAAAGGAGTTATCCATTTTTAATGTCCTCATACAATCTTTTATAAAACATCGGTAATTCCATCATCCTTGGAACTAGCTTCATCATAAATTGATGCTTGTTTTTTTCTAAATTTTAGCCGTATCCATATTACTCTGAGAGGGGATTTTTCAAACTGATATCTTATCCTTTTCTAGTGCCTCAATGTAGATCCTGTTCAGATATTTACTCTCAAGTTAGTATGAGTTTATTTTGGTGCAAAACATTTGACATCCATGTATAATATTTCAGTATTACACATCCATAAATCTTTCGATGATCAATGATACACATTACCACTTACATGCGTATGAAGTTTGATGACTCAGCATAATACACAAAGCTCCACTGGCTGGGATGTTTGCAGCACTGCCATTAGGAACACACCTGGGTGGTTTTTGGTAAGGCAGTAGTACACTGAGTTCTGTAACCTCTTACACTGACTGCTTGTGAATAACGTCTGTGTTTTCCCTCCTCATTCAATTGATGATAAAAACAAATAGGCCAGTGCCGTGGCTCACTAGGCTAATTCTCTGCCTGCGGCGCCGGCACTCCGGGTTCTAATCCCGGTTGGGGTGCCAGTCTGCCCTGGTTGCTCCTCTTTCAGTCCAGTTCTCTGCTGTGGCCTGGGGAAGCAGTGGAGGATGGCCCAAGTGCTTGGGCCCTGTACCCCATGGGAGACCAGGAGAAGCACCTGGCTCCTGGCTTCAGATCGGCGCAGTGTGCCAGCCGTAGTGGCCATTTGGGGGGTGAACCAACAGAAGGAAGACCTTTCTCTCTGTCTCTCACTCTCATAGTCTAACTCTGCCTGTCAAAAAAATTGATAAAAACAAATAAAACATAAATAAGATGTCAGCTGTGGGAATATGTGGAGGGAGATTTGGGTGATAATGGGAGACTGGGTCACATACACATGCAATTTACTTGTGCTTTCCATACCAGCTTGGCTCTGTTCTGAATATGAAACTTTGCCTGCCATGGTGAATTGTTGCTTCACCTGCCTGCCTGGTAGCAAGTCATGAAGGAGAGATCTGTCTGTATAGACACTTGATGTTCCCCATGGACAGCTTTGCTGGCTCGCTAGGGTTACCAGCAGCATGGCAGGAGCTTTTTTCTGCTTTCTGGATGAGGCATGGTATGTCTCCGTGCCATCATCTGAACTTGCTGGAGAGCTCTTTCTTGCTCCAGACTTTATTCAAAATGGGATTCTGGGTTATGGGGCCTTGAGTGCTAATGGAGTTAGTGCTGGCTTCTGATGACTTGGTGTTAGGGAAACTGAAGCAGGAGACAAACAACAGAACACGAGGACTCCAGGTGCTGTTGAGGTTGTATAGCTCAGTGGCAGTCACAGCAGGTGGCTGAGTCAGAGGTGAGGCCAAGGAAACAGAAGTTGTGTTCACTACAATTTGAGAATGCTTGCATACTTTTGTTCACTTTGAGTAAACACTTTCACTTTAAATTAATGAACTTCAAACTTTTTAGACATACATTTATGCTTATTTTTAAGAGTAAATATCAAAAATGTTACCTATCATATATTAGTTATATTTTGCCTTTCATCCACACAAATAGAAACAAACACACATAGAACCATATACACATCTGTAAAATTCAACACTAAAGTACATAGGAGAAACACTTAGTTACATAAGACAATTTGAAATTTAAATCGTCAACTTTATTGAATAAATGATCTTGGGCTCATTAAAAATTCTGATCTATAATTCCCTTATATGTAAATTATGTATAATAAAACTTATAATGCACATTTCACTACAAAAATAGCTTAGAGCACAGACATACACACACACACACAAGATTGCTTTGGGTAATCTATGAATCTACTGAAATTGAATTTAAAATTGTATGTGCATCAACCTGTAAATTCATATATCTTAGACTTAGTTTTAGCAAGAGTAACAGAGAATGAACATACTGCTTTGATATGCTTATTCCATTTCTTTGTCATTTTTTTCTTCCACCCATTTACCATCTTGTACTATGTACCCATTAAAAAATTTCTACTAGAAATCAGCAATTCTTGAAAATGAGTCTTGATGTGAGTGGAAGGGGAGAGGGAGTGGGAAAGGGGAGGGTTGTGGGTGGGAGGGAAGTTATGGGGAGGGGGGAAGCCATTCTAATCCATAAGCTGTACTTTGGAAATTTATATTCATTAAATAAAAGTTAAAAAAAAAGAAATCAGCAGTTCTAAGTCACTGTATTGCTTTATCTTAACAGGGAATTTTCTGAATATTCAATCTTGTTTTCTATGTTTACTTATTTATTGTTTATGCAATGCCTCTGTTAAATCTATTATCAATGGAAAGGTTGGAGATTTAAGAGAAAATGATAATTTTTCAGTGGGAAGAAAAAATGTTAACTGTGCATTATTTTTCAGAGATGAAGGAAGTCATTGCGTCTGAGTAAAGGATAAATGTTTAAGAGGTATCATTTCCTTGCCTCTGGGTGTGAAATATCTCATGAAGGCAAAGTTGATTCAAAACTTTTAAAATACCAGGGAAGTTACAGTTTGCAAAATTATCTTTCTGCTCTTCCATCTGAAACAATAATCAGACTTCCAGGAATAGGTTTCATAGGTTAGTCTTCATTGCAACATAGTATATTGCAGATGAAAAATGTATTTTCAGCACAATCAAAATGATAATTTTTTCAATATGCTTCTTGAAGCTGCCTTTGCCACAGAAGATAATAGCATATACAAACTGTATTGTGCCAAACGTGTATTATTAGTCAAGAATGTATCAGGAAGTCAAACTCATTCTTCTAGTCATTTATAACATTTGTTCTTGTATTCCCGTATATCCATGACCTTGTTGGATTCCAGTGAGGCATCCAGATCTCTGAATTGCAACCATAGCAAAGTGATTTTATTTTTTAAAGCAGCATTTTCATTGTTAAATTAAAAATGTTAAATGAATAAATTTAAAAATGTCTAGGAGTAGATTTTGATTTTCTGTGAAAATAACATACAGGTTGTTAAGACCTTAGGTAAGATACCTCACTATGATTCTCAGTTTTCTTATTTGTTTCCTCAGGGTCATGTTTTATGAAGGTTTCAATGAGACAATATATGTAAAGCAATTAGCAAAGACAACTATAGGGGAAATCAATAATTGGCTATTATTATTTCGTAATGTTGTCATTAAATGATAATTTTTCTACTTCACTTTCTTAAAAATATAAGGTTTCGGCCGGCGCCGCGGCTCAACAGGCTAATCCTCCGCCTAGCGGCGCCGGCACACCGGGTTCTAGTCCCGGTCGGGGCACCGATCCTGTCCCGGTTGCCCCTCTTCCAGGCCAGCTCTCTGCTGTGGCCAGGGAGTGCAGTGGAGGATGGCCCAAGTGCTTGGGCCCTGCACCCCATGGGAGACCAGGAAAAGCACCTGGCTCCTGCCATCGGATCAGCGCGGTGCGCCGGCCACAGCGCGCCTACCGCGGCGGCCATTGGAGGGTGAACCAATGGCAAAAGGAAGACCTTTCTCTCTGTCTCTCTCTCTCACTGTCCACTCTGCCTGTAAAATATATATATATATATATATATATATATATATATATATATATATATATAAGGTTTCCAGGACTTATCATTGAAGTTAAAATTAGTCCCTGGAGACATTGCAAAAGACATTTCTTATGGATAGTCCAGTCAAGGTGGCAAAGGAAATTGAGATTATGTTCAATGACAAAGAGTTAATGGGTCTAAGAGCATAGTCTGAACAATGGACATGATTAAGAGAAACAAACACTTAAGATGCCTTTATCTGAAATAGAGAGGAAATCTAAACTCTGTGATTCCAGAGAGCATAATTCAGACCTACAGTTACAGAGACTAGAACGTCTCTGTATATGAGAAAAAGTTTTTAATGGGTGCAATTGCCTAGTAATTCAGATTATACAAAGAGTAGTCACTCATTCCTTTATGTATGTCATGCAGGTCTAGAGTAAATTTTTCCCTGGGAGAGTGGTTCCATTTCATACAATCCATTGATGAGGAGGGAGGTAAAGTAATATTTCCTTTTTCCCCATCAGCATACCCTCTTATGTGAGGGAAGGAATAAAATATTTTTTGTTTGCCTTTATGTTCAATTTCCTGCTTGGTAGGTATCAAGAACAATAATTCCACACCTCAGAAGATTCAGCTATTCATTTGGTAATACATCATCATTTTGCTCTAGGTCCTGTGCTTGCCTTTGGATGTACAAAGGTGATGCAAACATGGTACCTGTTCCTGAACACTGTCAGGAGGGAAATATGGAGTTGTAAAGCCATAATTACAAGACAGTGAAACATTAAGAGAGATGTGTACAAAGTACCATATGATCTGAAAAACAAAAATAGTAGGCTTGCACTGGGGTTTAATTCAGGAAAGATCCAAAGAGAAGATGTTTTATTTACAGAATGCTGAACAAAACATAGTTTTTCTAGCATGGCAAGGATGGTATACACTGTAAAGTGGATTGGTTGAGCAACACTCTAGAGACTTGGAAAAGAATGGGAGTGTTCATAGGCCGAAAGTAGTTTGACCTTTGTGAACTTTAGAGACTATATGGAGAAATAGCAGGAGATTATCCTAGAAAGCAAGGCTGGAACCCAGACAGGAAAGGCCTTGAAAGCCAGAACAAACAGCTTTAACTGTGACGCATTCTAAAGCTTGACTTTTTACCTTTGAATTCTGGAACTTGGTCCAAGAAGTCAAGAAAGAAGGCAGGAACAGACTTCTAGTTATGACATCCTATTGGCTGAGAAATGAATTCCTACGATCAACAAGGCAGGGAGTTTGTGGGTGGGTGGAGATAGGAAACAGTTCAGGATAGGGATTTGCCATGCATTTACTGTTTATCTTGGACCCACTTGGCTTCTCAGAATCCTTTTAACTTTGACATTCTCTGGTCCTATTTTTTTGGTGGAGGAGGTTATTATTGAATAAACATTGACTATATTTATTCCTGTATTCCCTGATTTAAGAGATCAATGCAAAGTCTCCTTACAAAACATGACCAAAATTTTTGTGTCATTTCAATTTTTTTTTGGCATGCCTAAGTTAATCCCTTCTAGTAGATTCATTAAATCCTTTATGCTTTGAAAGGATACATTTCTATTCTATTTCTGACCTTTCCTAAATGGCTGTTAAATAGTGTCTTTCTTGGTCCTAATTAATAAGCAACAACTATTCAATTAACAAAATATACTTAAAAACAAAAATTTGGACCATTTTCAAAACAAAAGTCTGCTATACATAATTTTGGTCCTTTGCCAGAAATTAGCAACTGATGTGCTGACATAGTACATGCATATTTACTTTTGTTATCCCCCAAAATGCATTGTTACCATGGTAACTCTGTAGTGCCACTGCTACCAAGAAACAAGTTCTTCATGGATATAAAGATAAAAAAGAAGAAACAAAGCAAAAATCAGCTAAGAATTATACATGTAAAAGTGTATTTCTATATGACCATATGAATCGTCTTTGGAAAATCTAAGGAAGTGAGGCCACCATCAAGGAAGTGTTTCAGTTCAAGACAGTGTTCCATGTAGTTCCTTTATATTAGAAATAAATATTGCAAAGACCCTATTGTTTGTCTGCCAAATTGTTTGAATAGCTTTATTATCATTCAATTTATTTTTTGCTCTATGAGAGAAGAGACCTTGAATGTTTTGAGTACATTCTACAGTCAGCATCTGGCACAATACTTAACACACAATATGCCTACAAAACAAATATTAAAGGAAATGCTGATGAAGTAAAAAAGAACAGTGCCTTCTAATTTTAATGTACATTGAGAATAATATGAGAGGGTAACAAAATGCAAAATCCTGAGAACTGCCCTAAATGATTTTGATTTTTGTCAATCTAAGATGTAGCTCAGTTTACTTTAATGTATGTTTAACAAGTGCTCCAGGTGAGCCTGATGTAGTCCAATCTAGAGAGCTGCTTTTTCAACCCAATTAGGGAGAATGTTGGACTAGAAGATAAATATTCTAAATTTGCTGTATTCTCATACAACTTAATAGAATCATATAGAATTTCTAGGTTAGAGTTTTCTACTCAGAGTAATAAAATATAACAACTGTCATTCTCAAAGTACATAGCTCAAAGGTCCCCACTTGCATTTCATTTAAAATAGCTCTCATTGCAATAGGATCATTTATTTTTGGATATTTAGGTTTTATGTAAGGTTTTTTTATCTGTTTGTTTTTTTTCCCAAAGAAGGTTTCTGCTGCTGACAATGCTAAAATAAAACTACTTTGACAATTTCAGGAATATATGAGTTTCCAAAAGAAATGTCTATGCTTTAGAAATTGCTGACTGATTTGATTAATACAAATAACCTTTCAGAATTTACTAGACCAAAACAAAATCTGTTGGAGGATTGGATTGTCAATATACTTTGTTTACAAGCTATATTTACCAGATAATCAGCAGATTACTACTTCTAGCTTTTTTTGTTTCAGATAGACCGTGTAGAACAATATAGTTATTATTAAAATTATTAAACAGGTTTCTTTTGTCCTTTTTGCAACCCCTAAGAGGTATCTTACCCTTCATCTTGTTACCAAAATAGGAAAAGAAAGATTTTATTGTTGGAGACATTGAAATATTATAAAGTAGCAAGTAGGAAAATTGAAAGAGTGCTTCATTTCTGATGTTCTCAATCCTAGATGTTAAATAAAGAAAAACTTGAGTTTTAGAAAAATAGAGTTGAAACTTCAATTATTGTCTGTTGCATTGATAAAGATGACTGGAGAACAACAATAAGAATGCCTGTGACTACCTGCTAATCACCTATTGCTTTTTTAAACATATATTATTTAGTCTTTACTGAGTGATTATTCATTGAACATCAGGAGCTCCTTAGTAAAAAAAGGAGATTCATTGTGAATATGTCTCAAATATGTTGACTTATTTTCCAGTTATTTATTTATTTTAATACGAATAGGTAAGATTTAATATAGTTCATAGGTACAGTTCTAAGAATAAAACGATACTTCTTTTTAAAAATTATTGAGATAACATATTTTTAACTTACATTATAATCAAAGGCCTAATGCTTTAATGAATAAAGAGCTTAATAAGTAAAAATTATTCCCAGCAGGAATATAGGAAAGGGTTATAAATAATAAATAAAAAAGACTATTTAATTCATATACAGTAAATTTTAAAAATAATTATATATCATTAAAACTGTAATAGTATATCATTCTTAACCATTGGTTTGACAAAGAGATAAAACAAGTTTTTCAAAACTATATTCATAACAATACTGATGTACACAAAGACATTTCTTTTTTTTTTTTCTTTTTTAATCTTGGGCCCCACATATACTAGAAAGCATGCAATATTTGTATCTGTGTCTCACTTATTTCACTCAACATGACGTCTTCCAACTGCATTCACTTTGATGAAAATGAAAGAATTGCATTCTTTTTTTCATAGCTGAATAATATGCCATTATAAATATACATACATTTTCTTTGTTCATCTAATGATATACAACTTGCTAAAGTCCATATTTTGGCTATTATGAATAATGCTGCAATGAATGTGGTGGTGTATGTATTTCTTTTTTTCCCCAGAAATCTTTTTGTTTAAGGAATACAAACTTCACATGTTTCATAATTACAACTTTAGGTACATGGTGATACTTCCCACTATACCTACCTCCAACCCTCTCATCCTCCCTCTCCTATTACTATTTTTTAATTTGATCTATTTTCAGTAAACTTTAGATGTATATGATTAACTCTATGTCAAGTGAAGAGCTCAACAAATAGTATGGAAAAAAAAAAAAAAAACCTGTTCCTCAACAGCTGACATAAGGGCTGCCCAAAGTCATTGCTTCTCAGAGTGTCAATTTCACTTGAATAGATTGCCTTTTAGGGGCTCTATTAGTTATCACAGGTCAGGGGGAACATATAGAACATATGGTATTTTTTCTTTTGGGACTGACTTAGTTCACTAAGTATGGTATTTTTTTTTTAATTTTTAACTTTTATTTAATGAATATAAATTTCCAGTGTACAGCTTATGGATTACAATGGCTTCCCCCTCCCATAACTTCCCTCCCACCCGCAACCCTCCCCTCTCCCGCTCCCTCTCCCCTTCAATTCACATCAAGATTCATTTTCAATTCTCTTTATATACAGAAGATCAATTTAGTATAAAGATTTCAACAGTTTGCACCCACATAGAAACACAAAGTGAAACATACTGTTTGAGTACTAGTTATAGCGTTAAATCAAAATGTACAGCACATTAAGGACAGAGATCCCACATGAGGAGCAAGTGCACAGTGGCTCTTGTTGTTGACCCAACAAATTGACACTCTAGTTTATGGCGCCAGTAACCACCCTAGGCTGTCGTCATGAGTTGCCAAGGCTATGTAAGCCTTCCAAGTTTGCCGACTCTGATCATATTTAGACAAGGTCATAAAAGACAGAGTGAGGATAGTAACCAATGATCCTAAGAGTGGCATTTACTAGGTCTGAACAATTATACAGCATTAAGTGGGGAAGAGGACCATCAGTACACACAGGTTGGGAGTAGAGCCATTGGTGGTAGAGTAGAGGTTATGATTACAAAGGAATGAGGCCCAAGTGTGCTAGACAGGGTCTAGAACAAAGGACAGAGTCATTATTAGATGTGCTAAGAAAGGTGCTGTCTAAGCTACAATTAAGTTTTCTGATTGAGAGGCAAATAGAACCTGACAGAAGGGGCTTGATAATAATCTGGTGGGCTTTAGGCCTTGTAAATTCAGAGGCCCAGACCTATCTATCTCTTCACGTGGGGTATATCCTAAGGGAGGTGTGAACCTCCTAGGGGAAGGCACTCTGTTGACTTTCATTACTTGGCTGGCCTGGGAGGAGAGCTGGCCAGGTAAAGGCAGGTGGCATCTCTAACAAGAAATTTACAGTTCTGCCTGCAATGTTGCTGACCCTACTTGACCATCCCCTCAGCTGCAGTGGTCACTTTGGAAGTTGGGCTGAGTGAAGGGCTTTTCAGCTTAGAGCCAAGAAGATCTGTGGCTCTGACCTGGGCATCCTTCAACTCCAGGGCAGGTCCATTTCCAGTGATCCAACTCTTGGCAGAGCTGTCAGGGTTCTTCACAAGCTGACTTCTGCTGAAACCCAGGCTTACCACATTGAAAGCACTGCAGTAGACTGGCCTGTTGGGTCTCCTTGAGGGCAGATCACTGCACAGATCAGCCATTAATAGGCCTGCCACCCATTGCTTCTGATGCCGAGCTTTCTTTTCCTCCTGGTTTGTGTTAAAGCAGACCAGAGGATGCAAGTCAAGGGAGTGCCCGTGTCCCATCTCTAAACTTCGGTGGCCTGAACTACAAGTCTATAGTCACAGGCATGTTCTGTAGTAGTTTTTCTAAGGTAGACAATGCCCATGAGGAAAATTATATTCTCACTTTAAAACTTTCTTTCCCTTTGGTCTGAAAGGGAGGTTTTTTCTACTTACTGTATACTTCGCTGATGGCGAAGTGAATCTAGCTATGAGATTATTATTTAAGTTCTTATTTTGGCTATGCTATTACAGAAAAATGTTAGCCATCTCTTTTATAAGGTCTAAAGATTAAATTGTGCATCCTACAGATTCCTTCATAATAGAATTAGTTTCCTACCTTGAAGAGAATAGAGAAATGAAAGAACAAGTTGGGCTTAGAATAGAGAAATGAGGGAGCAAGTCCTAGATCGCTTGCTGACAATAGCAATATTACATGAATACTTAGCAAACCGTTTCAACCATTAGATAACAATTTAAGAAAACATTTACCAGCAGGTCCAATGCCTTCTATAAATTTTAAGAATCATGTATTTGAAAACACCTTAAATATCTAACATGGTGTAGTTTGTTTAACCAGGAAACTTAAGCACAACCATATAAAATGTTTTTAGTTTCTTTCTACCAACAAGTTTAAAACATATGATACACAGATTCAGGTCACACAAATTAAACTGTATCTTTGATTGATTTTAGCAGCTTAAATTTATGGACAATCTTATCTATAAGCCATTTAAAATAAAACTCTTAATAAAATACCCTATGTGGACATACAGTACATACACACATATAACATAGCATAATAGACCAATATAGCAATTTTAATAATAGCTTTTAAAATCTTTAACTCTTTTTGTAGATTGCCAATTGATTTGAATTGCTTTTTGTTTTTAGATTACTTTAACACATTGCTTCAACAGAGCATCAGAGTTTAATTCTATGTCAAAGAGAAATTGAGCTTCCTGTGATCTTTTGCTGTGAGGTTTCCTTCCTTTACCTTCTTTCGTATTGGTGACCATGTTTCTGTGTTTCTGTGTGTAACACATCTTTAAGCATCTTTTGCAGGGCAGGACGAGTGGCAACAAATTCTTTCAGTTTCTGTTTGCTATGAAAAGTCTTAATTTCACCTTCATTCACAAATGAGAGCTTTGCAGGATATAATATTCTGGGCTGGCAGTTTTTCTCTCTTAGTACCTGGGCTATATCTCGCCATTCCCTTCTAGCTTGTAGGGTTTCTGATGAGAAGTCTGCTGTGAGTCTAATTGGAGATCCTCTGAGAGTAATCTGACGTTTCTCTCTTGCACATTTTAGGATCTTTTCTTTATGTTTCACTGTGGTGAGTTTGATTACAAAGTGTCGTGGTGAGGATCTCTTTTGGTCATGTTTATTAGGGGTTCTATAAGCTTCCTGTACTAAGATGCCTCTGTCCTTCTCCAAACCTGGGAAATTTTCTGCTAGTATCTCACTGAAAATGCCTTCTAATCCTTTCTTCCTCTCCATGCCTTCAGAAACTCCTAGAACCCGAATATTAGGTTTTTTAATAGTATCCTGTAGATTCCTGACAATATTTTTTAGATTTCTAATTTCTTCTTCTTTTCTTTGGTTTGCCTGTTTCCTTTCCTGTTCTCTGTCTTCTAAGTCTGATATTCTCTCTTCTGCTTCGCCCATTCTGTTTTTAAGGCTCTCTAATGTGTTTGTCATTTGATCTATTGAGTTCTTCATTTCATTGTGGTTTTTTGTCACTATCACAGTTTCATGTTCTACTAGTTGTTTCATTTCATTTTGATTCCTCCTTAATATTTCATTTTCACGAGAGAGATTTTCTATCTTGTCCATTAAGGATTTCTGTAGTTCAAGAATTTGTTTTTGAGAACATCTTAATGTTCTTATCAATTTTTTGAGATCTGCTTCTTGCATTTCTTCTATCTCTTCATCTTCATAATCTTGAATTGGGGTGTCTTTTTCATTTGGGGGTGTCATAGTGTCTTCCTTGTTCTTGTTACCTCGGTTTTTGCATTTGTTGTTTGGCATGTTGGAGATATTTGGTTTCTTCACTGTGGTGTTTTTTCTTGTTACACCATGGCCCCATATTAAGTGGACTGTCTGCTTTCGGTGGAGCCTTAGAGGCTTGAGATGAGTGTGAACTGAGAGCTGTGTTTGGTTCCTCAGGGTTGAGGGTGTGTCAAGATGACACTCCCAGGTCAGGCGTGGTAAATCTCTCTTTCTTTCTTTTTTTGATTCAAAAGGGAAGTAATTCCGCACAGCTGAACGTAATTGGAGGTAGTTAGCAGGCGAATGATATACCCACAGGAGCCAGAGATTGGAAGCTCTTTCCCAAGGACCACACAGGGAATCTCTGCTGCCCTCGGTGTGGGCTCCAATTCTCCTGCAGTGTCCCACTGGATTGCCAAGTTAGATCCTAATCTCCTGTTATTTCACCCCTCCCCCCAGAGTCAGGTTTTTCTGCTAGGCTCAGGGCTGGTGCAGACCTGAGGTCGCCCTGCTTATGACGTATGTCCAAAATGGCACCTGCTCTTTGTTTTGCTCGCCTTTGAGGGGTGAGCGGAGAGAGAGAAACTCGTGTCTGTATCGGTCACTTTTTTTTATTTTTTTTCCTCTCTCTCTTCTAGTTAGCCTGGTGAACTTTTCCCCATGGAGTTTCAAGCCTCATTCCCTCTAGTCTCCTCTTTCCGCTTGCCAGCTGGTGTCTCAGGCTATTGAGGTTCAGCTCACCTCCCGTTCCAGCGCTGGTGTGTTGAGTCTGCCGCTGGTGTCCCGAACTTGGGCTCCCACGCTCTCCACGCAGGTCCACTGTGAATCACTAGTTTCGGAAGAGTTTCCGCTACTGTTTCTTCCCCTACTCTTCCTTGACCCTGCAGTATCTCCACTTTTATTAACCTGTGTGTCTTGCTGAACTATCAATGTGCTCCCTTCCTATTCCACCATCTTGCCGCTCCCTCTAAGTATGGTATTTTAAAGTTTCATCCATTTTGTTGCAAATGACCAGATTTCATTTTTTTAACCACTGTGTAGTATTCCATGGTGTGTGTATCCCATAAATTATTGTTGAATTAATTAATTTTTAAGGAATACAAATTTCATATGTACAAATTTATGAATATAGCTATTCTTCCCACCATTACCACCCTCCCATCTACACTTCCACACCTGGTCCTCCTCCCTCTCCCCTTCTCAGTACCATTTTCCATTAATACTCATTTTCAATTAACTTTGTACACAGAAGAACAACTCTATAATAAGTAAAGATTTCAACAATTTGCACACACAACAAAAAAAAAACTGTTTGAGAACAAGTATTACAATTAACTCTCATAAAACAATTCATTGAGGACAGAGGTCCTGCATGGGGAGTTAGTGCACAGGTACTAGTGTACAGTTGTTAATTTAACAATTAACACTCTTATGTATGATGTCAGTGACCACCTGATGCTCTTGACATGAGCTGCCTAGGTTATGGAAGCCTTTGGAATCCACAAACTCTGTCAGTATTTAGAGGATGCCATAAGCAAAGTGGAAGTTCTCTCCTCCCTTTGAGAAAAGTACATCCTTCTTTGATGGCCACTTCATTTTGGGGGATCTCACTTACAGAGATCCTTCATGTAGAACATTTTTTGCCACAGTGTCTTGGCTGCCCATGTTTCAGATGCTCTCACAGGCTTTAGAGCCAGACAAGGAAGGCTTAAGGGCTGATTCTAAGTTCAGAGTGTTACTTAAAGCAATTGTCATTCTGTGAGTTTGCTGTGTGGACTGCGTCCCATGTTGGAACATTCTTTTTTTTAAAAAAAATTCTGTCTATTATAATTACCTGACACTTGATCCTATTTACAGAGTCACCTTAACACTTAATTCTTTTTTTTTTTTTTTTGACAGGCAGAGTGGACAGTGAGAGAGAGAGAGACAGAGAGAATGGTCTTCCTTTTTGCCATTGGTTCACCCTCCAATGGCCGCCGCGGCTGGCGCGTTGCGGCCGGTGCACCACGCTGATCCGATGGCAGGAGCCAGGTGCTTCTCCTGGTCTCCCATGGGGTGCAGGGCCCAAGGACTTGGGCCATCCTCCACTGCACTCCCTGGCCACAGCAGAGAGCTGGCCTAGAAGAGGGGCAACAGGGACAGAATTGGTGCCCTGACTGGGACTAGAACCCGGTGTGCCGGCGCTGCAAGGCGGAGGATTAGCCTGTTGAGCCGCGGCGCCAGCCAACACTTAATTCTATCTATGTATTCACTTTAACACTTAATATCACTTTGAACCTTAAGATGACATTTTTATCACCCAGCTTAATGGGATTTGGGGTCCCCTGTCAAGTTTTTAAACTGTAACCTTAGAGTTTAGTCCTTAGGAATGCATACAGAACTATATAGCTTTATAGTTACAAACTATCTCCTCCCTCACTTATGCCCACTCTTATTTCTTACTGAGCTCCATCCTCAATTGACTTTATACATATATGATTAACTTATGTTAAGTAATGAGTTCGGCCAGTGCTGTGGCTCACTAGGCTAATCCCCCAGGTTCTAGTCCTGGTTGGGGCGCCGGATTCTGTCCTGGTTGCTCTTCTTCCAGTCCAGCTTTCTGCTGTGGCCTGGGAGCGCAGTGGAGAATGGCTCAGGTCCTTTGGCCCTGCACCCACATGGGAAACCTGGCTGCAGTGTGCCGGCCGTAGCGGCCACTTGAGAGGTGAACCAACAAAAAAGGGAAGACCTTTCTCTCCATCTCTCTCTCTCTCACTGTCTACTCTATCTGTCAAAAAATAAAAAAAAAAATAAAAAATAATTGAAAAAAAAGAAAAAAAGTAATGAGTTCAATATTGTAAGGAGAAAAAATGAAAAATAAATTTAAAAAAAGCAATAACTGTTCCTCAACAGTTAATACAGGGCAGTGCAGGTCATCCTGTCTCAAAGCTAATTTCACTTCTGCAGATTTCATTTTAGATGTTATATTCGTTCTCTCAGATCAGGGAGTATTTGTCTCTTTAGGACTGGCTTATCTCACTAAGTATGATGTTTTCCAGACTCATCCATTTTGTTGCAAATGACTGGATTTCATTTTTTTTTTACTGCTGTATAGTATTCATAGTATACAATACCCTATAATTTCTTTTTTAAAAAGATTTTTATATTTATTTGAAAGTCAGAGAGTTAAAGAGAGAAGGAGAGGCAGAACCAGAGAGAGAGAGAGAAAGAGAGAAAAAGGTCATCCACATGCTGGTTCACTGCCTAATTGGCCGCAATGGCCAGAGCTATGCTGATCCAAAGCCAGGAACCAGGCGTTTCCTCTGATCTCCCATGTTGGTGCAGGGGTCCAAGGACTTGGGCCATCTTCTACTGCTTTCACAGCTGGATCAAAAGTGGAGTAGCTGGGACTTGAACTGGGGCCCATATGGGCTGCTGCCACTGCAGGCAGCATCTTTACCTGCTACTGCACAGTGCAAGCCCCAATCCTACAATTTCTTTCTCCAGTCATTGTTTGATGGGCATTTAGGTTGGTTCCATGTCATAGCAATTTTGAATTGAGTGGCAATAAACATGTGGGTGCAGATAACTCTTTTATTTACTGATTTCATTTCCCTTGGATAAATTCCCAGGAGTGGGTTGTCTGGATCAGATGTCAGGTCTATGTTCAGATTTCTGAGGTATCTCCATACTGTCTCCCAAATTTTGGCGTTACCAGTCTACAGTCTCACCAACAGTGGATTACTGTACCTTTTTCCCCACATCCTCACCAGCATTTGTTGTTTATTGATTTCTTTATGAAAGCCATTCTAACTGGGGTGAAGTGAAACTTCTTTGTGGTTTTGATCTGCATTTCCCTGATGGCCAGTGATCCTGAACATTTTTTCATGTGTTGTTGGCTATTTGTATTTCCTCTTTTGAGAAATATCTGTTTAAATCCTTTGCTCATCTCTTAACTGGGTTTTTTGTTGTAGTGGATTTTCTTGATCTCTTTGTATATTCTGGATATTAATCTTTTAGCAGTTGCATACTTTGCAAATAATTTCTCCCATTCTATCTGTTGCCTCTTCAGTTTCCTGAGAGTTTCTTTTGCATTGCAGATACTTGTCTATTAGATGTAATTCTATTTGTTAATTTTGGCTTTGACTGTCTGTGTCTCTGGGGTGTTTTCCAAGAACTCTTTGCCTGTGTCAATGTCTTGCGGGGTTTCCTCAATGTTCTCAAATAATTTGATGGGGTCATATCATAGATTTAGATCTTTAATCCATTTTGAGTGGATTTTTTTTTTTGACAGGCAGAGTGGATAGTGAGAGAGAGAGACAGAGAGAAAGGTCTTCCTTTTTGCCGTTGGTTCACCCTCCAATGGCCGCTGCAGCCGGCGCATCTCGCTGATCTGAAGCCAGGAGCCAGGTGCTTCTCTTGGTCTCCCATGCGGGTGCAGGGCCCAAGGACCTGGGCCATCCTCCACTGCCTTCCCGGGCCATAGCAGAGAGCTGGCTTTGAAGAGGGGCAACTGGGATAGAATCCGGTGCCCCAACTGGGACTAGAACCTGGTGTGCTGGCGTTGCAAGGCGGAGGATTAGCCTGTTAAGCCACGGCGCCGGCTTTGAGTGGATTTTTATGTAAATAACAACAAATGTTGCTGAGAAACCTGGATTTCCACATGCAGAAGTATGAAGCAAGACCCCTAAGGACGTTAAAGATCTCTATGATGAGAATTACAAAACCTTAAAGAAAGAAATAGAAGAGGATACCAAAAAATGGAGAAATCTTCCATGCTCATGGATTGGAAGAATCAATATAATCAAAATGTCCATTCTCCCTAAAACAGTTTATAGATTCAATGCAATACCAATCAAAATACCAAAGACATTATTCTCAGATCTGGAAAAAAAATGATGTTGAAATTCATAGGGAGGCACAAGAGACCTCTAATAGCTAAAGCAATCTTGTACAACAAAAACAAAACTGGAAGCATCACAATACCAGATTTACTACAGGGCAATTGTAATCAAAACAGCATGGTACTGGTACAGAAACAGATGGATAGACCAATGGAACAGAATAGAAATACCAGAAATCAATCCAAATATCTACAGCCAACTTATATTTTATCAAGGATCTAAAAGCAATTCCTGGAGCAAGGACAGTATATTCAACAAATGGTGCTGGGAAAACTGGATTTCCACATGCAGAAGCATGAAACAAGACCCCTACCTTACACCTTACACAAAAATCCACTTAAGATGGATTAAAGATCTAAATCTACAACCCAACACCATCAAATTATGAGAGAACATCAGAGAAACCCTGCAAGATATAGGCACAGGCAAAGACTTCTTGGAAAAGACCCTGGAGGCACAGGCAGTCAAAGCCAAAATTAACATCAAATTGAGAAGTTTCTGTACTGCAAAAGGAACAGTCAGGAAAGTGAAGAGGCAACCAACAGAATGTATTTCATACATGGAAAGCCAATACACTCTGGCAAAACAAAACAAAACAAAACAAAACAACCCTAAATGAAAGAGCTCTGTGAGTGACATCCAAGTGGAAAGAATGGGCCATCAAAGAAGGAAGTGCCTTTCTCTGAAGAGTGGAGAGAACTTTGGAGTCAGACGCACTACCATTGTGCCACAAGGTCCTGCTAGAACTTCCACTTTGACTATGATCTTGTCTAAAAAAGAGATCGGAGATGGTGAACTCAAAAGGCTTCCATAGCCTTGGCAACTCATGACAAGAGCCTCGAGTGATTACTGATGCCATAAACAAGAGTGTCAATTTATTAAGTCAACAACAGGAGTCACTGTGCACTTACTCCTCATGTAGGATCTCTGTCCTTAATGTGTTGTACTATGTGAATTAATGGTATAACTAGTACTCAAACAGTACTTTACACTTGATCTTAGCCAAAAGGCCGAGAAGTGATCAAACAGTACTTTACACTTTGTGTTTCTGTGTAGGTGCAAGCTGTTGAAATCTTTACTTAGTATATACTAAACTGATCTTCTGTATATAAAGATAATTGAAAATGAATCTTGATATGAATGGCATAGGAGAGGGAGTGGGAGATGGGATGGTTGCAGGTGGGAGGGAGTTTATGGGGGGAAAAACACTGTAATCCAAAAGCTGTACTTTGGAAATTTATATTTATTAAATAAAAGTTTAAAAAATAAAAATAAAACAAAAAAATAAAACTTTCAGGATTATATTAAATAGCAATGGTGAGAGTGGGCATCCTTGTCAGATACCAATTTCAGTGGTAATGCTTACAACTTATCTCCATTCAACAGGACACTAGCCATGGGTTTTTCATAAATTGCCTTGATTTTGTTGAGGAATATTCCTTCTATACCCAATTTGCTTGGAGTTTTCATCATGAAAGGGTGTTATATTTTATCAAATGTTTTCTCTGCATCTACTGAGATAATCATATGGTTTCTCTTCTGCAGTTTTTTAATGTGATGTATCACATTGATTGATTAGCAAATGTTGAAACATCCCTGCATACCAGGAATAAATCCCACTTGATCTTGGTGAATGATCTTTCTGATGTGTTGTTGTTGAATTCTGTTGGCTAGAATTTTGTTGAGCATTTTTGGATCTGTTTATCAGGGGAATTGGTTTGTAATTCTCTTTCTCTGTTGCATCTTGTTCAGGGTTAGGAATTAAGGTGATGCTAGCTTCATAAAAAGAATTTGGGAGGATACCCTCCCTTTCAGTTGTTTCAAATAACTCGAGAGGAATTAGAGTTAGTTTTTTAAATGTCTGGTAGAATTCAGCAGTGAAGCAATCAGGTTCTGGGCTTTTCTTTGTGGGAGGGTCTTTATTATTGATTCAATTTCTGTCTTGGTTATGGGTCTGTTTAGATTTTCTATGTCTTCATGGCTCTATTTACATAGGTTGCAAGTGTACAGGAGTCTATCTATTTCTTCTAGATTTCCCAGTTTGTTGGCATACAGCTCTTTGTAGTAATTTAGTTATAGTTATTTCTGTGGCGTTTTTTACATTTCTCTTTTCTTCTCTAATTTTATTGATTTGGATTTTCTCTCTTCTTTTTTTTTTTTTT
This sequence comes from Lepus europaeus, assembly GCF_033115175.1. Taxonomy (NCBI): domain Eukaryota; kingdom Metazoa; phylum Chordata; class Mammalia; order Lagomorpha; family Leporidae; genus Lepus; species Lepus europaeus. The sequence continues at coordinate 49,358,240 of NC_084845.1, forward strand.
TTTTTTTGGTTAGTTGGGCCTACAGTGTGTCAATTTTTTTTTTTCAAAAAACCAACTCTTCAATTTGCTGATCTTTTGTATTTTTTTTTCTTGTTTTTGATTCAACTTTGTTGATTTCTTTTCCAATTTTAATTATTTCTTTTCTCCTGTTAGTTTTGGGTTTGGTTTGCTATTGCTTTTCTATATCCTTGAGATGCACTGATAGATCTTTTTTGGTGCAATTCCAGTTTCTTTATGTAGGTGTAGTTGCTATAAGCTTTCCTCTTAACACTGCTTTTGCTGTATCACATAGGCTTGATATGTTGTCTTCATTTGTTTTCAGAAATTTTTTCATTTCTCTTTTGAAATCTTCTATAACCCACTGTTCATTCAGGAGAATGTTGTTCAGTCTCCAAGTGTTTTCATATGTTCTAGAGTTTCCTGAGGTGCTGATTTCTAGCTTCATTCCATTGTGGTCTGAGAATATGTGTGGTATGATTTTGATTTTTCTTAATTTGCTGAGACTTGCTTCATGGACTAGCATGTTGTCAAGCCTAGAGAAGGTTCCATGCCCTGATAAGATTGTGTATTCTGCAAAGGTAGGATGGAAAATTCTGTAGGTATCTCTTAGATCCTTTTGGTCTATATTGTTGATTAACTCTGCTGTTTCCTTGCTATATTTATATCTAGTTGATCTGTCCATTACTGATAGTGGGTTATTGAAATACCCCATTACTATTATATTTGCGTCTATGTCTCCCTTTAGATCCCTTGACATTTCTTTTAAATAGCCAGGTGTCCTGTAATTAGGTGTATATATGATTATAATTGTTACATCTTCCTGTTGAATTGATCCTTTTGTAGTTATATAGTACCCCTCTTTGTCTTTTCTAACAGTTTTTGTGTTAAACTCTATTTTATCTGATATTAGGTTGGCTACACCAGCTCTTTTTTGGTTACTGTTGGCATGGAATAACTTTTTCCATCCTTTCACTTTCAGTCTGCATGCATCTTTGTTGGTGAGATGTATTTATTGTAGGCAGCAAATAGATGGGTTTTGTTTTTTAATCCATTTAGCCAGTTTCTGTCTTTTAACTGGAGAGTTGAGGCCATTTATATTTAAGGTGACTTGCTAAGTAACAACTTTGCCCACTATTTTTCCAAATATATTTCTGTTTTTTTATTTTGAATTTCCTTTGAACTTTTTACTGGGAAATTTACTTCCTTTGCCTTCTTTTGTAGTGATGACAATGATTCTGTGTTTCTGAATGCAGCACATCCTTATTCATCTTTTGTAGGGCTGGATTGCTGTTGACAAATTCTTTCAATTTCTCTTTGTTATGGAAGTTCTTTATTTCACTGTCATTCATAAATGAGAGTTTTTCATGGTTTAGTATTCTGAATTGACAGATCTTTTCTCTTAAGACTTTGACTATATCTTTTTTTATCATTTATTTATTTACTTTAAAGTCAGAATTACACACAGAGAGAAAGAGAGGCAGAGAGAGAGAGAGAGAGAGAGAGAGAGAGAGAGAGAGAGAAAGTCTTCCTTTGCTGGTTCACTCCCCAGAATGCCACATCTAAAGGTGATCTAAAGCCAGGAGCCAGGAGCTTCTCCTGGTCTTCCATGCGGGTGCAGGGCCCCAGACCTTGGGCCATCTTCCACTGCTTTCCCAGGCCTCAGCAGAGAGCTGAATCAGAAGTGAAGCAGCTGGAACTCGAACTTGTGCCCATATGGGATGTTGGCACTTCAAGTGCGGCTTTACCCACTATGCCACAGCACCAGCCCCTAAGACTTCGAATATATCTTGCCATTCTCTCCTAGGTTGTTGGGTTTCTGATGAGAAGTCTGCTCTGAGTTTAATTGTAGATCCTCTGAAAGTAATCTGGCATTTCTATTGTGAACACTGTGAAGAGTTTTATTACAAGGTGTCGTGGTGAAGATCTTTTCTAGTCATGTCTATCAGGAGTTCCATGTGCTTCCTTTATTTGTACATCCCTTTCTTTCTATGAATTAGGGAAATTTTCTGTTATTATTTCTCTAAAAAGGTCTTGTAATCCTTTATCTCTTTCCATGCTTTTAGGAATTCCTAGAACCCATATGTTGGGTTGTTTGATAATAAGATTCCCAACAGTGTTTTTTAGTTTTCCAATTTGTTCTTTTTTTCTGGCTGTATAATTACGTGTACTTTTTCTTCTAAGTTGGATATTCTTTCTTCTGCTTCACTGATTCTGTTGTTAAGGTTTCTGACTGCATTTTTTTATTTGTTCTATTGAATTCTTCATTTCAAAGATTTCATTATGTTTTCTCTTTAAGATTGCAATTTTTTGGGAGGAACTTTCTTTCAAGTCATATATGGATTTCATTAGGTTGTGCATTTGTTCCTGAATACTTCTAAATAACGATATGATCAATTTTTGAATTCTATTTCTGGCATTTCTTCAATCTCTTCATCTTCACAATCTATTATTGATGTGTTGTGTTCTTTTGGGGTCATCATTGTGTTCCTTCTTGTTTCTTGAATTGGTACATTTATTATTCAGCATTGGTGGAGGTACTCAGTTGCTGCTTTGTTTTTTTGTTGTGGCAGGTTTTATCTTTTAACTATGTCTGAGTCAATTAGTGTAGTGTTCTGCTTTCAGAGAATACCTTGAGGCTTGTGGTGGGTGTGGCCAGGGAGCTATGTTCAGTGCTCCAGGGTGTAGGGAATGTTAAGGTGATACCCAGGTTGGGCATGGTAAATATATATATATTTTTTCATCAGAGGGGAGGTTTGTTCTGCTCTGTTGTCTGGCATAGACTCAGCTCATCTCCTCTCCTCGAAGGACACCAGTGTCTGGGCACTAGCCCCAGTGAGTATAATATTCCTCTGAGCTTCCACATGAATCACTCAAAGGATCTGTGCAGTGCTTGATGTAATCAGATTCCCCAGCAATGTCCTTCACCAGGGAACCAGGGAGCCCTGAGTGTGCGGAGTCTACCTCAGTGAATGTCCAAAATCCCAGCTACACCCTGAGCCTTCCCAGGCAGCCTCAGTGTTTTCACAGTACCAGCACACAAGCCTCCCACAGTCAGGAGCACCACCCCCACCCCCCCACCATGCCAATTCTCCTTGCCACAGTGGAGACTTGGCTAGGCTAGTTGTTGCCATGGACATGAGCTAGTGCAGCTGTTACATATGTCCAAATGGTCCCGTTCTCTATCGGCTTATTATGGGGACACTGTTGCAAGATGATCTGGGAGACAGAAATATACCCTTCCGTTTTTTTCTCCTCTAGTTTGGCAGGTATGCTATTCCCCACAGGACTCCAAGATGGATTCCCTCCAGGATTTTCCTACAGCTTTATCATCAGTGGCATGGGCTACTGCAGTCTGGTCTTACCTCACGCTCCAAAATTGGTGGAGAGGCTCTTGGATGCTGGGGTCCTGATTTGTGTGTGTCCACACCCTCAATGTAGGTCTGCTGTGTCAATCTAATTTGCATGCTGTTTCCCCTGCCGTTTTCTCCCTAATTCTTTTCTGATCCTGCACTCTCTCCATTTTAAACTATTTTCTCCCAGAGTAGAGCAGTAAGCTCCCTCCCTGCTACGCCATCTTAATCCAATTCCTGTCATTATATTTTATTACAATTTTCAAATATTAGTTACGTATCATAGAACAAGAAAATTTATGGGGATTAATTATACATAGAGACTATGGTCAAGGCTCTTGATGCATTGATTTGATTCACACTTTGGAAGATATATATTGAGTAATATTAGCAAAAGAACAGTATGAACAAAGACATTTAGCTACTCTTGAATCATGAGGACTGTCCAGAGACTGAGGTATTAGTTGAGGAGTTTTTATTGTGGTAGGAAAGCCATGAGGCTCAACCATAGGCTGCCAGAAAATTTTTTTTCATGAAGAATTTTGAAGAGGAAAAAAATGAATGAAAATGGCAGTAACAATAATAACAGAAACCTATACAAGTTTGTATTTCTGTCCCACCTGTTTCTTCATTCATTTATGTGTCTACTCATTTGCCAAAGATTTAGCCAATGGTTGCTGTGGCTTAAACATTATGATATTTAGGAAGGAGAGGAGGACATAGTGAAGGAAGGAAGACTGAGGATCTTATTGCTGTAGCAGAGGTGCGTAATTTAGGTCCAAGTAGGGAGCTATGATGACAAAGAAAATGAATATCTGCTTAGATTTGGCAGGGGTGGCAAATAAGATTTCTTTTGATTGAGTTGAAACTTGAAAGAACAGTAGGAGTTGGATGGATTGTCAAGGATTAGACGTAGGGAGTATGTATAAGACAAAAAACAAGCACACTGAGACAACATGCATCCCACAAAATAAGATAATAAAGCACATCTAGATACACAGATGACTCCAAGGGGCTGAGCTGAATGCGACATTAGGCTAGAAGAGTATTTCAGACTCACATTGAGTAACTGTATTTTAGCCTGTAAACAATGAGATTCATGGAACAGATGTTAATCTGGGAGAGAAGGGAGAACATAGTAAGATACTTTGTTTAGGAAGATGACTCAAGCTTTAGTGTGGAAATGGTTACTATGGCCTGGGAAAGTTGGTGGGAATATAAGTGGTCTTATGATAGGAACAGGGAAGAAGAAAAATGAAGAGATACTCTCTGTACAGGTAATTTCATAAAAATGCTTATTTCTTTTATGAAGTGACACATTTAAGTGCAAAATTAATTTTCTGGAACACAAAATGAAAATATTTTCTATCCTTCCATCAAATGCACGTTATTTGTTGCATGAGGTGGAGTAGATCACTGTATGCTACCTGCATCCGTTCCAATCCTAAGAAAATTATAATTCCCCCCCTTTATCTGTTTCTGGATATACATTTGTTCTCCACATTGCCTGAAGGGAACTGGGCTTGCTTGGGTAGGCTACGTAATCCTGGCCTCTAGAGGAGCAGCATCCTTGACCTTGAGGTTGCTGCAACCTTTGAATGACTGCCAAGACGCTACTGGAGTCCTCTGGAGAAAGACTCTGCAGGACCTGAGAAAAAGAAGGGATTTTTCACCTCTTCAGAGAGATTTACCAGTATAGAAACTGAGTTTTTGGAAGCCATTTCAATGGAGGTTAAATTTTTAGCAATCAGCCTAATTATGGCTAACATTTTATTGAGGATTTTAATAAATGATAAGCATTGATTCCAACAATTTATGGTGTTTCTCTAAAATTTAGGGAAAGCAAAGATCACAGTGGAGGAGCCCTGGACAGGAAACAAATAAGTTCTGTTGTCAGCACAAGGGGTGATGAGAAGGAAAGGAAGCAGTGACTGGAAGCACATCCTGAAAGGGGAGGGTTGAGAAGATCATGTAATTGTAAAAGATTTTACAACAAATATTTTAGGTATTGTGGAATTTATGTTCTGTTGCTACTACTATAATCTATCATTGCAGTATTCTTAGAGGCCAACTATATTAGGAGAAAAAAACAGAAACACATATTCACAGTAAAACTTCATTTACAAATACTGGTATTTGCATTTCATAGAATTGATCACCTTTTGATTTTGTTAAACTATCTAAAAATGTAAAAACTGTTCTTAGCTCAAAGACAGTGCTAAAAGAAGTAGTGGCCATATATGGTTTCTTGAACTGTGATTAATTGATCTCTGCTTTATGGAAACACCAAAAGGAGGTTTCCTCACAGATATTCATTGTGCATTTATTACATATCTTTTGAAAGCATTAGAGAGGTTTAAATATAAATTTACTGTGCATTTTATAGAACTCCCAAGCCTGTGTCTGCTCATCTGATGCCCATCAAACCCATCACTGACATTTAGGTGGTAGAGGAAAATAGGCATTTGTTGCAAAGTTCACTGGAAGGAACTGGACAGCTATTGCTCAGTACTGTAGCTCCTCGAGATACTAGGAATAGATTTTCTCATAGATTGAAGTTGGGGCTGAGAGGACAGGTTTGGCTTGAGTGGAGGTCCCCAGTTGTTTCACACTGCTTTGGCCCTTCTTTGATTGCTTAATATTATTGTGCTTTTTGAGAATTATGATATTGTCCAAGCGAGCTTCAGTTAGTCAGGTGGTAATTACTTCTTGCTCAGGTACTGGGTTTCTTGGGAAAACCTTGAGAACAGAACATCAAAATATTATCTATAGGGAAGATAAATGACTTCATGAGTTTTGTAGCCCAAGACCTGGTGGGTCATTTGTACCAGTCCTTCAATTTAGTGAGTTAATTTTTGCAAGATATTGATTTGTGAAAAATCTCTCAGCTAAGGGATGGATTCTGAGAGACTGTGTGAGACTAGGCATTCCTAGTATCTAGTGTCTACACCCAGTTTTCTGTATAGGGCCTCAGTTTCTTGTATTTATTCTCTCAGCTGTTTTATGAACTTCATCAGTTAGTTCTCTCAGATTACAGAGGACACTAAAGTAAATCTCCCTCCACACCTATAATCTTTGAAGATTTGAGCATGACATTTAGGGGACTATGGAGAGAACTTCTGAGGAGTATTTTATCTGGTCTGTGCTTTATACACTGGAGTTGACTTTCAGCTAATGGGCTTGAAGATTTTGAGGATCTAGAGGCATCTCAGTCATGACTTTTACTTCCTGTGGAATACAGAAGTTGAGGTCAATGTAAATAGCTGTAAGAAAGTTATATATTCTTTTTCTAAAGGATTTAGAAAGGCAAAATCTTAAAGCAGGAGTTCTCAATCTTAGGGACACAGTAGTATCACCCAGAGACTTTAAAATGGCTAACCTCAAAGCCACAAGACCAAACAATTAGGTCAACATAGAGGTAGGATTCGGACACCACTGTTTTGTTGTTGTTTTGTTTTTGTTTGTTTTTTAACTCTCAGGATAATCAAGTGTAGGAGCATAGACAAGGTTGATAACTGCTATACTTAAACAAGTTGCTATGTGCAAAAGTACAGAGTTACAGCTGACAAATACATATGGATAGTGGGAGGTATAGCAAGTTGTTTATTTACATGTTTATGCATACACATTTACATGTATTTATAGATATATACACACATATGTAAAGACTCTCAAAGATCCGAGGATTGCTGTTTTCCAATGTAAAATACTATCATCTGGTTTTCTAACTCTATTTAAAAAAATCAAAACAATAAAAACTTCACACACTGTCCACATAGCTGGTAACTATCCATCCCAGAAATTATTTTCAAGCACACAGTTCTAAACCTAGGAAACCAGGGAACATAAAATGAATGTTTAATTTACAAATACATATTTTGAAGTACTAGGGTACTTCAAAAATCTGTGAGAAAGTTGATTTGAAAGCTCACTTTGGTGCAACAATTATTTGAATCCCATGCATAATTTTCTCATAATATGCATTTTTTTCATGAAATTTTGAAGGTCCCTTGCATATGTCTGAATTGGTTTCTGGATTTTGTTTGATTTTTATCATGCTATTAATGCCCAAATTGATAGTCTTAAGTTTATATTTTTCTATGTTTATTTTAGTGAAATCAGTGATAATATCTACTTTCATGCAAGTTCCTTGGAGCAAATCTGCTCACAATTTTGTAACTAAGAAGTTCAGAGAAGGCATGGTGGGGAGGAATTGTCTTTATTCTACACAGCATGAAGTTAGGATAGTTTGAATACAAGGGGCTAACTCAAAAGAGATTCATACTGGTCATGAGTCTTGATTATGGGTTTTTCATTGTTTGAGTAGCTGGAATCTCGTCTACTGGAATTTTTATACAGTTACCTTGGGCCTCTCAAAGCATGGTTATCTCAAGGTGTTTAAAATTCTTGCTTTCCCCAAGAAGCAAAATCAGAATCTGCCATAACCTTCATCTTGCCAACAAGCACTAAAATAAAATAAATCAAAGAAGCGATCCTTGAAAAGAAGTTTATCCAATGCCAAGTACAGGAGGCAGGCATTGTGGCAAGATGGTTGTAAACCCTCACTTAAGATGTCTACATTCAGGGTGTGGCAGCTTTCCCACTGCTCTCTGCTTGGTGCCGGCGTGGCTCAGGACTCGAGGCGTCACGCTGCAGGGCTGTAGTGCGGAGCCTGCTGAGTGTTGAGGACTCAGCTGTGTACTGTCCCTGGAGAGCTGCCTCTTCCCGACCCTGTCCATTGTGATCCTCGATGAGGGCCGCTTGAAGATGGACGGCAATGGCACAGGCCTGGCCCTCTCCTTGCCTCCAGCTGGGATCATCGAGTAGTCATGGCTCAGGAGTTGTGGTCCCACTGCTCACCCCAGCAGGAGCAGACCTGCTCCAACCATGATGCATCTCCAGGAACTCCCTGTGGCCTTCTTCTCCTGGTTCGATAAGCTGGACTACCTCTGTAAGCTTTGCTGACTCTTGGGCCGGCCACATAGCTGCCAGTCTGGGAAAGCAGTGCAAGATGGCCCAAGTCCTTGGGCCCCTGCACCCACATGGGAGATCTGGAAGAGGCTCCTCACTCCTGGCTTTGGATTGGTGTAGCTCCAATCCAGTTGGTTCAGCCAACTGGGGAGTGAACCAGCGGATGGAAGACCTCGCTCTCTCTCTGCCTCTCCTTCTCTCCCTGTGTAACTCTTTCAAATAAATAAATCATTTTTATTAAAAAAAAAAAAAAGATGTCTACATTCCATATCAGACTGCTGGTTAGAGTCCCTGCTGTTCCATTTCTGAACCAGCTTCCTGACAATGCATTCTGGGAAGCTGCAGATGATGGCCAAAGTGCTTGGATCCTTGTTACCCACCTTTTTTGGGTATCTGGGAAGTAAACCAGTGAATGGAAGGTCTCTCGTTTTCTCTCTCTTTATTTTGGTACAGTTTAAAAAAAGATCCATGTATATAAACAATCCTCAAAAGATCATGGAAAATGTGCATCATGAAAAAACTATGCATGGATATCAAAACTGTTTCGCACCAAGTAATTTTTTTAATTCAATTCTTTCAAGAAATGTATTTATGTATGTGTTTATGGGTATTTTTCCCTTTAAGGCAGTGTGTGTTCCTTCTATGTAAAATTGAGAGAGATAAAATATCCTCACATTCCCCAAAACTTTATTATTTAGGAGTTTGTAGTAATATTTTAATACAACTTTCATGTATACTTTCTATGCACTTCTCTTTGGCTTTTTAGTGTAATTATCTACCTTGGTAAACTCATATATAAATGACTAAGTGGTAATATAGCTGTAAGAATATTTTTTTATCTTACTCATTCACTTTTTTTATTATCATTTTGTTCTTGTTATTTTTCTACCCTGATTCTAATGATCTCCTTTGGAAACATCTGAGAGTTAGAAAAACAATAAAAGACAATAGCCAAACCATGATTTTTCTCACATAATTAAAGTATGTGTTTTCCCTTCACAAATACTAAACATTATATTCATAAAGTAGCAAGTAATATACTTTTCACTCATCACTTGTTCAGTGTAAATTATTCGATTGGTTTCAAATGGCAGTGATGTCTGTGGCACTCCATGTGGCACTCGTATACTAAGTCTCCACAGGTTTGTATGAGTCCCAAACCAACTTTTAACAAAATCATCTATGAAATTGCTTTAGCAAGTATTTTGTCATGTTCTTTTGAGAACTGCATTTGTTTTTCTCCAAAGCTGTAAGGAAACAGGGTTTAGTTTATAAATAGAAATAGTATGATAACTGCCTATTGACTGAAAGATACATTATGTGTACCACTGCTTTATCATATAAACTTTGTATCATTTCACAAGTTCATCATTAGAGAATGAAGTAACTTTCTATTTTAAGAAATAGAATGTCTATGAAAATTTAACAGATTCTTTGAGAAATTGATCTCCTCTTTTAAATTTTGTATTTTATTACTTACACTTCTAAGGAGATCAGATTAAAATAATCTTTGGGTATTATAATGAAATCACAGCCCCAGTGTATATTAGAAAAATGGGAATAATCCAATAGTACTATTTGGAGACACTTAAGAGCTAACAATTTTTCTGGGTCTATCAGCAGATGATTCTTTATAGGTGTTGTACAGTATTACATTACAATATCAATTGCACATAAATCAGTTGAAAGGGAACTGAATCTGTATAGAGATTTTTTTTAAAAGAATCTGGAAACACAACTGACAAATTCATTGCCTGGATTTTAAGAAGAAACATTTTCTGACTTCCAGCTTTGTCACAGATAAACATTTAGATAATCTTGTCTAAATAAACATTCATTGAATTCTTGCTAAGTACTGGAGCTATGGTATATTCTTTGCATTCATTATTTCATTAAATTCTCAACAAATCCCAGAGAAGTAGGTACATTTTTACCCCAGTTTTAAAAGTGATGTTTTTAGATTTAAAAACATAAAGAAGCTCAAGATCACAAAGCTACTAAACTATGTGGTTGGATTTGAATCCTGGTTGTCTAAAACCATAGTTCATTTTCTTAATGACCATACTGAAGTTTGCCTAGCCTTTATCAACTTTCCCCAAACCTAATGTCTTACAGAACTGGAAGATACTATGAAACTAAGACATCACATTGGCACCATGTTAAGAATTAGTTGACAAAAGTTAACGAGAATTCATCTGTTTTCATGTTTATTTATTTACGTGCTTGTGCATACAGTTTGATGAAATTGTATCACATGTTTATATTTGTGTAAATTCCTGTACAGTTCACTTAACGTTTTACTTTTTTTTTTTTTTTTTTTTGGACTGGCAGAGTTAGACAGTGAGAGTGAGAGACAGAGAGAAAGGTCTTCCTTTGCCATGGGTTCACCCCCCAAATGGCCACTGCAACCGGCGCGCTGTGCCGATCCGAAGCCAGGAGCCAAGAGCTTCCTCATGGTCTCCCATGCAGGTGCAGGGTCTAAGCACTTGGGCCATCCTCCACTGCCTTCCCGGGCCACAGCAGAGAACTGGACTGGAAAAGGAGCAACCGGGACAGAATCCGGCGCCCCAACCAGGACTGGAACCTGGGATACCGGCCCTGCAGGCTGAGGATTAGTCTAGTGAGCCGCAGTGCTGTCCAGTGTTTTACTTCTGAGGTGAGTTATAGCTTGCAATTTAGAGTGGGAATAAGAGAGAGAGGAGATGTACAATTTGGGACATGCTCAATCTGACTTGCCCCAAGTGGTGGAGTTAGAAATGTACCAGGGGATTCCAATACAATCCCATTAAGATTGCATGAACCAATGCCATCTCACTAGTCCAAGTGATCAATTTCAGTTCACAATTGATCACACTGATAGGTCTAAGAGTCAAAGGGATCACACAAACAAGGAATCGATTCAATTATAACCACACAAACATGCAAACAAATCAAAATTAACCTTTGCAAGTCTGGAGTTAACCTAGTCATAGCTGAACCATCTTAATATCAGATATCCACACAAAAGGGTCTCCAGAGTTAAAGGTCTCCAGAGATGAACAGAACATGGTCCTTTGAAAAGAGATAGGTTGGAGCCAGCACCGTGGCTCACTTGGTTAATCCTCTGCCTGTGGCCCCAGCATCCCATATGGTCGCCGGGTTCTAGTCCTGGTTGCTCCTCTTGCAGACCAGCTCTCTGCTGTGGGCATGGGAGGGCAGTGGAGGATGGCCCAAGTGTTTGGGCTCCTGCACCCGCATGGAGACCAGGAGGAAGCACCTGGCTTCTGACTTTGGATCAGTGCAGTACCGACTATGGCGGCCATTTGGAGAGTGAACCAATGGAAGGAAGACCTTTCTCTATGTCTCTCTCACTGTCTATAACTCTACCTGTCAAATAAATTTTTAAAAAAAGAAATGAAAGAAAAGAAAAGATACAGGTCATCTCAAAAGAGGCACAATCAGGAGTAAAATCAAGGAGACAAATAATTGATTCCCAAGAGGGCCCAAATCTAAGGGGCAAGATTTTGTAAGATGTGATTGGTGGTTGTGCAACTGTAAGAGCCTTGAGCTGTCATCAAAAATGCAAGTGAGACTTTTATAGTTTTTCTTATCTAGTTAATGTATAAAATGAATATTAATGGATTGGACTAGTTTAAAGGGGTATAATGTAATGGACAACTTTGAGTTCAAATATATCACCTGGATAATGAAAAGCATACTCCAAAACCAGATACAAGAAAAGTGATGTCCTCTCTTAATTATGGAGTATAATCTGTATATTTACATCAAGGTACATGGTGATATCACTGGCACCTATTTCAGCCAAGCATCTGCCAGGGCCTGATTCTGTCTGTTACACAAAGCTCAGGAACCATGATTTGAAGAATGGTGCATTGAAAATGATCATACATTTTGGGGCTAAACATTTGTGGGAATTTTTCAGATACTTCATCAATGAAGTAAATAAATAACAAAAGATCCCACAATCCTGTCAAACTTTGTTTTAATGTGCTTTCTTTTTCTGAAAGGCTTCCTTCATTCTTCCCCTTGTTAGTACCTGTCTTAATTCCATCAAATTCTAAAATATTTATGATGAGTAATGGCCAGTCCCCAAACCTAGTTTATAGGTCTTCAACAGAAGCTTTTCTGGAACAAGCCTATTGTATAAGTCATGCTATTCATTTTTTTTTATTGTTGAGGCATTCTGAATTTGCACATGACATATATTCAATAAATGAAAGCTAAACTGAACAACAAAGGCATTTAACGCTTAGTAACTGTTAAAAAAAACTGTGACAAGTATTTCAGGTACTTGTTCCATTCAAGAGTGATTAAAATTACATAGGTAGAAGCTAAGCTCCACGGAGGTTAGACCACCATGGTAAGATCAGCCACCTGTTCAGTTAGAGAACTAGGATTTTATCAAAACCCTGAGGGATATCCAAATACATTAACCTATGTTATACAATTTTGGCATAAGGATTTCCATCAGTTAGAGGTAAATGATAATCAACAGATGGAGAACAAAAAAACCTTCTGAAAAATGAGGACTACCATAAATCTATTACACTGGGGAAGTTTTACAGCTATAAAGACTAAAAGTTGGCAGTGAGGTGGACCTACATACAAACTTTATTAAAATAACTCATATCTGCCATGTGCTTCCCCTATATTTCTTAGTGACTTTTACACAATTTACTGCTCCATACAAGACTCTATATTTTATGTTTCTTCATAGGAAAAGTATATTAACTCTGCTTTTTGAGGTCTTCCCTTTTCTATGAAGTTGTCTTTAACTATATATTATAATAAACCTTATTTTCTGTTAATCTGCCTCTTATCAGTCTGATATACAAGACCCAAATCATAGTACACAAGAATGTAGAGAAAAATGTTGATTTCCTCTGCCATAGTTTCTTCATCCTTACTTTTTCCCCATCACATATACAACCATTTTGTGAACTAATTGAATGTTTTGTTCTTATTCAAGGAGACCTAAAGAAATGGAAGAAAATATTCTTATAATGAAGTAAAAATACTTATTCTAGAGTAAAAGTTCATTTTAATGGAAAATTCCCAAGTTGCTTTGATGCAAAGAACAATTTGGAACAATCAGAGATCATCTTCCATGGGCCATTTTAGCATTTGAAGAGAAAGCACTTGATTCTATGTAAGAAAGGACAACAATTTACAAAACTAGTTAGAACATAAAAAATTTCTTTATTATGACAGTGAGAGAAAATAGCTTCAGAGTCTTGGCAAAGACATATTTTTACTTCCACACATTACTCTGGCTGATATACATTTCACCTTCTTTCTTCCCTCCTTCCCAGACCCCCAGTAGGCCCTCTAGACTAGCTCCGCAGAGTTGGGATTTAGAGTTGCCTAGCAAAATCAACAGAGAAATAAAAAATAATGAAGTAACAGGTATAGATTTCAAGGTGAACATAAACTGCAAAGGTGGTTGAGGTGATGGAGCAATAGAGATTTAAAGTTGATGATAGATTTTATACTCATTTTAGATACTTGGTCTAAAATCATAACAAATTTTACGACTTTTGGGTTTATTTTAAGAATGACGCCTATACTGATTTTCGGGTGCATCCATTTTTCTTTTTTTTTTTTTTGCAAAAAACAGGATTTCATTTTTTACAGTTGAGTAGTACTCTATATGTAGTCAAAGTTAATGGACATCTGGGTTGATTCCATATCTTAGCTATTGTGAATTGTGCTGCAATGAACATGGGGTTATGACTAACTCTTTCAGATGCTGATTTCTTTTGGTTTGGGCAAATTCACAGGAGAGGGATGGCTGGATTATATGTAGGTCTATATTCAGATTTCCAATGCATTTCTGTACTTTTCCACAGTGGCTGTACCAGTTTACATTCCCACCAACAATTGTTAGACTCTACATTCTCACCAGCAATTGTCATTTGTTCATTTCTGTATGAGAGCCACTCTAACTGGAGTGAGGTGAAACCTCACTGTGGTTTTGATTTGCATTTCCCATATGGCTAGTGTTCCTGAGCATTTTCTCAAGTGTCTGCTGGCAATTTGAATTTCCCCTTTTGAAAAATGCTTGTTCAAATACTTTTTGCATTTCTTAACTGAGTTTATTTTGTTGAATTTCTTGAACTCTTTATAGATTCTGTAGGTTAACCCTTTATCAGTTGTATAGTTTGCAAATAATTTTCTCCCATATTGTCAGTTGCCCCTTCACTTTGCAGAGTGTTTCTTTTGCAGTGCAGAAGCTTCTCAGCTTGATGTAATCCCATTTGTCAATTTTGGCTTTGATTGCCTGGCTTCTGGGGTCTTTTCCAATAAGTTTTCTTGTAGGGTTAACTATATGATCATTAAGTAAACTGAAAATAGATTTTTGTAAAAATTAAGAGTGGAAATCTGAGAGGGAGGAAGATGAAGGTTTGGAGCATTGGTGGAAGGGAGGATAGGGGATGAAATGTCACTATGTTCCTAAATTTGTATGTATAACATGCATGAAACTTGTACAATAAATAAAAGAAAAAGAACAGTATATAAGAAATCTTTTTCTAAAAATAAATAAATTTCTAAGAAAAGTAAAAAAAAGATTAATATCTTCAAGAGAAAATTTATAAAATTTCAGCTATTGATTCAGAACTTTGAAGCTGAGTGTTTATTTAAAAATGTGTGTCATATCAGGACTGGCACTGTGGCATAGTGGGTAAAGCTGCCACTTGCAGTGCTGGCATCCCATATGGGTGCCGATTGAAGTCCTGGCTACTCCACTTCCAATCTAGCTCTCTGCTGTGGCCTGGGAAATCAGTAGAAGATGGCTTAAATCATTGTACCCCTGAACCTACATGGGAAATTGGAGGAGGCTCTTGGCTCCTGGCTTTGGTTCAGCACAGCTCCAAAAATTGTGGCCAGTTGGGGAGTGAACCATCGAATGGAAGACCTCTCTCTGCCTCGCTTTCTCTTTCTGTGTAACTCTCACTTTTAAATAAATAAATAAATCTTAAAAAATGTGTGTCATATCACATTATGAAAAAAAATAAAAGAAAGAAAAGAAAATTGCAGCCATGCCAGGCATGTGCCACTGTTTATTTCACGCATGTGCAAGGAAAAGATGTAACAGGGCATTTCTAAAGTAGGACATTCATATTTATTAAAATAATGACATTGTTATTACAGTTTTTCTCTATAAAGATTTTCATCAATGCCATAATGGGGTTTGTACAATAAACATAATGATTTTTTTAAAGATTTATTTATTTATTTGAAAATCAGAGTTATACAAAGAGAGAAGGAGAGGCAGAGAGATAGAGAGAGAGGTCTTCCATCTGCTGGTTCACTCCCTAGTTCGCCATAATGGCCAGAGCTGTGCTGAATGAAAGCCAGGAGCCAGGAGCTTCTTCTGAGTCTTCCATGTGGGTGCTAGAGCCCAAGGACTTGGGCCATTTTCCACTGCTTTCCCAGGTCATGGCAGAGAGATGGATCATAAGTGGAGCAGCTGGGATCTGACCTGGTGCCACATGTGATGCCAGCACTGCAGGCGGTGGCTTTTCCCTCTATGACACAGTGCTGGCCCAAATATAATGAATTTTAAAAGAACTAAAAGATTTTACTCAGTGTTCTTTGGGGGAGACAAATTAACATTTTAGGATTTAAAGTACTTTGTGAATAGTTATAGATTTTTCTTTTCTCAACTTCCAAACTATTCAGAATTGGTTTTAATGGCATCACAAGAAAAAGAAAACATTTTGTAAATTTTCAGGACCTGATAGAGATGACGAATTCATTGAATTCATAGTCGAATGTAAGAGTTACTACAAATTTCTCCACTTGCCTAACCTGTTCCTACTGTGATGTTTCTTAGTGCACTGATTAGAATTTTACAAAACCAGAAATCACATATAAAATGGTCTAATTTGCTAGAATATTTAAGACTAATCCAGCTGTTTTGGAATTTATTTGTGAAATATTTCCCTCCCATTGACTGCTACAGTCAAACCTGCCTTGATTATTACTTAAAGCAGCTTACTGCAAAACAATAGTGCAGCCAAAGTGAAGAAGGACCTCAGTTCTTCCATTAACTGGAGATATGAAGCAAGCAAGCATTTAATATCCTTTCTGAGCAATTTTAAAACCAGCAAAATATACCTGCAATCTTAACAATTTGGTTTGTGGTAAGGACTAAATAAGGCAGTGAAAATGAATGGATGCGTATTTTTCAAAAGGTGAGGTAGATATTGCTATTGTAATAATCAGACAATCATGATTTGCAATAACAGAATTATTCAACTATGTTATCCTCTGGCCTGTTTCATTCTATGAATAAATTCTATTGCTAGGAAATTAATTAGAATTAAAAAAATTCCCCATAGCCCTGAGAGAAATATCTCATGCACTTAATTTTTGTATTTAGCATACATGGGTGCCTCGTACTCTCACATAATACAAAAAAGTATATATTTTGCATGACCATTTACGATTTATTTCAAAATTGGTGATTACATACAAATATAAAATATTGATTTATATACAAGATATGCAGGTATGTATGTTAATTATTTATTAATTTAAGATATTCTATTCTGCCAAGTTTTGATATTTTTTAAACTTTTATTTAATGAATATAAATTTCCAAAGTACAGCTTATGGATTACAATGGCTTCCCCCCTAATAACTTCTCTCCCCCCAGCAACCCTCCCCTTTCTTGCTCCCTCTCCCCTTCCATTCACATCAAGATTCGTTTTCAATTCTCTTTATATACAGAAGATCAGTTTAGTATATATTAAGTAAAAATTTCAACAGTTTGCACCCACATAGCAACACAAAGTGAAAAATACTGTTGGAGTACTAGTTATAGCATTAAATCACAATGTACAGCACATTAAGGACAGAGATCCTACATGATGTTTTTTAAAAATTGATTAATTTTCTATGAAATTTCCAATTTAAAACAAAGTTTTTTTTTTTTCATTTTCAATTATCTTTATATATGGGAGATCGATTCAGTATATACTAAGTAAAGATTTCATCAGTTTGTACCCACACAGAAGCACAAAGTGTAAAAACACTGTTTCAGTACTAGTTATAGCATTACTTCACACTGGACAACACATTAAGGACAGATCCCACATAAGACATAAGTACACAGTGACTCCTGTTGTTGACTTAACAATTTGACACTCTTGTTTATGGTATCAGTAATCTCCCTAGGCTCTAGTCATGAGTTGCCATAGAATAAATTCTATTGCTAGAAAATTAATTAGAATTAGAAAAATTCCCCATACCCCTGAGAGAAATATCACATGCACTTAATTTTTGTATTTAGCATACATGGGTGCCTCGTACTCTCACATAATTCAAAAAAGTATATATTTTGCATGACCATTTACGATTTATTTCAAAATTGGTGATTACATACAAATATAAAATATTGATTTATATACAAGATATGCACGTATGTATGTTAATTAATTATATATTAATTTAAGATATTCTATTCTGCCAAGTTTTGATATTTTTAAAGGAGCAGGACATTACAAAAATAATTGGAAATCTAAAATAAACTGGAAAACTCTAAGAGAGTATTTCTAATTAAAATATCTAAATATATTTAAGTGTTTTTTGAATAATGGAAGTATCTCACTTTAATACTGATGAAATATACTCTTTGTATTTGGTCAGACCTTAAGCAGCAACTTCTTTTTGGTAAGAAAGCAAGTAAAGAACAGGAAACTAGATGAGCACGGGCCTATTCAGGTGCTTGGCTGCAGTGTGTATAGTCAGATTTCCAAACTTTCTCATTACCAGTGGGAGAGGGGCTTAGGATTGTGATTTTTACTCCAGAATTTTAAAAACAATCTTCTAATTTGAAATATGTTGTGATTTTACTCTAAAAGGAGACCTCTTTTTGTAACCACCAAGCACAGCTCACAGGGCTATATATTGAGAATCTATTATCCAGGAAAATTAGTTTTGCCCTCTGTTCGTTCTTTGAAATTAAGGAAGGATTTGACCAAATTTAACTGAGTTTTAATATTAAAACATTCAGCAAACTTCTTTGGAATGCTATGTGGTATTATCTTTACCATTAAACATACTTAAAAAGGCATTATTTTGTGGCCAACTCCTATCTGGTTTATTTTACTCAATTTGAGAAGAATCCTGGAAGAAGTTCTGTGATTTTCTTTATTTTCAGATGAGGAGACATTAATGAGATTATCTTCCTTGTCACACAGCTAGGGAATGTTAGAGAATGGAATCTCTGCTGCCAAATTCAACCACTAACAATTTTGTGAAATGAACTTCTCTGGTCAATTTCAAGCATTACATGATGTCACTGAAAACAGAGTTGATAAGAAATGCGCACAATCCTATCTCACAAAGCGGTGTAGGCAGCTTCATAACAGCATTGACTGTGAAGATGTCAGGTTTTGTATTTCAATTCTTTCTTCGTAATATAGGGACTGGATTCTATTAATAGCTCTCCTTTACCTTTGAGCTTTGTGCTGGATTTTGTGGATAGAGGGTGCTTGAAGCTTACTGGGCAACAAAATAGGAAGACTAGACTTCCCTTTCTGGGTCCAGTGTTCTTTCTTCTAGCATGGATATGAGTAGATTGATAAGTAAAAGTTCTCCAGGCTTGGGGAAAATTTCCCTGCCACTTGGTGAGTGGTTGCTACAAATCAGCTTTTGCCCATACCCTGTGACATTCTTGGTCACTGGTGGTTTCATGTTTCCATGGCAACCTAGCCCTCCTCTACAAAAACTGTATCTCAACATTGGATGGTAGGGATGGTCTGACTTCTTGATCTCCAGTTCCTTCCTTGTTCACTTTGCCTGAGTGTATATATATATATATATATATATATATATATATATATATTTGCTGCTTTCTGCACTTTTTGTTTTTGGTCCTCTTAATGCCTCTATATTATCTTTTAATAATGAAACATCTTCTACATTCATTATACCCATATACCAATTAAATTGTTGGTGCTTTTTCTTTTTTTCTAAACACTTATTCTTATTAATATGTGAGCTTAATAAGTTAACCAAACAAAAAAATTAAAAAAATGAACATCTCTCATCCTTAACAAAGAAATTCCCAGCATCAAATCCAGATTCTCAATGAAACCCTCTGGGTGCTCTATCTACATCATTCTCTAAAGAATGAATGATTAGTTCAATCTGAAATTGGTAGGAAAGTAGCAACAACACTAGGTGGTTTTCATATGTGAAATGTCTGCCAAGATCTTTGCAATAAAGTAAACCAACCTCAAACTTCTCCTTTGACTTTACTAGTTATATTAAAGATAAACTAAAACCGAGGAATGGGAAGCTTATGTTAGCACAGCAGGATGCTGGTGCAAGGCTCTAGAGCTGGTTCTCTTCACAGCTGTACTCTGCTGTTGTTCACTATGATTATTGAGATCTTCATTTTGAGGAAATAAATATCTACAGAGAAAGGGAAGCACTGAGTAATGAATTTAATTCCATTGTTATTCTGAAATTATTTTACTCCTTTTAGAAGTTCAAAATTCTCTGGAATTAAAAAAACTGCAGATAGTTTCTCTGTCACTTGTTCCACTTGAAGAAATGACTTGGAAACCAGAAAACTTTTTTCATTTGTTGAATATTGGAATTTTCCCAGCTAATGCTAAGAATAAAAGAGCTGCCAAATTCATTAATTACCTTTAATATTCAATTCTCAAGTATAATGAATTCCATTTTCACACATATTTGAGAAAATTACATTGGAAAGTTAATATATTGCCTTTTGCTGGGTTTCAGTGAATACCTGCCCGTGAAAGCAGTACTTGGCTTGAAATTGTTGTCAGACTCATATTTATGCTGCCAACAACCAGAGCAGATGTCAGTCATGCTCATACCCACTGCTCTATGACTTTAATTCTATAACTTAACAATGTGACTCCAGGGACACAAAGTTTTTCCACTATAATCTTGTTTAGACCATGGTGGTGCCAGTGTGACTTGTAAAATATGCCACCTACTTCATCACATTCCCAAATGTCTATGCACATTAGCAGTAGCATGTGACTACTTAGGCAACATGACTGTGAGTAGAAGTGATATATATTGGGATCAGGTTGAAGCACTAAAGAAACATCACTCTTCTCTCCTGCTACAAGGCACAAAATTCATGATGGTGCATGAGTTTTTCACTCTTCACACAGTTGACTTTAGGAACCAGGTAATTCTGAGTTGGGTGTGGAAGTAGAGGTCATCCTATTGGAGCATATTTAGCAACATCTGTAGCCTATACTAATCAGATTCTAGAATAGTTCTTTCCAGCTATCCAGTAATGGCAATGAAACATATGAGGGGTAGGTGTTGCCCAGATTTGAGATCTTCTGATGGTGCAGCTTCTATCAGCTTGGTTCTCAGTAACACTAAATGGAACTTAGCACCTCAGTCATAACTAGTATTTTTTAACGATTTATTTATTTATTTGAAAGTAAGAGTTACAGAGAGGCAGAGAGAGAGAGAGAGAGGAAGAGAGAGAGAAAGAGACAGAGAGAGAGAGATATTCCATCTGCTGGCTCATACTCCGCCCCCCTCCAAAGATGGCCACAACAATTGGAGCTGCACCAATCCAAAGCCAGGAGCCAGGAGCCTCCTCTGGGTATCCCACATGGGTACAGGGGCCTAAGCACTTGAGTTATCTTCTACTGCTTTCCAAGCTATAGCAGAGAGCTGGATTGGAAGTGAAGTAGTTGGAACTTGCACCAGCGCCCAGATGAGATGCTGGCACTACAGGCGGCAGGCAGCCTTACCCACTATGCAACAGCTCTGGCTCCATCACTACTGTTTAATGTAAGTTAAGTTGAAGCTTCCACACATATAGAAAAAAATATTTAAAAATCAAAAATAAAGAAATAAAATGAAACTTTTCATATAAGATAATGAAATTTGTAAGTTTGTGGCTTCTGTAGATCATATCTTGATTAGCATATGAGGGTTCTTCAAAAAGTTGCAGGAAAAATAGCTTTAAAAATTAAGTATTTTGGGGCCGGCGCCGCAGCTCAATAGGCTAATCCTCCACCTTGCGGCGCCGGCACACGGGGTTCTAGTCCCAGTCGGGGCACCGATCCTGTCCCGGTTGCCCCGCTTCCAGGCCAGCTCTCTGCTGTGGCCAGGGAGTGCAGTGGAGGATGGTCCAAGTGCTTGGGCCCTGCACCCCATAGGAGACCAGGAGAAGCACCTGGCTCCTGCCATCAGATCAGCACGGTGCACCGGCCGCAGCGCGCCTACCGCAGCGGCCATTGGAGGGTGAACCAACGGCAAAAACGAAGACCTTTCTCTCTGTCTCTCTCTCTCACTGTCCACTCTGCCTGTCAAAAATTTAAAAAAAAAATTAAGTATTTTGATGCAAAAAATTGAAATCCATGTATAGAAGGTATCTTCAAAAGGCTCATGGAAAATGTGAATGATGAAAAGAATATGCACGTATTTCAAAAATTTTTGCACACAAATGCTTCTTTTCATTCATTTTCCATACATTTGTTGAAGTACTCACATATACCCTATATGCTCTTTTCGCAAACTCATGAAGGTCTATGGTTTTAATTATGCAGTGCTAGGGAACTCTTTAGTTTTATGCCAATTTCATCTTTATAATTTCAATTTTTTTTCTGTCATATTACAATGCTTATTAGGGATGATAAAGGAACCAGACCCATGGTTTTCCATATAATCCTTCCTTTCTGAGATAAGCAAATTTAGAAAACAGGGAGTCATCCTTGCCACCTCCCTTTGCCTCTAGCAGTAATTTCTATTGATTTTACCTTATGTATATCTCAAACACTCAAAGCCATCATCACATTTATCTTAGACATAAGTTTTGTTTTCTAAAGAGAAAACTGAACAATTTTAAAAATTCAAATATGTCCACTCATTTCTGTAAATATAACCCTTTAAACATTTTTCATTATTTTTAGCTAAAGATTAAAATGCTAAACATGATATTTAGATACTACTTATCCTTTACAGTTCTATTTCTCATCTTTTTTTCCCTGTAGATTCTTAATATTTGTCTTCTGGACTTTTATAAGAAAGGAAATTAATTAAGGAGTTTACAAATGATGTGAAGTTTCTATAAGGCAATGAAAAATCTACATATCAGCCCGTATTTTCCTCCTTCGCCTAGAGGAAGGAGGGAAACTTTAAGCAGTAAAGGAATACTGGCCATAAAATACTATATAATATCTTTACCTGATATTTGCTAACATGGTAAATGTTAACATAACTGTTGAAAATCTTTTATATAAAGTTTTAAAGACAATAAACCTAATAAATTTAATTCTTTATTAATATTTTATATCATTCAGATATTTCCCTTTTAAAAAGATTTAGTTATTTATTTGAAAAGCAGGGAAAGAGAGAGTGAGAGAAAGAGAGAGATCTGGTTGACTCCCCAAATGGCTGCAACAGCCAGAGCTGGGCCGATCCTAAGCTAGGAGCCAGGTGATTCTTCTGGGACTCATATTCAGGGGCAGGGCCCAAGCACTTGGTCCATCTTCTACTGCTTTCTCAGGCACATTAGTAGGGAGCTGGGTGGGAAGTGGAGCAGCCATGACTCGAATCAGCACCATATGGGATGCAGGCTCTGCAGTCAGTGACTTTATCCACTATCCCACAGCACTGGCCCTAAAATACTTCCATTTTTTTTCACTTTTGTTTAATAAATATGAATTTCCAAAGTACAGCTTATGGATTATAATGGTTCCCCCCCATACTTCCCTCCCACCCACAACCCTCCCATCTCTTGCTCCCTCTCCCCTTCCATTCACATCAAGATTCATTTTCAATTCTCTTTATATGCAGGAGATCAAGTTGTATATATTAAGTAGAGATTTCAACAGTTTTCACCCACACAGAAACACAAAGTGTAAAATACTGTTTGAGTACTAGTTATAGTATTAATTCACGTTGAACAACACATTAAGGACAGAGATCCTACATGAGGAGTAATTGCACAGTGACTCCTGTTGTTGACTTAACAATTTGACACTCTTGTTTATGGCGTCAGTGTTCTCCCTAGGCTCTTGTTATTTGTTGCCAAGGCTATGGAAGCCTTTTGAGTTTGCTGACTCCAATCTTATTTAGACAAGGTCATAGTCAAAGTGGAAGTTCTCTCCTCCATTTAGAGAAAGATACCTCCTTCTTTGAGGGCCCGTTCTTTCCACTGGGATCTCACTCGCAGAGATCTTTCATTTAGGTTTTTTTTTTTTTTCCAGAGTGTCTTGTCTTTCCATGCCTATAATACTCTCACGGGCTCTTCAGCCAGATCCGCATGCCTTAAGGGCTGATTCTGAGGCCAGAGTGCTATTTAGGACATCTGTCCTTCTATGAGTCTGCTGTGTATCCTGCTTCCCATGTTGGATCATTCTCTCCCTTTTTAATTCTATCAGTTAGTATTAGCAGACACTAGTCTTGTTTGTGTGATCCCTTTGACTCTTAGACCTATCATTATGATCAATTGTGAACTGAAATCGATCACTTGGACTAGTGAGATGGCATTGGTACATGCCACCTTGGTGGGATTGAATTGGAACTTGCTCCAAATGGTAGAGTTAGAAACGTGCCTGGGGATTCCAATTCAAATACTTCCATTTTTAACAACCCACAATCCTGTTGGATTTTTAGCTTTATTTGTGTGTGTCAGTGTGTGTGCATATGTATGGAATGTCGTGTGTACATCACTGTTGGCATAAGCAATAAATATGCTGAGTAAACTAGGATAGCTAACATGAATAGGACATGGAAAACCAAGATAATTTTCTGTTAATCCACTGCATCTGTGTTTCAATTACTGAAATTCTAAATTTAGTGGAAAATATAAGTATGCTTTCCTATTATCACCACATTAGTATTTCTAGGGCAAACAAGAATAACAACTAAATTGGTTATTAGGGAAATGGCATGTTAGTGTGAATTTATGCTACCAAATATAAGTGTCTTCTTGAGATTCCATTTGTGTGATTGACTGTATTTTGGGAACAAGCCTTTCAAGATATGAATTTTTCTTTCCAACATAAATATACAGCAATAACTTCCACTTAGAATCAGTCCTTTTGTCTTCAATTAGACTATGAGTTTTTCAGGATTTAATGATCAGTCATTTTGAAGATAAACGCTGCCTTCATAAGGATGTTTGTCTTAAATGTGTATGATTGAACATGCATTTGGTTAACCTAGTGGTCTCACAAGGGCTTCCCAGGAGCCTTTCTGCACACCCCTCTGTACATGAAAGGCATGCCCTTCACCTGACCGTCCAGCTTAATGAGCTAAGATTTCAAATGCTCTCTTTTTTAATAATACCCTCTGTTTTCAGCCCAATCAGTAATTTATGTATTGATTTCAAGTAAGATTTTCACCTTAAATGATAACAGTTGTACTTTTAAGTACATTTTTCTGTTAAATCTTCAACTAGCTATTTTGATCTTTTTATTAAGTATTAAATAATTTTAAAATGATTTTGAAATGGGAGATAAATGTGCATGTAAATACTGGCATTTGGACTGCTTACATTTTTCTGAAAAACCTTGTTTTCATTAAGTAGTATATTGCCACTGACTTTGTATTATGATTGCAGAATAGTATCTTGGGTGGTAATGTACTTCTCATTGTATTTCTGTCTTGCATTTCTTTTTAATGTTTTCCCTCTGCTTCATCAGATTTTGTTACCATTGTATCTTGGAATAGATAGCAACCTTGAGTGGCTCTTGCTAAATACATATACCTGGACTTGAAAGGTATTGATTTGAAAGCAATTCCATTAAATCACTATGCAAGTTAATTATGAACCCAGATGTCTCCTTTTAAGCAGGTACTATTATTTCTTATTAAAAAAAAATCAATTTTGCTCTGAATGCAAGGCAGAACAAAAATCCTACATTCATTATGTTTTTGAAAACCAAGCACATACAGTAAATACATTTTATACATTTATACAATAAATACATTTTTTTACACACACCCTCTAAATAATACATATAGTGTTTTACCAAGTTAATTTTTACTCATGGTTTAACTTTCAGCTCCAGTGTCATTTCTCAAGGAACTTTACCTGCTGGTACTGCCAAAATGCAAGAATAATCCAAGAGTCCAAGAAGTCTTTTTTTTTTTTTTTTTTTTTTTTTTTTTTGGCCATGTGCACTTATGGAGTCACTCTCTTGTCATTCCCAGTGGGTTTGTCTGCATAAAGTCACTCACACAATTATTTTATTAATGACTCTCTCCTTGTTCCATGTGAGTAGGCACTCTATTTTTTTGTTCCCATTACCAGAAGACTGGTAAAACAGTAAGATTTTCTTGAAAGGTTTTAACAAATGAATGAATGAAGAAGCTTACTCATATGAATTTTAGCAAAAGAGGATTTGTATTCCAAATATTCCTTGAATTGGCACAAGTTGGTACCACTTTTAGTTCCGTTGTAATTTTTTGTATAATAAGAACCATAAAGTTGCCATAGCCCCTTTAGAAGAACAGTTATTTTTGAAAAATTAAAAAGAACAAAAACTACTCTGTAACCTTTTCTAATGGTAACAGAGTGTTAATTCAATCCACAGGCATTCAGTTGTAGTTTATAAGCAGCTCTTAAGTGGAAAGCTTATTTGAAAGACCTAAAAGGTAAATATGAGGAATATCACTATATCACTGTCTGATAGAAAAGTAACTAACATACATGGGGCTATTTGGATATCACTGTCTTCTTTATTCTTTCTCCTAAACCCTATCATACTTATGCTTAGAATGTTTTTTTAGCACTTTTCAATTACCTTCAAAGAATATCCACTGATTTGTGACCTATAAAACTGATTTGAAAGTTATTTGACACTGTTAAGCTATTTTTGCTTACTTCCTACACACTTTGAAGTCATTGATCCTCTCTCTCTGGACCTGAGTTTCTATTACTTTACAAATAGTACCTCTTTACAAAAAAGGATATAAGGACAGACACTGTGGTTCAGTGTATTAAGCTGCCTCTTGGCATGCCTGCAATACATATTATTGTGCCTGGGACCAGTAGAGCAATGATGATGTCCATGTCTCTTCTAAGTGCAACGGGCAAGGTTTGGGAATACCTGTGGATAGTGTACAAGATGGCAAACTGTGTGTGCTAAGAGAAAGCCCCTAAAGTTATTTAACCCTGGGAAGTTTGAAAGATTGACCTTCCCGTCTTCCTAGCACTTCTGTAAACTTAATTTGGTAGATTGGCTAGGTATTCACTGATTATCCAAATTTGCATCTTGAAAGGCCAGTGACATACATTAGTTGAATTCATAGAGATAGAACTCCATCCCTAGCCAGAGGAGAATACAAGCCAGGACAATTTTAATTTTGTCCATGTGAGAAAATATATCAGAATGGCATTAGAGTGATGCAGAGTATTGCCTTGAAGTTGTATCTGCAGAAAAATCTAGAAAAAAATCACCAAATTATATTTTCTGCATTTCATTGAATAATTCTGCAGATTAATAATTGGAGGTCCCACATAATTTTTACAAAGCACAAATGTAAATCAAGATTCACACACTCAATATGTTCAATTTATCGGATTTTTTTTCTTTTTTATTTATATATGGTGAGCAAATTTCATATATACAGATTTAGGCAAAGTGACACTTCACAGCAACCCTCCCTTCTGCCAATGCTCCTAACCTTCCTCCTCCTTCCTTTCTTATTATTTCTTTTAATTTTTATAATGACATTTTCTGTTTATTTTATAAACATAAGATTAACCCTCCACTAAGTAAATAATTCAACAAATAGTAAGAAGAAAAAAACATAGTTCCTCAACTGTAGACACAAGGGCTGTAAACAATAATTAATTGTCAAAATGTCGATTTCACTCATATACATTACATTTTTTGTACTCTGTTACCACAGATCAGGGAAAACATGATATTTTTCTTTTTGGGACTAACTTATTTCACTAAGTAATAGTCTCCAGTTGCATCTATTTTGTTGCAAAAGACAGGATTTCATTATTTTTTATGGTTGAGTAGTATTTCATAGAGTATATGTACCATGTTTTCTTTATCTAGTCATTGGTTGGTGGGCATCTGGCTTGAATCCATATAATAGCAATTGTGAATTGAGCTGCAATAAACATGGGAGAAGAGATAACTCTTTCATATGGTGATTTCAGTCCCTTTGGGTAAATTCCCAGCAGTGGGATAGGTGGGTCATGTAGATGTATTTTCAGATTTTTGAGAAATCTTCATACTTTCTTCCACATTGGTTGTATTAGTTTGCATTCCCACCAACAGTGGATTAGGGTACATTTCCCACCATCCTCACCAGAACTTACTTTTTTAAAAAAAATTTATTTGATAAATAGAGTTATATACAGTGAGAGAGAGAGAGAAAGGTCTTCCTTCTGTTGGTTCACCCCCAAAATGGCCACTATGGCTGGTGCTGTGACAATCAGGAGCCAGGAGCTTCCTCCTGGCCTCCCATGTGGGTGCAGGGCCCAAGCACTTGGGCCATCCTCCACTGCCTTTCCAAGCCACAGCAGAGAGCTGGACTGGAAGAGGAGCAGCTGGGACTAGAACCCAGCACCCATAAGGGATGCCGGCACCTCAAGTGGATGATTAACCAAGTGAGCCACGGAGCCGGCCCACTTACTGTTTTTTGATTTCTGTATGAGAGCCATTCTAAGTGGGTTGAGATTAAACCTCATTGTGGTTTTTATTTGCATTTCTCTATTGACTATTGATCCTGAGCATTTTTTCAGTTATTTGTGGCTATACTATGTCTAAAATTGTCAATGCTTAATTCAATCCTAACATTACTTTAAAAGAGCACAAGATCACTTTTAGGCTGTAGGACATAAAATTCTACAGCTTACCTTTCAAGATCCAAATATCATTATCTTTTGAAAAAAAATTCAGTTTTTTTTTTTTTTTTTTTTTTTTTTTTGTTTTTTGTTTTTTTTTTTTTTTTTATTAAACTTTTATTTAATGAATATAAATTTCCAAAGTATAGCTTATGGGTTACAATGGCTTCCCCCCTCGCACAATTACCCTCCCGCCCGCAGCCCTCCCCCCTCCCGCTCCCTCTCCCCCTCCATTCGTGTAAAGATTCATTTTCAATTCTCCCTACATACAGAAGATCAGTTTAGTATACATTAGGTAAAGACTTCAACATTTTGCCCACATAGCAACACCAAGTGAAAAAACTACCATTGGATTACTAATTATAGCATTAAATAGCAATGTACAGCACATTAAAGACAGAGATCCTACATAATTTTTTTCAAATTAATTAATTTTCTATGCCATTTCCATTTTAACACCAGGTTTTTTTTTTTTTTTCTCTTTTTTTTTTTTTTTTCGTTTCCAATTCTCTTTATATACTGAAGATCACATCAGTCTATAATTAGCAAAGACCTCATCAGTCTGCGCCCACACAGAAACGCAAAGTATAAAAATATTGTTTCAGTACCAGTCATAGCATCCCTTGGCTTTAGACGACACATTAGGGACAGATCCCACATGGGGTGTAATTACACAGTGACTCCTGTTGCTGACTTAACAATTTGACACTCCTGTTCATGGCGTCAGTAATCTCCCTAGGCTCTAGTCATGAGTTGCCAGGGCTATGGAAGCCTTTAGAGTTCGCTGACTTTGATCTTATTCCGATAGGGTCATAGTCAAAGTGGAGGCTCTCTCCTCCCTTCGGAGAAGGGCACCTCCTTCTTTGATGGCCCCGTTCTTTCCACTGGGATCTCACTCACAGAGATCTTTCATTCAGGCCTTTTTTTTTTTTCCCATGATATCTTGGCTTTCCATGCCTGCTATACTCTCATGGGCTCTTCGGCCAGATCTGAATGCCTTGAGGGTTGATTCTGAGGCCAGAGTATTGCCTAGGACATCTGCCATTCTACGAGTCTGCTGTGTATCCCGCTTCCCATGTTGGATCTTTCTCTCCCTTTTTGATTCTATCAGTTAGTATTAGCAGATACTTGTCTTGTTTGTGTGATCTCCTTGACTCTTAGAGCTATCAATTGTGAGCTGAAATTGATCACTTGGACCAGTGCGATGGCATTGGTACATGCCATCTTGATGGGATTGTGCTTGGAATCCCCTGGCACTTTTCTAACTCCACCATTTGCGGCCAGTCCGATTGAGCATGTTCCAAATTGTTCATCTCCTCCCTCTCTTTTTCCACTCTTAGATTTAACAGGGATCTCTTTTCAGTTAAATTTAAACACCTAAGAATAATTGTGTGCCAATTACTGAGTTCAACCAATAGTACTAGAACAACAACAATAACAACAAATACTAAAAAGGATAAAATACTGCACTGTACATCTAAAGTCAGGACAGGAGCTGATCAGTTCATTGTTGCTTATTGTGTCCATTTCATTTAACAGGTTTCCCCTTTGGCGCTCAGTTGTCACCGATCAGGGAAAACAAATGATATTTTTCTCTTTGGGACTGGCTTAATTCACTCAGCATGATGTTTTCCAGATTGCTCCATCTTGTTGCAAATGACTGGGTTTCGTTGTTTCTTACTGCTGCATAGTATTCTATGGAGTACATGTCCCATAATTTCTTTATCCAATCTACTGTTGATGGGCATTTGGGTTGGTTCCAGGTCTTAGCTATTGTGAATTGAGCTGCAATAAACATTAATGTGCAGATGGCTTTTTTATTAGCCAAGTTAATTTCCTTTGGGTAAATTCCTAGGAGTGGGATGGCTGGGTTGTATGGTAGGGTTATGTTCAGGTTTCTGAGGAATCTCCAGACAGACTTCCATAGTGGCTTAACCAGTTTGCATTCCCACCAACAGTGGGTTAGTGTCCCTTTTTCCCCACATCCTCTCCAGCAGCTGTTGTTGGTAGATTTCTGAATGTGAGCCATTCTCACTGGGGTGAGATGGAACCTCATTGTGGTTTTGATTTGCATTTCTCTGATTGCTAGTGATCTTGAACATTTTTTCATGTGTCTGTTGGCCATTTGGATTTCCTCTTTCGAAAAATGTCTATTGAGGTCCTTGGCCCATCTCTTAAGAGGGTTGTTTCTTTTGTTTTTGTGGATTTTCTTGATTTCTTTGTAGATTCTGGTTATCAATCCTTTATCTGTAGTATAGTTTGCGAATATTTTTTCCCATTCTGTTGGTTGCCTCTTCACTTTCCTGACTGTTTCTTTTGAAGTACAGAAACTTCTCAATTTGATGCAATCCCAAAAGTTAATTTTGGTTTTCACTGCCTGTGCTGTTGGAGTATTTTCCAGGAAGTCTTTGCCTGTGCCTATATCTTGCAGGGTTTCTCCAATGCTCTCTAATAATTTGATGGTTTCGGGTCGTAGATTTAAGTCTTTAATCCATGTTGAGTGAATTTTTGTGTAAGGTGATAGGTATGGGTCTTCCTTCAAGCTTCTGCATGTGGAAATCCAATTTTCCCAGCACCATTTATTGAATAGGCTGTCCTTATTCCAGGGATTAGATTTGGATCTTTGGTCAAATATAAGTTGGCTGTAGATGTTTGGATTGATTTCTGGTGTTTCTATTCTGTTCCATTGGTCTATCCATCTGTTTCTGTACCAGTACCATGCTGTTTTGATAACAACTGCCCTGTAGTATGTCCTAAAATCAGGTATTGTGATGCCTCCGGCTTTGTTTTTGTTGTACAGGATTGCTTTGGCTATTCGAGGTCTTCTGTGTCTCCATATGAATTTCAGCATCATTTTTTCCAGATCTGAGAAGAAGGTCTTTGGGATCTTGATGGGTATTGCATTGAATGTATAAATTGCTTTTGGGAGAATAGACATTTTGATGATATTGATTCTTCCGATCCATGAGCATGGAAGATTTCTCCATTTTTTGGTATCCTCTTCTATTTCTTTCTGTAAGGTTTTGTAGTTTTCATCGTAGAGATCTTTAACGTCTTTGGTTAAGTTTATTCCAAGGTATTTGATTGTTTTTGTAGCTATTGTGAATGGGATTGATTTTAGAAGTTCTTCCTCAGCCGTGGCATTGCCTGTGTATACAAAAGCTGTTGATTTTTGTGCATTGATTTTATATCCTGCTACTTTGCCAAACTCTTCGATGAGTTCCAGCAATCTCTTAGTAGAGTTCTTTGGGTCCCCTAAATAAAGAATCATATCATCTGCAAAGAGGGATAGTTTGAGTTCTTCCTTCCCGATTTGTATCCCTTTAATTTCTTTTTCTTGCCTAATAGCTCTGGCCAAAACTTCCAGAACTATATTGAATAGCAGTGGTGAGAGAGGGCATCCCTGTCTGGTACCAGATTTCAGTGGAAATGCTTCCAACTTTTCCCCATTCAATAGGATGTTGGCCGTGGGTTTTTCATATATTGCTTTGATTGTATTAAGGAATGTTCCTTCCATACCCAGTTTGCTTAGAGTTTTCATCATGAAAGGGTGTTGTATTTTATCAAATGCTTTCTCTGCGTCTATTGAGAGAATCATATGGTTTTTCTTCTGCAGTCTGTTAATGTAGTGTATTACGTTGATTGTTTTGCGAATGTTGAACCATCCCTGCATACCGGGGATGAATCCCACTTGGTCTGGGTGGATGATCTTTCTGATGTGTTGTTGCATTCTATTGGCCAGAATTTTATTGAGGATTTTTGCATCTATGTTCATCAGGGATATTGGTCTGTAATTCTCTTTCAATGTTGTGTCTCTTTCTGGCTTAGGAATTAAGGTGATGGTGGCTTCGTAGAAAGAATTTGGGAGGATTCCCTCTTTTTCGATTGCTCTGAATAGTTTGAGGAGAATTGGAGTTAGTTCTTCTCTAAATGTCTGGTAGAACTCAGCAGTGAATCCATCTGGTCCTGGGCTTTTCTTTGTTGGGAGGGCCTTTATTACTGCTTCAATTTCTGTGTCAGTTATTGGTCTGTTTAGGTTTTCTATGTCTTCCTGGCTCAATTTAGGGAGGTTGTATGTGTCCAAGAATCTTTCCATTTCTGATAGATTTCCCTGTTTGCTGGCATACAGGTCCTTGTAGTAATTTCTGATGATTCTTTTTATTTCTGTGGCGTCTGTTGTTATGTTTCCCATTTCATCTCTGATCCTATTGATTTGGGTCTTTTCTCTTCTTTTTTTAGTTAGTTGGGCCAATGGAGTGTCAATTTTGTTTATTTTTTCAAAAAACCAGCTCCTCGTTTGGCTGATTTTTTGTAATGTTTTTTTGGATTCAATCCTGTTGATTTCTTCTCTGATTTTAATTATTTCTCTTCTCCTACTGGGTTTGGGTTTGGTTTGCTGCAGATTTTCTAGATCCTTGAGATGACTTGAAAGCTCATCTATTTGGTGTCTTTCCAATTTCTTGATGTAGGCACCTATTGATATAAACTTTCCTCTTAACACTGCTTTTGTTGTATCCCATAGGTTTTGGTATGTTGTGTTGTTATCCTCATTTACTTCCAGAAAATTTTTGATTTCTCTTTTAATTTCTTCTATGACCCATTGTTCATTCAGGAGCATGTTGTTCAATCTCCATGTGTTTGCACATGCTCTAGGGATTCCTGAGTTGCCAATTTCCAATTTCATTCCTTTGTGGTCTGAGAAGCTGCATGGTATGATTCTTATTCTTTTGAATTTGCTGAGACTTGCTTTATGGCCTAGTATGTGGTCAATCCTAGAGAGGGTTCCATGTACTGCTGAGAAGAATGTAAAGTCCTTAGATGTAGGGTGAAATGTTCTGTAGATATCTGTTAGATCCATTTGGGCTATAGTGTCATTTAAATCTACTGTCTCCTTGTTGATCCTCTGTCCTGTTGATCTGTCTATCTCTGAGAGTGGAGTATTGAAGTCCCCCAGTATTATTGTATTGGGGTCTAAGTCTCCCTTTAAGTCCCTTAACAAGTCTTTTAAATAAGCTGGTGCCCTGTAATTAGGTGCATATACGTTGATAATCGTTATATCTTCCTGTTGAATGGATCCCTTAATCATTATATAGTGCCCCTCTTTGTCTCTCCTAACAGTTTTTGTGGTAAAGTTTATGTTGTCTGATATTAAGATGGCTACGCCCGCTCTCTTTTCATTTCTATTGGCATGGTATATCTTTTTCCAGCCCTTCACTCTCAGGTTGTATGGATCATTGTTGGATAGATGGGTTTCTTGTAGGCAGCAAAAGGATGGGTTTTGTTCCTTGACCCAATCAGCCAATCGGTGTCTTTTAACTGGACAGTTCAAGCCATTAACATTCAATGTGACTATTGAGAAGGAGTAACTTTGCCCTGCCATTTGCCAAAGATATTTTCTAATATCTGGTTTCAGATTCCTGTGATCTTTTGCTGTGAGGTTTCCTTCCTTTACCTTCTTTCATATTGGTGACCGTGTTTCTGTGTTTCTGTATGTAACACATCTTTAAGCATCTTTTGCAGAGCTGGACGAGTGGCGACAAATTCTTTCAATTTCTGTTTGCTGTGAAAGGTCTTAATTTCACCTTCATTCACAAATGAGAGCTTTGCAGGATATAATATTCTGGGCTGGCAGTTTTTCTCTCTTAGTACCTGGGCTATATCTCGCCATTCTCTCCTGGCTTGTAGGGTTTCTGATGAGAAATCAGCTGTGAGTCTAATTGGAGATCCTCTGAGAGTAATCTGGCGTT
Organism: Lepus europaeus; assembly: GCF_033115175.1. Classification (NCBI taxonomy): domain Eukaryota; kingdom Metazoa; phylum Chordata; class Mammalia; order Lagomorpha; family Leporidae; genus Lepus; species Lepus europaeus. The sequence goes on from NC_084845.1 coordinate 49,392,145, forward strand.
TCTCTCTTGCACGTTTTAGGATCTTTTCTTTATGTTTCACTGTGGTGAGTTTGATTACGACGTGTCGTGGTGATGATCTCTTTTGATCATGTTTATTAGGGGTTCTCTGAGCTTCCTGTACTAGGATGTCTCTGTCCTTCTCCAAATCTGGGAAATTTTCTGCTAGTATCTCACTAAAAAGGCCTTCTAATCCTTTCTCCCTTTCCATGCCTTCAGGAACTCCTAGAACCCGAATGTTGGTTTTTTTAATAGTATCCTGTAGATTCCTGACAGTATTTTTTAGATTTCTGATTTCTTCTTCTTTTCTTTGATTTGACTGTTTCCTTTCCTGCTCTCTGTCTTCTAATTCCGATATTCTCTCTTCTGCTTCACCCATTCTGTTTTTAAGGCTCTCTAATGTGTTTGCCATTTGATCCATTGTGTTCTTCATTTCATTGTGGTTTTTTGTCACTATCGAGAATTCCTGTTCCATTAGTTTTTTCATTTCATTTTGATTCCTCCTTAATGTTTCATTTTCACGGGAGAGATTTTCTATCTTGTCCATTAAGGATTTCTGTAGTTCAAGAATTTGTTTTTGAGAACTTCTTAATGTTCTTATCAATTTTTTGAAATCTGCTTCTTGCAGTTCCTCTATGTCTTCGTCTTCATAATCTTGCATTGGCGTGTCCTGTTCACTTGGGGGCGTCATAGTGCCTTCCTTGTTCTTGGTACCTCCGCTTCTATGTTTCTTGCTTGGCATGTTAGAGATAATTTGTGGTGTTTTTGTTTTTGTTTTTTTTTTTTTTTTTTTTTTTTCTCTCGTTATACTATGCCTCTAAGTGAGCTGTCTGCTTTGTTGGAGCCTTCGGGGCTGTGATGGGTGTGGCCAGAGAGCTATGCTTGTTTCTTGAGGTTTAAGGCTGTGTAAAAGCGCGCTGGGTAGATTTTGCGGGTCGTCTCCCGCAGTTGGTTATCTGGAAGCGTTTCTTCTGCAGTTTTTTCCTTGAATCTTTTCCTGAAGCCTTGTCTCAGCTGGTGATCCAAGGCACCACCTGGGGCTTCTCCCGTGATCTTCCTCCCTAGGCGCTGTCGCCTAGGGCCAGCCGGGCCACAGGATCGCTGCCGCCACCGCTGTCGCCACCGCCGCTGTAGTACCTGTGCGCGCTCCCCGGGGCTGGGACGGTGGAGAGAGGCGCTCGGTACGCCCCTGCCGCCGCCGCCGCCGCTGCAGTGCCCGCGCACGCTCCCCGGGGCTGGGACCGTGGAGAGAGGCGCTCAGGCCGCCGCCGCCGCCGCCGCCGCCGCCACAGTGCCCGCGCACGCTCCCCGGGGCTGGGACCGTGGAGAGAGGCGCTCAGGCCGCCGCCGCCGCCGCCGCCGCCGCCGCGGTGCCCGCGCACGCTCCCCGGGGCTGGGACCGTGGAGAGAGGCGCTCCAACCGCCGCCGCCGCCGCCGCCGCCGCTGCGGTGCCCGCGCGCGCTCTCCGGAGCTGGGACCGAGGAGAGAGGCGTTCGGGATGCCGCCGCCGCCGCTGCCGCCGCCGCTGCCGCGGCAGAGCTGCAGACGGAGGCGGGAGGAGGAGAGTTTCTGAGGCTTTTGTCTTACCCCTGGTTCCCGCGCCGGCAAGACTCTGTGGCTCGGTTCCCGCGGTTGGGTTTCCACGCAGTGGGCTCTCAGTAGATCCTGTGTCCCGTCCACTCGATCCGGACGCGTCTCCTCCGCAGTTTTTTTCTTGAGTCTTTTCCTAAGGCTACAGTAATTCCACTTTTATGAAACTTTATTTTCGCAGACTAATGGCGCACGTCCTCACTATCCGCCATCTTGGCTCCGCCCCCAAAAATTCAGTTTTTTATCATCAGTGAACAATTCCCCATCTTGGACTCCAAGAGATGAAGCACATGCCCTCTAGCTTAGGATTTTAGCCAGGAACTACCTCTCAGATATTTATTTATGCATTAATCCAACTACCTATTAGACATATCAAAAGAAAACAGAAGAGCTAAAACAGAAATTGATCTAATTTTAAAATTCTTCCCACTATCTTTTTATAATGATATTTTTTGTCCTAAACAAAATCCTTCTTTAGGAAGTCAAGTAATTAGCTTACTAACCTCTACTTTGAAAGTAAAATTATCTAATTATGCCAGCCATCGATGTCCAAATAAAATTTGCCAGCAAAGTAGAGGTTAGCAAATGACACTGTTGGTGTTCTCTGTGGATAATAAGAGCAGTTATTGACCTTTTCAGCCAACTTTTTTTAAAAAAATTCGTGAATCTGGCAAATTTCCTTATGTAAAATGCATTTACCCATCTACAAGCGATCATTTCCTATTCTTTGAATGAAATTGTTATAGGCTACATTTAAGTATCTACAAATCTTGTTAGCAAATTTTCACAAGATACTTAGTTTTTAAGATTTATGTACATATCTGTGTAATATTATGTATAATGTTTATAATTGTTTAACCCGAAGATTTTTTTTTCTTTTTTTTTTCTCTTCAAGCACCATATGGTGTAAAGTAAGCTCATTAACTCTGTTTAAGAGCATTAATTACAAAAATTTCAGAAAACTATAGAAACATTGTTTGGCATCAGCATGCAGGGGGTTAACTTCCAGTAAATGCACCTTTATTAAAGTTAATAGATTCTACATATGCACATCAAAGATATAATTTGACTCAATATTTCCTCAAATGTAAGACAGCATTTTATCCATTACAATGATAAAAAATAAAAGTGTTAGAATTCTCAACAATTAAGACCTAGCTGATTCTCCACCCTATTCTTGGAATAGCAGAAAATTATGGTTCTTCCTCCCTCGGGGAGATTTTTTCCATAAACCTTTTTTCAAAAGTTATAACTATAAGGAATCATCCTTTGGAAAAATATTTTGAAGCCTAGAGGAACCTTCAGGCATTTTTTCTCTCTTGAAGCCCAGTTTAAGCTTCCAATTTTCACCATCTAAACTATTCACAGTTTATAACCTGCCACACTTTTACAATATCTTGCATCTGAAGAGGGTTAATGGTCTAGAGAAGCTCAGTCACTTTCAAAATTGTAACTCAATTTGTGAGTGCTTCTCTGAGACTCTGTGATTTACATAAAGCAGTTTTATACATCAGACCAACGTTGAAAGTACTTCAGAAAGTTTCTGGAAAGTGAGATTAAAAGATAAGTTTATTTTATGCAAAGCAGTTCAAAATTCATGCATTAAAGAAAATTCAAGGAAAAATGCATATTACACAAAAAATGCATAGATTACCAAAGTAAACAGATCATAATTTTATTTTTAAATGAATTTTTGAAGTAGTTGTGTCTTTGTGTTAGGGAGAAACTGGGATTCAAGGACCAGAAATAGATCCCACAACAAAACAAAAGCTAAAAATGCTCAAAGAAAATGACTCAGCCAAGATTCTAAGAAAAAAAAAAATTTAAAGTCCTTCAGAATGCTACCATTTTGCCTCTTCTGGAAGGTGCAATTGATATTCTGATGTGGAGGGGTTTGAATGTAAGAGCAAACTCTTAAACACTTGGAATCAGTTTCATTGTAGAAGCTAGAAAGAGTAATTCACACTGCTTTCTTTTTCCATATTTCAAGCATGAGGGTCCTGGTATGATTTTGTGCTTGCTGTTCTTGGTTGGATTTCTGTTCATCCCTGTTATCAAAACTAAACATGCCATGTAGATATAAGCTTGCAACTATCTAAATGAATTTATATTGAATGCCTATCCTTAAAAATAAATTTTCTCCTTAAAGGCCTCAATTTTATTAAGAAAAATGAATACAAAGGGAAATATACAAATCAACTCTACATAATAAAAGCATATACAGTTTATCTAATAATTATATTTAATAGTGAATTTTCCTCTTGCCATTTCTTCCAAGTCACTTCCAAATGTTTATATCCCTACCTCTTTATCTTTCATTACTCACACACTTGCCTTTACAAAGATCTTACAAAGATCTGTCATCTTAATTTTGCTGTTATTATTTTCTACCATTGACAGTTGATGTTTTCCTTTCTTAGGAAACACTGCTCCCTGCTCCACAGATGGTTGGCTCCTTCTCAGCATAAACACCATCTCTTCAGAGGCTATCCTTGATGCCTTAGGTCAGGTTACTCAGAAGGCGACTCAACTGGGTAAGAAACCAGTTTGATTTGCTTGTGACTGTCCCAGTGTTTGCCCATAATTCTGTAGATGTATTAAAGGAGTGCTCCTCAGAGGTTTCTAGGAATGTATGAGGGAAGTGTGATAGGGATGGAGAAAACAGGGTTCTCAGAGCTGGTGGTGGGATCATACAGTTCTAGAGAAATCGTCATTATTGACAGGGTGGATGAAGCACTTCTATTACCCAAAGACAGTGATTGAGAGTCACCAATGAGGTTAATTAGAAGCAAAAATAAACTGAAGCTGAGGAGACAAGCTTGCCTTTCCCTTTAAGTACTGTCATATTAATCGCTTTCCTTTCTTCAAGACACTTATCAATATCTGGCATTATCTCGTGTGTATGGATATCTAGTTCTATATCTGTACCCATATCCATATTCATATCCGTATCTATATCCATTTCTATGCGCATGTGTATATATTTTAATTACTTTTCCTTTTACTCTAGCATTTAGCTCCAAGAGGACTGTAATCCTACACATCTTGCTCACCATCCAATGTATAACAGATGTTTAGTAATAGTGGGGAAATCAATAAATTGAGCCAAATAGTATTTCAGCATAATGAAATAGCATTGCCCTTGCTTCAATGGCTCAGCTGCTTCATCTCATAATTCCAACATAGCTGTTTATATTTTTGAGCTTTGTTTTTCTAGTTTCATTGCAAAAACACAGTTCATACTCTGCCGTTGTAAACCTCTCAACTTGTTTACCAATCTCTACTGAATTTTTCTTTAAAAGACTCGCTAACCAAGACAATTAAGTAAATTTTTAGAAACATACATTCTGGAGCATGCTGCATTGCATAATGTGGAGTTCGGCTCTCACACCACTATGGCATTGGGCGAGTGTTTCTCAACCATTAAATGGGGGAATTTAGTGTCCCTCTCATGAGGTCATGATGAGCATTTAATAAAGTAATATATGTGTAGGCAGCTTAATGATGCCAGGTATATGGAAAACTACTAAGAATTTTTATTAAAATGTTACTGAATTTTCACACTAATTCTGTGATTCTGCATTATTTATGGTTTATTTTGCAACAACTGTTAAAAAGCCTACTAGATAAAAATAGATTGAATCTAGTCTGTTATTTTGAGGATTCCGTTTCGGTCTTCTTTTAATTCAATAACTAGTTTAAATAAACAGTTTTAGGAACATAAGGGTATTACTCACCCACTCTCCCTCCCTCCTCAATTTCTTATTTTTCTTTTAATTTTTGCAGTAATATGCTTTCAATTTACTTTATAATCACAAGCTTAATCCTCCACTAAATAAAGAATTCAACAGGTAGTAAATAGTATACACTCTTTGTCAGGATTATATGCAAGGTCTACAAACTGATCAAATCTTAAGATACCAATTTCACTCATATGTTACTTTTTTGTACACTATATACTTGCTATCAAAAATTAGAGAAAGCATATGGTATTTGTCCTTTTGGGACTAAAATTTCACTAAGTATAGTGGTTTCCAGTTGCATCAATTTTTCTATGAAAGATAGGATTTCACTCCTTTTTATGGCTGAGTAGTATTCCATATAATTTCTTTATCCAGTCATCAGTTGATGGACATCTGGGTTGATTCCATATCTTAGCTATTGTGAACTGAGCTGCAATAAACATGGGAGTACAGATAACTCTTTCATATGCTGATTTCAATTCCCTTGGGTAAAATCCCATGAGTAGGATGGTTGAATCAAATGGTAGATCTCTCTTCAGATTTCTGAGGAATCTCCATATGTCTTTTCTAATGGTTGTGTTAGTTTCCACTAATAGTGTATCAATCTACCCTTTTCTCTACATACTCACCAGTGGTTATAACTTTTTTGATTTTTGGATGATAGCCATTCCAATTGGGTGAAGTGAAATTTCACTGTGGTTCTTACTTGTATTTCCCTGATGTCTAGTGTACCTGAGCATCTTTTCACATGTCTACTGACCATTTGTGTTTCATCCTTGGAAAAATGCTTGTTTATATCCTTAGCCCATTTTTTAACTGAATTGTTTGTTTTGTTGTTGTTGAGTTTCTTGAGCTCTTTATGGATCCTGGATATCAATCCTTTAGCAGATGTATAGCTTCCAAATATTTCCTCCTATTGTTAGTCTCTAATTCATATTGTGGAGTATTTCCTTTGCTGTGCAGAAGCAGCTTTGCTTGATACAATCCCATTTGTCTATATTTGCTTTTACTGTCTGTGCCTCTGAGATCTTTTCCAGGAAGTCTTTGCCTAGGTCAATTTCTTGAAGTGTTTCCCCTCTTTTCCACTAGTAATTTGATGGTTTCAGGTCTTAGGTTAGCTTCTTGAACCACTGTGAGTTAATTTTTGTACAGGTGTAAGGTAAGGGCTGTGCTTCATATTTCTGCTTGTGGAGAATCAATTTTCCCAACATCAGTTGTTGAAAAGACCATCCTTTATCTTAGGAATTACTTTTGCTCGCTTTTCAAGTTTACTCAGTTGTAGATGCATAGATTAGTTTCTGGGGTTTCTATTCTGTTCCATTCGTCCATATTTCTATTTTTTGTGCCACTACCAGGCTGCTTTATTTATTACTGCCCTGTAACATATCCTGAAATCTGGTATAGTCATGCATCTGGTGTATTCGGGATGTTTGGTATTTCTGTATAAATTTTAGGGCCATTTTTTTCTATATCTGAGATCCTTGGTGTTTTGATTGAGATCACATTGATTTTGTGAATTGCTTTGAGTAATAGACATTTTGATGCTATTAATTCTTCCTATCCATGAATATACAAAATCTATTTTTTTTTTTAATTTTACTGCCTCTTTCCTTAATGTTTTGTAATTTTTATTGTAGAAATTTTTACTGTAGAAGTCTTTCACATCCTTGTTTAAATTTATCAAAAGGTATTTAAATTTTTTGTAGGCAGGTGCCATGGCTCACTAGGCTAATCCTCCGCCTGCGGCGCTGGCACCCGGGTTCTAATCCTGGTTGGGGCGCTAGTTCTGTCCCGGTTGCTCCTCTCCCAGTCCAGCTCTCTGCTGTGGCCCGGGAGTGCAGTAGAGGATGGCCCAAGTCCTTGGGCTCTGCACCCGAATGGGAGACCAGGAGGAAGCACCTGGCTCCTGGCTTCAGATTGGCGTAGTGCGCTGGCCTTAGCAGCCATTTGGGGAGTGAACCAGCGGAAGGAAGACCTTTCTCTCTGTTTCTCTCTCTCACTGTCTAACTCTGCCTGTCAAAAAATAAATAAAATTTTTGTAGCTCCTTTGAGTGGCTCTGATCTCTCAAGTTCTATCTCAACCATTTCATTGTTTGTGTATAAAATGCTATTGATTTTTGTGCACTGATTTTATATCCTGCAACTTTGCCAAAGTCTTATGAGTTCCAGTAGTCTCTTTTGGTCCCCCTAATTATAGGATCATGCCATCTGCAAACAAGAATAATTTGAGTTCCTCCTTTCCCATTGGTATCCCTTGGATTTCTTTTTCTTGCCTAGTGGCTCTGGCTAAAATTACTAGAACTAAATTGAAGAATAATGATGAGAAAGGGCATCATCCTTGTCTGGTTCTGGATCTTAGTGGAAATGCTTGTAGCTTTTCTCAATTCAGTATGATCTGACTATTGGCTTGATTGTGTTGAAGTATATTTCTTCTATTTACAGTTTGCTTAAGGTATTTTTTTATATCATGAAAGGAAGTTTCTTTTTTCATCAAATTCTTTTTCTAGCTTGAGATAATCATTTGGTTTTTAGTCTTTGACTTGTTGATGTGAAATCAACTTTATTGATTTGTATACGTTGAACTATCCCAGCATCCCAGGAATAAAACACACTTGCTTCAGGAGGATGATCTTTTTGATGTGCTGTTGGATTCTATTAGCTAGAAGTTTTAAAAGGATTTTTGCATTTATATTCACCTGGGATATCGTTTTTTATTTCTCTGTCTTCTTTGAATCTTTTTCTGGATTTGGAATAAAGGTGATATTGGCCTCATAGAGAGTTTGGGAGGATTGCAACCCTTTCCATTGTTTTGAATAGTTTGAGAATTGGGATTACTTCTTCATTATAAGTTTGATAGAATTCAGTAGTGAAGTCATCTGGTCCTGGATTTTTCTTTGTTGATGGGATCTTTATTACAGATTCAATCTCTGTCTTGATTATTGCTGTATTTAGGTTTTCTATGTCTTTGTGACTCAATTTGATTTTGTTATGTGTCCCGGAACCTTTTTCTTCTAGAGTTTTGAATTTTTGCATATAACTATTTGTATGAATTCCTGACATTTTTTATTTCTATGATAGTCATTGTAACATCTCCTTTTTCATTTCTAATTTTATTAATTTCGGTCTTCTCCCACCCCAGCCTTTTTTTTTTTTTTTTTTGGTTTTTGGGACAATGGTTTATTAATTTTGTTTATTTTTTAAAACAGCTCTTCATTTCACTCATCTTTTTATGCTTTTAAAATTTCAATTTTGTTTCTTTCCTTTCTAGTTTTTAATTAATTCTTTCCTTTTACTAATTTTGTTATTGTTTTTCTAGGTCTTCAGTTGCATTGTTAGAACATTTACTTGATGCCTTTTGAATTTCTTGATGCAGGCACTAATTGCTAAAAAAGGTTTCTCATAACACTGCTTTTGCTGTATTCTATACATTTTGATGTGTTGTCATCTTTATTCATTTCTAGGAACTTTTTATTTCACTTTTGATTTCTTCTATGACTCACTGTTCATTCAGGGACATGTGTTTAAGTCTCCATGTGTTTGCATATTTTCTAGAGTTTCTTGTGTTATTTTTCAGCTTTATTCCATTGTGGTGAGAAAAATATACATGATACAATTTCAATTTTTAAAAAAGTTGTTTAAACTTATTTGTTTGCCTAGCATATGGTAAAACCTAGAGAAAGTTCCATGCACTGATGAAAAGAATGTGTATTCTGCAGCTGTGGGATTACATATTCTGTAGATATCAATTAGGTACATTTGTTCAATTGAAAGAATTGTTCACCACCTGGCTGGTCTTACAAATGATACTTAAGGACCCGCTAGACACAAAAACATAGAAAGATAATCAACATCATGAAAGAATATGAAGGCAGGAAGCTACCTAGTAAATGTATAAAAGAGATTCAAAGCAAAAAATAGGCATATTTATGGAAAGAAGGCAAGACCAAGACTTTACTTATCAATAATAATGTTGAATGTAAGTGGCCTAAATTTTCTAATTAGAAGACCAGTTGAATGGAATAAAAATCAAGATGTTGAAGACAACATCTATATGTTGTCTTCAAGAAACACATGTTACCAACAAATATACACACATATGAATAGTGAAAGGATAGAAAAGAGTGTACCATGCAAATGGATATCAAAAACAAGCAGGCATAGCCATCCTAATATCAGACCAAATAGACTTTTGGACAAAAACTGTTAAAAGAGACAAGTACATTATGCAATGTTTAAGAGATTGATTCTACAGGAATATGTGACAATAGTAAATATATATGAACCCAATGCTAGGGTATCCAGTTATTTAAAACATGTAATAGGGATCACTGCTGTGACACAGTGGGTTAGTGCCCTGATCCTGCAGTGCCAGCACCCCATATGGGTGCTGGTTCAAGTCCCAGCTGATCCACTTTCGATCCAGCTCTCTGCTATTACATGGGAAAGCAGTTGAAGTTTTCCCAAGTCTTTGGGCTCCCATACCCCCATGGGAGACCTTGAAGAGTCTCCTGACTCCTGGCTTTGGATTGACCCAGCTCCAGTCATTGTGGCCATTTGGGGAGTGAACCAGCAGATGGAAGACCCCTCTCTCTCTCTGTCTCTGCTTCTCTGTAACTCTGCCTTTCAAATAAATAGATAAATCTTTAAAAAACATATATTAGTGGACCTACAGGGAGGTGTGTGTTCTAAGACAATAATAATGGGGGACTTCAACAGCACATTTCATCAATGGAGAGCCAAACTAGACCAAAAGTCAAGAAATAAGAGTTTCAGTCTTAATAGAAATGACATCAGTTGTCTCAATAAATATTAAATTAAATTTTTCATGTCAAATGTGTGTACACAATACAAATGCACTTACATTTATTCACATATGTAAGATACAGTGTATTAAATGTCTTTTTTCAATTGACCAACCTCTTGGGAGAATCTTGGCCAGAATTCATCGAAAGCATTCTAGGGTCTTAAATGCAGCTGCACAGAGTGATGTTTGTTGTATTCTCATTACTGTAAAAAGTTTTTATTAGGCACTTAGAAGTCCCTTAATGATTTACTGCATTTAAGATGGTTTCATTTGTAATTTGAGATGTGCATTACTGTGAATGCTTATAAATGTTTTTGCTTTGTCAAGTTCCAAGATTAGTAGATATTTTTGTCACTCTATCCACAATATAATTTAGAATTATTTTTTTTCTTTTTATTGCATACAGTATACATAATACCTTAAAACAAAATAACTATTTTACTATTTCTATATACTATTTTTATTAGGTTATAAATGAGAAGACATTAACATATTCACATTACCATTAACATATGAAAAGTCAATTGGATGCTAATAGTATTATCCCAGATCCTTCTGAGGACATACTTACTTAATCATAAAGATAATAAATATTTGAGAAATTGTATGTATGGTAGTTACAAAGAGCCTAAATATATACTGCCTAATCAATCTGTAATTATCTGTGAGCTTGACAGTTTATGTCAATGTCCATACCCCAGTTTTATCATCTGTAATATGGAGGTAAGATTAACATTTACTGTTAGGGCTTATGAATGAATGTCAAATGTGTGAATTTAGAGAAATCATGAAGTGGTTTGACATGACACTTAACAAATAAACTATAATTTAAGATTTAGCTATAATTATAAATATTGATATATTAGTACTCATTGTCAAAATTAATTAAGGACCTGGGCCATCTTCTACTGCTTTCCCAGACCCTAGCAGAGAGGTGAGCTGGATTGGAAGTGGAGCAGCCAGGACTTGAACCAGCACCCATATCGGATGCCAGCACTGCAGGCGGTGGCTTTACCTACTACAGCACAGTGCTGGCCCCAACACATTGTTGATTTAATAGTGTATTTAAGTTATGATTACTGTTTATTCTTAGAATGAAGTGTAAGGGTACTTTGGAGCAGGGAACAGGGGAAGGAGAGGATGGTTCAGGAAGTATTATTATGTTCTTAAAACTGTGTATATGTAATATAGTATATGTAATATAGGTGAAAAATTAATTTTTTTTAAAAAGTGAAATTAAAAGATAAGTTAATACATATAAACATTTTGAAGATGCTCCCTGCTGTGTAATACATTATTAGTTATGTACCATCAAGAAACAGCCTTGCTGGTGTGCGTGTGTGTGTGTGTGTGTGTTCAGATAGTTAAAATGCATGTTAAGGGACCCACATCCCATATTGCAGAGGGCCTGGTTTGATTCCAGCTCCAGATCTTGGATGAAGATTTCTGCTAACACAGACTCTAGAAGGCATTAGGTGATGTTTGAAGTGTTTTGGATTCCTGTCACTCTTGGGGGAGACCAGGTTTGGGTTCTTGGCTCCCAGTTGCTGGGGGCCACTATGAATATTTGGGTAATGAGTCAACAGATGGGAGTGATCACTCTCTCTCTCTCCATATATATAGATATAGGTATAGATATAGATATAGATATACATAGATATATCTCTCTCTTCTTCTCAAATGAATTCATTAATCAATTTTAAAAAGTAAAAAATGCAGCCTCTCTTTAGTTTGTTTTTCTGATCTCCTGAAGTAAAGTAATAACATTTCCATAAAATGTGGCTATGTAATCAAATAAAATGACATTGTCTCAATGAAAATTCTTGGAAAATGTCCATCAAAACATTTGCGATAACAGTCACAATGATCAATAAGGATGAATTTGTGTTTTTTAATTTTTAAATTTAAGTTTTATCCCTGTTATGTTATTTCCCTGGGAAATGCATTTTTTTGTTAGTGTTCATAAAATACTTAAATACTTGGCATTTAATGACTTCATCTTTAGTGCTGTTTTCCTAGCCTAATGTGCTAAGCAAGTATAGCAAATACAATTAATTCCATGTGCCAGCATCAATTGGCTGGGAGTGGCTTCTAGAAACTACTCTGATGCTAAGGGTCCTGAGGATGTATAATGAAGAGACTGTGGAGTCACCACAACTTCAGTGGCTGTGGGAGGATCCTATATTTGTTGCCTTCAGTCTACAAAGTATAATTTGGATACAAATGGGTTGAAAGGCAGAAATGCCAGGTAGGATGTGAGTCCAAAGAATTATACCAAGAAGAATGCATGATCGATATGTTCGATGTTTTATTTTCCTGGGCATACTTCTCCAGATGATTTGAAAGGTAGCTGATCAAGAATAAGATAGAGGCATGCAGGGGAATGCTGCCATATTGCAACATCTACCAATCTTGCTATCTTTGATAATTTACTACTTTCACTGGGATCAGAAAAATAAACATGTCTCAATACTTGAAAAGAAATTGAACTTGTCTGATGCTTTCGGTAGGAGAGGCCTCTGAGCTTTTCAATAAAGTCATTTTACTGCCAAATTGTAACTTACATAATTTTTGACATTCCCTAAAATGAATTCCTTAGAATGGAGTGATAGGAACTTTTAATATCAATCTACAAATAAATTAAAATAATATCTCACAGAAACTCCGCTTTTAAGCTTAAATTCATTTGCTGATGATATAGGCTCATACTTAAAATGTGGTATTTAAGAGCTTGGTAAATATATTCCAACAAATGTGTCTATAAACCAATTATATCTTTATGCCTCATTGATCAGCATGTACTGAGTTGAGTTGAGAGAGTGTCTGCAGCTAATCTGTGTGTTGTAACTTTAAATTATTTTCTAAAGAGCCTGGTATAAACAGGAATGATAGTTTTTCATAACAAGTTTCAATTTAATTTCCAGTTTAGCTTAAATATGTTTGTCTGCTTTCCCGCCAACTGACCTCTCCATGACTCTGCTTGTCTCCATCACCAGTTTTTATTCTTGTGGACTCAAAATGATGCTCCCTCTCTCAAGGACTTGTTGACCTTTTCATCCAACGTTAAATTAGGAAAACAGGAGAAATTCCATATCTATGAAACAGCGACTCACTATGGAACAAGTAGGTGTGTGGAGACAACGAAGTCCAGCAATGGAGCAGAAAGTGAAGGCGACACAATAGGACCACAAAGTGATTTGATCACAGGCTTTAGCTAGGGCAGTCCTGAATTAAAAACCAGTTGTGCTTCAAAGGGATGCAAATTGGGTATCCTTTACATAAAATGCTTGGAATAAAAAATGTTTAAATTTGGGATTTTTCTCCACCATAAACATTTTATTTAAGCAATGCAAACTTCATGCATTCAATAAATACAACTATAGGAATATGGTGATTCTTCCCACCATACCTGCCTTCCCACCCATACTCCAATCCCTCTTCCTCCTCCCTCTCCTATTTCCATTCTTTTTACTAAGATCTATTTTTAATTAACATTATATGTGTGATTAACTCTTTACTAATTAGAGTGTTCAACAAATTATGTGAAAAGAAAAGCTGTTCCTCAGCAGTCAAGACAAGGGATGTTCAAAGTCATTGCATGTCAACATGTTAATTTCACTTCTATAGATTACCTTTCAAGTGCTCTGTTAGTTCTCACAAATCAGGGAAAAACATATTGTATCTGTCCAGTTGGGACTGGATTATTTCACTAAGTATGATGTTTCCCAGTTTCATCCACTTTATTGCAAATGACTGGATTGCATTTTGGTTTTTTGTTTGTTTTTTTAACTGCTGTGTAGTTTTCCATGATGTACATATCCCATAACTTCTTTATTCAGCCTTCAGTTGATGGACATTTTGGTTGATTCCATGTCTTAGATATTACAGAAAACTCTTTCATATACTGATTTCATTTCCCTTGGATAAACTCCTAGAAGTGGGATGGTTGAATCATACGGTAGGTCTACATTCAGATTTCTGATGTATTCCATACTGTCTTCCACAGTGGCTGTACCAGATTAACTTCCCACCAACAATGGGTTAGGGTACCTTTTTTCCCACATCCTTGCCAGCATTTGCTGTTTGTTGATTTCTTTATGAAAGCCGTTCTAACTGGAATGAGGTGAAACTTAATTGTGGTTTTGATTTGCATTTCTGTGATGGCTAGTGATCCTGAATATTTTTTCAAGTGTCTGTTGGCCATTTGGATTTCTTCTTTTGAAAAATGCCTGTTAAGTCCTTTGCTCATTTCTTAACTGGGTTGTTTTGTTTTGTTGCTGTTGAGTTTCTTGATCTATTTATACATTCTGGTTTTTAATCCTTTATCAGTTGCATAGTTTGCAAATAATTTGTCCCAGTCTGTCATTTGCTGCTTCACTTTCCTGAGTGTTGCTTTTGCAGTCCAGAGCCTCTCAATTTGACATTATCCCATTTGTCAATTTTATCTTTGACTGCCTGTGCCTCTTGGGTCTTTTCCAAGAGCTCTTTGCCTATGCCAATGTCTTGCAGTGTTTCTCTAATGTGCTCTAATAATTTGATGGTATCGGGTCATAGATTTAGGTCTTTAATCCATTTTCAATACTTCTGCATGTGGAAATCCAGTTTTCCCCGCACCATTTGTTGAAGAGACTGTCTTTGCTCGAGGGATTGATTTCAGCTCCTTTGTCAAAGATAAGTTGTTTGTAGAAGCTTGGGTTGATTTCTGGCATGCCTATTCTGTTCCATTGGTCTATCCATATGATTTTGTACCAGTACCAGGATGTTTTGATTTTAACTGCCCTGTGTTGTGATGATTCCAGTTTTGTTTTTGTTGTATAAGATTACTTTAGGTATTCGGGATCTCTTGTGTTTCCATATGAATTTCAGCATCATTTTTCTATATGTGAGAACAAGAATGTTTTTGTTATTTTGATTAGTATCACATGGAATCTGTAAATTGCTTTTGGTAATATAGACATTTTGATGATATTGATGATGATCCATGAATGTGGAAGACTTTCCATTGTTTTGTACTTCTATTTCTTTCTTTAATGTTTTATAATTCTCATAATAGAGATCTTTGACATCCTTGGTTAAATTTATTCTGAACTATTTAATGTTTTTTTTTTTTAGCTATTGTGATTAGGATTGATCTTAGAAGTTCTTTCTCAGCCATGGCATTGTCTGTGTATACAAAGGCTATTGATTTTTTTGTGTTGATTTTATATCCCGCCACTTTACCAAACTCTTCTATGAGTTCCAGTAATCCCTTAGGAGAGCATTTTGTATCCCTTATATATAGAATCATGTCATCTGCACATAAGGATAGTTTAACTTCCTCCTTCCCAGTTTGTATCATTTTGATTTCTTTTTCTTTCCTAATGGCTCTGGCTAAAACTTCCAGAACTTTAATAAATAGCAATGGTGAGAGTGGGCATCCTTGTCTAATTCCAGATCTCAATGGCAATGCTTCCAACTGTTCCCCATTCAATGGTATGTTGGCTGTGGGTTTATCATAAACTGCCTTGACTATGTTGAATAATGTTCCTGCTATACCCAATTTGCTTAAGGTTTTTATCCTGAAAGGGTGTTGTGTTTTATCAAATGCTTTCTCTTTATCTCCTGAGATAATCATAGAGTTTTTGTTCTTTAATTTGTTAATGCAATGTATCACATAGATTGATTTGTGACTGTTGAAACATCCCTGCATACCAGGCACAAATCCCACCTGATCCAGGTGAATGATCTTTCTGATGTGTTGAATTTTTTCTAGGTCCTTGAAATGCACTGATAGCTCATTTATTTGGTGCCTTTCTAGATTCATAATGTAGGCAACAATTGCTATAAACTTTCCTTTTAACACTGCTTTTGCTGTAACCCATAAGTTTTGATGTTGTACTGTCACCTTTATTCATTTCCAGAATTGTTTTAAATTTATCTTAATTTCTTTAATGACCCACTGTTCATTCAGGAGCATGTTGTTCTAGAGTTTCTTAATTGTTGATTTTCAGCTTAATTCCATTGTGGTTTGAGAAGATATATGGTATGATTTTGATTTTTTTTTAATTTGCTGAGACTTATTTATGGCCTAGCATGTGGTCAATCCTAGAGAAATTTCCCTGAACTGGTGAGAAGAATGTATATGCTGCATCTGTAGTTTGAAAAGTTCTGTAGATATCTGTTAAGTTCCATTTGGTCTATAGTTTCAATTAACTCTGTTCTTTCTTGCTGATTTTCTGCCTGGTTGATTTCTCCATTGCTGAAAGTTGGGCATCGAAGTCCCTCAGTATTATTATACTGGCATCTATGTCTCTCCTTAAGTCCATTAACATTTCTTTTAAATAGCCAGCTTACCTGTAATCAGTTGCAAATTTTGTTCACAATAGTCAAATCTTCCTGTTGAATTGATCCCTTAATCATTACTCAATGCCCTTCTTTGTCTTTTTGAACAGTTTTTGTGTTAAAGTGTGTTTTGTCTGATAGTAGGATGGCTACACCAGCTGTTTTTTTGATTTCTGTTAGTATGGAATATCTTTCTCAATGCTTTCACTTTCAGTCTGTGGGTATCTTTGTTGGTGAGATGTGTTTCTGGTAGGCAGTAAATAGATGGGTTTTGTTTTTTAATCTATTCTGTCAGTCTGTATCTTTTAACTGTAAAGTTGAGACCATTTACATTAAAGGTGAATATTGATAAGTAATTACTTGGCCCTGCCATTTTCTTCCATAAATATTTTCTATTATTTACTCTGGATTTCCTTTGTACTTTTTCTGGGAGATTTTCTGCCTTCACTTTCTTTCATAGTGATGAACATGTTTCTATGTTTCTGTGTGCAGCACATCCTTAGGCATCTTTTGTAAGGCTAGATGAGTGATGACAAATTCTTTCATTTTCTGTTTGTTATGGAAAGTCTTTATTTCACCTTCATTCATTAATGAAAGCTTTGCAGAGTAACAGTATTCTGAGTTGACAAGTCTTGGGATATATCTCACCATTCTCTCCTAGCCAGTAGGTTTTCTGATGAAAAGTCAGTATGAACTGGTTATCCGCACACACACTCCTCCCCCCCCCCAACTCTGATGGCTTTTATCTTTGAACTATGCCTCTGTGTCTTAGTGGAGTATCAGTGAATACCCAGAGGCATGTTCTGGGTGTGATCAGGGATTTTTGTTCAGTACTCCAGGGTAGGGGCGTGTCTAAGGTGACAACCAATTTGGGCATGCTAAATCAATCTCTCTCTCTCTCTCTCTCTTTCTGTCTCTCTTTTTATCAGAGTAGAGGTTTGTTCTGCTTTGTTGGTATATTATCACACTCATCTCTTCTCCTCAAAGGAGACCAATGACTGGGTGCTAGCCCCAGTGGGTACAGTTTTCATCTGTGCTTTCTCAAGAACCACACAAATGACCCATACAGTCCTTGGTGTGAACATGGATTCTGCAGTGATGGCACTCACTAGGGAATAAGGGAGCCCTGAGCATGTGGAGCTACCCACAGTGACTGTTCAAAGTCCCAGCCACACCTTGCATCCTCCCATGCAGCAACAGTGTTTTCATAGTCCTGGCACACAAGGCTACCCACAGTCATGAACTCAGCCTCCCATTGACTCTCCCAGCTAGACTCAGGTGTCTCCTCTTGGCTGGTTGCTGGGTGCACAGACAGGAGCTGGCACAGCTGTTATGTATGTCAAAAATGATGCCCTCCCTCTTGTCTAGTTACAGAACACCACTGCTGGGTAGTCAGGGAAAGAGAAACGTGCCCCTTCTTTTTTTCCTCTAGATTGGCAGTACACTGTCTTCCACAGGGCTCTAAGCCAGACTCACACCAGACTCTTCCCTCAGCTTTATTGCCAGTTGCTTGGACTGCTGCAGTCTGGTCTCACCTCACTCCAAAGCTGGTGCCAAGGCTCTCAGCTGCTGGGGTCCTGAGTTGTGTGCGTCTACACTCTCCATTTAGGTCCACAGTGTCCCTCTAATTTATGTGGAGTTTCCTCTGCCATTTTCTCCCTAACTCTTGCCTGAGACTGCACTCTCCAGTTTTTTTTTTTAACTATCTTTCCCTAGACTATAGCAGTAAGCTCCCTCCCTATTCTGCCTTCTTAAAAACTGGGATTTTTTTAAAAAATTTTGAAATATTTACATAGATAAAATGTGATACCTTGGAAGTTGGACCCACATTTAAACATGAAAGTCAGTTATCTTTTATAAGTATCTTATGCACATACAGAACCTGAAAGTAACTTGTGTCATATTACAAATAATTTTGTGCTTGAAAGCATTTTTATGATGTAGAATTTTTCACATGTGTCATTATATCAATCCTCAAAAATTTAAAGGTTTTGGAGCATTTCAAACTTTGGATTTTTGGATTAGGGATGCTCCATCTGTATAGTTTTGTGTGGAGGGGAGATGATGGGAGGAGTATTTTTAGACATTGAAATATTTGAAATGACTAATGTGTAAGGCATTATTATATCTCAGACCTTTGACCCATTATTTCATTTGTTACTTTAATTATTCATCATAAAAACTATCAGAAATGTTTACTCAAAGATCATTGCCACCTTCTTGGTGAAGAAGCATAGATTCATTACAGATATGAAGTACTTGTGGAATCAGAGTAAAAGAAGATGGCTGTAGAAAGAGATTTGTATCAGGAACTCATAGAAATCTTTCTGGGCAAAATAGTCAGGATAATTAACCCTCTCTCCACTTAATTTGAGTCTTTGGCTTCCACTTGTGAAGAAGCAAATACTTGAGAAGAGTGTCTGATAGGACTGATTGTAGCTACCTGCCACCATTGGTCATGGTGGGTTGGACCACCCTCAACGACATTCCTCAAGGCAGACTGACAAGTAAAAATGATAGCCCAGATGGGGCCTCTGGACAGCTGCTGATAATTTAAGATGAAACCCACTCCAGTTTTTACATGAAGTAGAAAAAAAAAAAAAAAGCTCGGGTTGCTAACTTTGTGTTTTCAGTGGTACTTGTCCTTTTTCCAATCACTGATGTTTTAATATTTCTGTCACTCTGTCAACAAAAGCCCAGCATTGCCTACTGTGGTGCCAGGGATCTAGGTTTCAGCTGCTGCTTTTTGCAATGTTGTGTGCTAAAATCCTGCCTTTACCCAAGTTACTAAATCGCCTCTGAGCCCATATCACAAAATGGAACTAATAAGAGCTTTTTGACTCATTACTAGTGACAAGGGGTAGAGGAGAGAATATTTATAAAGCTGTTAGCACTGTGTCTATTATATTATGTCACTCGTGTATCCGTGAAACTATTTGGATTGCGTGAAAGAAAACAAGCATTCATGCCTGGGGGAACCCCAGTTCAATAAATTGATCCAAATTAAGAAGTGATTTGGGCTGAAAATCAATATTTTAAGCAAAAGCTCAGAATATTTTATTTCTTTTGCCTCTTGTACCCATCAAATGTAAATCTTGTGGACAAGGCTAAGACTATCAGCATTCATACTTTTCATTTCAACTAATGCAGAGTCAAAATGTCAAAGTCTGTGTTTAATTGTATACAGCCTGTTAAGTAAAGCAATGCCAAATATCACTAATAGCCATCAAGGAAGAAAGAGGTTGTTACAAGCTGACATCCCCAAGGAAACATGATATAATATAGAGTATCAAGCAACCTTATAAATAATATATATTAACTACATATAAGCCCAACCTTGGTATAAATTACATTGGAAACCCCATACTGGGCCAGCGCCTTGGCTCACTTGGTTAATCCTCTGCCAGTGGCACCGGCATACCATATGGGTACCGGGTTCTAGTTAGTCCTGGCTGCTCCTATTCCAGTCCAGCTCTCTGCTGTGGCCTGGGAGGGCAGTGGAGGATGGCCCAAGTCCTTGGGCCCCTATAACCACATGGGAGACCAGGAGGAAGCACCTGGCTCCTGGCTTCGGATGGGCACAGTGCCGGCCATAGCAACCATTTGGGGAGTGAACCAACGGAAGGAAGACCTTTCTCTCAGTCTCTCTCTCTCACTGTCTATAACTCTACCTGTCAAACAAAAAAAAAAAAAAAAAAGAAAGAAAGAAAGAAAGAAAGAAAGAAAACCCCATACTAAAAAACTCTATACTAAAATTAGGTTACAGAAAGACTATAAATTATTTCCATGTATTCATATATTATAAGATATGAATTAATCAAATTTGAGATCAGGAAGTAGTTGAAAATAGCTGATCATAAACACAGCTACATTATCAGGATATGCCTATGCCTGTTGGTTCATGCTATTGTACATATTTGGGATATCTCTTCCATATTGCTTACCACTGTCAGACCCATCTGATCAGTTCCTATGGATTACCAGTTCTAAAATTGGTCTGTGTAACAGCAGATTTGAAATTACTTCCAGGGCACTGTGTTCTAGTCCCGATTGCTCCTTTGCCAGTCCAGCTCTCTACTGTGACCCCGGGAGGGCAGTGGAAGATGGCCCAAATGCTTGGGCCCCTGCACCCGCATGGGAGACCAGGAAGAAGCACCTAGCTCTTGGCTTCGGATTGGCACAGCACAGGCCATAGCAGCCATTTGGGGAGTGAACCAACGGAAGGAAGACCTTTCTCTCTCTCTCTCTCACTGTCTACAACTCTGCCTGTAAAAGAAAAAAAAAAAAAAAGAAAAAAAAAGAAAAAAAAAAAGAAAAAAAAAGAAATTAATTCCAAAGCTCCCACTAGTACAATCCACAGCTGTAAACACAGTTTTGGGTTTTTGCCCCAAAATATCTCTAAGACAGATTAATCTGTCATAATTTTCCCTGTGTCTTAAGGTATTAATTAAATCCACTCCCTTTGTACACAGAGTATCTACCAGGCATCATTCTCCATGTCTTCTGTGCTCCTGGAATAATTTGAACCTCTGTCTTACACCAAATGAAGAAACTTCTTTTACAGGAAACATTTGTGTAATGTTACCAATATCATCATCTTTAACTGAAACAATGCAACACACGATTGGATTTTAATGAAGATGGAGACAAAAGAGGGAGTAATAAAACTCTAGGGAATATTTCTTCTTCATGTTTACAAAACGACTTCTTTCCTCACTTTTTTTTACTGCTTTTGTTGTATATTTCTTTACATCACTGTAACGATCTTTAGGATTATTTGGGTACTAGAAGATAAAGGCAGTATTTTACAAAAATAACTCTACTGTGATTGAAATACAATAAATGTAGGCAATACGGGGTCTTCCAGTAACAAATAAAATGGCAGTGGAAAAAAATCTTCCTGGAAGGAATGGGCTTATCCTCAGAAGCATCTCAGATCTTTGTTTGAGGACATGGAATTTTGTTATCAAGTTATATCTAAATACATCTGACACTGAAATTTGCACCTTTTTTAAAAGGTTCCTCCTTGTTCTATCTGCTTTGCAAAATCAGTTCTCATGTTGAATAATAATGTGGAAAAGAGAATTTTTTTTTCCAAAAAGGGAATCTGGAAGTATACTGTTAAACTCCTTTCAATAATAAGAGAAACAAAGAAGCACTTTGAGACTTTAAACTCTTTGTCCTCTCCTCTTCCTTTAAATGCCCGAAGTTCATAAAATTGTTAAATTTCTGAATTACTGCAGATGTGAATAGTGGATTGGAGAGGAAGAAAAGCATTCCCCCCCCACCTTTTTTTAACCCATAATCAAGCTTGTGTGGAAGTTTAGAAATCCCAATGAGCTTTTGTTTTGCCATAGGTAGATGTTTCTCTGTGCACAATGTTTTACCTGTAATCCTCCTATCATTTCCCCAAACAAGAATGTTATTGTCAATTTGTTTCAGAAGTGGTATACCTTTATTTACTTGAAACACTATAACTTTAGCTGTAGTTTCTTTCTGATATCTGCCATTTGGAGAAATGTCCTGTTAGCAAATACTATTTATCGCCATGTTTGTTTAACGTCACCACCAGCAAAAGGCACAAAACCCAAGTCCCCTTGTTAGAGAAACTACTTGATTGAGGAGGAGTCTCTAAATGCATTTTGTATTTAAAAAAAAAAAAAAACTTTGCTTAATCAAAAGATAGAGGAATTGTGACTTTTTTGGTTAGGTTAGGAAACTACCTCTTGGTATGTATGCACTTGCGTATTCATAAGAGGTTTTAGGAACAAAATTATTAAACAGTCTTAAACAAAGTACACAATATCTCTCCTTTATGTTACATTGTTCTGTTTTGATATAATCAAAATTTGTCTGTAATGCTTATTGATATACTTTAATCCAATTCCATACATTTTTTAAGATTAATAACACTTTCGCTCTAAATTTTCTGTTACTAACATTATGCTTACTTTTTATGGTTCCTGGCATGATGCCTCTTAGAAATGATTATAGTATCTTTCTGGAATTCCAGAAAATAAAGTAAAAAAAAAATAATATTATGGCACCATCTAGTGACCTAATATTTCTCTTTTTCTTTTTTTTTGTTCTTTCTATTGATTATATAAGGCTATGTGTACTTGCAGTAAACATGCAGCTAGAAACAGTTTCTTTATACAGTTGTCCATGGAACAGATCTTGACAAACTAAAATTTTGAAAATAATTTTCCACCTCATACAGTTTACAATGTTTTATAAACAGTTTGATAGTTTTACATCTAATGTAGTTCAGCTAAACCTAAATGAAAATACTATAGGTATTGTATCATTCATTAAATTACTATTCATTGCTATTTGGAACTGAGTATGACAAATTCATCTTTAGAAAATGTTTTTGTGAACAAATGAATCAAGTATGTAACAGAATTGATGAAACTGATGTAATTTTTCTCCTATAAACATCATGATTATTTTTGTGATACATAAAACCTAATAATACTAGTAAAGGAAAAGAAATATCTCTAATCACATGAGAGACAACCATTAATTCAGTGCATAGCAGTGCATTCTCAACTATACTCATGCATTGTTTGACATTATGATCTGTACATTGATTTATAGTTTGTTTATTAAATTCAAATGTCTCATAATTTAGTTTGTCAATCTTTTATTATTCTAAAATTAGATTGTACTTGAAATAAGGATGCATAACATTTTTATGTTTATGTGAAAATTTGAGTAAAACTGAAGTAATGGCTTATCTTTCTTTTTGAAATAAGTTTATATTGTTTGCAGTGGGATATAGAATTCACAAAATGAAGTTTGCAAAATGCATACTTGAACTTAGCACCTTCAGGCTATTAAAGAGGGTCTGAGCAGATTAGACTAACTGAACTGCAAAGGCAAGGTTATGCTTGTAGCATGAAACATATGTGAAAAGATATTCAGAACATCCTTTTCCCCAACTTTGTTTTTTTATTTATTTTATTTATTTATTTTGTTTTATTTTATTTTTTTGACAGGCAGACTTAGATAGTGTGAGAGAGAGAAAGAGACAGAGAGAAAGGTCTTCCTTTTTCCTTTGGTTCACCCCCCCGATCCGAAACCAGGAGCCAGGTGCTTCCTCCTGGTCTCCCATGCGGGTGCAGGGCCCAAGGACCTGGGCCATCCTCCACTGCACTCCCAGGCCACAGCAGAGAGCTGGACTGGAAGAGGAGCAACCGGGACAGAATCAGGCGCCCCAACCGGGACTAGAACCTGGGGTGCTGGCACCGCAGGTGGAGGATTAGCCTAGTGAGACTCGGCGCCGGCCATTTTTTCCCAACTTTGAAATCAAGTTGACTCTAAGAGTAAAATGATATCAGGGACAATTAATCTATTTAAAATAAAACAATACAGAAAAGTATTTTATAAAGAAAAACAATTATTTTAAGCTTGGCACTTTATAACAATGGTTAAACAGTGAAGTTGGAAATGATTGGTTCCGTACTTCCATAGACATCTCTGCATGTTTTACTGGATTATTGATTGATACAGTGCTGAAGAAATGCTCATCAGCTGTGGCTGATATTCATCTCTAGTCCCTGCCCTCTATGGAAGTAGAGTAGCAATACCTTCTCAACAGCTTGGAAAAGGGAATGATTTTTTTTTTTTTTTTTGGACAGGCAGAGTGGATAGTGAGAGAGAAACAGAGAGAAAGGTCTTTTTTTGCTGTTGGTTCACCCTCCAATGGCCGCTGCGGTCAGCGCATCACGCTGATTGGAAGCCAGGAGCCAGGCGCTTCTCCTGGTCTCCCATGCCGGTGCAGGGCCCAAGCACTTGGGCCATCCTCCACTGCATTCCCAGGCCATAGCAGAGAGCTGGCCTGGAAGAGGGGCAACTGGGATAGAATCTGGCACCCCAACCGGGACTAGAATCCGTGTGCCGGTGCTGCAAGGTGGAGGATTAGCCTGTTAAGCCACGGCACTGGCCAGGGAATGATTTTAAAAGATAAGGGAGTTGATTCATTTTCTTGTCAGTGTATACTATGCTTCTCACTATCTACACTAGCCATACTCCAAAATCTTTATTTTGAATCAGAGAATGGGTTTATTCAAATGTAATCTCTCTTTCTCTCTCTCTCTTTCTTTCATTTGAAAGGTAAAGAGAGAAGCTGTTGAGGGAGTGTAGGTAAGCCCAAAGCAAGAAATTCAGTTTAGGTCTCCCACATGAGTGGTAGGAACCCAACTGCTTGAGCCCTTGCTGCTGCCTCCCAGAGTCTGCATTAGCAGTAAGCTAGTGCAGAAACTGGAATACAGAGCCAGAACTGGTTTTTGATTCCAGGAATTCTGATATGAGATGCAAGCATCTTAACCAGGATCTTAATGCTTTAGGACAAATACTACCCCTAAAAGGCAATCTTTAAGATACTGATCCTGGGGTTGGCATTGTGGTATGGTGGGTTAAGCTGCTGCAGGGAGTGCTGGTATCCCATATAGACACTGGTTCAAGACCCAGCTGTTCTATTTCTGATCCAGCTCCCTGCTACTATGCCTTGAGAAAGCAGCAGAAGATAGCCCAAGTCCTGGCCCCTGGCTTTGTCCTGGCCCAGCCCCAGCTATTGAGGACATTTGGGGAAAGAACCAGTAGATGTAAGACCTCTATCTCTCTCCTTCTTTTCTCTCTGTAACTCTGCCTTTCAAATAAAAAAAGTAGGCAAGTAGCAAGACAGTATTTCTTTTTCTAAAAAATATCTAAAATATATAAAAATACCTACTAATCTGTAACAGTTGATGTCTGTGGATGACCTCATTATCTTCTATATCTCTTCAAATCTCTGGTTCTGAGTTTAAATGTTAATTCTGTCAGTGCCTTATTGAATCTGTTTGTCTAAAGTATATGATGTGCATGTGAGTGTCCTTGAAGGTGATATTATCTTCTATAATCACAATGATATTGGTGGTGAAGAGAGATTTACTCCAAGCTCTGTTTAATAGGAAAAGTAACATATTAATCCAAAAAATATCTCTAATACAGAAGTTAATATTCCCATTAATGACATTCTAGAATCAGCAAATAAGGTAATGAGTCCCTCTTAATCATTCTAGGTTCGTATATACTCAGGATTTTTTATATTTTTTCAAGGATTTTCAGTATTCTTTACCTTCTTTCTGGTAATCAGATATATAATTGTTGGTTTTGGTTGTTGGATGCGTCAATTTGTAATATGTTCACTTTATTTATTTACTTGTTTGAAAGACTTTGTGACAGAATTAGGGGCCAGTGCTATGGCATAGTAGGGTAAGCCTCCACCTGCAATGCCAGAATCCCATATGGTTGCCAGTTCATGTCCCAGCTGCTCCTCTTCTGATCCAGCTATGGCCTGGGAAAGCAGTGGAAGATGGCCCAAGTGCTTAGGCCCCTGCATCCACATGGGAGACCCAGAAGAAGCTACTGGCTCTTAACTTCAGATTCACTCAGCTCCAGCTGTTGCAACCATTTGGGAAGTGAACCAGTGGATGGAAGAACTTTTTGTCTCTCCTCTCTAAGTCTTCCTCTCAAATAAATAACTAAAATATTTTTAAAAATAAGAAAGATATAAAGAGATATTACATCCTCTAGTTCATTCCTAATTGACAGCAAAAGTCAAGTCTGGGCCAGTCTGAAGCCAAGAACTGAATTCCAATGGAGTCTACCATGTGGGTGGCAGGTACACAAGTTCTTGCGCCATTATCCGCTGCTTTCCCAGGAGCATGCAGGGAGCTGAATTGAAAGTGGTGTAGTTGGTATGGAAACCAGCCATATGGTATATTGGGGTTGTAAGTGGCAGCTTAAATTTCCTGTCATTATTCCAGTCTATTGTATATACACTTTATGCATTTTCAAGGCAGTTATGTTACTTTTTTTTTTTTATTTCACCAGATACTAAGCTCTCTATGATTGGGTTAAGATATTATAAGCACAGCAGAGAAACATCATCATCCAAAGAGAGCTAACATCTATGAATTTGATAGCAAAGATTTTTGAAAGATTTATTTTATTGTTATTTGAAAGACAATTACAGAGATACACATGCACACACATATGGAGAGAGATCTTCCATGCACTGGTTCACTTCCCAAATGGCTGCAACAGTCAGGGCTAGTCCAGGCTAAAGCTGATAGCCAGGGGCTTCATCCAGGTCTCCCATGTGGGTGCAGAGGCCCAAGTACTTCTGCTGCCTTTCCAGGAACATAAGCAGGGAGACAGATTGGAAGTGAAGCAACCAGGCCATGAACTGGCACCCAAATGAGATACTGGAATCGCAGACAGCAGCTTTATCTACTATGCCACAATGCTGGTCCCTGATAACACATTTTTGATGTTCTAAATAGTTGTTATAATGATCATAAAAAATGCCTTTTGAAGCAGAAGAGGAAAATTTTAGTACGTGATCATGACCAACAAATTCTCTACTTAGAAGTTTCAGAAAGGAATAGGAAAAAAGAATATACCAGATAAACAGCATTCAAAGACAGGTCTGGCATTTTATTTATTTTTATTTTTAAAAAATTATTTATTCATTTGAAGATCAGCATCACAGAGAGAGAAAGAGACAGAAAGAATTATATTCCCTATGCTGGTTCACTCTCCAGATGGCTGCAATGGCCAGGGCTTGAACCAGCCTGAGTCTAAGAGTCGGTAGCTTCATCCAGTTCTCCCACATGGGACGAGGGGTCCAAAAACTTAGGTCATCTTCTGTTGCTTTTCCCAGGCCACTAGCACAAAGATGGATCAGAAGTGGAAGGGCTGGGACACAAGCTGATGCTGAAATGGGATGCTATAGGCAGTGGCTTTCCTGCTTTAGCACAGCACTAACCCACAGGCCTGATATTCTAAACTTCATCAAGTTCAGTGTTTCTATTGTGACAAAGAAGAAAACTGAGAAGCAAGAAGAAGCCATGGCAGTCTTTCTCACACACAATTAGAACAAAATCAATACACAGAACTAAGGAAACAATATAGCATGGCAATTCAGTAAGCAGACTGAGAACTCCTTGACTCTGTGTTTGCATCCCAAGCTTCCTAGTTACTAGTTGTGAGAAATTTGCAAATATATCTCATCCGAATGAACTTCAGTTTATTTATCTATTCATTGGGTATTCAGTGACATTTAGTTAAATGGATATAATTCAATTTAATAACACCATCTACTCGAGCAAGCTCACTATCCTGTGAGTATTTTATATCCAACTTTCCAGAAGATGTTTGTCCTATTTATGATATCTCTCTTATTACATCTCCTGGTTAACCCTTTTCTGTCTTTTCACATCTGATTTTTGTTTACTTTCCTTGTGAATATCCCCCAGTGTGTTTCTTGTCTCCTTTATACTTGTACAGTCATTCAACACAAGCCTCCTTTGAAGTACATGTCATACTTTAATGTGAACTTTAAAAAAAAAAGATTTATTTATTTATTTAAAGGGCAGAGCTACAGAGAGGCAGAGGCAGAGAGAGGGAGAGAGAGAGAGAGAGAGAGAGAAGTCTTCTATCCACTGGTTCACTTCCTAGATGGTCACAACAGCCAGAGCTAAGCCAGTCTGAAGCCAGAAGCCAGGAGCTTCTTCCCACGCCAGGGCAGGGGCCCAAGGACTTGGGCCATCTTCTACTGCTTCCCCAGGCCATAGCAGAAAGCAGGATCAGAAATGGAGCAGCTGGGATTCGAACTGGTGACACTATGGGATGGCAGCACTGCAGGTGATGGCTTTACCCACTGTGCCACAGCACCCGCCCCAATGTGAACATTTTTATTTGTTGGATTAGTAAGCGTGTTCTTTCCTGATTGTGATTCAACTGTGATTTTTTTTTTTTTGACAGGCAGAGTGGACAGTGAGAGAGAGAGACAGAGAGAAAGGTCTTCCTTTTTGCCGTTGGTTCACCCTCCAATGGCCGCCACGGTTGGCGCGCTGCGGCTGGCGCACCGCGCTGATCCGATGGCAGGAGCCAGGTGCTTCTCCTGGTCTCCCATGGGGTGCAGGGCCCAAGCACTTGGGCCATCCTCCACTGCACTCCCTGGCCACAGCAGAGAGCTGACCTGGAAGAGGGGCAACCGGGACAGGATCGGTGCCCCGACCGGGACTAGAACCCGGTGTGCCGGTGCCGCAAGGCAGAGGATTAGCCTAGTGAGCCGTGGCGCCGGCTCAACCGTGATTTTTAACTAATGAAATTTTTTTCCTGGTACATTCACTGCTCTCTCTCTTTAATAATGACCCATATACTCTTCATGGTGTACATTTGATAATAACAAATATTTTTCTTTTATCTATTCTTACTTCTGTGTAAGTGGGAATTAGGGTAATGTAGCAGGAATCTCTTTATTATCATGAGATTGAGAGACCTGTGCTATTAGTGACGGGTCAGAAAAAGAGGAGGATGAGACATGGAGAACAGTTGGCCCCTGAAACACCATTCCTGAGTGTCTGTCTCCAGCCTTCTTGCTGGTGGAGAAAATAGAAACTAAACGTTCTTTTATCTGTTACTTTTGATCAAATATGATGCTGACTGATAACTAATTCAAAACGATAAATAGAATTAAAAAAAGAATTAGTTCTTGAAATTACCTAAGTGCTTAACATTTAATTTTAAATACATTTAATTCTGGTGGTGGAAGTGGGTGTGGGGGTATGGAGAGAGTCAGAATGGGGAGAATTCCCACAATGCATCATCTCCAATTTCCTCTATGTCATATTTCTTAGGTTTGGCAAAATGGCTTCCAAAAGTTCCCATGTTTATATCTTTTTTTTTAAGTTTTCATTGCATTTTTTAAACTTTTATTTAATGAATATAAATTTCCAAAGTACAGCTTATGGATTACAATGCCCCCCCATAACTTCCCTCCCACCCGCAACCCTCCCATGTTTATATCTTAATGGCATAAAGCTCTGTAGAAGGTTAACTCCATTCTGTTATCATTTTAGCACAAATCTCTAGACTTACTGGACTCACATGTCCATTGCCCAAAAAAAACATTCTTGTTACATGGATTAGAACACATGAATTTTATTTTTTACCAAGAGAAATCAGGCTGTGATTATTATGGGGGAAAAATGAGTGCTGGAAGACAAAACCAACCGATGTCCTTTAAGTGTATTGACACAGTTTCTCAAGACCATACATTATTTCTTAGTCTGCTATTTCCTATACCTATACTGAGTAGTTCGCAAAGGGCAATGCATTGCAATATATATTTGTAGAAAAAATGAGAGAGAGGGAGAGAAAGAGAAGCAGGGGAGGGATAAGAGACAAGAAAGAGAAAGGGAACATAAAAAGACAGTTTTGTGACAACCCTCTTTCAGTCTTTCAGTCCACAGTGTGAATAATTATTTCTATATTTGTTTTTTGTTTTGTTTCTCATTGTTTTATTTTCCTATCTTAGATAATAGGATTTAATGCAGGAAAATTTCTGCTCAGTTACTCACACAAAGAGTCTGGATAATGCAATTATGATAACATAAGAATGGATTTAAGAGTTTACTGACACATTGAATTTGATTATCTCTTTTATTCACTTGATTCACCTGCTTTATTTTCTTTTCTCATAACTGAACCAGGAAAAAGCAGTCATCTCTAGAGATTGGTTATTACATTCTTGCCTAATATTTTTAGACTCAAGTAATTCACAATTCTGATAAGTTTGGAGGCTTTTGAGATGTTGAAATGATTGCCAGAAATGAATTCATTTAAGAAGTCCCTATCCTCATGTCACAAGCCATTAATTCAATAAACTAATGTCAGATCTTGAATATTTACCTAGGAATCTATAGCCCATTATTATAATCACACCTAACCATGTGGCCTTCAGTGTTTATGCACAGAGTGATGTGCACGACCTTGCTTCCATTTACCATTCAGCAGCTCTCAGCTTGCAACTAAAAGGATAATTCTAATGGTTTTATCTTGGTAGGGTTGAAAGTAAATCCAAAGTATATTTCTTTTAATATTTACCAAAAAAATCCAGAGAGAAAAAAATGGATGTGAGCTCTTATTTACATGTATGCAATGGCAGATAAATACAAACTGTTCAATGGCCAATGCTATAATGCAGAAAAATGAAAAATACAATTAGACTAAAACAGATTGTTCATGCATATTGATATCCCAATACTTGAGATTTGAATATAAGTGTAATTCTGGTGGGTATTTAAAAGTAAAAATATATTTGTCATATATCTATATAGGCTGTATGATACTGACAGATTGCACTATTTCTATTTATAAATGGAAGATGTTTTCCTGAGAAGGTTCCATATAGACTGGGAACAAATACTTTAGGAATTCCTGAAACATTAGTTCACATATGAAGATATGATTTTGTGATTATATATATTAGAGTTAGGCTTACAGTATGATAATCCTTAGTAAAGTCATATAATAATAAGTATTTTAAAACAATAAACTAATATTCATGCAGTGCTTGCTCTGTGAAAGGCATTGCTCAAATAGTTTTCATATAATGACTCATTTAATTCAACCAGTACATAGTTTCTTTTCTCCATCAAGCTAGAGGCAAACAGAATCATCATAAAATATCAGATTAGGGAAAAGAATCAGCATAAAATGATGAGAATCTGTTGTGGACAAAACCCTGTACCAGTGCACAGAGTAAAGAAATGGTAAAATTTCTCGATTTAGTAAGTCATAAGTTCTGAATGATATGAGTCCTGTCCTGAAACTATGGAGTAAGGGGGGTTACATGCATGTGTGAATAATTTCAGTGAAATATCATACATTTCGTACAGGAGACAAAACAAGGAACTTTTGAAGTACAAATACAGGATTGATTATATTCAGGAAAGCTTCATAGAAATGGTAGCATTCCAACTGACTCTAGGAGGATAAAATATATGATGATATACAGTGATAGATATAGAAGGAAGATTTTTTCATTTCATATGATGTTCTTGACTATCTGGATAATGACATTTTGGAATAATAAATTGTATTATAATGGTAGGAGTAGAGAGAAAGTTTTGTGAATTATAATATGCTTAGCAGTATCTCTACCCCCTTCCCACTAGATCCTAAAAATACTTCCTTAGTCATGACTATCAAAAATACCTCTGGACATTCCTAAATATCTATTTATTAGGTAAGAGGTCACAGAACTCCACTTGAGAACCACTGTCTATAGGGAAACAACATATCCAAAATCAAGTTGTTAAAGAAGCAGAGTTTTAGCCTGACCATATTGGAGATGAACAGGGAGGACACTGAGGAGAGAGATGCAGAGACAAATTAGGTTCACATTGAGATGGCTACACATAGCAAGTAGATACAATGTCATAGCAGCAAGGAGCCAAAGGAGAATGACGTAATTGGATTGGTTATTTTAGGGCCCTGTGTGGACAGTTTTGTGGAGGAGATTTTGTCTCCAAAATATACTCACTGAAATTGTGAACTTTTTCTTTGGAATTGTGAACTTTTTAATTTTGCCACATCATTATTTCCATAGCTGAAAAGGAAACATGTGTTCCCCTTCCAGTTCTGGCTAAGTTGGTCTTTATAGACAAGTGTATCAAATAGTTAATGTCTAAATGAATTTATTCATCATCATCTTAATCTATCAAAGAATTCTTAATTACTTATTGAGTATAAGTAAGCTTATCTAATTCTTCATGGAATTCTTCCATGGATATGTGGAGTTCCAGGTCTCTGTCAGCATGAAAGTACCATTTAACATCACCTTAAACAACAAAATTCTGGGTAAAAGCACAATGGATGGAGCTGCTAATGCTACCTGTTAATTACATGTTTCCTATTGTTCTCAAAATTTTCTAATGCTCTATATTCTCCTAGGCAATATTCTCAGTGCTGCCTTTCTCTGACAATTTTTAAACGTGAGATTTCTTCCTTCTTGCCTCTTTTGAAGATTACAAATGCCATGACCCCCGATGATCCTGCACAGAGTATTTCTTGTGTATATCATGACAACTGTAACAATGCAGTCTGTCAAACTCTCCCCAGTAAGAAAGCCACCAGAGAGCAGCCCTGGAATTTTGATACATGCTGCATATCTATGGCATACAACTTATGAATGCAATTCTGTTTGTTCAGAAATTTGAAGCAAGATTACTATCAATATTCTCAACCAACCTCTCACTTAATTTGAAAGAGAAATCCAAATATGTAGTGGTGTGTGTGTGTGTGTGTGTTGCCAATGAATTCCAATATAATTAGGAACTTCACTTGATTCTTATTCAAATCCCCCTGTTAAATTTTTCTTATAAAGAAAAGAAACTAACTCCAAAGTTTTTCCCCAATATGTTAAGATCCTTTAAGGTCTCAATGGATTAGGTTATTAATTTTTAGAACTTAGTGTTTTATTATATGTAGGAATAGCTTCAGAACAAGATCAATTTGTCTCAAAATCCTGTACCAGAATACAGAGTTTACGATTACCTTAATATATGTTTGGATGATCAATGCATAATGGCAAGGTAATACAGAAAGTATGTTCATCCACATGCTTTTTTCATTGGACTAAAGTTCAAGAAAAGTTTGCTTGCCTTTCTGAATTTTACCTTATTAATTGAGACATACAACCCCAGCCTTTGAGACCTGGATATGTTATCATTATATTCTCTATTCAAGCCTCAGATCATCTGTCAATCTGAAAAAAAAAAATAACAAAATGAAACAGACTTTTGTATCTTATTTCAGGTCATGACTGAATAATAAACTCAATACATGGCTTCCTAGAGAAGTAGTTGGACTTAAAAAAGAAGATTAAACTATTACCATTCTCGGTATTTTGCTAGCAAAACATAATTTGCTAACAAAAAACATGTGTATCTAATAAAATGTGTATTTATTGTAAGATATGTACTGGAAAAAAATGAAAACATCTCTACCTTGTGTCACTACCATTAACCACAGTGATTCACCACAAGCATCATCTGGAAAATCATTTGCAGTGCTAAACACAACCATTGTGGAGAGACAGATCCCTTGTTATGCCTACTGCAGCTGACTCTATTTACATGTTTTTTGGCCAATTGTTTTATAGTAACATGCAAATACAAATGTGTTTTTGTATTTCTCCTTAATGCCTAATTGACATCCCCAGGAAGATTTCTGGCAATACACAAAAATATATATTTAGAAACAGTGACACAAAATCGCATATAACCAAATAATAGCTTCCTTCTCTTGATTTTATACATATATCATCATAAATTAATAAATATTTAGTACTTATTAGTACTATATTTAGTATTTACTATATGCCAAGCATATTTTTTCTGTATCTCTCATAATCATCTCAGTAATTGCTGAACTATTCTGTACATTAAGTACAATGATAGACCTCATGTTGCAAAAACGGAAACTGAGGCTTAACCTAATTAAGATGTTTGTTCCAAATCACAAGATTAATAATTAGAGAAATCACTATGTAATGTCAATGGTGGAGATTTTTAAATTACCTGCTTTTGTTCTTTTTTGAGATGTAACCCTTCAAATGACCAATGATTTCATCTAATTAATTTGTGATTTAGCCTGAATGATAATATCATAATAGGTCTCTAAATAAAATTAGGAATTGTTTGTTTTGCAAAAGCGATTAGCTGCTTTTCTTAGGCCTGCCTCACCATATTCTGCATATGATAATAATGTATGTCTCATAGTGGATAACAGGTTCACATCTTTCTTAAAGTTAAATGATTCCCAGCCCTTAAGACATTCGGATCTGGCTCACGAGCCCATGAGAGTATTGTAGGCATGGAAAGCCAAGACACTCTGGAAAAAAAAAAAAAAAAAAAAGAAGAAGACCTAAATGAAAGATCTCTGCGAGTGAGATCCCAGTGGAAAGAACGGGGCCATCAAAGAAGAAGGTACCTTTCTCTGAGGGAGGAGAGAACTTCCACTTTGACTATGACCCTATCAGAATAAGATCAAAGTCGGCGAGCCCTAAAGGCTTCCATAGCCTTGGCAACTCATGACTAGAGCCTAGGGAGATTACTGACGCCATAAACAAGAGTGTCAAATTGTTAAGTCAACAACAGGAGTCACTGTGTACTTACGTCTCATGTGGGATCTATCCTTAATGTGTTGTCCAATGTGAAGTAATGCTATAACTAGTACTGAAACAGTATTTTTACACTTTGTGTTTCTGTGTGGGTGCAAACTGATGAAATCTTTACTTAGTATATACTGAATCAATCTTCCGTATATAAAGATAATTGAAAATGAAAAAAAAAAAACCTTTGTTTTAAATTGGAAATTGCATAGAAAATTAATCAATTTTTTAAAAAAATATCATGTAGGATCTCTGTCCTTAATGTGCTGTACATTGTGATTTAATGCTATAACTAGTACTCCAACAGTATTTTTCACTTTGTGTTGCTATGTGGGTGCAAACTGTTGAAATCTTTGCTTAATATATACTAAACTGATCTTCTATATATAAAGAGAATTGAAAATGAATCTTGATGTGAATGGAAGGGGAGAGGGAGCGGGAAAGGGGAGGGTTGTGGGTGGGAGGGAAGTTATGGGGAGGGGGAAGCCATTGTAATCCATAAGCTGTACTTTGGAAATTTATATTCATTAAATAAAAGTTTAAAAAAAAGTTAAATGATTCCAAACTTACAGAAAGATTGCTGAAATACATACTCCTTGTATACTCTGATGTAGTTTACTGAGATATTATCTAACAATACTATGTAACCAAAGTACAATTACCAAAATACAGAATTAACGTTGACATAATATTACTATCTAACCTACAGATCTTATTTGAATTTTTCCAGTAGTCTTACTAGTGCCAATTACCTGGTTGATCCAGAGTCCAGTCCTAGCTTACATATTACATTTAGTTGTTGTGTCACCTAAGAATCCTCCAACAAGGATTTCCTGAATCTCTTTTTACCCCTGACTTTGGCTGATTTGAAAATTATTGACCAGTTATTTGATAGAATACCCTAAATTTGGGTGCTCTGTGGTGATCTCATGATTAGATGAAGGTTGAGTATTTGTGGAAAACTACCTCAGAAGCAAGGTTGACCTTTCCCCTTCTCAGTAATGTCACCAACATGTTTTACTGATGATACCAACTCAAATCCCTTTTTTTCCTCTGTTTTAATGTTACTATTTTCTATTTGTCATTAAGTATTTTGTTAGACTAAAAGGATTTTATTTCTCATCATAATTTCATTAATTTCAACTATTTTAGATGACTATATGCAACAGTAATTACTTGAATATTCACTAATGGTGTTCTTTTCATTACACTTATTTATTTATTTATTTATTGGAATTTCTACAGTGAGATTGAATATTGATTAACTGGTCATATTTTATTCTGTTGGTGATAGCGTATTATTTTTTATTTTATTGTTCCAATTGTCCCAGATTTATTTGTTAGAAACTCTTTCAAGTTGAATACTATGTTTTTTCAACATTCTTCAAGCATTTTTATGTTTTTCTGTTCCTGTACTGGCAGTAACCATGTATTCATGAAGACATGGAATGTTTTATTACATGCTGCTCCTATCTCTTTTGACCTTTTTGGTCTCCCATGATCAAATGCATGTTCATTAACTTGAAAGTATCCCACCAGTCCCCAAAATTCCATTACCTTTTCTTTAATGTTTTGTCTTTCCATTTCCCAGATTTAATACTTTCCTCTCTCTTATCTTCAACCTTGCTGATTATTTGCTTACTCAGATCTCTATTTGAATCCTTCCAGTGGATTTTCCACTTCAGTTATTTTATTTGTCAAGTCCAGTATTTTTTATTTTTTTCTGACTCTCTACATCTTTAGTGATACTTCCATTTTTTTCATATGTCATTTTCTTGATTTCTGTCACGTCTGTTTTTTTTTAAATTTTTGGAGCATTTTTAACAAATTTGCTTTAAAGTTTTTGCCAGTAGACTTGTCATCAAGTCTTTTCAAGGTTAATTTCTTGTTAACTGCAATATTGTTTTTAATGGGCAGTATTTTTCTTGTTTCTGTGTGACTTAGGATGAAAGCCAAACTTTTGAATCAAACATTGTCGTAACTCTGAAAATCATACTCCCCTTTTCCCCCAGGGTAGTTGTTGTTTTATTTAATTTAAAGATTTATTTATTTATTTGAGAGACAGAATTACAGAGAAAGAGGCAGAGACGAGAAAGGTCTTCCATCCACTGATTCAAGCCCCAAATGGCTGCAAAGGCTGGAGCTGGGTTGATTCAAAGCCAGCAACTTCTTCCAGGGTGCAGGGGCCCAAAGACTTAGGCCATCTTCTAGTGGAGCAGCTGGGACTTAAACCAGCACCCATATGGGATGCTGGCGTCACAGGCAGAGGCTTAACCTACTGCATCACAGCACTGGTCCCGTTATTTTATTTTTGATTGTTACAAATGTCTCTTGTGTGAAGTTTCAGTGGGGGTCTAAACTTCCTATCTCCAGGCTTCCTCGAGTCTGTGCCTTTCCCCGAGCATGCGTGGTCACTTTCTAAATGTTCCATACATGCAGTCAATTTGCTTGGCTCCCAAAAGTGGAAAAGGAGAAAAATGAAGAATGGAAAGTACTGGCCCTTTATTTTTTTATTTTTTTTAAATTTTTGACAGGCAGAGTGGACAGTGAGAGAGAGAGAGACAGAGAGAAAGGTCTTCCTTTTTGCCGTTGGTTCACCCTCCAATGGCCGCCTCGGTAGCGCGCTGCGGCCGGCGCACCGCACTGATCCGATGGCAGGAGCCAGGTGCTTCTCCTGGTCTCCCATGGGGTGCAGGGCCCAAGGACTTGGGCCATCCTCCACTGCACTCCCTGGCCACAGCAGAGAGCTGGCCTGGAAGAGGGGCAACCGGGACAGAATCCGGCACCCTGACCGGGACTAGAACCCTGTGTGCCGGCGCCGCTAGGCGGAGGATTAGCCTAGTGAGCCGCGGCGCCGGCCAGTACTGGCCCTTTAAATTCACTGAGAGTCTTCAACGGGAGGGGAAGGGATGTGTAGTTGTGGGGAGAGTTGTGAGGACAATGGCCACCTACCTCTTACTTTCCTTCTATGTGACAGATTTCCTTCTCTACCCTGCTACAACCTGATCCAGTATCTCTTTTCTCTGACAATAAATGGTCATGGCAATATTTGCCTATTTGTATGTGGATTTTATATTTTCTGGATTTTTCTTGTAGGTATAAGCAGATTAGACCTTTTAGGCTTTCAAAGCCTCACTGGAAGTAGAACATTGATTTCTGGGTTTCTTGAGGAGTAATATCGAGGAACAGGAAAAGCCAAAGCACAAATCTCAAATCTGAAAGGTTATATGTTTCAGTTGAGAATAGGTGAGGTGAATAATGATTTTGACTTCTGTTTTGGTGAAGACTCTCTATGTAGGCATATTTAATAGATACATTCAAGTCTTCAGTTCTCTGTTTTACCTATTTACATATACTCTGACATTTTTAACTGACAGAGTTTTCCAAGAAACAAAATCTAGTAGTGTTAGAAGAAACACAATTTTTAAAAGGAATCATGATGTTTTCAAGGGAACTTGAATGACCACAGAGATGTTTTAGAAAGGAGCAAACTTCATTTTGCTGAGAAAATTTAAAAATAAGAAAAAGGAAACTTTGTTCCAAATTTTAATAAAGCGATTTTTGAATGTCTTTCAGTTCCATGAAATACAAATCTAACAAATGACTCCATTCATTTGCATGATGAATGACTATTCACATTTAGTTCTTTTATTACTCCTAGCAAGGCAGAAAATAGCTCTTTTGCATGCTTCTGTAGAAGTTGATTGTTTTTCCTTTTTGTATGGTTGTTTAGGGTTTGCATTCTCAGTATGAAAAGATGACAGCTATTGTGAATTCTTTAAGTGATAATTAGTCCTCTGTGACAGTTTATTATGTTGCCACAGCTTATTAAAACTCTTCATTTTCATACAATTATCAAATTCACCACTGGAAGGCCACTTTCAAAATGTATATTTGCATGCAGTTGCTAATTCCTTGAAAAAAAAAAAAACATGAAAAATTCTGGTAGGTAGGGTCAAATGGCAGAATTAAAGGGACACATACGCACGCACACACACACACATTATATTCTTTTTTGTTTCCTTTTGTTAAAATGTATCTCATTGGTTACTGCAAACTTTCCAGAAAATAAAATTAAAAGTTTCACCTTCTGAATATGGAAAAAATTGAGAGAAATATTTTCTCCTTTTGGTTTCCTCTGTGTGTGTGCATGTACACCTAGCTTTGTGACAATACTAGTTACACTAAGGAGTTTATCACTGCTTAAAAACTTACAAAAGGATGACATGCTTAGTTTTTATACTAGAAAATTGAAAAATTTCAACCTTTGTTTTCTTGTGGATTAGAAGAAATGTAGAGAATCATTTGTTTAATTTCTTTAATGAGAATTCTTTGCTTAAAGAATTAAATTGCAAATCAAAGCTGGCTATCAGGAAGCATAAAATAGTTTCAATTCTTATCCTTATAATAATGATTCATTTGCGTACTTGATTTCCTGCTTATTTATTTATCAAATTTATAGAGAAAAGGGGCATCTGTGAGCATGAAGGGATTAGACACAGTACAACAGAAAATGAATTATTTACTTTAATACAATTTCCACAATATTTCTGTATTGATAAGTATAACATCTTAAGAGATTGGAGTGACACTGCTGCAAATCTGCCCCACAGTATTTTTCCTTGAAATGAGTTCTACTGTTTCACAAGAGCTCCCTAATATATCATTGGAATAATATTTCTGGACTTGTCTCTTTGGCTTACTAATTCTTTTTGATAAAATATCAGCACAAGAACTTCTGTTATCTGATATGAACATACTAAATGGAGCAAGTGTCCTGATGTTGATGATGCTGGTTTAAATAGCTAAATAAATCTCTTAAATCCATTTGTGTGAATTAGTGGTTTGTCCTCCTATGGCGTTTATAGCAAATAAATTTCAGTCTTTAGTATTAGCATTGAAATTTATAATAAAAATAATCATACCTGATGTTTACTAATCATCATTGTTTGATGTAAGTTATTATGCTTATTTTCTTTCATATAGTAATTTATTTTAAAAAATCATCACAGGAATCCATGATGTGGGAATTTTACAGCAATTTTATAGATATGGAAATCGAGACAATCAGAAATTACTTGGGGCTGATTGAGCATGGTGGGTTAATTTGCTACTTACAATGCAGCATCCTATATTTTAGTGCTTTTTTCAGTCCTGGCTGCTCTGCTTCTGATCCAGCTTCCTGCTAATGCACCTCAGAAGGCAGCAGGAGATGTTCAAAGTACCTGGGTCCCTACCATGCATGTGAGAGACCCAGATGGGGTTCCTGGATCTGGGCTTTGGCCTGACCTAGTCTTGACCATTGTGGGGAGATTGAGCTACTATTTAAGATCTTTCTCTCTGTGTGTCTTTTCCTCTTTGTCTTTCTAGGTGTACAGATGAGTAATTAATTTTTAAAGGCTCTTTTAAAATTTATTTGAAAGGCAGAGTTTAGAGAGGGGGGGGGAGAGAGAGAGAGAGAGAGAGAGAGAGAGAGAGAGAGATCTTTCATCCACTGGTTCACTCACCAAATGATCACATCAGGGCTGGGCCGGGCTGAAGCCAGAAGTCAAGAGCTTCTCTGGATCTCCCATGTAGATGTAGGGGTGCAAACATTTGGGCCATCCCCACTGCCTTTCCAGCCACATTAACAAAGAACTGGATCAGAAGTGGAGCAACTGGATCTCAAACCAGTGCCCATATGGGATGCCAGTGTCACAGGAGGTACCTTTATCTGCTGTGCCACAATGCCAGACCCCTTTATGTCTTAAAAAAAAAAATAACTAATTCTACATGACCGGAACTCATGCATAGATTTATAGCTTTCCTTTACTAAACTGCACATCTTTGTCCAAGATTATATCTATCTGTCTGCCTTTTATCTATTGACCTACCTTTCATCTATCTATATTTATATCTGTCACATAAGCCTGTTACTGAAATCTCTGTTAAAATTAGAATTGCATGAAAGACTCTTCAATCACTCAAATATTTCACATGAATAATTTTGATAGAGGGATTCAGAACTAGTGATTAAAATAAATGTTCTAAATATTCTATCAATTTTAAAAAGCCAAATTAATCATGAGACTTTTAAACATGACAGTTTGCTCATAGATATTAAGACTTTTGAACTTTATTTCTTATGTGAGCCATTGGACATATAGGAGAATATATATATGTACATATATATATATATAAATATTTAGACATACACACAAGGTACACATGTGTGTATCTTACGTTGATTCTCTCTATAGATTATTAATGAGGTATTTTTCTGCATCATAACCAGTTTTAAATCACTATTTAAATTAATTATGACAGCCATATCAATTAGACATAAGAGATTTCTAAAGCTAATTAGTGTCTGAGAGTTTTTAATTTGACGTCTGTCTCTGTGTAATATGTGCTTTATGCATTAAATTAATGAAATTAAGCCTGCATCATTATAAATTTCCACTTTCATAGTTCCATAAGTTTCACAATTACATGCCATATTTGAATAATAATTGAATTAAATTAAATAATTATGTTCATATAGCACTGGTAGGATTTCAAGAATATATCTTTTACTTTTCACACTCAACTCATTCCAAACCATACCTATAGAACACAACTTATTGCCATACTTATCAGAACAAAACCTTAGTATCATTTACAAAATAAGGACATATTAATAGAAGCTGCAAGTGAGGTACATAAGCAACATATTGATTCGTTTTAAACTTCAGTAATATCTCAAGAACAAAAAAATAAAATTTAATATAGAACATATGATAGTCTATATTGTTCATTTAAAAGAACTACATTTACTGGAGATGATTATCTGGTGTTTTCCTCATACAAATATTAAAGGAGTTTTAGTTTATAAAATAAGAAATTGATTATTTGTCTTTTCTACATATGATTGTGATATATATTTATTTATATTAAGGTATAATCATGTAATGTTTCAAGATACAGCTTTAACATTTAATGTGACAGTACACATTTAAAATGAAGAAAAGAATTAATTTGCATGCAAATGGGACTAAAACATGATGTATGAGAGGACTACAACCCTGCCTTTAAGATTTGCTTTTGACATTTGTGTTTTAACAGGCAATTAAAATTTAATTTGTCCTATGATGAAAAGCAAATCTTTTTATCCTGTTTCAGCAGTCTGAAGAGGTACAGACTCTATTACAAAAGGGGACTGTGGCTAAAGGTTTCTTGTGCCCTTATGACCCTGTGGTGTGAAATTGATGATAATCCAATCAAGGAATTGACATAAAAATAAGTCTGCACATAAATGATTATGAGTGGAAAGACAGTGTCCTACAGAAAGGGGCAGTTGGTCATGCTCTACGTGAAGCATTTCAGATGAAAGCTTCATTTGTAGTTTTCGCCATAGCTAAATTGTGACAACAGAATACCACTTTCTTCTTGAAACACCTGTTTGGAGAATATGCCAGAATAAGTTTAAGCAGAAAGCTAGATGTGAATTTTCCAGGCTCTCATCCTTCAGGAACAAAATGAAGTTAAGGAGAAGTAGAGAAAGAAGAGGTTGGTAATGAAGAGCAAAGAAAAGAGTATTTACTGACAGCTGAGTCGATGAGATGCATCTTTTTAATTGTATTTATTTTTTATTTATTTTTTGGACAGGCAGAGTTAGACAGTGAGAGAGACAGAGAGACAGAGAGAAAGCTCTTCCTTCCGCTGGTTCACCCCCCAAATGGCCGCTACAGCTGGCGTGCTGGGCCGATCCAAAGCCAGGAGCCAGGTGCTTCCTCCCGGTCTCCCATGTGGGTGCAGGGCCCAAGGACTTGGGCCATCCTCCACTGCCTTCCTGTGCCACAGCAGAGAGCTGGACTGGAAGAGGGGCAACCGGGACAGAATCCGGTGCCCCAACTGGGACTAGGATGAGATGCATCTTAGTAATATTTGGGCTGCTGGAAGTCTACTTGGTCTGTATACTTCTGCCTATTGGTTTTATTAAAATATTTATGATGGTATTATCTAAAAATGTTACAAATATTCAATCCAGGGAGTGCCATCCATTTATCCAAAGTTGACATTACATGTAGCTGACTTCATTTCTCAGGAAACACCAGAGATATGACTCAGGATTAGAAGCAAAGAATAGGAGAAGGCATTTGGCACAGTGGATTGTCATAACTTGGCACACTCACATTCCATATCAGAGGGCTTGGTTTTATCCTGGCTACTCTATGTACAATCCAGCTTTCTGTTAACGTACATCCTGGGAAGCAGCAGATCATGGCTCAAGTACTTGAGTCACTTCCACCGACCTTAGAGACCCAGAGGAAGTTCTAGGCTCCTGATATCAGCCTGACCCAGCACTGGATACTGCAGACATTAGGAGAATGAACCTGAAAGGAAGATGTGTCTCTGTCTTTCTTCCCATCAAATAAAATGAAGATAAATATTTTTTAAAAGCAAAAGCTAAATCCAAGATAAGTTTATAATTCTTCACAAAGGGAGAGCCATATTCTGAAATGGTTGTTGAAAAATTTCAGAAGACAGTTTTCATTGCACAGTGACTGGCTGACTCTAGGGCAGTGAATCTCCAAAGAAAAGAATTTCCATGTGAAGCACAACTTGGGAATATCTCAACAAACATTCGAGACTTTATTTATAAACATTTGGAGTCTAGAACATAACACTATTTTATATATAAATGAAATATTTTTTCAAAGATTTAATATGTACTAACTCAAAGAGAACTATGTGAACATTGTTTTGTTTTGAAAGCTACTAAGAGTTATTTACTACTTCATAATATCTTTTTTATAGCAATGATGCTTATATTATTTCATTTATCAACACAAACAACACAACTGTACATGATCTGGCCTTGTAGCTGATGTACTTAGAATATTTCTTTTTGTAGCAGTAAGCCACCAACCATTTTATTCAGTTTTAGAATAGAAAAAATAATGATGAATTGTCTACATTTTTAAAAACTTTTAAAATAATATTTTAAATTCTCTTTTATTTTAGAGCTAGGATATTCTGCCATTTGATAATTAATGTGGTATGATATATTATCCATATTTGTTTTTTTTTCAGGAGAACAAAACAGAGGGCATTATACAACTAAATAAAATCTGTATTAAACAGGGTAATAGATCAGGAACACCCAAGAGTCTGTATACCAGGTACTAGCTGTTACTTCAGTGTCCTGAAATAGAATGCTAGACCAAGACTTCTCAAAGCTGAATCATGGTGTTGAAGTCAGCTTTCTGAAACAAGGAATAGTTTTAATATCCAATACACCTTTCTCTCTGTCTCTCTCTCACTGTCCACTTTGCCTGTCAAAAAAAAAAAAAAAAAAAAAGGGCCGGCACCTCGGCTCAATAGGCTAATCCTCCACCTGCGGCACTGGCACACCGGGTTCTAGTCCCAGTCGGGGCACCGGATTCTGTCCCAGTTGCCCCCTTCCAGGTCAGCTCTCTCCTATGGCCTGGGAATGCAGTGGAGGATGGCCCAAGTGCTTGGGTCCTGCACCCGCATGGGAGACCAGGAGAAGCACCTGGCTCCTGGCTTCGGATCAGCGCGGTGCACTGGCTGCAGCACGCCGGCCGCAGCGGCCATTGGAGGGTGAACCAACGGCAAAGGAAGACCTTTCTCTCTCTCTCTCTCTCTCTCACTGTCCACTCTGCCTGCCTGTCAAAAAAAAAAAATATGTATATCCAATACAGTGCAACAATGAAAGGTAAGAGGTATCCATTGTTGAAAGGTTTGCAAAGAAAGTTAATAGAAAGTAGGGTCACCTAAATTCATATATTTAACATATTGTTCAGTATAATCTTTTAAAGTTTTCATTTATTTGTTTTAATTTTTATTTGGAAGGCATAGGGACAGTGGAAAAGACAGTATAGAGAGAAAGATGGACAGAGATTTGCCATTTGCTGATTCACTCCCTAACTGCCTACAATAGCCAAGAGCCAGAAAATCAATCCAGGCCTCTTCCATGGGTGCTGGGACCCATGAACTTGAGCCATCACCTGCTGCCTTAGCAGAAAGCTGGGTTGTAATCCAGGACTTGAACCAGACACTGTGATAAGGGATGAGGGCATCTTTAGCAGTGACTTAA
Organism: Lepus europaeus; assembly: GCF_033115175.1. Classification (NCBI taxonomy): domain Eukaryota; kingdom Metazoa; phylum Chordata; class Mammalia; order Lagomorpha; family Leporidae; genus Lepus; species Lepus europaeus. Next base: position 49,436,695 of record NC_084845.1, read on the forward strand.
CTGCTAAGTCAAAATGCCAGGCCCCTTGCAATATAATTTCATTCCCCAAAATGGAGCCTTCTCAGTAGTATTTATGCTTGCACAAGAGGCTAAAACTGTAACATGCCAGTGTATATGACAGCAGTAAAATCCTGTTAATTTAATACCATGTGAGATAAGTGTTTTTATGTTTTAATAAAAAATGTTCATTTTTATAAAATTGGCATCACTCAATTTTGGAGTCACTGAATTTTAATAATAATGGATAAACAGAATAAATGTGTAAAATATGATGGATTGATGTGAGAAATAAGTAAAATATTTGATCCTAAACTGAGCTGACAACTTATCAAGAACTGGAATTTGATATTGACAAATCTCAAGTTATGCTGAGTAAGGCAGGGTACAGGCATTTTAGTAGTTGTCAGTAAATCAAATTGATACTTACCTGATTATATTCTTTTTAACTAAAAGTACATTTTGGAGAACATTGAATTCTTTTTTAAAGAAATTTGTTTATTTGAAAGGCAGTTACAGGGAGAGGGAGATTGAAAAGGAGAGGGAGAATACGAGGGAGAAGGAGAAGAAAAGAAAGAGAGTGAGGGAGAAGGAGAGAGAAACAGCATTCCACTAATTCATCAGGACTTAAAATATTTTCTGAGTGCGGTGTTTTGCACAGCAGTTGAAGTCACCACCTGATACACCCGCATCCTGTATTAGAGCGAGTGTTTCCACTCCTGGCTACTCTCTTTCTGATCTACCTTTCTGTTAATGTGCGCCCCTGGAGGCAGCAGAAGATGGTTCAAACTTCCCCATGTGAGATTTGGATTGAATTATCAGCTCCTGGCTTCATTGGCTCCCATGAAAGAGAGAAGAAGGAAGATGGTGAAGAGATAGTCTCAGACTGCTGTGCAATTCAAAGAATGTTTCAGCTAAAATAATGGAGAGTCTTCAAGCTGAAGATGTCCTTTGGATCCATCATATGTGTTATCGAAATGATCCCTCATCATCTGGGTTTGGGAATAAACAAAGTGGTGAATCCAGAAGGAAGGCAGTGGGACCCTGTCAGTCAGTTGTAGTCCCTGAAGCTGAAACTCAGAAGCACATCTTCATGGTTAGGGATTGGTGCTTCCAGGTTTAGGAGCTGTTTGTGGTTGTCGTGTACACTGTAATCAGCTTCAGCAAGTCTTTTGGAAACAGGTATGGATGATGTTGATAACAGTATGTGGATCAGATCTTCTCAGGACCCTTGGCTATGCTTAGATCATGGAGAGCATGAGCAGCTTCTAGGTGTAAGGCTGCTTATCTAAGAACATTCATCAGAGCAAACTTTGCCATTTGGTATTGGGGACAAGGGTAGTAAAGAACAGCTCTTAATTTGATTATAGGGAATAAAATATGCCTTCTTTGTATGCATGCCCATGGCCCTCAAAGTGAATTCAATTTGTGGAAGGTTTCTTTCTGGCTCTTATATTGAGATCAACAATTTTCTTGCCTAAAGTCTCCAGATTACAGTTAATGTTTTCATTCTCTGATCCTTTGCATACCCAATGAGTACAAATGTGGCCTGTGACATTCTTTTTAAAATTCTCTTAAATGGCTGTGTGATGTGCAGGGTTTGCTTCCAATACGAGCTGCAGCCTATATATACACTTGCCTGGTGTGCAGTTAACATCCAGGGGCACTCAAGGTTAATTAGAAATGGTAATAAGTTTAATCATGATGAACTCATTTGGTTCTGATGCGGATGTCACCTGTAATTCCATAAAAATTCCATTGTAATTTAACATTAATTAATGTCCACTTATCAATGAGTGTTACAGCAAATTAGTACAGAAGTGACAAGTTATGTGCTTAAGATATGCTTAACAGAAAAAAAAGCCAGCATTTACTAGGTCATTTAAAAATATAACACATCGAGGTATCTTTCTTGTTTAAAATATGAGGTTAAAATTAGGCGAAGTAGTAATAATTAGGTAAGACTTTTGATAAGAATTTGTCTGAGAACTAATGGGACTACAGAAAACACTAGGAATATAGATTTGCTTAGATTATCATTTTTTAACATAGATGACAGAGAAGAGATGGAGCTCTTCTTATCATTACCCTATAATAAGAGAAGCTGCTGAATTTTCAATAATCATCATCATGAAGCAATGGTCTTATTCATGTAAAATAAAAGTATTTTTCTCCCTGTGTAAAAATGCTATTAGCCATATTTGAAGGCATTATACTCAGATATCATTTTTCCATTTCTGTAAATGACAACCATTAAATGCAATCGTAGCTACATGACAAGACTATTTTTATTACATCAAAAGGAAGAAAGGGATTAAAATGAATTTATTCAAAGGTGTGATTTGTCAATTTTTTCCCTTATCAAGGCGCACATGGGACAGCTTTAAACCTAAACACTGAAATCTGACCTCATATTTGAATAAGTTAATGTGATCTGCTGTTCTTTGGGAAGTACTGAAACCTTTCTTTTGTATCCAGAAATCTCAGGAGGAATTTTGGCTTTTAGGAGGTCAGCTCCAAGGTTCCATTTCTTTTCATCATTTTCCCTTTTATCATTTGGCAGTTCTTGACAGCTTAGAGGGTCTTCTAGGTATCTGTGATACACAGTACAGTATGGAGAGGAATTATAGCAAGAATTTCTTTCTTACTACCTAGATCTTTTAGAGACACGTTACAACTGCTTGGGAAGCTTTCTTCTCGGAGAGAGAGACTAATCACTATAAATGTCAAATCAATGCATCTTTTAGAAGAAAATATGGAGGTATAAAATTTTTGAAAAATTTTACATTGCATTTTAATTGTGAACTTGGGGCCATTCACTTATATATGAAATTAAACATTTTAAATGAGTTTTCAACTCAGAAAATAGTCCTGCTTTTTACAGTTTCAACAGAATTTTTCTGGATTTGTTCATCAAGCCATATTTGATTTTGTTTGTTTGTTTGTTTATATCTTTATTTAAAAGACAGAATGACAGAGGGAGGAGGAAGTGGAGGAGAGGAAAAGAGAGAGAGAGAGAAATATCTTCCATCTGCTGATTCGTTCTCCCAAATGGCTATAGTAGTCAGAGCTGGGCCAAGATGAAGCAAGAAGTCATGAATTCCATCCAAGCTCCCACTTTAATGACTGGACTCCAGATCCTGAGGCTATCATCCATTGTTTCTCAAGCACATTAATAGAAAGTTGGATGCAAGTGGAAAGCCAGGACTCCAACTGGATGCCAATGTCATTAAGTGGCAGCTTAACCTGTCACACCACATTGCCTGCCCCAAGTTATGGGCTTCTTTGATTTAAAGATACAAAATTTTGTCCTGAATATTGAATGATGTTGGCACATGTGCTCAGGAAAATAAGAGGAATATTGATAATACAACTAAATGATTGACAGTAACTATTGAGCATGATATATTTGGTTCTACAGCTATTTATACATGGTTGGTAATACTGGAGCCATCATTGATTAATCAAATTGAGATAAAATGTGAATATTTTGACTATCAACTACAGGTGAACTGAGAGTTCCCTGAAGTAAGTGAGCAGGTTCGTTCACCACTGAATTATCAATTCGCAATATGGGGCTTGGCAGTGATGAGGCACTCGGTACATATGTGTTTGTATTTTGAAACCATAAGTGAGTTCAGCTCCCCATCTTGAAATACAGCATTTTAGCATTGAATGTTCAGTGGTTGTGATATTTTCCAACCCCTACTTATTTATTCATGACAATTATACTCTTCTATTTATGTCTCTATTTATCAGTATTGTTTTTCACTATTTTAGAAGAATTAGTTAAACAATCTCCACAACAACACAGTGAATAGTTTTTCTAGCTAAATTATCACAGAGTAGGTTGTACAAACCGTATGTGTGCAGCTTAATGACTACTCACAGCTGTTTACATTCGGGTACCCCCCACCTTGAATAAGCTCCAGAGTATTTCTATGATTCTGTTAAGCTTTGTCTGTCTCCATTTGGTCAAACAGCACCCAAAATGCTACTGCTTTTCTGACCACTATCACCATAAAATGATGCTAAAAATATGCTAATTTAAATTCTGTAGTGAAATTGTTTATATACTTTCTTTCCTTCAATATAAAAATCTGAGAGATTTATTAATGATGACATGAAGCAGTAATATATGTACATTCTATGTTATGAATATATACACTTATCTATCTGTTCTTTGTTTTCCAGCTTATAGGTATTGTATATAAAATTTGTAAGATAATTCTGTACATGTACAGATGTTTTAAGTATCCATTTGTGTTGCATTTTAAACCAGCTGTGAAATTTCTTTTTTTTTTTTTTTGACAGGCAGAGTTAGACAGAGAGAGAGAGAGAGAGAGAGAGAGTGAAAGGTCTTGCTTCTGTTGGTTCACTCCCCAAATGGCTGTTACGGCCGGCGTACCGCGCCAATCCGAAGCCGGTAGCCAGGTAGCGGGTGCAGGGCCCAAGCACTTGGGCCATCCTCCACTGCCTTCCCGGGCCATAGCAGAGAGCTGGACTGGAAGAGGAGCAACCGGGACAGAATCCAGCACCCCAACCGGGACTAGAACCCGTGGTGCTGGCGCCACAGGCAGAAGATTAGCCAAGTGAGCCGCGCACCGGCCATCAGCTGTGAAATTTCTCAGCAACTTTTTATATATCTGTGTATATATGCATCTATACATGAGTTTTGTATGTTTATACTTATATCTGAATAGACAGTGCACATCTGGATTGAGTTCCTGCCTCTCTCTTTAGCCACAGCGAATGCCTGCTAAGTGAACCAACAGAAAGCAGCACTTTTTCTTTCCAGCTGTCCCCATCTTTCTGTCTCTCAAGTAAATAAATACATTTTTAAAAGAGTGGGTTTAACTGTTAATATATTCTTTTTTAAAAAAAATGCATTCATTTATCTTAAAGTAAGAGAACATAAATAGAGAAGCAGAGAGATAGATAGAAATCCCATCAGCTGATTTATTACCCAAATACCCATGAAAGCCCAGACTGAGGCTAGATAAAACTCAGTCTTGGTCACCCATGTGTGTGAGAGGGACCCAAGTTCCTGAACTATTACCTGATGCCTCTCAGATATGCAGTAGCAGAAGCCTGGGTTTAGGAGCAGAACTGGGATTTGACCCAGGCACTCCAGTAAGGGAAGAATTCCAAGGAGTGTGTTAACTACTATCTTAAATGTCTTCCCCAAAGCTTCTATTTAAAAAAAAAAGGTAGTAATAAAAGTAAAAAGTCCTTAAAAAGGAGATCTGCATAGCATTCTTAGATTAAAAAAATATAGAAGGAATTATTATATACTCTGCTTCTCACTCCAAAGTGAGGCCAAGTGAAGTATTCAGGGCAGCTGTAGAGAAGAAAATACATACTGGAATTTTGGGAGCACTTAATAGGGAAAAGCGTATTCAAAGGACCTGGACAAGGAATGAAACATTCCTGAGATAAAACATGGAGTCCTTAAAGTTTCTCCAGTTGTAATTTCCAACAGCGTGTGTCAGGAGGCCTCATTTTACCATCACTTTATTGGTTACTCAGACAAGGTACAATTTTATCCAGGACTCCTCCATATGTTTTGTTACTTTCTTGTGACCTCTCACAAACTCACACTTGCCTTGTAATTTCTCAGAAGTCTTGTAATACATAATTGTTCCATGTGTGTTTCCTCTCTAGAACATAAACTGTCAAGTAGGATCTGTTTGATAATTATCTTATTTTTTTAAGATTTATTTATTTATTTGAAAGAGTTACGCAGAGAGGAGAGGCAAAGAGAGAGAGAGATGTCTTCCATCTGATGGTTCACTCCCCAATTGGCTGCAATGGCCGGAACTGCACCGATCCAAAACCAGGAGCCAGGAGCTTCTTCCTGCTCTCCTATGTGGGTGCAGGGGCCCAAGGACGTGGTCCATCTTCCACTGCTTTCCCAGGCCATCACAGAAAGCTGGATTGGGGGTGGAGCAGCCGGGTCTTAAACCGGAGCCCATATGGGATGTGGGCGCTTCAGGCCACAGCACTGGCCCCTGATAATTATCTTATTTCTATGCACATAGCAGTGTCAGTAAAACATTATAGGGCCTGAACAAATCTTTGGTGAATAAGTGGAAAAATAAATGAATTAACTTTCTCAGTCTTGGTATTTATTTCTATTTATTATAAAACTTTAAAACAATGACCAAATAATGTCTAAACATACCATATCACCAGTTTTAGCATTTGGTGTGCCAATATTCTGTAAAAATTTTTAAAATATACTTTGAAAAGATGAAACTGTTTGCTTTGATTAAAAATGACATTGAATGCCCGCTGTTTCCATTTTGCATTTATTGTATTAACATTTAAAACCCTGTTAGTCATTCATGAGTATTAGAAAGCCTGTTTTAAAGGAAGCATTTTTGATTGAATGGGAGATGCTCAGAGGTGAAATTTCAAAAACGTTATATGTTACTGAGTTTAAAAAACCATCATTAATTTTGAACAATAACTTATTTTATGTTCATGTCACCCAGTTTTCAAATGCTGAGCAACATACATAGCACTTGTACAATGATACAGAGATTATAGAACAGATGTACCATGCAGTATTTTATTGATTTTCAAATATTTTAGATGAAAAAAAATTTCATCATGAAATGCTGTTATTCTTGAAGCTAGTCTGTGGTCTCAGCTATAGAAGAGTCAAAGTGGAGTTATTATGGGGGCAGGTGTTTGGCCTAGCAGTTGAGATGCCTGCATCCCTCATTAGAGTCCACCAATCCAGAACTTCAGAGACTAAGGTGATGGCTTAACTAGTGGGATTCCTGACACCCACATGGGAGATCTGGATGGCTTTGGCCACAGCCCAGTCTCTGCCATTTGGCGGCAGAGCCAGCAGATGGGAGCACTAGAACTAGCTGATGAAATCTCTCCCTCTCTTTCTCACTCTCTCCCATACCCTCCCCTTTCTTTTTCTCTTCATCCCAATTAAAGCTTTTTAAAAAGGTAGAGTTAGTAAAAGACTGAAAACCTTGAAGCTAAATCACTTGGCTTAGCTTCTACCATTTCTCGGTGAATTTTGAAATGCTTCCAGGGAACCCTAGGACCCAGTTCAAGTATCATTAACCATATAACAGAGTTTCAAGGATCTATTGTGTTGAAAATCAAACTGAGGTCAGAGAGATTAAATGATCTGCTTAAGCTCATGACACCTATGTGAGGGTACTTGAGAAGGTTTGTGGAAAATGCAGTTAAAAGTATAAGCTTATTTTGGGTGCAAATTTATTTCAAAATTAACAGAAAATACATATTATGTATGAGTTCAGGAATTGCTTTCGCACCAAAATAAATTTATCCTTTTATTTCCGTTTTCTTTTAATGTTTCCAAGTACCCTTAAGTATAATGAAGATGCATTAAATCTGTATTTCATACAGCAGTAGTGTTATCGTTCCTAGTTAAGCAAAATTAAAAAAAAAAAAAGACCTTAACGGGAACCTATTCAGCCTTCCACTAGAGAGACGAATCCTCTCTGTGGAATATCTGGAAAATCACCTCTTCCTCCTGTTTCTATGTTGTTCACTATACCACAAAGAAGACAACTTCTATTGAACATTTTTTTTTCTCCTTTACTTTCGTTGTTCCTGGTACAAAATGCTTGCCTATTTTTCTTTTCTGACTAGTTTATCATTATCTTCCTGACTGGCAAAATATATGATTAGACAAGTGACTACTAAACATTAATTAATCATATTTTCTGATCCTACCTTTCAGGATTGATTTTAAAAAAATCCCTGCTCAAATGAGATCTTCCTGAGTGGTTCTTTTGGACCATTTGAGCACAAATGGCTTGACTTCACTTAGGCATCCAGCTTCCATGGTGTGTTCAAGCAAGCCCAGTCCTGGAGAGTCTCCTCTTTTTTGGTTTGCTTCCCTACTTATCCCTAGCATCAATTAAGCTTGGCTTCTTGGTTGAAGGGGAATTTTTTCAAATGAGATAGAGGGGTTGAATGAAAGAATAACAGAGGAGACAGAATGCTGTTTTTACCTTGTGTACAAGTCCTATTTTTCAATACAGATCTTCCATAATAAATGAGACTTATAAATCCTTTATACCTTTAAATCTCCATTTGACATCTGCCACTTGTCCACTATTGGTTACAACTTGGATGAGGAAGGATACATAATTGACATTCCTTATCATTGATACAGTTCTTATGATACCTTGTAAACATAACAATAAAAATATTTGTAGCAGAGTACCTTGGCATATGAGTAATCCATTAGGAAGTAATTTGCATTTTCTTCAAGCAGTATCAAGTAAAAAGCAGACAGAGGTGACCTTTCAAAAATATATTTTATTGTTCTCTGAAAAATAGTATGTGAATGATCTTTTATTTTAGATCTATATCTATGAGCTTAATAGGCTTAATTCTCCCCAGAAGCATGTAAAATCTATTGAAGAAAATGGGTCCTGGGGCTAGTGCTGTGGTGCAGCGAGTTAAACAGCTGCCTATTACAACAGCTTCCCAGATGAGTACTTGTCTGAATCCTGTGGCTGCTCCACTTCCTATCCAGCTCCCTGCTACTGCACATGGGAAAGCAATGGAAGATTGCCCAAGTGCTTGGGCCCTTAACATCCACATAAGAGACCCAGATGGAGGATCACACTTCTGTCTTTGGCTGACCCAATGCTACCATTGTGGCCATTTGGAATGAACCTGAGACAGAAATATCTCTCTATCTCTGTCTCTCTGTAAATGCCTGTCAAATAAAAATAAATAAATATTTTTAAAAGTCCTCTTTTTTTCAAAGACTACATTAAATAATTATGTTAAGTATGTCAAAAATGAGAAAGACTAGCCAGGTCCTAAAAACGCTATCTGGTTTTTGTAGGTTGGCACTGACCATATCCTACTTTCACTTTCTACCAACTTACAGCTACCAGCACGTTCAACTTCTTTCAATATTGCTTCTTTTGGCTGTAGTAGCTCAAGTATGTGCATGACAGAATGGAAGCGCTAAAGCATTATCTCTGCCCTGGTGCAGCTTTTAAGCACAATCTGACAAAACTTGTTGAGTGAACATCTCAGCTGCTTTGTTGCTCACCTGAGAAAATTCGGAAGCAAATACCTGAGTTTTCTTTAAATCAAAGTTCTACAATTGGATTAACTTAGGGTGGAAAATTGTTTTATTAAATGTGGGTTTTAACTTCCTATATTGTTTGGTCTAATTTTCCAATGTACACACCAATGTTTCTTAGAATCATTTAAAATATGCTGCTCATTTTTTGGTCTTTTTTGATATGGTCTCTTTCTGAGGTATGCAAACTAAAATGGATATTGAAATAATTCATAATAACTTTTACAGGTATTGGGTTGTTTTTAAACAATGGAAAAGTGTGAGTGTATGATTTTTGATGGAGAAGACTTTGTCACTTGGATACAGACTGTGCTCTGAGAAATGCCAGTGTTTATATCCTGATATCAGTGGATGGCCATTTATATAGCCCAGACCTATTGGGTATAGAGTCAGTCTTCTTGATTAAACTTAGAATGAGGAGATCAAATTGCTTGTAAAAACAGTTTCTGTTATGCTTTTCAGAACCCTGGACAATGTGGCACTTTGACCTCAACTCACTGCTATGAATTGGATTTAAACCTCTAAAGCATAATTATTCTCATGGAACATTCTTTTTTTTTTTTTTTTTTTTTTTGACAGGCAGAGTTAGTCAGTGAGAGAGAGAGAGACAGAGAGAAAGGTCTTCTTTCCGTTGGTTCACCCCGAAGTGGCCGCTACGGCCGGCACGTTGCGGCTGGCACGCTGCACTGATCCGAAGCCAGGAGCCAGGTGCTTCCTCCTGGTCTCCTGTGTGGGTGCAGGGCCCAAGGTCCTGGGCCATCTTCTACTGCACTCCCGGACCACAGCAGAGAGCTGGACTGGAAGAGGAGCAACTGGGACAGGATCCGGGGCCCCGACCGGGACTAGAACCCGGGGTGCCGGTGCTGCAGGCGGAGGATCAGCCAAGAGAGCCACGGCACTGAACTCTCATTGGACATTCTTGATTAATTTGGCTTGTAGCTGCTTTCAGTAATGCTAACAGTGGAGAATAGCAAGCCACCTAATAGAGAGGTGTTCACTTTTGAAGATATTAATTTACCAACCGTGAATACAAAGGAATTCAAAGATATTACAAATATTTTTTTCAGTTCAGACTTGTCAAATATAGTATATACTCTCATATGTATCACACAAGAAGGGATATGATTGTTTTTCCCATGAAGGCTCTTGAAGAGAGGTCCTGGATCTTGGTATGCATATTGGAAATAGGCAAGAGAGATGAGATAATGAAAGTCTCGCTATTATTTGCACTCTGTGCATATAGACTGAACAGTCCTCAATATGTACATTAGAAGCACTGTGACTCCTGGCCGGTGCCGTGGCTCACTTGGCTAATGGCTCAGTTGGCTAATCCTCCGCCTGCGGCGTCGGCACCCCGGGTTCTAGTCCCAGCTGGGACACTGGATTCTGTCCCAGTTGCTCCAGCTCTCTGCTGTGGCCCTGGAAAGCAGTGGAGGATGGCCCAAGTCCTTGGGCCCTGCACACGCGAGACCAAGAGGGGTCTTGGGCGGGGTGAACTAACGGAAGGAAGACCTTTCTCTCTGCCTCTCTCTCTTTCTCTCACTGTCTAAATCTTGCCTGTCCAAAAAAAAGAAAAGAAAAAAAAGAAACACTGTGACTTTTATCAATGTCTTTCTCTCCTGATTCCAAATTCCAATGCAACTAATGAATTACCTGATATTCATAAACTTCTCTTTCATTCCTCTGATAACATGTATTTAATATATCTTCTTTTATGTACATAAGTTTTATGGCGCATGTATTGATTCAAAAGTTTCCAACTTGTATTTACTCTATTTCTGAAATAATGGTCAAATGCTTATGGCAAATATTTGACGATTACTTACCATCTGTCATTCACTTGTCTATGCATGAGTGACAGAGCAGTGAAAGTAAACACAGCCCATCAGTTTCTGGAGCTTACATTTCAGCGGTGCAAAGTATTAACAAATACTTACTATTAAAGGTAATTTAGGAAAAATAAATGAGATAAGAAATGACAAGTCTTTGATATAAACGTTCTTGATAAATTTAGTCTACATAATTTATAATATTCGTAATTAATATAATTATTAGGTTTAGATTTACTAAATATCTGAATGCTTTATAAGGATATGCAGAGTACGACCTAGCTCCTGTATAAGAACTTGACCTTCTGCAGTGATCCCCTTACGATCTACACTCTAGTCAATTGAACAAATTCCAGTTCCTAGAATAATTTCTCTTGTATGCCTCTTTACTTTTGTGATTGTTATTCCTTCTGTTTAACTTCAGTGATGTCCTTTGCCCAGTCATGATCTCAGAAAACTACAATTCAGTCGTTAAGACCTCAAACAAACCGACTTACTAGGTAGTGTATTGTTTACTGCCCCAGCATACAGCTCCATTTTCCTCTGTCCTCTAAGCACTTTCCACATCCCTAATTCCAATCAACTACCTATTGTATGGCTCATTACAGAACATTTAGTGCTTATTTACATTATAGGCTGTTGTTCATTCTTCTACTATGAGTCTTCTAGAATGAGGTTGTTCAACCTCTAATGTGATAGAGAATCACCAGGGAGATCTTGTTAACTTATGTACAATATTCAGTCAATAAATCTAGAGTGGTGTCTGTGATTCTGCTTATCTAGCACATTCCAAGATGATGTTAGGATTTGATATGACTGGGCCACACTTTGAATAGCAAAGCTTTAAGGTCTACTTGTTCCTACTTGTATCTCATTGCCTGTCATCCACTCCAGTACATCAGTATTTATTTAAAAATTGTTTGATTCACATCTTGTCATCCTTTCATAGAACTCCAATACCAAAATGTAAAGGTCTTTGGAAATCATTATTTACTTTATAAGATTTCCTGGAATATTGTACATACATGGGGCTTTCTATAATCAGAATTACCACATAAAATATGGTGATAAATTGTAGCTGAAATTTACAAGGTGACTGGTCAGAGTTGTAAAATAAAGATAACATATTTCTGACTTCTTAACATTTGAAGCATAGTAATATATTAAAGAAACCCACTTATATATCTAATATCATAATTAAATTTTAACTCATAAAAAATAACCAACTCCCTACAGGAAAAGAACATTTTCAGTTAAAAAGCTACTTATCATTTCTGTAGCCATACAATGTTGAATGCGATGTTTGATCTTTTAACAATTTCATTTTAAAATATTCACAAAAGAGTGGTAATTAAATTACATGGGTGCCATGGTAACCACTGCATTGAATCTGCTCAGACCTTGTGCTCTAGCATTTCAGCAGGGAAAAGGGTATTCTATTCTATGACAATTACAAACTGTGGATGTTTAGGCCAACCTCCACCAGTCTGTCCGAAAGGAGTAAGCACATCTACTAAAGCTGGGTCAGTCACTGCTCACATATAGGTGAATCTTACAGCTAAGTAAAAGCTGAATTTTTGGCTTAGTAAATGCAATTTAGTAAAAACCGCATTCATTAAAAACTGAATTTCAGGAATCTCAGATGTAGTCTAGGTTCTGCAACTTAACGCTTCTGTGTTTTGGGTGTTTTAATTTCTCTTATTTGCACATACATCATATATAAAATGGAAAGGTTATACACAGGACCAGATATTCTGAATCCTAATCTCTTTCTTTCCTTTTCCATGGGATATTTATGATTCAATATCCCATACTGATTTTAAGATATATTTCATAATATGTAATTTATGTATTTGTTCACTGGGACTATTTACAAATTGGGTACCTTAAAACAAGAAAAATATATTCTTCCACAATTCTGGAGATGAAGAGATGGAAGCCAAGAAGTTGGTAGGGCTGTGCTCCCACAGAACCCTGTAGTGGAGGGTGCATTCTTGCATTTCCCAGCTCTCAGTAATTCTAGGCATTACTTACCTTATGGTAACATGACTCAAATTTCTGCCTGTGTCTTCAAATGGCTACCTGCTCTGACTTCTTGTCTTATAAGGACACTAGTGTTTTTGTTGTTGTTGTTGTTGTTGTTTAAAGGCACATCTTATTACAAAATGCTCTTATCTAAACTTAAGCAATTATGTCTGCAATGGCAGTTTCCAATAAAGTCATTTTGAGGTATTGGGGGTTAGGGCTTTATAGGGTACATAGTTTAATCCACAAAAAATGTCCTTTTGTGAAATTCAGACAATAATGTGTTTCTTCCAGCTAAAATAAAGCTATGCAATTTTTATTTTCTTAATCTCCAATGCATTAGATTGGGGGATATGCAAATATTCAGTGATTAGATGATAATACTGTAACTAGATTAGTATCATTTTAAGCAAATATTCTTCCTCACACTATAGGATAATTAAATTATTTTTTAAAAGATTTATTTATGTATTTATTTATTTATTCGAGAGGTAGAGTTACAGAGAGACGGAGAGACAGAGGGAAAGGCCTTCCATCTTCTGGTTCAGTCCCCCAAATGACCACAGGACTAGAACTAAGCTAATCCAAAGCCAGAAGCCAAAAGCTGCTTCTTCTTCCAGGTCTCCCATGCAGGTGCAGGAACCCAAGTGCTTGGGCCATCATCCACTGCTTTCCCAGGCAACAGCAGAGAGCTGGATCAGAAGAGGAGCAGTTGGGACAGGAACCAGTGCCCATATAGGACACTGGGGCTGTAGACGGAGGCTTAGCCTACTGAGACACAGAGCCAGTCCCAATCATTTAATTCTTCAGTGTTTGGAGATCACATGGCATACTTTTGTAGTGCATGGTATGGCAATGTCTCAATACCCAGAACACCTAGTCTTGTTATTGCTGAAAGGGGCCCAATTCATGCACTGATGCCCATTTTCCACAGAATTCATCTGTTGTTGAGCCTCAACTCTCTGCCTTATTTTCTTATACTTATAGAAGGTTGCTCCACCTTGCCTACGTGCAAGTCAGTGCCCTCTGAGGTAACAAAATCCATGTCCTCCCTTGCAATTCTCCAAATGAGTCAGTGGAGAAGTGTCTATATTCTGATGAGGTATCAAAAAATAACCAGCTATAAATACATCATCCATTGTTTAACTTTTGTGATCTCTTTGTTTCTTCTTCATTTCTTGTCTCATCTTGCCATCTGCTCCATGTCTCTTCATGGAGATCACCTCCAAAATGAACTCTCTGCATCCAAGTTCTGCATAGGTCAATATCTGCTTTAAGGCAACCTAAAATTCAAGCACAGGCCCAAATGGAACATCTTTTTTTTAAGATTTTATTTATTTATTTGAGAGGTAAAGTTACAGACAGTGAGAGGAGAGACAGAGAGAAAGGTCTTCCTTCCCTTGGTTCACTGTCCAGATGGCAGCAATGGCCAGAGCTGCACTGAGCTGAAGCCAGGAGCCAGGTGCTTCTTCCTGGTCTCCCTTATTGGTACAGGAGCCAGAGCACTTGGGCTGTCCTCCACTGCTTTTCCCAGGCCATAGCAGAGCTGGACCGTAAGAGGGGCAGCCTGGACTAGAACCGATGCCCATATGGGATGCTGGCACTGCAGGCGGAGGAATGACCCACTGTGCCACGGTGCTGGCCCTCGTTAAGACCCCTGGTAGAAGAAGAAAGCAATGAGGTCATTAAGCAATCAAATGTGGCTAAAGCAAGTGAAATATAGATATTGTTGGAAGAAGAGGCAGGATTTTGAAGGTTCACGTGTTGCAAATTGTGGAATTTTCAAACTTTTTTTCATTTATTACAGAGTCATATAACTATTTTTGTATATGGATGGGATCATGGTGTGATCTGTACCTTAGAGTGCTTGCTCTGAGGACACATGTGAGGCACGGAGACAAGATGGAATGATCTTACAAGAGTTCTGATAGAAATAATAAGGGTTCAAATTAAGGTAATGGCAGAGCAGCCAGGACTACAGAAACATTATACAAGGCTGTTTCAGATTAGATAGAATTTATTGACTGCATAATTATTAAAGGTGGGGAGAATGATCCCAGAGTGATTCTCATTTTTTTTTAATAGCTACTTGGTTATGATTAAGCAAGGGAGGAAATGCTTGATGGAGTAACATGGTTGTCCGATTTAATTAGAGACAGTTTATTTCTGTGTTTCCTAAAATGTATTGTGTATCTAAATCACCATGGAAAATGTAGGTGTTAGTTCAGCAGCTGTAGACTTGGATCAGCTCATCAAATACCTAAAGATGTGGATGCTGTGGGTTTGTGGATCAGTTTCCGAGTAGCACAGCTACAAGTAGAAGACCCTGACTGTAAGATTGAAACCTAATACTCTATAAAATTTCAATCTATTTTAAAATCCAATACTTTGTTATATTTAAAAATAATTTTTATGTCAAAAATCCTTTGCTTCCATGCTTAAGAATCAGCCATAGTTTGAACAAAGAATCAATCACAAAAAGTAACACCTTACCACATTTTATATGGATATATTCAGTAAACAAGAACATGGATAAGTTTGGCTACTCTTGAGGAAAAAAATGAAGCTTATCTAGTTCCACTGTAATTGAAGTGCTATCTTTGGGTCAGTTTCTTCAATAGCTAGGAAGTAAAAATTTTCCAAACTGACATAGGAATTATATGTTTTGTCACTATTTCCAAATAGTAGTGCTGTGTTAATTTTTTTAAAGATTTTTTAAAAAATGCATTTATTTATTTATTTGAAAGAGTTACACAGAGAGAGAAGGAGAGGCAGAGAGAGAGAGAGAGAGAGAGAGAGAGAGAGAGAGAGAGAGAGGTCTTCCATCCGCTGGTTTACTCCCCTGTGCGCAACAGTCAGAGCTGTGCCAATCTGATGCCAGGAGCCAGGATCTTCTTCTGGGTCTCCTACATGGGTGCAGGGGCCCAAGCATTTGGGCCATCTTCTATTGGTTTCCCAGGCCACAGCAGAGAGCTGGATCGGAAGTGGAGCAGCCAGATCTCAAACCAGTACCCATATGGGATGCCTGCACTGCAGGTGGCGGCATAACCCAAAATGCCACAGTGCCGGCCCCTTTTTTAAGATTTTTTTACACACAATTACTCTTAGGTGTTTAAATTTTAACTGAAAAGTGATCCCTGTTAAATATAAGAGTGGAAAAAAGAGAGGGAGGAGATGTACAATTGGGGACATGTTCAATTGGACTTGCCCCAAATGGTGGAGTTAGAAACGTGTCAGGGGACTCCAATACAATCCCATCAAGGTGGCATGTACCAATGCCATCTCACTACTCCAAATGATCAACTTCAGTTCACAATTGATCACACTGCTAGGTCTAAGAGTCAAAGGGATCACACAAACAACACTAGTGTCTGCTAATACTAACTGATAGAATCAAAAGGAGAGAGAACAATCCAACATGGGAAGTGGGATACACAGCAGACTCATAGAATGGCAGATGTCCTAAATAGCACTCTGGCCTCAGAATCAACCCTTAAGGCATTCGGATCTGGCTGAAGAGCCCATGAGAGTATTTTAGGGCATGGAAAGCCAAGACACTCTGGGAAAAAAAAAAAAAAACACTAAATGAAAGATCTCTGCGAGTGAGATCCCAGTGGAAAGAACGGGGCCATCAAAGAAGGGGAAGAAGGGGGTACCTTTCTCTGAAGGGAGGAGAGAACTTCCACTTTGACTATGACCCTGTTGGAATAAGATTGAAGTCGGCGAACCCTAAAGGCTTCCATAGCCTTGGCAACTCATGACTAGAGCCTAGGGAGATTACTGACGCCATAAACAAGAGTGTCAAATTGTTAAGTCAACAACAGGAGTCACTGTGTACTTATGTCTCATGTGGGATCTGTCCTTAATGTGTTGTCCAATGTGAAGTAATGCTATAACTGGTGCTGAAACAGTATTTTTACACTTTGTGTTTCTGTGTGGGTGCAAACTGATGAAATCTTTACTTAGTATATACTGAATCAATCTTCCGTATATAAAGATAATTGAAAATGAAAAAAAATTGGGTTTTAAATTGGATATTGCATAGAAAATTAATCAATTTTTAAAAAATATCATGTAGGATCTCTGTCCTTAATGTGCTGTACATTGTGATTTAATGCTATAACTAGTACTCCAACAGTATTTTTCACTTTGTGTTGCTATGTGGGTGCAAACTGTTGAAATCTTTGCTTAATATATACTAAACTGATCTTCTGTACATAAAGAGAATTGAAAATGAATCTTGATGTGAATGGAGAGAGGGAGCGGGAAAGGGGAGGGTTGTGGGTGGGAGGGAAGTTGTGTGGGGGGGAAGGCATTATAATCCATAAACTGTACTTTGGAAATTTTTATTCATTAAACAAAAGTTTAAAACACTTAAAAATATTTTTTAAAAATTTATTTGAAAGACAGGATGACAGAGAGAGGTGGAGCCAGAGAGAAAAAGGTCTTCTATCTACTGGTTCACTCCCCAAATGACTACAACAGAGCTGAGATGATCTTAAGCAAAGAGCCAGGAGCTTATTCCAAGTCTTCCACATGGATGCAGGAGCCCAAGGATTTGGGCCATCTTCTACTGCTTTCCCAGGCCGTAGCAGAGAGCTAGATCAGAAGAGGAGCAGCCGGTACTAAAACCTTTGCCCATATGGGATGCCAGAACTGCAGGCTGGGGACTTAACCCCCTGCACCACAGTGCTGGCCCCTAATGTTGTATTAGTTAGAAAGGGAAAATGCTGTCCATATTTGTCAGAATAAGTCCTAAATTATGTGATTAATATTGCAAAAAAAATCACATTTCCTGCATCTTTTCCATTCAGTTTTAAAAAACAGTCTACATTAATAGGAAAAAAAAGACTTGCCCTATTTAGTCCATAAATCTGTTTTTATTTTGATGTACAATGATATATGCTACAGAGACAGAACTAATATGGGTTCTTGGAAGACTGAAATTGTTGGAAGACTGAAACGGTCTGATAACTGAATAACTTAATTGGTGATACTGTTGAACTTTAGATGTCAAGAATTTCGGGGAGGGTAAATATTTGAATAGTAATTCCCAAGGAAAAGATTTTGAAAACCATTCCTAATGATACCACTATTTAGAATTCTAAGGGTTCAATACTTATTGAGGGCAGCCGGTGCTGTGGCGTAGCAGGTAAAGCCGCCGCCTACAGTGCCAGCATCCCTTATGGGCGCCAGTTCGAGTCCCAGCTGCTCCACTTCCAATCCAGGTCTCTGCTATGGCCTGAAACCAATAGAAGATGGCCCAAGTGCTTGGGCCCCTCCACCCACATGGGAGACCCTCAAGAAGCTCCTGGCTCCTGGCTTCTGATTGGCATAACTCTGGCCGTTGCAACCAATTGGGGAGTGAACCAGCGGATGGAAGACCTCTCTCTCTTTGCCTCTCCTTCTCTCTGTGTGTAATTCTGACTTTCAAATAAGTAAATAAATCTTTAAAAAAATACTTATTGAGCATTATTATGGTCATTAATGGGGCTTGAATTAGGAGGAGATTAGAGATAGTATGTACGTCTTTCATTCTAAAAATTCTTAGATTTCGGCTAGAGATAAGCTTCAAGCATCAGAAAATCAATTTAAAAAATTGGAGTAAGCATTTGGCCTAGCGGTTAAGATGCCATTCAAGACACTAGTTTTCCATGTTATAGTTCCTGGGTTCGGCTCCCAGATGCAGCTCCTGATTCCTGTGTCTTACTAATTCAGACCTTGAGAGGTAACCATGATATTTCAAGTAATTGGGCTTATGCCATCCAGAAGCGATGCTTAGATTGAGTTCCTGGTTCTAGGATTCATCCCTGTGCCCACCCCTCAACTTTGTTTGGAAGCCATATAGGGAGAGAACTGATCGATAATAGAAGTAACCACTTTCTCTCCTTCTCTATCTCTTTCTCTGTCTCTATGTCTGCCTCCATAGCAAATTACGTGTGTGTGTGTGTGTGTGTATAGGCCATGATTCTGCATATCAAAGTGGTTCTTCTCTGTATTTATCTAAGTGATCATGGCTTTGATGAGAATTGTAGCAATATAGTCCAGTGTGCTATTTCTTGGCAATAACCTTTGTAGCAGAGTATATAGAAAAGTTCATGAAAAATGGAATTAAAGACACGTTTAACTTGTTAATTTTTTTAAAAAAATCCATGCTTACTGTCTTTTAGTAATATACATCTTCCATGAACTTTCTAAAGACCTTTCATATAACAAAGTGTAGACAAATGCAGTGATGGAGCATGAGGTGAAACAGAGAGAGGGCTCCTTGGTTATAAGATGTGCAGTAAGGTAGATTTAAATCCTGACTCTTCTTCTATGCTCTTTTTTTTGACAGGCAGAGTGGACAGTGAGAGAGAGACAGAGAGAAAGGTCTTCCTTTACCGTTGGTTCACCCTCCAATGGCCGCTGTGGCCGGCGTGCTGCGGCTGGTGCACCACGCTAATCCAAAGCCAGGAGCCAGGTGCTTCTCCTGGTCTCCCATGCGGGTGCAGGACCCAAGGACTTGGGCCATCCTCCACTGCACTCCCAGGCCATAGCATAGAGCTGGCCTGGAAGGGGGCAACCAGGACAGAATCCGGTGCCCTGACTGGGACTAGAACCCGGTGTGCCGGTGCTGCAGGTGGAGGATTAGCCTATTGAGCCGAGGTGGTGACCTGTATATCTTAATACATGCTTTTTAAGCTATAGAATAGTGATGATAATGCTTGATGTGATCAATCATATAGTTTGTTAGGGATATTTAAATCAGGCAGACTATGTGAAAGCTGCAAAGAGTTCACCTTCTGCATAGTGGTAGGTGCTCATTATAATTGCTGATTCTGAATAACACGACATATTTTAAAAAGTGTGGTTTAATTTTGAATTGAATGTTGTGGTTGTGGCATGCTGGAGATGTCTGCTTGTCTGATTCATGTTAAATTTAGAAGCTTTAATTACATTTTGAGATGTAAAGGTATTGGGAGCACAGCATACATCAATGTGTCTTACAAACAATTTTAGTACCCAGTAGTGACCAAGTGCATTCCTCACAATGGCGTGAAGTCTATCAGGCTAAATTTCCACGAAATATGGTTCTAGGGAAGAGGTCAAGCAATGTGTGACTATGCTGCATCAAATAGGAAAGCCATAAGATGAGGAGGAGATACAGGAGCTGGATGTTTCATTCTGATAGAATGTTTGCAGAAACAGAACCCAAGCCTCTCCTCCTTCCACCAACACTTCCAATAACTAAGACAATCAAGATTCTTATAATCATGGCGGCCCATTATTTTCAAATTATTAGGCACTCATGCCTATTTCCAGGAGTGAAAGTTTCTATTATTTTTTCCTCCCAAATTTACCATTGATTTTTAAAAATCAAATGTAAAGATATGGAGCTATTCTGCACAGTCAAAGCAAGTACTAACTTTGCTTTTAGGGGCCAAGCAGGAGGTGGGGGAAAGCTGTGTTGGGGGAAAGCTGTGTAGTGAGCATGAACCACATACAGCTTTATCACGTGCTTGAGGTGAACAGAATAGTTATTGTTTGTACAGCTTTTCATTGTTTAACAATCTCTTTTTATATCTGATTTTCTGTGAAGAAATTTGGACCCATATTATTATTTCTGTTGTATATTAAGAGATTGGGCTCTGACTAGTGAAGCAAACATTCAGTATCTCTAAATGGCTCACTTCTCATTTCAGGATCTTAAGGCAAGCTGTTTCCTCTACCTGGAATTTGCCTCTGTTCTCTAGTCTCCTCCCAGTGTTTCTGTTTATAAGCTTACTGCCTTCTTAGCTTTTAGATTTTTTACTTAGAAAACACAGTGTTAAAATTTCACTATTTTCAAGATTTCCCTACAATTTTACCTCTGCCATTTTTACACATTCATGCACTATTTTTCTTTCAAATAAACATGCCACTTCTTGGCTTCATTATTAGAACATATATTCTCCTTTCAGTTACAAGCTCCCTGAGTTCAGGCATTAAAAATGTCTTCTTATCCGCTGTAACTCAGGGCCCAAATTAACCGTCATCACATATGAGATGCTCAAAAAGTTTTTGCTACATGAATGAAGAAAACTGAAAAACATATAATAGTGGTCTTCTTGACCTATAGGTAAATTAGTAAGCGTTGATGGAATTTTTCCTTTAGATTGTAAGAGAATTTTAATGCCTGGAATATGCTACTGTCCCTTCTTCTCCTAAAAATATAATCAATACATTCTACATTTTATAAAACAATTTTTCACACATTATCCCATTTTAAATATCTCTGAAATACTAAGAATAATTCAGGAAACTACTACTACTCATTGTTTGTTTTACCTGAGGCAAATGAACTTCAGAATATCTGGAGGGGGGGGTATTGTGGGGTGTGTGTGTATATGAGAGAGAAAGAGAGAGAGAGAGAGAGAGAGAGAGAGAGAGAGATGTTCCTTAGATCAAAGCCACATGTATGACAGCACCAAAATCTTCATCACCATTATATATATTGTCTTTTTATGAGTTTGTAAATGTAACTGAAATTAAATGTAATGAGCAAATACTGTTTTAACAAATTTTGTTCTGACCATGGGTAAGGAATCAACTTTCTTTTTCTCAGGGGCTTGAAAAAGCTGGTAAAAGTTTAACAGAGTGTTGGGCAGATAGTTCTAGCTGTTCTTCAACTTCAGTTCTCTGCTACTTAATGCACAATAATACAACAATCATGCTAGCTGATCACATGGTCAGTCCAAATGAAGATTATATTTTTCTTATACTAGATAACATGCTAATGTAAGTATGTCATGATAAAACATGAGTTGTTCATGTTAGGATTATGCCTTCAAATTGTGTGTGCATTCCTTCTGAAATTCCAGTTATGATGGCTGGAACTTTAGCGGTCATGTTGAATAAAATAGCAAAAGACCCATAGCATAGTTAGAAAATGGATTAACCAACAGTGGGAAGCAATCTAAATACCTGTGTACATGTCTCTTTTTTAAAGGTTTATTTTATTTTATTTTATTTGAAAGACTTACAGAGAGAGGTAGAGAGAGAGAGAGAGAGAGAGAGGTCTTCCATCCGCTGGTTCACTCTCCAGATGGCCGCACAGGCCAGAGCTGAGCTGATCCAAAGCCAGGAGCCAGGAGCCTCCTCTGGGTCTCCCACACAGGTGCAGGGGCCCAAGGACTTGTGCCATCCTCCATTGCTATCCCGGCTATCACAGAGAGCTGGATCAGAAGAGGAGCAGCCGGGACTAGAACCGGCACCCATAGGGGATGAAGGCACCTCAGGCCAGGGATTTAACCCGTTGTGCCACAGCACTGGCCACTCCCATGTACATGTCTTACTGGTCCTAGACACTTTACCTTCTCTCCTAGTTTTTTATTTATTAATTAGCTTGTTATGTAGATATTTGTCTTTAACTTGTGTAGGAAATAGGCTTTAATCTCATTCCAGTGTCTTTTTTATCACTTGAACAGAATCTAAATCTAATAATATAAGAATTAATTATTAAATAAAGAGTAGGACATTTCAAAAGTAAAGCATGAAGAAATATTATGGATTAAAATTGGGAAGCAATATCCAAAAATGATGATTTATTTTTCTAGAACATTTTATTTCATAAAATTCAGGGGAAAATAACTTTCTTTTGGTGCAAATTTTTTTTTTTTTGAAATCAGATGTAAGAGGAGTCATCAAAAAGTTCAGGGGAAATGTATAATATGAAAAATCTACATATGGATTTCAAAAAGTTTTTTCACCAAAATAATCATATCATTTAATTCCATTTTTCCACAAACTTTTTAAAAGTTTCCCTCTATGGTCTCTGGTAGTTTCCAGAACATGATATCCCAAAATATAGCATCTTGGCAATTGAGGAAGCTTCAGAATTCAGAAACTCCTCCCTTTCCTCTCTGAAGCGTGGTCATAAAGTAATTCTTTGACCTAACTCTCCCAAAAGTAGATAATATGACAATCCATGTATCCTGGGGGCAAGAAGAATCTGAACCTGCAAGCCTTCTTAAGTTTCCTACAGTTTATTACTATTAGGTCAGACCTCCTTTCTGTCCAATCACAAGTCTGCATGACTGTCCATAAAATACACGTCTTTCCCTGGGTCATTGGGTTGTCATTTTCTGACCTTTCTTGTATCACTAAAGACTTAATAAACAAATGTGTTATGCTTTTTTTTCTATAAATGTCTTTTGTTATATGGCCTGTTGGATACGTACTTTTCAATGGATAAGGGAAAGATACAAGTAATAGTTTTACTCCTCCACAGGAACATTGCTGGAGGTGATGCTACAAATTTGGGTCAGATTTGGGTCAGGCAATACCTTTGAAGCCTGACTATGGAATGTGGATTCTCAGAAAACTCTCTATCATAAATAGACAGTAACTTGCAATTAGTATCAGAGGTGTGTCTCTTTATAATGGTGGTGGATTTTAGGGAGATTGTGAAAACATCATTCTGGTTCTGACACATGGCTTCCCTACATCATTCAATCCAAAGGAGGATGTCTTTATTCTTTCTTGAAGTATAGACATTCTGCAATTGAGCTTGCCTGCTAGAAGCTGACATGAGAGTTAATTGTTATTTATATTGATAGCAGCCCCCATATCAATCTGATCCCACTGCCTCCACTCCTGAGTGGCTGCAGAGACCGTGGCACACAGGAAAAAGTCTAATTTAAGAAAGGCACCTGTCAGAATATCGAGTGCCTTGCCCTAAGGATATCATCAACCCTGGAGAATTTAGTCTCCTGATGTAATGTGTCTAACTTGTCTCATTCACTGACTGTGTTGACATGTAATGCATGGCAGAAGAATAGAGAAAGAAGGAGGTTGCAGACATTTTTTAGGAGTTATTGACAGTAGATTCAGTGCTGTACAAAACCAAGAAGAAAGGTCTTTTCAACTGGGATTGAGGACTTGAACAATCACAAAAGAAAAATATGTTTGGGCCATTATTCTCTTCTTTCAGCTGATTATCTGAGGCATCCTGTAAAAACAAATAATCCCTAGGGAACCTCACCTAAAGGAAAAATGCACACCCACCAATGTGGCAGAAACATGTCTGGCTGCCTCAGCATTGTGATAAAACATCTTTTTCTCCTTGCCCATTTATATGAGAGTCAAATATAGGTAGTAAATTCCCAGAGTTCATTTAAGGTGCCATTGATGGTGATGGTCTTGCTAAAATGTGGAAGAACAATTTAAATATGGAATGTTCCTTGCGAGAACCATGCTCCTCCAGGAGTGTTTGTGATGCCTAAGGAACTTTACTTGCTCTCCATTTTACATACTCAAATTTCAGGTTTCTATTCTATTTGTTCTTCTGATTAAAATTCTGTTTTCAGTGATAGTCACTTACAGGCTCTTGTGAAAGGAAAGGAGGGGAAAAAAACATTTTTCTGTTTTTTCTTTCATTACAGAATCTGTGATTCTTCTATACTCTATTAACCTAAGGACTTCTAAAATCCTCATTCCTATGACCTTGAAATTGGCCCTGGATATCCTTTTTCAAATTTAGCTTGGAAATTCATGTCTCATTTTCTTTTAAATTGGTTTATACCTTGGATTTTCTAGTCTCACTTCAATTAAATGACTCCAATTTCAATTTTCCACTTTCAATTCAGCAGCATTGCCTTGCTTTGAATATCTCATAATTCCTGGAACTAGCAACTTCTGGAATCGTAACTGGATATTGTCTTTTTTAAAGATTTTATTTATTAATTTGAAAGTCAGCATTATACAGAGAAAGAAGGAGAGGCAGACAGAAAGGTCTTCCATCCACTGGTTCATTCCTCAAATGGCTACAATGGCCGGAGCTGAGCCGATCCAAAGCCGAGAGCCAGGAGCTTCTTCTGGATCTCCCACATGGGTGCAAGGGCCCAGGCACTTGGGCTGTCTTCCACTGCTTTCCCAGGCCATAACAGGGAGCTAGATTGGAAGTGGAGCAGCTGGGACTCGAATTGGTGCCCATATGGAATGCTGGCACTGCAGGCAATGGCTTTCCCCGCTAGGCCACAGAGCTGGACTCAGGCTATTAATTTTTAAATCACCATTTGGCATTACCAAGATAGGGGTCAGCCATTATTACTAAATAACAGAGCCATTGATATCAAATTCATAGGTTCTTCCTAACTTACACACCATCATATAAAAATCCAGAGAGAGCAATAGTAACAGCTAATGAAAAGGGCATTTTGATAACTGAAGATTGAGAAAGTTTAAGAATGTATAAGGGCTGAGATGTAGACTTCCTACATGTCAGAAAATAAGGGAAAACTCAGAAAACACAAATTCCAAAAACAGCTTAAGATAGAGGAGAAAACAAAGTAAGCAGTAGTAATGTTCAGTTGGAAGGCATTGCAGTTTGTCGAAAGACAAGTGAACTATAAATGGAAATAAACAGAAACACATTGGCTGGCAGTGTTACGAGCTTAAAACAGTCAAGCTCTGCCTTTGCCAGAAAGCCCCTTATCTAGATTCTAGTCAACCGGAAGCCAGTATTGGAGCTTGCAGATGGGGGTAGCTAAACCTATTAGTGAGGTTATAAATTCTATCAAAGATTGGATAAGGTAATATGGGTTTAAAGATAAAGTCACATTCTGATACAAAAATTTCAGGGTTTCCTTTGATGAGGCCTTTATTTCACAGATATTGTTAAGCACAGCACTATCCTAAGATTAGAAGCGTTGGAGAAGCTCCTGGCTCCTGGCTTCAGATTGGCGCAGCTCTGGCCATTGTGGCCATCTGCGGAGTGAACCACCAGATGGAAGACCTCTCTCTGTCTCTACCTCTCACTGTAACTCTGTCTTTCAAATAAATAAAATAAATCTTAAAAAAAAGAAACATCAGAGGCAGTTAAAAACAGGGCCTAAAATGTAAGAACTAACAGAATCATAAGCAAACTTTCATATGAACAACTGATTGTTAGCAAGAGATTTTTCTGACTGTGTTTTGCTTTACCAGTATTCCTCAGCAATTATTAAGTATTGAAAATTGATATATTGTGTTACATCTGATAGAAGGCAGGCATAATAATATTAGTGAGAACTAATTAGGTTGTGAACTAAGGCATGTCAGAATGGAGGTGAATGTGTGTGTCGCGTTTGAGAACCACTATCAGATTAGTTTGACAAAATGGAAGAAAAACAGAGAATGACACCCATGCTTTTGGTATCTTGATATGGCTTACCGTTATATTGATACAGGCTTACCTGAAAGGAGGAACCATTGAAAAGCACCTCTCCTGGCCCCACCTTTTTTTTTTTTTTTTTTTTCACAGAGGCAGAGAGGCAGATGGGTAGAGCACTTCTGAGAAGCTGAAGTCTACTATGATTCACTTACCTGTCATCTTTATGAAAGTGTCAGGAAGATGGACTTGTCAATTAGGTGTGGTCCATGTGACTAGTAGAATAATTCAGGTGAAAAAAATTACCTCCACTTATTGCCTTTAGTTAATAAGGGAATTGGTTCATTTGTGTTTTCTTTTATTTAGCTTACAGAGATTGAACTCAAAGAAATATCAACAAAGGAAAATGTTGCCTGTCTCTGGGCTGAAAAATCTGACAATATTAAAAAGAGCAAATTCAATATGCAGAAGGAAAAGTAACTTCTTGTCTCTATCATTGCTACAAGAGTAGTTTGGGATTACAACTGTGTAAATGGGATAAAATATTGAAAGATGAAAAATATCCTGATAAGAGCTATCAAAAATAATGTTGGTTTAATTATCTTTTTTAAAGCTTTTATTTGTTTTATTTGAAAGTTAGAGTTACAGACAGTGAGAGGGAGAGACAGAGAGAAAGGTCTTCCTTCCGTGGGTTCACACCCAAATGGCTGCAACGACCAGCACTGCGCCGCTCCGAAGCCAGGAGCCAGGCGCTTCTTCCTGGTCTCCCATGTGGGTGCAGGGGCCCAAAGACTTGGGCCATCTTCTGCTGCTTTCCCGGGCCATAGCAGAAAACTGGACTGGAAGTGGGGCAGCTGTGTCTAGGACCGGCGCCCATATGGGATGCCAGCGCCACAGGTGTAGGATTAAGGTGTAGGATTAAGGTGTAGGATTAATTAAGCCACCCCTGGCTTAATTATCTTAATTAGGAGTCCATTGACTTGAATGTATCTATGTTCCCAAAAACTGTTAACAGGTATGTAACAAAGGAATTTAGTGTCAGAGAGAACTGGGTTTGAAATAGATGACTTTAGGGACAATTAATGTTCATCATAGTGTTCAATTTCTATAGATCTAATTTCCTCATTCATAACACTCACACACACACACACATATGTATATATATATATAATTAAAAATCTGACATAACTGAGCACTGTTTTAGGCCTGTCAAATGTATCTAATTATAGATATTTATTTATTTATATTCATTTTATTTGAAAGAGAGAGTTCTTCTATCCATTGGTTCACTCTCCAATTGCAACAGAAAGGACTGGGCCACACCTAAGGCAGGATTTCAGAACATAATTCAGGTCTCTCACATGGCTGACAGGGACCAAAATAGTTAGAACTATTACCTGCTGCCTCCCAGGGTATGTTAGCAAAACAACATTCTGACTGAAATAAGCCAGTCCCAAAGGAACAAATGTCGTATATTCTCCATGATCAGTGACAACTAACTGAACACCTAAAAGGAAACCTGTAGAAGTGAAACTGACACTGTGAGAAGCAATGACTTGATGAGCCCTTGTCCTTACTGTCAAAAAACAGCTTACTATTTTATTCTTTTTAGTGTTTTCTTTTTCTACTTAATACCATTGGTTGAACTCTTTACTTAACACAGAATTATCCTCAGGTGTTTAAATCCAATTGAAAATTGATCCCTGTTAAAGATAAGAGTGGGAATAAGAGTGAGGAGATGTACAGTTCGGCAAATGTTCCATCGGACTTACCTCTAAGGGTAAGTCATGGGAACTTGCCATGGGACTCCAAATCCGATTAAGTTGGCAGGTACCAATGCCATCTTCCTAGTTAAAGAGATCAGTTTAAATTCATAACTGATCAGAAAGATAGGATTGAGTGTCAAAGGGATCACATAAATAAGACCAAGAGTCTGCTAATAGTAATAGTATTAAAAAGGAGAGAACAATCCAACATGGGAAGTGGACCACACAGCAGACTCATAGAATGACAAATGCCCTAAACAGCACTCTGGCCTCAGAATCAGCCCTTAAGACATTCAGATCTGGCTAAAAAGCCCATGAGAGTGTTTCAGGTATGGAAAGCCTAGACACTGTGGGAACAAATGACCTACATGAAACATCTCTGTGAGTGAGACCCCAGTGGAAAGAACGAGCCATCAAAGAAGGAGGTCCCTTTCTATAAAGTGGGGAGAGAACTCCCACTTTGATTATGGCCCTGTCTAAATAATGTGAGAGTTTCTGGATTCAAGAGGCTTCCATAGCCTGGGCAGCTCATGACAAGAGCCTTGGATGATCACTGACATAATAAATAAGAGTGTTGATTGTTAAATCAACAACAGGAGTCACTGTGCACTTGCTCCCCATATAGGACCTCTATGCTTAATGTGTTGTACAATGAGAATTAAAGGTAAAACTAGTCTTCAAACAATACTTTATACTTTGTGTATATGTGTGGGTGCAAACTATTGAAGTCTTTACTTAGTATAGAGTTGATCTGTATATAAAGATAATTAAAAATGAATATTAATGAAAAATGTGATGGGAGAGGGAGTAGGAGGTTTGATGGTTTGGGGGTTGGAGAGTGGGTATGGGGGGAAGAACTGTTATAATCTGAAAGTTGTACTTATGAAATGTACATTTATCAAAATAAAAGCTGTCTATAAAAAGAATAGAAAAAATAGGAAAAAAAAAAAAGAGTCTGGAATGCGCAGCAGAGCCAGGACTCAAACACCAGCAGTACAATATAGAATAAAGGTGTCTCAAACAGCATCTTAAGTACTGTCCCAAATGTCCACCCAACTTCAACATTTTGAGGTAACAGCTTTTCTTATCTCCATTTTAAAGATGAAGAAATTTGGGCTGTCACCTGTTACTCAGGCATCCCATATCAGAATGCCAGTTTGAGTCCTGGCTGCTTTGCTTCCATTCCAGCCCCCTGCTAATGCAGTTGAGAAGGCAGCAGAATATGGCACAACTGGTTTAACTCATGCTACCCATGTGGGAGACCTGGATGGGGTTCCTGGCTATGGCCTTTTTTCTTGCCCAGTCCCCATTAATGTGGACATTTGAGGAGTGATTCAGCAGGTCTAATCCCCCCTCCTCTCTGTCAGTCTGCTTTTCAAATAAATAAAATAATTTTTTAGATGATAAGAAAATTATACAAAAGCAAACCTAGCTGGAGTCACAAAGTTATTAATTGGCTGGAAAACTAACTCCAGGCATACTTGCCTAGTCTTTATATTTGGTAGCAGAGTGTGTGCTTTTTTTTAAAGATTTATTTATTCATTTGAGAGTCAACATTACAGAGAGACAGCGAGCAAGAGAGAGAAAAGATCATCCATCTGTTGGTTCACTAACTAGATTGTCTCAATGGCTAGCTCTGGACCACACCAAAACCAGAAACCAGAAGCTTCATCTGAGTCTCCCATATGAGTGGCAGGGGCCCAAACATTCGGGCCATCCTCTTCTGCTTTCCCCAGGCCATTAGCAGGGAGCTGGTTTGGAAGTAGAACTGCCGGGACATAAGCGGTGCCCATATGAGATGCCAGATTCTCAGGCAGCCGTGTTACCCGCTTCAGCCCCAGAGCACGTACTTCTTGAAGGCAAGGATGAATTATAGCTGTATACTTCTTTATAGCATTCCAACTTCAAGTACATTTTTTATCAATAGTATTTGAATAATGATTGCCAAAAGAATAAATGGAAGATTAGATTTCTAAGAATTTTAATGAATCTATTAGTAAGTCTTAACTTGCCCCAGAATTTTTTTTTGTTAATATAAAAATAATGTGAATCTATTTTGAACTATAAAAATAATGAAAGCAACTTAATTTAAAGGTGAAAATAACAACGACAGCTCCTTAGTCTATTTGTAAGAATTTCTCATAGAAACAGAGAGAAACTTAACACAAATGGAAGAAAAATTCACACTCAAAGTCCATGTGGTGTGACAGTGGAGAGGATGTTCTATTTCAAAAGGTGATGCATGTTTCAGGATTCCTGAAATGTAATGGCTTGGCCGTCCTCCAGGGCCTTATGTCTGAAACTGGAAGGAGGGAATGGAGAAAGCACATCTCCTTCACTGGTTTAAAACTAGTCTCAAACCCCCACCCACATATAGTGTAAGGAGCACAGATCTTTTCAGTCATCTGTACATTTGCTTTGTGTCTTAAGACAAAGATCATACATAATACATATTTATTACTATTGTGCTATCAAGCAGAGGTTACTTTTCTGAAGATGTCTCTAAATTAACCACAGAATCACTTCCTTTTCAGTCCAGAGAAGCAAGAATTTGTAAAACACGTACAATATACCTAGTAGTGCTCAACCTTGTGAGGAATGCATAACATACAAGATACGGACACTTACATAATAGTGCTTTAGTACCTTAGGGAAGTAAAATAGCAACCATGAGACCATCATGAATATGATCCCTTCCACACTCTTTAGTGAGGGCAAAAATTCTCTTACTAAGCTATGGATGACGGCACCTTGCAGAACATGAGTCATAAATAGAATATAGATATACTAGAGGAAGGAAAAAGAGACCCCAATATGTTGGAGATAGAAGAGAACCATGTTCAACTGCTTGAGCTTCGTTTGGCAACCCCCTGCCCGATGTTGCTTACAGGCTGTCCTTCACCTTGTTTCCAAGGCAGAGGAACAGAGAGTAGCCTCTGTTTTGAGGAAGTGGAAGTTAAGTATACACCTATTTTTTACTGTGACTTGTTCAGGGCCACATTTTACAAAATGCCTTGTTTTCATTATTATTGTTTCTGGAAATGAAAGTTCTATTAAAATTGTTTTAGTTTGCTTATAGAATAGTGTTTTTTTTTAATTAGGGCTTATTTTGAAACATTTTGAGTTTAATTCAAGTGTATGCCAGTACCTTCCAAAGTAAGGTCGTATTCAGAGGTAGTTCTAATCAGATGGCTTAGAGAAATTTCTGGAATATTCACATTCAGAGATTCCTTATTAATGAATGTCTGACTTAAATCTAACCAAAAACTGTAACCTTGTTCTTTGTATATTTCCATTATATAGTGTTAACAAGTTTAGTTGCAGACAAATAAAATACTTAAGCTATTTGTTTAAAAAAAAAAAAAAAAGAAGAGAACCATGAATCACAGTTCAGTTCCTGCAGAAATCACCACTGTTAATTGTAAGCCAAATCTTTTATGAGGTTTTCATATATGACACTCTTTATAAATGACAGGAAGCTTTTAGCCAACTGGTGATAAAACTGAATTAATTAGAACTTAGAAGATCTCTCAGAGCATTCCAAACACTATACTCATCTATTTTGAAAAAGATTGGTACAATTGGCACAATTCCATTATTTTATCCCAAAGGCATGAAGAAATGCTTAAGAATGTCTTACTATTACATAGTACTTATTTCAACTACTTACCATTTTTTGTATTATTTGGTTTAACATTTAGAAAGAACTTGATGTTATCAAAGAAAACTAGCACAAATCACAACTGTCAACTCCTATTGTTTTAGGATTTAACAGACTAAGATGAATTACTTCATCATTGAATAAATCATTACTAATCATAATTTGTGTATGTACTTGGACTGTGCAATTGAGACTGGCGGCACTACAGCCTGCCCAGAACTAATTGCTATAAATGTGCCAGATGTTGTAAAAATCTGGACACATTTGTGAGAAAGCTGAATGGTGCAAATTTGGTATGAAGCTCGAAGTGCATGATTTAAGGGTGTAATCTATATTTCTGACATTATAGGTCAAAGATATATAGTAAGTATAGAGAGCCTTTATTAATATTGTAAAAGGTTATTTCCCTCTGCACTAAAAACCATTTTTTTTCTTTTATGTCTTGATCCTAATAGATGTGGGCTTGCCTATAAATTTCTATACTCCTGCAAAGGGCATTGGTCTGTGGAAAAATAAGAAGCCAGGGTTTAAATTAAAGACCTGTTCTCCTTATTTCAGACATAAACAGAGATCCTTGCCTTCTTATACACACAAAAAATGCATAATAAAATAGAATATTTTTACTCTTTAACAGCCCTAAGTTTATTAAGACAGAAATAATATGTTAGGGGAAAAAATGCTTCCTCACTTTCTGATTCATTTAGAATTAAGCTGCATATCCCCACATTAAATAATAAGCAAACATTACTTAGAGGTTATGGGTATCAATATTTCCATTTTCTATGCATTGTTATGGTAATAAAGCCTTTTAGTCAAGGAAAATACGAAGCCATAAAACTTAATGCTCTATTTGAGGAGCAATTACAGCAAATTATAAGCAACTCAGTTGTACAAAATTGCAATGAATAAAATTTTAAAGTATAATAATACACTGTAAGCATTTATGTGGCTGATACTATCCATTTATTTTAAATGTCAGTCTTTCTAAAGATAATTGCCAAAAAAAAAAAAAAAGCTGGATTCCTGCAATAATTATCATGTTGATTACTTAGAAGGATAAGCTTCAAATAAATTTGGGATTATGATTTTTTATTAGAGTTCTGGTATAAAATATCACATTTTCTCTTCCATCCCAGTATAATAAAGAAGTTGGAGTTTGGCCGGCGTCGCGGCTCACTAGGCTAATCCTCTGCCTATGGCGCCAGCACCTCGGGTTCTAGTCCCGGTCGGGGTGCCAAGTTCTGTCCCGGTTGCTCCTTTTCCAGTCCAGCTCTCTGCTGTGGCCCAGGAGGGCAGCGGAGGATGGCCCAAGTGCTTGGCTTCCTATACCTGCATGGGGACCAGGAGGAAGCACCTGGCTCCTGGCTTCGTATCGGCACAGTGCCGGCTGTAGCGGCCATTAGGGGAGTGAACCAACAGAAGGAAGACCTTTCTCTCTGTCTCTCTCTCACTGTCTATAACTCTCTCTCTCTGTCTCTCTCTCTCACTGTCTAACTCTGCCTGTCAGAAAGAAAGAAAGAAAGAACGAACGAACGAAAGAAAGAAAGAAAGAAAGAAAAAGACAGCAAGCAAGGAAGAAGTTTGTGTGTGTGTGTATGTAGTAACTTTGGTAAATCAATAGTGTGTGTGTGTGTATGTGTGTGTGTGTATATATATATGTATATATATACTGTTCATTCTTTCTGACTATTGCAGAAGTTTCATGGAAGTTTAAGCATTTTACTCATATTTTCAAAATTAAAATCAATATACTTTGAAATATACTAATTCAAAATAATGTGAACTATCAACTATAGTCTATAAAATTCACTTAAGGGGCATTTTCCCATGTATACTTTTATCAAATCATAAAAGAATGAAATAATATGTAACCAAGTATATATTACTATTGTTGATGACTTAAGTTAGGCAAAATTAATAATTGTTGATGCTATTTCTTTATTAAAACTACTTTCAAGTCTTTCCTAATTTCTATTTGAAAATTTGAGTAACTTTAATTTTCATTTCATTGTGTTATTGCTATTTTTTCTTTTTACAATTCATATTTCATTTCTTTTACTCAAGTTTTAAAAATTTAAATTCTGTGAATTTAATGTATATAACATTATATTGTTATTTTACATGTTAATAATGTCAATAAGCAGTTCACTTGAAAATAATTGTAAATTATAATTTCACATCATGTGTTTACAATCTATTTTGAAATCTAATATGTTTGTTTTACCAATTATCTTTTTAATAGATATTTTGCCTTCTGATTTCCCATACAGGTTATGTGAGATGCTTTATGGTTTAATAATGAGATTTAATTTTAATTTTTTATTTTTATGTAATTGAAAGGCAGATATATTCCATTTGCTAGTTAATTCCCCACATGCTTGCAACATTCACATTTAGTCCAGGGAGAAGCCAGAACTCCAGAACTCAATCCAGGTCTCTTATGTGAATGGCAGGGATCCAGATATTTGAGCCATCACCGGCTGCCTCTCAGGGTTTTCATTATCAGGATGGTAAAATCTGAGATTGGAAGCAGAGTGGGACTGTAACCCTGACATTCCAGCCATTCTAACAACTTTTTTTTTTCTAACGTCTTCTTGACTTCTCTGACAAATGCTTACTCCCAAGACACATTTTATATTTTACTGGTTTATTTTAGTATTTTCAGCACAGGTATGAGAAAACCTCTTAACAGTGGAGGAAAACTTAAGATATACTTAAATAAGCATACAATGAATCATTCTAACCACTCAGAGGATTCTAGAGGGTCTTTATCCTATTGATTGCATGAGTGTATGAATAAAATGGAAAAGTGTGATATATATGTAAAATAGACTGCTTGCGATATTTTGATACATGACTGTGCCCATAGCACCTACTAAAATGGTAGGCATGAATTATATTTTCATAACTTACTCCTATGGCAAGCACTGATTGGTTCATAAAGAGACACTTGTGTACCTCATTGTCTAAATAATGAATAAATTAATATTCAATTTAAAATGAAAATAATAGCCAGGATTTGTATTAAGCTGTATTTTTCTATGCCTAATATCTATTTTGGTGTGATCAGAGTCTGAACCATAGGAATCCAAACACAACTAGTGTCAGAGAAGAAACTATTAATAAACAAATCAAACTTTTTTTTTTTTTCTGGGAGCAGGCATGCACACAGTAAGTAATCTCACCTCCTCCTCATTTTTTCCAGATCTGAGAAGAATGTCTTTGGTATTTTGATTGGTATAGCATTGAATCTATACATTGCTTTTGGGAGAATGGACATTTTGATGATATTGATTCTTCCAATACATGAGCATGGAAGATTTTTCCATTTTTTGGTATCCTCTTCTATTTCTTTCTTTAAGATTTTGTAATTCTCATCATAGAGATCTTTGACATCTGTTGTTAAGTTTTTTCCAATGTATTTGATTGTTATTGTAGCTGTTGTGAACAGGATTGATCTTAGCAGTTCTTTCTTAGCCATGGCATTGCCTGTGTATACAAAGACTGTTGATTTTTGTGCATTGATTTTATATCCTGCTGCTTTGCCAAACTCTTCTATGAGTTCCAATAGTCTCTTAGCAGAGTTCTTTGGACCCCCTAAATAAAGAATCATATCATCTGCAAAGAGGGATAGTTTGAGTTCTTCCTTCCCAATTTGTATCCCTTTAGTTTCTTTTTCTTGCCTAATAGCTCTGGCTAACACTTCTAGAACTATGTTGAATAGCAATGGTGAGAGTGGGCATCTCTGTCTGGTACCAGATCTCAGTGGAAATGCTTCTAACTTTTCGCCATTCAATAGGATGCTGGCTGTGGGTTTTTCATAAATTGCTTTGATTGTATTGAGGAATGTTCCTTCTATATCCAATTTGCTTGATCAGCCCTTGTCCTGACTGTCGAGGAACAACTTAATATTTTATTCCTTTTAGTACTTTTTTGTTCTACTTAATGCCATTGGTTGAACTCTTTAATTAACACACAATTATTCATAGGTGTTTAAATTTAACTGAAAAGTGATCCCTGTTAAATATAAAGAGTGGAAATAAGAGAGGGAGGAGATGTACAGTTCGACACCTACTCACTTGGACTTACCCCTAATTGTAGAGCTAGAAATGTGCCAGGGGATTCAAATTTAATCCCATCAAGGTGGCATGTACCAATGCTATCTTACTAATCAAAGCGATCAGTTTAAGTTCATAACTGATAATAATGATATGATTAAGTGTCAAAAGAATCACATAAACAAGACTACTCTCTGCTAATAATAACTGATAGAATTAAAAAAAAAAAAAAAAAGAATGATCCAGCATGGGAAGCAGGATACACAGCAGACTGAGAATGACAGATGTCCTAAACAGCACTGTGGCCTCAGAAACAGCCCTTAAGGCATTCAGATCTGGCTAGAAAGCCCATGAGAGTTTCACGGGCATGTAAAGCCAAGATACTCTAGAAAAAAAAAAAAAAAAAAAAAAAAAAAAAAAAACCTAAATGAAAGATCTCTGTGAGTGAGTTCCCAGTGGAAAGAATGGGCCATGAAAGAAGGAGGTACCTTTCTCTGAAGGGAGAGAACTTCCACTTTGACTATGGCCTTGTCTAAATAAGATTGGAGTTGGTGAACTCAAGAGGCGTCCATAGCCTTGGCAGCTCATGACAAGAGCCTCAGGTGATTACAGATGACATAAATAAGAGTGTCAATTGTTGATTTAACAATTTCACATACTGTGCACCTACTCCCCATGTAGGGTCTCTGTCTTTAATGTGTTGTACTATGCAAATTAACGGTAAAACTACTACTCAAACAGTGCTCTATACTTTGTGTGTCTGTGTGGGTGCAGTCTGTTGAAATCTTTACTTAGTATATATACTAAGTTGATTGTCTGTATATAAAGATAATTGAAAATGAATCTTGGGCCGGTGCTGCAGTCCACTCTGCCTGTCAAAAAACAAAGAAACAAACAAACAAACAAAAAAAACCAAAGAAAATGAATCTTGATGAAGAATGGAATGGGAGAGGGAGTGGGAGATGGGATGGTTATGGTGGGAGCGAGGTTATGGGGGGAAAAGCCGCTATAATCCAAAAGTTATACTTTGCAAATTTATATTTATTAAATAAAAGTTAAAAAATAAAATACTGACTATTAATGAAAGACATCAAGTTTCTCTACAATATTTTTCTGAGGAAGGACATATACCCAGAGATACACCAAATTAAATAAAATAAACATGCGAACACCTAAATAACACTAGCATCCTTTGTACTGTTGTGTCTATATAAAAAGAAATCCCACTGGGTTACTGCTTCTTTCTCTCTTATTGCACAATCCTGCTCCTCCTCTAAGGCAACTGTGTACAGATTTTATTGGGCAGAGACCAGAGCACTAGCATCTACCATATTAGCATTTTGCAAGACTAAAATGGTATCATATATGGCTCGTGTTATAGTCTCTTCTCTTTTTCCAGGCAGTTGGCGTGATCCAAATGTCCCATCCGTTTCCTCATATGAGAAGAGGAAAAAAAAAAAACAGATTAGGAACATCAGTCCCAATGTCTTTTGTAATTTGGGTAACATTAATTATCTATATGGTACTATAAAGGTGAAACAGGAATACAAAAGGCACTACTTACCAAGAATAAGTAACAATTCAATTGAAGTTACTTAAACTATAAACATTCAGCTAG
The DNA here is from genome assembly GCF_033115175.1 of Lepus europaeus. NCBI lineage: Eukaryota > Metazoa > Chordata > Mammalia > Lagomorpha > Leporidae > Lepus > Lepus europaeus. The sequence continues at coordinate 49,473,863 of NC_084845.1, forward strand.
TTTTGCAATTTTAACACCTTATTGCATTATTTTGACATGTTGTACCTGAGTCAAAAAGGCATCCCTGAGACAGGAATAAAGAAAGACACTTGGTAGAGTTTTAATCAAAGACAAAACAGTAATCTGTTTCTTCAAGACGTCTTGAAAATCTAGTTGATCATTTGTATCCTAACATTATCTTCAAGTCTCTAGGCTTCTGAAACCTGGAACAATGGGTGAATTTATAGTCACACAGCCTTTCAGACTGCTAGAAAGTTTCCAGAAATTGTTCATTTTCTATCTCAAGAGACTATCACATAAGGAAGAAATTTGCTTCTTCCATTTCAAGTAATGATTTAATTTTCTGTTGCCTACGGATAGGAATAAGGGTAAATGGACGGTGGATCTGCTGTGATATCTTAAAATGCCACTAGTACACTAAGGCCAGTTCTCAATCAATCTATCATCTTGACATTGCAGCATTTATTAGTTATTAATCTGAAGAGACATGCATTTAAATCTTAAAGATCACAGTGGAGGAATATACACCATTTGATATCATTACTTATTTTTCATTTCTGGCCCATCTTTTGATTCTCATTTATAATGGGACTAGATTACTATGGCTAAGGTTAATGAGACAATTAACTTTATACATGATACCAATCACAAAGATTGTTTTACTGTAATTAACCATGTGACTTTTGGCAGAGTTCTTTGTACTTATATTTTTTCAGGAGTCATAAAGGCTTAAGGGAATTATTTAGAAAGTTTCAAAAGCATATCAAAAAGTCAGATGTGGAAATATTTAATTACGTTTTGCTATGGGGGATGAAATGAGCAGGAATCCTGTTAAATGCAAGCTTGTGGTCACCTGCAGTGCATCAGTTTCAGAATAGAGAGATAGAGGCACACACGTGAGCACTTGCAGTATGTTTCCAGAATCTCCCATGTGACCTTTTTTTAAGTCTGTTTTTCAAATGTGCCTGTTTTTTGACTGATGTATTCAACACATTCCTTTTCTGCTGACAGTGCCCAGTTTTGTTGTTTTGTGGGGGATGCAGCTTGAGAAATTTTGCAAAGACACGACCAGTAGCTTGTGCACAAAAAACAGATTTCAGAAACTGAAGGGTTGTAATGCTTCCTGTGTTTCCTTGCCTCACAGTGAAGCCTGTCGGCACCTCATGTAAATGATTGTCATAATTTTAAGGACTCAGATCTGTAAGGGGAAATCCACTGTCAAGCTTCCATTTGCCTTGGGTGGGGCCTTCCTTGCTCATGGTTTCCTGGGACTTCAAGTGACTTCCTTTAGGTGCTCAGAGAGGAGAAGAATCACTTTGGCCAAGGACAAGACATGCAACGGCTAGCTGCACAGCAGTTGATTTTTTTTTTTCTTCAAGCACATCTCTAGTGGTTCTTATTAGTGTTCTGCTTCTGTCTTTGTTGAGTGAGGCAGTAATTAATTTGCTTCCTTGCTATTGTATGAAATCCTCTGTTTCTTTTACCTTTATTTTGAATTTTCCATGCTTTCTTCTTTCTTTTTTTTCTAGAATGACACGATGACATATCTCTGTACACTGGTGTCCTAATTAGTTTATTTTCTGACATAATTTTAATTAGCTTCATGATATTTCTTGCTGACTTGTCTTCATTGACAATTGCTACTGTGCTTTAAAGAAAATGGTGATATTTACGTTATAACCTCGTTTACTTTTTGAATGCCCCTACATCTGTCACAAAAAGAGAGCATTTTCCTTTTCACTAACACGAAGCTGAAGTTACAATAAAACAAACAATGGGCTTCTCTCTGATCAGCCCCTTTTTGACATCTGGGCCCTGGACAGCAGTCTAAAAGCATCTGTGTTGAGAAGCAATCACTCAGAAACATGGCTTTATTCCATTCTCCACCAGAATTGGGAATTCCCAGCAATGTCTGTAGACTAAAGCAACGTATGACCAAGGGAGCTGAGCTTGGCTTTTTTCTTTTCTTTTCTTTTTTTTTTTTTTTTTTTTTTTTGATGTCAGTATATAGCCCTACGAAGATTTTCTTAAATGATTTTACACTACTTCTCTGCTGTAGTTTTTCTGTCCTTCTAAATTGGAAACATACTTCTCATTCAGTTCAGCAATTATTGAGTACCCCTAGTGGTTTAGGTATACGAATTGCTTGTATGATGGTGAACATTTAATATATCTACAGCCTCATTCCCAAATTACCTGAAAGATGTAAAGTAGTAGTTAGGGATTTTAAATCTGCTGCAGAAAACACTTTTCCTTTTTTTTTTTTTTCCAGCTACTGAATTACAATTTGAATCAGTTATTGAAAACCCACAAGGAATCTCCAGCTTCTACTCTTGCTTTTAAGTACAGAATATTATAGGGTAAATATTGAGTCAGGAAAATCTAGTGTGTTTCATTTATAACTAGGATGAGTATTTTCACTTAGAAAAAATACAAGTAGTATATTAAAAAGGGGGAACATAGAATCCTCTCTGGTACAGTTTGTAAATACTCTAATTTCTTTTTTTTTAAATTCGAATCTATTTTACAGATTCAGTGTAGTTCATAGATGCAATTCCAAAAATATAATATCCCCTTCCTACCCCTCCTTTCTACCCTTTTTTTCTCTTCCCTACGTCCCCCCTTTCCTAAACTACTCCAATTTCTGAATTGGAAATTTCAAATACTGTTTGAAACAAATAAAGAAATATATTAAAACATGCTGAAGAATTCTCAGACTCCAGTGGTTTAAAATAAAATTAGGCCAGCGCCACGGTTCAATCTGCTAATCCTCCACCTGTGGCGCCGGCATACTGGGTTCTTTTTTTTTTTTTTTTTTTTTTTTTGACAGGCAGAGTGGACAGTGAGAGAGAGACAGAGAGAAAGGTCTTCCTTTTGCCGTTGGTTCACCCTCCAATGGCCACCGCGGTAGCGCGCTGCGGCCAGCGCACCGCGCTGTTCCGATGGCAGGAGCCAGGTGCTTCTCCTGGTCTCCCATGGGGTGCAGAGCCCAAGGACTTGGGCCATCCTCCACTGCACTCCCTGGCCACAGCAGAGAGCTGGCCTGGAAGAGGGGCAACCGGGAGAGGATCGGTGCCCCGACCGGGACTAGAACCCGGTGTGCCGGCGCCGCAAGGCGGAGGATTAGCCTGTTGAGCCACAGCGCCGGCCGGCATACCGGGTTCTAGTCCCGGTCGGGGCATCGGATTCTGTCCTGGTTGCCCCCCTTCCAGGCCAGCTCTCTGCTGTGGCCCAGGAGTGCAGTGGAGGATGGCCCAAGTGCTTGGGCCCTGCACCCGCATGGGAGACCAGGAGAAGCACCTGGCTCCTGGCTTCGGATCAGCGCATGTGCAGGCCACAGTGCACTGGCCATGGTGCGCCAGCTGCAGCGGCCATTGTGGGGTGAGCCAATGGAAAAGGAAGACCTTTATCTCTCTCTCACTGTCCACTCTGCCTTTCAAAAAATAAATAAAATAAAATTATATATGTCACTAGGAAAAGATACTGTGGTGTAATATTCCCTACAGCCAAAGAAATTGGAGATTACAGAATGAACATCGTGTTTGGGAGAAGTATGTCTTTATAAATACTTACCAAACATCAAAGTTATTAAATAATGAACAAATATTTAAGGAAATAGAGACTCAATTCTGCCAGATGAACATTGATTCTGTCATTAGACTTGCCTTTTACTGTGTGATCATAGGAAAATTACTTAATCTAAGAGTCGATGTCATTATTTTAGCGCTGTGTATGATTATAAATATTGTAAACATACCATACCCATTTCTGTAGTAGCTAAATGACACAAAGAATTTAGTATATATATGTCTTGTGAAATCTTTGTTACATTAGTATTAAATAAGTCATTCAGATTTGGCTAAACTTGGATTAGTATGAGATTTCATCAATCTGATATATATCATTGTTTGAATTATACTTTTTGGAGGCCATGGCATTGTGGAGGGTTACTTTTTGACTTTTACTTCAGTGGTGACTTTTTAAAAAATTCTTGATTACTTTGATTGATTCAAGACCATACCACATAGAAGAGTTCCTATAATTGTAATACTGAACAATGCTAGTCAGTCATCCTTCTCATAACATCTTAAATATTCAAAGAGGAAACGTGAATTTTTTCTTTCAGGGTTTTGTGAAATTCACTTGACATCTGAAAAGCTAAGAAAATTTGTCTTTTTACCCCCACATTTCAAACAGAATTAATGACTTTGCAGCCAAACTGATAAGAGCAGTGTCATTTAATGTCTTGGATGAAATAAGAGGGGTTAGAGTGGTTGTGGATTCTCAGTTGTTAAGTGGAAAAGCTCTTCATACACTGCTTTACCTGTCAGGAATTTTAATACTTCCAGCTGGAGTCCTAATCCACCTCCAGATAGAACTCACTTTTTCTCACATAATCAAAAGCACCTGGTACCATAACGAGTGCATGAGAAATTGGTCCTTAGGAGTTACCCCCTGTGGAAATGTCCTCTGGGGTCTGATTATTCCAACAACCAGGTGTTCCCAGTCCCTGATAACAACGTGAGTGTCCCCAGCTTGGTGCTAAAGGCAGTGTCCACTCCAAGGTCACTCAGCAGTTGCTGCTTATTTCTTACATGTTTACCATTGACTGTTACTTTTAAGTGCTGTCCAACTATAGCTACCTGGGATGCCAGTGTCATTCTGAGACTGTCTAACAGGGCCGCTAAATATCCTTTTGCGAAGCTATGGGGAAAGTACAGTATAAGTTTTCTCAAATAAGGCATCCATCAGAAATCAAATTTGGGGTTGTCTTTGTTTTTCTAATGAAAAAAAAAATCATTATATAAGAACATCGTTATATTGTCTTGCTTCTTACCCCACCTCATCCACCCCTTCCCTTTATCATGTCTTCTTTTAATGATTTATTAATAGGATTATAGTATGTATTTTATGTGACAACATCTAGCATGCAAAAATATACAAAATTAATTAGTTAATTAAATGTTCTAGAAAAAGACCAAATCAAATACTAAAATATATTCTAATTTTCACTATAGATATGGTTTTCAGTTTTACACAACACATTATCTTCTTTCCCTTTTTTTCTCCTACCTCTTTGCTTCTTTCTTTTCAATTTGGATGTGTTTACAATTAAAAATAGTACAATGCAGGTGTCGTAGAAGCTCCAGAAAATTCCATCGCCTCCTTTACAATGTCAGTGTAAACAAAGCAGGATGTTCTGCTAGTATTGCTTAAAAAATTACAGAAACTTAGAAAGAGCCTTTTTCCTTACTAAATATCTCCCTGACCCCAAATATATCTTAAATAGGTTTGTGTGGTTATTTAGTGGTTATGAACTTCAGGGTATGAAAACTTGGATTTGAATATTAACCATATCTGAAATTTAGCAAGTTATGTAATTTTGGACACATTAGATAATCTTTGGGTATTTTTTCCCCACTGAAAACATATAGACAATCTACTCACCAAAAAGACAATTATGTTAGATTTCTGTAAGTCCACATGTACACATATATGATGTTTTCACAAAGGCAACTTATAGAGTGAGGGACAAAGACTCTATTTAAAATCATACATCTATCTACCTAAAACATGTGTGTCCCACATGACACTTTGCTTCCTCTCAAAGGTTCGAATAGTGCTGTTACTATTTTAAGATATATACATGTTTATGTGTGTATGCAAATTCATATTCTTCTATGCCAGTGAAATCTAGATTCATCCACTTCTAGATTTTTAGCTAAAATAAAATGGCCATATTGCATATGTTTCAACTATTAAAATTGTGTAGTGAAGGAATGTATATATATATATATATATATATATATATATATATATATTTGACAGGCAGAGTGGACAGTGAGAGAGAGAGACAGAGAGAAAGGTCTCCCGTTGCCGTTGGTTCACCCTCCAATGGCCGCCATGGCTGGTGCGCTGTGGCTGGCGCACCGCGCTGATCCAAAGGCAGGAGCCAGGTGCTTCTCCTGGTCTCCCATGGGGTGCAGGACCCAAGCACTTGGGCCATCCTCCACTGCACTCCTGGGCCACAGCAGAGAGCTGGCCTGGAAGAGGGGCAACCAGGACTAGAACCCGGTGTGCTGGCGCCGCTAGGCGGAGTATTAGCCTGTTGAGCCATGGCGCCGGCCGGAATGTATATTTTTAAAGAATACTATACTACTGAAGGGAAAATATCTGGAATTTATAATTTCTACATTTCTATGTAAAATTTATGTGAAGTTTCTACTTGACTTGTTTGTGTAAGAAAGGAAGATGACTTAATACCATAATTTTCTAGTGGAGCACAATATTGGTATGGTTTTCTTCAATATCAGTCAGGATGGAAGATGTAGATGTGGAATGGACTAATATTTGGTTTAATCCGTGAAAGTTCTATGAAAGGATACCAACTTTTTAAATCACTCTGAGATTTTGATGGAGAATCTGCTTGAAATAGTAGACTAAGATTTTATGGAGAGGAAAGTGGAAAGGAAAAGAGAGTGACTACCTGGAAATTATTGAGAATATAAAAGGTTTATATTGAAATTAGCAAATACTAAATATGTGAGCTACCATACACTGAATCCTTTGTGTCATACACAAAACATCACACTCTATCTCAGTCCAAATACGTTTCAAAATACTTCTCAACAAAACCCATCAGGGAACACAGTGAATTGACCCCATTCTGCCTGAGGCCAAATGCTACCTAGCACTATGGTTTCTAGCATATCGTAGCAAGTTATTCCAATGGCAAAAGAAAGAAAAAAAAAATGACTGTACTTGTCGATAACCAGAAGTGTATTCCATCTGGCTTTCCTTGGAAAATTCACCTCAGTTTTCTAAAATGTTGTCAGTCCTTCCTACAAAAGATTTTTGGAATCTCTGTCAGTTGAAATAAAGCAAGTGAACATACTCCCTAAATTCTAAATACCAGCAGATTGTACTGAAACATTAAAATCTTAAGACATTAACTGATAGAGCTCCTGGTTTTTTATGGTTAGGTTAGGGACATACAATTCATTTTAGAAGATTGCTATGTGATTTCAATGAACAAATTGAGAATACACAGCTTCTTCATACCACACACAGCTTTGAAGGTTAGTGATGACGATAAACCTCAAGGTGATGGGCTAGTGATGATGACAGTGACAATAGTGGTAGATATTTTCATGTGAATCTCTACTAAACACCTCTAGGAAAAAAATGACAGTTTTAATCAAATTAACTTCTTAAAATTAACTAAAATAACTGAGACCTTCTTTGAACTTCTTACATGCCTTTGCATAATTCAGTTTCCTTCACTGCTTGAGAGGAAGTGCTTGGACATTCAGAGATGAAAGACAGAATTTCACAGGAGAAACTGCTCCAACAAAGGTACATCAACGCAGGTGGAACAACTGGGCAAGATGTCTGCCACACCTCCTTTACAGTTCACTGAAAGTCTGGTCATGGGGTTGAAACATCTGCACTGATTTCCTGAATGACATTTAGACTTGTATTTTTTGTTTTGTTTTCTTTCTTCCTGCACAATGTACAAAAGGACACTTTGGTAGGACACTTTTGCGATTTAGTCTCCTAGACTTAAATTCTCATTCCCATTCTGCTGTTGCTAGTTGATTATCCTTATGCAAAATGCTTCATTTTTGAGTCAGAGTTTATTCTTGTGAATAAAGCAAGACAATAACTCTTAGTTGACCAAGTTTTTGAGAGAGAAAAAAAAAGTGTATCTGTATAATGCCTAACCTTATTTATTCCTTCTCAAAGATTTGCTTTTATGTTTGTTCATTTGAAAGAGTGACAGAGAGATGGAGGGAGGGAGGGAGGTAGATAGACACACACACATACACACACACAGAGGAGGGGGAGAGAGAGAGAGGGGAAGAGAGAGATCTTCCATCCCCTGGCTCACCCCCCCCCCCCCAAGTCACTACAACAAAAGGGCTCTTTCAAACCTGAAGCCAGGACCCAGGAACTCCATCTGGGTCTCCTATGTGGGTGACAGGGGCCCAAGCACATGGGCCATCATCTGCGGCCTGTTCAGGCACATTAGCAGGAAGTTGAATCCAAAGTATAGAAGTCAGGACTCAAACTAACACTCTGATATGGGATTCTGGAGTCACAAGTAGGGTCTGTGCCGCAACACCAGCCCCCTAACCCAGTTTCTGAGTGGCTACTGAATTAATATCAGAAAAATCCTTATTTAATTTGTTAGTTTCATGAGAATAAGACTAAGAATGCATTTATAATTATTATAAACTGACAATATTGATTAAGACAACACCAACTTGATTTTGAAGGTGGCCAGTCTGATGGACACTGGCAGGAATAATAGGCACATGTGGGTTTCACATTGGGTAGTGCAATATTTCTTCCTCTTGAAAGTGCAGAGGCCATGGCAATGCTCGGTTCTGTTTTACTCATTGAAATTCAAAGAATGAGATAGACAGACATCTGGAAGCCACAGCATTTATTTTGAGAACTGAGTGCTTAGAGAGGTAGAGATGTAAGGAATTAAAAAAAAAAAAGTTAGGAAGTTTCTTTGTTCTCTCTAGTTATCTGGACAAGTGTATCTTTACTTTTTTACTTTTTGATGAGAAAATTCTCACATTCAAATCTAACACTCTCCTAACATCATTATTCACTTACAGAAAACAAACCTCGCCATTGGCATTAACCCTCACTTTTAAAGAATTGCTTTCTCTTTTACATTCCACTAGGACTCTTCAGGGATGATTTTTCTGACATTTTGATTTCTATAATCATGTGCTCCCCTTAACTGTACTGAATGTTTTTTAAGGATCCATATTCTCTTTTCCCTTCCTCCTATTCTCACTCTTCTTTATAGATCTAGACCTTCCAATGGCTGGAAGTAGTACTGGCCTGGAAATCAACTGGAGACACAAAGTTTCCTCAAAAAGTTCATGGAAAATGTGTATTATTAAAAAATTCTGCATGCATTTTAAAATATGCTAGCAACCCAATAAAATTAGATTTTAATTTCATTGCAAAACTTTGTCTAACACAATAAATTTCTCTGTTAACTTCATTTTTCAAAGACAAGTGCTCTTTACCAATTCTTGAAAACATATTATAGTTTGGGTTTAACATAAACCTGAGATGGGCATTGAGGAACATTTATTTCTAAATCTAAGCTTTTTCCTTCAAATACTTGCAATGGGCAAGATGTGGGAAATGATGAGACTTCAGAAGGGGAAAGAGCTTTGGAGGTCAATGGTTTTGAATGCATCCCTTCAACTTCAATCTGGATGCTAGAAGATGCATATGCATGATAGCAGAAGAGAAGCATTCCTAGTGAGGGCACAGCGTCAGCAGCAGTTTGATGTGGCTGAGAAGTTGGTGGTGAGTGATCTTCCTTCAAACGGATTGTATTTATTGACTGAAGAATCTACAAATTCTGTGGAGCTGCAGAAATTTTGTTATGTGCCATCCTAGCTACTTTCTATACTTATTCCTCAAAATGTTAGCCTTACTCATGTGCCCTAAGCCATTTTTTAAGATTTGCTGCTCACTCTCCTTGTGCCATTGCCAATCCCTTTTATTTTAACCCTTCAGAAATTTTTTCCTGTCAGTTTCTTCCCCCATACTTTCATTGTATCTGACTTGTCATCTTAACCAGCAGTACTAAATTCTCAGCACCCATAAAGATGAACCATCATAAATTGCAATAGATTGCGTATAAACACATGCTCCTGCTTCAGTGAAGAAATATGGATAATCTGTTCAGTCAGTGAATAAAGTGATGGTTTGCTAGGTATTAATTTCCCATAAATAAGATAAATATTAATGAACAATAACTTGTCAGTATATAAGTAGAGAACATCAAGCTTTTATCAAGTCCTCCTCCAGCTTGCAAAGTATTTAGTCATTCTTTTTTTTTTAAAAAAAAGATTTATTTATTTATTTATTTATTTGAGAGGTAGAGTTACAGACAAAGAGAGGGAGAGACAGAGAAAAAGGTCTTCCATCCACTGGTTCATTCTCCAAATGGCCGCAATGGTCAGAGCTGGGCTGATCCAAAGCCAGGAGACAGGAGCTTCTACCCAGTCTTCCATATAGGTGCAGGGGCCCAAGCACCTGGGCCATCCTTTAGTGCTTTTCCAGGCCAAAGTGGAGAGCAGGATTAGAAGGGGAACAACCTGTACTTGAACCAGTCCCCATAGGGGATGCCTGTGCCACAGGTGATGGCTTTACTCACTATAACACAGTGCAGCCCTGCTCCATATTTAGTCATTCTAAGTAATCTTTACTTAAGTTAATCTTTACTTAAATTCTATGCTCTTTGTTAAGACCTTATTTGCATTTTAAAATATTTATTGAATGATTTATTTGAAAGACAAAGTGACACAGAGAAGGAGACACAGAGAGAGAAAGAGGAGAAGTGGGGGGTGGGGGGTGGGGAGAGGGTAGGAGAGAAAAGCCAGAGAGAGAAACCATGCCTGCATGAGAGATCTTCCATCCAGTGATTCTCTCCTCAAATACCTGGAATAGCCAGGCCTGGGTAAGAGTAAAGTCAGGAGCCAGGAACTCTACTCTGCTCTCTACCTGGGTAGCAGAGCCTAAGTATTTGGGTCATCTTCCACTGCCTTCCCAGGTTCATTACCAGGAAGCTGAATTGGAAGTGAAGCAGCCATTGAAATGGCACTCCAGTGAGGGATACTGTTGTGCCAAACCACAGCTTAACCCACTGAGCCACAACGCTGGACCCCCAAGGAATTTTTAATTTTATGCATTCTGCTGCAAAGCCTTCACAACCATCAGCTGCTTAATAATTTACCAAAATTTAACACAGTACCCTTTTGTGCCTTTATGTCTTCAGGGTTTGATTTTGCTTGCTTGATGTCATTCTAATTTTTTACTACCTAGAAGATTCCTATTTAGACTATTACATGATTTATTATCCATGATTTGAAACATTTCAACTATGTTAAAACCCATTCATCAGCTGTTTTTTCTGTATGTTCCCTGTATTGTTTTATCTACATCTACTCATTTTAATTATTTATTTAATTATTTAATTAATTAATTATTTATTTAATCATTTTAATTATTTATTTATTATTTTATCTCTGCCCTCTACTATACTTTAAGTACATGAAATCCAGGGGAAATGTGTGACACCTCTGTGTATCTGATGAACATAGCTCTGTGTTTGACATACAATAGATATGGAGTTAGAGTTTGTTGGATGACCATATAGATGGATGAGTATAAGATCAAGCTACAGTAAATCACAATGGGACTTGAGAAAGTCTGAATAACCCAGAGGGGCAGACACTTTCCCGAATCAGGGCCTGTAATAATGTTTGTTTTCATTTTATTTTTCCATGTAGCCTTTGCTTTGTGTCTAATCCCACTGGCTTCACAGTGGTTCACTTATCTAGAAACTCTGGACCTTCTGAGTCCAAAGGAAAAGACCTGGCTGAATGAACTCACAGATTATCTTCTGACAGCAAATAGAAGTTACCTTTCTTTGTGAGGTTCCTGGTGAATTCTTGATTGTTACTGCAAAATCAGTTTGCACATTCAAATCAAAAATGATGCTGAAACAATGTGACAGACACAATAAAAACCCAGAATTTCATGTGGAGGGCTGAATTGCACCATATGGCTTCTAGTTCTATACCTAGACCCAATAGGGTGCATTAAGAAAGCCATTTAGGCAGTGTCCTGTTGTGCCCAGTTATAGAAGAGCATATGGTATATTATCCCACTTTGGAGTAATTATGAGTTTCCTTGTGTTGATCTTTATCTTTCTCAAGTTTTTTTTTTGGTTTTTTTTTTTTTTTTTTTTTTTTTTTGGTACAGAGGATGCTTCAGCAGGGATTTCTTATTAGACTTCTGGACTTCCTTCTTTAATCATTGCTCACATACATAGAAACAGAGCTGATGTGTTTGATTCAGCTATATTTTTGATAACTATAGCTTTAAAGAGGAAAGAAATAGTATTACTTGAGAATGAGGGATTTGCTGTTGTAAAGGATTTGAGTGTTTCTGGCAAGTATTTACTTCATATACTGCAACTAGGGAAGGAGTGAGGCAAATGGAAAAGGACCCAGAGTCTATAGAGTAAGTCATTTGAAGATCTAGTCACCTATGTGTGCATGAGTACTGTGTGCTGAACCCTGTTCTAGGCTTGCCATGCTGTGCAATTAATCTGATATGATCCCTACGATGTGTCCAGATCGCATGATTTTTTTGCCATGTCAGTTATCACTTTCTAATAGGGTAAATTGCATTGTTATCTATTGGACTTACTGCCTGTTTCTTCCACTTCTATGTAAACCCATAAGGGAAGCTACTTTGAACTACATCTTGTTCATGATCTAGAACATTGTCACACAGCATGATAGATGTTCAGTAAGTATTTGGTAATGAACAAATTATATCTATATCACAAAATGAAGAATTTGAGAATAAGAAACTTTAGACAGTTGCATCCAGGTTACAGCAAAAGTAGTTCATGAACGGAGAGTCTTAACACATATATACAATCCCCCAGACATATTCTTTATTGTGGTATACTGCAGCTAAGTGTCCCAAATGAGAAAAATAAAACTGCTTGCTCTTAGGTATTTCACTTCATAACTTCTGCATCTAGGAGTTTTTTGTTTTTGAATTTTCAAAACAGGAAATATAAGTAAACATATAGGCATATAGATCTATATGTAGGCCGGCGCCGTGGCTCAATAGGTTAATCCTCCGCCTGTGGCACCATCACACTGGGTTCTAGTCCCGGTCGGGGCACTGGATTCTGTCCCGGCTGCCCCTCTTCCAGGCCAGCTCTCTGCTGTGGCCCGGGAGTGCAGTAGACGATGGCCCAAGTGCTTGGGCCCTGCACCTGCATGGGAGACTAGGAGGAAGCACCTGGCTCCTGGCTTTGGATCAGCGCAGTGCGCTGGCCGCCATGCGCCGGCCGCAGCAGCCATTGGGGGGTAAACCAACGATAAAGGAAGACCTTTCTCTCTGTCTCTCTTTCTCACTGTCCACTCTGCCTGTCAAAAAAAAAAAGAACTATATATATATTAGATACATATATAGATATAATTGTATATATAAACACTCATATATTATTTCATTTATCTGCAACAGTTCTAAAATTTAGTTACATTAAATATCATTATTCTATTTACATATACATCTACTATATCAATATATATATATACATATATATATACATATATGTATATATACCTTGTTATAATAAACATAAAAAGTGAAATAATGGATGTAAACATCAGGTGATGAATTGCCATACAATTATTGAATTTTTATAGCCTATGGACTGTGAGACCGACTTTTGATTAAACTGCTAATCTTTCTTGTTTCAAATCCCTGGCTCTGACAAATACTAAATTAGTGGCTTTAAACTTAGTCAGTGATATCTCCTCCTCAATTCTGCCTATGTTAAATAGACATTCTGGGGTCTCCTTTCTAGGGCTGATAGTTTAATCAAGTGAGGAAATGCAGATAGCACATTAGCTAGCACATCACCTGAAATAGGGTGAACATTCCATTGTATTTATTCCTTTGCATTCTTGCCATGTTACTTCGTTATTCTTTTTTGATATAATAGTTCCTGGCTACTCACTTTAGCCCATATACCTGATTAAACGCATATAAATTTTTATCTATGTCTACATCTGCTTTTGTCTTAGCTCATAGATTTATGTTTCAAGCGGACATATTGATCTGATACTCTAATTTTGACCAAATTATTTGTAAACTTTCCCATTTGATGTGAGTTCCTGCAGTAGCTTGTGTTTGAGGAATTCTCAGTCACTAAAATTAAGTCCACTTGTTTCTACTGAACCAATCCTCAGAAAATTTGGCAAATGATGTTAACATGAGTTAATTTTCAAATAGTAAGTGCTTGGTTGCAGATTAGAATGAAAATTTCTGAGATTTTGACTTGTGGGCCCTTCCCTTTATGCTAATAAATTCTACTTATTTTTTTCTTTTAAGTAATCTACAAAATTTTGTATGTATATATAAAATGTATTCTAAATATTTTTATTTAAACTGTTCAATATTTTTGTTTTACAAGAAGAAATGGTCAGCTTTGAGAAAAAAAAATTACCCCTGAACTGCGTGCAAAAACGCTGAGCATGTTGAAATGCAGACAATGTTCTATTAAATGCACTTTTCATTTTTAGTCTGAAAAAAGTAATTTATTATAAAAGCTTTATAAACCTAAATAAGTCCCCAAAGTTAAGTTCTTGGTAGTTCTTAAATGTTCTAAAAATGGCCTGTATCTGACATTTTTGCCCCACTTGTCAATTTCTTCTTTATATGGTTTCAGCGGTTTGAGAGTTGGGATACTGCTGGTAGGCAATTTTCAGCAAGTTTGAATACTGAAACTTCTCTGCCCTGCTGTTTTATTTCATCTTCGGGATTTGTGAAACCATCAGGCAGGTGAGATGTGCCTCGACCATTTGAATCTGACTTGACACTTAGGATATTTGTTTCTAGAAAACATACCATAGATTAATATCAACAAATGATGTTTATGAATCCACCATGAAGTATTGATGTTTATCAAGCAAGTAAATAGATTTGAATATGAGGTTGAATATCCTGTAAATGGGAACATAGTTTGTGTGACATGATACCCCTTTTGCCACCAGAACCCTTTATCACTGTAGGAAGGGAACCAAATGTTGACTTCTCCATGGGTGAATTTTTGGCAATTAGTTATAACTGCAGACATGTAATTGCAGGTGCAACCCAGCTGGTTAGTCAACAATTTGTTAATGTTTGATGCATAGCACACTAAGTACTTCAGCAATTAGGGACTTGATATAACAATTAATTATGGCCTCAAATTAAGTCAGGGAAAATGTGATTATATTAAAAGATTCAAAGCATAAATGTCACTAAAGAAAATTTAAAAGAAACCCAAGAGAAATCATTTTCAAATTAATATATAAAGAACTTTGCAAACTGGTGACCTATTTTGCAAACGACCACTTGCTCAAATGAGTATATTGCATATACATCTTCTGATTTAACATATGTGCTTAGATTTAGCATCAACCTCAAAAAAAAGAAGCAGAAAATTTCACTCAATTAAAAATTGTCAGACTCAGTCCTTAAATCTTTTCTCAAATACAGATTAAAGAGTTCAGTTCCTTATACATACCTCATCCAACAACACTAAACTTTAATAATTTTTAATGACATTAATAATAATTCTCTACATTTCTAAATAGGAATGGTTGTGCATTACCTCTGTGTTTAGACGAAATTTATCTTTCCTTTAGATTTCCTTGTGGGTTGCACCAAGTCTGATGTAAAATACTGCCAACAGCCATCCTTACTTGGGCTTCCAAACTCCTTAGCTTCCTACTTTTTCCTTCTACTACCCAATAGAAGAAGTGTCCAGTTATATTTAAATATGTTGCCTCCCATGTTCTGCAAAACACAGCACAATTAAAAGGGACTTGTTTCTCAAGCACAGCAATTGCCTCTCCTACCATGACCTCATTATGTTGTAGAATCAAAAACCATCCTTAGTTGCCAAGATTGAGAAGGAAGAGGGACAAGATGACAGAGAACAAGGCAATGAGCAAGACTATTAAACTTGCATGTGAAATTGTAATACATCTTTAGAAATAATCTCTGCAACCACAATCCCAAGAATGTCCATAGTTGTCCTGTGTTGTAGTCCATATGCCAAGCTCTTACTGGGGAAGACAATGAGTCTGTTATCAAAGATCTCTTGAAATCTAAGAATGTAGCCAAGATCTAGAATGAAAGTGATTGAGAATCAAGAAAATAAAACAAGAATGATCATAATATAATCAAGAAATCATAGGTTAACAGATTGCTTTGGTTATCTCTTTTTCATGTCAATGTGGAGTGAGGAATTGCCATCCTAGCATTAAGGGGATGGCTTAACATACAATAACTGACACTGAGCACCTGAGATCAAAAGGGCAGTTTGTTGTCACATATGATCACAATCCACGGACTAGAACAGGCAACCATGGAGGGTCACAAAGTGTTGCATTCAGCCACAGAATGAACAAGCAGGGTCTAGGAGAAGCAGATTTTGTGGTTACAGGGTTGAAGTAACTCCTGGTTCTCAAGAGAGAAATTAATCAGTTGGTTGGTTTGAGCAGTTCTGCAAGTTGCCAGAGATTAAACAGATACATGATAAGGGTTGTGAAGCTGGGTGACCTTATCTCCGGAAGCACAATGGATAGAAGTCTTGGACTGAGGACATTTGAGGCTGCCTCACTCATATCAGGTACCAAGGCAGCACAGTTTGTGGACTCTTAGTTTCAGGACCAGACAGACAACAGTGAGCCAGTACAAAGGAGGAGTCACTAGTTTCTTGAGGGCAGTGACTGTAGCAATATAAGATATGTTAGCTGGTCAGAGTGGGATTTGTTTAACTGCTAGTACTGCCTCTTCGGCCTTCCAACAGTTTTTTGTTTCCGAGTTTGGGACTTTCTGCCTGGAGACCCCATTGTGCTTAGTGTGATTTAAGGAGAGCTGCATGAAGGATGATTAAGGATAAAATGTGAGCCCCTGGGGAGCCTCGCTGAGCTTTGCAGGATTTAATTTAGATCCCTTATCAGATAACAACCAGCTTTTTGTGTTTCATTTCCCTTATTTTTGTGATAACAATAGAATTGATGTGGGGTGATTTCATTGATATCAAAATAGTATTTCCATTGACATCATAAAAACTGGACCCTGCATTAACACAGTAATATCCCCTATGGGGCTCTTACTACTTCCCTGAAAGTAGCAGATACTTCATTGACATTGTAACAGCTCCAGTACTTACACGGAAATTGTAATGGCTCCTGAGGGACTGTTGCTGTGGCAGTGGAAGCACATTTGGGACCACTGGGGACACTGCAGCAGAACTTGCACTAATACTGAAGTAAACACATGCAAATTTTATACATAACATACATACATATGTGTGTACATAAAAGCATTTTAGAGTAATATTGATAAAATATACATTTTTCTACTTATATTTTCATTATAGGAAAATAGTTACATCTACTCTTACTATGTATCTATAAATAACAAGTCCTATCACAGTGAAAAGAATCTATATTTGCAAACTTATAACATGTTTATTTTTCTCTATATAAATATATATTATAGTGTCTTTAAGAACTATATAATATATGTATTTTTCATTATCATGTGATTATAATATACATCTCTATATTAATATGACATATACACATATATATGTATACCATCAAAAGTTTAACATTTGTGAATTAACTTAAAAATCAAATTTAATTCTTTCAGTTTTTAAGACTTTATGGAGTTTATGGTGGAAATGTAGAAAACACTAAAGTTGCTATAACAGAGATCTAAGATGATCCTCAAGATTCCTGTTCCCTCATGGACATACTTGTTTTAATTCTCACTCATTGATAGTTGGCAGGATCTTTGTCTTTTTATATAATTTATTTTTGTTTAAGGAATACAACTTCATGCATTTACTATATACAGATTTGGGAACATGATGCTTCTTCCCCTCCTCCCTCCGCAACACCACCATTACTCTCACTCGTTTCCCTCCTCCCTCTTCCCTTCCCATTCTTATTTTTTATAGAGATCAATTTTCAGTTAATTTTTATACTCATAGGATTAGCCCTACTCCAAGTAGAGAGTTCACTGATTAAAATGAAGGTAAAAAAATAAAAAGAAGTAAAGGAAAAAAAAACAAGCATAAGCAAACAAGGAAAACATTGTTCCCCAACAGTCAAGGCTAGGGATGTTAAGAATCATCATATCTCAAAGTGTCAGTTTCACTTCTATAGATTACATTTTGAATACTCTATTAGTCACCACAGATCAAGTTCCAATAGTCTCTTTGTGGAGTCTTTAGGGTCCCTATATATAGAAGCGTGTCATCAGCAAATAAGGATAGTTTGACTTCTTTTTTCCCTATTTGTATCCTCTTGATTTCGTTTTCTTGCCTGAGAGCTCTAAAAATTCCAGGACTATATTGAATAGCAATCGTGACAGTGGGCATCCTTGTCTAGTTCTGGATTTTAATGGGAATGCCTCCAATTTTCCCCCATTCAGTAGGATGCTGGCTATGAGTTTGCTATAAATTGCTTTGATTATGTTGAGGAAGATTCCTTCTATAACCAATTTGCTTAAGGTTTTCATCATTAAAGCATGTCGAATTTTGTCAAATGCTTTCCCTGCATCTGTTGAGATAATTATATGGTTTTAGGTCTTCTGCTTAATATGGTTAATGATGTTTGCTGATTTTCAAATGTTGAACCATCCCTTCATACCAGAGATAAATACCATTTGGTCTGGGTGGTATCTTTCTGATGTGTTGTTTGATTCGGTTGGCTAGTATATTGTTGAGGATTTTTGCATCTATGCTCAACCAGAATATTAGTCTATAGTTATCTTTCTCTGTTGTATATTTTTCTGATTTAGGAATTAGGATGATGTAGGCTTCATAGAAGTTTAGGAGGATTCCTCCCTTTCAATTGTTTTGATTAGCTTGAGAAGAATTGGAGTTAGTTATTTAAATGTCTGAAAGAATTCAGCAGTGAAGCCATTGGGACCTGGACATTTCTTTGTTGGTAGGGTGTTTATTACTGATCCAATCTCCGTTTTGGTTACTGGTCTGCTTAGGTGTTCTATAGTTTCAAGACTCAATTTAGGTAGATTGTATGGGTCCAGGAATCTCCATTTCTTCCAGGTTTTCTGATTTGTTGACATACAGCTCTTTGTAGTAATTCCTGATGATTCTTTTTATTTCTGTGGTATCTGTCATTACATTTCCCTTTTCATCTCTGATTATGTTGATTTGGGTCTTCTCCCTCTTTTTTTTTTTTTTGTTAGTTGGGCCAATAGTGTGTCTATTTCATTTATTGATTTCAAAAAAAAAGCTCTTCATTTCATTGATTTTTGCATTATTTTCTTGGTTTCAATTTTGAGTAATTTTATGGTTAATTTTTTTGAATTCTGTTTCTGGCTTTTCCTCAATCTCTTCATCTTCACATTCTAATATTGAGCTGTTATACTCCTTAGCGGAGGGCATAGTGTCTTCCTTATTCTTTTTTCTTTGGTTTTTGCATTTATTTTTCAGTATTTGTAAAATTTTCTTTCCTCTGATGGCTGTTTATTTTTGAACTGTGCCTCTGTGGTTTGGTGAAATGTCTATGCTTTCAGCGAATACCAAGAGGTATATGGTGTGTGGCCAGGGAGTTCTGGTCACTGCTCCAGGATCTGGTGACTATCTGGGGTAACACTCAGGTTGGGAGTAGTAGCTTTCCTCTGGTTAACTGAATGGAGAGGAATGATCACATCTGTTGGTGCAACCACTCTTTCTCTTCCAAGCTGGAGTGCCCAGGTGTTAGCCCCCAGTGTGTTCAAAACTCATGCACACTGATGTACATATGATCTGCCCAGCCCCTCCTGTGAGCACCGTTCCCTCTTCTATGAGCTGCTCTAGGCCACCAAGGAGCTCTGAGTGTGCACCACAACACTCTGTGATTGCTCAAACCAGCCACACCCTATCTCCTTTCACATCATCACAGTGTTTTTCTCAGTCTCAGCAAGGCTCTTGGGATCAGGGAGTATAGGTGGAACCACTCCTCCTTATTAGCCCATCCTGACAGCAGGAGGGCCAAGGCACTCACAGGTTCACTGCTGGCATGTGTTCCAGCCTGCTAGATCGAGTCCTGACCTCCCAACCAGATTTGATGCCAGTAGGTTACATGAGTTTTTCTCTCTAGCAAGATCTCTGGATTACAAGCGTGCACTGTACCCGCCAGCTGCAGTCCTGCTCACTTCACAATTGTGCTGGGCACTTAAGAGGGTTCCACAGGCTGTGTTTCCCTTCTAAAGGGTTGTTTCCCCCTCCCTTCATGTGGCAGGGTGAGTGCAGCCGACACAGTGGAAGCCACCTCAGTCAGTTGCTCCTGCACTGCTATGGATGCCTCGGTGACTGGGTAGAGGGTGACCCCAAGAATTGATGGGTGGGCGCACACAATCTGGGATGGCTGCCCCATGCCTAAGTCTGAAAATGGTGCCGGTGCTCCCACAGCTGGCTGCAGGTCACTGTTACAGGAAGGAGGAGGGGAGAGAGATGCCTTGCCTTTTTCCTTTCCTCCTGTCCTCTGGGTGAGCAGTCACCCTGCTGTTCTGAGGGATTCTGGGTGTACTCAAAGGGGTACAGTTCACCAAGCTTTGCCTCTCACTGTATGAAAAGCGACACAGGTGGTGGAGTTCTATCTCATCTGGTTTGCCAGGGCGGGCAGGTGCCTTGCTTTCCAGATCCGAGTTGCCGGGTGCTCCGTTGTCTCGCTGTACCCCACTGCATGTCTTCACCTTCCACCCAGATTCTGGCCAGCTGTTACTACTGCTTTTGCTGGATGTCCCACTGCAGTTTCCCCTGCTGCTTTACCCTGAGAATGCACTTTCTCTACCTTTTTTATATTAATTTCTCCCCATGTAAATCAGACCATCCTGTAGCTATTCCACCATCTTGGAACCAGCCTGGGCAGGATGGTTGAAAACCAGAAGGTATCACTGTGGTGATTAGGTTAACTTATATGTCAAATTAAAGAGATTTTGCAAATATATTTAAGATCTCACATCAGTAAACTTTGTATTAATAAAAAGGTGATTGGGAAGGTGTTGTGCCTCAACAGGATAAGCTTCCACCTAACATACCCATGTTAATGTACCTGAGAAGGTAGTGGATGATGGCCTAAGTACTTGGGTCCCTGGAAACCACTTGGGAAACCTGGATGGAGTTCCCAGCTCCTGGCTACAGCCTAACACAACTCTGGCTGTTGGAAATTTGAGAATGAACCAGCAAATAAAAGATATTCTTTCTCTCTCCCTCCCTCCCTCTCCCTCTCCCTCTTCCTCTCCCTCTCCCTCTCTCTCCCTCCCTCCCCTTTACCCACTCTCTCTACCCCCTTCCTTTCTTTCTCTCCTTCTCTCTCCATCACTCTGCCTTCCAAATAAAATAAAGAAATCTTTCAAATAAGTCAGTGATTATCCTTGTGGCCCTGACTTAATGCAGTGGAAGCCTTTAAAAAGTGTGGACCTTTCCAGAAGCAGTTCTCCCACTGGCTGCGAAGCAGGAGGTATTTTGCGAAGGAGCCTGTGAGAAGCCATATGACAAGGAACTGAGAGTGGTCCTGGATCTCAGACAGCAGGAGACCAAAGTCCCGTGACCCACAGCAGAATTAGACAAGGATCTCAATGTCATGGTTAGCCAGCACCTTACAGCTTCCAGTGAGACCCTGAGCCAAGAACCCTGGTAACCTGTGCCTATGTTCCACACTGACAGAAAGTGTTAGATAACAGATTGTTTCTATTTAATTCTGAAACTCTGTAGTAATTTGTTGCACAGTGATAAAAAAAAAACTATTATAGTGATTAAAATATAAACTATTACCTTCAATTTCTTAATATATTTAGATAGCATTTGGAAGCATTTTTCTCTCAGTTTTAAAATTCATTTTTGGGAGCCGGCACTGTGGCATAGTGGGTTAAGGCCACCACCTGCAGTGCCGACATCCCATATGGGCACTGGTTCGAGTCCCAGCTGCTCCACTTCCAATCCAGCTCTCTTTTATGGCCTGGGAAAGCAGTAGAAGATGGCCCAAGTCCTTGGGCTTCTGCACCCATGTGGGAGACCTGGAAGAAGCTTCTGGCTTCAGATCGGTGCAACTCCGACAATTGTGGCCAACTGGGGAGTAAATAAGCAGATGGAAGACCTCTTTCTCACTCTGTCTCTCTCCCTCTCTCTCTGCCTCTCCTTCTCTCTGTGTAACTCTGATTTTCAAATAAATCTTTAAAAAAATTCATTTTTGAAGGAATTAAAAAATATGTTGAGGTCACAACTTATGTAATTTTGTATTCTTTTAAATATATTTCATTGATTTATTTTCAATTTATTTGAAAGGCAAAGTAACAGAGAAAGACAAATATACAGAGAGACATTTTCCATCTACTGGTTCACTTTGCAAATGCCAGCAATAGGCAGAGTTGGGTAAAGCTGAAGTTGAGAACCAGGAACTCAATCTGGATCTCCCACATAGGTTGCAGGGACCCAAGTACTTGATTAATCACCTGCTTCCTCCAAGGGTGTGCACTAGCATAAAGCTGGGTTAGAAGCAAAGGAGCTGGGACTTAAGTCACACACTCCAATATGGCATGCAGGTATCTCATGTAGTGTATTCACTGCTGAATATCAGTGTCTCCTGATTCTGTTTTCTTGAAAATTAGCATAAATGTATATGCATACTACTTCAAAATCTCCTGTGTTATGATTTTAAAAATCTTATATTTTTAAGGTAAAAAAATTATGGAAGACTCAGAACTGATGAAGCAAAAGTCATTCATTAAGCTCTGGAGATATCCAGTGTTAAAAATTTTCATGCACACTGTTAGTTTTTAGGTTAAAAAATCATAAATGTCAATTGCTGAGATTTTAGGACATATAGAAAAAATTTATGGAAAAGTCACCTGCTATCCTGTTCATCAGGTAACCTGTCTTAACATGTCAATCTAAGTGAGGAGGAAGGATAATTGGATTGATAAATGATTAGGGATTTGTTTGATCAGTGTGTTATACAGTCAAAATAAAGAGAATTTTAGTTCTCAAGCATGTGTATACATTAGAATTATATGGTGAAATTAAAAAGAAATTATTGGTGCCTTAGTTATACTCTCAGAAATTTTGGTTTATTTTGTCTAGAGTGCGGACAGATTTGTTATTGTTTTGTTTGTTTTGATGAAGATGGGACTTTGACACAAAGCTGGATGTGACAGAAGAGAGGCAAATGAAATAGAAGTGTGTTGGGTGGGAAGAAATATAGACTTACCCATGGAATGAAGGTCTTACAAAATCTCAATGAGATTTTTTAAGATGAACATAATTTGAAGGCTGGCATTGTGGCACAGCAGATTAAGCCACCCCCTGGGATGCCAGCATACCACGAGCACTGCTTCCAGTCCTGGCTCCTCTGTCTTTGATCTAGCTCCCTGCTAATGCTCCTGGGAAAGCAGCAGAAAATGGCTCAAGTATTTCAGGCCCCTTTCACCCAAAGAGGAAACCTGGATGGAGTTACAGGCTCCAGGCCTTGGCCTGACTCAATTCGAGCTCTTGCAGCCATTTGGTTGTGGACCTGCTGATGGAAGATCTCACTGTGTGTGTGTGTGTGTGTTTCCCTCTCTCTCTGTAACTCCATATTTCAAATGAAATAAATCTTAAAAAAAAGAGAGACATAGTAAAAATAGTAAATAGTAATTTCAAATTTAATATAGGTGCAAATTACCCAAGGATATTGTTGAAATTCAAATTTTGATTTCTGAAGTCTAGGTGGAACCTGATACTCTGCATTTCTGCTAAAATCTCAGGACTAAACTCTGGATAGAAAAACAGTGAAAAACAAATTGGAAAGGTGGGAATTGTTACTAGAAAGCATAAGGCCAGAACCCAATAGTTTTAAAGCTGGAGTGGTTTCAGGCAAAAGAGTCTCTGATTTGACCAACTGCAAACTGAAATTTAGATACCAGATATATTGTGGTCAGGTTCACCTGGATTTCTCCTAAATAATACAGTCTTATAAAATAGAAGACTTAGAAGAGCTCTTTGGGTGTCCGTATTTTTAAATATGTTCTTAAATGAGATGAATCAGTAGAATTAAAAACCACATGTTGCCGGCGCCGCAGCTCAATAGGCTAATCCTCTGCCTTGTAGTGCCGGCACACCGGGTTCTAGTCCCGGTCAGGGCGCCGGACACTGTCCCGGTTGCCCCTCTTCCAGGCCAGCTCTCTGCTGTGGCCCGGGAGTGCGGTGGAGGATGGCCCAAGTGCTTGGGCCCTGCACCCCATGGGAGACCAGGATAGGCACCTGGCTCTGGCCATCCGATCAGTACGGTGCGCCGGCCGCAGCGCACCAGCCGCGGCGGCCATTGGAGGGTGAACCAACGGCAAAGGAAGACCTTTCTCTCTCTCTCTCTTACTGTGCACTCTGCCTGTCAAAAATTTAAAAAAAGAAAAAATAAATAAATAAATAAATAAATAAAACACATGTTTGGAGTATTTGTTTCATTTCCAAAATCTTAAATGAAAAGTCCTTGCCTCTGTGAAATGCAAATACTTCCTACTACTTAATATTGCTTTTATTTTCATTGGCAACTAAATGTGGTTGGTATTAGATCATGTGTTTAAAATTTTTTAGCTAAAACATATGGTGTTAGAGTCATTTGCAGTTTGCATACAAATTTATCCATTCTTGAACTTGGACAATGTGATTTTTTAAAGATTTATTTATTCATTTGAAAGTCAGAAACACAGCTAAGGGGAGAGAGAGAGAGGAAGAGATCAATCTTCCCTCCACTGGTTTACTTCTCAAATGGTCACAACAGCCGGAGCTGGGCCATTCCAAAGCCAAGAGCCAGGAGCTTCCTCCAGGTCTCACACGTGAGTACAGTGGCCCAAGTACCTGGGCCATCTTCTGCTGCTTTCCAGACACATAAGTAGGGAGTTGGATGGGAGGTGTTGCAGCTGGGACTCCGAAGAGTGCCCCCATGGGATACCAGCACAGCAGGAGGAGGTTTAATCTTCTACACCACAGTTAACAGCCCTACAATATGAATTCTTGCCTCTTAATATTCATGAAAGAATAAAATAATAAAGAAAGCTTAAGTATGAGGGATATTCAAACAGTTCATAGAAAAAAAAAAAACTATGTCTGGATTTCAAAAAATTTTTCCTCAAAATAAATTTCTCCTTTTCCTACTAATTGTTTGAAATACCCTCATATATTATTTGGGGAAAAAAAGATACTCAGCAAATTTTTTTCTTTCCACTTCTTTTCTCCCACTGATCTTCTATAAGTGGGAAGCAGGGATTGCCCATACCTCCTAAATTTTCCACCAGAATACAAGTTATATGTAAATGTAAATGAATCTAAGGTTCCAGATGCTGGTATGAATTGTTATCCACAGTTGCAAAGCAACATATACTTACCATTTAAATTATTGTAACAATTACAGCCTTTGACAGACAGTTTGATGAAATCATCATGTAATACATTCCATTGTTTACAGTTAAGCTGTGGTTAGAAAATGATAAGCAGACTGGCTTATTTATTAACCAAAGCAAGGCTTATTTCATTTTCCACTTATAATAGAAAGCTAAAATTAAAAAAAAAAACCTACAAATTGTGGTTTTTAAATAAATCCCAGTTACAATATATATGAAAGTCTCTTAAACATTTTTCACAGTAATATATTTGTTATAAATATATTTGTTTAAACTTATATATATGATGATCTCTATAAGTTGACTCATTCCTCTCAGGAATTTCTCTATCCAAACCTCACCAAACTTTTCCATATGTAAACACATTTAAAGGTTAATTTATTGGGTCTTGTTTTGTGGAAAACCAGGTTCAGCCACTGCTTGTGCCACCGGTGTCCCATACATGAGCACTGATTTGCGTGCTGACTGCTCCATGTCCATCCAGTTTTCTGCTCATGAGCCTGGGAAGCAGAAAATGGCCCAAGTACTTGGTCCTCTGCCACCCAAATGCGAGGCCAGGTTGGAGTTCCTGGGTCTTGGTTTTGGCCTGGCTTAGACTTGGCTGTTGAGAACACTTGGGGAGTAAACAAACAGATAGACGTTCTCTTTTCCTGTCTCTTGCTCTCTGTTGCTCTGCCCTTCAAATAAATAAATACATCTACCTTTGGGGAAAATAAGATTTATTGATTGATTAGTAAGATCTTAAAGTTATTGAAGTTTAGATACCAGTATAGTGTGGTCAACTTTAAATGGGGTTTCCCTAGTTAAAATCATTCGTATAAATTAAAAGATTGAGTAAGGGTTCTTTGAGAGTCCAATCAGGGCTTTCATTAAAGATTGGAATATAGAGAAAGAATTTTCTATGAACAATTTTATCCAAAAAATTCTGAAACTACTCAGTAGGAACAATAGGAGCTGGTTTAGTTTTTGTTTTGAATCTTTAAATATGTGCAATGCTTTCTTCAAGGAAGATTTGTTTCAATAACATTGTGGCTTATTTGGAATTCAGAGATGTGAATCAGAATACTTGCTGTGTTGTTTATTAACTGTTAGACCTTGGAAAGTAAACTTTCTGGGCCTCAGTTCTTATACTGGTAAAGTAAGTTACAATATGAAGGTCTGTAGCAACAGTGTTATTAGTTATTGTGTTTAAATTACTGAACATAGAAAACACTCAAATGTTCATTTTTTTCTATTTCGCAAAATAACTAGGATCTGTATGCATTTTTCTTCCTGAGGTTAGATGTCATGGAAGGGCTATAGAGCCATAGACTGGTAGAGCTGATGCTCAGGATTGCAAGGTGTTTGCTAATTGTGTATAATGAACTTCCAAACACAAAGACAAGAGAATCTTTCCTCACAGCAACATCTATGAAAATAGATAGAAGTGATTTTCATTGATTCATGGAAAATGTGGATTTTGAAGAAAGTATGAATGGATTTTGGAAGTTTTTGCACACGATAGATGTATCACTAATTCTGCTTTCACATTATTTTTAAAAGTGCCCTTGTAGTTGTAACAAATTGAAAAGAAATTCAGTTAAAATTTGAAATGTATATGAAAGTAAAACATGCAAAATCCCTAGAATCCTAATAAATGGGAGTCTTTCTTCATAAGAAAGATAGAGAACATATAAATGTGGTTTAAGGATGACTGAAGCACAATTAGAAAAAGAAGTTCACCTTTATCCAGATACTGAGGAGTGCTTATGTAGTGTATACTATCATAAGTACCTGGAATCTAATAAAGGCATAAACATGGGTAGTTGTTGTCACCAACAAGAAAACCTATAGTAAAATATGAATACATAAATAAAGGTAATTACAGAAATTTATATGAGGAATACATTCATGAAGACATAAATATAATTAAAATCTGCTTGATTTGAGAGGTAATTTTGTAATAGCTTTAGATTGTTTCTAAATTTGTATCCATTTTATTTTTTGCATTATGTTTAATAATTTCCAGAATGCCTCTACTCAATTAATAGTGTAGTACAGTACATCATTTTTTGGTATTTAAACACATTTTTTACCACTTGCAATGGCTCCTCCAATTAGTGAAAATTTATAGAAAAGAGGCATTAAAATCACTACAAAAAGTTTGTACATATGTAATGAGCAAAGTTTTAAACAATACTGAAAAAACACTCAAGTGTATCAAATTATCACCTGAATCAGGGCCACCTTGTGGCAACAGCATACACAGTTTACTATCATTTGGTTGGCTTTTAATAGTAGCTTTGGATTCTTAATAAATTATGAACAAAGTCTAAATAAAATGACTTAATTTATATAATTTGAAATTGCTTACTTCATTTTATATCTGTTGACATTTTTATATTGTTCTATGTCAACTTTGCATGATTCTCGCTTGGATAAAATGACTACACATTATACAATAAAATAAAGTACACATTAAATCATGGTGTAAAAAGATTCTGCAATGATTGAGAAAGTATATGGAGGTTATAGGAGCATACAAATTAATCGCCTGACACAGGACAGGGGGACCTGAAAAAATTCACTGAAAAAAGTAATCCTTAAAATAAGACCAAAAAGTTGAAGAAGCAATTCAAAACGATGGAAAATGAACAGTTAAATTCTATTTTCTATGAAATTGTGAAAAAAATTAATTTATGTACTATACAAGGCTGGAGAGGGTTTGCTGTTACAGGCAACTTGTCCTCTAATGGGTTTCATCTTTGAAAGTAAATACCAAGATGCTCAAAATTTGAATTCAGTAAATTATTTACCATGAATTTATCTTCAGGAAGTAATTTTAAATGAGGATAAAGATAAATGCATAATGTTGTTCACTGCAGCATTTCATTTAGTGATATTTTGCATGTTATACAATTTTATTTCACTATTTAAAATGATGCCTGCTAAAACATATCCATGAGTTTTAAAAGTTAATAGCAAATTATTAGGTGCAGAAACCAGGACCAATCATAGACACTCTTTTTTTTAAAAGATTATTTATTTATTTATTTGTGAGATAGAGTTACAAACAGTGAGAGGGGGAGACAGAAAGGTCTTCCGTCCCCTGGTTCACTCCCAAATGGCCGCAACTGTGGGAGCTATGCTGCTCCGAAGCCAGGGGCCAGGAGCTTCCTCTGAATCTCCCACGTGGGTGCAGGGCCCCAAGGACTTGGACCATCTTATACTGCTTTCCCAGGCCATAGAGAGAGCTGGATTGGAAGAGGAGCAGCCAGGACTAGAACCAGCACCCACATGGGATGTCGGCACCACAGGCAGAGGATTAACCTACTGCACCACAGCGCTGGCCACCAATAACAGATGATCTTTAAATTCATTTAGTTATATACAGAAAAAGAAAATAAGATTTTAAAAATATAGGATTATAGTGGTTCCCTGTAGGTGTTAGGAATCTGGGAGATTCAGGGTAACAAACTTCTTAAACATTAAAAAAAGGCATAGGGCTGGCGCGGTGGCTCAACAGGCTAATCCTCCGCCTTGCGTCGCCGGCACACCAGGTTCTAGTCCCAGTCGGGGCGCCGGATTCTGTCCTGGTTGCCCCTCTTCCAGGCCAGCTCTCTGCTGTGGACCGGGAGTGCAGGGAGGATGGCCCAAGTGCTTGGGCCCTGCACCCCATGGGAGACCAGGATAAGCACCTGGCTCCTGCCTTTGGATCAGCGCGGTGCACTGCAGTGGCCATTGGAGGGTGAA
The DNA here is from genome assembly GCF_033115175.1 of Lepus europaeus. Classification (NCBI taxonomy): domain Eukaryota; kingdom Metazoa; phylum Chordata; class Mammalia; order Lagomorpha; family Leporidae; genus Lepus; species Lepus europaeus. The sequence continues at coordinate 49,502,615 of NC_084845.1, forward strand.
CCAATGGCAAAAGGAAGACCTTTCACTCTGTCTCTCTCTCTCTCTCACTGTCCACTCTACCTGTCAAAACAAAACAAAAAAACAACAAAAAAAAGGCATAAGATTATGAATCTGCAAATAATGATTTGTAAATTTATGTAACATGTAGATTTAGATATTGTTATAATACTTTCATTGTATTATATTATTATATTATATTAAATAGTATTTATTCATTTGACAGGCAGAAAGAGAGAGGGCAGAGATAGACAGAGAAACAGAAATTTCCCATCAATTGTTTCACCACTCAAATGACTGTAATGGCTGAGTCTGGGCCCAACAAAACCCATGAGCCAGGAACTCTCCAGCCATACCACATAAATGATAGCAATCCAAATATTTGAGTTTTCACCTGCTGCCTCCTAGAGTTTGCATCACCAGAGTGCTGGACTTGAAAGCAGAGATGGTATTGGAACTTGGTCCCTCAATTATGGAACATGGGCAACTTAACTGGCCCTTGAACCACTAGGTTGAATTCCTGCCCATGCATTTTGTTATAAATTGTATCTAATACAAATATGCATATGCATATAGCCCATTCATGATGCTGTAACAAAATACCCAAGCCTGGGCAATTATAAAGTACAACATTTATTTTCTCAGATTTCTGGAGACTGAGAAGTACGTGGCTGAAGTACTGGCAAATTCAGTGTCTGGTATGGACTAAAGCTGAAATTCAAATCTAGGCATTCTGTTGTGGGGCACAAGGCTAAAAGGCCCACTCGCTCCAGCTAATTTTCATAATTTTAGTTGAACTACTGTTTTCAGGTAATATAGTTTATATATAAGAGTGTGGAGTTCAATAGACTTTCACATTGAACACACATTATATCATACACCAAGAGACAAATATTAGCAACACATAAGAAGTCTCCTTATGCCCCTTTTTGGCTACTACCTGCAATACGGAAATTATAACCTGAAATCGAAAGCACAAATCAGCTTTTCTTGTGCTTGTAGTTGATATATGCATTATGCATTCTTGTATTTGGCTTCTTTCACGCAATATTGTGAGATTCTATATATTGTTTTACATAGAGATGATTGATGCTCTGCAATATATGATAACAGGTCATTTATGAATAAACCAGTTAATTGTGATTGGGTATGAAATATTGTGAATACTGCATGTCATTCATAGAGCATATATACTGATAAGGATGTTTAGGAGAAATATTTCTGATTCATGGAAGTGTCCAACTCTAATACACACTTTGTTGTAGCTCTCTAAAGTGATTGCACCAAGTTAAACTCAGCAACATTAGCAAGGTTTCTGTTTGTTCTGCATCCTGGTTGACATTCTTCTTTCTTTTGTCATTACAGTGAGTGAGTGAGTGATGATCCTGTTAAGTGTAGTGTTGTCTTATTATAGTTTTTTCTCAGTATTTCTATGGTAATTCATCAAATTTAGCATCTTTTTTTTATTAAACTTTTATTTAATGAATATAAATTTCCAAAGTATAGCTTATGGGTTACAATGGCTTCCCCCTCCCAAAACTTTCCTCCCACCCACAACCCTCCCCCCTCCCGCTCCCTCTCCCCTTCCTATCACTTCATGATTCATTTTCAATTCTCTTTGTATACAAAAGATCAGTTTAGTATATATTAGGTAACGGTTTCAACAGTTTGCCCCCCATATAGTAACACAAAGTGAAAAGAAAAGAAAAAAAAATACTGTTGGAGTACTAGTTATAGCATTAAATAAGGGTGTACAGCACATTAAAGACAGAGATCCTACATAATATATATTTTTTTAAATTAATTAATTTTTTATGCCATTTCCAATTTAACACCAGGTTTGTTTTTTTTTTTTCATTTCCAATTATCTTTATATACAGAAGATCGATTCAGTATGTAATTAGTAAAGATCTCATCAGTTTGTACCCACGCAGAAACACAAAGTGTAAAAATACTGTTTCAGTACTAGTTATAGCATCACTGCACATTAGACAATACATTAAGGACAGATCCCACAGGGGATGTAAGTACACAGTGACTCCTGTTGCTGACTTAACAATTTGACACTCCTATTCATGGCGTCAGTAATCTTATTTCAATATTCTCCTATTTAAATTTTTCTTTGGGTTGCAAGTAACTTGACTCATAGATTTTTAAAAATTATTGATTTGTAGTTCTTTTCATATTGTTGATATGGGTCCAGAGAGGTATTATAAATATCTTTGGAAAGGTGTGTCTTGGCATTCTCTTAGTGTTCTAGTTTGTGACTAATCTGCTGTTCTGTCTTCTCTATCACTACTTGTGTTCTTCCACATCCAATTTATAATTAAGTCCACTCTTTGGCATTATTGTCTCCCAGAGAGTTTCTCTTTTCTCTTTGAGGCAGATGTCTTGAACAACTAATTGATTCAATCCAACCAGGGATTTGGACTAGCTCTGTGCTGATTTCCAGTTTCAGTAGAATTTGGTCTACCTTTGTTGTATTCACTCTGCGTTCCCAAACTAGTTATTATCTATCATGTCTGTGTTCTCATTTTTCAAACATGATGAGAAATCAAGTTCTGACCCTTGGGAATTCCTCGCACAGTTCTTAGCCTTATGTTCCTAAGAGCTTTGACAGCTGGCAAATTTCCAGAAGTAGAGACAGTGTGCTTGGGAGGTAGGTTCTATCCCAGGTCGGGTGTTTTGTTCCTCTTAGTTTGGGAAGACTGCTAAGGATTTCCTGTTGTTATTTCAGATTATGCACCAGGCTTCCTGCACTATCCCTGATCTCAGGCACTGCATTGTACTTGAAGTCCTTCAGTCTCTGATGCGTAATCACTTCTTCCAAACAGCTAAAAGAATTTGAGTTGTTTCCCCCTAGTTTGCTGGACTTGAGAAGAAGCAGGGAGTTGTTACACACCCTCAGAGTCAGGATATCAGTAACTCTTAACCTTCAGACTCATTGCAGCAATTTTATTTATGTAATCTCAGATTCCACTGCTTTCATGCTTTAAAATATCACTTTTTTGTTTCTGTAAGTTTTATCTATTTATTTACTGATTATGGATTTATCTAGCATTTTCTAAATGTACAAATGAGAGAGCACTTTGCCACAAATTAGTACATCCTGTTTGAAAAAACTCCTCACCTTTTCAAAATGAGAATATTCAGGTTGGAAAATAATAGCATGGGTATAAGATGAAAGATTGGAAAGAATATTAATACTCCAAACAAGGATACAGGATTGAAGTATAGCAGTCTACCTTTATCAGAGGAGCAGATTTTCCAAGCCTTTCAGTGGATGCTTGAGCCTGGTACTGAACCTTATGTAGGGTGGCTGGTACTGAACCCTATATAGGAAGCATTGTCACACAGTATCAGAGTTAATTAATTTGTTCCCCATATTTTTTTCCCTGGTGCCTCCTTTGCATCACTGCTCTTGCCCTTTGGGGATAAAATTAAGTAAAATAATGGTTACTAAGCATATTTTTTAACCAAGATAACTACTAAAATAACCAAGATTTCTACTATGTGGGGCAGTTGTTTGGCACAGCAGTTGAGATGCCACTTGGGATGTCCACATCCCATCTCTCCATATTAGGGAAATAGAGCCCTGGTTTCTCTGCTTTTGGTCTAACTTCCTGCTAATGCATACCCTGGGAAGCAACAGGTAATGGCTCAAATCCTTGGGTCCGTGCCTGTTACGTGGGAGCCCAGGATTGAGCACCAGGCTCCTGACTTTACACTGGTCCAGCCCGGCTGTCATTGGCATTGAGAGAGTAATCTAACTGATGGATGCTCTGTCTCTTTGTCTTTCCATCTCTGCCTTCAGACCAAAATGAAAATGAATAAATAAAAATGTATAGGTGATTACTAGGTGGTAGCATGCAGCATGGGGGAATGTACACACTGGACAAAGGATGGTTCATGTTCCCTGTAAGCAGAAATGGGGTAGTGTGAGATTCCATTACACTGGGCAGACTTTCAAGTAACTTAAAAATTATGAATTATTTCTGGAATATTCCATTTAATATTTTCCAACCATGGTTGACTAAGGATAACTAAAACTATAGAAACTAAAACTGTGGCTAGAAGGGGCCACTGCATTGCTTACTCAAATAGTCATGTCAAAAACACTGTTACTGCTTTTCTTCCTGTGGCAACTTAGTAAGTTGGAATTCTTGGAGGGAAGGCAAATAGAGACTCAGTAACAAGTACACTTGTGACCTCATGAAAGTCAAATACATTTCCTGGGATTCCTAATTCTCATTTGTAAAACAAGATAAATAATCTTGATGTTTTCCTCATACAGATATGCCATTGTCAAACCGTGACAAAACTCTGAAGGTAAATCAGATGGTGATCACCTCTCTTAAGACATTACACATGATAGGCAGTCAGTCACATACCAAGCTAATGTATCTTAAATAACTCTAGGGTTTGCATATGTGATTATACTAAGTTACAGTAGGGGAATTCGCTGTTGGTACCTAACAGCACATAATATCTGATCTGGTGATGCACAGTACATTCCATTTGAGCGCTCGTCTGTGAGTCTTCCCACAACTTTGAGGGTTTATTATTATCAGAATTAGTAGGTTTTTTTTTTTGTTGTTCATTTCAGGAGAAAAAATTAACTCTAAGAGACGGAGGGAGAAACTGTTGGGCGAAATAAATGGATTTCTCAGGTAAAGATTAGCAACATTTAAAAGAAGAAAACGAAAACTCTTAACAATCCTTGGTAATTTTTAAGCATTCAGAATCGAGGTTTTCATACTGGCCCATTAATTTTAAACTTTGGCAAATGATTATCTTTGATCAGTGCATATGATCACGTTTAAGACTTAACTGTGCTTACGCAATTTGACCTGGAATTGGCTATGCCAGAGATCTGTCATAGGAAAAAATATACTGAGCAACCAATGCTCCTTTAACCTTGCATGAGAATGAATAAACGCGGAGGTGACCCAAACCCAACCTGCAGTCTGAGTGATACTGCTGCACAGAGTCTGTCTTAGAGAAGCCAAACCATTATCGATCTACAGATACATAAGAGTAATACAAATGCAGGCTTGTATGAACCACTGCATATGGGATGTTTTGCTATTCAGGACTATGATTTCAACTAACACAGTGAAAAAACCTGCAAATCATTACTGTTATTGTACATAAATGCCATTTTCCTCATATTAACACAATCAACACATTTGATTAATTAAATAAGCTTCAAAGATGGATGATGTAGGCTCATACATAGGGAAAATAAGACAACATGGTCATTGTTGCTGTTCTTATGGCCACTTTTTGTATTTACCAAATTAAGGATGAAGATGTGCAATCTTCCCATTAAAAAGCTATGTCAGTGTGCCAGCTGGCTCAGAGCCATGATTTAAGGGAACAGTAATGAATGAGGCAGAAGTAAATGGCCACCATCTGGGTGAAGCTCAAGTGAGCTTGTTTGGACAAGGCTCCAGGGTCAAGTAAATGAAACGGACTTTAATTTCAAGATGCAGCTGTGAGGGGATAATTCCCCCTCCTGCAAACCGTTGCAGGTATGGGAAGTCAGCAATATGTTTTCAAATAGGGTGGGATGCAGTTGTGTCTTGAAGGCACTGGCGGTTGTCTTGTCTGAAGAACGGTGTGAAGTGGCCCCTTGGCAAATGTCAAGAAATGAGAAGGTATTATTAGAGCTTGTCTGAGCCAAAGAAGACAGCATGGGGGCTACACTACAAAAGGTATATTTCTGCAGGGCTTGTTAGAACATGCTGATTCCTTGTCCTCTGCAACCTGGATTAGGAAGAATGATTCTTTACTGAAGTGCCTGGATTGTTAGGGTTTTGTTACTAAGTATTTAAATTGGTAGAGAAAACACAGCTAAACATAAGGATCCTGGTGATTAATGCTTCCCTGTGGTGTAGTTGGGCTCCATGCATTCTGAAACAACTTGGGTTTGCTAAAATATATTGGATAATTCTAAAAGGGTATCAGACATAGATTTTAAAAAAAAATCAAGAGGGCAGCATCAGGTCTGGAACCACCATGTGCTGGAATTCATTCACATTTGGAGCAGTTGAGTTTGGGATTTCTGATTTTGCCCTATCGTGATCTAGTCACTTCAACAATCTGGACAGTAGTGATTAAATTGTTCAGAATAACAACTAATGTCTTAAAAGAAAACAAATGATATGTAAGATGTCCATGTGTGTAGAATATAGTGGATGATTGGACTGCATATGGTGAGATGGACAATCAATGGCTAATAAATGTTAAATAATAATAATAGGATTTATCACATCTACTATTTCAGGAAATTATTTATAAAACTAGGCAGCATAGCAAAAATATACACTGGGTAAGATAGTTCATCTCCTTTGCCTGAGATATGAGAGGGCTTCTGTTGTGGGCATGTGAAACAGAGTGTTGTGGTGCCGCACCGTCACATTGAGATGCTTGAGTGGGGGTTGGAGAGCAATGAGAGGGCAATACATGCTCAATCTATATAAAAATTACAAACTTTTCTAATGGCTCCAGGCATGGCTTTGTGGAATCTTTCTCAGTACTGTCCTAGCACTATCTGCCTCCCATAGGGCTTTTCTGTATTGGATTAGAGTTTTGTTTGAAGCTCTAATTGACCACTAGAAGAAGAGCTCCCAGAGATCAGGATTATTGTCTCACTTGATTTTGACTGCTCAGTGATAGCCCAATGCCTTTCACATAATAGATGCTCCATGCAAACTTATGAATTTGAAGAAAATGGAATATATTTGTACTAAGCAAATTGAAACAAGACTGTTTCAGCTATTATATTAGAAAAAGCAATAGTTATGGTAGCCAATGTGAGCATGAGTGGGAAGAAAGAAGTCCATATTTGTTATTGGTATCTATGTAAATGTTTCATCAGTTTTGAAAAAAAATTGGCAATGTCTATTGAAAACACATGAAAATATGCCGATCCATTAGGCTGGTAGTGTTACATCTTGGAGCTTATCCTAAGGAAGTCATCCAAAGAAGAAAATAAGTTTGTTTGGAGAGGTATCCATTGAATATGCTTTCCAAAATGAGAAAACTAAAACTAAATTAAAGCAGTTTTATCACATAGGATATGTAACGTTGAAAACAAATTGTGAAAAATGTACAAAATATGAGAAATGTTTATGTTATAATGTTAGATGAAAAAAACCTTAGAACAAAATTGTATGCATGCATTATTTCCCATTATGGAGCATGATGACTGAAGGCAATATATGATAGGTGAGATCATTGTGTGATAACATATTTCATCTAGGATCACTTTATTATATGCTTTCTAAATTTTTATAATCTAAATTTTCATTTTGATAAAAATATTTAAATATAAGTTGATTTTAATTTATTAAGTATTTCCCACATACTACAAAGCGTTCTGTGAACTATGTGATGTTTCTGCCCTGAATAAGCTTATAAATGGAATATAGACATACCAAATAATTAAAACATCTTTTTTGTGATTAGGCACCAGAATTCTGCACAAGTGCATCTTACAGGAAGGGAATGTGGATTATCCATATAGGTGGGAGGGTAAAGGTAATTAAGCTGAAATCCTTAAAGAGGTGGACAACTGAACTGTGTATAAAATGATTTTTTTTCTCATGGCCAGATATAGAAATTATGTCCAAGGCAGAGAGATGAAAGTTTGAAGGCAAAAATATAATAATGAATTCAAATAAAGGGTAAAAGATGTTATGGCAAAGGTGAGTGGCTTAAGTCTTAGATTTTGTTGTTAATCTTAGAAATTATAGGAAGTCAATGAAGGACTTTGAGAAGGAAAATAAATATATTAGACTTAAATGATAGAGTAGGAGGAAAAAGATGTAGAAATATTCTACTAATTTACCAGTGAGTGATGAGGTACATTTCTACATAGAATCATTTAACTTTATCTCAGGTTTCTTTACTTGACTTTATAATTCACTCTGTACCTAAGAGTCACACAAATTTGCCACTCATCTGACTTCTCTAAATGGAATGGTTTGCATATTTTCTTTTAAAATGAAATTTTGAAATATTTTCATGTATTAAACCTAATCCTAGAATTGACACCAAGTCATTCTTTTTAATATAATAGAAAAAAGTGATGTATATTTTCAATAGATCTCAGGTTGTGTTTAAAGTCTGTCTTTTGGAAGTAATTGATGGGAGTCAATCATTTAACAATTCAGTAGTGGTCATCAGTTATTATCAACACATGGTATTGGAGAATCATGGACATATGGAAAAATGATCTGAACTTTACAATTTTGAATAAAATCTATATTAAAATTAAATCAAAAAAGTTAATGATATATCCTCAGGGAATTAAAGAAACATTGTATACCATCTACATTATTTCATGCAATTTCAGATGACACCAAGAAAGTTTCCAATTCCAATTTTCAATATTAGCAATGAGATTCAGAAAAAGTTAATTAACTTAACAAAGGTTACATTTGTATATGTGCAGCTTTTGCTTCGAATACACCTTCTCCCAATCACAAAATTTCATGTGTTTCTCATGATACACCTTCTACATGATACTATACTCTCTAGAAAGTATATAAAATACTCAGAACATCTGTGCTTTAAAAATGAAGAGTATTTTAATAGTATTATAACAGGAGATGTGTACATAAATCAATTCATTAAATAAAAAAAATGGGTGGGCATTTGATGCAACGGTTAAGTTGCCATTTAGAACACCTATACCCACATCAGAGTTTATGGTTTGTATCTCAGCTACTGCATTTCTGATCCAGCTTCCTGCTTACGTACACCCTTGGAGGCAGCAGATGATGGTTCAAGTACTTGAGTCTCTGCTACCCAATTGAGAGAACTAGATTGATTTCTGTGTTCATAGATTCAGCCTGGTCCAGCCCTGGCTGTTGTTGCCACTTGGGGAGTGAAGTAGTGAATGGAAGATCTCTTTCCATCAATCTCTTTGTTTCTTTGTGTGTTTCTGCATTTCAAATAAAATGAAAAGTAGTTGCAATAGAAATTGTGAGGGAGATGGTGGAGTAGGGAGGGAGCTTGCTGCTCTAGTCAAGGAGAAGATATTTTTAAAAAAAATGGATAGAGTGCAGTCTCAGAGAAGAGTTAGGGAGAAAACAGCAGAGGAGACTCTACACAAATTAGAGGGACACAGTGGACCTATGTGGAAGATGAGGACACACACAACTCAGGACCCCAACAGTTGAGAGCCTCCACATCAGCATTGGAGAGTGAGGTGAGAACAGAATGCAGCAGCCCAAGCCACTGGTGAAAAGGCTGCAGGAAGAGCCTAGAGGGAATCTGGCTTAGAGCCTCATGGGGGATAGTGTACCTGCCAAACTAGAGGAGAAAAAACAAGGAGGGGGGCACACTTCTCTCTCCCTGATCGCCCTTCAGTTGTGTCCTGTAACAAGCTGATAGAAAGCAAGTGCCATTTTGGACATATGTAACAGCTGTGCCAGCTCCTTTCTATGCCCAGCAACCAGCCAAGTGGAGGTGTCTGAGTCTTGGGGGGTGGAGTGGGGTGCAGATGATGCTGGGTGCTTGTGACTGTGGGATGCCTGTGTGCCAGGACTGTGAAAACACAGGAACTTCATGGGAGGACTCAGGGTGTGGCTGAGACTTCAAAATCCCACGTTCAGCAATGGAGAGTTCAAACAGACAGAATATATGTAAATACATAAAGATTGAAAACCATGATTCTGAATGAACTGTGGGTCATAGAAGAAATCAAAAGATAAATCAAAAAATTTCTGGAAACAAATGAAAATGACAGTACAACATATCAAAACTTATGGGATACAGCAAAAGCAGTATTAAGAGGAGAGCTTATAGCAATTGAAGCCTAAATCACGAAATTGGAAAGGTACCAAATCAATGAGCTATCATTGCATTTAAGGATCTAGAGAAACAACAGCAAACCAGATCCAAAACTAGTAGGAGAAAAGAAATAATTAAAATTTGAGAAATAATCAATCAACAAAATTGAAACAAAAAAAAATACAAAGGATCAACTAAATGAAGAGCTCTTCATTGAAAAAGGGAATAAAAATGATGCATCATTGGCCCAACTGATGAACAAAAGAGAGAGAAGACCCAAAAATAAAATTAGAGATAAAAAAGGGAAGGTGACAACAGAAACAACAGAAATAAAATGAATTATCAGAAGTTACTACAAAGATCTGTATGCCCGCAAACTGGGAAACCTAGAAGAAATGAAGCAATTCCTGGACACATACAGCCTACCTAAATTGAGCAATGAACACATAAAAAGCCTGAACAGACCCATTACAAAGACAGAAATTGAATCAGTAATAAACAACCTCCTAACCAAGAAAAGCTGAAGACCAACTTGCTTCCCTGCTGAATTCTACCAGACATTTAAAGAAGAACTAACTGCAATTCTCAAATTATTAAAAGCAATTGAAAGGGAGGGAATATTCACCAATTTTTTCTATGAAGCCAGTATCACCATAATTCCTAAACCTGGAAAAGATACAACAATAAAGAGAACAAAAGATTAATTTCCCTGATGAACCAAGTTGCAAAAATCCTCAATAAAATTCTAGCCAATCAGATCCAACAACACATCACAAAGATCATATATCCAGACCAAATGGGGTTTATACAACCAAACTATATTTGAACAAGGTGCTAAACCAATTTCTGTAGCAAGGACAGTCTCTTCAAAAAATGGTGCTGGGTAAACTAGATTTCCACATGTAGAAGTATGAAGCAGGACCCAACCTTACACTTTACACCTTAAACAAATATCCATTCAAAATTAATTAAAGATCTAAATCTACAACCAAACACCATCACATTATTAGAGAACATTGGGGAAGCAAGCCCTGCAAGACATTGGCATAGGCAAAGGGTTCTTGGAAAATACCCCAGAGGCACAGGAAATCAAAGCCAAATTTAAAAAAAGAGATCACATCAAATTGAGCAGCTTATGCATGCAAAAGAAACACTCAGGAAATTGAGAGGCAACTGACAGAATGGGGGAAATTATTTGCAAACTATGCAACTGATAAGTGATTAATAAACTAAATATATAAAGAGATCAAGAAACTCAACAGCAACAAAAAATAACCCACTTAAGAGATGGGCCAAGGACTTAAACAGACATTTTTCAAAAGACGAAGTCCAAATAGCCAACAGACACATGAAAAAAATGTTCAGGATAACTAGCTGTCAGGGAAATGCAAATCAAAAACACAATGAGGTTTCACCTCTCCCCAGTTAGAATGGTTTTCATACATTAATCAACAACCAAAAAATACTGGCAAGGATGTGGGGAAAAAGGTACCCCAATTCACTGTTATTGGGAATGTCAACTGTCAAAGTCACTATGGAATACAGTTTTGAGATACTTCAGAAATCAGAACATACAACCCAGGCATCCCACTCCTGGGAATTTACCCAGGGGAAATAAAAACAGTAAATAAAAGTTATCTGCACCCCCATGTTTGTTGCAGCTCAATTCATAGTATCTAAGACATAGAATCAACCTAATTGCCTATCAGCTGAAGATGGGATAAATTATCTGATACGTACTCTATGGAATACTACACAGTGGTTAAAAAAAAAAAAACCACAAATCTGGTCATTTGCAACAAAATGGATGAATCTGGGAAACATCATACTTAGTTAAATAAGCCAGTCCCAAAGGGACAAATTCCATATGTTCTCCCTGATCTGTGAGAACTAATAGAGCACCTAACAGGAAAACTGTAGAAATGAAATTTGAGAAGCAATGACTTGAACAGCCCTTGTCTTAACTGTCAAGTAAGTTTCTTTTTCTCTCCTTTATACTATTTGTTGAACTATTTACTTAACATAGAGTTAATCATATGTGTACGAAGTCATTTGAAAATAGATTCAGTAAAAAACTAATGGTAGGTATAAGAGAGCAGGAGGAAGTTTGTAACTGTAAAGCTGTATAGTTGTGCATGCTTTTGTAAGGACTTAGATCTACGGGTACAGTTCATTTTTTAAATTTTATTTATTTATTTGTGAGGTAGAGTTATAGAGAGTGAGAGGGTGAGACAGAGAGAAAGGTCTTTCATCCACTGGTTCATTCCCCAAATGACCACAACAGCCAGAGCTGTGCCAATCCAAAGGGGCCCAAGCATTTGGCTATCTTCTACTGCTTTTTCAGGCCATAGCAGAGAGCTGGATTGGAAGAGGAGCAGCCGGGACTAGAACTGGCACCCATATGGGATGCTGGCACTGCAGACAGAAGATTAACCTACTGCACCACAGCACTGGCCCCTGGGTCCAGTTTAAAAACTTGCCATGGAACCCCAAATCCCATTAAGCTGGATGGTAAAAATGCTGTCTTAAGTATTAAAGTGATCATATTAAGCGTTAAAGTGAACATATAGCTAGGATTATGTGTTAGATCAAGTGTCTGGTAGTAATAATAGATAGAATTAAAAAGGAGAGAATGTTCCAATGTGGGAAGCCATCCACACAGCAGACTTGTAGAATGACAATCCCTTTAAGTAACACTCTGTCCTCAGAATCAGCCCTTAAGGCTTCCTGGTCTAGCTGAAAAGCACTTGGGAACATTTCAGGCATGGAAAGCCAACACCATGTGGCAAAAAAAATGTTCTACATGAAGGATCTCTGTGAGAAAGACCCCAGGAGAAAGAAGGATATACTTTTCTCTAAAGGGAGGAGAGAATTTCCACTTTGCTTAGGTCTTGTCTAAATATTGATGGAGTTTGTGCATTCAAAAGGCTTCTATAGCCTATGCATCTCATGTCAAGAGCCTTGGAAGCTCACTGATGTAACAACAGGAATCACTATGCACTTACTTCTCATGTGGGACTTCTATCCCCAATAATTTGTATTATGAGAATTAACTGTAAAACTTTTTCTCAAACATTTTTTGTGTTTGTAAATTGTTGAAGTGTTTACTTAGTGTAAAGTTGGTCTTCTGTGTATAAAGTTAATTGAAAATGAATCTCAATGGAGAATGGGACTGGGATGGGAGAGGGATGAGGGTTGGGAATGGAGGTGGGAGGGTGGGTATGGTGGGAAGAATCAGTGTATTCTTAAAGTTGTACTTATGAAATTTGTGATCATTAAATAAAATGTTTCTTTGGGGGAAAAATGTGTCCCCCACAATGCCTTAAAAAAGAAAGAAAGAAAAAGAAAATGATCAAGTTCCAAAATGCTCCAGAATCTTATAGAAAGGTGAATTAGAACAAGATCCTGAGTTTGTAGTCTTCTTGGTGTAGAAGAGAGTCTGATATGCAAATCTATGGTTGAAAAATCTTGATGAATATAATTGAAATAATGTCATACCATTAAAGGATGACATGATTATTTATAACACATAGTTGTCCATTTGCGAGTCATAATTACCACTTGAAAGATGAGTGACATGGGAGCACTTTTAAAGAGAAATATGAGTCCCCTCAGATACACCCATACCCTCTGCAATATCAATTAGCACTGCTGATCTGTGACTTTAACCAGGACTGTGCACTTAGTCTCTCTCCCTTTATCCAACATAACCTTCACTATGGAAAAACATCATATTACATCACAAAAATATGGTTCCTTTACTGAGTAAGATTAGTTCATACAAGTTGACAGTCCATCACTCAGTGTCCATTTTAGGAATGTCTGGAAATTATTCTAATGGGAAAAGCTTGGGTGAAGAATTGGTTTGGGAGGCTGGTGCCTGCCCCTGACCACCAGTCATTCCTTTTCAAATCCCGGTTGCCATAACAACCAGATAGCACTTTTGGTTCCAAACACAACAGACTCCTTTATGGTGATGATTATTATTAGTCAATTTGCACTCCAGGCAGAAATCTGATTTATTTTCCCTGAGGAAGCTCACCGTATGACATGCAAAATGTCAGAGAGAGAATAATACAAACTGGAAGTATGGAAGTGGTACAACATAAAACATGTATGGGAAAATACACCTTGTGAGCCCTTTATTATTTTTAAATGAAAAGTTGTCATATTATTCAGCCCAAAGTGTGATGTTAACTGTGTCATGCCTGTGAGCTACGTAATAGTTATTGTGAAGGCAGTGCTTGTAGATTATCTATTATGGAGTATTTGATAAAATGTGACACCTGAAAACTTTGAAGTTTCCAGAATTTTTGACATTCTCCTGTAGACCAATTGATTGAAGCTGAAAATACATAAAAAATGAGATGTTTTCCCTACTATACCAGTCAGAAAAAGACATAAAGCTAGCTTGCTTCATACAGTTTAAGAATGGGAGAAAAGCAATTTCTCTCCCAGCTACAACATGCAATCATAGTGACCATGAATAAAGTATCCAGCTATAGATATGCTGCTCTAAAAAGTAGAATTTAAGCAGTTTCCTTTGCAGTCAAACTTAGCCAAACCATTTTTTTAACCTTTAATGAGATTTGACCTTCAGGCCAACCTAGAAGGAGAAAACTTTTTGGACTCTCCTGCGTGGGAAAAAAATTGCATCTGCTGTTCAAGCCAACTATTTCTTTGTGGCATGTTTATCAGTAATGTGCCCCTGCCCAGCAAAATTGTGTCCTTGAACCAGGGATATAAAATGATACTATTAAGGGAGCCTAGCCAAGTCTGGTCAAAGAAAGCCATTTATTTTCCCTGACCCAGCTGGTCAAGTGAATTTAGGTTCAGCAGCTTGGCTCACTTGAGAATCAAGCACTGCCATCATGCCTGTAATTACAGCATGAAAGTGATTTCCAGGAACGAACATTGCAAAGGAAACAGACTTTCATTGGCAACACAATACTTGAGTACAGAAGAGTTGGAAATATGAACAAGAAGCCTGAATTTTCATGTTTCACAAAATAATAAAATAATTTAAAAATTTCCTATTGGTATAAATCAGATTTTTAAAAGCATAACACACCACCCCAAACTTAATAGACTAATATAATAAATGTTATTTGTTTTAAATCCTAAATTTGACTGGAAGTGCTGCTTTGTGTCAGCTCATCTGGGGCCAGAGGGTCTAGGTGGTTTTTTTTTTTTTTTTTAACAGGCAGAGTGGACAGTGAGAGAGAGAGACAGAGAGAAAGGTCTTCCTTTTGCCGTTGGTTCACCCTCCAATGGCCGCCGTGGCCGGCGCGCTGCAACCGGCGCACCGCGCTGATCCGATGGCAGGAGCCAGGTGCTTCTCCTGGTTTCCCCATGGGGTACAGGGCCCAAGCACTTGGGCCATCCTCCACTGCACTCCCTGGCCACAGCAGAGAGCTGGCCTGGAAGAGGGGCAACCGGGACAGAATCCGGCACCCCAACCGGGACTAGAACCCGGTGTGCCGGCGCCGCTAGGTGGAGGATTAGCCTGTTGAGCCACGGCGCCGGCCTTAGGCTGACTAGGTTTAAACATGTAGGATGTCAGATGGTGACAACAAGAAAACATAGTGGGTTTCCTTTTCAAAGCATTTTAGAATTCTTACTGTAATGATCACAGAATAGCTGATATTTTACTTTAGCATATTTGACCTTAGGGTTTTATATGATTTTTTTTATTTTAAAGAAGATGAATGCCTACAAATGTTTTTAAATGTGGAAACAATAGCAACAACTTTCTAAGGTTAAACATAAAATATTAGCCACTTATTTAGGGATTCAATTTTTATGATTTATAAATTGAACAACTAAGTAGGATTAGACTTATTTTTATTTTATTGCTGTATTTGACAAAACACAATTCTGTGATCAAATTTATTATGACTACAGTGGACAACTCTTTTGGCAGGATGTGAAAATATCTAGAAGACAGAAGGATAGAACAACCCTTTGCACTAATTTGAGGCTATCAACAAAAATATTTATTGTTATTTTCATCAGCTTATTTTGTTCATGAGAAATGTAATGCAACATATTAGGAAATTTCAAAAAAAATTAAAAAAATTTTAAATGCTGTCATCTAGTGTTCAGATCATCAGTTCTGCATAAAAATAATCTTAGAGCTTAGTGACTAAAAACAATGATCATTTATTATCTCTTACTACTTCTGTGAGTCAAGTTTTAAAAGTGACTTTGTAGAAAATCCCTGACCAAGAGTCTTGTGTGAGTTATGCTTATAATGTTATGAGGGTTGGATGTCCTTTCAAAAGCTTCTTATCATGTGTCTGGAACGTAGACTAAAATATTCTAGTGGTTAAGACCTAGAAGAACCAGGGGCTTTGCAAGCATCTCTATCTCTATGAGGCCACTTCATAATTCCTTTGCAGCATGGCAGCTCTAGGGTCTCTGGACTTCTTATTTGGATGTTAGGGCTCCAGAATCCTATGTCCAAGTAGAAAGACAGATAGAAGTGCTTAATCTCTTCCAATGTATCCTTGAACTTGCCACAGTATCACATCCTGTATAATCCATTAACCAAGGAAAACACAAAGATCCACCCTGACTCAAGGGGAGGGGATACAGACCCCAGATCTTGATGGGGAAGTATCAAGGTTCTGCAAAGACATGTGGGACTGTAAACAACTTTTGGTCAATTTTGGAAGAGTAAGATCAACCACATCCATGAAACTTTAAAACTTTCAACCTAGACTTTTCATATGATTCTTGTTTGTCATAAGCATAAATTTCACACTTCATTGAACATTATAATATTTGTTCTTAAGTTTAACTAAAAGAAAAGTCCAAGAAAGGGTAGAATAGCATTGTGGCACAGCAGATTAAACTTTTGCTTTTAATGCCAGAATCTCATGATTGCTGGTTCAAGTCCTCACTGCCCCACTTCTGATCCAGCTCCCTGATAATACTCCTGGGAATATAGTGGAAGATTGCCCAAGTACTTGGGCCCCTGCCACTCACATGAAAGACCTGGATGGAGTTCCTGACTTCCACCTGGCCCTGTCCCATCCATTTGCAGAGAGAACCAGTGGATGCAAGGTTCTCTCTCTCTCTCTCTCTCTCACTCTCCCCCCCTTCATCCTTCCCTCACTCTCCCTGCCACTCTTCCTCTTCATCCCTGTACCTCTGTCAATAAAATTTTTAAAAACTCCAGGATAGAGAGTCTGAAGTTAATCAAGGAAATAGGGAAAACCAAAACAATGATGCATAAACCATTTGACCATTATGTTAAGTGACTACTTCTCTCTTAGAAGAACATTATGAGAAGGCTTGTGGATTCTATCTCAGAGGAATAAAAGATATAGCATGACATAGGCTAAACTTCCATCCATCCGCTAGATCACTGCCCAAATGGCCACAACAGCCAGGGTTGGGCTAATTCAAAGCCAGGAGCCAGGGCCTGTCCCATCCATTTACTGGTTTCCCATGTAAATGCAGGGACCCTAGCATTTAGGCCATCCTCTACTGCTTTCCCAGGCCAGTAATAAAGAGCTGGGTGGGAACTGGAGTGACCAGCAGGTATATTGGATGCCAGGGCTCCAGGAGACAACATAACCCACTACACAAGAATGTCAGCCCCATTTTGCTAAATCTTCAACAGAATGATATTTTGAAATGGCAAATGAGGATGAAACAAAGTACACATTCCAAGCACAGTATAAAATAGAAACAAAGTCCAGAAGATTATAGTAAAAATAAAGTATTCTGGAGCACTGATAAGCCTAAGTACACAATATTATATTTCAATAAATCGAGACTTAATTTATTTTGACACTTGGTCAGGGCCATATTACTTTTCAGTTGACAGTTAAGAAAAATTCCAAAAATCATGTGCCCTTATCCAGTTTTTCTTCTTTATTTTGTTAGATTTTCAAAATATTAGCTTTCAATCAATTCCTTATTTTTTTTGGCTGAGGAACTGATTTTATTTATTTATTTATTTAAGGAATACAAATTTCATAAGTACAACTTTAGGAATATAGTTATTCTTCCCACCATACCTGCACTCCCACCCTACTCCCACACCTCATCCTCCTCCCTCTCCCCTCCCCAGTCCCATTCTCCATTAGGGTTCATTTTAATTTAATTTGTACACAAAACACCAACTCTAAGTAAAGATTTCAACAGTTTGCACACACGCAAAAAACTGTTTGAGAACTAGTTTTATTATACTTAACTCATAATAAAACTCATTGAAGACAGAGGTCCTGCCTGGGGAATTAATGCACAGTGAGTACTGTTTTTTTAAGATATACTTTTATTTATTTGAAAGACAGAGTTACAGAAAGAGGTAGAGACAGAGAGAGAGGTCTTCCATTCATTAGTTCACTCCCCAGATAGCTGCAAGAGCCAGAGCTGTGCCAATCTGAAGCTAGGAGCCAGGAGCTTCTTCTGGATCTCCAACGTGGGTGCAGGGACCCAAAGACTTGGGCCATCTCCCACTGCTTTCCCAGGCCATAGCAGAGAGCTGGATCAGAAGAGGAGCTGGAAGTAGAACTGGTGCCCATATGGAATAGCGGCTCTTCAGGCCAAGGCTTTAATCCACTGCACCACAGCCCTGGCCCCAAGTCCTATTGTTAATTTAACAATTAACACTCTTATGTATGACATCAGTGAGCACCCAAGGCTCTTGACATGAGATGCCTAGGCTATGGAAGCCTTCTGAATCCACAGACTCCTTCAGTATTCAGACAAGGTCCTAAGCGAAGTAGAAATTCTCTCCTCCCTTTAGAGAAAAGTACATCCTTCTTTGATGGCCACTTCTTTCCGCTGGGGTCTGTCTCACAGAGATCCTTCATGTAGGACCTTTTTTTGTCATATTGTCTTGGCATTCCATGTCTGAAATGTTCTCATAGGCTTTTCAGCCAGACCAGGAAGCCTTAAGGGCTAATTCTGAGGTCAGAGTGTTACTTAAAGGGATTGTCATTCTACAAGTCTGCTGTGTGGATGGCGTCCCACATTGGAACATTCTCTCCTTTTTAATGCCTCTTCTCACTCTTATTCTCACTCTTATTTTTTGTGCTGAGATCTATCCTCAATTGACTTTATACACATGATTAGCTTTATGTTAAGAGTTCAACGAACAGTATGAAGAAAAAAAATGAAAAAACAAAACAAAAAAACTGTTCCTCAACAGTCAAGACAAGGGAAAATCAAGTCATTCCTTCTCAAAGTGTCAATGTGACTTCTACAGATTTCCTTTTAGGTACTCCATTTGTTCTCACAGATCAGGGAGAACGTATGGTATTTGTCCCTTTGGGACTAGCTTATTTCACTAAGTATGATGTTTTCCTGATTCATCCATTTTGTTGCAAATGACCAGATTCATTTTTTATCACTGTGTAATATTCCATAATGTACATATCTCATAATTTATCCAATGTTCATTGATGGGCAATTAGGTTGATTCCATGTCTTAGCTATTGTGAATCAAGCTGCAACAAACATGGGGATGCAGATAGTGCTTTTATTTACTGTTTTCATTTTCCTTGGGTAAATTCCCAGGAAGTGGGATGCCTGGCTCATATAGTAGGTCAATATTCAGAAATCTGAGGTATTTCCAAACTGTCATCCATAGTGGCTTTTCCAGTTTACATTCCCTCTGACAGTAGATTAGGGTACCTTTTTCCCCACATCCATGCCAGCATTTGTTGGTTGTTGATTACTGTATGAAAGCCATTCTAACTGGGGTGAGGTGAAACCTCTTTGTGGTTTTTATTTGCATTTCCCTGATTGCTAGTGATCCTGAACATTTTTTCATTGTTAGCCATATGGATTTCCTCTTTAGAAAAGTGTTTTTTTTTTAATTATAATTTGACAGGTAGAGCTATAGACAGTGAAAGAGAGAGACAGAGAGATAGGTCTTCCTTCTGTTGGTTCACTCTCCAAATGGCTGCTATGGTCGGCACTGTGCCAATCCAAAGCTGGGAGCCAGGTGCTTCTTTCTGGTCTCCCATGCGGGTGCAGGGGCCCTAGCACTTAGGCCATCCTCAACTGCATTCCCGGGCCACAGCAGAGAGCTGGAATGGAAGAGGAGCAACCGGGACTAGAACCTGTTGCCCATATGATATGTCAGCGCCACAGGCAGAGGATTAACTAAGTGAGGCACGGTGCTGGCCCCAAAAAGTGTCTGTTTACGTCCTTGGTCCATCTCTTAAGTGGGTTCTTTGTTTTGTTGTTGTGAAATTTCTTGATTTTTTTTATATCCAGGTTATTAATCCCTTATCAGTTGCATAGTTTGCAAATAATTTTTTCCAATATGTCAGTTGCCTCTTCTCTTTCCTTAGTGTTTCTTTTGCAGTACATAAGCTGCTCAATTTGATTTAATCCCATTTTTTAAAATTTTGGCTTTGATTTCCTGTGCCTCTGGGGTCTTTTCCAAGAACTCTTTGCCTGTGCCAATGTCTTGCTTGGTTTCCCCAATGTTCTCTAATAATGTGATGGTGTCTGGTTGTAGATTTAGATCTATAATTCACTTTGGATATTTGTGTAAGGTTTAAAGTATAAGTTAGGGGTCCTGCTTCATACTTTTTCATGTGGAAATCTAGTTTTCAATACCATTTGTTGAAGAGACTATTCTTATTCCATGGACTGGATTTAGCTCCTTGTTCAAATATAAGTTGGTTGCACAGGCTTGCATTGATTTCTGGCATTTCTATTTTGTTCCACTAGTCTGTCCATTCATTTTTGTACCTGTACCAGGCTGTTTTGATTATAACTGCCTCGTAGTATGTCTTGAAACCTGGTATTGTGATGCTTCTGTTAGCATGGGATATTATTTTCCATCTTTCAGTTTCAGTCTGTGTACATCTTTGTTGGTGAGATGTGTTTCTTGTAGGCAGCAAATAGATGAGTTTTATTTTTGAATCTAGTCAGTCAGTGTGTGTCATTGAACTGAAGAGTTGAGGGCATTTACATTCAAAGTAACTATTGATAAGTAAAAACTTTGCCCTGCCATTTTTCCAAAAGCATTCATATTTTTTATTTTGAATTTCCTTTGAACTTTTACTGGGAGATTTTCTTCCTTTACCTTCTTCATGGTTATGATCATGTTTCTGTGTTTCTGTGTGCAGCACATCCTTAAGCATCTTTTGTAGGGCTGGCCTGGTGGTGACAAATTCTTTCAACTTCTGTTTGTTATGGAAGGTCTTTATTTCACCTCCATTCATACATGAGAGCTCTGCAAGGTATAGTATTCTAGGTTGACAGTTTTTCTTTCCTATGGCTTGAAATATATCTCGCTATTCTTTCCTAGCCTATATGGCTTCTGATGAGAAGTCCACTGTGGGTCTAATTGGAGATCCTCTGAACATAATCTGGCATTTCTCTCATGCACATTTTAGGATATTTTCTGTATGTTTTCTGTGGAGAGTTTGTAGTGAAGATCTTTTCTGGTCATTTCTATTAGGAGTTCTGTGTGCTTCCTGTTCTTGGATGTTCTTTTTGTTCTACAAATTAGGGAAATTTTCTATTATTTCACTAAAAAGGCCTTCTAATCCTTTCTCTCTTTCCACACCTTCAGGCCTTCAGGATTTCTTAGAACCTATAAGTTGGGTCATTTGATAGTATCTTGTAGATCCCCAACAGTGTATTTTAGTTTTCTAATTTCATCTTCTTATTATTGATTTGACTGCATAATTTTCTGTGCTTTGTCTTCTAAGTCTGATATTCTTACTTCTGCTTCAGTGATACTGTTGTTAAGAACATTTTTATTTGTCCTTTTGAATTCTTCATTTTATTTTGATTTCTATTTAAGATATCAATTTCATGGGAGAAATTTTCTTTTATGTTATATATGGATTTCAGTAGTTTGTTCATTTGCTTCAGATCAATTTTTTGAATTCCATTTCTGGCATTTCTTCAATCTCATCTTCTTCACAATCTAGAATTGAAGTGTTGTGTCCTTTTTGGGGCATCATGTTGTGTTCCTTATTCCTGTTTGTTGAATTGGTGCATTTGTTATTGGGCATTTGTGGAGATACTTGTTGGTTTCTTCATTGTTTTCCCTTGTGGTAGCTTTTATCTTTGTACTATACCTCTGTAGATAAGTGGAGTATCTTCTTTCAGTGAATATCTAGAGGCCTGTTGTGGGTTTAGCTAGGGTTTTCTGTTCAGTTCTCAAGGGTGAAGGGTGTGTCTAAGGTGACACACCCAGGTTTGGTGCCATAAATCTCCTCTTTTTTTTTTTTTAATCAGAAGGGATGTTTATTCTACTCAGCTAAGAGCCTCTCCTCAAAGGAGACCAGTACCTGAGCACTGGCCCCAGTGGGTATAATATTTGTCCACTGAGCCCCTAGGGCCATACAATGGATCTGTGCAGTCCTCAGTGTAAGCTCAGATTCCCCAGCAATGTCCCTCAACAGGTAACCACGAAGCCCTGATCATGTGAAGCCTCCCACAGTGACTGCCCAAAGTCCCAGTCACACCATGAGTCTTCCTACACAGCCTCAGTATTTTTTTCACAGCCCTGGCACACAAGCCTCCCACAGTCACAAGCACCCAGCCCGTGGTTAGTTTTCCCCACAGAGCCAGGAGTCTCCACTCAGCTAGTTGCTGGGTGTGTATATGAGTTGACACAGCTGTTGCATAAGTCCAAAATGGTGCCCGATCTATCAGCTTGTTACAGGATGGTGTTGAAAGGTATTCAGGGCCAGCGCCATGGCTCAATAGGCTAATCCTCTGCCTCGCGGTGCCAGCACACTGGGTTCTAGTCCCGGTTGGGGTGCCGGATTCTGTCCCAGTTGCCCCTCTTCCAGGACAGCTCTCTGCTGTGGCCCAGGAGTGCAGTGGAGGATGGCCCAAGTACTTGGGCCCTGCACCCCATGGGAGAACAGGAGAAGCACCTGGCTCCTGCCATCAGATCAGCACGGTGCACTGGCCTTAGCACACCAGCCGCAGCAGCCATTGGGGGGTGAACCAAAGGCAAAAGGAAGACCTTTCTCTCTGTCTCTCTCTCTCTCTCTCACTGTCCACTCTGCCTGTCAAAAAAAAAAAAAAAAGTAAAAAAAAAAAGAAGTAGAAAGGTATTCAGGAAGAGAGAAACGTGTCCTCTTTTTTTTCTCTCTCTCTCTTCTATTTGGCAGGTACACTCTCCCCCATGGGACTCTCCCTAGGCTTCCCTCTAGGCTCCTGCAGCTATATTACCAATGGCTTGGGCTGTTGCAGTCTGGTCTCACCTCACTCTCCAGTGCTGGTGCATAGGCTCTCAGCTGCTGTGTTCCTGAGTTGGGTGTTCATGCCCTCCACGTAGGTCCACTATGTCCCTCTTTGCATAGAGTTTCCTCTGCCATTTTCTCCCTAACTCCCTGAGACTGCACTCTCTCCACTTTTTTAATACTATCTTCTCCTAGGCTACAGCAGTAAGTTCCCTCCATACTCCACCATTTTGGAAGCATTCCTTAATCTCTTATTTTAAAATAAATATTATAGCCTGTGCCACTTCATTTTATTTTGTCAATGCTATTATTTGTCAGTAAGTTGAATCAACTTTACTTTCTTTGGTTTTATTTTTTTTGAAAGAATTTTGAAATTTAATCAATAATTTATAGTGAATACATTTTCACATCGATGGCTTATTACTAAATTGGTTTTCCCTAACTAGAGCCATGACACAAAGTTAATTTTTTACTTTGGCAGTTATATTAATAAAAAACATGATTTTAAGCCACTGAATAAAATAGCAAACTTAGATAACTCAGAATTGATGCACCTGACAGATGGGTTGAAAGGTGCCAAAATGATGGAACAAAGACAGACTTGGTAGAAACCCAGGACTGGGGAATAGCAATTGGCACAGTAAAGAAAAAGGTGTGAACAGGGTTAAATCAGCTTCTGATTCCTCAGCAGTGATGCTTTAAGAAATATTGAGAATAGTTTTCACAAGACTGCTCAAGTGTCTTAAGCAAATATGTCAAAGAAAGGACATTTGTTAAGGTTTTAGGATTGGATTTTTACTTTGTGTGATATATGAATATTTCAGCATTTTTCCAAATAGATCATGTCTACTAGGTCAAATCCATGGTTTCTCTAATCATTCTTTCTCCTTTTGAGTTTAATGTATAGTTCATCTTTACAAGAGGCTCTAGAATTAAGGAGAGATCTTTTTGAGACTCAGGCCATCAGGGTCATTATAACCAAAGTCAAAATTCAGAAGTTACCATTTGTGGGGCTGGCACTGTGACATAGCAAGTAAAGCCACTGCCCACAGTGCCAGCATCCATATAGGTGCTGGTTCAAGTCCCAGCTACTCCACTTCCAATCCAGCTCCCTGCTAAAGGCCTGGGAAAGCAGCAGAGGATGGCCCAGGTACTTAGGTTCCTGTACCCACATGGGAATCTTGGGTGAGGCTCCTGGCTCCTGGCTTCAGCCTGCCCCAGCCCTGACCATTGTGGCCCTTTGGGGAGTGAACCAGTGGATGGAAGACACCTCTCTCTCTCTCTCTCTCTCTCTCTCTGTGCCTCTGCCTCTCCCTCTCTGTGACTCTAACTTTCAAAATAAATAAATCAGTGTTTTTTTTAAAAAATAAATAAATTACCATTTATATGGGAGTAAAGTATAAAGGTGGATCTTCCAGCAATTTAAATATTTTTAAATCATTTTTGGATCTTTGGAAGAGAAATTATTGTACAAAGAGGAGCAATATTGACACTCAGATACTGGAGAGGTAGACTAGGATATTGGTAATAATGAACTTCAGAGAAGACATAAGAACAGGAAAACAAACTGGAATATGTTAGTAAATTTTAAAAAGCATTCATTGGAGTGGGCATTTGGAGCAGCAGTTAAGATGCTACTTGGACACCCTGTCCTATATTTAAGCTGGTTTGAATATCATCTCTGCTTTCGATCCAGCTTTCAGCTGATGCATTCCTTAGGAAGCAGCAGATGATGGCTCAAGTGCTTGTGTCCCTGCCACCAATGTGGCAGATCCAAATTAAGTTTTATCTTGGTGCCTGTACCAGCCCTGGCTGTTGTGGACTTTTGGATAATAAACCAGCAGATGGAAGATCTTCCTCTTTCTGTCTCATTGTCTGCCTATCTCTTTCTGTTTTTCAAATACAAATTAAATAAATTTTTAAAATTCTTAAAAATGCATTGTATTCTTAAAAATGAAATGTATTCATATAACTGGCAAAATTTTGTACTTTGGGGGACTAATGGAGGGTAGCAATCCTGTGCACGTAGAACAGAAACAAAGATAGCATAAAGTTGTGCTTGTTCATTTTCTGCCACACTAAAGAGGTTGAGGCAACTTAGCATCATGTTAGCTTTGTCAGAACACAAAAACTCAAACCAGCTACAAATTAGAGAATCAGAACATGCTCAGGTCTTTGTAACTCAATACATCAGAGTGTTTAATACATCAGCAAATATGTTTTGAACAGCTACTATGTTTTCCACAAATTGTGTTTGAGATTGAAATTAAAAGAAAAATGAATGTTATGTTGTCTTTTCACTTGTTTAATTAACAATTTGTTTTAAAAGACCTAAATTTACTATTTAATATGGTAAGTGTTGTGATGAAAGTAATCAAATTATCTAGAGGACTTTAGAGAAGGGAGTAGCAAAGAGTCCCTTATTTTCCCCCCATTGTGTTTTTTTAACTTTTATTGAATAAATATAAATTCCCAAAGTACAGCTTTTGAGTTACAGTGGCTTTTCCCCCCATAAGCTCCCTCCCACTCGCAACCATCCCATCTCCTGCTCCCTCTCCCATTCCACTCACATCAAGATTTATTTTAAATTATTTTTATATACAGAAGATCAACTTAGTATATACTAAGTAAAGATTTCAACAGGTTGCACCCACACAGATACACAAAGTATAAAGTACTGTTTGAATACTAGTTTTACCATTAATTCGCATGGTACAACACAAAAAGGACAGAGATCCTACATGAGGAGTAAGTGCACAATGACTCTGTTGTTGATTTAACAATTGACACTCTTGTTTATGGTGTCAGTAATCTCCCTAGGCTCTTGTCATGAGTTGCCAAGGCTATGGAAGCCTTTTGAGTTTGGCAACTCTGATCTTATTTAGACAAGGTTATAGTCAAAGTAGAAGTTCTCTCCTCCCTTCAGAGAAAGGTACTGCCTTCTTTGATGGCTTGTTCTTTCCACTGGGATCTCACTCACAGAGATCTTTCATTTAGATAATCATTTTTTTTATGCCAGAATGTGTTGGCTATCCATGCCTGAAATACTCTCATGGGCTTTTTAGCCAGATCTGAATGCCTTAAGGGCTGATTCTGAGGCCAGAGTGCTGTTTAGGACATCTGCCATTCTATGAGTCTGCTGTGTATTCCGCTTCCCATGTTGGAACATTCTCTCCTTTTTAAATCTATCAGTTAGTATTAGCAGACACTAGTCTTGTTTATGTGATCCCTTTGGCTCTTAGTCCTATCATTATGCTCAATTATGAACTGAAACTGATCACTTTGAGTAGTGAAATGGCATTGGTACATGGCACCTTGATGGGATTGAATTGGAATTCCCTGGCACGTTTCTAACTCTACCATTTGGGGCAAGTCCGATTGAGCATGTGCCAAACTGTACATCTCCTCCATATCTTATTTGCACTCTTATATTTAAAAGAGATCACTTTTCAGTTAATTTTAAGTGCCTAAGAATAATTTTGTGTTAATTAAAGAGTTCAACCAATAGTATTAAGGAGAACAAAAAATCATAGTAAAAGGGATAAAGTATTAAATTGTTCATCAACAGTCAGGACAAGGGCTGATCAAGTCACTGTTTCTCATAGTGTCCATTTCACTTCAACAGGTTTCCTTTTTGGTGCTCAGTTAATTGTCACAGATCAGGGAGAACATATGATATTTGTACCTTTGGGACTGGCTTAATTCACTCAGCATGATGTTTTCCAGATTCCTCCATTTTGTTGCAAATGAGCGAATTTCATTTTTTTACTGCTGTATAGTATTCTATAGATTCTATAGTAGGCTATAGATTCTGTAGTATGCTATAGATTCTATAGTATTCTAAAGTTTTATTGTTTTATTTGAAAGGGTGATAGACGGAGAAACACACACACAAACATACACACACACACAGAAGGAGGGAGAAAAAGAGAAACAGAGAGTGAGATAAAGAGATCTTCCATCTCTTACTTCACACACCAAATGTCCACAAAGTCCAGGGCTGCGCCTTGGCAAAGCCAGGAGCCAGGAACTCCATTCAGTCTCCTAAATCAGTGCCAGAGGACCTAGCAGTTGAGCCATCTTCCTCAGCTTTCTCAATTGAATTGGTAGCAATCTGGATCAGAGGTTGTGCAGCCTGGTCTCCAACTAGTGCTCATATTGGATGCTGGTTTTGGAAGTGGTGGATTAACCTACTGCATCACAACACCAACACCAAAAGTGAGTTATAGACAGAGTATTAAAGTGTATGCTTCATTTATCAAGATAAATAGTTAGGCAAGTCATTCCAGGGAGAGGGGAGAACATGAAGTGATGCATGCAGCTGGGTAGAATTGCGTTTATAAGGTACTGTGAATTTCCTGGCACCTTGGGGTTTTAAAATACAAAGTAGCATGTAGGAGAATCCAAGGAGATGAAAGACTTGTCAGTCACATCAACATGCTCCAAATTCAGAATTTTAGTCTATAAATGTTGATTATCCAGGTTTTGCATTTGGATGTGTAGATTCAGGTTCATTATGTCTGGAAGCACAGGGTAGCATTAGAATTTTACTATTGTGATACAGGTGAACAACAGGGACCTGTAGTAAAGGAATAAAGGTGAATTAATTTTCCTTCAGAAAGAAGACTGTTTAAGATGTAGTGTGTGATGAAATGGGGGGCAAGAGAGAGCAAAGTGCTTAGGATGGTGCTTGTACCAGGTAGATGAATTTAACATAGATCTGCAGCTCTAGCAAAGCATTATACCAGGTGCAAGGATGCACGAACAAGCAACAGCAAGCATAAGACCAGAGACCTGGCAGGAGTTGTGATCACTTGGTGGTATTCAAACACCTGATAACCAAACTAGATTATGTATGCACCACTGAGTGCCTGCATGGAAAGGACTAGAGAGCTTGCCATGATCCCATAAGTCTTCTTTAGTTCCCATCCTTAACTCATAGTCTATATCCAAGCACTCGGAGTTGTTGGAGGAAATAAAAGAGTTGGACCATGAAATCCCTAAACTCACAACTTTAACTAAGAAAATCTTTTTTTAAAAGATTTTATTTATGTATATGAAAGGCAGAGTTACAAAGAGGCAGAAGCAGAGAGATGGAGAGAGGTCTTCCATCCACTGGTTCACTTCCCAGATTGCCACAAAGGCCTGCATGGCACCAATCTAAAGTCAGGAGCCAGGCGCCTCCTCCGGGTCTCCCATGCAGATGCAGCAGCCCAAGGGCTTGAGTCATCTTCTATTGCTTTCTCAGACCTTAGCAGAGAACTGGATCAGAAGTGGAGCAACCAGGACTTGAACCGGATGCCAACAGTGCAGGCAACGTCTTTACCTGCTATGCCATATGTTGGCCCTGTAGATTGGCTTCAAGTGTCTTTAAGTGTATGTCTCCTGACAGAAAAAGGACTTAAATGTATATCATCTCCAGATAAGAAAAAATTATGAAATGATTATTTTTATGTACTGAAGTGTCTTTTGTAGGGATTTCAGATCATTAAGGTGAGAAAACCCAACAGTAAACTACCAACATGCAGAACAGTGGGATAGAAATTACCAGAAAAGTGAAGAAGATCACAGATTACCCTCTCTGCATTTCTAGTTTGAAAGCCTCCAACATTTGACTAATGCTGACCCTCAGACTCAGAATCATGAAGAAGAGCATGCTGAAGTGCATTCGGTCAGGCTCCAATGCATCACTAATAAATTTGAATTTCTGGTGTTGAAACAGTTTGCTGCTTTTAAAACCAGCTTCCTTTGTGAGTCTGAAGCTCATCTGAGTTTAGAATCACTGAAACTGCTCTTAGCACACCCAAAACAGCACCTGCAGGCATCACTTAAAACCCACAGGGCACTTGAACTTGAATCAAAGAATTGCTCCTGGCTATTCTTTCTTCATCCACATGACTGCCCTTATGAATCATCACTCCTACCTCCCTGGACAAACCTCCTTATTCTTTCTCCCTTTATCTATCTAACTTAGTTTTTAATTTTGTAATTCAATTACAAATGCCTTCATTCTCATCTGGCAACCCCTGTGCCTCAGACTAGGAAATGTTCCATGAGCAAAATGTCAGTGATGCTGAGATCATGCCATAGAACTACCCCACAGAGCTCCCATGGCTCCTGGATGTTATTTTCCTTGCCTTTGAAAATCAAATTAAGAGAAATTTTCCTTTGATATGAAATTTTATTCCAGAACCAAACAGTCAAACACCAGTATAAAATGAGGTCATAATTACTGTAGAACTACATATAAGTAGGAGGAAATATTTGACTTCTTTATTAAAACTGAGAAAGAAGACAAATAGCCAGCTGGCAATTAATTCAGGTTCTCTGGCACCTGAATTAGCCATCTTTAAAGAAGGATTAAAGCAGAGTTTCTAAACTTTGGCGTTTTGAAATTTAGTATTGGATAATTCTTTGAAATGGGTGTTAAGAGCTGGCCTGCTCACTGTAAGAAATTGTGACAGCCAACACTCTCTCCAGGCATTGTCAAATGTCTTCTGCCCGGGGAATAAAATTCCCCCAATAGAGAACCACTGGATTAAAGGGACTCACACTAGAGGATTCTTGAGATTTTGAATTGAGATATTATATATGAAAGTGTTATGAAATTTTTATTTGATCATATACACTGAAGTAGTGTTTTATAAGGTACAATCATATGATCCCATCCAAAGCTTAGCTGTTAATATGATTCAAGCTATTTGACCTTTACAAGACATTGGTGACAATCATGACACTTTTTAAAGTTACACAAATGTGGCATCTAAGTACACCAAGACCTTGGCCAATATAGTGGGCCCAGAGCAAAAACCAAATTCTTTCATCACCCTGAGACTTGCACTTATCTGAGTCACGTGAATTTTATCGATGTTTTTGCCTTTATAGTTGGATTCCTTTCAGAATCAGTGATTAGTCAGCTTTTATGTTGAAACAGTAGGAAGGTGTTCTAAATGAATGGCCCCTCTGAACTTATTGGCATTTCAGTAGCATTACTCAGTAAAACAAATACTCAAAGTCCATAAATTTAAGCTTGCTATTACCACTTTAAAATATTACAGCTGAAATAGCAAAGCAAATAAAATGAAGCCAGAACCCTATATGAAGTTTTCTCCAAAAGAATCATTTTTAGTTTCCTTCCATTTATATTTTAAAACTGCCATTTTCTATAAACATTAAAACTCCTACCTTTTCTTTCCTTCTTACCCCTCTCCATCCCTCCTACTTCTCTCTCTCTCCCTCCATACACACACACACACACACACACGGGCATGCATACTTGCATACATGCATTTTTATCAACAAACTCAAAGATAAGAAATATATGAAGACATGCATCTTGTTTCTAAATCTGGTGATTATGGAAAAATCATACCTATTAGCCCTTAGAGCCATTAATCCATCTTCATCATCCTAGTCTGCCTTTTCCCAGCTGTGTTCTGTGAAGTTTCCTCCATTGTCACATATAGACCTTGTGTCTTCCTTGAAATGCAGTTGTGAATACTAAATGAAAGGAGCAATATTTGTACTGGATAAAACATATTTGATATCTTTAAAAGGTTACCTTCTTTTCTCCTCTCATTCTTTTTTACCCATCCATGAGCTTATAGGAGAGTGAATAACTTACTAGTTATTCCTGCAGGAAAGTTGAAGAGGTGACTTTCTATAACTTAGATGTGCCTTTCTTTTCTAGTTTCACAAAAGAGTTATGCTGCTCTGATGGTAAGAGAAAATATCCATTACAAAGAAATCTATAATGTTATGGATTGGAATTTCCACTAGGGAAAATGATTTCAACTCATGCTTAGGTCAGTAATTCCTTATACTTAATCTGGCTTCCCTGGCAACAGAGAAGACTTTGCTAGAAAATGCCACACACAGGTCAGGAGTAAAAGGTAGCTGGGAGAGGAGAAAGACAACCCAATAAACTTTCTGAAAAGTGTGTGAAATTCATTTCCAAGGCATCCTTTTCTTGGCAGATGGGAGGTGGGTGCTCCTAGATCCCATTTGTAGAGATTTCACATGATACTTCAACTACCCTGTGCTTTTGGTTTGTTTGTACATCTGTGAGTGCCAAGGGGGTTCCTGTGACATCCTACACTGCAGAAATAAGAGATGTCCAGGAGGCATGAAGTAGGTCAAAGAGAAAAGAACTGCCAACTCCCCAGATGGCCGCCGTGGCTGGAGCTGCTCCAATCCAAAGCCAGGAACCAGGTACCTCCTCCTGGTCTCCCATGTGGGTTCAGGGGCCCAAGCACTTGGGCCATCCTCCCCTGCCTTTCTGGGCCACAGCAGAGAGCTGGACTGGAAGAGGAACAACCGGGACTAGAACCGGCGCCCATAAGGGAAGCCGGTGCCACAGGCAGAGGGTTAACCAAGTGAGCCACGGCGCCGGCCCCCACTTATATCATTCTTAAAAGATCGGACGGGGGCAGTTCTGTGGCATAGCTGGTAAAGCTGCAGCCTACAGCATCAGCATCCCATATGGGAAATGGATCAAGTCCCAGCTGCTCTACTTCTAATTTAGCTCCCTGCTAAAGCACCCGGGAAAGCAGCTGAGAATAGTCCAAGTGCTTAGGCCCCTGCACCCATGCAGGAGACCTGGATAAACCTCTTGGCTCCTGGCTTCCAAAAGGTTCAATTCCAGCCATTGTGGCCATTTGGGGAATGAACCAGAGGATGGAAGATCTCTCTTTCTCTTTCTCCCTCTCTCTCTCTTTCTCTCTCTCTCTCTCTCTCTCTCTCTCTCTCTATATATATATATATATATATATATATACTTTATAATAAAGTTATACTTGTTATATATATATATATATGTATGTATATATAAACCTGCCTTTCAAATAAAATAAATAAATCTTTAAGAAAAAAGATCAGGCTGCTTAAAATGTCAGCTAATGTTTGTTTCACCTCTAACTTCTATAGAGAAGACAAAATTTTAAACATATAAATATCATTTCATGATCCAATATTGGTTATGCTTACTGCATACATTAATTTAAGAGCTCATTAGTGAACACCAGAATTAATTAGTGCAACACAGATTATGAACTTGTACCAAATTTTGTTTGGTTTTGTTTTATAAGATATGCAGTAAATCAGATCTTCCACCACTTAACGTTCTGCAGGACTGCCTAATGAAAAACAGCTAATTAATATGCTTCCAATAATTTGCCAAACCATATCCTTGGCACCTAAACTCAGCACACACAAGTAGCTGCAACCATGATGCATGGGCAGACCTGTGACTTCCACTCTTCAGGGAAGGCTGTGAATTACATATAGTCTCTAATGAATTATTTATAATGGCAAGCAATGAGCTGAAACTTGCATACCAGCGATGGGGAAGAGTGAACTCTGATAGCACTTGGAGCAGTGGGAAAAATGTGCTTGCCAGGCCTATGCTTTATTTTGAAATTCTCTGTAAGCAATGTGTGGTTTACTCAGACTTTAATTTGTTAAGAAAAAAAATACCTTCTGTCTCAGTCCATTTGGGTTGCTATATTGAAATATCACAAACGTAACATATAAACAACAGGCATTCATTTCTGTACAGGTCTGGAGCATGGAGGACACTCGCAGCTTTGATGGAGGGTGAGGGACCACTTCCTAGTTTATATGTGGCAGCATGTCCTTGCATAGTAGCAGGAGTTAATGAGCTCCCTTGTACCTATTACAAGGTCACTAATTCTGTTCATCAGGGCTCAATCCTTGACGCATAATCACCTTCCCAAAAGTTCACCTCCTTATAATACCACCTTGGGAATTAGGAGTTCAACATATGGATTGTGGGGAAAACAAACATTTGAGCTATAGCACCTTTCCAAGTAATTTCTTATGAGTCTGTGATCATTGACATTTTCTAAAAAGAGCAACATTTCCCCCAGTGTTCTTATTTTATCTATCACATTTTTTCTTACTGTATTTGATAGGAGATGTTTCTGAAATCGACAAGTTGGAAACTACGACTGGTTACGTGCTGACATCTGGATGGAATCTTTTTTTACATAATTGTCATGACTTTTATTGCTCTAAAAGTGATATATATTGCAAAGGTGAAGTAGAGCATGTCATCCAACTGCATCCACTAGATCAAAAGCTCATTGAGGACAAAAACTAAGAAGCATCCTTTGTTTCTCTCCTTATTCTTTGAATCTGCTCTACAGCACACACTTGTTCATAGAGAACAACGTGCTTGCCGCGCATCTAAGCAATAATGATGCATTCATACATGATATAGAAAAGACTACTGTTTTCAAGGGATTATATTCTAGTGGCATACAACAAATACTGAATAATATGACAACTGTTACAGCAGATCTTATTTATGTCCCACGAACTAAAGTGAACTCCAGATATCTTACTTCTTTCTCTCTCAGTCCTTTCCCATTGTCTTAACGAGGTTCTGACAACATATTTATTTTTTGCTTATAATGTTTTATTTTCTTTTTAAAAAGTTTTATTTATTTATTTATCTATTTATTTGAAAGGGAGAGAGAGAGAGAGAGAGAGAGAGATGTTGATTCTGCTGGTAGACTCCTCAGATGCCTGCAATAGCTGAGGGCTGAGGCTGGGCGATGTCAAAGCCAGGAACCAGGAACTTCATCATGATCCCTCACATGGATGGCAGGACCTCAAGTTCTTGGACCATCATCCACTGTCTCCCAGGTTATACATTAGCAGAAAGCTGGATGAGATGTGTATGCAGGACCTGAAACTTGGCACACTAATATGAGATCCAGGCATCCCAAGCAGAAGTTTAACCTGTGGGGCTACAACAGCTACCTGGAGTTTTCTTACTTAAGTGCATTTACTCTTCCTTATATACATGAAAACAAATGTGTAATACATTATATATTATAAAATATATAAACTAATATATATATATATATGATGACTTAAACAATTAATTGGATTCCTGGTATCCACATTATTAGTATATGGATGCATCCCTCTTTCCATATATTTATGTATCTATCTTGACATCTTCTATGGATCACACATTATACAACTTGGTGGGGATATAATTGAAAATAAATCAGATATTGGCCCTACCGTTGTCTTTTACATTCTTGTTTTAGAAAGACTACATTGCTTTGTGCTTAAACACCTACTTTTATTGAAGTAAATAGCTAACCTCCTGTATGGGTCCCTTCCTGATTCTCCTTTACTATTTAGAATGAATTAAATACTAGTCCAGTGTGCCTCCATGGACTGCTGAATTCAACTGGTTATAATGTAATTAGCAGTGATTTTTTTTTTACTCTGTCCTCATGTTGACTCTCTGGGATCTTTCATATCTCCATCAAGAGCCAGATTCATGATAAGCAGCTTTGTGAAATTTTCTTGGGCTGACTTCTAGTAAAGTTGATTTCTTACAACTTGATGCATTCCTAAGCTAATCATTTGTCACATCC
Source organism: Lepus europaeus (assembly GCF_033115175.1). NCBI lineage: Eukaryota > Metazoa > Chordata > Mammalia > Lagomorpha > Leporidae > Lepus > Lepus europaeus. The sequence continues at coordinate 49,537,017 of NC_084845.1, forward strand.
TTCTCTGTTTATTCAGTAACACATTTTATTTGGTTTTGTGTCCTCAGAATTTATCGCAGGATCTGGTGAACAGTAAATATCTGATGAATGTTAGATAGGTTACATTTCAGAGTCAATTTCCCATACGTTAGCGCCCATCTAGCTTTATTTTCCTTCTATATCCCTGAATATATTTGAATCTGTATTAAATATCACATTTAGGATAACAGTTCTTTTATTCATTTGTTCACTTGAGAGATAGAGAAACAGGCAGAGAGACAGAGACAGAGAGAGGAAACTTTGAACTGCTGGTTCACTCCCCATAGGCCCTCAAAGGCCTCTGGGCTGGGGCTAAAGCCAGGCAGCAGGAATACAATCTAGATCTCTTGTGTAGGTAACAGGAACTCAATTAATTCCTTGAATGATCAATACTGCCTCCCAGGATCTGCCTTAGAAGAACACCAGAGACAGGAGTTAGAAGTGGGCATCCAACCTGGGACTCTAATATGGAAATAGGCATCTTAACAACTACACTAACTGCCTGCTATAGAAGATTTTTTTTTTTAAACATTTAGTAAAATTTCTGAAGCTCCACTTCCAGTATTTGCTTATAATGACAGCTGCAGAAATCAAACTCCCCATGACCACAATGCATGATGATGATTCCACCTGGGACTTCCTCCATCCTGAGAATGCAGGCCAGCAGGACCTGGCTTCTCCATGACCCTATGAATGGTAGAAGCAGTAAGCAACTGGCAGTGTCTTTTCTCTGGGAAAGAATGTTTTCCTGTTCTCTGGTGGCTTAATGGGAACAGAAAACTGTAATCACAAAAGTTCTTCTACAAATATTTCAGAACATTATATCAGAACTTTTTTTTTTCCCTCAAATAAGTTGAACGCCTATGAAAGGTGTAGGCGCATATTTTTCATCCAAACTGATTCTCCTAAGATGCCTTCTACTTCTTTTGCTATTAATTCTGCCTAGGGTAAATCAAACCAACAAATAAACAACGCCATGAATACATGTATATCCAGCAGAACTGTGAAGGGAAACCCAGTGAGGGTTCCAGTTATGCAGTAGGACTGAGTCACAAAATGGGAAATGAGCTTTGGGTCATGGATTCCAGTGGCGCATCCTGCCTCAGTTATAAACAGGAAAGTCATTTTTAGATCAATATAAATCGATCAAAAAATTTTATTTTTCAGTGCAGACTGCAAGTTGTAGAAGAGTATGCATAATATACTACCAATTGTGTAAGAAAGAAGGAAAAGAATGTTAGGTTGTGAGTGTTTAGTTTTCTCTGAAAGATACTCAAGAAATCAATAATCTTCGTTGCCTGCAGGTAGGAAACAGGCTATCTAAAGTACAAAGATGGGAGGCAAACCTTTTTCTACAAAATCTTTTCTGCTTTGTGAGTTTTGAACCATGAAAATATATTTGTTGTCCACTCAAAAATAAAATATAAAAAACGTCTAGCTATAGGCTAATGCCTGAGTCAAGTCATTTGAGATTGTGTTGGGTTTCAAAGCAGCCAGGGCTCTGACATCTTCCACAGCCTTTCCTACCTCTGTTTTCTGCATTTTAGGTGTCAACAATGAATTCCTCTCTTCTACTGCCTAATTCTAAATGGACTCATGAGGCTTGCTGCAACTGGGGCTCAATTTCATCTTAGATCCTTCCCTGTTCGCATATGCATATAATCAAAACATGAGTACTTTCTCACGATTTATTCAGAACTTTCCAGAGGCCAGTTAGGCAGAGAGACTTTTCCAAAATCTTAATTCCCTCCAACAAAAGTGAATAAAAATAACATGATGATTGATTTTATAAGTCATCAACTATATATTGAGTGCCTAGTGGGCATGGCTGAGTAATTTACATTTATGGTGTGAGTTATGTTTCACTTACCTTGAACTCAGATCAATAAGAAATAGAAGGAAGAAAATGAGTTTTGTTAAGCCACTAATATATAGGGAACTTTTAGGTAGGTAGTTTCTGTTCAAAGTTGCATGATTTATAACTAATTCATCTAACCCTCTCAAACACTTCTGAGGGAGGTACTGTTATTATTCTTGTTTTATAATTGAAAAACAGATATGAGCATATTGATTAACTCATCCGGGCATCTTGCCCCGCTGACTCCAACGTTCCTTCTTCCAAACTCCTATACAATCCTGAAAGTGGTATAAAAATGATAGACTCTGAAAAGCTCAGTTTTTGTTTGTTTTAAGCACGTTCCATTAATCCTGTGTAGGAAAATGTCACTAAGAAATGCAAGGTGTATTTCATAAAATGCCTTAATCTGTTTTTTCATCACTTAAGGCTACATTAGAGAGACTGAGAACTTGATCTTTATTTTCCTACTAACAGATGTTTTTACTAAGAAACATGTAATTGAGCACTTCGGGGTAATTATTTTAAAATATAATGCTCACCCTTTCATTAACTTTCCACGTGGTTTCTCAAAATTAAGACACATTTCATGTTGACTCATCAAACAGCCCCTTGCCCCTCCTTTGAGACGATCCTTCCTCCAACAGTACAGTTTTAAATTGCCAACCCAGTACAAAGAGGAAAAATGTCAGGCCTCTTACATATTCAGAACCGGCTGTCACCAGATCCAGAGCAGCTTCTTGAGGCTTTTTCAGCCCTCTCCATTCTTGCTGCTTCTTACATCCAGGTGATTATTGCATTCATAAAGCATTTTTCTCCTCCTCAGAAATTCTAGACTCTTAGAGTACATCTGTGTCAGTTAAAATTTTAAAAGGTAATTTAAGTAGTCTGTGCAATTACTTGATTTCTCCAAATGTGCTATGCTCTACACATCTTCCTGTCTTAATGTCAACAGTTTTCTCTACCTAGTGTGTAACAGCCTCACCCACCCACTCCATCCTCTCTTCTCAATTCTTATTTATCCCTCAGGACCTATTTCGTCATTACTTCTTCTCTAAAATATTTCAGAATTCCACCCCATAACTAATTCAGGGTCTCCCTATTGTGATCACCTTGAACGCTGAGAAAATATTGTATAGCTGTTATTTCCTACATTAGCCCACCCTCTGTCTCCCACTCTAGGTTAATGCCACTCAGAAACTGCTGCATGCACTTACTAGACAATTAAAACAATGCGCTGTGCCAGCCTAGTGCCCTGTTCAATGTTTAAACACATGTTTGGTGAATGAATACAAATATACTATGTGTTTGTTTGATCAGAGCAACAGAGGTTTCTAAGCCATTACTGTGTGGAGTTATGCTCCCCCCCTCCATACACACACATATTGTCTGCATAGGAGAAGGTCAGAAGCATGCATGGGTTATTGACCCATACAGACCTGCACCCATCCCTTATTCTGAGATATGTAACAGTAGGTCCACATGAGAAAAATGAGGATGAAAACAGAATTTTGACTCTTTATAGAGTTGTCTTGAGCATCTAGAGTGATGAATGTAGATTAGACATTTATTAATGGAGTTGCAACACAATAAGCATGAAGAACCTTACCTTCAACTTGGAAAACAGAAAAGAGCGGAGGAAACAAACAAAACACTTCCTTTAGGATAACATGCAGTAAGGAGATTTCAGTCACTCACATGTTTTCTTTTAGAATAATGAAAGCTGCAAATTAGGACAGTCCTAGGCCACAGAGGGCCATGACCTGGTACCCTCTCAAAGAATCAGTTCTGTCCTTACCCTAGCAGTTCTCATAGAGTGATGCTTGGAAAAGCAGCATTAGCATCACTGGAAAGCTTGTTAGAAACACAAAATATCAAGTTCCCCAACCCTCCCAGAGCAACTGAATTAGAAACGCTTGGCAAAGGATCCTGCATGCAAAAATTTGAGAGTCACTATTCTAGACAGAATTAATTTTGAGGGAAAAGAAAAATATAGTTTGCGTTCATCCTCCCCCTAGCAAAATGAGGTCTGCTGCTTTCCACCAATGTGAATACACAAATTCACCTACAGGCTACTTTCCAGAATGGATGTAATATATATTTTTCTAGATGTCCGTTGGTTCAGTGTTTCTGTCTTCCCCAAGATGTTGGAATTATACTCTTAGTTTCAGCATGGCATCTTATAACTTTTTTTCCCTCCATTTCTTAAATTTTTTTCTAGGGACAACACACTTAGTAGATATGTTATGCTGTACAGTCTTTAGAATGTAATTGTTGGGGTCAGTGTTGTGGCATAGCGGGTTAGGATGCTGCCTGCAATGCCAGAATCTCATATGGGTGCCAGTTCAAGTTCCGACTATTCCACTTCCAATCCACCTCCCTGCTAATAACCTGGAAAGCAGTGGAAGACAGGCCAAGTACTTGGGCCTCTGTACCCAGTAGGAGACCCAGAAAAAGCTCTTGGCTCCTGGCTTTGGCTTGGCCTGGCCATGGCCATTGCAGCCATTTGAGAAGTGAACCAAAAGATACAAGATCGCTCTCTGTTTTTTCCTGTCTCTCTATATGACTCTGTCAAATAAATAAATCTTTTTTAAAAATGAAATGTAATTGTTTTCCTGGAGATCATTTACTTTCCCCAAGTCATAGGTCAAAAGTTTTCCTGGGGATGGGTTATAAGAGAGAAGCTAAAGACAGAGGCAGAAGAGGCCAAAATCAGCTTGATTTCTCCAAATCCTTTTTTTCTGCTATGACAACCCATTCTCGATCCTGATCACCCTTCTCCATGTCTTTTTTTGTTTTAAGATTTATTTATTTATTTTAAAGGCAGAGTTACAGTGAAAGAGAGGGATCTTCTATCTAATGGTTCACTGCCCAGATGGCCACAAGGGCCAGGGCTGCGCCAGGCTGAAGCCAGAAATCTGGAGGATCTCCACATAGGAGGCAGGGGCCCAAGCACTTGGGCCATCTTCTGCTGCTTTCCCAGGTGAATTAGCAGGGAGCTGAATTGGAAGTGGAGCAGCTGGGACATGTTGCCCATAATGTGATGCCAGCATTGTAGGCAGTGGCTTCACCCACTGTGCCACAAACTGGCCCCCTCCCCACATACCTTTTATGTGGGTGTTCATATTATGTTTCTTTATTCCTAAAATATCCTAGGTCTAAAGGTTAAAGTTATTGTTTGCATATTTTATATCATCATGTATAGAAAAACGGTTTATGAAAATATTCATAACTAAGCTCCTGCCATCATCTTTTCCAGGTAGGGACTTGCAGCCCAGATCTACCTGATCAGGTGCCTCAGGAGGCTGACCAAGAACTCGGGCAGTTCATCTGTTTCCTTTTTTGTCTATTAGTCCATGATTTTTCCTTTTTTAATTAGATATATTCATTTGAATGACAGAGTACAGAGAGAAAGAGAGAAAAGGGAAGACAGAGAGAGAGAGCGAGATCTTTCATTAGTTCACTCTCCAAATGACTACAACACCCAGGGCTGAACCAGGCAGAAGCCGGGAGCCAGAAGTTTTTTCCAGGTCTACAACATGGGTGCAGGGGCCCAAGGACTTGGACCATGTTCCACTGTTTTCCCAGGCACATTAGCAGGGAGCTGGATAGGAAATGGAATGACCGGGATAAGAACCCATGCCCACATGGGATGCCTGCACCACAGACAGAGGCTTCACAGCGCCAGCCCCCATGATTTTCTTATTTCTTAATAAACAAGCTTTAGAAACAGCCAGGATTTTCACTGTACTCACTTTTCATAAATCAGTACTACTTTCAAATATCTGAATTCCAAAGTCTCTATATGTTTTTCCAGTGTGAAATATCCACAGGCTATATTATAATTTTTTAATTTAATTTTTAACAGAAACATGCAAATTGAAAATATTTATGAGGTACCAGTTATGTTTCCATACATGTATACCTCATGTGATGTCTAATCAGGGTACATATACCTATCTTCTCAACTACATGGTATTTTATGGTAAAAACTTTCAAAATTGTATCTTATAATTTGTTTTTTGTTTTTTTTACAGAGAAGTATACAAACATTTCTCAAAGGAAGACATAAAAATGGGCCAACGGGTACATGAAAAAATGCTTAATATAGCTAATTATCAGAGTTGCAAATCAAAACCAAAGTGAGATATCATTTTACTCCAGTTAATTTAGCTATTTTCAAAAAAACAGAATATAACACGTAATGGAGAGGATTTGGAGAAAGGGCACACTGTCGTTGGAAATATAAATCAGCAAAGCCATCGTAGAAAACAGAATGGACTCTCCTCAAATACATAAAAATAGAACTACCATACAAACCAGGAATTCCACTATGGGGCATATATTCAAAGGAAATGAAGGCCGACACCGCGGCTCACTAGGCTAATCCTCTGCCAGCACCCCAGGTTCTAGTCCTGGTTGGGGCACCGGATTCTGTTCCAGTTGCTCCTCTTCCAGTCCAGCTCTCTGCTGTGTCCCAAGAAGGCAGTGGAGGATGGCCCAAGTGCTTGGGCCCTGCACCCGTATGGGAGACCAGGAGGAAGCACCTGGTTCCTGGCTTCGGATCAGCACAGCGTGCCAGCCACAGCGGCCATTTGGGGGGTGAACCAATGGAAGGAAGACCTTTCTCTCTGTCTCTCTCTCTCTCACTGTCTAACTCTGCCTGTCAAAAAGAAGGAAAAAAAAAAAAGGAAATGAAATCACTCTGTCAAAGTGACATCTATACTCCTATGCTTATTACATGATTATTCACAATTGCTAGAAATGGAAGCAACCTAAGTGCCCATCCACTAATAAATTAAAAAAAAAAAGTGATAAGCACTACACCGTCATAAAAGTGGACAATTTTTTGCATTTGCAACAACATGGATAGAAATGGAGGTCACAATGTCAAACAAACCAAGCCCAGAGATAAAGGAACTGCATGATCTCACTATGTGGAGCCTAGGTCGCCATCTTTTTAAGTGGCACATTATATGCATCTTGAAAACCATGTACCAGGGCCGGTGCCGTGGCTCACTTGGTTAATCCTCTGCTTGCAGTGCCAGCATCCCATATGGGTGCCAAGTTCTAGTCCCTGGTTGTTCCTCTTCCAGTTCAGCTCTCTGCTGTGGCCCAGGAGGGCAGCAGAGGAAGCCCAAGTGCTTGGGTCCCTGCTCCCACATGGGGAGACCAGGAAGAAGCACCTGGCTCCTGGCTTTGGATTGGTGCAGAGCCGTTCATAGCAGCCATTTGGGGAACAACAGAAGGAAGACCTTTCTCTCCGTCTCTCTCTCTCTCACTGTCTATAATTCTACCTGTCAAATAAATTTTAAAAAAATTTAAAAAAGAAAACTATATACCAAAATCAATAATACCCGCTGTAAAAATGTGCCTTAAAAATAATATCATATTTATCCTATGCTAAATCTCTTTTGCCTCATATTGTCAAATTTGAAATTCCAGCAACTTAATGGTAATTGGAGGTTTACAAGTTATGTGTTCTTATGAAGAATACAATGAATAGTGAAATATGAAGAACACAAAGGCATGAAGTAATGGCTATAACTTTTTATTTCCTAAAAAAAAACTCAAGCATTTTACTAAATCTTCAGAGCATTTCTTGATTTTATCATTTATTGCTTAATTTTTCAACAAAGAGAGAGATTCAATGCTCTGTACTCATTTTGTAAACCTTACTTTAGTTATACCACATCATTGCATAATACATAAACAATAGGACAGTTAAAAGCAAAATATAAATGCAAACATCAATTTTCATGTTTTTTAAAATTTTTAAATTTATTTATGTATTTGAAAGAAAGATTAACAGAGAGATGGACGGACAAACACACACACACACACACCAGATATCTTCCGTTCACTGGTACATTTCGTAAATGATAGCAACAGCTAGTTCTGAGCCGGACAGAACCCAGGAACCTGGCATTCCATCATGGTCTCCCATGTGAGTGGCAAGAAACCATTTTCGGCCGCAGCTCACTAGGCTAATCCTCTGCCTGTGGCACTGGCACCCAGGGTTCTAGTCCCGGTTGGGGCACCGGATTCTGTCCTAATTGCTTCCAGTCCGGCTCTCTGCTGTGGCCCGGGAGTGCCATGGAGGATGGCCCAAGTGCTTGGGCCCTGCACCTGCATGGGAGACCAGGAGGAAGCTGTGCCGGCTGCAACTCACTGGCCATAGCGGCCACTTGGGGAGTGAACCAAAGGAAAAAGGAAAACCTTTCTTTCTGTCTGTCTCTCACTGTCTAACTCTGCCTGTCAAAAAAAATTAAAAAATAAAAAAAAAGAAGTTTAAAAAAAAAACATTTTCTTGGGCCATCTTCTGCTGCCTTCCCAGGTTAATTAGTAGAAAGCCTGATTAGATTTAGAGTAGCTAGGATGCTTGCGAACCAGCACTCAGATACGGGATATCACAGGTGGAGATTGAATCATCTGCACAACATTGGCCCTGATTTTCATTTTGAAATGTTGTTTTTAAGTTGATTCCAATTGCTAAAATCATCAATCAGTTATCAAAAGAATTTCCTAGTTTGGTGAAAAGCATTCAATGTATCTTAATTCATGTTTGTTTCCTTTGCCATTGGAAGATATACCTCAAGCATATATAACTTGTAATTTTAATCACCAAACAAACGTGGTGATACATATTGGATAAATACTATCTCATAAAAATTGTTTAAACCAACCTTCTAGCAGCACAAAGTAAATTGTCAACTCAGTTAGGCAGGTGTATTAGCTTTAAATTTTGAACCCTTATGCATATATATTCTGAGTTTCATAATATAATAGCGATCAATGCAGTGGAAATGAAGAAGTTTCTAAGCTATTCAGAGTCAAAGATTGTAACCTGCATTTCATGATCTTTATAACTGCTTTGGGTTCATAGGGCAATATGTTATGCTTCAAGTACTTGCAGACAAAATGAGCCAATGCTCATTTTATTATGGTCTTCAATCCTCTTTTATAGGCAAAGTGCAATCTCCATTGGAGGTTTAGTTCTCTAAAATTAACATAAAACTTAAGGAAGGCATAAGGAAACAAAATATCCATGAATTCTTAATTACCTATTAGCGTATTAGTTAGCATAGTGTAAGGTTTTTCAGGAGCTTGTTTAAAAACTTCTGATTTAGATTTAATTTGACTTTACCAAAAATGGTTCATATTTTATATATATCTGTAATTTGATATTTTATATCCAGGCTGACCATTAACACATATATCTTTGAGCTCTTATGAGATCACATTTTTAAATAAAAAAGAACAATTGATAAAATACAGGCCTAATTATCTACCAGAAATACTGTGGAGCAATCAAGTTTTTGGAACATATTTGTTACTTAATATTCTAAATATTTAAAATATTTAAAACATAAAAAGGGCAACTCTACATGCTTTGTAGTGTATTTGCCAAAATAAACTAAATATTACATACTTTTGACATAGTAGCTACACTTCTTGATTTTATTTTAGGGAATGGAAATTTAAAAATGGATAATATATTAAGAAATTTCAGGCAAAAAATAAATAAAGTATAATTATTCAAAGATACAGTCACCTATTAGTTCAATATTCTTTGAGAATTGACAGTGGTAGGGTATAACATCTTAATGTGTAACATTAAGAAAAAATTCATATTATATTGACCATACCTTTTTTATACATTTTATTTAAGCTATACAAATTTTATGTATTTCCTTTATACCATTTTAGGAACATAGTGACACTTCCCCCCTACCCTCCCTGCCACCTACTCTCCAAGTTTTCCTTCCCCTCCCTCTCAGATTCCCACTCTTAATTTTTCAATGATCTTTTTTCAGGAAACTTCATGATCATGCAGTTAATCTTGCCCAAGGTAAAAGAATTCAACAGATTGTATAAAGAGAAAACAAAATTAAACATAACCAAACCCTGTTCCTTAACAATAGATTCAAGGGCTATAAACAATCATTGCTTCTCAAGATGTGTATTTTATTCCAATACATTATGTTTCAGGTACTATATTAGTTACTTCATATCAGAGAGAACATATGATATCTGTCTTTTTGGGAATGGTTTATTTCATTAAGTATAATGAGTTCCATTTGTGACCATCTTGTTGCAAATGATAAGGTTTCATTTTTTTAAAAAGCTGAGTAGTACTTTATAGTGTACCATTATTTCTTTTTCTAGTCATCAGTTGATGGTTATCTGGGTTGAATCCATAGCTTAGCTATTGTGAATTGTGCTGCAATGAACACGAAAGTACAGATAACACTTTCATATACTATTTCCTTTTGGTTTGGGTCAATTCCCAGGAGTGGGATGGCTGGATCATATGGTAGGTCTATATTCAGATATCTGAGGTATCTAAATACTGTTTTCCATAGTGGTTGCACCAGTTTATATTTCTTTTTTTTTTTTTTTTTTGACAGGCAGAGTGGATAGTGAGAGAGAGAGACAGAGGAAAGGTCTTCCTTTTTGCTGTTGGTTCACCCTCCAATGGCCGCTGCGGCCGGCGCATCTCGCTGATCTGAAGCCAGGAGCCAGGTGCTTCTCCTGGTCTCCCATGCGGGTGCAGGGCCCAAGCACTTGGGCCATCCTCCACTGCCTTCCCGGGCCATAGCAGAGAGCTGGCCTGGAAGAGGGGCACCCGGGATAGAATCCGGCGCCCCAACCGGGACTAGAACCCGGTGTGCCGGCGCCGCAAGGTGGAGGATTAGCCTGTTAAGCCACGGCGCCGGCCACCAGTTTATATTTCTAACAACAAGGTAGCAGGGTACCTTTTTCCCCACATCTTACCCAGCATTTGTCATTTTTTCATTTCTGTATGTGGGCCAACTAACTGGAATAAAGTGAAACCACATTGTAGTTTTGATTTGCATTTTCCTGATGTCTAGTGTTCCTGAGTGTTTTCTCAAGTGTCTGTTGGCCATTTAAATTTCCTCTCTTGAAAACTAGTAAATTTCCTCTCTGGGAAACTAGTAAAAGATGGATTAAGTCCTTGGGCCCCTGCACCCATGTGGGAGGCCCAGAAGAAGCTCCTGGCTTCTGGTTTCAGATTGGCTCAGTTTCAGCAACTGCAGCCATCTAGGGAGTGACAGCAGATGGGAGACCCTCCCCTCACCCCCCATGCCTCTGCCTCTGCCTCTGCCTCTCTGTAACACTACCTTTCAAATAAATAAATAAATATTTTTTTAAAAAAATATTGCTCTAGCTATTCGGGTTCTCTTATGTTTACATATGAATTCTAGCATCAATTTTTCTAGATCTACAAAGAATGTCTGGTATTTTGATTGGGATGGCATTGAATATGTAAATTTCTTTGGCTAGTTTGGATGTTTTGAGGATGTTGATTCTTCCAATCCTTGAGCATGGAAGATATTTTCCATTTTTTAATGTCTTCTGTTTCTTTCGTTAATGTTTTGTAATTTTAATCATAGAGGTCTTTGAAATACTTGGTTAAATTTATTATAAGGTATTTGATTATTGTTGGAACTATTGTGAATGGGACTGATTTTAAAATCAGTGTCTATACAACCTTGTCTCTATAGACAAAGGCTATTGATTTTACCTTGTTGATTTTATATACTGCCTCTTTAACAAACTTTTATGAGTTCCTATAGTCTCTCAGTGGGGTTTTTTTTTGGATCCCCTATATAAAAGATTATGTCATCAGCAAATTGAGATAATTTGACTTCTTCCTTTCTAATTTGTATCCGTTTGATTTCTTTTTCTGGCCTGATGGCTCTAGCTAAAACTTCCAGTAATATGTTAAATAGCAATTGTTTGAGTGGACATTCTTGTTTGGTTACAGATCTTAGGTGAAATGCTTCCAGCTTTTCCCCATTCAATAGGATGTTTGCCATGGGTTTGTCATAGATTGCCTTGACCATATGTTGGGTCATTTGATATTATCCCATAAATCTCCCACACTGGATTTTTTTTTTTGAGTTTTCTGTTTTCTTGTGTTTTTGGTTTGACTGTAGAGTTTCCAAAGATTTATCTTCTAATTCAGATATTCTTTCTTCTGCCTAGCCAAGTATGCTGTTAAGGATTTCCACCACATTTTTTGTTTCCTCCAAAGAGTTCTTCATTCCTAATATTCCATTTTGATTTCTCTTCAAAATCTCAATTTCATTGGAAAAATTTTCATTTATGTCACATATGGTTTTCTTTAGTTTATGGATTCGGTCCTGATTGCTTTTGAGTAATCCTTTGATTACTATTTCCATCATTTCATCAATCTCTTCATTTTCATATTCTAATATTGATATGTTGCTGTGTTCCTCTGGGGGGGGGTTTATGGTGTCTTCCTTATTCTTGTTTCTTGAATTTCTGCTTTTATTTTTAGGCATTTGTGGAATTAATTATCATTTTCCCCCTTCTGATGGCTTTTATCTTTGAGCTGTTCCTCTGTGGCTTAGTGGATTGTCTATTGCTTTCAGTGCATACCAAGAGGTGTGTAGTGGGTGTGTCCAGAGAGCTCTGGTCAGTGCTCCATGTTGGATAGCGTATCCAAGGCAGCTCCCAAGTTGGGGGGTGATATTTCTACTCTTATTAACAGAAGTAGGGGTGAGTTGGTCACATCTGTTGGAGTTATCACTCTGTCACCTCCTCTTCTTCAAATTGTGCAATGCCCAGGTGTTAGTCCCCAGCGTGTTCAACACTCATCCTTGTGAATGATCTGTATGGTCCTCTGTGAGCATGATTCCAGCTGCAAGGAGCTGCTCTGGCAACCAAGGAGTTATGAGAGTGTGGCTCTGCATCAGGAGCTTGCCCAGAACCCCAGCTACACCCTGCCTCCTCTCACACAGTCACAGTGTTTTCACAGTCTCAGAACCCAGAGCTCCCATAGTCAGAGTGCAAGATAACCCACTCTGCTTTACTAACCTATCCTGTCCACAGAAAGACTACGTGGTTCACAGAGCCGGTGCCTGTGTGTGTTTTGCCCCATCTGATCAAGTTTGGTTCCCCTAGCTAGACTCAGAGTCAGTGGGGAATGTATCACAAGCATGCACAAAACCTGCCCTACTCTTTTCGAAATTGTGCTGGCAGGTACAAGAGTCCCCATGGGCATCACTTCCTTTCTATGGAGCTGGCTTGTCCTCCCCACCCAATACCAGGTGTGTGCAGCGGAACTGTTGTTGCCTTGATGACTAGGTGGTGGCAGACCCTACCAGTGGTCTCAAACTTCTGTGGCTGCCCCTGCCAATAGTCCCCTCTAGCTGCTGTGTGTGCACAGAAGAGCTGAAACATCTGCTACTATTAATGTCCAAAATGGCATGCAGCAGGGCACTGGTGTGGAGGAGGAAGAAGTGGAGAGAGAGATACAGCACTTTCCCCCATTCCTCGGGGTAAGCAGTTGGCCAGCTCCCCTGAAGGTTCTTGGCCAGACTCAAACATGGTGCAGTCTACTAGGCTTTCCCTCCAGCTATATCAATAGTGGCGCAGGCTGGTGCAGTTTGACCTCACCTTGCTATCCGGAGCAGGCTGCTGGTTCTTTTGTTGTTCTTGTGCTTTGTGCTCCATGCTCTGTGCTTATTACCGCATACCTGCATCTTCCACTAAGGTCCAGACCATTTCCATTGCTTTCACAGGACCTCCCACTGTAGTTTTCCCTGCAACTTTTCCCTGAGAGTGCACCTTCTCCACTTTTTTTAAAAGAGCAGACCTCTCTGTCACTATTCCACCATCATGCCTCCCCCTGACCATGCATTTTGATCCCCTAAACTTTTGTAGCTGTTACAATCTGCTAAATTATTTTATTTCTTCCTCTTAGTGTCAAGGATAAATTATATGTGTCCTGTATTTATTATGTAACTTAGAGGAAAAAACAAGAAAGAAAATAGTGTACAAAACAATGATATGATTTTAAAGGACATGAATAAATTAAAAAAATGTGATTTTAAACAGACTCAGAAAGAAAATATCAAAGCATTTACAGTGCTTGCATTTAATATTGAGTATTATTGGTAAATTTCCCTGTATAATCTTTGACTTTCGTCTAAATATTTAACACAAAAATATGAGTTACAATAAAAATGACATGAAATAATTATTTTATTTAGAAAACAAATAATACATTAGCCTGTTTTGATAACTTGTACTGATGAAGTTTTATATTAACTGATTATCTTAAGAACCGTAGTATACTTATTAGTTCCACTCCTTATTTAGTGGAACTCATTTTTTATTTGTCTTAAAATATATTTTATTTTTAGAATGGATTTTGGTTCACAGCAAAATTAAGTAGAAAGTGCAGAGACTTCCTATATATCTCCAACCCAATGCATACATAGCCTCTTCCATCTCTCCCAGTATCAAGTACCCCCCCCCAAAGTACACATTTATTACAATTGATGAACCTAAATTAAGACATCATAGACATCAAAAGACAACAGATTACATTAGGATTCACTGTTGGGACTGTATATTCTGTAGGTTTAGACAGAAGTACAAGCACGTGTGTCCTCTCTTAAGTTATCATACGTGATAGTTTCATTTCCTGAAGGCCTATTGTACTCTATCCTTCTGTATTCCCTAACCCCTGGCAAACATTGGGACTTTTTACTGTACCTATAGTCTTATAATTGGAATTATATGGTATATAGCCTTTTAATTCTGGCTTCTTTTACTTAGTAAATATGCATGCAATTTTTCTCTATATTGTTATATGGCCCAACAGCTTTTTTTTGGCATTGAATAACATTCTACTGTCTGGATGTACAATAGTTTTTTCTGTTCATCTATGAGGAACATCTTGTGCAAGTTTTTGTGTGAACATAATATCAGAGTATTATTGCTGGATTTTACGGCAAAAGTATGCTTTGTTTCAAAATGCTTATGCCATTTATTATTTCCACTAATAATGAACGAGAATTCCTATTGCTCCAAGTCATTGTCAGCATTTGGTGTCTTCAGTGTTCTGGAATTCAGCCATTTAGTGGGTTAATAGTGAGTTGCCCTTTTTGTTATATCTATGAGTTTGTTTGTTTTTTTAAGATTTATCTGTTTACTTGAAAGATGGAGTTAAAGAGGCAGAGAGAGAGAGAGAGCAAGAGTGAGCAAGGGAGAGAGAGAGAGAGAGCAAGAAGTCTTCCATTCTCTGGTTCACTTCTCAAATGGCCACAACAGCTGGAGTTGGGCTGACCTGAAGCTAGGAGCCAGGAGTTTCTTCTGGGTCTCCCACGTAGGTGCAGGTCCTAAGGACTTGGGCCGTCTTCTACTGCTTTCCCAGGCCGTAGCAGAGAGGTGGATCAGAAGTGGAGTACCTGGAACTCGAACTGGCACTCATATGGGATGCTGGTACTACAGGCAGTGATTATACCCACTATGCTACAGCACTGGCTCCTATCTATGAGTTTTGACAAAATGATTTTTTTAATATTTATTTATTTATTTATTTGAAAGACAGAGTTACAGAGAGAGGGAGAGACAGAGAGAGAGAGAGAAAAATATCTTCCATACACTGGTTCACTGCCCAAATGGCTGCAATGGCTGGAGCTAGGCCATTTCGAAGCCAGGAGCCAGGAGCTTCCTTAGGGTCTCCCACATAGGTGTAGAGGTCTAAGGGCTTGCACCATCGAACTCTTCTTTCCAGGTGCATTAGCAGGGAGCTGGATCAGAAGCTGAGCATCCACAACTGAAACTGGTACCGATTTGGGATGCCGGCACTGCAGTTTGTAGCTTTACCTGCTAAGCCACAGCACCAGTTCTTGACAAAATGATTCTTAAATGTACATGGCTAAATTTCCACTTACTAAGTCATTGTATCTTCAAGAGAAGAGAAAGAAATGTCAAGATACAGTGAAGCACTTTGTGGGACATTCTTTGGTAGGAAAAAATGAATTATAATGGTTTCTCAAGAAAGTCACAATAGTAAAATTTGAAAGTAAAGTTTAGAGAAGAGAAGATTGGGATGAACAATTGGGCCTAATATTTAAAATACTTGTTGGAATTCCTGAAAATTGTATTGAAATACCTGGGTTTGACTGCCAGCTCTGCTTTTTTTTTTAAAGATTTATTTATTTGAAAGTCAGAATTATGCAGAGAGAGGAGAGGCAGAGAGAGAGAGAAAGAGGTCTTTCATCTGCTGGCTCACTCCCCAATTGGCCGCAATGGTGGGAGCTGTGCCGATCCAAGGCAAGAGCCAGGAGTTTCTTCTGGGTCTTCTACATGGGTGCAGGGTCCCAAGGACTTGGGCCATCTTCTACTGCTTTCCCAGGCCATCGTAGAGAGCTGGATCAGAAGTGGAGCAGCTGGTTCTCGAGCCAGCACCCATACGGGATGCCGGTGCTTCAGGCCAGGGCGTTAATCTGCTTCGCCACAGGGCCGGGCCAGCTCTTCTTCTGATTCCTGCTTTCTGCCAATGTGTACCCTGGAAGACAGCAGATGATGTTCAAGTATTTGGATCCGTGCCACCCAGGTAGGAGACTGTGACTGAGCTTCTGCCCCTACTTTCAGCTCTGCCCCAGTCTCAGCCATTGTAGGCATTTGTGGAGTGACCCATTAGATAGGAATTCTTTGTGTGTTTCTCAAATAAATAAATAAATAAATAAGCATTTTTTTTTTAATTTAAGAAATAAAAGGAGATTATCCAGGCCTGTCTGTTAGAACTCTGTATGTTGTTTATATTGAGAGGCCATAATAAATATGAATAAGAGCAATGAAGGGTGCAAACTTGACAGCATGATTGACTTTCCATACATCCAAATTCCATGGACTTTAGAATGGAAGCATTCAGGAGGAAGCAGGGAGATGTAGTTCAAAAAATATGAATTACCAAATGTCCAAAGATGTAATATACAACATAGAGGTTATACTTTACTATTAGTATATAATAATCAGGATTTTTGTTACATAGGTAAGATTATGACTGCTTTTGCCACAATGGGAAAATGGGTAACTCTGTGAGATGATGGATATGTTATTTTGTTCTGTATATACACTTACTTCATGTAAGTATATATCATGCTGTATACCTTGAATATATGCAATAAAATTTATATAAAAGCAACATAGTAGTGGGAATAGGGAAATTCCATTTTGAATGCAGTTTTACCTGTAACTGACTGTTAGACTGAATTTATCAATGAGTTGTTGAAGAAGATGGAGGAAAATAAAGTAAAATTTTTGCTTTAAATAAATTAGGTAGATTTATTTTATTCTGGAAATTGTAACTCAGTGCCAAAAATTAACTGAATTAAAAGAAGAAGAATGATGTTTGTGATCTTTCACTTGGAAACATATAATTATATATGTATATATAAATGAATTTTATTCATGTAAAATATATAAAGTAGAAAATAGTTATGATGTCCAATAGTTAATAGAGGATTCTTTTGCTAAAACTTTGGTCTCTGGACTTTTATATCCTTCAAAGAATGTAGATATAGTGTTATAAATATTGCTACATCAGGTTGAAATCAGTTTTCAAACACATATCCCAGAAAGTCCTCTGCTTGCCAAAATTAGAAGATCCACCACAGTTTTCAGTTGAAGTAGAATATGAAAGATTAACATACTTCATATTTGCATGACTCAGATGTTGGAATTGTGTCGAGAGACAAAGTGGCAGTGCACTTACAAAGAGATGAAAAAGCCAATTCCAGATTTAAAAGTAATTTGAGATAGGAAGAAATAAAAGTTTTCTCAAAATTACAATTGATTTAAAAAGCAGCGGGAAAGAATATCAAGTAAAGTATGAATTTGAAGACAATTTAGAAAATAAGACTGAGTATTACAATTTGCGAAAATATTCTTAAGTGGAATAGTGAGGGATCAAGCAGAGATGTGGAAAATTCAAGAAAAATGGAAGGGATGAGTATATAGCATAGCAGTTAAGATGCCACTTGGGAGTATGTATCCCATATCTGAGTGCCTGAATTGAAGACCTCTCTCTGCTTCTAGTTCCAGCATGTTGCTAATGCACAACCCATGGGTAGCTGTGATGGCTCAAGGATATGGGACCTGCCACACACATGGGAGACCTGGACTGACTATAAACTTCTAACCCTGGGTACTATAGAGCAACTAACAAGTTTCAACAAACACTGAATAAATAGAGCATGGACTACATTACAAAATCACACAAGGCACTGTTTCAGTTAATATACAGCATTAAGTAACCGCAGAAATTACTAAGACTACACAATGTTAACAATGCATAAGTTGGATTCAAGAGGAATTACACCCAGATGTACACAAACACATGCTTATACACACAAAGTATTTCCACCTTCTAAGCCTCATTTGGGACAAAATGGAATAAATAACTCCCTCTTCCCAACAACTGCTTGTAAGCTACCATTTATATAATGCTCTGTTAGTTATGTCTGTTTTGTTTTTCTTTTTGTAAAAATTTCTTTTAATATAACAGTATTCCAATGTAGTATCTTCAAATTAATATTTCTTTCATTTATTGCCAGTATCCAAATGGCTTGGAATTATTGTATGATGGGCATTTAAAATACTGCCTTTACAATTTTGAGATGAACCCTTCAAAATATCCAATTTATGGTTCCAGTCTCCATGATCAAAGGCAAGGAATAATGGATCATCCAATGTCTGTTTGGAGTGTATCATTTTTTAGTGATTTGTTATGTTTCCAGTGCTCCCCATGTGTCTGGTGTTACCTGTTCCTGATGGAGGACGTAGTTTAAGATACCCAAAAAGATGTCAAGCTGGACCTTGGCCTGGGATATTCCCAGAGATCTTAATATTAACACACTGACTCGTATACCTCAAACAATGACTATAATACACAACTCTAATATTAATGGGGATATCCTGCTGGACAAGAATGCTTGACTTCCCTTTACATAACCTCAGAAATACTGGGCTTCCTTCAAGCTGAGGTTTCAGGCATTACCCACGATCGCTTTTGACAGAGTTATCACATTTCTCTGAAGCAGTTGTTTAGTAATTCCTCCACGATCCAGCTCATATACGTGGTGTGACCTTTGAACTTAACCCACTCTTTACAAAGTTTGCAGATATACAGATAAACAATTCAGAAATTCATGTAAGATATTTTCATTCGAAAAATTACTTGTCTCCTTCTGAACATTGGCCTCTAGCTTCTTCTTTTATTGTGCAGATTTATCTTCCTTCTTCCTCCCTCTTTCTTGATTTGTCTTCCCCATCACTTCACCTAGTGTCTTAGACATCTATAATGTAGACCAATATAACTGTCACTTTGGAAAACTTGGTTATTGCAGCCTTATGTCCCTAGGGCTTCCATTCACCTCCCAGATGATTTAATAAGTAATATCAGTCCATTCCCATTGGAATTCATATATGAATAAGTGATATATATATAAAATCTATAATCAAAAAACAGTTACAATGAGAACAAAAGAGGATGAAAAACATCCATTTTTCATATTAATAATTCAGTAGATTGCATTCTTACAGCTGCTTTAGTTTCATAGTAAAATTGAGCAAAAAGTACACAGTACCTATATATTTCTGTCCAGAACCACACAGCCTCCCCTACTGTTAATATTCTGAACCAGCATGATATATTTGTCGCAATTGTTGACCCTACATTAGCACATTATTATAACCCAAAGTGCATCACTTACAATAGGCTTCACTCGGTGTTGTATATTCTATGGTTTGGAAAAATGTGTAATAATATTTACCATATGAATATGATTAACCATCACATTCACCATTGTATAACCATTCAAACTTGTCTCTTTGCTCTAAAAAGTCTTTGCATTCCGCATTTCTCTTTCCCCTGCCCCTACCCCCATCTAATTCCTGATTGCCGTAGATTTTTTTTTTTCACTTTCTCTGTAGTTTTGCCTTTTCCAAGGAAGTCATATGGCTTCTTTCATTTAATGGTTTGTATTTAGTGTATCATTTAATGATTTCATAAATCATCATTTTTAAAAGATATGTTTATTTTTTGAAAAGCAAAGTTACAGAGAGAAAGGGAGATTCAGAGGGAGATCTTCCATCCACTGAGTCACCCACCAAAGGGCTGCAATGGCCAGGGTTGGGCCAGGCAGATGTAAGGAGCTAGGATCTTCATCTGGGTCTCCCACATGTGTACAAGGGCCCAAGTACTTGGGTCATCTTCTGCTGCTTTCCCAGGTGCATTGGCAGGGAACTAGATTGGAAGTGGAGCAGCTGGGACTGGGGCATTGGCATTGCAGGCAGTGTTCCAACCCATAACCACACTAAATAATGTTCCATTGCCTGAATGTACCATAGTGTATTCATTCAGTTACTGGGAGATATCGTACTTGCTTCCAAATCTTGACAATTATGAATAATGCTGCTATAAATTTCCCTGTGCAGGTTTTTATGTGGACATGTTTCCAATTTAACTGGATAATACCAAGAAGTGTGACTGCTGGATTGCATAGTAAGAATGTGTTTTGTCTGTCTTATAAGAAGCTACCTAACTATCTTTCAAAATAAGAGATATTTGGTACCATTTTGCATTCCCAGTTGTAATGAATGAGAGTTCCTCTTACTCCCCATCATTTCCAACATTTGATATTGTAACTTTGAATTTGGCCTTCCTAATAGGTGTGTAGCTGTATTCCTATTATTTTTATTTGCATTTCCCTAATGCAATTAGATGAGAACATCTTATCAGATGCTGATGTGTCCTTCCTGTATAATTTTGCTGAGATGTTTCTTCAGTTCTTCTGTTGGTTTTTTAAATTATATTTTCTTATTGGTGTGTTTCACTATTTTTAAAAAAAATAGATTTTGAACAATAATCTTTCTTTAGACATGTGTTTTGGGAATATCCTCTCCAAAACTCTGACTAAACTAAATTTTACAGTTAGGTCATTAGTTTATGTTCTTGCAGGGATAATATATCATAAATATGTTCTTGGGTACTAATTAATAAAAGGTAACTATTCTTAAGAACACTGTAGCAGAGAAGACAAAAGAAGCATAACAAGATGAGAACTGTACTGCAGGTATAACAAAATATAGGGCCGTCTATCAGGGTCTCCATAATTCTATTTGTTTTTAAGAGCTGTAAATATAGATGTTTTGAACTTATGTAGATATATAATAGGGAGGGAATGCCTATTCATGCTTTCTGTGGACAAAGAAGCCAGACAATCAAGGATACAAATTGATATGGCCCACAGAGTTCAGCATCCCAAAGCATGAAAATATGGAAAAAAGAGGAACATCAATGTGGAGTGTTAGATTTAAAATGCACAATCTATTAAATCCTTCCACAATACTTTAAAATCATTTTTATTTATCTGTGAATGTATTTTTCATATAAATTTTAAAATTGATATAGATTTTATTGGCATGGCAATTAAAGTTGTCTTCAAGTGATTTAAAATAGCATATTAAGTGAAAGCATCTATGAACATGGTATACCTTTTCATATATTTGAGTCTTTTATGTGCTTTCATTGACTTTTAATATTGTATCATATAAATCTTTATATTCCTTATAATCCTTGGTAATGTTTTGTATTTGGTGTGATCTTCATATATCTTTCTACTTTTACCAGTTGCCTGTATTTCCTCAGACTTACTGTCTATCTTGGTGAACATTTGTTTTCCCTTCTCAACAAGGATTCCTGTAATCAGAAAAGTTGCTGGCATTATATGTGTCAATTGTACTGTCAGTTGTATTCTCAGTTAATTTTCTACTCATATTCTGTGGTCTGATCATTGGCATGTGCAATATGCGATGCTTGCCTTCAGTTGTAGCTGACAATTCCCTTTCCCAGTTGGGCTCCAAAACTGCCCTGATATTAATACCCCAAACTCTGATGTCATATCTGGAGCTGCCATTTTCTTTTTCAGTCATACTGGAACAAAACCTGCTTCCCATCACCTAGGTACTTTCCACTATTCATACATATGTGCACATAATGTGTGCTGATAGCAATCTACTTTCTTCATCTTTTGTTGTTTCAATGTTGCGTAACATGGTGACCTATACACAATTCTTGCTTTAGGAAAATATCTAGAGTGATGAGGAATAGAAGCAACAATCCTCATCAGTTGACCATCTAGCAAGGTCAATATTGATGCACTAAAAAAGAAAACATGTACTTCACATATCATGGTTTGAGGAAAATATCCAAGTAGGCTCACATTGCCTGACTGATCAGATGAAACAAATGCAAACACTGAAGCTTAGTAGAAAAAAAAAATCATCAGGATAGGTGTCCTGGAAACAATAATTTGTGTAATGTGAGCATACTTATACACCACCTCTTAATAGATCTGCCCTTAAGTTCCCTTCTCCACAAGCAAACCCAGGCATATACCAAAGTAGAGATTGTGCATTTTTCTCTTAGGAGAGTTCTTCAGGTTTAACACACTTGACATGATAATAGGATCAACCTTACTTTCTTAACTTTCTTTACTTTCTTAACACCTCCACTTTGCACTAATTAGTTCTTCATATATCCCAGTAAATTTTAAAAATTCCAATAAAATTAAGTCAAATGTTCATATAAGTAGTGTGTTCTATTAATTACATTTCATCAAGACTCTGGTGTTTATGGCTGCATTTGGCAAGCCATGGGTTTTGTTCTTGGACCTGCTTTCCAATTCTCACTCTCCTAATACTCACTGTGTGACCTTGGGTAAGGCATCATTGTTCTAATTGCAAAATAATGATAATTTTCTTCATAATGAGTTCATGTATATAAGACTCACTGGCATAGAGTTGACATTTAGTACACCAAAGCTTATTTTTTTTTCAATTCCTCCTACAGTCTCCTGACTTTGAGCATAACATGTCTCAGTAAAATATAAGCAATGTTGGTAGGAAGACACTTGCAGACATAGCTGAACTAATATATATCATTTCATATGCACAAGAAAAGGCACACATTAACCAAGCCTTTTCAAGTACAGGGGGCTGTACTTATGAGGAACAGTTAATTTCATCATAATAGTCTTTTGTGGCATGTGTGGTAATGATTTCTGTCACCCACCCACATAATCTTCCTATTTGACATCTGTCTGGGAACAAACCAAATTCTTAATGGCTTTCAATTTAATGAATATTTCAAAAATACCACAACGTCCTGTGTTTTTGTTTTAAACTATGATTCAGAAGCCAACTGTTTAGGGCTTCGCTGGAAGGAGCTCAGTGTCTTTCAAAAACTATTAGTCTTGTAAATAGCTCAGTTACATTTAGCCTTATAATTACATGATGATTTCTATAGCACAGTTTTGTTTATGAATATCAGATACTAAAAACAATGTGTCCTAATATTTCTCAATCTATTTTTCTAACTCAGAACTTTCCCTCAGTTATAGATCTGCTGAGATAATTACTCCCTCATGTACAAATGGGATAAATTAGATGAAATTTAAAATTAATTGTTAAGCATGTGCTTGTCATTTTTCCCTACACGTGTTCCCTCTCTCCTGTTTCTTTTGTTATTGGAATCACCATTTACCCAATCACCAAAACCGAAATCCTCATCTTGTTCCAACACCCTGACAAAGCTCTAAGTAGGTAAACATGCTATTTCAGGCCTATTTCATTCATTTTTGAAAATCTGACTCCAATAATAGTTACCACTTTATCATGGACTCTTCCTGTTAAGAATCTTCTGAGACAGTCCTCCAATTAGTCTCTTTGCTTGTTTCCTCCCAACTAATCCTTTGCTAATCCTGCCATCCAGAGCAATCTTGGACAGTGTTACCTGTAAACAATACCACAACATAATTATTTGACTTTGCAAAGATAACACATTCCACTGTTATATACAGCAAAGTAATTATCAAAGAAAGATTGAATCTATCCTAATTCTTAATCATGAGAATATAAAATTAGGAATTTATGTATTTATATTAAATATTGAGGTTTTACTTTATCCATTAAGAATATGATACCAAATATTTCTTCAAACAATAACCAGTGAAATATTTAAAACAGCTTGCCTGAGTAGCAGCATTCTGATCGGTTTTTTTTAAGGTTTATCTATTTTGTTTGAAAGGCAGAGTTACAGAGAGAGAGGGAGAGACAGGTAGATCTTTCAACTACTAGTTGCCCCCCAAATTGCTGTCTCAGTCTAGGCTAGGCCAGACCAAGCCAGGAGCTTCATGCGGTCTCCCATGTGGGTGGCAGGAGCCCAACTACCTGCTATCTTCTGCTGCTTTCCAAGGCACATTAGCAGAGGGCTGGATGGGAAGTGGAGCAACTTGGATTCCAGCTGGTGCTCATATAAGGTGCTGGCATTGCAGGCAGTGGCTTAACCAGCTGTACCAAAATGCTGGCCCCATGACCATTTCTTTTATGTATCATTTTTAACTTGGAAGAAGTTGTTTCAGCTTAAATATTTACTATATTTAATGCTTTTATTATTTTTAAGATTATAATTTAATGATTATTCAAACTTTATTACTATCAGTACTGAATTGTCCTAGAGACTATAAAAGCATTCTCCAATTTAATTTTCATATTAATGTATGATGATAATAATGGTTATTTGCAGTTAATAGATAACAAAAATAAAATTTAAAGAATTATGTAACTCATCATAGGATTCAGTTACACAATAAAAACTGGGAAATAAAATGCAGTTGTCTCACCTTAGAAGGTGCAATTTATTAAGACCTACATGGCAATATCTGTAATTTTCCATGTCCTTTACAACTTGAATCATAGGTGTTTCTGCAGTCGTAAGTTAGGTATTCCCCCTCAATATCTTATTTTAAACTAAAAACAATTTTATGATTCAGACTAGTTTTCAACATTAAATTATATTCTAATTGAAAAATCATTACAAAACAAAACAAAATGAAAATATAACCACAACACTTCTTAGTATTGTTATGTTCTGAAACATAACAGAAAAAAAGCAATGACTATAAATATTTAATTGTATCTAGAATCCCAAATCATATGTTGCATATTTAAAACAAGCAGTGTTTACTGCCAGTAAGCCTCATAAAGAGTTTACATCTGTAATTTTCTAGAGGCAAGAGCTGATCACCTGTATTAAATGCTGCATAAAGATCAGTCAGTGTGAGGCAAAACATCACCTTCTGACTGTTCAGTCATGGGAAAATGTCAGTGAAGTTGTGAGGCTGACTCCAGCTTGAGGCACGGAAATGGTGACAACAGCATAGATTGTCTTTTGACCCCAAACGAAGAAGAAGGGTGATTTGTCATAGATGTAGTCATAGGCAAATTATTACAGCTTCACGAAAGGTTTGATTATGTCAGAAAGTGAATGGAATGCTTCCTAGAGCAATCAAAATACAAATACATTGAGGGAAAGAGTTTTAACAAAGCACCTGAAGGGAAACCCTAAAAAGAGAAATTGGGAGTCACTTAGAAACATAACAAAAGAACTGTAAAAAAGAAATCCCTAATCTTTGTGGTGACAGCAGTATTAGCTTGTGATCCCTGAAGGATTATCAAGGTGAGAAATCACAAAGCACACACATATGCACAATCTGGTATGTATGCACAATCTGATATGTAATCAACTACAATCATACTTTACATAGGAATATTACTTTACGTGTTTCATACTACAATACTTAGTAGCAAGCAGGGTGGAAGGAATCAGTGCCCAGTTAACAGGTGAAGAATGAAGCCTTGGATGTTTTAAGGTCTTACATATGTACAGAATCAGAAACACAATAAAACCTCCATTCCAGAGTAAAAGCCTAGTCCAGTGCCTATTTCATTGTAGTACGCCCTCTATTCTTCCTGCCCCATTAGCAAGAGTGACACTAAAGAAAGTCACAGCTAGCCTTATATCTTGCTCAGATAAAGTTAATGGTTTCTGCACACTTTACAGGAGTCACTCATATAATAAATGCTATTTCAGTTTTCTCTCTGGCCACGTAAATGAATAAGAGGTGATAATGACATTCTCATTATTTTAGGAGCATATTTGCATTTGTAATGGTACAGTTCCTACCAGGCTCCAAGACCATAGAGACAACTGTCTGAATTAATTATATTTGTTCGGCTGATTAGATAAAAAATGCAAACATAAACTGCACATCAAACTACTTTAAGATTATTTAATCCTTCTCTTGAAAGGAAAATGGGTCTCTGAAGTTCTTCTTTTAGACTCAAAAAATAGATCATTAAATCAAGCAGCTGAAAAATTCTTTAAAATTACCCCCCTTAATTTTTTGCATTTTCTCAAGAGTTTGAAATAAGCATATCAATCTACATAATATCAGAATTTATTTATTAATTTGCAGCTATTTCCTAGATTAGTCTGCTCAATTTTCATGAGCCAGTCCCCATGCCCCTATGGAAAGTGACGGCTTAAACTGTGTCCGTTTAGCAGACAGCAACTTTGAAGTGGGGATAAGTGCAGCTAAAACCATCCCCCTGAAGTTCTCAAAGTGTGCAATTAGCTTTGCCCATAGACTGTGTCCACACCTATCCTTTAATGATCACTAAGTCCTCGTTAAATGTAGCAGTACTGTTATCTCCACCCTATACACACCAGAAGCCAGCCCACTCTGGCTTTATGAGTTCTGTAAGGGAGTCCAAATGTGGCTGAAACCCTTTCAAAGCTTTGAACACTTTGTCAGCCATACCTCACTTAGCAATGAAGAATATGGGAGCAGTGGCCACACAGTTACCTTCTCTTTTATAATAGCCCGCATTCCCTTACTCCACCTTACTTTATTCTAAAGTACAATCAAATCTGTCTCCTCTGTTGAAAACTTTTCATTGTTTTCTGACTTTACAGTATGGCTCCACTCCTTCTGCTTTTTTTCACATCATATCTAGAATTAAAAAAACTATCCGTATCTGTCTATCTACCTTCCTACCTAACTGCCTGTCTACCTATCCACTAAGCATCTATAAATCTGACTAAATTTCTATATAACTCTTAATTTCCAGCTATCATGTCTCTATATTTTATATATTTTTAAGAATACAAGTTTTAAAAATATATAGTGGTTAACTTCTACTGGACTTAAAATAATGATACAGAACTTTTCAGCATGACAGGAAGAAAGGATGGAGAAGTGTTGATTGTATATGTGTGTGCAGTGTATATGTATGTGTTCATATGTTCTAGAGATAAAATTGGATACTAATTAGCAAGAATTGCATTTTGTTTAAAAAAAAAAAAAACTCTACTGCAGTCATGATGTGTCATTTACCAAAGTAAAAGTGACAGCAGCATCACTAAATATTTGTTCTCTCTTGGACAAAACAGATAGTGAGGGACTCCACTGAAAATCTCAGTTCAGTGATAATAGGAGGTAACATAGGATAGAATCTCTAGCCAGTAAAGAAGATTCCATTATTAAAATAAGATAATTTTAGTGGCCGGTGCTGTGGCTCACTTGGCTAATCCTCTGCCTGTGGCGCCAGCATCCCATATGGTCGCTGGTTTCTAGTCCCAGTTGCTCCTCTTCCAGTCCAGCTCTCTGCTGTGGCCCAGGAAGGCAGTGGAGGATAGCCCAAGTGCTTGGGCCCCTGCACCCACTTCGGAGACCAGGAAGAAGCACCTGGCTCCTGGCTTCGGATCGGCACAGCACCGGCCTTGGTGGCCATTTGGGGAGTGTCTCACTGTCTATAACTCTACCTGTTAAATAAATTAAAAAATAAATAAATAAGTAGCAAGGTGGTATCCAGAGGGGATGGAAGACTAACAGAAGTATGGATTGAGTTAATGGATCATGATTTGCTTAGGGGCAACTCAGGTGACTGTTACAATGGCTATAAAATCAACAAAAATATTAACAAAACATTAGAAAATGAAGAATAGAGAATCAGAAAAATAAAGTCAATTGCCAATAAAAGTCTTGCTTTTTAAGCCTGGTTTTGATAGATGAATTAGCCTTTGGATATAGAACTCATTTAAAAAGGGGGAAGGGGTACCATGAGCCTGACATTGAATGGAACCTGGGACGTTGCTCAGGATTCCCACACCACATTCCATGCCAGTGTGCCTGCGTTCAGGTCCTGTCTCCACTCATGATTCCAGTTTCCTGCTGGCACACACCCTAAAAGATAGTAGTGTT
This sequence comes from Lepus europaeus, assembly GCF_033115175.1. NCBI lineage: Eukaryota > Metazoa > Chordata > Mammalia > Lagomorpha > Leporidae > Lepus > Lepus europaeus. Next base: position 49,564,848 of record NC_084845.1, read on the forward strand.
GGCTTGAGGATTTGGATTTCTGCCTTCTGGTTTTAGACTGGCCCAGTCCTGGGTGTTGCACTTATTGGAGGAGTAAACCAACAAGTTGGAGACAGATTTCTCTTCTTTAAAAGTTTCTCTCTGCCTTCCAAGTATTTAAAAAAAAAAAACGTTCAGGGGCCAGGTATGAGAGGAAGCATCCTGCAGCAAAGTACTTAGATACAATTCCAGTATCCCTGCTCAAAGGGATCAGCTGCGATTTTTCTCTGCAATTATAAACTAGGAAAAGGGGAATGAGCATTTGTAAATCTGGAGGAAGATTCTAGTGGAATTGCTGTCTGTATTCTGCAGCAGCAGCATGCTCACCATTTTTGACTGGGTATTGTGAGGGTCTGACAACTAATGGCTAAGATCTGCAAACAGTGTGTCCAGTGGGTCTCCTCCATGGACTCTATGCTGCTTCCTGAAGGTATAATTACAGCCAAGAGAGTTTGTTTTTTCTCTAGTTTTCTTGGTAGATCTGTGGGAGATATATTGGGGAAGTTCAAGTGAAATTGTCTAAATCTGTGCCCTTGGGATAGGTGATTGACATTGTAGTTTAGATGTTGGTTAAGGTGCTCGTGTACAACAGTACCCTAATTTTTCTCGCCATCTTGCTCTCAGTCCATGGTGCATACTGTGGCAATACTATATTACTGTTTAAAGTAAGTTACAGTATATATACTATATCCTTAAAGATAATTAGAAAATTTCCAATATCTTTAAAGTTCACCCGAACTCCTCTAAACAAATGGTTTCTTCACTAGCTCCCGGAGCTAATAATATCTATCCACTGACAAGGTCATTAACCACATATACACCAGGCCATCTTCTAGTTCCAAGGACAGGTCATATTCTTTTTTTATACTGTAGGATGTGTTGCATCGACTATTTGGAGGGAGATTATATCTCTTCTTGCTTGTCCGTCTAACTTCACCATTCATATATAAGGGATTTAAATATTGTTCCTTTAGAGAAACCATAACATCATCTCATCTAAAGTCAACATCTCAGAAATTCTATTAATCCACTATTTCTTTCATTTGTAACAATTTTTAAAAGATTTATTTTATTTATTTTGAAAGGCAGAGTTACAGAGAGAGAAGAAGGGACAGAGAGAAAGGGAGAGAGGTCTTCCATCTGCTGGTTCACTCCCCAGATGGTTTCAATGGCTGGGGCTGGGCCAGGCCGAATTCAGGGACCAGGAGCTTCTTCCAAGTTTCCCACATAGGTGCAGTGGCCCAAGTGCTTGGGCCATCCTCTCCTTCTTTTTTGGCACATTATCAGGGAGCTGGACTGGAAGTGGGATGCTGAGACTTGAACCAGTGCCCACATGGGATGCTGGCACTGCAGATGGTGACTTAATTGGCTATACCACAGAGCTGAGCCCCCCATAGCAACTTTAATAGTCTGAAAAAATTTAATATTCATTTGTGATCTGTTTCTCACACTACACTCTAAACTCCAAGATGGATCAGAGTTGTGTTCAAATTGATTTTGCACATACTCATGTCATATTCCTGCAGAAACTTCTCCTTCAAAAAGTATTTAGAAATGAGTAAGTTAAACATAGAATGTAGTTACATCCATCCTTGAACCTGAAGGATTTTTTTACAGTGCTGCTCTACTTGACTACTGACCAAGGGGTTAGAGTCCATATAAGATTATGATAGAAATCATATGGATAGGCACATCGCCTCTACTTGTATAGCTGCACAATTGTCAATGCTATACCATGAAGACTCTTGATACATACAAGGAAAGGTATCTTAGTGCATGAATCATTGAGGGGGACCTCAATGCATTACTTTGGCATGATAATAAAGTTCTTCCAGTCCTGGAAGCAGGCTACCCAGTATACTCCCTTGCCACTCTCATGATTTGTAGTGCCCGTGCTAGAACAGATAATAATAATAATAATAATAATAATAATAAATGATGAGGGTGGAAGGAAACTATTGGAAGTGATAGATACGTTTACAGAATATTGTGATGATGGTTTCATGGATTTATACTTATCTAAAAACTCATAATACTATGTACATTAAACATAAACAGGTTTGTTTGTAAATTTTATAATATAGAGTGACTTCAAAAGAAAGTAGTGATAAAAATCTTGGTGGATCCTATCCATTTGCAACATTTTTTGATTCTCAGTTATAAAAAGCATAAAGTAGTGAGTTGATGCTTTTGAACACAGGGCTAAAGGGGAAACTGCTTATCTGTGATGTTCATTTTGTGTAAGCTTGATTAGACCTGCCCTAATAGCTGAAATAAACATTATTTCTGGATGTGTCTGTAAGGGTGTTTTCAAAAGTTATTAGCATTTGAATCAATAAACTGAGTAGAGGCCAACCTCATCATTGTTGAAGGGCATGATGTAATACAATGAAGACCCAAATAAAACAAAATTTCAGAGGGAGGGCAAATCTATTGTCTCTATTTGAGCTGAAGTAATCATCTACTCTTGTCTGTATCCATTGGCATTCCTGACTCACAGGTCTTCAGACTCAGATAGGGACTTACATCTTCCACTTTTCCTGGTTCTCCACTTTTCATATTGCAGATCTTGGGATTTCTCACGTCTCAGGTACTGTAACTGTATTCATTCCTCGTAGTAAACCTCTTCTCTTTTCTCTTATACATACATATGTGTGTGCATTTATATATATATATATATGTTTATAAACACAACCAACATAGAATACTATATATACAAATACTTATGTATATATGTGTGTACACTATATACGCATACACACACACACACACACCTGATGCTCCTCAACTTAAAATTGGCTCATGTTCCCACAAACCAATTATAAGTTGAAAATGTCATGGGTTTATCAGATTGCGATCTTATCATAAGTTGAGGAATATCTATCTATATCTATATATAGATAGATATATAGATAGAAATATAATTTTATTTCTTATTGGTTCTGTTACTCTGGAGAACCCTAATATACCATGTTTTCTTTTTATGCATTTCTTTAAAAAAACATTTCTAATTGTATTTGAAATGATATCTTTCATCCACTGGTTCACTTCTCAAATGTTTCCAACATCAGGAACTGGGCCAGACTGAAATCAGGAAAATAGAACTCAGTTGGAGTCTCCCATGTGGATGACAGGGACCCAACTACTTTTGAGCTATTCTTCCTGTTTTCCAGGGTGTGCATTAATAGGAAACTGGAACTTGACCTGGAACAAGGACTCAATCACATATGACATGCTGGTATCTCAAGTGACATTTTAACTGCAGTGTCAAACATCAGTCTCTCTTTCTGTATTTCTAAGACATTTCTTCAAGATCTTCTTAGGCTGAAAACCAAGGTTTTATTCTTACTACTAAAACCACATTCCTAGGAGAAAGTGTAGTATAGCTGCATCCTATTGGGTCTGTAAAACTGAACTGAGTGTGTGTGTGTGTGTGTGTTACTTGTATTCTTGGAATTGACCTCACAGTTTTCTCTAGCATTGCATGAATCACAGAACAGGATGAAGATGTGGTACAGAACTTCATATTTGAGACAAAATGCAAACGTTAAGTTGAATAACTAGAGCAGGTGTTTCCATTGAGGCAGAACTAATGGAAAGAGAAAGTCAACAAAAATGTAATAAGAACATTTGCACAATTAGAGCACAAAATGAAGTTTCTTGAATTAAAAAAAAACAGGTAAAATTTAAAGTCTTTCATAAGACTGTAAATGTCTTAAGGGATAAAAGCAGGTTGTCACATCTTTGTAAGTCCTGCTCTTGGTAGAGTCTGGCACATAGGAAATGTGTGAAGCATGAAATAAATAGTAATAATAGATAATAAAAATAAATGAGCTGAGCTGAAATGATTCATAGAGTAGGTCCAGTAAGGAAGCAGCCCCCAGCCCAGAAAGGCGACCGAATAGGTCCTGTTTTTATGGCACCTTAAAGAATCGGGCATATGGCTTTGAACAGCTTACTTCACAATGACTCCTTCTTTTATAAGATACTTGGCCTTTTGTGAGTGGAGCTACAGCTGTCTCTGAAAATGGCAACATCTGATCCTGAGGCCTGGAATATAAAGCACTTGAAAATGTCACTCATTTAAGGTTATCCTCTGATGCTAAGGGCTTAGAAAAAATTTAATAGGCAGATCTGGTAAAGGAAAAGAACAACCAGGCAACTATATTTAGCAGTATGAAAGCAGGATTGCATGCTTTATGCCTGAGACCTTTTTTTTTTTTTTCTTGGAAGAATTCACACACATTTATCTGTTTGGAAAATTTATGGTCATCTGAAAAACTACTGAAGTGATAGAATTGTGTTTGTCTCCTCCCAGAAGAAATGTGATGAGGATATTTCATGATAGATATGTGTTGTATGGTCCTAATAAATTGTAGGACCAGGATAATTAAAACTACATGAGATGAGATTTCATAGGTGGAAAGGTAATAAAGATGATGTCTTTTATTAGACAATCTAAGTTCAAATCCTCATTCTACCCTTTTTGTGTGATCTCATCTCTAAAATGTATATTACAGTGACAGCTACCTCACTGAATCATTTGCGAGAATTAATAATCAGCGCTAAGTTTAACATGTTATAAATGCTCAATAAATATTTCCCCTAAATTCAATCTTTATTTTATTGATTGATAACTTGAAGTATATTCATTTAGATATTGATGAAGCTTTGTATATGCTCTAGAATTTGTGCTCCTGGGTTAGAAAGAGGAGGAGGACCAGCGTTAGGATGTCTGCTATGGATAGAATTATGTGTATCAAGAGTGATTACCAAGACTTTTTCAAATATATTTTTCAAATATGAATGGAAAGCAGGACAAAGAGTAAGACAGATCCAAGTAGTCAATACTTAATTCTGTGTGGAGTACTCAGGATGAACTTTCAGGGGCAGGAGGAACAGGACTTGTAACCTGATCAATGAGTACAATAATCCATTGTAATGATGTGGAGGAGTCTTCCTAGAAAGAGAAGCACAGAAGCAAGGAAATGCAGGCCACACATGCACTATCCGGACAGATAGATAGGATGGAACTGTGACAATGGGCCAGGATTCTGCAGAGCATTCTATATTGTGTTTCCTGTGCCAGGCTGGAGTCTTTAACTATTTTCTATAGGGAAGCCACAAAGCAACATTAGATTTGGGGACATGGATATATTTTATTTCTTTTTAAGAATTCATATTTAAGCTATCTCTGAATTCTATTCCAAAAAATATTGCAGAAATGGTAGAATGATTTTCTATATATATTTTTCACCTCAATTACTCAAATGGTAATATTTTGTATGGCCATAGCCCAAATATCAAGACATTAACATCAACTGAGCTATATTTTGAGAATTTAGGATTTTGAACATTTTAACTGTGTGACTTAATTATTATATGCATATTTGAGTCTCAGTTTCTTTATAATTTGAGAAGTACAACTGCTTTGGATACTTGTTAAGGAACTTAAAATTATACATTATTTGGGTAACAAGTGTAATATATTTTCCTTAATTAAAAGTTTGCAAACAATTACAGAATACATGTTATGCTTTAAAGAAATAACTGAGGCTATGAAGAACTGGTAATAGTGAAGATGTCTCCCTAGTGCCTCAGTAGTAGATGTGCAAATAACAAAACAGATGCAAATCTCAGTAAGATAGACAATATTTGCTTAGTGTCAAAAGGAAAGTTACTTTTGAAAGATAATTGGCCGGTTGCCCCTCTTCCAGGCCAGCTCTCTGCTATGGCCTGGGAGTGCAGTGGACGATGGCCCAAGTGCTTGGGCCCTGCACCCCATGGGAGACCAGGAGAAGCACCTGGCTCCTGCCTTCAGATCAGCATGGTGCGCCGACCGCAGTGCGCCGGCTGCGGCAGCCATTGGAGGGTGAACCAACGGTAAAGGAAGACCTTTCTCTCTGTCTCTCTCTCTCTCACTGTCCACTCTGCCTGTCAAAAATAGAAAAAAAAAAAGATAATTGGTTCTTAGACCAGATCACTGGTAACACTAGATTTAGGCTCTTAAACATTCAATTTTATTTTCTAGGAATTGTTAGCTTTTTGGGGGGCTGATATTTTGCAACACCTTATTTTTATGCATTGAGGGTATAGGCATGGTAACATTAGCAGATACAATACTAGGTTTGCTTGGGGTGTTGTCAAATTATCATCTTCAAGCAAGATGGTTTTATTTACAGTGACAAGTAAAGGAGGCAGTGCGAGGGATTCTTCCCAAAGAAAAGTGCTTCCCTGAGAAGCACTTTGTCAAGACTTTTATAGCAAAAGTTAACAGACTGTCCAGGATGTAGTCAAGAAGGTGCAGGAGGTCTCTTCCTGTTTGTAATACATGTCCAGGTTGCAGAAAAATATGGGAACAGGAGCACCCTTTCTGATCAAGCAGCATACAACTTCCTACATTAAATGTTCAAGATTATGACTCAGATTGGTTTCTTACAGCTTTCCTTGTTGGTGGTGGTCTGGCCCCCCTCTTAGTAAAATGTTGCAAGAAAAGATTTTCTGGAACTTCTTCTGAAAGGGAGTCTCTGCCTATGTTCCTGTGCTAGCTTCTTGTCTAAATCCTGCACTGTGGGTTACAAGCCTTCCCCCTAGACATTTCACTCCTCATTATTGAGCAGTAAAGGAAAAGTTCATTCTTCTGTGACTGCATCCTGGTGAAGAGAGGCACTTGCACCTCCCAGGTTAGAGGACTGAAACGCTCATGCTTCGACGTTTTTCCCTTCTATTTCTAGGTAATTCTGGGGTCCTTGGGGAGACCTGCATTGTATTGTGAAAAGCCAGAAAACCTCCTGATCCTGTCAATCTTCTTCTGTCAAAGAGAACTAAAAGACATCAGGTTTGCCCTGAGCACCTTCCCCTCTGGGGCTGACTTAGACACTCCTGTTTCCAGTGCCCTTCCTGTTTGCAGAACCTGCACAGGTTAGGCCCTAACTTAGCTGGTGCCTGTTGTCACTCTCACTTGGAGGCCAGCGTTTCTCACTCATGGCAGCTCCCCTTGTTTTCCTGGTTAACTTGGGGCAGACTAGAGAACAGCAGAATATGAAGCCACCCATCTTTGTGTCACTTTATCATCCTTCTCATCTTCTGCCACATCTTAGTTGTTGAAAACCTTAAAGGCAGTCACTAATAACTGAGAAGTTATTAGTTATTATAACTGAGGATTGATAGCCAATTTCTGAAGCTTTCTCCAGATGTCTGGAGCAACCTGAGATTTGAAACAGGTGTTGAGAACTTACTGATTTCGCTGGGCTACAGGGTTCCAAGAAGTTTCCTCTCTGAGACAGCCTCTTGGCCTCCATGGAAAGGTAGAGGAATTTTCTTGTGGTTTCAGATGTATCTCTCTTAGCTTACTCCAGTATGGAGCAGGGAGGAATACTCACATCTTGAGTGCCTTTTAGCAACATATTCATATTATGTTCCAATCTTTTTAGGTCCTTGGTATATTGGGGTGTTCCAAATTTGGGACTGTCACTGGGACTGATTTCTTAGCAGGCCATCACAGCTATCTTATCAAGATGATTGACAGCTGCTTGTCAGCTTGCTTCCAATTCTTTGCTAGCTTTGCTGACTTTATCTCCACTGTCAAAGGATGCTTGTTAAGCTTGTTAAACTTTTTAAGCTGCCCAGGTGGGAGTACATGTTGAGAAACATCCCCTTATCTGTAACAAGAATTCTTCAAGGTTTGTGCTTGGGTCTTTAATGGGTGCTTTGAATTATATGTCAAATGTCATGAATGGCACCATGCACATTTACCAAACTCCTTCCTTACTGGGAGCCTGGGGAGAGAGAACATACCTTCTTCATGGTTACAGCTAGGCCATGTTGGGCAATGCCAGTCCTGCCCTTGGGTAGGTCTAGCTGTGATGCCAGCTGAGCCATTCCTTTATACAAAGCAGCAGCCATAGAGTCAGGGGAGCAGTTGGGTGCATCTGTAGATGCTCAATGCTCAGAGCTGAGGGTTCAGATTCAGGGCTAAGAGCTTGAGGTGACCCTGCCCCATTACCCCTACCTTAAACAAGAGGTGCTAAAGAGCCACTTTTAAGATGTTCATTTGTTGGCCAGCGCCGCGGCTCACTAGGCTAATCTTCCGCCTGCGGCTCCAGCACCCTGGGTTCTAGTCCCGGTTGGGGTGCTGGATTCTGTCTTGGTTGCTCCTCTTCCAGTCCAGCTCTCTGCTGTGGCCCAGGAGTGCAGTGGAGGATGGCCCAGGTCCTTGGGCCCTGCACCCGCATGGGAGACCAGGAGAAGCACCTGGCTCCTGGATTCGGATCAGTGTGGTGCACTGGCCACAGCGCACTGCCAGAGCGGTCATTGGAGGGTAAACCAACGGAAAAGGAATACCTTTCTCTCTGTCTCTCTCTTTCTCTCACTGTCCACTCTGCCTGTCAAAAAAGAAAAAAAAGGTGTTCATTTGTTTCCATTTAGAGGCTCTCAGGAGGACTTTCTCATTTGCTTTTCCTTTCATCCTGGGGCAAGCAAAGAATGAGACAATAAGGGCACAGAAAACCACACATCCCAAGATGAGGATGCTACTCACAGATTTGTCAAAGCTTAGCAGCTATGCTCCGGTACACATGATGGAAAAGAGTGTTTTCTAGTGATTAGGCATAGGGAGCTGGCAAAGCTTGCCCTGCACTGGAGAGCACATAAGTGGAGAATAACCCCCCTAGACACAGTACCAGAAAGCAGTGGGAAGATGAACCAAGACATCAACATTTTATAGGTTCTAAAAATATAAAATCCCTTATTGTTTGTTTTACATGTTCCCTATAGAAGTCTCTAAATGTAAGTAAAATAGTATCATACTTGAAAACTAAAAATGACAGGATCAAGAAACCCAGCAACGTGGCATGGAGGTTGGACAGATCACTCCCTTTGTGTTCCTCAATGTCCCTGAGCAAAGTCTGATGCTTGGGGACTAGCTCTGTGGCATAGCAGGTAAAGCCTCTGCCTGCTGCCAGCATCTCATAAGGGTACCGATTCAAGTCCCACCTGCTGCACTTCAATCCAGCTCCTAATGCTCTTGGGAGGGCAGAGGAGAGAGGTCCAAATGTTTGGGCCCCTACACCCACGTGGAGACCTGGAGGAAGCTCCTGGCTCCTGGCTTCAGATGGGCCCAGCTTCAACCATTGAGGTCATTTGGGGAGTGAACCAGTGGATGGAAGATTTCTCTGTCTCTTCCTCTCTCTCTCTCTCTCTCTCTCTCTCTCTCTCTCTCTCTCTCTGTCTTTCAAATAAATAAATAAGTCTTTTTAAAAATTTGACACTTTAATTCCAGTTTCACAAAATGACCGTTCCTTAATCCCCAGTTTTTTTTTTTTTTTCCTGGTAATGCAGGGTCTATCCTGTGTTGTAACAACTCTTAGACACTTACTAAAGCAGCAATCCGATTGCTCCTTGATTCCATGAGGTATAAGACAGAAAAAGACCGAGGTGGCCACTCCACCTCTGGGATCTCTGAGTTAGCAAATCAGGACTGGCAAGGTCCAAGTGAAACATCTCATGCCAACGAAACAGAGCAACAATTCCCCCAGACTGAGTAAGCCTTGGGCAAGCTTCCACTTAGAGATTCTTTGCCTCTTGTTCCCAGTCACCCTAGGTGGTGGTCCTAGGCTAGGGATAGTTCCATCTGGGTCACTGGTTTTGTTAGCAGGCACAAGGAATCCATTCACTTGGCATCTCACGAAATATTCATCTGCAAGTGGGAGTTGCTCAGAGGGTAGCTTTATCCACTTACAACAAGGAATGAAGACATTGAAAATGTATACTGCGCTAAAGAAACCGTCTCCTTATAAGCGTTTTGTTAGGGCTTTTATGGTAAGGGTAGGTTAGGGGAATGTCTAGGATATTGAACAAGGGAAAGCAGAGGGACCCTTTATGCTTGCAATAAACATTTTCAAATATATGGGTTTATTTTTTAAAATATTTATTTATTTATTGGAAAGGCAGAGTTATAGAGATTCAGAGGCAGAGAGAGAGGTCTTCCATTCACTGGTTCACTTCCCAGATGGCTGCAACAGCCCTAGCTGAACTAATCTGAAGCCAGGAACCAGGAGTTCCTTCTGGGTCTCCAATGTGGGTGCAGGGGCCCAAAGACTTGAGCCATCCTCCACTGCTTTCCCAGGCCATAGCAGGGAGCTGGATCGGAAGAGGAGCAGCCAGGACACATGGGATGGCGGCACTGCAGGTGGCAGCTTTATTTGCTACTCCACAGCACCCGGCCCTTGCAGTAAACATTTTCATACACTTTATATTCAGAAATACCATTCCCACTGGCCTCTGGAAGCTTTCCTTGCCTGTAGTGGTGTGATCTCCTCTGAGTACATGATAAGCTTGCCTAGATTATCTTCTGAAACACAAGTTCAAACAGGCAAACTATCTTTTGTCACCCCTCTTACCTAAGTCATGCTGGGTTAACATAGGCAGCTTTTTTGTAGCTTCCAATAATGCCAATTCCTGGTGTTACTCTGAGTAATTTCTCTCTGCTCCTGAGCTTTGCTGGATTTAGCAAGTGACTCTGTTCGACAGAATATGACTAATGTAATGAACTATCTTTTTGTGATTATGTTACAGGAGATTGACTTCTGTTTTTCTAGAACTCTCTTCTACTTCTCCTTACATGCTTGCTTTGAAAAAATTGGCTGTTGGCCGGCGCTGCGGCTCAATAGGCTGATCCTCCACCTGCGGCGCCTGCACCCCGAGTTCTGGTCCTGGTCAGGGCGCCGGATTCTGTTCCGGTTGCTCCTCTTCCAGTCCAGCTCTCTGCTGTGGCCCGGGAAGGCAGTGGAGGATGGCCCAGGTCCTTGGGCCCTGCACCTGCATGGGAGACCAGGAGAGGCACCTGGCTCCTGGCTTCGGATCGGCACAGTGTGCCGGCTGCGGCCGCAGCGGCCATTGGGGGGTGAACCAATGGAAAAAGGAACACCTTTCTCTCTGTCTCTCTCTCACTGTCCACTCTGCCTGTCAAAAATAAATAAATAAATAAAAGAAAAAAGAAAAAATAGGCTGTTGTGTCATGAGATATTCGATGAAGAGGTACACACAGCAGGGAACTGATGGAAGCTCCTAATCAACCGCTTGTGAGTAACCAAGATCCTTAGACGAACAATCCACAAGGAAGTTAATCTTGCCAACAACTGCTTGACTGTGCTTGGTAGAAGATCTTACCCCTATTTGAGCCTTTGGATATAGTATCTTGATTGCATCAGTATAAAAGCAAAGCTCTAGAAGCTTAGGATGGATACAGCTACACTGCATCTGGGTTTATGACCCACAGAAACTCTAAGGTAGTAATTGTTTTTGGACACTGGACTCTAAGGTGAAATTTTCCATGGAAACAGATAACTAATATAAGCAGTAAATCTACATTGATTATGGAATTGTTCCATTAATAAAGGAGGATTATGATGAATAAATGACAAATAAATAAAATCCTGTTTTAAAGAATAGTAAGTACAATGAAGAAAATATATGAGGGCATCTTTGATGGGGAGAACTAATTTCCAGTGGATAACCGGGGAGATGATGTGTAGCTAAGGCCTGCATGCCAAGAAGAGAATTGTGTGAGTATTCAGAAGGACGTTCCAGACAGAGAGACCAGTGCACATTCTTTTGTCTACATATAGAGAAATGGAGTCTCTGAAAATAACATAAAAGTATTTGACCCAAATAACAGCACTATAGAGTAAAACTGGCATTTGTATTCAAATTTAATGAATTCATATCCTCTCATTTTTCTTGTAGTTTCATAAGAGGAATATTTTAATGATAGAAAATACACAAAAAGATAATACTAAAGTTTTTACAGAATTATTTATGAGATTGAATTCAATGTGACATGTCTGCAAGGAAAAAGATATGGAAAGCAGGAGGCAAAGTAGGATGCACAGAAGAAAGAGAGGGAAAGAAACAAAGGGGGAAAACTTAGAAAACAAAAAGGGATTGAACAGCTCTATCTTGCTTTCTCAATGGAATCAGAAATAGTGCAGGCCAGTCAGTACTAAGTGATCTTAATACCACCAGAATTTTTCTTTCTCTCCGCCACTCCTCTTCCTCCCTTCCTCTTCTCCCTACTTCTATTAAAATATTTATTTATTTATTTTTATTTATTTTAAAGGCAGAAAGATTTTTCACTTGCTGGTTTGCTCCCCAAATGCCTGCATTTGCTAGTGTTAGGCCAGATGAAAGCCAGGAGCCTGGAACTCAATTCTGATCTCCCACCTGGGTGTTAGGAACCAAGAATTTGAGCCATCACCTGCTGCCCTCCAAGGTGTGCATTAGCAGGTAACTGGATGGAAAGCAGAGGATCTAGGACTTAAATCAGGCACTCTGATATGGGATGCAGGTATCCCAAGTGGAGCCTTAGTTGATACCTTAAATATTTGCCCCTCCTCTTTCTTCTTTGTGGAAGTATTGTTTCATGATGTTTGAGACTTCAAAACATAAGTAACCCAGGTAAGGAGCACAAATGATGTAAGTTCACATCATTTACTTCATTTAATTTGAAATACTTTGGTTCTACCCATCTGACCTCAATCTAATTTGCAACTAAATGCAAGACTTGTAACTGAAATTGAAAACAGGGAATTGCATAGAATGAGACTGAAGCAGAAGCCTCCCCAGTTTTTTCTGCCCCCAAAGAGGTCCCAAAGAGCAGCATGAAATGACTGGACTGCCTTTGTAACAAACTCTTATACTTTCTCAAGACCACAAGGGAATTTGATTTCATGTGTTTGCACAGTGAAATACTCTCCAGGAAGTCCTGACCTCTTTGCAACATTGCAGAGATTCTGACATTTTGAAGATTAGCTTTATTTTCTACTTGGCACAGTATGACTTATGGAGTTATTTAGTATTATCCAAGCTACCTGGATTCTCAAAGGTCATGTAGGACCACAAGATCCCTCACTGGCCTATGCTCTAACACACACCCTTGCCATCCCAACTGAATAGCAGGAATGACTTACCTCATGAGAACTGGTAACTAAGCTTACTTATTCTAAGAATCTTGAGCTCTGGCACACTATTTGCAAAAAAGAGTCCCTAAGATACTTGAAGTCTGTTCATGACTTATCATCCCCTCTGAGCCTCATGTTTAATCAATGGGCTAATTGCATTTTTGGAGACACAGTTCATTTACCTTTTCTAGTAAATGTCTGTACCTTTGTCTTCCTTCCATATAAAGAAGCCTTTTTTTCTTCCCATTCACTCTTTGAACCAATCACCAATGCATTTGTGATGAGTGACTCACTCTGAAATTGGAACTATTATGAAATACAAAATTAATCCAGAAATTTTGACTTGCTAAGAGGAGTATCCTGTGAAAACCTTACACTTTTTTGTGCAGTTCCTTTAGAATTTTTTTTCACTTTTATGAAAATAACTGAGAAAAAATTATACATATTCAAGTTGTACAACTTTGTTTTGATAAAGTATGCATTGTTAAATTATCACCAGTCAAGCTAACTATACTATTTCCTTCTTATTTCTATCTTATATTCTTGCTTTCTCTTTGAAAAGCTTTTGCTAAAATATTTTTATTTCTTTTAAATGTTCACATGCGCATGTGCACACACACATACCCTTCTCTGTTGGTTTACTCCGCAAAGCCTGCAATAGCTAGGGCTGGACCAAATTAAACCGAGAAGCTTTAAACTCAACCTGAGTCTTACATTGTGGATGGCAGGGACCCAACTACATGAACTGTAACCTGCTGCCTGTCGGGGTGCCCACTAGTAGGAGGCTAGACTCAGAAGCAGAACTGGGATTGGATCCTGGGCACTGCAGGCCTCACAAGCAGTATCTTATCTACTATGCCAAATACTTGCACCCTCTCCCCCCTTTTCTCTCCTTTTCTCCTATTTATGGCAAGAACACTTAAGGTCTACCCTTTTAGCAAATTCCAAGTATCAATTACAGTGTTCAGTATACCCACCATTCTGTCGATAGATCTCCAGAACGTATTCATCTGGCATCACTGACACTTTGTATGCTTTGACCGACAACTCTACATTTTCTAGTCCCCAGTGTCTGGCAACCACTTATATGCAGAATCTCAGTTAGTCAGACACAAAGAGCAGAAGACTCTACTCTTTTCTAAAGGGTAGCTGGGATTCATTTCTCTTTGAAAATCAATGGTTGCAACATGAGAGATGTGAGTTCATACCAAATACTCTCTTGAGAATAAAATATTTTATTGCTTTATTAGGGAATTGCTTTTATGAGCTTGGGAAGGATTTAAATTTCTAGAATCTCCCTAAGACAAGTGGTTATGGAAATTCTATATTTCAGAATCCATTTTGAAAATCATGAGTGGATCTGAAGGACCAGGTACTTTACGCTGGACTTAATTTGTTTGATAACTTTTCCTAGGATTTGAATACCCGCTTAACACTTTCCGAACTACTAAATTAGCACATTAGGTGAGATAGTTTCTTTCAGCAACTTTTAAATAATAAGAATCTCAGTATCTTAAGGTCTTTGCCTTTCAAAAATGTTTTCATTTCATTATTATACTATCTGCTCTCTTTTGCATTTATGAATATTCTACTTGAAACAGGGCAGAAGTTGGACTTTAAAAACTTGATCTCTATTTACATTCAATTTGAATAATCTTCTGTTTAAACAGTGAAAGTAGGTTTCCAATTTTAAAACACTAATGAATAAGAAAAATGAAGATAATGCTATGTTTATTCTATTTGGTGCTAACATGGAATGCTGGTAGAGGTGTTTCTTTGTCATTTTAATCCCAAAAGGCTGTTTTTTTCTCTTGAACAATTTCTGCCACCTGCATTCTGGCTGAGATATAATCATTCAATGTCTACAAACAAGTGATAACATTATTATGCATTTCTGTCCTTTTCATTCTTTACAAGAGTGACAAATATCCCTTTTCTTAGATCCAGTAGCCCAGGCTGGGCAGCAGTGGGCTCATTACCATCCCATTAATAAGCAGAGGCCTCTGGAGAGTCTAGCTTTTTTAAACCCTTTCTTTTATGTTCCCCAACGGATTTTCCCAACAAAAGCCTGGCTGGTTGGTATCGCTTTCATTTTACCATTCCCTTTTGAAAAAGAAACAATGCAAAGAAAGTCCTGAGATTAGATTGGTGATACCAAAATGATTCTGACAGTCAGTGACAATGCTGCCAACCTGAAACGGGATGCTTACATTATTTATGAACATTAAATGTCACTGATTTCCCCTTCATCAGATAATTTCAGGAGACAGAACCGTTTCTGTGGGGTGAGAGTGAGTATTTGTACACATGCAGTCTCTTCCTACCCTCCCCACCCACACCAGCCCTTCCATGTATCACATTAGCTTTGTGCCAAATTCTCCTCCCTGGGAAGAAAACGGGTGCACAGAGCATGTTTCAAGTTTTACTACAAGTCTCAGATCAGGTTGGTTGATAGGGATGTCAAGTGTGTTCTAAACCAAATGGGACCCTCTACATTGTGAAATCATTAGGAAGTCAACTGATTTTTTTTTTAATCTGTTTCCTCTTCTCTCTTCAGAAGTCAATTATCACAGGGAAATTAACAGGAGTTGAAAGGAAAAGACAATATCTCTCTAACTCCCTGATCTATTTATTGCTTTGGTGGCTGGGAAGGAAGGACTCAGATAATGAGAGGGATGAACATGATCTATGCTATTGGGAGTATTAAGGAGATTGGAGCCAGCTACTCAGGAATATTTAACTAACATTTACCAGGAAGCCTAAATCTTTTCATAGCTCCAGTTGCTAAGCAGTGCAGTATGGATGCATTTCATATCATACTGACTTTTATACACTCATCATTCCAAGTTAGGCAGTAATGCATATTTAAAAATCAAGTCTCTTATAACATGAATCTTTTGGGGAAAGCTTTTCTTTCTAAAGGGTAATGTTTTTATGCTTCTAGAAATTAGAAATGGAGCTATAAACAAAATTATCTTTAGCCTTACACTCAATTCAATACAATTTGTAGCTAATGCAGCAACAGTTACTTATTTTTTTTTTTTTAGATTTGTTTATTTACTTGAAAGAGTTTCAGACATAGAGAGGGAAAGTCAGAGAGAGAGAGAGAGAGAGAGAGATTCCATCTGCTGATTCAGTCCCCAGATGGCTGCAACAGCAATGGCTGGGCCAGGCCAAAGCCAGGAGCTGAGAGATTCATCTGGGTCTCCCACATGGGTGTTGGGGCCCAAGGAATTGGGGCCACCCTGCGTTGCTTTTTTCAGGCTGTTAGCAGGGAGCTGACTAGGAAGTAGAGTATCCAGGACTCAAACTGGTGCCTATAAGGGATGCTGGCAACACAGGCAGCAGCTTTACCCACTATGCCACAATGCTGGCTCCAACAGTTACTTTTTAACCTACTCCACAGAGATAGACTCATGTTCCTGCCATCACTGAGACCCATATACCTGTTTCAAACATGTTCTTCAAATGGTAGATGATATAACATGTGTTAGCTTACGAAAACGACCAGTCTTCTAAAAAATGACTTATGGAAAAGGAGCTTTATTCTGTGGGAAAATAACTAGGATAGTGTATAGGCAAAATTGAATTTCACATGGATAATGCAAAAATATGTATTTAGTATCACTATAACAATAACTATTGGTTAATGCAGAATTCACTGCAGATTTATCTTCTGGACATTAGTCTAACTGTATTGTTTTTTCCTGATAATTTATATTGTTTGCTTTGCTTTTTACCTTGGTCCTAACTCTGCCAGATGTTGCTGTGGATTCATTCTGAGAGGAGGAACGTGGTGGGGGCAAGAGGCACAGAGTCACCACACAGACCCCAGGAGTCCGATGAAAGCGGCCCAGAGGTGAGCAGCCCACAGTCTCGTTTATTTCAGTTGGTACAGCAGCTTAAATAGCTGAGACAGCCAATCCGGTCAAAGGGCAGTTTATGCCCTAACCAATCACTGCCTGTTGCCAGGCAGGCTCCTTTGCCAGGTGGGTTCCGAAGCCATTCCTGAGTAACTGACACTCACTTGCCGGCGGCCATCTTGGCATGGCCTTCTCATTCCACCACAGCCAGTAGGTCCTTAGTTTCTTCATATTTTCATCTCAGGGAAGCAGCTCCCAGATTCTTCAAGTCATGTGACTGTGGAGACTCTTAACACTTCCAAAGAGAAGCTTCCAAGAGAAGCCAATAAATCATTTCTTTGTTAATGTTGGCCTCTTCCTATAGGATAGCTTCCTGGGCATCATGACAGATAGATCTTGTCCTGTTTTTCCAAAGACTACTACCTTACCACTCCCATTTCTAGAAGAAGGACAGGAAAGAAAGAGTGAGAAGAAGGAGATACTCTCCTGCTACCTGCAGATGCTTTGCTACCTTCTGACTCCTTTCTTCATTCTCAGCCACTCTTTATTCCCATTTCCACCATTACCTTTATCTTCCATTACTTATCACTCTTTCTTTCTTATGAAAGCCCATTGTGGCTTAGTTTATTTTTAAATTTATTTATTTTCATTTTACTTGAGAGAGAGGGAGAGACTAGAGTGAATTCTTCCACCTGTTCCTTCCTTCCCTAAATGCCAGCAACAGTGGGAGCTGAAGTAGGGGGAAACCAGTAGCTCAGAACTCAATTCTAATCTCCTTCATGGGCACACAGCCCATCTCCTTGAACCATCACCTGCTGCCTCACATTAGCAGGAAGCAGAAATTGGAAGCAAAGCTAGAACTTGAGCCCAGACACTGTTATTGGATACTGGAACCTCAAGCAGAGTCTTAATCATTATGCCAAATGCCTGCCCCCACTGCTAATTTATAGTTCACAGATTAGAAGCCAGGCATTAGTTAACATTACCAAGCACATTTTTTCCAGTGACTTGATTTTTTCATGATATGTTCCCAGCACTAGACATGTGTCAATGAATGAAAATACAATGGTTGCCAACATAGAGCTTGCATTCCATAAAAATACAGAAAATAAGCAAAGAAAATATATGCAATATATCAATAAATTGCATGTCAAATGATGAGTCAGACTTGCAGAATAAATAAAGCCATGCAGTGTGTTGATTGTTAGATAATTGTGTGTATGTGCATGCATATACACATATACACACATGTGCATGTTTGGAGAGATATTAGGAGATATCTGGCAATGACTACTAGGAGAAATACCCATTTAAAGTGCATTTTCAGTAAGGACAATATGGCCCTTGCTCAATAAAGCAACTTGTCTCCAAATATTTGAGTTAATGTCTGTTTCTGGGTGAAACAAATCAGGACAAGTAGAAAATGAAAGGAAATTTACTTGGAAGTCATTTTTGAATGCTTCTGAAAGTGCTGAAGATGAGGTCTATTTTAAAAAGACAGATTATCTCCTCATGATCATGGTAAGTAGATTTAAGGCCTTAGTAGAGAATGTAAATGTATGGAGATTGAGAGAGTTTGGTAGAGGTTGAGATCATGTAGAAATTCTTTTCCAAATGCTCCTAAGTTGAAAATTTGGATGGGAATATATTTCTTTTTTAAAAAGATTTTATTTAGGGGCCGGCACCATGGCTCACTTGGTTAATCTTCCACCTGCGGTGCCAGCATCCCATATGGGCGCCAGTTGCTACTCTTCCAGTCCAGCTCTCTTCTGTGGCCTGGGGAAGGCAGTGGAGGATGGCCCAAGTGCTTGGGCCCCTGCACCGCATGGGAGACTAGGAAGAAGCACCTGGCTCCTGGCTTTGGAGCGGCACAGTGCTCTATCTCTCTCTCTCTCTCACTGTCTATAACTCTTCCTGTCAAAAAAATAAAAAAGATTTTATCTATTTGAAAGAGAGAGAGAGAGAGAGGTCTTCTATCTGCTGATTGACTCCACAGATGTCCACAATAGTCAGTGGAGGGCCAGGCTAAAGCCAGGAGCATGGAACTCCATTTGGGTCTCTCATGTGGGTTGCAGGAATGCCAATACTTGGGCCAGCTTCCTGCCAAAGGCCTGGGAGAGCAGTAGAAGATGGCTGAAGTGCTTGGGTTCCTGCACCTCTGTGGGAGACCTGGAAAAAGTTTGTAGCTCCTAGCTTCAGATTGACCCAGTTCCGCCTGTTGCGGCCATTTGGTAGGGAACCAGCAGATGGAAGACCTCTCTCTCTCTCTCTCTCTCTAACTCTACCTTTCAAGTAAATAAGTAAATCTTAAAAAGAAAAAGAAAAAAAAAATTTGAGTGGTGAGAAGATAAAGCCAGTTGTAGAGCTAAGTGAGCTAAAGGGAATTGTTAGGATTGCATAAGGCACAAATGTTATGCTTGAGGTTAAATCTGAAGAGAAGATAGCTAGTGTTTACCCATCTAATTTTGCCATGTAGGCATGGAGAAAGCAGAGTTAACATGAAGTGTATTTGAGGATTTGCCAAGTGATAATGGGTGTATAGATAAGCAATGTTGGGGTATATATGAGATGGCAACAAGAAATGGACTATAAAAACTACTAGTAAAAAATAAATTGTGGCTGGTGCCGCGGCTCACTAGGCTAATCCTCCGCCTCGCGGCACCGGCACACCGGGTTCTAGTCCCAGTCGGGGTGCCGGATTCTGTCCTGGTTGCCCCCCTTCCAGGCCAGCTCTCTGCTGTGGCCAGGGAGTGCAGTGGAGGATGGCCCAAGTGCTTGGGCCCTGCACCCCATGAGAGACCAGGAGAAGCACCTGGCTCCTGCCATCAATCAGCGCGGTGCACTGGCCACAGCGCACCAGCTGCGGTGGCCATTGGAGGGTGAACCAACGGCAAAGGAAGGCCTTTCTCTCTGTCTCTCTCTCTCTCTCACTGTCCACTCTGCCTGTCAAAAAATAAAAAAATAAATAAAATGAATAAATTGTGTAGCTAAGACATGGAATCAACCTAAATGCCTGTCAATGGAAGACTGGATAAAGAAATTATGGGATATATAATCTATGGAATGCTACACAGTGGTAAAAAAAATGAAATCTGGTCATTTGCAACAAAATGAAGGAATCTGGAGAATATACTGATTGAAATAAGCCAGTCCCAAAGATTTGAATATGCTATGTCCTCCCTGATCTGTGACAACTAACTGAATACCTAAAAGGAAACCTGTAGAAGTGAAACTGATGCTATGAGAAGCAATGACTTAATTAGCCCTTGTCCTGACAGTTTAGGAACAGCTTACTATTTTATTCTTTTTTGTATTTTCTTTTTCTACTTAATACCATTGGTTGAACTCTTTACTTAACACAGAATTATTCTCAGGTGTTTAAATCCAATTGAAAATTGATCCCTGTTAAAAATAAGAGACAGAGGAGATGTGTTTGGCCATGTTCCCTCAGATATACCCCTAAGGTAAAGTTAAAAACTTGCCATGGGACTCCAAATCTCATTAAGTTGGCAGGTACCAATGCCATCTTACTAGTTAAAGTCATCAGTTGAAATTCATAACTGATCATAAAGATAGGATTAAATTTAAGAGGTATCACATAAATAAGACCAAGTGTCTGCTAATAATAATAGATATAATTAAAAAGGATAGAATGATCCAACATGGGAAGTGGACCACACAGCAGACTCATAGAAAAACAAATACTATAAACAGCACTCTGGCCTCAGAATCAGCCCTTAAGGCATTCAGATCTGGCTAAAAAGCCCATGAGAGCATTTGAGGCATGGAAAGCCAAGACACTGTGGCAACAAATGATCTAAATGAAAGATCTCTGTGAGTGAGATCCCAGTGGAAAGAATGGGCCATCAAAGGAGGAGGTACCTTTCTTTGAAGGGAGGAGAGAACTTCCACTTTAATTATGGCCCTGTCTAAATAATGTTGGAGTTTGTGGACTCAAGAGGCTTCCATAGCCTTGGCAGCTCATGACAAGAGCCTCAGGTGATTGCTGACGTCAAAAGTAAGAGTGTCAATTGTTAAATCAACAACAGGAGTCACTGTGCACTTTCTCCCCATGTAGGACTTCTGTCCTTATTGTGTTGTACTATGAGAATTAATGGTAAAACTAGTCTTCAAACAGTACTTTATACTTTGTCTGTGTGGGTGCAAATTGTTGAAATTTTCACTTAGTATAGAGTTGATCTTCTGTTTTTAAAGATAATTAAAAATGAATCTTAATTAAGAATGTGATGAGAGAGGGAGTAGGAGGTGGGATGGTTTGTGGGTGGGAGGGTGGTTATGGGGGGAAGAACTGTTATAATCCAAAAGTTGTACTTATGACATTTACATTTATTAAAGAAAACCTTTCTATAAAAAGAATAAATTGTGAATATAAAGAAGATGTGAAGCAAAAAATAGTATAAGATAAATGTATTGTTGAGTATGATAGTGTGAGATGAATTTAAAACTGATCATGGGAAGATGGCATGGTTATCATTAACAGCAATACCTTAAAGATAAACAGGGAGTTATAGATTAGAAAGGGACAAGATCTTTGTCTCATCTTTGAGATGAAATAAAGTGAAAGAACTGGATATCTAACGGATTCGAAGAAAATTGAAGATAGAAGGTAAGAAAGACCTTTATCAAAACAAGTTATTCAGTTTTTTGGGATGGCTTTTGTCTTCTGTGAATTGTCCCCAACATACTTCCTTCATATATGTGACCCAGTCTCAGACCAATGTGTATTTCAACCCTAGGCTATGTCCAGAAGGACATTAAAGTTCACAACGTGTAGTATCACCCTGTATCTAATATAATTAAGAATCTAGAACTTATCATCTATGATTTTTCATCTTTCTATCTGTCTGATGTCTATCTATCTGTCTATCTATCTAGCTAGCTAGCTATTTATTTAATTGTCTATCTATCTATTTAACTGTGTGATATCCTTTCAAGAATTCCAACTGCCTGGTTATTAGAGTGCTTTGTATCTGAGAGCATGATTTTGTCATTTTTGCTGCTAATGTGCAGTGGAAATGACAGAAATATTGGCATGAATTCAAAATTTCGACTCTCTCACATAGGAACTGGATGAATATAGTAATGATATTCAACTTCTCTAGTCATCACTTTTTCTGTCTTAAGCAAAGAAGAATCACAGCATCAACATTTTGTGAGAGTTATGGCAGTATCTTCATCATCAACATCATCATTGTCAATATGAGGGCACTTTAAAATTTTATGTAAAATTGTGATTATGAAAAATATGTATATATTTCAAATTTTTTGCACCTAAATAAAACTATCTTTTAATTTCATTTTGCATGAACCTTTTGAAGCACATTGTAAAGCTTTACTGAGATCAATCTAAACACTTTAAAAAACAAATTATCTCATTTAGTTTTCATAAAGCTCCACGAGGTAGATAATATTATTACATCTATTTTTTACAAGTAAGTAAAGGAAAGATAGATAATTTAAATGAATTTCTTTAATACATATGTCTGGCAGATATAAATTCTCTTCCAGCCAAATAATGTGCTTTTTTTAATAAAAAGCATAATGCTGAACATAGAGAAGGTGCTCAATAATATTGATAAGTTCTGACTTACTACTGTGTTTGAGAGTCTATAGTACTTTGTATGAAATCTGGATTTGGAGTATATTATCTTTGAAAAAGCCTGCAATTTTTTAAATAAACTTAAACATCTGGACAATGATAAATATAAGATAACTTCAAAATGCTCATGGAAAATATAATTAAAAGATGAGTTTACTTTGGTGCAAACAAATTCTGAAGTCGACGCGTAGCCTTCTTATAATGTTCATTTTTCATGAATTTTTGAAGAGCCCTTGTACTTACAATAATGTGTGTGCATATGTGTTAGATTTATTTGCCTGCAGATAAACCCATCAGAAGTCACAAGCTGTGATCCTGCTAGTTCTTATAGGCTAAATGTGATTAAGGAAGGTCAGTGCTTGTCTGGATTCAACTCGAGGGATGAGGTAGGTGTAGTCTGAAACTAACCGGATGTTTGAACAGGTGTAATTTTTCTTTTTGTGTTAAGAATGAACAACAGACTGGCAGCAGTATGTCCTGCTTTATCAGTCCTCAGATTGTTTGCATACTACATTATTTACCCTTAATAGCTGCCTTCCCTCCCAAACTTAGCACTGGGTAATAAGCCTCGAATTATTACATTGCATTTGGGCTGTCCTGACTTCTTGCTGTACCTTGCCTCTCTACATTTGGATAGAAAGTGAAAGTGATCACGCATGGACTTCACAAGCGACAGAGCACTAAGCCTTAAAATTAGAGACTGATGGGCAGTATGTCATGGACCTGCACTCCTGAGGTTCCATTGTGAGTTGTGAACAACTAGAAGACAGGTGCCTGATGCAGCTCCTTTCTATTCATTAATCACAGAAGTTGAATGGTGTCTGCTTTCAAAATTTCACCTGCAGATGAAAAATACTTAGTATAAAATATTTCCTGAAATGCTACTTTAATAACCTTCTGAGTGTCTCCGATATCTTATTTATTAATTGTATCCTTGCTTTTCTCATTCTACCCTGACAAATTTTGCAGATAGGTACACAAATAGATATTCATACAATGAACTCCTTTTGTTTTTCTCCTTCTTTATTCATTTACCTTTCTTATGAAAATATACTTATCCCTTTTGTCACACTCTTATCAGGCGGACTGCATTCAGACTGAAAGGAAGGGGTGAGGCTTTGTAATTTGGGTTCAGTGAGTCAGAGTACTTTGTTCATGCTGGGAAAATGTCCCAAGGTGGCCAATGAGAAATTTCTGGAAATTTTGTTAAAAATTAAGAAAAATGAAATTTCTTTCTCTTTCATCTGACGTAAAGGGGAGCAGCTTGTGACAAACTGACCACTCCATTTAAGAACCTGACTTGGGGAGAAGTCAAAATACTGGAAAGTATACCCAAAAGATAAGTTATGAATGATTGATATGTTTTATTTTCTTTTTAAATTAAACACTTTGAATTAGGTTTTCTATTACTTGTATCATGAGAAATCTTAAAATATACAACTGCTGTTTTCATGTTGTGTCCAAGAAAATTGTAGCCAAAAGAGTTTCTGAAATGTTTTAGTTTATATATCAGTTATTTGTCTTAGGGATTAAGTGAAAATTGTGAATTTAAATCACAGTATTTTTTAATCCATATTATTCCTGCTGCTATTTGTTGTCTGATATTTTTCAACCTAATACCTTGGCAATAATTTTTTTTTTTTTTTGACAGGCAGAGTAGATAGTGAGAGAGAGAGAGACAGAGAGAAAGGTCTTCCTTTTTGCTGTTGGTTCACCCTCCAATGGCCACTGTGGCTGGTGCATTGTGCTGATCTGAAGCCAGGAGCCAGGTGCTTCTCCTGGTCTCCCATGCTGGTGTAGGGCACAAGGACTTGGGCCATCCTCCACTGCCTTCCCGGGCCATAGCAGAGAGCTTGCCTGGAAGAGGGGCAACCGGGATAGAATCTGGCACCCCGACCGGGACTAGAACCTGGTGTGCCAGTGCCGCAAGGCGGAGGATTAGCCTGTTAAGCCACAGCGCCAGCCGCCTTGGCAATAATTTTATCAGAAATTTAATTGAGAGTCTTAAATTTGAATGAATAAAATTTGTCATCCCCAAATAAAATATCTATTAAGATAAAGAAGTACTATCTTGTTTTACTATTCTATTTTTTCTCTTTCCCATGAATTAAAAATATATTTTCTCATGAATTAAAAAATACATTCCTCTATTCCTATGTTCAAGTTACATGGAAGAATCATTTTCACCATGGAACTAGTAAGGGTCATAGGGGCAGGTGTTCTAGTTCAGTCATTTTACAGAAGCGTGTTGGGAATGCATGTTCTGACTCTACCCCAGACTTATTGAATCTGAATCTACATTTTTCACAACATCATATGTTTGCATATGCTTTACATTTTGGCGAAATCACACCTAGAAAATAAGCATAATACAATAATGAAATGAATTAAAAAGTTAGGTTTACAATGCATGCATACAAAATCATTTTGATTTTATTTTTACTGCTCTCTCAATATTCCTAAATAATATATGAATCCTAATATATCATGTATTAAAAGCCAAGAAATATTCCTAACATTTTTGTTGAAATTATTTCTGTGTTGATTTTAAGGTCCTGATCATTACTACAAACATGGAGAAGCTGAAAGATAGAAATAACACATCATTGTAGCATACAGGCATCAAAATAAAGGAAAACAGATGCTTAACCCATAGAAGAGAGATTAAACATAGGCTGCACCTAAAACAGATTAGAAAGCATATAACAAAATACTACCATGAAAGTTAAAATAATGTAAAAAAGCTTGTGACAAAAATGATTAAAAGCAATCTTACATATGTGTTATTATTGAAACAAGTCAAATTAACAAAATTAACTAAGCATATCACAAAGGAGCATTTCAAAAGTTCATTAAAAGTAGAATGTATTTATTTGCCCATGGAACCATGAGATATTTAAAAGTTTTGTTACACTTTATATTATTTTCCTATTTTCTTTCACAAGACACATCAATTTTAAAAATAAAAATAAATAAAATAATATCAAAAATACTTTTTTGAAATGAAGAAACCAAAGGCTAAAACAGGGATTCATTTAGCTGAATATGAATAAACATAAATGCAATAAAATAGGGCAAGAGAAAGAATTCTAAGTTGTCCTATATTCTATCTCTTACTGAAAATAGGACAATGAAACAAGAATTCTGACTTGCCCTAAATTTCGTCTGTTTTTGCTAAGTCAGCATTAATAAGACAGAAGGTAGCATTTTTGACATATATCCCTGATTGACACTCATAGTCCAGTTACTGTCCACCAATGTGTAATTGAAATTAACTCCTGTAGAGTAGCTTCTGCCTTTCAGACTATAAATATGTAGAAAATTACCTGTGAATATAGCAGAGGAAAGTGGATGGAGGGGGCGAGATCCACACAGTCATTTCAAAAAGTCCATAGAAATTTGTGACCTAGCTTTATCTTGGATGACAGAATGAAACAAATAACTCTATGCCCTACTTTTCTTACCAAAGGCCTTACTTCCTCAACTTCTTCGAAGAAAATCGATGTATCCCTCCAATTTAATTTTTACTTACGGGACAAATTGTATTAAATAATATGGAAATAAGCGTGCGTATTCTCAACAGATTTTATCCTGACACATTCATTATTTAAAATCATTAAGAGTAAATAAGAGCAATTTATAAGATTGTAACAAGCTCATTTAATTTCTTTTAATCTAAATAATCTCTTAATTCTTATAATTTGAAATGGACTTTCATGCAAGGTCTTCTTAATGTGATCAAGTTTATTGCAGATAGTAGACAACTTTAGAACACCAAACCAGACACTGAGAGATTTATGATTGCCAAGAAATATATTACTCTACCTCCTGTAAGCTAAAACTTAAATTATTTAAGAAAACATGTCAAAAAACATACATTACCATATTTCATCAAGTGTCTTATAATTTTTCTAATTTTTATTTGAAAGTTAAAGTGATAGAGACAAGTTCATCCCCAAATGGCCACAACTGTTAGGACTGGGCCAGGGTGAAGCCTGGAGCTAGGAACTCATCCATGTGGATGGCAGGAACCCAAGTAATTGGGCCATATTCTGCTGCTACCCCAGGCCCTTTAGCAGGGAGTTGGACTGAATCATTGCTCCTTTGGAATGCAAGCTTCACACACTGTGGCTCAACCCACTTAGCTACAGTGCCAGCTCCTTTAATGAGTGATTCTTACTGCACTTTTCAAGGGGTCATCAACCCACCAGAATGGTACAAAAATTGCTTCAAATTGTGACCCCACCTCATGCTCCCACTCCCACTTAGCTAAGAATTCCACTAACCTTGGGCAACCTGATATTCCAAACAAAAATATATAATAAGCTTTATTAGAATATTTTCTTAAAATTTATTTTCATTTTCTTTGAAAGCTAGAGAGACAGCAACTCAGATATACAATCTTCTCTTCTTCTACCCTTTAAATCAATGAATTCATTTTTGTTAAGAAATACTAGATAAAATTCCTTATTCATACAAGTAGTCATTAGAATAACCAAATTTGAATACGGTACTAAAAAATCCAACATGATGATACAGAAAAAAATGTACATAAAGAAGCCACATACTTTTACTTCTTTCCACATCATTAATATAAAATCATTGATTCTTAAAGTAGAAAAATAGAAGAAGTCTTGTGTTAATTTCATATATTAATAAAGGAATGTTTTAATGCCTTCACTTAAAGAAGAAATATATGCAATGATTTGCAGTGTTCCTGAGAGAAGGTGATTATGCATATCTCCATTTTTGGACTGTAAGGTTTACAATGGGAGGTTTGGTTCGTCGTAATCACATATTCACATCACAGGGTCCTAGAACAATATTAGGCCCTTGATAGCCCTTGGTTTGGATGGCTTGATCATATCAAAGCTGCTCCTTGTAACATTTACTATGGCTTCAGTGCTAAGGATAAGAAAGTCCCTTCTTATGAGAAGCTAATGTTGTTTCCTTGTGCAGCATAATCAAGATTTTATTTCTGAGCATTGGAACCAACTGTAAGGTTGCATCAAAGAAGTTCACACAACAACAAAAAAAATCCTGAAAATTGTGTCATTCAGAAGTTTGAAGAGCAATGACAAAATATATGATAGAAAGATGTGATGGGAGATTAGTTGAATGAAAGGGGGAGGAAAATTACTTTAGAAAAGGTATCTGGACAAAGAGTGTCAAACAAGAAGAAAATCGATGAAGATAGATAAATCATATGAAGAAAATTGAAAGCAATACATTTATGATGTGAAAAGAAAAGCAATTGACTGAAGGACACATTGAGAGACAAATAGTGCAAATATATATACCTTGGTAGGTAGGAACACATTTTAGTTCCTTGTAACAAATTTTAAGTTTATAAATGTTAAGTGTACATAGAATTTTTTTAAACCTAAGCTATTTACAAGTTATGAGTAAACATTTAAATTTTTTTTTTTTTGCCTCTATTCTGTTAAAATTTGAGAATCAGAGACAGAGGCACAGAGAGAGACAGAGAAAGAGAGAGAGCTCCCACCTGTAACTCCCTTTCAGTTACTAGCGTGGGCCAGGGCCAAAATCAGCTGTCTAGAACTCAGCCCTAGACTTGCATGTCAGTGGCAGAAACCCATTGACTTGAGCCATCACTGCTGTATCCTGGTTTTGTGTTGTTGTTTGTTTTTGCTTTTGTTTGGTTTTTGCAGGAAGCTGGATTCAGTAGCCTTGGTCAGAGACTTGACATAGGAACTCCAATGTGGGACAGGAGTGTCTTAACTGGTGTCTTAACTGTTAGGCTAAATACCCACCTCACACTGTTCACATATTTGTAAAATGTACCAGCTTTGGTCCAAGAGATGTTTAGATCATTTTCTACTCTATAAAATATTGTTACAAATGAAAAACAACGCCTTCCCTCTAAAACTCCCTTTTGATTTGACTTGAAGGTTTGTATTTCTTTTGTAAAATGTTAATTTTCCTGTGTATTTAAATTTATGGGGGGGGGGCGTCAAGCTGCCATCTGCTGGTTCACTCTGAAGAGTTCTCTCTCATGGGTTTGGCCATACTTTGGCGTCACAGAGCTGTGGGGGTTCACCCTGCTCCACATAGTTGCTTGCCCGTCTTCCTTTAATGTGTCTCATAAAAATCTTTGAATCAGAGCAAATGGCCTGTGTTCCTTCCGCTGCCCCAGTCCTTCCAGGACTTGTTGGGGATCGTTGATTACTGGGGGAACATTTGCTAACCATCTGTGGCTTGGATTTTGAACAAAAAAATTTCTCCCAGGAATTTTATATCTGTTTTTTCATTTTAATTGGTGTGGAGAAATGCTTCAGACATGATGTTGCCTGTGAAATAGAACTCTCTCAAATTGTTTTAATATCTCACTGTGATTTTCAGAAAGGATCAGGACCCATATCTTTAAACATTCTTTGTTCCTCTTTGCAGGTACTATCTTTTAATATTAAATGTAACATAGATCTGCTGCTTTTGTAATGGAAATGCACACCCAGACATACATTAAGGACAATAGAT
The DNA here is from genome assembly GCF_033115175.1 of Lepus europaeus. Taxonomy (NCBI): domain Eukaryota; kingdom Metazoa; phylum Chordata; class Mammalia; order Lagomorpha; family Leporidae; genus Lepus; species Lepus europaeus. The sequence goes on from NC_084845.1 coordinate 49,593,806, forward strand.
TAAGTACACATGGGATAAATGCCGCTTGTTGAGGTCCTGTACAGATATGAGCTAGGAACTTGGTATTCATTTAAGTTATTCATTGGTCTTAGGAGTCTGTCATTCATGGAGATCATACACTATCAGAGCTAGAAGGAATGGCAGAGGGATAGAAACTTGCACATTAGTACTCAAATAATCAGAGTAAATGTATTTCTTTATGTAACTGACCTATTTTGCTTTTTTTTGAGTCTGCATCCTGCTGTGTTATTGGGTGTGGGTAAGGAGGGGATTTTTACACTTGCTAATTAAAAGTACTTGCTGCTTCTGATTTTAAAAGGCTTTTCAAGTAACTCACCTTATGCAGAAATGCTGAACTTTCCGTTTTCTTCTTTGTCACACTTCTTCTGAAATTAGTGTCTCAAGGCATAAAGGTTGCATGGTGCTTAAAAGGACATCTGGGCGAAATGTAGAAATTAGGTCGGCGAGTACAAATAGTTGTAAGCTGACACTGTGGCCCGGCGTGGCTGGTACAGTCCTTGTTAATGCCTGTTGTCCTAGTGTGATTACTAAGAGTGATCCCTTTCCTTCACAACGGACATGATTAAAGCCCGTGGAGACAACAGTCCATGACAAGGCAGTTACTTGCTGTTTGGCTTTACATTTTGAAATTCAGCACACATATTACTTCATTTAGCTTATTCATTGATTCGGCCAGCAGAACTCTTGTCATGTGTCAAACACTGGTCCTGGATTCTAGGAAGTTTGCTGTTAAACAGAACAGTTAAACCTCTGTTGTCATGAAGGCTACCTGTTAGTGTTACTGCCCATGATCGACATTTTGAGAAACATCAAATAATTTGAATCTTCTTATCAATGATAGTAAAAGGCCTATAATAAATAGTGATTTGCTCAAAATCAAGTATCCCATTAGTGGCAAATCTGCAATCAGAATCCTAGTTTCCCAACAAATAGCTTAATATTCTTTTTTTTTAAAGATTTATTTGTTTTATTTGAATGGCAGAGTTACAGAGAGGCAGAGGCAGAGAGAGAGAGAGAGAGAGAGAGAGAGAGAGAGAGAGAGATCTTCCATCCCCAATCTTCACCCCCCAAAATGGCTGCAATGGCCAGAGCTGCACTGGTCTGAAGCCAGGAGCGAGGAGCTAGAAGCTTTGTCCGGGTCTCCCACGTGGGTGCATGACTTGGGCCATCTTCTACTGTTTTCCCAGGCTATAGTAGAGAGCTGGATCAGAAGTGGAGCAGCCAGGACCAGAACCAGCAACCATTATGGGAACTGGCACTGCAGACAGTGGCCTTACCAGCTACACCACAGTGCTAGCCCCTAGTTGAATATCCTTTAAAAGGGATCAGCAAACTATATTCTCTGGACCAAACCAGACCACAGTCTGTTTTTGTAAATAGTTTTTTAGTTAAGTCATCGATTTCTGATTGCTGTTTTGTCTATAGCTGCTTTCACCCTACAATAGCAGAGTCCAGTAGTTATAGCAGATACCATATGATATTCAAAGTCTAAAATATTTACCATACAGGGCACTACAGAAGATATTTACTGGCCCTGTTCTATGCTGTAGGTATCCCTGTTCCCAACAATATCATTTAAGAAGTGAAAGTCTGACAATGTAGGTTTGTAGGTATTGCCATTTACCACCTGTGTTGCTGTGCACAAGTCAATTAACCTCTCTGAAATTCAATTCCCTCATCCATAAAATGGAGGTAATAATTAGTGCATTGTTACTAGAGAGGATTAAGTTAACTAATGTATGTAAAACACCAAGCTGGTAAAAGAAGAGAAGTTAGTTATTAACTTTTCTGGTTGGATTGCTGCTCCAGGAGTTCTCCCATCTGTGAAGCGTGAGATTTTTATTTCTGTTGTTTTGTTTCTTAACAACCAACAGCTTCCTGAGAGTTTTGCACATAACTCAATGTGAGGGTTACATATAGCTCTCAGGAGTAAGCAATGGGCTTGGGCTTTAGTGGCCTCTCAACTCAACAAATGATTTCTCATAAATTTGTGGAGCATTGCTATGCAGATCCAAGTTATGGGACTGACTTAATGAGAAAAGAGGAATGAGGAGAAATTTCATTTCCATTAAGTGGACAACAACACCCTTGATAAGGCTGCTGGAACCAAAGCGTCCTCCTTCCTCTCAGGCATATTCTTAGAAACACAATAGTGATTGATTTATCACATATGGGTTTATTTTTGCCTCTCAAATAGCTTTTTCTAAGATTATTCTGTGATCACAAGGGCTAAATTCCAAACCAGAGTAGAATTGATAAACTGTTACAGAAGCTATGAGAGGTATCAAGAGAGGTTGACTCTTAACACCCATGATATACAAGGAAATTCTAAGAAGTGTAGGGAAATTCTTAATGGAGGGTGGTAGCCATTTGTTATTCTGGAATTGAAAGATTTAAGGCCATAAATAGCTACAATTTGGTCCAATTCCATCTAATTAGTATAATCAAATTTGCCAATATTTGTCTACCACTGTCTGTGCTTAGGGCTCTATAAACCTTATCCTAATTAACATTTATAGTTACCTGATGATATAGGCATCATATTATTCTGTACTGACAGATCATGACACTGAGTCAGCAATTTCACTAACTTTTGGTGGGGTGTGTAGCTACTGAACCACAGAGCTGGAATGCAGGAACACACTGATTTTCTGTGTACAGAGAACGTCCTGTCAGTATTTGTATCTTGTTCCAGATATGCATTTATGCTCTGGGGTTCCTCTGTAAAGTCTTTCCCAGCAACACTCAGGTTTCCGTTTATGGTTGATATCTAAGTATTTCTTCTTCCATTCAGAAATCTACTGACGTGTATGATAGTTATCTCACCCACTTTAAGTGGACACAGCATTACTCATGACATTTTCTTTGGTTTCCTGTTTCCCTTCTTTCTGCAAACCATCTCTTTGTGCTACTATAATTTTTGTACAAAACTTTCACTTGCATAAAATACCTACTATGTGCTCATGCTATTACAAGATATGAGCAACTCCCCATATTTATATTATTCTTGATCAAGTGGCAATAATTTTTACATCTAAGGTCTCATTTAATCTTTACATTAACTCTATGAGTTACATATTAACATTTCTACTTTCTATGCAAAGAAACAAACTCGGAGAGACTCAAAAATTTCATCAAATTCATAGAACTCCTAAAAATGGAACTGGCATTTTTTTCTATTATTTTCAAAAGTTTTCCATAGTTTACCTTAAGAGCCTAAATTTTTGACAGTTCTTAAAGAATACTCCATCACACTCTAACACGTTCTGGAAAATACTGCTAACCACTTGTTTCTAAGGAAATGTCTCATTTTTGTCTGTGTGGCCTTTAAGTTTTCTGTATATTTCTATTCCAAAATGACTGTGGGTAGTCTCTGGTCTTCTTCCACATTTCCATGTATCACTTTGTCCAGGTGAAGTGAACTGGAGCCTTTCTATTTAACTGCCATTAGTGGTAGAAATTAATTTCCAGAGTAAGTCTCCATTACTAGACCCATTTTTTTTTAACTTTTATTTAATGAATATAAATTTCCAATGCACAGCTTATGGATTACAATGGCTTCCCCCTCCCATAACTTCCCTCCCACCCACAACCCTCCCCTTTCCCACTCCCTCTCCCCTTCCATTCACATCAAGATTAATTTTCAATTCTCTTTATATACAGAAGATCAATTTAGTATATATTAAGTAAAGATTTCAACAGTTTGCCCCCACAGAGCAACAAAAAGTGAAACATACTGTTTGAGTACTAGTTATAGCATTAAATCACAATGAACAGCACATTAAGGACAGAGATCCCACATGAGGAGCAAGTGCACAGTGACCCCTGTTGTTGACCCAACAAATTGACACTCTAGTTGCTGGTGCCAGTAACCACCCTAGGCTCTCGTCATGAGTTGCCAAGGCTTTGGAAGCCTTCCAAGTTCGCCGACTCTGATCATATTTAGACAAGGTCATAAAAGACAGAGTGAGGATATTAACCAATGATCCTAAGAGTGGCATTAACCAGATCTGAACAATTATACAGCATTAAGTGGGGAAGAGGACCATCAGTACACACAGGTCGGGAGTAGGCCATTGGTGGTAGAGTAGAGGTTATGATTACGAAGGAATGAGGCCAAGTGCACTAGACAGGGTCTAGAACAAAGGACAGAGTCATTATTAGAGGAGCTAAGAAAGGTGCTGTCTAAGCTACAATTAAGTTTTCTAATTGAGAGGCAAATAGAACCTGATAGAAGGGGCTTGATAATAATCTGGTGGGCTTTAGGCCTTGTAAGTTAAGAGGCCCAGACCTATCTATCTCTTCACATGGGGTATATCCTAAGGGAGGTGTGAACCTCCTAGGGGAAGGCACTCTGTTGACTTTCATTACTTGGCTGGCCTGGGAGGAGAGCTGGCCAGGTAAAGGCAGGTGGCATCTCTAACAATAAATTTACAGTTCTGCCTGCAATGTTGCTGACCCTACTTGGCCGTCCCCTCAGCTGCAGTGGTCACTTTGGAAGTTGGGCTGAGTGAAGGGCTTTTCAGCTTAGAGCCAATAAGATCTGTGGCTCTGACCTGGGCATCCTTTGACTCCAGGGCAGGTCCATTTCCAGTGATCCAACTCTTGGCAGAGCTGCCAGGGCTCTTCCCAAGTTGACTTCTGCTGAAGCCCAGGCTTACCACATTGAAAGCCACTGCAGTAGACTGGCCTGTTGGGTCTCCTTGAGGGCAGATCACTGAACAGATCAGCCATTAATAGGCCTGCCACCCATTGCTTCTGATGCCGAGCTTTCTTTTCCTCCTGGTTTGTGTTAAAACAGACCAGAGGATGCAAGTCAAGGGAGTGCCCAAGTCCCATCTCTAATCTTCGGTGGCCTGAACTACAAGTCTATAGTCACAGGCATGTTCTGTAGTAGGTTTTCTAAGGTAGACAATGCCCATGAGGAAAATTATATTCTCACTTTAAAACTTTCTTTCCCTTTGGTCTGAAAGGGAGGTTTTTTTTTCTACTTACTGTATACTTCACTGATGGCGAAGTAAATCTAGCTATGAGATTATAATTTAAGCTCTTATCTTGGCTATGCTATTACAGAAAAATGTTAGCCATCTCTTTTATAAGGTCTAAAAATTAAATTGTGTGTCCTACAGATTCCTTCATAATAGAATTAGTTTCCTACCTTGAAGAGAATAGAGAAATGAAAGAACAAGTTGGGCTTAGAATAGAGAAATGAGGGAGCAAGTCCTAGATCGCTTGCTGACAATAGCAATATTACATGAATACTTAGCAAACCGTTTCAACCATTAGATAACAACTTAAGAAAACATTTACCAGAAGGTCCAATGCCTTCTATAAATTTTAAGAATCATGTATTTGGAAACACCTCTTAAATATCTAACATGGTGTAGTTTGTTTAACCAGTAAACTTAAGCACAACCATATAAAATGTTTTTAGTTTCTTTCTACCAACAAGTATAAAACATATGATACACAGATTCAGGTCACACGAATTAAAATGTATCTTTGATTAATTTTAACAGCTTAAATTTATGGACAATCTTATCTATAAGCCATTTAAAATAAAACTCTTAATAAAATTTCCCCATGTGGACATACAATATGTACACACATATAACATAGCATAATAGACCAATATAGCAATTTTAATAATAGCTTTTAAAATCTTTAACTCTTTTTGTAGATTGCCAATTGATTTGAATTGCTTTTTGTTTTTAGTAACCTCATTAACCATACTTTCTCTCAGTTGGTACTGTTAATACATTATTGGCTTCATCTGTTTACAGAGCCATCCCAAAGTACTGAATACAATAGAAGTGGCTGGAAAAAGTCCATAGGAATCTATAGGAGGACAGCTAAACACAGAACCAACAACGCTTTAGTTTTATGAGCAGCACATCATATATAACTGTGGATGACAAAAGACTTTAAGTCGCCATGTTTAAAATTATAAACTCATCAGCCAACAAGAGGCACTTGCTTACTTCACAGTATTTTTGAAAGCACCTGTAGGATTTTACAAGTATTTAACCCTTTAGGCCTCTGGGGCTTTCTCATTAAGATAACTATCATGTCTAGTAACACAAGATCATTAGACTTTTTAATTCTCAAACACTTGTATTAATAGCATTTTCCATTATAGAAACTTAAAATTTAGTACCACGTCACCTCTTGACATTACTTCTAATATAATCCAAATAGCCTGATTAGTTGGTATCTCCATAAGATGAGAGACATAGGTCCTTCGATTTTTTCAGTTGGGCCCAAACTGGAAAAACCAAAGTCCAAGATTTACTGGGAATTTTAGAGTCCAGATTGTTTGAAACCTTGATTTTTGAATGCCTGTCAAGAATGCCAAGAAGGCTCAAAATCCAAAATATCTGGTTAAAATAAGATTCCTTAAAATCATGACATAACATAGACCAAATTTGATCATTGTTACAAGGTGATTATTCAAATCTTTGAAAATAAGCACATATTTAAATAACCGATAGCTCTTAATAAAAATTCAGCTGTTTTTGAACAATTAGCATTTAACAGACATCAAGAGAACATAATAGATTACTTTAACACATTGATTTAACAGAGCATCAGAGTTTAATTCTATGTTTACTAGGGGTTCTATGAGCTTCCTGTACTAGGATGTCTCTGTCCTTCTCCAGGCCTGGGAAGTTCTCTGCAAGTATCTCACTAAAAAGGCCTTCTAATCCTTTCTCTCCATGCCTTCAGGAACTCCCAGAACTCGAATGTTAGGTTTTTTAATAGTATCCTGTAGATTCCCAACAATATTTTTTAGATTTCTAATTTCCTTTTCTTTTCTTTGGTTTGACTGTGCTCTGTCTTCTAAGTCTGATATTCTCTCTTCTGCTTCACCCATTCTGTTTTTAAGGCTCTCTAATGTGTTTGTCATTTAATCTATTGAATTCTTCATTTCATTATGATTTCTGATCACTATCACAGTTTCTTGTTCTACTAGTTGTTTCATTTCATTTTGATTCCTCCTTAATATTTCATACTTCATGGGAGAGATTTTCTATCTTGTCCGTTAAGGATTTCTGTAGTTCAAGAATTTGTTTTTGAGAACTTCTTAATGTTCTTATCAGTTTTTTGAGATCTGCTTCTTGCATTTCTTCTATCTCATCATCTTCATAATCTTGAATTGGGATGTCTTTTTCATTTGGGGACGTCATAGTGTCTTCCTTGTTCTTGTTACCTCGGTTTTTGCGTTTGTTGTTTGGCATATTGGAGGTATTTGGTTTCTTCACTGTGGTGTTTTTTCTTGCTATACTATGAGTCTAGATTAAGTGGACTGTCTGCTTTCGATGGAGCCTTAGAGGCTTGAGATGGGTGTGGCCTTGGAGCTCTGTTTGGTTCCTCAGGGTTGAGGGTGTGCCAAAGGTGACACTCCCAGGTTAGGCGTGGTAAATCTCTCTTTCTTTTTTTTTTCTTTTTTCTTTTTTTTTCTTTTTTTCTTTTTTCTTTTTTTTTTTTTTTTGATTCACAAGGGAAGTAATTCCGCACAGCTGAAAGTAATTGGAGGTAGTTAGCAGGCAAATGATATACCCACAGGAGCCAGAGATCGGAAGCTCTTTCCCAAGGACCACACAGGGAATCTGTGCTGCCCTCAGCATGGGCTCAAATTCTCCTGCAGTCTCCCACTGGGTTGCCAAGTTATTTAGCAGGTGAATCACCTCAGCCAACAAAAAGAGTAAGTGCCTCCCACCAACCCTGCCAGTGACAGTAGAGAACATTTAGCCTACTATTATTAATTCCATTGTTTTAAAGGGACCTCTCAGAGTGAGAATTCTCACTCTCAGAGTCATGAGATGATTCTTCTGAGAATATAATCTCAACACCTGGTGCGATAAAACCCTAATTTGTAAATTAATATAAAAGCTAAATGCTATAATGCATAATATATTCATCACAGCTGGTCCAACATGTCACAAGTTGCCTTAATTATGAATTAGAATGAAAACAACTAGAAACTGCTGGAAAAATAGGACATATATTGTCCCAAAAACGAAGTCCAATCAATTGGGGGTTTGTGGAATGTTCCATGAATGGAACAGGCTGCTAATAGAGATGTGAGAAATATATTTTAAACTCTCATTGTGATTATCATGAAAAGTGATGCCATGATACCGACATTGCCTTAGGGAGAACTGATCTCTGCACACATATCCCTCCTAAGGCAATCTTCAGGGAGGATGAGTTCCTAAACTGGCTGCTCTGTTCACTACAGTTGCAGGCAAGTCATTGGCAGAGTATATGTGTTTTGAATGGTCTTAATTTCAAGTACACATTGACTTCTTTCTCACTTAATATAATTCTAAACACCAGAGCTCTTTATAAGTTTTATGAAGCTGTGTGTTTGTGTTATTATCTAAGAGGTCAATATCACCCCTACCTCCATTACATTAATTTTAACATTAATTTAAAATTCTTTAGTTTTTGCTGTTTTATAATTATTTTTTTTTCATTGGGAACATCTAACTTAACCCTGTAGCAACCTGATAGATGATTTCTGGAAATATCATTTATTATATCTTAGTAACTTATTAGAGATTTTACTGTATTACACAGGACATTAGAGAAAAAAAAGAGTTGTGCTGTTCCATATTTATTCAGTCATGATTAATCTAGTGTTGAATAATAATTTTTAATTTCCATGTCTTGAATATATTTATTAATTTACCTCCTGCCAATATATGGCTCGGGTTGCCACTATTTAGAATTTATTCTTGATCTTCCTAAGCATCATTTGCATAATAGAATGATGAGGTCCATTCACCAGCAGTTGGTTGTGGGGTGTTGGACAGAGTGACTAGGTTGTAATTAGTGGCATCTGGCCTCTGGTTTCATTAGCATGCAAATGGGACTACTAGAGGCCACCACAGCCTGGCAGCTTCACAACCATCACTACAATGAATATCTGCTTTATAAGCATATCTGTTTGATTGCTTTTTACACAAGAATAAAATATGTATGTCTGAATGAATTTCACTATCAACCTTTGCATCTTGGAATCCTAGGGATTTTTTCTTTTGACCAAAGAAAGCAGGACTACAATATGTTAGTCTCAACCTTTGCTTTCCATTTTGCATCTATTAAACATGTAATTCAAGGGGCCTGTGCTGTGGCTTAGTGAGTAAAGCCGCCCCCTGCAGTGCTGGAATCCCTTTTGGGCACTAGTTCAAGTCTCAGCTGCTCCTCTTCCAATCCAGCTCTCTGCTATGGCCTGGGTATGCGGTAGAAGATTGCCCTAGTCCTTGAACCCCAGCACCTGTGTGGGAGACCCGGAGGAAGCTCCTGGCTCCTGGCTTAGGATTGTCCCAGTTCTGGCGGTTGAGGCCATTTGGGGAATGAAGATTGGGGATGGAAGACCTCTCTCTCTCTCTGCCTCTGCCTCACTGTAACTCTGCCTTTCAAATAAATAAATCTTTGAAAAATAAGTAATTCAAGCTCTTATTTCTGTTCATCTTGCCTCCATTTCCCCAAATTCTACTTACTCATCTCCCTGTCAACTTAATGTTCCCAAATTATACTGCTCAGTTTTGTATTTATATTTTTTTCTCATGACATTACCTCACTCCATAAATAATAAGTCTCTCTATTCCCAGATTCTTCTTTATGTTCTTCACCATCCTCTTAGGTCTTAGACTTGCTGATGATGATGGATCATGTTTGAAGCCAAATATTGTAGGAAGTTTGGCTTATAACAATAATTGCATGGGGCCGGTGCTGTGGCCAGCCTGAAGCGCCCTGGCCTGAAGCACCGACATCCCATTTGGGCGCCAGTTCTAGTCCTGGCTGCTCCTCTTTTGATCCAGCTCTCTGGTATGACCTGGGAAAGCAGCAGAAGATGACCCATGTCCTTGGACCCCTGCACCCACGTGGGAGATCCAGAAGAAGCTCTGGACTCCTGGCTTCAGATCGGCACAGCTCCAGCCATTGCAGCCAATTGGGGAGTGAAACAGCGAATGGAAGATGACGCTCTCTCTCTCTCTCTGCCTCTCCTCTCTCTGCGTAACTCTGCCTTTCAAATAAATAAATAAATAAATCTTTTAAAAAAATTGCTTTTTCCACATTTAATTATCTCAACAATTCAATAAATTGAAACCACTAAAATCATCTTTTTCAGAAGATTCATTTGTTTATTTGAAAGTCAGAGTTCCAGATAAAGAGGGAGAGACAGAAAGAGAGAGAAGAGAGATCTTCTATCCTCTGATTCACTCCCAAGATGGCTGCAACAGCTATGGCTGGGCCAGGCTAAAGCCAGGCAGGGGCCAGGAGTTTCATCCATGTCTCCCATGTGGGTCAGGGACCCTAAGGACTTGGACGTCTTCCCTTGCTTTCCCAGGCCATTAGCAGGGAGCTGGATGGTAAGTGGAGCAGCCAGGGCCTGAACCGGTGCTCATATAGGATGCTGGCATCATAGGCAGTGGTTTAACCCTCTACACCACAGGAATTACCCCAAAACTACTAAAATCTTTTTCCTCAGAATAAAAAGAAGAAAAGAAGAGGAAGAAGATAGAGAAAGGGGAGGAGGAGGTAGAGGAGGAGGAAGAGAAAAAGGAGAATGACTTGGAGATACTGTACTTTCATAAACCCATCCAGTTAGGGTTACAATCAAGATTTGAATTCAAGACTTTCTTACTTCTTCTCTTTTTTTATTTATTTAAAGACAGAGTTACAGAGAGGTAGAGACAGAGAGAGAGAGAGAGAGGTCTTCCATCCGCTGGTACACTCCCCAGATGGCTGCAACGGCCGGAGCTGCGCCAATCTGAAGCCAGGAGCCAGGAGCTTTCTCTGGGTCTCCCATGCAGGTGCAGGGGCCCAAGGACGGAGGCCATTTTCTACTGCTTTCCCAGGCCATAGCAGAGAGCTGGATTGGAACAGGAGCAGCCGGGATTAGAACCGGTGCCCATAGGGGATGCTGGCGCTTCAGGCTAGGGCTTTAACCTACTGCACCACAGTGGCAGCACCCCCCCTCCCTCTTTTTCTTTCTTAAAGTCTTATTTATTTATTTATTTATTTGAAAGAGTTATAGAGAGAGAGGGAGAGAAGTCCAAGGTTTCACTTTCCAGATGATTTCAACAGCCGGGTTTGGGCCAGGCTGGAGTCAGGGACTTCTTCCAGGTCTCCCACATGCAACCAAACACTTGAGCCACCTTCTCTGCTTTTCCCAGGCAACTAGCAGGGAGCTGGATCAGAAATGGAACAGGCAGGACTTGGAATATGAATTGGCAATCTTTTATGGGATGTCACATGACAGCTGGTGTCACAGGTGGCAGCTTAATCCTTTGCACCACAACACTGACCCCCACTTTTTTTTTTTAAATATATTACAGTGAGAGAGAGAGAGAGAGAGAGACTGACCACCTGGGCCATCAATTGTTGCCTCCCAGGAATCATTAGCAAGGTGTACATTTGCAAGAAGCTAGAATTGGAGTTGGAGCAAAGACTTAAACTTAAGCACTTTTAGGGGATGAATGTATCTCAAGGAGTCTTAACCACTACACCCTATGCTTGCCTCTCATCCTATATTTTTAAAAGATTTATGAGATCTCTTTTTCTTGAATCATATATCTTATCTACATTTTCATTCAGAGCAAGTCACTGAAATGCAGGAGATGTAATGTCTCTCAAATTGCCAATGTAAAGATTAAAGCAGATAATGCATGCAGAGTACACAGTACATTGCCTAGTGTAGAGCATATAATAATTTGAATATGCCTCAGTGTTTAGGATTTAATATTGTGCTCTTTTCTTTATCTAATACTACTAATTTTGCAAAACTACTGTTTGATTGACAGGGAGAAAAAACAACCCACTACCATCATCCTTAATAATCATCAGTAATAAGCAGTGAATTAATAGCAGTGGCTTCTCTCTGTTGCTATCAATTACACACATTATTAATGGATTGGCAAAAATCTGCCAAGGTGTAGATTGTTAACAGGAATTGACACCTCAGTTATTGCTGGTGTCAGAAATTAATTTTGGAGACTGCATCCACACCACATTAAAATGCATGTTGTGATGGTTTACAATGTGGGATAGAAGATTCTTTCTGGAAGGTAGTTTTCAGTGCTAGCTGAGAGAAAAGTGCAGACATGAACTTGAGAGAGATGTGCAAAGTTCCAGTACAGTGATTCCTGACTCAAGGCAATAAATACCCTACAAAGCAATGACTCTGGATTGTTAATCTGAACCTTTGTAAATTAGCTAAACCAAACCTACAACAATCTGATTATTGCAGCAATTAAAATTTACTTTTAAATTATTAAATCTTTAAAATTAAACATTTCTTCATTTAATTCTCATAGTAACAAGATAGGAAAATTGAAGATGGGAAAATTGTGATCAGGTTTCTAAACTATCCAACTTAAGATGGATTTGGTTGGTGAAGGAGCTAAGAGTTGAACATACCTTCATAGTACAGATATTTTTTGCTACACCACGTTGCCTTTGGAGGAATAGACAGACCATGGGTGTAGCACAGTGGATGGTCAAGAAGTCTCTGAAATGGTTCATGGGAAGGGGCTTAAACACAACTTTCCTCAACTGCCCCTGGATGCTAAGAGCAAGGCTGTTCTTACCATTTGTTGGTATGCCAACTCATTTCCATTCACAGGGAGGTCAACATTGCTGGCTCCATTTTCACATTATGTTTTTCGTCTGCTATTCTAGCCTCCTAAATGTTTTGTGATTACAACCAGCATTGAGAGAAAGTCTGCCTGTGGTGACTGTGTTCTTCCCAGCTGCGGCTGAGTTCCTGCCCTATTCTGCATTTCTAATGTTATCAGAGTGGATCCTACTGGAGCTGGAACTTGCCCAGAGTTTCACACTGGGCTGAGTTTATGGATGTAATAAGGTGAGAGCACATCTTTCACCTGTGGAGATTTGGGACTGTCTCCAAGATTATAAATGCTCATTGCCTCCATAAACATTTTCTTGCAGGAAAGATTTTCTTCATTCATAGTAACTGATAAAATAACAAAGAAGTATTGTTCATAAAATATTTATCTTATGTTGAAAAGATGAAAAGATCCTCCAGATAGTTATTTTATATATACCTAGCGTGCAGAGCCATGAGAATATTCTGCCCCTTCATCTTGTTCTCAGAATCTGAGATTCTCAGATACACCCATTATCCTCATCTTTGACCTATTAAGACTAACTCCTTAAATATCACCCATGGAGTTTTGTATGCCCTTGTTTACAATTTGTCTTTTTTCTTCTTACAAATTCTCTATGCTCAACTTTAGTTTTTGATGAGGTATTTATTTTTCACCAGCTATGCATGTAACAATCCTACCCGTGACACTGATAGATTATATTGTACCAGATACAGTGTTAAATAGGCATTGTCCCTTTGATTATTTTGTGCATCTGTTTTATCCTGCTAGGACAGCCAGAATAAATTAAGACAGGCAACAACATAATTTATTTCAAGTTCTGAAATTAAAAATCCAAAATCAAGGTGTCTGCAAATTTGGTTTCTCCTAAAGCCTCTCCCCTTTACTTGCAGTTGACCACCAAGAAACTGTATTGTCACTTGGTCTTTTCTCTGTGTATTCCTTCCTCTTCTTTTTCTAAAAGATTTATTTATTTATTTATTTGAAAGGCAGACTTGCATAGAGAGAGGGAGAGAGACAGAGAAAGAAAGAGATTTTACATTGGCTGGTTCGTTCCCCAAATTGCTGCAGAAGCCAGAGATGGGCTGGTCTGAAGCCAGGAGTCAAGAGTTTCTTCAGGGTCTCCCACGTGGGTGCAGGGACCCAAGCACTTGGGCCATCTTCCATTGCTTTCCCAGGTGCATTAGCAGGGAGCTAGACTAGACGTAGAGCAGTCACAGCTAGAACCAGTGGCCATATGGGATGCCGACATCACAGGCAGTGTCTTAACCCTTTATGCCACAGCACCTGCCCTTCCTTCCTCTTATAAGGATACTACTCGTACTTAATTAAGGCCCAATCATTATGACCTCATTAATTATCTCTTTAAAGACAATGTATCCCAATGCAGTTACATTGGGGATTACAGTCTGAATAGATGCATTTTGGAGGGAGGCAAGTCACACCAGGCATCATCCAAAGAAGGTAAGATTCGTTCTCATCTTACAGGCAAATAATTATTTATCCTCATCTTACAGACAAGGAAACTGAGAGCTGGGCAACTTATCTTACAAAATAGAAGATAGAAGCTTAGGTGCTGTGTTGGGCTGGAAAAGTAAGTGCAAAATCCATATGAAGAGTTATGCATTATGTAAGTTAGAGAAGTGGTCCCTTGCACGCCATCAGAACACATGGTTAGGGGCTGAGTTTAATATGCAGAGGCCAATGATAGAGTTAAAGTATTATGGATACGGTGATTTGAGAGAGCCATTCTGCAGTGTATCTCATTTTCATGAATAATTTCACAAGATGAGGCTATTTGCTCATTATTCCAGTGGATTTTTTATTCATAATATTTGTTGCTTGTTCTCCTGCATATGATCCTACTAGCCCATGCAATACTAGTGACAGTCTCTTTCATGCCTAGTAAGACTAACTATTCTGAAGTCTTACTAGTCCAACCTCTCCAATGTATTTGTTCTAAAGCATTTAACATCAAGTCCATGTTGTCAATTACCATTGGATGATGGCAGGGACCCAATCACTTAGGCCATCTTCTGTTGCCTTTCCCAGGCCATTAACAGGGAGCTTCATTGGAAAGGGAGCAGCTTGGTCACAAACCAGTGCCCAGATGGGATGCTGGCATTGTGGGTGGCAACTTTACTTGCTATGCTGCAATGCAGGCCCTGACTTTATATCTTTTTTAACACTTGTGGGAGATTATACTGATGGTCAGTCTATTTACTCTTTATTTGTGATTTGCAACTCCTCCTGCTTTTGAGAGTCTTCTATAGTCCATTAAATCTGAACTCACTTTCTCCTCTCTTTGGCCAGTAGAATTCGGTAGAAGCAATGGGATGCTAAAGGTCTTGAGGCCTTCTACTGTTTCTCAGAAAGCCATCTCACATAGGTCTGCAGGATTTCTACTCAGAAAAAAGGCGAGAATGCAGACCACAACAAGGCTACCTATTCTGCCCATAGTGAAGCACAAAAACATGGGTGTTCCCTGCTAAGAACAGAAGAGTCACTCTGTGACCCTTGTAGGGAGCAATAATAAATGACTATTCTTTATGCCACTGGGTTTGAATTTAGCGTGCATGCTTCAACAGCTAACTAATGCAGCACTGAAGAACAGAAGTAAGATGATGCTACAACAAAAATCTAAAAATATATAATATTAGCTTTATTGGAAACAGTAAATGGAAATTGTAGAATAATTATTAGCAAACCTTTGGAAAAGGTTAAGACAATAGTGTGAAAAATTCTATTAAGGGCTAATAAATATTGAGACCCATTATATAGAGTAGCAAAGCAATTTAAAAACCATAGCTAAGTGTTATCAAATCACGGGAAAGGAAATTATTAAAATGTGGTGTGGGGGCCAGCGCCGTGGCTCACTTGGTTAATCCTCCGCCTGCAGCACTCGCATCACATATGGGCGCCAGGTTGTAGACCCAGTTGCTCCTCTTTCAGTCCAGCTCTCTGCTTTGTCCCAGGAGGGCAGTGGAGGATGGCCCAAGTGCTTGGGCGCCTGCACCCGCATGGGAGACCAGGAAGAAGCACCTGGCCACTGGCTTCGGATCGGCGTAGCTCTGGCCGTACTGGCCATTTGGGGAGTGAACCAATGGAAGAAAGACCTTTCTCTCTGTCTCTTTCTCACTGTCTATAACTCTACCTGTCAAATAATAATAATAATAATAATAATAATAATAATAATAAAATGTGGTGTGGATAGAGACTCCAGACTGAATGTTTAAGTGTCAGCTTATCAGCATCAGTTGTTTAAGATAAGATGTGGAAATAAACTGCCCACCAGTTTGTAAATAGCATTGCAAATGAATGTAGAGGTATCAAGACTTATCAAGTCAGAAAAAAATATAGTACCTCATCTCCGGTTGTTTCAGCTAGCAGAAAAAAAATTCAAGGAAAAATCTTGTATCGAGTATGTATAAAATCAAGGAATTTTCTATAAGAAGCTCTATTAAGAGATCTGAAGAATTAAACTGGTATCATCAAGACTCAGGTATGGGGAACCTTTTTCTGTCAAGGTCCTTTTTCACTCACTCTGACGCTTGGTTAACCTTATGACTTGCTTTGGGCAAATAGATGCTGAATGAGTTAGCAATTTTGAGACTAAACCTGAAGAGGTTATGTGTACTTCTGCTTACTCTGGTTCAGTATTGAGCTGATTTGATTTCAGAGTGTTGCCTCCACAGTCAGAACAAGGGCAAGTCACTTTCCTGGAAGACTAGAGATCTCATGGAGGAGAGCTTGCAGAATCCAGTCGCCCTCGAATCATCAGCTAAAGTGCTGATAAACACAGAGTTCTGTTATTCTAACACTAATAGTAACAATTCTGCAATTGTGGATATTTTATCAAAACTCACATAGCTTCCATCTTCTTATCTGTAATTTGCATCTAAAATCCACTTTAGATTGCATTCACATGGTAAATTAACATTTACACCAAATATTGCATAGTAGGGCTCATAAACATTTTTGAATGAGTGAAAAATTAGCTTGTATCCAATAAACATTTTGTCAAAAATTGCATTGTAGATGTAATGCAGTTAGGGTAATTGTCAGGTTTTTCTCCCGACCCCTATATTGGAGAACAAGAAAATACTTTCGGATTCTTTTAAAATAGATTATTCAGCCTTTGTAATGGGTACCTGTGGGATTGACAGAAGAACAATGCCATATTAGAAATCAGAGCAGTTTGGGGAAAGCCAGGAAACATTTTCTATTGAGATAAAGATAAAAGAGCCTTTCTTAGAGAAAAGGTACTAGCTAAGTGCTTTGTAAAAATAACAAAGCAGGATCATTAGTCTAAAGAAAAAAATAGCACTGCCAGAAATTACATATTACACCTTTTAAAGGTAAGTAAGAAGTCAAAGTCACCGTCCCAATTTCATGAGGCACTCTTTAATTTTTTAAGGCTAGGTTTACATTAATAACATTACAGTTTGTACCAGCTAACTCTTCTTTGCAGAATCTCTCTCTTTATAAGTGAGTACTGTAAAATGTATAAATGCACTACTAAGTCTAAGCTTTGGTCTTACTTTGGACTAACGGCATTAATTCTACATGTGCCACAGGTGGTATGCAACAAAACATGAGGAAAAGGGCTTATATTTTGTTCATGATCAGAAGCACAAGAACAAAAAATAATCCATTTACTGAGATCACCATTAAATGTCCCATTGCAATCACATAATGCAAGGATATGTTGCTGTGGTAGAGTTTTGGCATATTCAGAATGAGAAATTAAGACAATAGTAGAAATAAATTGGAATATAATATCTCATATAGTGCTCCTGTCATAAATGTGATTTAACTGCATTATCCTCATATCCCTCATTCAGACTCTAGTAAGAAGCAAAGTAATTGATTTCTAAAGTCACTAAAATTCCAAATCTTGGGTGTAACTTCCCTTCCTTCCATGCAAATATTCTTGTGCAAGGCCTGGTGAGGCTTTGGATGAGGGCTCATCCAAGGTTCCTAGTGTTGAAATAGGAAAGATAAGGCCAAGAAAACAGTGGGAGATCGTACCCAATGTAGAATTCATAGTCACTAGAGAGTATTGAGAACCAAAGTCACTTCCATTTGTAAACTTGTTTATGAGCTTTGAACTTGACATTTTTTGTTATTATTTTATTTGGCATTGGCCAACATTATGATAAAGTTGCAAGCTTTTCTTGAGTGTGTGTTAGAAAATTGAGTGCTTTTTGAAAGATGCATAAGTAATAAATCACTGTGTAATATATACCTTGTGTGTAGGAAAAGAGATGAGGTATAGCAAGAATGTTTAAATAAGAGCATGAGGTTTAGGCAAGAGAGGTCATAGGAACAGAAGCAAAGAATCTGAACCAGCTTCTTCATCTGACGTGTTCTAAGAAGCTTTATGGTACAACACTATTCTTAGAGGTGGGTCAGATCACCAGTCAACCAAGGAAAGCTGCCAGAAAGAAGGCCGAGTCCATTTTAAACACACAGTGTATGAAGATGCATGCTGCTTGAGGAGAAAGGGGCTCCTTGCTGTACCTTTCCTACATCCTGGATTTGTATTGCGAACAGGAAAGTGCAGACTCTCCTCACCTTTACTATAGAAGCCCTGGACAGCTGGTTCTCAGGGAGGCAGTTTCTTTAGGACATTGCATTTTCTGATGTCTGCTTTATTTGTCATAAATAAATCAAGTTTTTCTTTGAGTAACCCGTATTTGAGGCTAGTGTTCAGTGGCACCCTAATTGGACAAGGCCCCTGCATCTGCTGACAGGTGAAGAAGACACAGATGAGGAGGATAGGAGGATGAGGATGATGACAAGGAAGAATTTGATGAAGAAGAGGATGGCAATGAAACAAAGATATAGAAGGAGAAAATGAAAATGGAGTCAATAGAGAGAAGAGACTTTGGACATGATGGAGACATTGATGAAGACAGTGAAAAGGAGGAAGAAAGCAGTAAAGAAAAGAGGAAGAGAGAAACAGATGATAAAGGAGAAGATGATTAAGACCTCCAAGTAACCTGTGAAAGCAGAACTGTTAAGTACTGGTTGAACTGCTTATGGGTTTTCTTTTCAATTTTATTTATTTATTTGAAAGACATAGTTACGGAGAGGAAGAAGGAGAGAGAGATATCTTCCATCCACTGGTTCATTCCCCAAATGACCACAACAGCTGGTGCTGGACTGGCTGAAGCCAGGAGCTTCTTTCAGATCTCCCATGTAGGTGCAGGGGCCCCAGTACTTGGACCATCTTCTGCTGCCTTCCCAGGCATATTAGTGAACTAGATGGGAAGTAGAGCAGCAGGGACTTGAACCAGGACCTATATTGGATGGCAGTGCTGCAGAAGGTGGCTTAACTTGTTACCCACAGCACCGGCCCCTGCTTCTGGGTTTGGCAGCTGTTAATAAAACAGGTAGCTGTGATACAAAACCCATGTGGAAGACCTGGATGAAGCTCCTGAATTTGCCATAGCCAAGACCTGGTTGCCATTTAGGGAGTAAACCAGCAGACAGAAGATCTCTCTTTCTATGTTTCTTTCCCTCTCTCTCTGACTCTGACTTTCAAAAATAAATAAACAAATCTTTAACAAGTAAAAAGGATATGACTAATATTTTCATTTAATTCTTCTAAAGCCATTTTGAAGTCCAGTTTATATTACAGAATATGAGTTCGAATAACCCCTGAGTTTAAGTGAGCTCTAGCAGAATAAAATGTAACTCCATATTACACATGCAAATTGAATCTAGTCTATTGAGAAGGGTTCTTCTGCTCTGTAGGAAGAGTATCATGAACAAGAGAGTTCACAATATCTCTCAAACCAACTGAGGGGATGTGGGAGCCAACACAATACTTGCTTTCTATTTTTTCCCTTTGGATAGAGGTATGTTGTTGAGTTATCATATGCAGTATTTTCTTTTTCCCTGGATCATCCTGTATGACCCTTTCACCATTATACTTTTAGTTTCATTGTTTTATACCATTTCTTAGTGTATATTTCAGATTTCCTTCTTTTATCCTTTCCAAATAATCATTTTTTTTTATATTTTTGGATAGGCAGAGTTAGACAGTGAGAGAGAGAGAGGCAGAGAGAAAGGTCTTCTTTCTGTTGGTTCACCCCCCCCAAATGGCCACTACAGCTGGTGTACTGCATCAATCCAAAGCCAGGAGCCAGGTGCTTCTCCTGGTCTCCCATGCGGGTGCAGGGCCCAAGCACTTGGGCCATCCTCCACTGCCTTCCCGGGCCACAGCAGAGAGCTGGACTGGAAGAGGAGCAACTGGGACAGAATCCGGCGCCCAACTGGGACTAGAACTAGGTTGCCAGCACCACAGGCAGAGGATTAGCCAAGAGAGCCGCGGCACAGGCACAAATAATCATTTCATTCATTATATCTGTTAGTCTCTGTTCAGAGACCTTGTACAGGGTAGGCATTGTGATTCAGCAGGTTAACATTCTGCTTGGGATGCTCACATCTCATATAAAAGTGCCTGGTATGAGTCTCAGCTATTCCACTTTTGATCCAGTTTCGTGCTGTTGCACCTAGGAGGCAGTTGAAGATGGCTCAAAAGGACCTGGCTTATTGGCACCCACAAGCGACCTGGACAGAATTCCAGGCTGTTGGCTCCAGCCTGGCCCTGACCAATATGTTGTGCTTGAGAAGTGAACCTACAGAAGAAAGATCACTCTCTTCCTACCTCCCTAATTTCTATCCACCATCACTCTTAGTCATTCTGCCTTTGACATAAATAAATCTATAAAAAATCAAGTAACTTTTTTTAAAAAACCTGAATTACAGAGAGAAAAAGAAATACACAAACACACAAAGACACACGCACACACACAGAGAGCTGTACCATCAACTGTTCACTCCCCAAATGGACACAATGGCCAGGACTGGCCTAGGCCAAAGACAGAAACCTAGAACTCCAGTGTTCTAATGTGTGGCAATCTGGATCTCCAATGTGGGTGACAGGGACCAAAGCGCTTGAGCCATCCTCTACTACTTTTTCCAAGAGCATTATCAAGGAGTTGATTGGAAGTGGAGCAACCAGGACTCCAACCAGTGCTCATGTTGGAGGTGGGCATCGCAAACAGCAATTTAGCCTTTTGTACTACAATACCAGTCCCTAAAACCTTCTTAAATTAGTCCTTTTAATCTGCTTCTTTCTAAACATTTAGGTCTTCTGTTTTCCAAAAAGTAGACATATAACTTGACTCAATCTCCAAAAATTTTATATATTTTGTATTTAAAGCTCTATATTTTCTTAAAAAATCAATTGTGATTCTATCTGTAATGTCTATTATCTTGTATTTATTGACATTTAATGAATGTTTTTCTCTTCACTAATTATTTCATTTCCTATATGCTGTCTGTGGATATGGATAGAAAGATAAATGAGAATTATTCCCCTATAGGGATAAAACGTAATTAGAGATTAAGTTGCTCCTGTCTTCAGAAAAAGATCTCATGACCTTGAAGATATGATCCAAGACAAATTTCCTGTCACTTCTCCCACTTTCTTGTACTTCCCCAGTGTATCAGACCAGAGCAATTGCTTTCCCAAATATATCACAATTTCATGTCTGTTACAAGGCATTGTGGGGCACCAAGGGAATGGCGCTGACATCTTGTTTGCAGTTATACCAGGAAGAACAGAAAGGGCATGCTGATTACGAGTGTCTGCTCGGCAACGGATGGTGATTGGCCAAGAAAACATCACTGAAGAGCAGATTGATTGCCTAAACTATAAATACCTGTGTAGTTCCTGAAATAAATGAGTCAGCGAGCTGCTCACCACTAACCCCCTCTACCCGCCATGTCTGTGTCGTGACTTTGCGCAGTCTTACCCCCAGCTACCACGGGAGAACCCAAATGAAACAAGGCATGTCAAAATCTTCTACCCCAGGGGCCGCAAGTGCTGTGGTGTAGAAGGATAAGCAGCATCTGCCTGCAGTGTTAGCATCCAGATGGGTGCTGGTTCGAGTCCTGGCTGCTCCACTTCCTATCCAGCCCTCTGCTAATGTGCTTGGGAAAAGCTGCAGAAGATGGTCTAAGTACTTGGGCCCCTGAACCCACATGGAGCACAGGGAAGAAGTTCCTGTTCCTGGCTTCGGCCTGGCCCAGCCTCAGCCATTGCAGCCATTTGGGGAGTGAACCAGTGGATGGAAGATTCTCTCTCTCTCTCTTTTTCTCTCTCCCTCCATTCCTCCCTCCCTTCTCTCCTCTCCCCCTCTCCTTCTCTCTCTGTATCTCTGCCTTTCAAATAAAAAAATGAACCTTTAAAAAAGATTTTACCCTGAATATATTCTCTTGTTTTCTAAATAACAGATCCTTCTTTGTCCTTCAATATCAGCCTTTGTTAAAATCCTCCTCACCATTGTAGAATTATTATTTTGAGGAACAAACAAAAATGTAGACAGATAATAAAGACCTTATTGATTGATACATACCTTCATTTCTGTTTCTTAACATAGGATTTGGAAGAGAGTTTTTATTCAATCCATGATTAGGGAATGACTAGAGGTGTGAGGAGAATTTGACTCCATTCCTTTGAGTGGATACTATCATGAATGGCTTATTAAAGGAGAAATTCTCTACCTATTTAACAGTCTGTTATAATCCATAGCATATGCTGGCACCTTAGCCCAGAAAATTTTCCCAGGTGCTCCTAACAGCACCTCCCATCTGAGACTACGAATGGAAGGCTGGAAGTAATTGTTGTGACATCATTAAACTCACTGTCAATGATATCTTGAACACATCCTTTGAAATTAGGACTTTCCTGCAACCAGCCACTCCAATCATAGAAGTAGTCATTGGGCTTGAGTGCCGTCAACTCTACATTGTTGTTGTAGTGGTACATTTAATTCAGTGTTATAGAGTTAAGGATAGTAAGCAGAATGTATCTTTTGTCACACTGCTGCCCTCAATAGATCATCTTCCTAGAGTGACTACAGTGAATAGAGTTGGGCACTTATGAAACTATTTATCCTTAAATCTAATACCCTTATTGCTGTTCCCCACTCTCCTACCCTCATGAATTTTCCAAGGTCCTCTGAGACCTTTTCAATCTTGAACAAAGGCAGATTTTTCATGACTAGATTATCTCAGCACACAACACCTGAAAGGTCATTCAGTCTTTTATCTGTGAAACAACTAAACTTCTTTGGAATAAATGAAGTAAGCCTCTTTGTTGCTGTTTTGTTTCAAAAATAGGAAAAAGTAGAACAATAGGTACATTATGCAGAGAGTTTCTGAAAGACAACTTTATAAATTGGTAATTTAGAAAATCAGTGGGTTGCAGACAAGACACAGCATCCTCTGTTGAGCTTTCGGCAATAACAGAAGTGTCATTTGAGTACACTCTTTAATCAAACTTTTTACAATCTCTACCCTGTCTATGCAGAGTTGAGTACTTGGAGCTGAATGATATATTCCAATGCCTCCTACTTCCATGAGATCTAGGATGCTACTTTATCAAGTTCATTTTCCACAGGAGGGAGTTCAAGCAGAGAGAGAATTGAGTAGTACATGCAAGGTCACTGGAAAAGTGGATGGTAGGAATGTTCTCAGCCATTTGGATAAAATATATGTTCTCATCCTTTACTTTGGATTCAGCACTCCTGTTTGCAAAGAATGATGTGAGTAGCATCGTTTGTCATTGTGCTATTCCTTCACACTTTCCTACTGGGTAACAACCACACAGGTGTTTGCCCAGGTATCTAGGAAAGTACTCTTATATTCAAGAAAGGCAAGACTCCTTTCTGCCTCTAGGAAACAAATCCTAATGAATATGAATGTATGCTGATAATTATAGTCTTTCATTACTGATGGTTGCTCTGGCAGTACATATATAACTCAGTTCTGGCTAATGAGAATTAGAAGTAAATGAACTGGAGGACTCCCTCCCTGAAGTAAACTGTGGAGTTGCATGGTTGGTCCTTAAATGTAACTTGTATGCGGCATGAGAACCCTTAGAGCTGTAATAACTATTTGTGTCTATGCAGTGACTAACAGAGATGAAAATGGCCTGGAGTTCTAGGATATACTAAAGAGCTATAGCAAACCTGGAAACACGTACCACTAGATTTCACATTAAGTAAGGCAATTTAAAGTCTTTATAGCAAAGGCCACTTTATTCCTTTATTTGCAGTTTAAAACATCACTAATGGATGAATTCATAATACTTATCACAGAGAGATTGCCTTGCATGCTTACAGAGAAAGTAGGGAGTATCAGGGGTATACTAAGTCTTGAGTGAAGGGGTTACTTGAGTCTATAATGAAGGCTACCAGGACAGAACTAATGCCTTCCTGGAGTCAAATTCATGAACAATTTCGAACAAAAGTACAACAGCCCATGTGCTGTTTCAGGCTAGAGATCCATGGGAAGAGGAGACAGGTGAAATAGTTGTAAGTATCACAGACCATAATGATACTAGACAGAAGTGGAGTTTTCCCAATAATCTCATATAAACCAGAGTAAGAGGAAGTACAGGGTGTCACAGAAGGCAGCTTAATCCATTGAGCCACAGTGCTTTCCCTTATGAGAGTGTCTTTAACAAGTTCATGTAAAATGCATATTAGCAGGGCTGGCATTGTGGTATAGCAGGTAAAGCTGCTGCCTGTGGTGCCAGCGTCCCATATGGGCAATGGTTTGTATCCCAGCTGCTCCAGTTCTGATCCAGCTCCCTGCTGGTGCATCTGGGAAAGCAGCAGAGGATGGCTCAACGGCGTGGGCCCTGCACCACATGGGAGAGCCGGAAGTCTGGCTCCTGACCTCGGCCTGGCCCAGCCGTAGCTGTTGTGGCCATCTAGGGAGTGAACCAGCAGATGGAGGATGTGCCTCTCTGCCTCCCCCACTCTGTAACTCTGACCTTTAAGTAAATAAATATTAAAAATGCATATTAAGAACAAAAATGCATGTATTTTATGTTTTTATGCAAATATACTTACATATTAGTTCCATTTTCCATGTGTAGTGCCCTCATATTAAAAAAAAAAAAAACAACGAATAGCTCTGCTAATATTTTATAGAGGGGATTTAATATGTGGATCACATGACTACCTATTTGCTCTGGGATTTAGGCATGGAGGTAAAGAAGTTAGTGTAGTGCTTATGCAACACAACTCTTCCATTCATGAGAATGTATATGGGTAGGTTGGGTATTGTACTGAAAGAAAGGGAGAAGGTGATACTGACATTCAAATCCAAAGCTTTCTTTTCTTATTTCATGGATTGCTTTTGATCCCAAGCCTGTTTGATATTTTCCCCCTCAATCTGATTACATTTACTTTGGGTCTAAAGTTACTTTTCAAAGAACTAACCATCATCGAAAATGCAACAAAGGAAGAGATGTTTCATGACAATCCAAATGCCTCTGCATAGAAAGAAAAATAAGCATTCCATTCTCATAAAACTTGCTTTGAAAGCTGAAATTCATATAATGAATTCATAAAAAAGTCTTTGCTATTATAGGAAAAATTTGGCCCTAAACTATAAGCTGCTTCAATTCATGTAATAATTGTCTGGCGATGTTTAAGGTGTTATGCCTCTTTTTTATGGCCATGTTTATAATGCTGTCAGGAAGTAGAAAGTTTACTACAGGATGCTTTAGGGCTTAAATTCTAACCTAAGAGAACCCTGTTTTTCTGAATAATTACAGAGAGAA
This sequence comes from Lepus europaeus, assembly GCF_033115175.1. NCBI lineage: Eukaryota > Metazoa > Chordata > Mammalia > Lagomorpha > Leporidae > Lepus > Lepus europaeus. The sequence continues at coordinate 49,619,123 of NC_084845.1, forward strand.
GAAACCTCCTCCATAGTGCCTTGTACCATCAACTAAATCAAGTTATTGAACAATTGATTAAAAGACAGAGGATCCCAATAAGAGCTTTATTTTTAGAGTGAAACCTACCAAGTGTAGATTCACCTCTACAAAAATGTTCTTGCATGTCCCTTTGGATTTCCTGCTTCTGTGGTTTGGATAATGCCCAATGACCTTACCCAACACAGTTCAAATGTTATCCCCTTGAGTGAGTTTTCTCCACTGATCCCAATGTATTCCATACATTAGTGCTTACTCAGTATCCTGGACTTTGTCCAACTATGTGTGAAGAATATTAGGCACAACTAGAAAATATCTGTGCTCTCTTCTTATATTTAATCTTCTCTGAAACTATAAATGTGTATTTATGACAAAAATATATTCATATTTGTCTTTATTTGTCTTTAGATGTTATTTGTTAAATAGTGTGCCTCATTTATTCTGGATTTATGCAGATATTTGATTTGAAGTGGTAAATTATAAATTACGTACATTATTCTAAAACAGAAAGGCTGAGTTAAATGCTCTTGCCATTACTGTAAAGTTAATTTGTAAGATGATTATTTTAGTGCCCAAAGACATAACATTTACTTACACATATATATGCATATACATGTGGTATATATAGGTATATATTTCTCCATGGTGTAATACACACAAATACTATATATAAAGGTTTGCAAAAATACTAGTGCTAATTATTATGCAAAGTTAGTATTATTTGAATTATGTCTTATTAAATCTGTAAATTAGACTCATACTTTCATTTTCTTTTTTAGAGGAGCAGATGAAAAACATAGATCTGATACTTTACTACCATTAGCACAATTGAATGGCCTTAATTTCTCAATAGGATCATTCAATATTCATTTTTTAATTTCTGCATTTACACATAATATCTCTCTGGAGGCCTCTAACAGATTCTACTGCTGCAGTCTTAATGAGAACTATCAAAGGTTACTATGAGATGATGATCTATACTTAATTCATAGATTTCCCCAGGCATTTGTGCAATTTGATGCTGTTTAGATTCTTTTTCAGGTTTATTGTCTTGAAACATTTATCCCAATTTTAACTGCTCCTTCAATCATTATTTGCATAACCCTTTCATTCTTAAAGTTAGTATTTTGAGAATTAATATGGGAAAATTATGTCCTCTTTAGAGAATTTAATAACTTCGCTTGTGAATACTGAGAAATAATTTAGTGCCCATGTGATGTTTTAAGATGTGTACTGAGCACATATTTTTTCTAACCAAGAACTTTTAATGTTTCTTTTTCCAAAATCTTATAATTATGTTTTTTGTATAAATATATTTTTCAGAGTAACATAGATCTAGTTTTTAACTAAAGATGTCAGATATGTACTTTTGATTTTTTCAGAGTATGTGTAAGAATGAAATATAAAGTTTCAGATTAATTTTGTAGCTATGATGAAGTGGTCTTAATTTATCAGAAAAGAAAATATTTTCTTACATAACTAATAATATAAACTCATTCACTGAATATAAAATAAAATACTAATCTAAATACAGACTCAGGGGATTTTTTTCACACTTGCTGCTTTTATTATATTAGACATGCAAATTAATAGTACCAGACAAATTCAAATGAAATAAAATAGGGTTTAATGTATTTTACAACTGTTATAATCTTAAGGCAAGATTTTATATTTAGTGAAAGATGACGCAGGTTTACCAGCTCCCTGAGAGGAAACCACTAGGACCAAATCCCAACATCCTTATTACTTGTTCCCTTACATGAGATAAATCCACCAGTTTGTGTGAAAGTGGATTTAAAAGAATTTAATTTTGTTCCAAAAATTTGAAATTCTGGGGCTGGGGTTTGGCATGGTGGTTAAGATACCACTGGGGATATTCAATTGGAGTCCCTGGTCTTGAATCCCTGCTCCAGTCTTGATTCTGGCTTCCTGCTGATGTGCATCCTATAAGGCAGTAATGATGGCTGAAGAAATTTGATCACTGCTATCCATGTGAGAGATCTGGGTTGAGTTTCAGGCTCCTAGCTTTTTTTTTTTTTTTTTTTTTTACAGGCAGAGTTAGAGAGTGAGAGAGAGAGAGGCAGAGAGAAAGGTCTTCCTTCCGTTGGTTCACCCCCAAAATGACCACCATGGACGGCATGCTGTTCTGATCCGAAGCCAGGAGCCAGGTGCTTCCTCCTGGTCTCCCTTGCAGGTGCAGGGCCCAAGCACTTGGGTCATCCTCCACTGCCTTCCCAGGGCCACAGGTGCAGGGCCACAGCAGAGAGCTGGACTGGAAGAGGAGCAACCGGGACAGAATCCGGTGCCCCAACCAGAACTAGAACCTGGTGTGCTGCAGGCGGAGGATTAATCTAGTGAGCCACAGTGCCGTCCTGGGCTCCTAGCTTTGATCTGGCCTAGCCTGGCTTCAGTTGTTACTGACATTTAGACAGTGAACCAGCAGATGGAAGATATTCTCTCATCCCTTCTCTCTTTCTCCTCCTTTCAAATAAATTGACGTGAATAAATTACAAGGAAGTTAGAAATCTGTGCAAAGTTTTTTCCATACCATGCATTTTCCATGCTCATTGTGAAGTCTACCATGTGAATGGATTTCACTATTTTCACTTGTTTTTTTAAATTCTATTTTCCACAAACTTTTTAAAGTACTTTCACACTTTAGTTCTTAAGTCCTTGCTGTTAAGTCACTGAGCTTCAGCAGAAATAATGCAATGGACGAGAGACCATGTGTGATTATTTTCCCATAGGCAGAAATGAAATGTGAAGCTTAGAGGGATTAAGCAAAGTATCTCTGGCAGTTCTCATTGTAAGTGGAAATATAGCAGTAGAATGTGCACAAAGGTGTGGCTCAAGTGGAGGGGAATGGAGAAAATGAAAATATATGTCTGAGGAGAAGGAGTGGATACTTCCGTCTGAATCTGTATCTCAAGCATCTTGCTCAGCATATATGCTTTGTATGCCTCGTCTGTAGCTTTTTTTCTCCTTTCCATAATACATGTCCATATGAACTCCTCACTCTGCTCATGAGACAACTTATATCAACCTGGAAGCCACAGGTGTGGAAAGCTTTTGTATTTGGATCTATTTTCTCACATACTCTTTTCAGATCTTTGACAGATTTTTTAAATGCTATCTTTTCTTTAAAATGTACTCTGTTTAAGTCAATGTCCTGATACTAGGACCAGTGATCATGTTTATTGAAGTTCAGCCAGCTTGTGTGAAGGAAAAAATTTCCCCTTTCTTCATCTGAAAAAGAAAAGGTTATTTAAAGAACATGATCTCCAGGGTAATATTTAACACTAATAATCTGAGATTTTTGTAAGTTATATCCAAAATATAGAACTCTTAAAGTTTCTAAAGCAATTTTGGTATTCCAGGTGTACTAAAGGAGATATTTGATATTTTAGTCTGTTCCATAAATCTTATTTTGTCAAGAATAACTGCCTTCCAGGACACGTTCCAGCGCCATTTATTTGCCTCACCAGGTGACTTTGGACATTCTGAATGCACTGTAGTAGCTGACTGAGTTGACAGAGGAATCCAGGAAACAGGCAGAAACTCTCCAAAGCACGAGCATTAATCACTTGCTTCTTAACTTCAAGTGCTTTTGTTGGGATATCTTCGCTTCCAGCCTGGACATAGTCAAAAGCACAACTAAGCAGACATTAGATCTCCTCTTCACACCTCTTGGTCTGAAGCCTTATTCTGCTTGCTCCATGTTACCAACCATCTCAAACTGTGTTTTGTTTTTTTTTTTTTTTTTTCACTTATTTGACAGGTAGAGCTAGACAGTGAGAGAGAGAAGAGAGAAGAGAGAGAAGAGAGAGAGAGAGAGAGAGAGAGAGGTCTTCTCTGCATTGGTTCACCCCCCAAATGGCCGCTACGGTCAGCGCACTGCGCTGATCCGAAGCCAGGAGCCAGGTGCTTCCTCCTGGTCTCCCTTGCAGGTGCAGGGGCCCAATCACCTGGGCCAACCTCCACGCCTTCCCAGGCCACAGCAGAGAGCTGGACTGGAAGAGAAGCAACCAGGACTAGAACCCGGTGCCTATATGGGATGCCGGCACCGCAGGTGGAGGATTAGCCAAGTGAGCCACGGCGCCAGCCCTCAAACTGCTTTCAAATTAGAGTCTGTGGACTGCCATCCCCTTTTTTGTCTCTTTGTAAACTCTGAAATGACTCCTACATTACTATGTTTCTGTGGTCTATCTCCATGAGGTTCCGAACCTCTTCTCACATCTGTAATCTTCCATGTTGTTTCAGTCCATTCTGTTTCTTGACACTTAAAATCTGTCTTGTCCTTCTAGGTATCATAGCTTGTTACCAAATGAGCCCTTTTTATTCTCAGTGTTACTTGGGAGAATTTCTTTTATGTCCTTGCTCTAAGTAAAATTTGGATATTTCCCATGGGCACTGCTTCATGTCTAATTCTCCCAAGGACTATCTGTTTTTATCTCTTTCCTTATATACCAAAAGGATTTGGAAATACAGCATCTATGCATCTATCTCTGCATGGAAATCTCTAGAATTTTTCTGTTTCCTTTTAGGTAAAAAATGAAACAACACACACACACACTCATATAAACTCAGCTTCTCCAAACCACATTCTGTTTTATTAATTTTTAAATGAATTTACTTAAAAATAAAAGTTGTGAATACTTATGGTGTAGGGCATGTGGTTGTGAAATATGTATTCATTGCTGCCTGCCCACGGCACTGCCCTTCGCTGCTGCATCTGTGGAATGGCTCAGTTGGTTAGTTAACGTATGCACTACTTTACATACTTATTCATTTAGATTTCTTGGTATCATCACACTGATCACTGCATCTGGGCTTTTTGCATTTCCTTCCTTATTTCTGTTTTTTTTTTGTTTTGGATCATTTCCATTGTGTTATACTCAGTCACACTAATATTTTCTTCTCCAATGTTGAATCTGTTGTTAATCCCTTCATTTTCATATTTTAACTTTAAGTACTTTCATTTTATTTTTATATCCATAATTCTCTTTTGGATGTTTCTTACAAGTTTCATTTTCTTTTGGATCACAGTTATGTTTTTCTTTAAGTCCTTGAACATGTAATAGGCCCTCAACATCTTTGTAGGCGGTTACCACCATCTCTTTTATTTCTACCTATTTTATTGATTATTCCTTTGGTTATAGATTACTTTTTTCTGTTTATTTGTATGTATTGTCATTTTATTTATCAGCATTATATATTTTACCAATATAAAGTTCTAAATTTTTTGTACTAAGAGAGCTGAACAAATTCTGGCAGTTAGTTTTCATGTGATCAACTTAATATGTTCATGACTTTTTATAAGTTTTCTAATGCCTGGAGCATTCCAATAGAGTTACTGTAACCCCTGGTAGAACTTGGGGCTTATCTCAGATATCTACTGAGTGCCCCTTGTATTTACAGAGGTCTTGTCAATCATTCTAATGGCAGATTGGATGATTATTGGCTGTTGGTGAGTCTTAGGGATGTTTCAGCTCCTAGCTCCCTGGTAATTGTTCTTTTCCAAAAGGTGATTTATCCCAGAGCTGTGGAGTTTTATTCTCTGCAGCCACAGATGCTATTCAGTCAAAGACAGAAAAGAGTTCCTTTATAAATATCTGCAGCACTTGTCTCCACACATTCCCCTCTTTTACTGTACTCTATCCTGTTTGTTCCATCAATTTTATATCCTCCCAAAATCATTCTTTCTCTTCAACTCAACAGTACCCTCGGCCTTTTTGGTGGCTCCCCATCTCTCCCCAGAAAAGTTTAGGAATTACCTCAAGGCATAAAACTTGAGGTGTTTAGAACTACCTCATTTGATTCTGTTGCCTCAAGTTTCATAGTCCTGTGACTGATCTCATCTGTTATTTAAAACAAGCTTTTTTTCTATTTTCTTAAAATTATAGGAAGTATAGATAGCATAAGGATTACTCCAGACGTTGATACTTCCATATGGTCAGAAGGAGAATTCCCTTTATAGGTTACCAATGTTCAGCCAATATATATATATATATATATATATATATATATATATATATATATATTGACAGGCAGAGTGGATAGTGAGAGAGAGAGAGAGACAGAGAGAAAGGTCTTCCTTTTTGCCATTGGTTCACCCTCCAATGGCCGCTGTGGCTGGCGCATCTCGCTGATCCGAAGCCAGGAGCCAGGTGCTTCTCCTGGTCTCCCATGCGGGTGCAGGGCCCAAGCACTTGGGGCCATCCTCCACTGCCTTCCCAAGCCATAGCAGAGAGCTGGCCTGGAAGAGGGGCAACCGGGATAGACTCCGGAGCCCCAACCGGGACTAGAACCCGGTGTGCCGGCGCCGCAAGGCGGAGGATTAGCCTGTTAAGCCATGGCGCTGGCCCAGCCAATATATTTCTAAAAATTTCAAGAAATTGTTTTGAATAGGGTCTTTTAATCTGTTAAGGTACCCTGATACACTGTTGGTGTAAACAAATAAAACCATTATGGAAGACAGTGTAGAGATTTCTCAGAACCAGAAAATAGATCTACCATATGACCCAGCCATTCTGCTGCTGGAAATTTACCCAAAGAAAATGAAATCAAAATATGAAAGAATTACTCTCATGTTTATAGCAGTTCAACTCAGAACTGATGACTGGATAGTGGTAGAAGTGCACAGTAGAATACTACTTAGCCATAAACAAGAATGAAATCTTGTCTTCTGCAACAAAATGAATGCATCACTTGTGGCATTATGCTTCAAGAAATAAGCAAATCCTCATAAGACAAATTTCATGTTTTCCCTGATTGTGGCAATATGAAAAAAATAATGTATATGAGCAAAGTTGATCTTTTGAGATTTCATTACTGTTTGTAGCCCTTGCATATACTCTTGAGGAACAGTGGTTTTTCTACTTACTATTTGTTGAATTCTTTGTTTAGTGGAAGGTTAAGATTATGATTATAAACTAAATTGAGACTATGTCATTGTAAAAATTAAAATAAAAATAAGAAAGGAAGAATGGTGGGAATGAGAAAGGGAGGGAAAGTACCATTATGCTCTTAAAACTGTATATAATATATATATATATATATGACATTTGTTTCCTTTATATAAATTTTATAATTATAAACATAAAACAAAACAACAAAAAAGAAATTGTCCTAAAATATTCATATTAAATTGCTATTTTCATTAAAATGAGGACTTTAAAAGAAAAAAAATATTTCTGCCACTGCCATTCTTTCTCCTCTTCTTTGCCTTTATTTTGCCATGTTAGATCTGTAAAATGGAATTTATAGTTGGACCATGTCATGAAGCAGTAATTAATTAAACAAATTATTGAGTGTGTTCTCATCAAACACTTACCTATTCCCATGCTTCTTTCAGACATATGATTAAAAATGCCATAAACACTAATTCTCATATGTAGTGAAGCTGTTGAGCAGGAGCCAAGAGTACTTAGTTTGTGAAATCCAGCCTGTTTGAAAATATAGTGCTGTGATGTATTTCTGGCCCTAAATAATGTGCTTGGGTTATAGACCTGATAGGGCATATAGATTCCTTTAGAGTAATTAAGGAATCAGAAAGCAATTATTGTAACACAGAGTGACAGATGTTACAAGAGAAGGCATACTCAATACAGTGTGGCTCAGGAGAAGAACCACTTCACTTCTGAAGGGTTAGTGAGGACATCACAAGTTAGGCTACCCATAAGGGGTAATAAAAAGGATGAAGAAGAATGTTTTAGACTAACATGACAGATAACTACATTCCAGGAGAATGTAGAAATGAAAGGCATCACTTGTGGCATGACAGAACAGAACAAGCCTGGCAAAGTGTTTGCAAATTAATATGACCAAAGTGCATGCTAATGTGGCTAATGCATGGGAGTGAGTGAAGAGAATTGATAATGATGTTATAGATAAGAGAAAATGCAATGCAAATCCAATATGCCTGTTAACAATTTTGGACTTCATTGCCAACGCATAGAACAAGAAATGAAACATTTGAAACATCCAAAGTACTCTTAGATTTATACCTATTTTCAAGCCTGTTACAATTTTCCCTTTTCTCTAAATGGAAAAATATGTTTGAAATGACACTAAAATTCTGTTACTATTAGATTGTAGACTATCCATCAAAATTTCAGACTTCATAATTTGATTTAGAAGTATGATCTAGGGGCTGGCATTGTAGCACAGTGAGCAACGCTGCTTCCTGCAGTGCTGGCATCCCATATGGACACTGGATTGTCCCAACTAGTCCACTTACAATCCAGTTCCTGCTAATGGCCTGGGAAAAGCAGCCGAAGATCGCCCAAGTGTTTGGGCCCCTGCCACCCACGTGAAGCTCCTGGCTCCTGGCTCTTGCCTTTGTCCTGGCCCAGTGCTGGTTGTTATGGCCATCTCTCTGTCTCTGTCTCTCCCTCTCTCTCTCTAGTTCTGACTTTCAAAATATGTAAAAAAAAATTTATTGTGATCTAGATGATGTCCATGTGAAAAGTTGATTTATAAGCATTCTGTCAAAGTTTGACATACAGAAATATTGAAGCCCAATAGTCTGGGGACTAATATATTTTAAGGATAGGAGTTCCTAGAATATAGATGCCTGAGACACTAGGATATTAGGATAAGAATGTCTGTGGACTCTAAGGAGCTTGACCAAACATGAAGATGTTTTTAAACATTTTCTTGCCTTGCTCCACTGGTAAGATCACATAATCACCCTGCCAAATAACACATTATTTTTAGTTTCATTGAAATAACTTGTCCCTTTACCATAAAGTTAGTCCATACTTTCTAATTCCTCATGTTATATGTCTAATTAGAAATAATTGTGGCATAATAAGCAGCCAAATTGTATAGGGATTTAATATATGAATGTATATTACATTATAGTTTGTGAATCAACTGAGAAGTACTTATGACCTGAAACAATAGGAATTATAAGGGTACTTTAATGTTATGATACTTAATACCATTGGTTGAGCTATGTAATCAATGTAATCAACACACAATTATTCTTAGGTGTTTAAAGGTAACTGAAAAGTGATCCCTGTTAAATATAAGAGTGGGAATAAGAGAGGGAGGGGATGTACAATTTGGGACATGCTCAATCAGACTTGCCCCAAGCGGTAGAGTTAGAAATGTGCCAGGGGATCCAATACAATCCCACCAAGGTGGCATGTACCAATGCCACCTCACTAGTCCAAGTGATCAATTTCAGGTCACAATAGACCATAATGATAGGTCTAAGAGTCAAAGGGATCACATAAACAAGACTAGTGTCTGCTAATACTAACTGATAGAATCAAAAAGGGAGAGAAGGATCCAACATGGGAAGCGGGAGACACAGCAGACTCACAGAATGGCAGTTGTCCTAAACAGCACTCTGGCCTCTGAATCAGCCCTAAAGGCATTCGGATCTGGCTGAAAAGCCCATGAGAGTATTTTAGGCATGGAAAGCCAAGACACTCTGGGAAAAAAAAAAAAAAAAAAAAAACCTAAATGAAAGATCTCTGTGAGTGAGATCCCAGTGGAAAAAATGGGCCATCAAAGAAGGAGGTACCTTTCTCTGAAGGGAGGAGAAAACTTCCACTTTGACTATGGCCTTGTCGAAATAAGATCAAAGACTGCAAGCTCAGGGGGCTTCCGTGCCTTGGCAACTCATGACTAGAGCTTGGGAAGATTGCTGACACCTTAAACAAGAGTGGCAATGTGTTAAATCAACAACAGGAGTCACTGTGCACTTACTCCCCATGTAGGATCTCTGTCCTTAATGTGTAGTTCAATGTGAATTAATGATATGACTAATATTCAAGCAGCATTTGGCACTTTGTGTTCTGTGTGGGGGCAAAGTGATAAAATCTTTACTTAATATATAGTAAATTGATCTTCTATATATAAAGATAACTGAAAATAAATCTTGATGTGAATGGAATGGGAGAGGGAGTGGGAGATGGGAGGGTTTTGGGTGGGAGGGAGGTTATGGGGGGGGGAGCCATTGTGATCCACAAACTGTACTTTGGAAATTTACATCTACTAAATAAAAGTTAAAAAAATAAATAAAATAAATAAAAGTTCATGCAAATGGGAAATTTTTTATTTTTATTTTTTAACTTTTATTTAATGAATATAATTTTCCAAAGTACAGCTTATGGATTACACCCGCAACCCTCCCCTTTCCCGCTCCCTCTCCCCTTCCATTCACATCAAGATTCATTTTCAATTCTCTTTATATACAGAAGATCAGTTCAGTATATATTAAGTAAAGATTTCTACAGTTTGCCCCCACAGAGCAGCACAAAGTGAAAAAATACTGTTGGAGTACTAGTTATAGCATTAAATAACAGTGTACAGCACATTAAAGACAGAGATCCTACATTATATTTTTAAAAAATTAATTAATTTTCTATGCAATTTCCAATTTAACACCAGGTTTTTTTTATTTTCAATTATCTTTAGATACAAAAGATCGATTCTGCATATACTTAGTAAAGATTTCATCAGTTTGTACCCACACAGAAACACAAAGTGTAAAAGTACTGTTTCAGTACTAGTTATAGCATCACTGCACATTATACAACATGTTAAGGACAGATCCCACATGAGATGTAAGTACACAGTGACTCCTGTTGCTGACTTAACAATTTGACACTCTTGTTTATGGTGTCAGTAATCTCCCTAGGCTCTAGTCATGAGTTGCCAAGGCTATGGAAGCCTTTAGAGTACGCTGACTTCAATCTTATTCCGATAGGGTCATAGTCAAAGTGGAAGTTCTCTCCTCCCTTTGGAGAAAGGTACCTCCTTCTTTGATGGCCCCATTCTTCCCACTGGGATCTCACTCACAGAGATCTTTCATTTAGGTCTTTTTTTTTTTTCTTTTCCATGGTGTCTTGGCTTTCCATGCCTAAAATACTCTCATGGGCTCTTCAGCCAGATCTGAATACCTTAAGGGCTGATTCTGAGGCCAGAGTACTATTTAGGACATCATGCAAATGGGAACTTAAGGGACAAGTGTTATGATACAACCAATTTAGGCACCATTAGCGATGCCCACATCCCATGTTAGGGTGGTGGTTGAACCCCTGCAGCTCTACTGTGATCCAGCTCTCTGCTTATGAACTTGGGAAGCAGCAGATCATGATTCAATTACCTGAGTCCTTTCCACTTATGTTGGACAACTTGTTGAAATTACTGGTTGGCTTCAGCCTGCCCCAGCTCTGGCTGCTATGGCCAGTTATGGAATGGACCAGTGGATGAGTGGAAGATTTCTCTCTCTCTCTCTCTCTCTCTCTCTCTCTCCCCTCCCACTTCAAAATAAGTAAATAAATCTCTTTAAAAAGTTCATGGAAAATGGAATTAAATATACTAAAAAGGCAAATAAAGGGGCCAGCTTGTGGTGCAGCATGATAAGCCACCTTTTGCAATGCTAGTATCCATATTGGAATACAAGTTCCAGTCCAGCTGCTGTGATTTCAGTCTAGCTCCTTGCTAGTGTGCCTGGAAAAGCAGCAAATGATGGCCCAAGTACATGGGCCCCTGCCACCATTGTGGGAGAGCTGGATGGAATTGTAGGCCCCTGATTTCAGCCTGACCCAGCCCTGACTTTTGCAGTCATTTGCAGTACAAACCAACAGATGAGAGATCTCTCTTCACATCTCTACCTCTCTATCATTCTGCTTTTCAAATAATAAATAAATAAATCTTTAGGAAAGAAAAGTTGTTAAAATAGAAGTTCATTATATTGCAAACAATTTGAAATCTATCCATAGTGCTTTCTTTTTTTTAAAATGTTTTGCCATTTTTTAGAACCATGTCTTTTCAGTAACATTACAACTGATCTTTTTTTATTTTTTACTTTTTAAAATATGTATTTGTTAATTTTAAAGGCAGAGCCACACAGAGAGAGAAGAAGGTTCAGAGATAGCGAGAAAGAGCAAGGTCCTCCATCTGCTGGTTCACTCCCCATTGGCCACAACCGCTGGATCTGTGCCGATCTGAAGCCTAGAGCCAGGTGCCCCCTTCGAGTCTCCCACATGGACTCAGGGGCTCAAGGACTTGAGCCATCCTTCTGTGTTTTCCCAGGCCATAGCAGAGAGCTGGATCAGAAATGGAGCAACCGGGACTCAAACCGGCACCCACCTGGGATGCTGGCACCGCAGATGGCGGCTTCACTAGCCATGCCACAGTGCCGGCCCCCCCATAGTGCTTTCATAGTATGCATTTCCCATGACCTTTCTGAAGACCTCTGTTATCAGTGAGGCTCAGTGCACTACATAGATTAAGAATTGTCCATCAATCAGCTCTTCCTATGATTTATTTATTTATGTCCTTTTTAAAATAATTTTATCCCAAAGAAACCTTTTATTTAAGGAATACAAACTTCATGCATTTCACAAGTACAACTTTAGGAATATAGTGATTCTTCCAACCATACCCACCCTCCCACCCACACTCCCACCCTTCCTCCTCCTCCCTCCACAATTCCCAGTACCATTCTCCACTAAGATCCATTTTCTTTTATTTATTTATTTATTTATTTATTGACAGGCAGAGTTAGACAGTGAGAGAGAGAGAGAGAGACAGAGAGAAAGGTCTTCCTTTTCCGTTGGTTCACCCCCCAAATGGCCGCTGGCCAGCGTGCTAGGGCCTGCGCAGATCGGAAGCCAGGAGCCAGGTGCTTCCTCCTGGTCTCCCTTGTGGGTGCAGGGCCCAACGATCTGGGCCATCCTCCACTGCCTTCCCGGGCCACAGCAGAGAGCTCGACTGGAAGAGGAGCAACTGGGACAGAATCTGGCGCCCCGCCCGGGACTAGAACCCAGTGTGCTGGTGCTGCAAGGCAGAGAATTAGCCTAGTGAGCAGTGGTGCCAGCCAAAAGTGATTGTCATTCTAATGAGTCTGCTGTGTGGACTACTTCTCATGTTGGAGCATTCACTCCTTTTTAATTCTATCTATTATTACTACCAGACACTTAATCCTATCCATATGATCACTTTAACACTTAAGATGGTATTTTTACCACTCAGTTTAAGGGAACTTATGGTGCCGTGGCAAGTTTTTAAACTGTACTCTTAGAAGTAAGTCTGTAAGAATGTATACAGAACTATACAGCTTTCCAGTTATAAACTTCATACATTTCATAATTACAATTTTAGCAACATGATGATTCTTCCCACTATTCCTGCCCTCCCACCCATACTTTCAACCCTCTTCCTCATTCCCTTCTTTTTCTGAGACTGGGTGTCCTCACTCAGCCAAAGCCTTGACTAGGAAAACTGGACTCTGATATAGTCTCTCCTCTTCCAGAAAGTATGTTCTAACAATACAGTGGGAATCCAGGAGAACAATCAAAATGCTGCAAGGGCTGAGATGATCAATTCCCATCATATTGCATCTGCTCCGTTCTTACAAACAAATCAAGACATACATATCTCATATTAAGTTGGTAGAGAAACAGACACTCAACTCTTGTTAGAAGAATCTGCAAACTCACATTGTAAAAGAGCTTTAATACAGAAATTGAAACAAGTATGGCTATTTTTGTAACTAATCTCTCACACAGGTTATTTATTTGAGCAGCCAAGTACATAGTTTTTCAACTATTATAGGTATCCAGTACAAGAAGTTAGATTTATATTCTTCTCTAATGTATCATTTTTTTTCTCAACTAATGACAACAGCAATAATGTTTTGCAGACTATGAGCACCTCATAAAGAATAAAGTTATACTGATTTTATTTCTTGCTCCCTGCAGGCAGTGAGATAGGCCCTGTTTTCGTCTCATAATTATAATGCAATTTAGTGAGATTGGTTTCCATTCTAAACCTTCCAACTCTTTAAACATGGTCAGATGCCAATTAATTATCTTAATCTTCTCTTTCCCTTTACATCAAACTGAGTTCTAAATTGACATCGTTTTTTAGCTGGATGGTTGGAGCTATTCCCTCAGAAACTAAGGCTCTGGTTAATCTATGTCACTTGAATACTCTTCTCTCTAATAATCCAGATGGCTTTATTCTGTATTCCTCTGTTAAAATGGAAGTTTGCTTACTGGCCATGGAGGGATAGCAATATCAAGATCAACTCATTTTAAGATTTATAGGTTTTATGTGATAATTACGCTTCTCTCTGTTAGTATTTCTAGCCAACTAGTTACATCTCTCCAAAGTTAGAAAGTCAGTTAACCAAAGCACTGTGATCTCTTATATTTATCTGCAGAACCTACCTTTCACCCATTTGTTCAAGTGAGGTTTGAAGGACGGGTTTTTAGTGATCACACATTATTTATTATTTATATTGAGACTGATTAATTGCCACATCAGTGAGTCATGATTTTGTTAAAGAATCAACAGTAATGTTAGGTTTACACACAAGGCATTGATCTAAAGAGAATTCTGGCTAAAAATAAATAGAAAAAATTTGGTTTCCTTTCCCAGATAAGTAAATTTGAAAGAACTTAGTGATTTAAAGGTTAAAACATTCTTTGATTTGTAATATCAGAAAGTTAAATTTCAAAATAATCTGTAAAACATTTATAAATCAAAGAGCTTAATAGAACATTTTCTTTCTAGTCTCTTCTAAAAATCTTGATGCATGCATGAGTGATCCCATGGGTAAATGGGAGAATGTTAGATAATTTGTATAATATTAATATATGCATTGATTCCATAAGTATATACTAAGAAAATATTGAGCACCAGCAGTCAAGCTATGAACAAAATTATTTAAAATCCCTGCCCCCAGGAAGCTTAACTTTCAGAAGTTGCTTAGGAGATGCAGCAAAATGAACAACATGTAAACTCTAGTGTTAATAAGTGTTACAGGATAAATGAAACAGAGTAAACATAATTGCATTTGTACTGTCCTAGACAGGGAGGCTTGGAAGTCATTTTATAAAGCTGATGATTGACTAGAGATCTAATGGAAGTGACGAAATGAACTGTGTGTGTATCTATATCTATATCTATATATATCTGAAGGCATTTTATACACTATTTTACTTGATTCTAGCCATGGTTTTGACTTTTTAATGTACCATAGACATTGGGGCAGAAAATCCAACACGATGGAAACCCTGATCTCAAACACAAATTCTTTCAATTTGATAAATTATCAACATATCTATATAACTTGGTCACAGTTAATTATTGGCTATAAATAGCAGTATCCAAACTTATTTGGATAAAGCAATAATATATATATATATAGTAACTGTCTTGGCAGTTTTAGCTGGGTTCTGAAGGGTAGATATTCTGTTGTCAGCAGGGTTCCCTGGTCATGTATGTGACAAATAGATGGCTTTGATGAACTTGGTTGGATTCTCAGATCCGTGGAAACTCAGCTAAGGCCACTGAATTCTAATCATCCAGCAACTAATCAGGACTAATTTAAATAACGGAAGCAATGTCTCAAGAGAGAGAATGGAGGCAGGCAAGGAAATTAAAGTCTCAAAACTTTGTACAATGTCACCTCCATGGATTGTATCGACAAACAACTCAAAAGTTGAGGCTGGCTTTAAGAGACGGAAATGTGCTTTGGATTTTTAGGGAAAAGCTGCCCCATCAAATAGCTAAAGTAACAGATATATGGTACAAAAATGTTTACAACTACTTTTTTTCAAACAATATCCACAATTTCATTTTGTTTGGTTCCCATTTTATTTTTGGTTTACTTATTTTTATTTTATTTTATTTTTTGGACAGGCAGAGTTCGACAGTGAGAGAGAGAAAGGTCTTCCTTCTGCTACAGGCTGGCATGCTGCGTCGATCCAAAGCCAGGAGCCAGGTGCTTCCTCCTGGCCTCCCATGTGGGTGCAGGGACGCAAGCACCTGAGCCATCCTCCACTGCCCTCCCGGGCCACAGCAGAGAGCTGGACTGGAAGAGGAGCAACTGGGCCTAGAGCCCAGCGCCCATATGGGATGCCAGCACCTTTTAGAGTTCTAACTGAAAATATGTGAGACCAATAATTAGTTCATGTATTTTTTCATAATGGCATACTTTCAGTTTATTTTAAAATCTTAAGCCTAATCCTCACTAAGTAAAGAATTCAAATAGTAAGATGAAAAAACACTGTTCCTCTACAATAGATACAAGGGCTGTAAAAATAATCAAATCTCAAAAATGTCAATTTTGTTCATATACATTACATTTTTTGTACTCTTAGTTACCACAGATCAGAGAAAGCATATGTATTTGTCTTTTGGGAACTGGCTTATTTCACTAAGTTTAATGGCTTTCAGCTGCATCCATTTGGTTGCTAAAGATAAGATTTCATTCTTTTTTATAGCTGAGTAGCATTCCATAGTGTATATATGCCACATTTGATTTATCCAGTCTTTAGTTGATGGACATCTAGGTTGATTTAGTATCTTAGCTATTGTAAATTGATCTGCAGTAAACACAGAGGGTATATGTAACTCTCACATGCTGATTTCATTTCATTTGGATAAATTTCCAGAAGTGGAATGGCTAAGTCTCATGGCAGATCTATTTTCGGTTTCTGAGGAATCTCCATACTGTCTTTCACAATGGTTGTACTAGCTTACATTCCTACCAGAAGTATATTAGGATTCCTTTTCCATCATATACTTACTAGCATTTATTCTTTTTTGATTTCTGTATGAAAGCCACTCTAACTGGGATAAGGTGAAATCTCATTGTAGTTTTGATTGACATTTCCCTGATGGCTAGTTATCTTGAGCATTTTTTCAAGTGTTTGTTGGACATTTGGATTTCCTCTTTTGAAAAATACCTTTTCAAGTCCTTTGCCCATTTCTTAACTGGATTATTTGTTTTGGTGTTTTTGAGTTTCTTGAGCTCTTTATAGATTCTGAATATTAATCCTTTATCAATTGCATAGTTTGAAAATGTATTCTCCCATTCTATCTGTTGCCACTGCACTATGCTGTTTCCTTTGTAGTGCAGAATCTTCTTAGCTTGATGTAATCCCATTTGTCTATTTTTGCTTTGATTGCCTATGTTGCTGGAGTCTTTTCTAAGAAGTCTTTGTGTATGCCAATGTTTTGCAGAGATTCCCTAATGTTTTGCTCTTGTTATTTGATGATATCAGGTCACAGATTTAGATTCTTAATCCATTTTGAGTTGATTTTTATATAAGGTGTAAGGAACGGGACTTGTTTAAAACTTCTGCATGCAGAGATACTTTTCTTCCAGCATCATTTGTTGAAGAGACTGTCCTTACTCCAGAGTTTGATTTTAGCTCCTTTGTAAAAGCTTTTATTGATTGTAGTTGCATAGATTGATTTCTGGAGTTTCTATTCTGTTCCATTGGTCTATACATCCTGTTTTTGTGCCAGTACCAGGCTGTTTTCATTATAACTGCCCTGTAGTATGTCTTGAAATCTGGTATTGTGCTGCCTCTGGCTTTGTTTTGGTTGTTTAAGATTGCTTTAGCTATTTGGGGTCTCATGGTACCACATTAAATATAGTGTATTTATCTACTTTCAGCAGTATATTATATTTTCACTTTGTTATATATCTGTAATTCCCTTAAGTGAGAAAAAGCTATAAAATTATTGCTGTTGTAAAGTTGTTGGGTTAAAAAAGATACATGCAGGCTGAAAGTGAAAGGTTGGAAAAAGATATTCCATGCCAACAGAAACTAAAAAAGAGCTCGTGTAGCCATCTTAATATCAGACAAAATAAACTTTAACACGAAAACTATTAAGAGGGACAAAGAGGGGCACTATATAATGATTAAGGGATCAATTCAACAGGAAAATGTAGCTATTATAAACATACATGCACCTAATTACAGGGCAACGGGTTATTTAAAAGATATGTTAAGGAACTTAAAGGGAGAATTAGACTCCAATACAATAGTGTTGGGGGACTTCAATACTCCACTTTCAGCAATAGACAGATCAACCAGACAGAAGATCAACAAGGAAACAGCAGATTTAATTGACACTATAGACCAAATAGATCTAACAGATATCTACAGAACTTGTCATCCTACACTTAAAGCATACACATTCTTCTCAGCAGTACATGGAACCTACTCTAGCATTGACCATATACTAGGCCATAAAGCAAGTCTCAGCAAATTCAAAAGAATAGAAATCATACCATGCATCTTCACAGACCACATTGAAGCTGAAAATTAGCAACTAAGGAATCCCTAGAGCATATGCAAACACATGGAGACTGAACAACATGCTCCTGAATGAACACTGGGTCATATAAGAAATCAAAAGAGAAATCAAAAACTTTCTGGAAGTAAACGAAGATAACAACACAACTTATCAAAACTTATGGGATACGGCAAAAGCAGTGTTGAGAGGAAAGTTTATAGCAATAGGTGCCTACATCAAGAAATTGGAAAGGCACCAAATAAATGAGCCAACAATGCATCTCAAGGGTCTAGAAAAACTGCAGCAAACCTGACCCAAAACTAGTAGGATAAGAGAAATAATAAAATTAGAGAAAAATCAACAGGATTCAATCCCCTCCCCCTAAAAAAAATTATAAAATGTCACCAAAACAAAGAGCTGGTTTTTTGAAAAATAAAATTAACACCCCATTGGCCAACCAACTAAAAAAAAAAGAGAGAAAAGACCAATAACAATAAAATCAGAGATGAAAAAGGTAATGTAACAACAGACACCACAGAAATAAAAAGAGTCATCAGAAATTACTACAAAGAGTTGTATACCAGCAAACAGGGAAATCTGTCAGAAATGGATAGATTCCTGTACACATACAACCTACCTAAATTGAACCATGAAGACATAGATAACCTAAGCAGACCTATAACCAAGTCAGAAATTGAATGAGTAATAAAGGCCCTCCCAACAAAGAAAAGTGCAGGACCGGATGGATTCACTGCTGAATTCTACCAGACATTTAAAGAACTAACTGCAACTCTTCTCAAACTATTCAGAACAATCGGAAAAGAGGGAATCATCCCAAATTCTTGCTATGAAGCCAGCATCACCTTAATTCATACACCTGAAAAAAAAATGTAGCAGAGAAAGAGAATTACAGACCAATTTACTTGATGAACATAGATGCAAAAGTCCTCAATAAAATTCTTGCCAATAGAATGCAACATTACATCAGAAAGATCATCCACACAGATCAAGTTGGATTTATCCCTGGTATGCAGGGATGGTTCAACATTCGCAAATCAATCAATGTGATACACCACATTAACAAACTGCAGAAGAAAAATTATATGATTAGCTCAATAGATGCAGAGAAAGCTTTTGATAAAACACAACACCGTTTCATGATGAAAACTCTAAGCAAATTGGGTATAGAAGGAACATTCCTCAATACAATCAAAGCAATGTATGAAAAACCCACGGCCAGCATCTTATTGAATGGGGAAATGTTAGAAGCATTTCCACTGAGATCTGGTACCAGACAGGGATGCCCACTCTCACCATTGCTATTCAATATAGTACTGGAAGTTTCAGCCAGAGCCATTAGGCAAGAAAAAGAAATTAAAGAGATACAAATTGGGAAGGAAGAAATCAAACTATCCCTCTTTGCAGATGATATGATTCTTTATTTAAGGGATCCATATAACTCTACTAAGAGACTATTGGAACTCATAGAAGAGTTTGGCAAAGTAGCAGGATATAAAATCAATGCAAAAAATCAACAGCCTTTGTATACATAGGCAATGCCATGGGTGAGAAAGAACTGCTAAGATCAATCCCATTCACAATAGCTACAACAACAATCAAATACCTTGGAATAAACTTAACCAAGGATGCCAAAGATCTCTACAATGAGAATTACAAAATCTTAAAGAAAGAAATAGAAGAGGATACCAACAAATGGAAAAATCTTCCATGCTCATGGATTAGAAGAATCAATATCATCAAAATGTCCATTCTCCCAAAAGCAATTTGTAGATTCAATGCAATATCAATCAAAATACCAAAGACATTCTTCTCAAATCTGGAAATAATGATGCTGAAATTCATATGGAGACACAGGAGACCTCGAATAGCTAAAGCAATCTTGTACAACAAGAACAAAGAAATTATGGGATATGCACTCTATAGAATACTATACAGCAGTAAAAAAAATGAAATCCAGTCATTTGCAACAAAATGGAGGAATTTGGAAAACATCATACTGAGAGAAATAAGCCAGTCCCAAAGGGACAAATATCATATGCTCTCCCTGATCAGTGATATTTAACTGAACACCTAAAAGGAAACCTGTTGAAGTGAAATGGACATTATGAGAAACAATGTCTTGATCAGCCCTTATCCTGATTGTCGAGGAACAACTTACTATTTTATTCCTTTTAGTATTTTTTGTTCTACTTAATAGCATTAGTTTGGCGGGTGCTGTGGCTTACTTGGTTAATCCTCCACCTGCAGCACTGGCATCACATATGGGCACCAGGTTCTAGTCCCAGTTGCTCCTCTTCCAGTTCAGCTCTCTGCTGTGGCCTGGGAGGGTAGTGGAGGATGGCCCAAGTGCTTGGGCGCCTGCACCCACATGGGAGATCAAGAAGAAGCACCTGGCTCCTGGCTTCAGATCAGCGCAACACCAGCCATTGCAGCCATTTGGGGAGTGAACCAACAGAAGGAAGACCTTTCTCTCTGTCTCTCTCACACTGTCTATAACTCTACCTGTCAAATAAAAAAAATACCATTGGTTGAACTCTTAAATTAACAAAAAAATTATTGTTAAGCTTTTAAAATTAACTGAAAAGTAAACCCTGTTACAATATAAAAGTAGGAATAACAGAAGGAGGAGATAAACAGTTCAGCACATGCTCACTTGGACATACCCCTAATGGTAGAGCTAGAAATATACAAGGGGATTCCAATTAAATCCTATCAAGGTGGCATGTACCAATGCCATCTTAGTTGTTAAAGTGTTTAAGTTCATAATTGATCAAAACGATAATATTAAGTGTCAAAGGGATTACCTAAGTAAGACCTTGTCTGTAAATAATAATTGATAGAATTAAAAAGGAGAAAATGATCTTATATGGGGAGCAGGATACACAGCAGACTCATAGAATGGCGAATGCCCTAAATAGCACTCTGGCCTCAAAATCAGCCCTTAAGGCATTTGGATCTCCTAAAAAGCCCATGAGAGTTTCGCAGACATGGAAAGCCAAGACACTGTGGCAAAAAAAAAAAAAAAAAAAAAAAAAAAACAAACAAACAAACAAAAAAAACCCTAAATGAAAGATCTCTGTGAGTGATATGCCAGCAGAAAGAATAAGCCATCAAAGAAGGAGGTACCTTTCTCTGAAGTGAGGAGAGAACTTCCACTTGGACTATGGCCTTGTCTAAAGAAGATCGGAGTTTGTGGACTCAAGAGGCTTCCATAACCTTGGCAGCTCATGACAAGAGCCTCATGTGATTACTGATATCATAAATAAGAGTGTCAATTGTTGGGCTGGCTCAATAAGCTAATCCTCTGCCTGCGGCTCCAGCACACTGGGTTCTAGTCCCGGTCGGGGCACCGGATTCTGTCCCGGTTGCCCCTCTTCCAGGCCAGCTCTCTGCTGTGGAGGATAGCCCAAGTGTTTGGGCCCTGCACCCCATGGGAAACCAGGAGAAGCACCTGGCTCCTGCCTTCGGATTAGCGCGATGTGCCTGCCGCTGGGCGCCGGCCGCAGTGGCCATTGAGGGGTGAACCAACAGCAAAGGAAGACCTTTCTCTCTGTCTCTCTCTCTCACTGTCCACTCTGCCTGTCAAAAAAAAAAAAAAAAAGAGTGTCAATTGTTAAATCAACAATGGGAGTCACTGTGCACCTACTCCCCATGTAGGATCTCTGTCCTTAATGTGTTGTACTATGCAAATTAACGGTAAAACTACTACTCAAACAGTACTCTATACTTCGTGTTTCTTTGTCAGTGCAGTTTGTTGAAATCTTTACTTAGTATGTACTAAGTTGATCTTCTGTATATAAAGATAATTGAAAATTAATCTTGATGGAGAATGGGATGGGAGAGGGTGTGAGAGATGGATGGTTGTGGTTGGGAGGGAGGTTATGGGAGGAAACGCGGCTATAATTCAAAAGTTGTACTTTTTAAATTTATATTTATTAAATAAAAGTTGAAAAAAAGTGAAAAAAAAAAAAACACAGAATAACCAAGATGTTGAAACAATGTAAACTCCAATTTAGGATGAATTGATTTAGAAAAAACACATGTCATGGAAAATCAATTATCTTTGAAAAGCAAATTCTGCAATAAGGGAAATCAATTGTCAAACTTGAGGACATCATGCTATGTCAAATATGCAACTCACAGAATGGTAGATACTAAAGACACAACTTAAATGAAGAATCTAAATTAATTGAACTCATCACAGCCCGGTATTGACCACAGGAATGAGGGTGAATAGAAACTGGAGAGTTGATAATCAAAAGAATATCAAGTTTTAGAAATGAAATATAAACAAATCTTAAATACATGCTATATATCACTGTGCCTATAGTTAACAGAATGATGTTGTACGATTAAATATTAGCTCAAAGGGCAGATCCTATTTTAAGTGTTCTCCCTAAAATAAAATAAAAAAGAAAATAAATGGCTATTTATGAAATTGTTAAAAAAAAAAGATCTTATGAGCTACT
This sequence comes from Lepus europaeus, assembly GCF_033115175.1. NCBI lineage: Eukaryota > Metazoa > Chordata > Mammalia > Lagomorpha > Leporidae > Lepus > Lepus europaeus. Next base: position 49,641,694 of record NC_084845.1, read on the forward strand.
ATTTCCTTTAACCTTACTGAGTTTCTTGTGGTTGTTGAAATACAATTTCCTTTATAAATCTTTCTGGTGTATGGTGAGTGGGGACTATGTGAACATGAGGATATGTGTGAATGAGGATATGTGTTTGGGGGGATATGCATGCTATTTTAGAGGTGTTTGTTGAACATCCATTCCAGTGTTTCAAATGAGTGTTATTAACACTCTATTTTATAGAATAAGGTATTAAAATGTTGAAACGTTAAGTAACCTAAGGAATAAATGTCTTTAATGAAAAAAAAGAAAATAGTGGCATATTGACAAGTTTTCCAAGTTATCCATTTAAATACAAATAGTAGATTAATACTACCAAAATTTGTCATGCAGAGGAAAAATGAATAATATGATTATTTCTGATATTTATCAATACCTTAAATATTATTTCTGATGTCTATGGACTTTAATGTAACTAATAGTTATTTACTGATCATTTCTAATATATTAGTTAGCTTGAAGGAATTGGATATAAAGTTGTGAGCAAACAGATGTAACCCAATGAATATGAAAGTCACAAGTTGCATCACTCACAGAAATTCAGTTGGGATTTTTACTTATTCCAATTCTTGGTGATTTTGAGAGGAGTTCTTGAAAGAGTCTAGAATCTTCATCATTTTCTTTTTATTTTCCCCAGATATCACAAAAAGAAAAAAAGGGATGGATTTTGACTCTTTTAGGAGACTATTTTATAATCATGCTTAGATGTTTTGAGGCCCTGTGAAAACTGTTTTCTAGTCTGAAAAATAGGGAAGCTCATTCATATTGAAAGTATTTATTACACTGGAATCTCTCAGTGACATATTCAAATCACTGACAATTGGGAAGATTTCTTCTAATCTCGTCCTTTCAGAACCTTAGCCAACATCTTTGGGGTTATAATGCAATATTAGTCAATTTTCAGGATCCGCTAACATTCTCAGCCAAGCCATATGAAAATTAAGCTCATGCTATTTCTTATCCCTTCAGTAACAACTAGGTAGGTAGCACCATGTAAAGCAATAGATATGAAATTATAGAAAAGTGTCTGTGTAGTAGTAACGATGATCTAGGCTACCTTTGTGTACAGCTCACTTATGCTCCTATGAACTGTTTGAGTCCAACTGCAGTCTTACCATTTTCATCTTCTAATGGATTTCTGCTTGGCCCACTATGATAATTTAGTGATTTTCCTGCATCCAGCTCAGTATTGAATGAATGTCCTGCAAGATTTCTTGATATCTCCTGATCAGAGTCATACTTTTCATCTGAAGTTATTTTTTGACTGCATTTACAGTTTTTTGCTTAAGATGGAATGGCACTGATCTAAATCTTAGGTATAGTTATGGGCATATTTTCCCTCAAAATTCATAAGTTGAAGCCCTAACACTCCTGTGTGACTGTATTTGGAGATATGGCCTTTGGGGTGGTAAATGTAAATGAATTCATAAAGTTGAATTCCTAAACCAATAGATGTGTTGTCTTTATAAGAGATATAGACACAAAGCAGTGCTCTCTCTCACTCTCTCCCCCCACCTCCTTTCCTTTCTTCCTCTCTCCCTCCTTGCTTACACACAGAAAGAAAAAAAAATGACATGTGAGGACGTAGCAAAAATGCAGTATTCTTGCCTGTGTCTGAAGAGAGTTGTTAGGAGAGCATCTGTATCTTGAACTGCAAGCCTTCTGAAATGTGATAAAATAAATTTATAATGTTTTATTTTTAAGTTTTTATTTTGAAATAAATTTTTAAAAAAATGTACTGCTTTTATTTTTTAATTTTAATTTTTTTCATATTATATTGCATACCAACCATTAATATTTTGTGACAGTATGAGGAAACTACTGCAGGCACATTCTATGTAGCCTACCTATTGAGGCTTGTGAGGAACTATCCATGGTGTCTTTTCCTATCATATCTACAATGCAGAAATTTTGATGCTACCAAATGTAGAATGACTTCTAGAAGACACAGCTGAGGTACCATATTGTCCAAGGTACCCTATGAGCACAGGTGCAATCCTTTAAAATACAGTGTACAAGTTATACCAATGTTCACAATATAGAGCAGAGTGCCCTGAAGTTAGAAATATACTCCGCAAACCGAGAAAGGGACTCTGCTCTCTATAATGTCCAGAGACACGGTCTATTAATTTTTTCTTCATATATTTCTAATTTTAGATTATTTTGGCCTAAAAGTCCTGGTTTACAGAAGATAAATTTTCATCAAATTTAAAGCTATGCTAGGCACTTGGTCATTTTGGGCCCTCAGGTCAGTTAACATGAATCCAAGAAAAGTAATTACAAAGAGGGTGAATGAAAGCTATATTACAGCAGGACCAATGGCAGCAGCAGAAATGTACCCAGAAATTGCAACTACCCTTAATATCAAAGAAGCTGTGATAGAAATGAGGGAACTAAGTATGACAAAAAAGTGGACCTGAAAATAGCAAAGGGAGGAATTATAGTAGACACTGTGGGAGTCCTTTCTAGATATTTAGCTCCTATCCCCCATTTTGTATAAAGTGATTGCATTGGCTCATGGCCTCTCCCTTCTCTGGAGAGATGCCTTGAACAAAGCCTCCTATCCCAGGCGGCTCTCTCTCACCTCCCACAAAAGTACAATGCTTCCTATTATTAATCTGTGTGGATACACATGGCGAGACAATGCTATCATTTACTCTCTAGAGTTTTCACGTGAGATCTTTTAATGAGACATCAAATGAACAAATGTCTTTGTTTAGCTTTTTCTTTGTTCTATTCTGCTTTCTTCATCAAAGAGTTCTTCCTGTGAGCATTCTCTAATAAAACCTAGAATCCCTGTCGTTGGCTCTACCTGTAGAAAATCAACCTAATGTATGTGGTTATGAGTATAAGATAGGCGCATATTGGGGCTGGCGCAGAAGCTCACTTGGCTAATCCTCCGCCTATGGCGCTGGCATCCCATATGAGTACTGGGTTCTAGTCCCGGTTGCTCCTCTTCTAGTCCAGCTCTCTGCTGTGGCCCGGGAAGGCAGTGGAGGATGGCCCAAGTGCTTGGGCACCTGCACCCACATGGGAGACTAGGAAGAAGCACCTGGCTCCTGGCTTCGGATTGGCACAACGCCGGCTGTGGTGGCCATTTGGGGGGGTGAACCAATGGAACCTGTCTCTCTCTCTCTCTCTCTCTATCTCTATCTCTATCTGTCAAAAAAAAAAAAAAAAAGATAGGAGCATATGAAAATCTCTCACTGAGCTGAAATGTTATACATAATTACATAAGGAATCCTATGTGCTAAGTCTTTTAATGGATTTTATGGGTACTAGCAATATGATGAATTAAGAGAGGTACTGCTCTACTCGTGTCCTTAAAATTTGTAGACATATGTGAATAAAACTAATGCAAGCTTGAGTTTAAAGTGCTTCCTTCTGAGTAAGCTTAAAAATTATCATAGAATGATCCTCCCTTAAAGGATTCAAGCTTGTAGAACTGGCTGTTGGCAAATCTTTCTGCTTTTGCAAATGAAATTGTATTGGGCAAGACACTTTGTGCAGGAGGAGGTTAAAACACCCAAATTTGGACACACAGTTAATCAAATTCGACTGAACTGTTATTTGGCTGAATATGCTACCGTCCAAAACCCCGTAGCATTGAGCCTACCCTGCAAGGACTCAAACCAAAATTTCAAACTGAGTTTTCAAGATAAGAAAATGAAAGAGCTGGAACACAAGGAAGGTTCAAAGACATCTTCCATTGATCATTATATGTCTTAAAAGTTATACAATCTACTTTCTTTCTTAGAACCTGGGGCTAGCTGTGTTGGGTGTTTTTCTCTCATGCCGTTTTTCACTGAAAGAGTGGGATTGCTATGATTTTGTATTCCCTATTTGAATATAACCCTCTTATATTACCAATGTTTTTTCTTAGCTCTTCTTTTGAATAATAATATCTATTTCAAAATAGCAGTAATATCACCTGTGAAACTATTGTTGTGTTCAAGACTTGAGCTATGTGTTGTATTCATTCTCTTATGCAATCCTCACAACAGTGTTGGAAGTTGTTATAAATATTTACAGATGATTAAACTGGTTCATAAAGAGATGCAAGAGGATCTTGGTATGGATTCAGTGAGAGTTTGCTCTTTCTCCCACCTGTTTGCTTCATGCTATTTGTTTCTTGCCTATAGCATTATGTCCTTTAAAACTATTGTTCAAATGGGAATTTCTTTATTGAGAAAAGGCAAAACTAAAACTGTCTCTAGTGCTTATACTAGAATGAGAGGCATGGCAAACCAGCTGCAGCTGGATGAGTAGAGATGTTTTGCCCTGTCTAATTATCCTTAAAATATAGATTAAAAAAGGATAGATCTCAAAGTGACAGTGGTTTTCCCCTTTTCATATTTCACTCAAACTTGACTTTACGACTTTGCTTCCTTTCCCCTTGTATTTTAATAGGAACATACTCCATTCTTTTCCACTAGTATACTATATTTTCTTTTCATTTCATGTTGCAGTGTTTGCATCCTTGCCTACATCTTTATTTCCTTAAACAAGGAAGAGAACAGGCCTGAGATAGGATTTGGTATTTCAGTGTGCTCTGCCTTCTTAGAGTTGAAGTCCACAGTTTCAGTACTCACAGGAGTCTGCCAGGAGTTTTACGTTGTTTTTGTTGTGTTTACCTCACTGGTTATTTTTGCAAAGTTGTAAGCATTTAGCCTTGACTTTTTCCCCAAGACTATTTAATCCCTCCCCAAGTGGTAAAGCCTTCAACATGCTCAGAGGCTGGAGACTGACTCCACAGGAAGCACCACATATTTGCACAGTCCCTTCACTGACAGGCTTAAAGATTCATTATCAGCTCAGTCTCTCCTTTGCCACTGGCAGGTCCTGTGCTAACACACTGGACAGAATTGCTCCCAGCTGACTCTCTCAGTGTCTCCGAGACTAAGGAACTTTTCTTTATAAATGTAGGATTTTTCTTGTTATTGGTGTTTTGATGTTTTAAAGCAATAGATTGGGAACATTTGAAAACACAGGCACAAGCAATTCCTGAAGATGATTTTTATCAATATTACTAGTAAGTCTTTTATGACAAGATAGGATTTCACACAATTAAAAAAAAAGTACTGCTCTTTTTCCAAGAACATCTCTCCAGAAAATCATAGCAACAATAATCTAATTTCATTAACCTAATTTTCCTAATCAACCCATACTCTTAGTATGCCAGTTATTGTGTTAAGTATTTAACTGCTTTATCTACCTTATGGGAATTCTCAAAATTAGGGGCTCCTATCATCCCTATTTTATAAAAGAAGGCTGGAAAGGTGAAATAATTTCCCATGCAACAGGGCTAACATGTAGCAGAACAAATGCTCTGTGGAGTAAGTGAATTCAGTTCGCAGTGTGTTTTTTGGTGCTTACATGTTTTTTAATCTGAAGCCAGCTTTTATGTTGAATGTGCTGTCCTGACATCTCTGCATAGCAGACAAAACCCATAAATTTTATGACCACTCTACACTTGTATATCATCTAAATACTATCAGTTGAGTTTTAGTGTATGCTTTTATTAAGTATTCTTTCAGAAGTTCTCAGGGTTATGAGTGCAGTGCACATGACAGCATAAGTGAAATGCATTTTTAAAAGTCATGCTCGGGACCAGAATTGTGCATAGTGGGTAAAGCTACCACCCATGATGCTGGCTTCCCATGTGGGCACTGGTCTGTGTCCTGGCTGTTCCACTTCTGATCCAACTCCCTGCTAACGCACCTGGAAAAACAGTGGATGATGGCCCAAGTGCCTGGCCCCTGCACCAACACTGGAGACTTAGAAGAAGCTCCAGGCTCCTACTTTGGCCTGGCCTACCCTTGGCCATTTGAAGAGTGAACCAGCAGATGGAAGATCTCAATCTCTCTCTCTCCCTTCCTCCTCCCTCCCCCCTCTCTCTCCCTCTCCTCTTCCTCTGTCTTTCAAATAAATAAAATATTTATCCCAAAAATAAGTCATACTAGGAGGATCTTTAACAGGGTTGTACAGAATATGCCCATGGACTCAATTTTATGCATAATGAAGGGTCTCTCTTCCAGTATGCCCTTGATGGCTACTTATTATCGGAAGAGAACAACAGAAAACTTCCTCCTCCCATCAGGAAGAATATTGTAGATCAGAGATGGCTCTGGTTAGAAAATACTGAGGTAGCATCGAAAAACTGGGAAGAACTTTTTTCCTGGCAGATTAGCATGTTGCTGTATTTTGAAGAAGGTAACACTATCAGATATAGGATTAACATTTCTAATATTTCTAATAAAAGGCTGTGTTGGAGGTGAGTATCAAGCAAGTTATATGTCAAATGTAATTGTGTTTTTGAATTAAAAGAAATCCCCAAAGCTAGTGAAGTTCATCTCAATTCAGGACACGCTCCGTGAAGAGTGTCAGTGATAGAGAAAATGACTTATTGAACCCTCATAACACAAAAAAAAAGTTTTTCTACTTTGTCATATGTGGTAATTAATTTTCATCTATCATTTTGTATGAGAAAATGACAAGATCATATCATAACCACAAATACTACTGCATCTACTTTTTAAAATTATTTTTAAAGGTTTATATATAGAACCAAATATTTATATTTTTTTCTTTTGTAGTTTGATGTTGTTCAATGTCAGCCAATTAAGTTTTATTCTTTTTCTAAAGATTTATTTATTTTTTTCAAAAGGCGGAGTTATAGAGAGTCAGAAAGAGAGAGAGAGAGAGAGGGAGAGAGAGAGAGAGAGAGAGAGAGAGATACAGAGAGAGAAAAATGTCTTACTTCCACTGGTTCACTCCCCAGATGACCTCAATAGCTGGAGCTGGGCCAATCTGAAGCCAGGAAGCTGGAGATTCTTCCAGGTCTCCCAGCCCATAGCAGAGAGCTGGCTCAGAAGTGGAGCAGTCAGGACTTGAACCAGCATCCATATGTGATGCCAGACTATAGGCGGCAGCCTTACCCACTATGCTACAGTACTGGTCTCTCAAGTTTTATTCTTATAATGTCTTATTCATATTGATTATAAGTTGATAGCTGGGAGACTAGTCCCATTCTTTCTAAGTATTATAATCAAGATCCTAATACCCAGATTGGGTAAAATCAGTTTTGTTTTTTCAACATTGTTCATCCTTATGTAATCTGTATTTTTAATGTCTACCATTCCTGTTTCTGGTTTTTTGTTTTGTTTTGTTTTATTTTTTGAAAGGCAGAGTTAGACAGTGAGAGAGAGAGACAGAGAGAAAGGTCTTCCTTCCATTGGTTCACCCCCAAATGGCTGCCACGGTCAGTGCGCTGTGGCTGGTGCGCCGCACCAATCCAAAGCCAGGAGCCAGGTGCTTCCTCCTGGTCTCCCTTGTGGGTGCAGGGCCCAAGCACTTGGGCCATCCTCCACTGCCTCCCGGGCCACAGCAGAGAGCTGCCCTGGAATAGGGGTAACCAGGACAGAATCTGGTGCCCCAACCGGGACTAGAACCCGGGGTGCTGGCACCGCAGGCGGAGGATTAGCCTAGTGAGCCTTGGCGCCGGCCCCTGTTTGGTTTTGATGTGCATTATAAAATTGCAGTTTGCTTTGTTATTAGCATTATAGTAACAATATATTAACATATAATAACAATGTTTATTTATAATATAACAACATCCCATTCTGCCATTGGGCCTATATTGGAGATCCATTGTCGTGATCACCAGCATTATAACTTACCACCCAGAAGTCAATGCATTGGTGATGAAGAGAACCAGTTTGTTAGGATTGGAACAACCTGTGAATTACTCACTTAGAAGCCAGTGATTTACGTATTTGAAACTTTCATCGCATTCTCTTGCTTAATTGGAAAACTTTCAGAACTTGAAATTGTTTTTCTGTATATTCTTTTTAGTACCTACAACATAATACTTTAAGAATTCTGAATTTATGTTAGTATTTTCTTTTATATTTTATTCTTCATAAGCACACTGCTGGAGAATCTAGGAAAAGTGTTAAAATGCCTCAGTAAATTTTAGTTAGTGTTATTTTAATGAAGAAAATTATTTCATTACTTGTACATTTTTTACATTGTTCCGTCTTCTTTATGACATTGTCAGGGTAATTAGTTTAACATGATGGCTTTTAAAGACATTTATCCATCACATAGGAAGGATTATTTTGTATTTTCTTTTTTTTTTTTTTTAATTTTTGACAGGCAGAGTGGATAGTGAGCGAGAGAGGCAGAGAGAAAGGTCTTCCTTTTGCCATTGGTTCACCCTCCAATGGCCGCCGCGGTAGCGCGCTGCTGCCTGTGCACCGCACTGATCCGATGGCAGGAGCCAGGTGCTTATCCTGGTCTCCCATGGGGTGCAGGGCCCAAGCACTTGGGCCATCCTCCACTGCACTCCCTGGCCACAGCAGAGAGCTGGCCTGGAAGAGGGGCAACCGGGACAGGATCGGTGCCCCGACCAGGACTAGAACCCGGTGTGCCGGTGCCACAAGGCGGAGGATTAGCCTAGTGAGCCGTGGCGCCGGCCATATTTTGTATTTTCAAATGAAAGAGTTTTCTCTCTAACCCAAACCATACAAGAGGCTTCAAAAGATTCATGGAAAATTTCAATTATATTTTAATATTATTTTTACATAAACTTCTTTGAAGCCCCTTAATATGTTAGTCCAGAAACTCCAATAGGCTCATGCCAACCTGTGAGTCTTCATTTAATTTTCCTAAGAGCTGTTTCTTAACCCAACATTTCTTAGAGCCTTTCTCATACTACAGAGGAAGTACCTTCTTCACTTTTTTCCCATGTTGTACACAGTCAAATATTTGAATTATATAACTTTACATATTTTGCTTAGAAAGATCATAAGATTGAGTCTATTAATGACAACTCTTTGGATAGGGAAAAAGAAACTGTTCTGGAGTGCTAATGAATAGGCAAGCCTTTTATGACAATATTTCCCACATGAGAAATTATGGTGCAAGTTATTTCTACAATTTAGAAAGTTAGTTAGTAGAAAACTACGGATTTGTTCTAATTAAACAAACAAGTGACACCTTAATACACAAACAAATGCCCATGTTATTCTCTATTCTCTCATAGCATTTCCATTTAAAAAAAAAAAACAAACAAACCTGTTGTCAGGTTTAAATTAGCTTTCTTGGTTGAAATCAGCAGTCTTAATTTGCAATTGAAATCCATCCAATTAAACAATAGATTGCCTGGAATTAATGGTAATTGAACAATCTAAATTAAATGGGAGAAATTGTGGACAAGTGAAGAGGAAAATAAACATGGCACAATTTAATCTTGGAAAATCACATACATTAACAAGACCCTGGAACCATGTTTCATGAGATGCCATTTGCCTTCAGATACATCTATAAAAGGCTTTGTGGGTCCCTACACTGACCAAAGAAATGAGTACCTTGGCAGGCATTGAGACAACTAGAATTGAAGTAGCTTGACATCTCTATGTTTTCAAAGGATTTACTTTCTCTTGGTTAATAGAACATGGCAAAATATCCCTATGTTACCATCAACCACATAAATGTGACAAAAAAGAAATTTTCCACTGCATATAATGTAATATAGCTCTATGAAAGGGTCTAAGGCTCCTTTCTCAGGCATGATGCAATAGTTAAAACTGGAAAGTAAGTGTGGTGGTCAAGCACATATTGCTTTGCTGACAGAGAGACAGAATTATAGAAAGGCAATCTGGTTTTTGCATAGGCATTGCTAAGGTTCTGAAAAGCTACCTCAAAAATATTGGCTTTTGAAAAATGAGTCTCTTAACTGGCTAATAAGAAGTAGTACGTGCAAAATCAAGGCAACTTTTACCTAAATATAATGTATTTATTATATACAGAAGATGACTGATCACCACTCAAATTTGGTTGGGAAACATTGATGATGCCACAAACACATCAGGAAGGTCTGATGAGTTTTATTACTTAAATAATTGAGATCTCTGGAAAAACTAATACAAGTCTCTTGAGACAGTCAGAATTGCTTGAGAGAGTAAGTGAAGACTGGAGTGATTTTTAACTGTGGCTAGGTGTTGAGGCTGTTGGGAGGGTTCTGTAATGTGAGCAGAACCTTCGTGATTTGAACCTTCTCCAGATGCCAAAGGAGTAGCCAGAATTTCCTATCATCTTACCTATATGTGGGGAATGGGAAAAGAAGGGCTAGGTTTATGAGCTCTTATCAGTCAAGCTTTTTAAAAGTGTTTAAATATTAATTAATTTGTTTGAGAGACATAGAGAGAGAGAGCCCTTGTCTGTTGGTGCACTCCCCAAATACTCACAACGGCTGGGAACCAAGAACTTAATCCAGGTTTCCCATGTGAACAGCAGGGATGCAATTACTGGAGCCACACTGCTGTCTCCCAGGATCTGTATCAGCAGGAAGATTGAGTCAGTAACCAGAATCAGGTATTGAACCTAAGTGCTCCAGTGTGGGACATGGGCATCCTAGCCAAAGCCTTACCCACTGGACCAGATACCAACCCATGATCATTACAAGACTGAACACTGGAAATGAGCATTGTCAAATGAGCACACCTCCTCATCCATTGTAATCTTGGAAACTAACCTGACCTAGTGTCATGTTTCATGCCTCCTAGTCCACGAGGTAAACACCTAATAGTTCCAAGCAAACATTCATAGGGTCCCCAGACATTTGTTTCTTCCAACTCTGACCCAGCTGTCTCATTTCTCTGAGTTCTCTTGTTTTCCCTGAATCCAGATTTTACACAGCATTTGTAATAGAAACATTATGGAAAGCTGAGTTTGACAACATTCCAAAATCAGTTTCTGCTGTGTATGTCTATTTTATTTCAAAATAGTCATCTGTGCCTATCAAATTCAGTCGTAGTGTTGCCACATTTACTCCACAATCTTTTCCTCTGGTGAAGATTTTCCACTCTATCCACATGGTATGTGGAACATTTCGACCAAGATAGACTTCTTTACCCACTATGCTACTTTACTGCAATGATTTGAATATGTTCCTTATGCTTTAACACTGTCCTACCACTTTGTAAAATAAGACATTTCTTCATTTGAAAGAGTTATGCAATGAGGGGAAGAGACAGAGAGAGCAAGATCTTCCATCTGCTGGTTCAGTCCCCAGATGGCTACAATAGCCAGAGCTGGGCCAGGCCAAAGCTCGGAGTCAGGAGTTTCTTCCAGGTCTCCCATGTGGTTCGCAAGGGCCTAGGCATTTGGACTACCTTCTGCTGCTTTTCCCAGGCCATTAGCAGGGAGCTGGATAGGAATTGGAGCAGCCGGGACACAAACTGGTGTCCATATTAGATGCTGGCACAACAGAGAGCAGCTTTACCTGCTAAGGCACAAGGCCAGCCCTTGTTCTACCACTTTAATTCTCTTGTCTCTGGCTTTTTTTCCCCCAAAGTGTACAGTTAGTTGCCTTCTATATTTCGAAAATCCCCAAATAAATAATTCATGTTCCAGTTTCCAGAAAATCTGTCTACCTAATTTGTTTACTCATCTAGCAGTTGTAAAGAGGGATGTCTCAGAAACACTGGATTCAAAATTGAATTCAGTCATCACCCATTCCAGACATGCTGCTTATCCACAAATTCATCGCAATAAATAGAGTCAATAGTCTCATAGTTGTCTGATCCATAGATGTAACTGCTTTGTTATTTTTTGTCTAAACTTTTTTTTGAAGTATAACTGATGGACAAATAATTGGACATACTTAGTTTATACAGTTTGTAGAGTTTTGACACCCATGCCTACACCCATGATACCATCACTCCAGTCTTAGTACTAGACATATCCTAGTACCTTTCATCATGTCCATGTGTCCCTTTGTGTTTTGTTTTGTTCTTCTGCTAATAACTCTTAACAAGCTAGCAATTTTCTTAAAAGATTTTTGAAGTGCACAATACCATTTTATTAACTATCTGTAATATATTGTACATATCTATAGAATTTACTCATCTAGCATAAATTAAACTTTATAGCCATTGAACAACAGCTTCATAGCTACCCTATTGCATAGTCCCTGGCAATCACTATTGCAATCAATGAATTTGACTATTTCATACATCTCATATAAGTAGAATCATGAAAGTATATCCTTCTGTTTCTAGAATATTTCACTAAGCATAATACCCTAGAAGCTGTCATATATTGCAGTTTCCTTCATTTTCAAGCCTTTGTAATAGTCCATTCTACATATTTATGGATATGTATTTATATTTATATGTGTGTATATATATGTATGTATAAATATTATTTTACCTATTCATTCATTTGCTCATGGACACTATAGTTATTTCCATATATGGCTTCTGTTAAAAATGCTACAATGATTATCAAAGAGTGAATAATAGGGAAATGATAGCCACCACAACATTTTGTTGAAATAAAAAAATGAAAAAAATCCATATAAAAATGAAAATGGAACCCTATCTTACACTCAAAATGGAATTTGCCTATAAAATAAGACCAGAAACTCTAAAAGACTAGAATAAAACCTAGAGGGAAATCTTAGTGACATTGATCTTGACAATGCTTTCTTGAATAATCACCAAATGCGCAGGCAATGGAAGCAAAAGTAGACAAGTGAAATCACATCAAAACTAAACAGTTTCGGGTCTAGCAAAGAAGACAGCAACAGAGTAAAAAGGAAAACTTATAATGGGAGAAATATTTTTAAACCATTTGTGAAAAATAGGGGATTTCTAAAATATATGAATATACTTCAAAAAGTTCATAAGAATGTAAGTACAAGATACAAAAATAATTGAAATCCATTCATAGTTTTCTTCATAATATACATTTCCACAAATGTTTTGAAGATACACTTATAAAGAACTGTAACAAATCAATAGAAAAAAAGCTCAAATTGCCCAGTATTTGGCCTGGATATTAACTCCTGGGTTTGAGTTGTGGCTCAGTTCCTAACTCCAGTTCCCTACTAATTCACACCCTGGGAACCACAGGTAATGGCAGAGTTGGATCTCTGATACTCACTTGGGAGAAATAGGTGAAATTCCTGGTTGCCAGATTTAGCCTGGCCTGGTCCAGCCCTGGCCTTCCCAGGCATTTGGGGAGCAAACCTGAGAATGGAAGAACTTTATCTGTCTCACTATTTTACTCTCTCTTTCTCTGTATCTCACTCTTTCAAATAAATTAATAATCAATTAGAAAAATAAAGGCAAATTACTTGAACCAAGATTTCTAAAAAACAAAGCCAAAAAACCCCATAAATGGCAAACAAGCATATGAAAAGATTTTGAACACCAATAATCATGAAAATACAAATCATAACAAGGAGATATCAATTCATAGTTGTTAAGAGGACTACTATTTAAAAGGCAATATATTAGACCATTTAGACATTAAAATATTGGACACATCCATAGGAGTGTTTAATGACTATGGATTTTTTTAAATATTTATTTTATTTATTTGAAAAACAGAGTTAGAGCGAGAGGCAGAGACAGAGACAGAGAGGTCTTCCATCCTCTGGTTCACTCCTTAAATGGCTACAACAGCCAGGAGCCAGGAACTTCTAGATCTCCCATGTTGGTGTCAGGGTCCAAGGATTGGGCGGGCCATCCTCCACTGCTTTCCCATGCACACCAGCAAGAAATGGAGTAGCCAGGAAAAACATTTAGAAAAAATAAATTAAGAATTTTTGTGTGTATCCTAAATAAGAAAGGTTAACAGAAGCTGCATTTACTGTAATTCCTTCAATAAAAGAGCAAAAAATAAAAATACATTTATAAGAGTTTTATAAATATTGGACACTAAGCAATAAAGCACCATGATCTTTGAGAAAGAGAGGGAAGGTGAAAAATAAGTTAACACAGTCCTGCCATAGCTTACTACCTTGAGAGAACTTCGAGGGTATGAATCAGAAAGGAAGACTCAAGGCAAGTATAGAAACCAGAGTTTTTAGAGAGAAATATACACTGAGAAAAGCCTGTAGACCTGTGGAAGATTTCTTTTGAGTACTCAGCAGAATATTGATCAGTGCATGAGTATGAGAAAACAGTCCAAAATTTGGCAAATAATTACCTAGAGGATTGGAGGGGTTGTTACATATCGACCAAACAAGTTTGTAAATATATGCTGTACTTAGTAGCAAGACAAGGGCATAGCAAAATAGACAGAGTGGTCAAAGGAGTCTTGATGCTCTACTGGCAAAAAATAGTTTTGATTAAACGTTATGCTAGTTCTATCAACCAAGTCTTAAAGTATATGCCAAAAAAAATGAAACTTAATTGTTTCTCAGGAAAAAACTCATTAATATTTGTCAGATTACAAAAATACCCAACTCACAAGAAGATAAAATTTACATCAAGCATCAGTGAGAACTATGTATGCTAAGCAGAAAAAGATACGACCCTTAGTGCTGAGAAAAACTAAGTCAACAAAATCAAATTAGAAATTCAACAAATGTTAGAATCCATGTAGAAGAATAGTAGCAGAGTTATTACAACTATATTCTATGTTCAAAAAGTTAAAGAAAATAGTTAAAATATTGACTAGGAACATGGAAAATATATAAAGGACCCAAAATGAACATCTGAATTCAATATCTGAGTTTTTTTTTAAAAAAAAGAGAGAAATGGCAGTGTTAACGTATCAGAAGAAAAGATTAATGGACTTGAAGATGCATAAAAACAGATTATTCAAATCTAAGGAAAGGACCTCAGAAATAAACCAAGAGAGCAGTGGTAAATATGAAAATGTCCAGTGGTTCAATATATGGATATTTAGCATCTCTGAAAGAAAGTAGACATAAGACACAGAAAGAAGGAAATGGTTGAAAAATGTTCAATTTTATTATAACTACAAAACTATGATACAAGAATCTTAATGAACAGTGAAAACTGCTCTTAGGCATGGTGAAATCAATTAACATCATTATTAAGGAGAAACTTAAACACACATCTGGAGAAAAAAAAAAAAAAACCTGACAAATTACTACAAATACAAGATAGAAAATAGAAAAGTTCTCTCTAGAAGCCATGTAAATGAAGAAAAACTTCTTTTAAATTAAAAAAAAGAGAGAGAAATAAGCTATCTACCTAGAATTCTATAACCACAAAAATGTCTTTCAAAAACTAAGGCGAAATACATTTTCAGACACGTACAAGCTGAAATGATTTGTTACCAGCAGGTCTTCAGCACTGCAACAACTTGTAAAGAAAGTTCCTCAGGCAGAAAGAAAACCACACAAGAAGAAAATATGGATCTACACAAAGAGAAAAAGAGTGTGGGAAATAGAAGCTATAGGTAACTATATAAGAATTTTAAAAAATTATTTGAATATTTTAAAAGGTAACTAACAGCTCAAACAAAACAAACACACACACACATACACACACACATATATATACATACATATATATATATATATTCTAAGTATATTTTAGAAGTAAATTTCCTTACAGCAATAGCACAGAAACCAGGAAAGGAGTAATAAAAGTTTATTATAATAAAGTTCCTGTGTTTTGTAAAACGTTATTAGAAATAGACTCCAGTAAATTAGAGATGTATAAAATAAACCTAAATTAGCTACACAAATAACACAACAAAGGATTAGAGCTAATACAACATTAAGTAAATAAAGGAATTTCTTGGGATGAGTGTTTGCCTAGTGGTTAGGCCACCCCTAGGGACACCTGCATTCCATATCTCAGTGCCTGGTTCCAGGTCCTGGGAGCACCCACCCCCAAACCCAGCTTCCTGCTAGTGCACGTCCTGAGCTTCAGCAAGGACACCTTATGTTACAGGATCCCTGCCACCCAGGTTGGTGACTTGAATTGAGTTCTGACTTCAAGCATTTAGAGAGTGAACTAGTACAAAGGCGATATCTCTCTCTCCCTCTCTCTCCACTCTCTTTCTCCCCCACCCCATCTCTTTCTGCTTATCTGTCTCTCAAATAGAATTAAAAAGAAATTAGAGAATTTATTCATAAAAGATCTTAGTTTATCACAGAGAGTTTGTAGAATTTAAAAGTAACAAAACAAAGAAAACAAATCACAAGTTAATAGATATAAACCTAATTATACCACTAGTCATACTAAATATAAACAATATGAACACTAATTTAAAGAAAGGGTATCTGGTTGAACTAAACAAGGGCAATCCAACTACATGCTGCCAAAAAGAAACCAATTTTATAAAGATAGAAATAAGGTAAAATAATTAAAGGATGTGGTCTATGCTAAAAAACAAAATTCAAATAGCTATATTAGTGTCAGACAAAGTAGATTTCATAGCAAAAAGATATTTCTATGTAAATAACAATCCATCTTACGTGTTAGTAGGTACATAGCAATCCACTCTAATTACAGAGCTTCAGAAATGTGAGATATACATGAATAGAACTCTAAGGAGAAATATACATCTCCATAGTACAATTATAGATTTGAACATCTTTCTGTGTGTTTAATAGGTAAATAAAAATTGATATAAAAATCCTATAAAACCTTAGATAAAACAATTACTAATATTTGCAAAACTTTTTTTTTAAGCAAGTATCTGTGATGAGTAGATACGTGCCCTATAAATACAATTATCAGAACTAAAAATGGAAGTAAAAGTAGTGACGCTCATCATCAAGCACTCTGCCCATGTTCGAATTTCTCCTTTGCTAGTACATTTCTTTCTTTTTTTTTTTATTAAACTTTTATTTAATGAATATAAATTTCCAAAGTATAGCTTGTGGGTTACAATGGCTTCCCCCCTCCCATAACTTCCCTCCCGCCCGCAACCCTCCCCTTTCCCGCTCCCTCTCCCCTTCCAATCATTTATATAGCATTCCACCTAAAAATTAGGAAATAAATCTGGTAAGTACAGCAGAAATTTCACTATTCCTGATCCATAAAATAAATTTCACTAAGTTTAAGTATTCAGATAAATAAGTGAATGATCTCTGGCCATAACATAATTAAATAAAAATAATCACAGACATATGCATACAAGAACTGGCAAATCTACAGATATTTGAAAAGTAAATGCTAGATTTTCTACGAAAGAAAAGTCCAAGGAGAAGTGAAAAATAAAACTATAATGTATTTTAAACAGAAACTAAAGACATCAACTTTTGTTAGATGCTAATAAAGTAGGAATTAAAAAAAAATTATAGCACCAGATTTTCATTGAGAAAGAATAAAGGACTCAAATGACTTCAGAGACTAGCAAAAGCACTAAACCCAAAATAAACATAGAAAGAAGAAATAAATGTTCAAATGAAAACCAATGAAATAGAAGCCAGAAAAACAATAAGAAAACCAATAAATATGAGTCAAATTAATAAAGTTGTAGCCTCTTGAATAAAAAAAATTCAACACACAAAAATCATACTTTATATGTCAATGGAATAAATTTGAATAAAACATTCATTTATAAAAATATTGAGGATTGGAGGATGAATCTGATTAAATATGTAAAATGTATAGAAAAATATTTTAATAGCTGGTAAATTTTAGCAAAACTTGAGAGATACTGTCCTGTCAGAGCATTCAATAGTATTTAGGTATTGATATCCCCAGATAGGTCTCTAGATTCAATGCTATCAAGATGAAAATGTGAAACATTTTTTACACAAAAAGACTTACCTTTTATTCCATTTTCTACAGATTTTTTGAAGTACATTTAGGACAACTTGATCCAGTATTTACAAGGATATTCAAAGAAAGAAGAATCTAGACAAATTTGAAAAAGAACAAACTTGAAGGAGTAAACTTTACTGATTTAAAGATATATTATAAAATAACAGTAGTCAAGATAGAATAGTATTAGTGGATCAATAAAAAAAAATACAGTGCAGAAATGAACTCACATACAGCCAGTTGACTTTCTACAAAGATATGAATACATTTCAGTGGAGAGAGTCAGTTTTTCAAAAATTGTGCTTGAGCAATTGGATATCCATAGGGGAAAATTGAACTTCAACTCATGATTCATACCATATAAAAAAGCTAACTCAAAAATGCTTCTGGATAAGCACATAAAACCTAAAATTATAAAATTAATAGAAGAAAACATTGGAGTGAATATTTTGGAGTTTTTGTAAGTTTTCTTAGTTACAACAAAAACATGCCATCCATAAAAAATAAACTTTGCAAAATTGAATTTTATGAAAAATTTAAACTTCTCTTCTGATTACAAAGTAATATTAAATGTTGTTCAAAATTCTGTTAATAGTGTTAAAAGTCATAAAATGTAAGAATTGTTTGTGGAATATATACGCAGCAAGAGACTTCCATCTAAAATATGGCAAGAACTGGCAAAAGTCACAAATAAACAAACACACAACCCAGTAAAATTGGTAAGCTATTTGAACACTTTAATGACATACAAGCACCTGAAAAGATAATTAACATTATTCCTCATTAAGAAATACAAATGAAACCCATATTCTAACACTACCTCACACCTAATAGAAGGATTAAAAAAAAAAGAGCAACTGTAAAAAATATTGGAGAAACTGGAAATCTCGTACACTGCTACTAGGAACCTAAAATTTTGCAACTACTTCAAAAGAGACTTCAGCTTTCTCAGAAAGTTAAGTATATTTATATGACATGATTTAGTGAATTTCTATATAGTAATGAAAATACATGATCATGCAAATATTATGCATAAATGTATATGGAAGCCTTATTCGTAATACCTACAGACTGTGAGTAGCGCAAATGTTCAAAAATCTCATGAAAGGATGACTGAATAGTTCTATATCCATGCAATGGAATACTATCAAGAGAACTGATGATTGATAGCCACAAGCGAATGGATCAGTCCCACAATAATTATGCTGACTAAAAGATACTATATAAAACTAAAAACGTGCATTCTATTATGATCCAATTCATATACTAATGCAGAAGTATCAAAGCAATCTAATAGTGACACAAAGGTGATTACCGATAGGCATAAGGAAGCATTTGCAAGTGTGAGGTACTTTCACTATTTTGATTATGGGAATAATTTCATGGATGTGTAACATACTAAAACTCATCAAAATGTGCTCTTTACATTTATATATTTAAATGCGTGTAATTTGCTTCTAAAAGTGGTTAAAATAATAATGTTTAACTGCATAAAGAGAAATGTGACAAAACAGGACAAATGTAAATAGCATGGGTTTGAGAATTAGATGAACCTGAAACCCTAAATTCGCATCCTGGAAGGTCACTTATCTATCTGCATGATGGTTTGAATGGGCCACTTTTTTAAAATTTGAGAGACAGAAATACAGATACAGAGAAAGACAGGCTGAGAGCTTCCATTAGTTGATTCACTCCTCAAATGTCTGCAATGACATAATCTGGGCCAAGACTGGAGCCAGGAGCTCAAATCACAATCCAGGTCTCCCATGTTAATCACAGAAACTCCATCAACTTGAGCAGTCGCTGGCTACCTCCCACTCTGAATTGGCTGGCAACTGTAACTGGGAGTCAAAGCATGGAACGGAACACAGTCTAATTTGAACTATGGACATTTTAATTACTAGCTAAATGCCTACTCCCTGCAGAAACTGTTTCAAGTATGCTTCAGAAGAATACTTGATTTGGCAGATAAAGAAAGTAGAGCTTGGGAGAGAGGAACTAGCTGACATTATTTTACCCTTTCAAATAATTTAAATTATTAAATGTCTATTAACTATTAGATATGACTGTGCTAAGTTTGATGTAGGAGATATTTGTGCCACCAACTTTGACCTAAATCCCATCATATTATTCCCTGTTAAATCATTGATTTAGGGTCACATTTTATGAAAAATCCAAAGGACTGATGCTAATTCATAGGAGCCAGACATTTCTTATATCTTGGTAAAGCACGTTTGGATGGTTTCTTCACCCTTGCCTCACCCCAGTTCCAATTTGACACTGTTGATTCAACGACAATTTCAGCAATTTTTACATAGGTTTTCATAAAAGCATTAAAATTTATCTAGTCATAGCCTAGGCAACTCTAAGCATTCATTGCACTTTTCTGTTTGTAGACTATTCTCTCTGATAGACCCACATCTAATCTTGCATTATCCTGGTGCTTTTGGGGTGTGTGTGTGTGTGTGTGTGTATTACAACTCTAAAATAAAGAATGACTTACTGAAGCACATTGGGAGTAGGAATTATGAAAAGTGGCTCTTTTTTGGTTATGAAAGGGTGCCTTTCTTATAATGTATGGCAAAGCACTTTGAGATATTAAATGCATTGTTAGAGGACACATAAACAAGATTAAAACATAGACATAAAATGGATTACAACAGGCTAAATGGAATGAGAAGAAAAAAATCTTAAAATTTGAAATGTGCTGTGCTACGTACATCACATGAGTCTACAATAATTAGAATTTCATATTACTCTAGAAATGTTTGTTTTCTATAAAACTGTCTGCAATAGATCATTCCAAAACATTATGAACCATATATTTCCCTTCCAAACCTGCCTATGTATTAAGCCCACAAGTAATGAAATTGAAAATCTACACATGAGGAAATCTTTTAATTATACACAGTAGTACAAACACTAAACTAGATAATGGATTTTAAAAATCCATTTAGAAATAATACGTGCTACATTTTCAAAGTTAACTTAGAGCCTGTGTATTTTCCTAGGAGAGTTTCTTTCTCATTATTTTGGTGATAATGGTGTTTACTTGTTGCCTCTTAAGCCTTACTTTCTTCTGCTAAAAATAATTCCCATAAACTTTTCAAGTATCCTTCTGTCTACAGGATATTTTATAATCTTGGCATTTACCTATCACATATGAGGAAGATATTTCAGAGTGCAAATAGTATGCTTTACTATTATTATTATTTGACAGGTAGAGTTACAGACAGTGAGAAAGACAGAGAGAAAGGTCTTCCTTCCGTTGGTTCACTCCCCAAATGGCCGTAAAGGCCGGAGCTGCGCCGATCGGAAGCCAAGAGCCAGGTGCCTCTTCCTAGTCTCCCATAAGGGTGCAGGGGCCCAAGCACTTAGGCCGTCTTCTACTGCTCTCCCAGGCCATAGCAGAGAGCTGGACTGGAAGAGGAGCAACCGGGACTAGAACCTGTGCTCCTATGGGACGCCAGTGCTGCAGGTGGAGGAAAAACCCAGTGTGCCACGGCACCAGGCCAATAGTATACTTTTTTAACTTTACCATTGATGCAATATCTATATTCTTTGAAATAAGATTGGTCATTGCATTTTTGCAAATGGCTCCAATAAAATAGAAATGTAAAAATATATTTAGAGCAACTACACAAATAGCCCAACAATTTGAGGAACATGTATGCAATAAGAATTCTCTACACAAGAGAACATTTGTAAATTTATATTAATAACATAACTCATACATAATTAATTTTTTTTTTGACAGGCAGAGTTAGACAGAGAGAGAGAGAGACAGAGAGAAAGGTCTTCCTTCCGTTGGTTCACCCCCCCAAACGGCTGCTACGGCCGGCGCGCTGCGCGGATCCGAAGCCAGGAGCCAGGTGCTTCTTCCTGGTTTCCCATGAGGGTGCAGGACCCAAGGACTTGGGCCATCTTCCACTGCCTTCCTGGGCCACAGCAGAGAGCTAGACTGGAAGAGGAGCAACAGGGACAGAATCTGGCACCCCAACCGGGACTAGAACCTGGAGTACCGGTGCCGCAGGTGGAGGTTTAGCCTAGTGAGCCACAGCGCCAGTCATACATAATTAATTTTTAAAGTAGAGATATTTGTGTAAAGATGTTTTCCTCCAAATTACTTGCTTCACAGAGACAGTTCTGTATTCCTGCTCCAGTGCATAAAAAATATCCTTGGAATTCTCTCCTTGTCCCTTGTAACTAACTTAATCAATAGTTAAGAAATTAATCATGTTAATATGTTAATAGTTACAACTGCAAAATAAAAACATATGTGTATTTTAACAAGGGCCTCCACAGTTATTTACCTAACAAAAACTTACAGAGGTTCAAGGGTGGAAAGATCTGGAGAACTTAGCCATAAAAAGATTCCTGTAAAACTAAGTTTTAGCATCTTGAAATATTCACTGATGTTCTTGTTAATCACATGAGATCTGGAGATACGTGTGTCATGACAGAAGAATACCTTGTTTTTAAGTGGAAACTGGGAACCATACTGCAGAATGAAAGTGGTGTTCTTAAAAGCAGGAGGCTTAGAAATAGAGAAAATTACCCTTTCATACTTGACTTCCCCTCATAATGGATCTGCTTATGTGAATATGGAGTACAGGAGGAGAAAGTAAGCTGCAAGATCCATCTATGAAGGGTATAACAAAGTGGTTCAGGTGTTAGTCAACAGATAGTATAAGAAACAATCCTCGGCGGAAGATGATGAGAAGTAGGGAGAGGTTCTAGGCTTCAGCACAGAAAGAAATTTACTGAACTTAAAAGGCGTAAGAGGAGGAATTGTTGAATGAAATAAGGAGAGGAGAATTAAATGAACACACTTCCAGTGTGCTGCCAGCAAACTTTAAGCAGACAGATATACAAGAAGGCACTTCAAACTGTTTGTGGAAAATGGAAGCCAAAGATAAGCTTTATTGTGGTGCATTTTTAAAAGTAATTCATGCATAGTTTTTCATAATATACACTTTCATAAGATTTTTGAAGATGTCTCATATGTAACTAGAGTTTCAAGAGGAAAGAAAATGCGGGTGGAAAATGTTTATAAAGGTATAATGGCCATAATTATGTCAATTTTGCTACGAATCAATGATTACCAGATTTAAGTTGCTAAACAAACTCTAAACAGAGAAAAAAAGAAAACTACAACAAAATACACCAGTCATTTATATAACATTCCCAATCAGCAAGAGCAATAAAGAAAACATTGATAAAGAATTATCTTTAAAGTATGCAGAAGGAAAAAAAAATGTATAGAAAGTAGTACAGAAAAGACAGCAGAATTGCCACTAGGAGCCATGCAAGCCAGAACACATTGGAGTGGCATCTTTAAACTAGTACAAGAAGACATTTTTAAGCCTAGATTTCTATCTGCAACAAGATAACTTTTGAAAAGAATGATGAAATAGTTTTTTCCAATAAAAGCAAAAGCTGAGAAAATTTACCATTATAAAAAGAGAATTGTAAGAAAGATTAAAGAATGTCTTTATCATCCAGATGTAAGGAAAAATTACATCCCATGGATATGTAAACAAATCATGACCACCCAAGTCAACACAAATAGAAACAGTGTGTAGATTCTCCTCAGGAAAGGAATTGTGATGGATTTTATAAGGTGTTTGAGTTGCAGTAAATACCCTAATGATTTGAAAAAGGATTTAAATTGTGGTCTACTTGAACATGGAGCCCTGTAATCAAACGTTGGGAAAAGACACAAAATTGTTTTCTCTCCTTTGGGCACACTATAATTCACATACAAGTATTCCTCATCCAATTTTATTTCACTTATGGTAAATTCTGAGTCCGCAAAGAGGAATTTTCTGTTGGAAGATAACTGCACATGCTGAAATTGTGTGTCCGTTCTCTCTGTTGTTTTCTGTGACACACACACACACACAAAACCCACACAAGGTTGCTCTACTCAGCTAGCATGGAGAGAGGATGCGTAGAAATACAGAAAAAAGTGATGAAACTATTGATAATATTAATTAACAATCAAGAAACAGAGAGCAAGTATAACTGAGGAAGTATGAGTGAAATACTTTATTTTTAATAATAATTTCATGAAAATAAGGTTGAAACCTACTTTATTTCTTGCATAATATTATTGCTTACATTATTTCTGTTTTAATTTAGCAGCTCATATCATAGAATTATTACTTGGTATGAAATAAGATGTGTTAATAGTTCCATTAACTTTTCTTTTTTGTATTGTTTTATTTTTTTAAAAGAAATGAGGTACTAAACAAGGTGTCTTCAAGTACATATACATAAAATTAAATAAAGCATCCATCAATTTGTCATTCCAGCCTGTCTCCAGTCTTTATATTCATTTAGAAAAACATTTGGTGGAGTCCTGTGTGCTACTAATATTATCTCTGGTTATCTCTGGATGTTCAAATTTGTTGAATTCGGTATTTCTTTACCTTACTTCATTGTTTAATATTTAAAAGTAATCATTATATATCATTTTAATTTGACAGTAGTATGTGATATAAAATGTCATTTAATAATTTTCTGAGAATAAACTGGGGCTTACATTTGGAAAGCTCTTCTTTGTATTTTTTATAAAAAAATACAAATCACAATATTTCTTAGGAACAGTGACCAATATTGAATTTATTTCTTTGAATTAATCCAAAGAAAACATATTAAACCTTAAATGTAAAAATGTCAGTACACTAACAATTTCATATTTAGAAATTAATCATTTGAATATGATTTGAAATGATGAGACATTAATTGAGCAAAATATAGTCAAATCATGATATGCATGGGTTATATGAATTAACATAAAAATCTGTGATATGCCTTAAAGAGAATCCAGGAAACCACACCTTACATGCCAAATGTTCACATTCATGTAACATGCCTGAAATACTGGGTTAGGACATACTCAAATAGAAACATTCCTAGGGCGATTTAGTTTTTTTTTTTTTCTTTTCTTCTTTTACTTCTTGGGTTTTATAAATTTGTTCTCATAGCCGTTTATTATTGTCAGAGTGTGAATGTAAATGATTAAAAGCTATGTATACAAGAGTAAAAGTTTGGAGTGTATAGTAGATTTTTTCAGTAAATATCTACTGATCATTAATTTTACAAGTTACGTTTTATCTCCTTGGAAGAAATATAACAGCCCAAAAACTGTAGGAAGTAAGGCAGGTCCATTTTGATGGCAGGGAAGAATGGAGTAGAAAGACTTTACAATAAGCTCTTCTACTTTAGAAACTTGAGCTATACTCTCCATGTGACTTTATTTAGCAGGAGTTTAAGAGGATCCACTGTGGTGTATAGAAACCCAACAGGACATTCTCCTTTATCAGTGATTTCTGAGACATGGTGCTCTCTTACTGACCATAGATCATGGGCTCATTCTGCGACCAAAATAAAACTGAGTCCTGTCCTTGTCTTCTGTTTCCCAATTTCTTTCTTGGGGATTTGGCTAAATGCACTAGACTGGATCTTATTTTTCATTTTAGTTTTTACATAATTTTTATTTCAATTTAAATTAGTTTTAACAGATTCAGTGTGATTTGTAGATACAATTCTAAGAACACGATTTTCCCTTCTTTCCTCTCACCTCCCTTTTCTACCTCCTTAACTTTTCCTTCTCCCTGTCTTCTCTTTTTTTGAGTTTTTGAGATAACACATTTTAAAAGTACATTACAGAAATAAAGCTTAATACTTCACCAAATAAATGATTTAACAAATAAAAAGCAAAAAGACCCTAGTTTAGTTAGTTATATACAATAATTACATGGAAAATGACCATTTCACCAATATACATTAAATTGTAAAGTAATCATAGGTAATTAAAACTATAGTAGTATAACTTTCTTAATTAACCATTGGTTTGGCGAAGTTATAAAATAAAATAAAGTTTCATAAAGCTATTATTTGCATCCTTTTCAAGTGGACAGACCAAGGTAGTGTTTTCTACATTTATGAGATCTGGATTAATCCTCTTTTCATTACCTTTCCATTCCCTGTCTTCAGTACCTGGTCTTACAGTATTGAAAACACCATATTTAATCATTGCTTGATTATCCTTTGACCTCTTCGATAATCTGTTCTAACATAATGTAGATATTTTAGAAAATGGCATTTAAGGGAGGGCATGTGGCACAGCAGTTATGATGCATCTTGAGATGACTGCATCCCATGTAGGAGTGCCTGGGTTCAAGTCCCAGTCAGCCCCCAGTTGATTCCAGCTTCCTGCTAATGAGCACAATAAGAGGTATCAGGAAAGGACTCAAATAATTGTGTCGCCACCATCCTCATCTGAAACAGGTTTGTCTTCCCAGTTCCTGGTGTCAGCTTGTCAAAGCCCCAACAATATTGGACATTAGGGAAGTAAACAGGAGATAGGAGATCTCTGTATGTCTCTTCCCCTTTGTCTATCTCCTCTTCCCCTTTGTCTATCTCCATATCCCTGCCTTTCAAATAAATAAAAGCAATAATTAAATAGGAGTCGATGCTGTGGCGTTGTGAGTAAAGCTGCTGCCTGCAGTGCCGCCATCCCTTATGGGCGCCAGCTCAAGACCCAGCTGCTCCACTTCTGATTCAGCTCTCTGCTATAGCCTGGGAAAGCAATAGAAGATGGCTCAAGTGCTGGGGCCCCTGCACCTGCAGGGGAGACTCAGAGGAAGCTCCTGGCTCCTGGTTTCGGATCAGCGCAGCTCCAACTTTTGTGGCCAATTGGGGAGTGAATCAACAGATGGAAGACCTCTCTCTCTCTTTCTCTGCCTCTCCTTCTCTCTCTCTAACTCTGGCTTTCAAATAAATAAATAAATATTTGAAAATTAAAAATAATTAAATAAAAATTATGGGACGG
Source organism: Lepus europaeus (assembly GCF_033115175.1). NCBI lineage: Eukaryota > Metazoa > Chordata > Mammalia > Lagomorpha > Leporidae > Lepus > Lepus europaeus. The sequence goes on from NC_084845.1 coordinate 49,668,115, forward strand.
CATTGTGGCATAGTGGGTTAAACTGCTGCCTATCATGCCTGCATCCCATATGGGTACCAGTTCTTGTCCCAGCTGCTACATTGTTGATTCAGCTCCCTGCTTATGTACCTGGGAAAGCAGCAGAGGATGGCCCAAGCACTCGAGCCCTTGCCACCTACATGGGAGACCCAGAAGAAGCTCGTGGCTGACTCTCCCAGGAGGAAAGCAACTTCCAAGGTCATAACAAGCTAATTTTTAATTTTTTTTTCTCCTTGCTTTTTGAAGTCTTTCAAAAAAGATGCAACATTATTGGCGTGGAATCCAGATCATACAGTATGTTGGTGCTTATTTTAAACCTAGGAAATGCATACTGGGACTCATGTTGTGGAATTACTACACCCAAATTTCTTACACAGAGTAAATGTTTGCTCTCCTCCATTGTCTTTCATTTTTTCTTAACATCGGTGACAATTTCCATTAACTTTTCCAGAGGCTGCAAATATAAAAAAAATGTGTAAAATAGTCCTCATTAATGATGTGCCATGTGTACCTTTTGGCTACTTTTAAGAATAACATAATTCAGAAACACAGACTTCAGTTTTAGACAATGAATGATGGGAAGCTGTGAAACACTCACATGAATATTGCATCATATATTTCACAAATTCCATAAAAATTCTTAACATCTGATTAGCCTAACTATTTAATTAGTGCTGAAAATGTGATAGAGAAAAATAGTTAACACATGGAATTTTCTGACAGATAATCTATTATCTGCAGAAATTTTTATTGATGTCCCCAGAGCTAGAGGGATGATGAACCATTAACCAAATCTAAAGCCTCTATGGCTTCTCAGGAGCAGATGGCAAAGGGTGCCTCAGTTGAGACAATTTCTCATGGCTCATACCATTTGTTTTATAAAATGGCAATTGTTTATGATTCTACAGCAAAGTCTTTAGATTTTAAATAAGAGGAAGAAATATGGTAAGTTTAGTACAGTGCTATTGCTAATGGCTTGTTATTTCTGGCATACTGTGTATATTATTCAAATTTTTTAGGGTTCATTATAAAGTAATATGGTTTAGAGAAGAAAATATTGGAGTTATTTCCAGAGATTAACAGTTTGTCCTTTAGTAACTGTTAAGCAAGTTAGTTGACCTGCCTGAGCTTGTTATTTATTCAAATCTACATGGATAGGAATTAGATGAAATTTAGGAACTCTTTCTATTAAAAGTGCATATTGCTGAAAATAGTGAAGTAGGATTTTTCTTATGTGAAGAAAAAATAGCACAATTTTGTTGTAAATAAAAGGATCAAATAGGCAATACAAAAGACAACCGTAAATGTGCTTATGAGATATATTCAAATGTGTCAAGTAAGATAAACCACACTGAGATAAATGGCTTAATGTGAATTATTCTGTCAACAGATTTCTGACATGAAAGGTCCCATGTAGAAATAGAGATTTAGCCTCCACTACTTAGGACTTGAGTCATCAGATTAATTAGATAGTTAGATAGTCCTTCTTTGCACTCGGGGGAAAGCTGGTTATGATTGTTAGTAGGAAGATTTCCTGTAGAGAGTATGAATATTAGAAGAATAATGGGAGGCCAACGAAATTTCCTGCAGGGGATGACACATAGAAGAGTCTGCCTTGACACTTTCTTGCAGGGAAACAGGAGTGAAATGAAATACTATTGTTGCATCTTAACCATATCCTGCATGCTATGTTGACATTTCATTTTTCAATGTAATAATAACAGTAGCATTATATGAATCATGAAGAGCCTTTAAGCACTATTTCTAATGCTCTCTTGTAAGAAGCTAATAGAAGTTAGGTTAATATGTCCAATGTCATGCGACTCAGAAAGGAGGAAATTTGAATTTGAACTCAAAGCTGTCAACCATCAACTCTACTCCTTTTCCCAACATTCAACTGCCTTGTGAATGTTGAAAGAGAATTTCAGAGCAAACTTTATAAGAATAGCAGGGTAGTTTCCCAGAAAAGTTTACAAAGACTGAATAAATCCCTTGGCTCTGCCTGCTAGAATACATTGAATTTCTTTAACTCTAAGAAAAAGATAAAAAAAATAAGGATTTTATTCATAGCTGAGTTAAATCAGAATGGAAAGCATAAACATAGGTACAAGGACTCTTGTAGGAAAACAAATATATAAACATGTAGTTAACATGCTTACTTTAATTAACTGATTTTAAGAGACTATCATTCTGCCATTCATCCATAACCTAGTTTTAAAAGTTGTGAACCCCAAGAAGCCTCAGGTATTATATCCTTCACACTGACTTATCACTCCTATCCCCCAAATTCAGTTCTCCTCTTCTACGACACTCTTCCTATAAAGCCATTCTGCCTGTCATTTTAAGGAGCAACTTTGATGTCTTTCTAACCTGAACATTTATTATTTTACACCTTCCCTCCACTTAATCTTTAATACCTGCTGCTTACCTAAGATTATGATTTAGCGTGCTAACTAAACTTTTATATATTGAGTTTTCCTATATAAACACTTGCATCATATTTTTATGACATTTCTTTCTAATTTAATTCAGCCATGAATAACATTCTAATACACTTTATTTTGAAGATATTAAAAACCTGCTATATGGCCAAGTCATGTAGTTCATTCAGCTGTTTTTTTTAGCAAGATCATAGTGCTTGATAAGCCAACTCCCTTTCTTGGAATGTTGATGGATTGAACATCAACCATAGATGTTGATGGTAGTGAAGAGATGTTTTCCCCATTTGCAATCATCAGGGTTCACTCCCCAAATGGTCTCTATGACCGGAGCTGCACCGATCTGAAGCCAGGAGCCAGGAGCTTCTTCCGGTCTCCCACACAGGTGCAGGGGCCCAAGGACTTGGGCCATCTTCTACTGCTTTCCCAAGTCATAGCAGAGAGCTGGATTGGAAGAGGAGCAGCTGCCTGGACTAGAACCGGCGCCCATATGGGATGCAGGCGCTGTAGGCGGAGGATTAACCTACTGAGCGACAGCACCGTACCCCTCTTTACCTCTTAAATGACTTTGTTAATGCATAATCACTGTGATCAGGATGTTTGTATCACCAATGCAATCCTTTTGAGGGGGAGCCTTTAGGAGGTGATAGATCGATAGATCGTGAGGACAGAGCCCTCATGGAGTTGGTGCCTCTATGAAAGAAAGAAGTTAGAGGGGTCTTGCTCACTTCTTCAACAATGTGAGGACATATAAGTCAGTGTCTGTGTGTACTAGGCCCTCACTAAACTGTGAGACATCTCGAATTTGCTGGCATTTTGTTCTTGGATTTCCTCATTCCAGAAAAGCAGTACAGAAACGAGTATAGAAGCTCAAACAGACTAAAATAATAATCAAGGGAGAACCCAGGCCGGTGCCAAGGCTCACTAGGTTAATCCTCCACCTGTGGCTCCGGCACCCCGGGTTCTAGTCCCGGTTGGGGCACCGGATTCTGTTCCGGTTGCTCCTCTTCCAGTCCAGCTCTCTGTTGTGGCCCCAGGAAGGCAGTGGAGGATGGCCCAAGTGCTTGGGCCCTGCACCCACATGGGAGACCAGGGAGACCAGGAGGAAGTACCTGGCTCCTAGCTTCAGATTGGTGCAGAGCGCCGATGGTAGCAGCCATTTTGGGGGGTGAACCAATGGAAGGAAGACCTTTCTCTCTGTCTATCTGTCTCTCTCTCACTGTCTAACTCTGCCTGTCAAAAAAAAAAAAAAAAAGAAATAAAAAATTTAAAAAAGGGAGAACCCATACAACTTATATGCAAATACAGCCAATACTCACAGCTAAAATAACTCATTTAAGAATATGTAACTAATTCTTATTTCTCATCATGGTCCTATCCAGTAGCAAATTACCTGTCCTTCTGTTTTCAAAAAACATCATGACCAATACTGAAGAATCAGAATCAGTTTATAGCTTGAAGTCACAATCATGCATTTTGTGTGAGATTTAACTTCTTGATGTATAACTTGTTGAGTCACTGATCATATTTAAAATAAGCCATATGCCTGATTGCTTTATCAATGACCAAAATTTAGCATGTTCACACACGCACCCACATGCATGTGCTATTCTTCCCCTCAAACACATATTAGTTGAAGCTACCAGGGACAAAATCAGATTGCTTCTCTATTTTCAAGTTACCCATTTTGACTAAGGGTACTAATGGGGCTTGTGAACATGAGTTCAACCACCCAGTTCAGACAAAAGGGCTTTGGTTCACATCAATTCTTTTGACATCACTGATGGGATGGCATTAATGGATTTTTATATAGTTAGAAATGGTAAATACTACTCTGCAAAGACAATACTTCTGCCAGAAAAGGCGATTACTCTAACTGTCCTAGCTAAAGGATAATGTTAATTTCCCCACTTAGGTAGAAGTGATATATAACAAGAATCATCAATCCATTTCCATATAAATAGTCCTAGATAAAAATCAGTATGACCATGGCATGTCACATGTGGCATGTGGCCACAGCAGGTTAAGCTGCTTATGACAGTTGACATCCCTTATTGGAGCACCAGTTTGAGTCCCTGTTGCTCCACATCTGACCCAACTTCTTTGTATTGCACCTGAGAAAGCAGCAGAACACAGCCCAATTACTTGGGCTCCTGCCATCCATGTAAAAGACTCAGAGTGAGTCCCTTGCTCTTGGCTTATGCCTGGCCCATCACTGGCCTTTGCTGTCATTTTAGTGAACCTTTGGATGAAGTTCTCTCCCTCCTTCGTCACTCTGTCCTTCAAGTAAATAAGTAAATCTTTAAAAAGATAGTAGACCAATGGAACAATGAAACTGTACAGATGTACAGAGATATCTAGAAAAATGCTATGGAAATTGTTGCTTTCACAAGCTCTTAATATTATATTATTTATAATTGTGTGTGTGCGTGTGTGTGTGTGTGTGTGATAGAGAGGGAGAGAGAGAGAGAGAGAGGGAAGGAGGGAGGGGGGAGGGAAGAGACAGAAGGGATTAAGAATGCTTGTAAAAAGCTGACAAAAGAAAATAAAAATATGTGTTTCTTTGAACCATTCTATTCTTGGCTACTGATGATAAAACACATTGGGAAAACAGAGGCAATTTTATAAATGTTTTTTTGCCAGATCTTTCAGAGGAAGCTAACAAAGGAAATATCTGGAGAGAAAGACCAGAGCATGTAATTTCTGTAACCACAGGAGATCTTTTCATTAGCTTCTTCTCTGGTTCTTAATAGTTTTCCAGATGCATCTGGGGATTGTTGCAATTATTATCTCTGTACAATTGCTCTCTTTATTGATATACAGAATCTCAATCTGAGTAAAGAGAGAAAGGTTAAATATAATCTGTTTTATGTTATGATGAAGTCAGTGCTGAAGCAATGTTACATAAAAATGAATTCCAACATCCTTTTAAGCTCTTAAGTTCTAACACTTCAAATGCCATGGAAACCTTAATAATTAGCTCCAACTCTTGCTTACCTACAAGAATCAGTAAATGCTTAGGAAGTCAGAAACTCCGACCATTGGTGCTAATGAGGTATGAAATAGACTAATTTTGTCTTACTTGTATGCCTGTTTTTTCTGCCATAGAGTATCAGGCCTACAAAAAGTGTGTGTCTCACACACAAAAATTAGGCAATATTCTCTTCACCATTTCTTCTTGTTTCCATTGTGAAACTCAACTGCAAGTAGCACCAAAACCATCACTTTTACTATCATCAGAATCATTATCATCACTATATAGTTACTGAGATTTTCTACATTCAATCTGGCCTCTTTCTATATGGTCTCTATTTTAAAATAAGCCTGTGTTTTTTCCTAAAGCCCATCAAGACTTTCTCTATGTTTAAAAATGAAACCCATACCATTCCATGACATGCAAGGCTCCATACAGCCTGACCCAGGTGTGCTTTTCCAATACCATGTGCAGCATGTTCAGCTTCTGCTGCAGCCACACTGGCTTCCTTCCATTTCCACACCTGTTTCCTGCTCTCTTTTCTGCCAGAGCCCTCTCACATATCATCATGCCTTGTTGAAGCATTCTTTCCTTCCCTCTTAATCGGAATAAGTCTGCTTGTTTTTACTTAGATTTCACTCACTTTTCCCCTTCTTAGGAAAATCTGCCTTTCTTATTAATTTTAATATTTATGAGAGGCCATTCAGCTTAACACCTTTTTATAATTATTGGCTACCATGAATAAATTTTAAACGTTTATATATGTTTCTTACCACTATCTTAAGTCCCTCTATATGTCTACCTATATCATAATACTGGTAAATATCAATTATTTTATTATAATTCTATTTTCGATTTGAAACTAGATTAGTATATATCTCTATGTCTACATCAATGAATGGAAGGCTAAGTGAAATTATTAAATTTTTAAAGCACTATTGTACTTCAATGTTTAAGATATATAATATAGATTTTCATTTAATATCCAAAACAAAAGAGTAGTAATTTTTTATATCATTACCTTATTTTGCAGTTTATTGATAAATAGCATACAGAGGTCATCAGATGGAATTAAAAAAAAATAAAAAACAAGACTCAATTGTATAACATATGTTTCCTGAAACACATGCATTTTACATTAAGGACAGACAGCTTGAATGCAAAAAGAGGAAAAAATAAAAACTGCATTATAGGCATTACAAAGCAGAGATAGCTATATTAATTTTAGGGGAGACAAGGAATGCACACACGCAAAACAGGCACTATCTCTTAATAACATTAGAGATAGTTCTTAAATTCACTGGGAAGACCATGTAGTTATGAAGGTGTCAGTACAGAATAACAGAGCTTAACAACATGTGAAAAGCTAGCAGCACAGAATGTTTCTGTAGACATGGACATGACTAGATGTGGAGATGTTTCCATCCCCATCTCAATAACCAGTAGGACAATTTGTCTTTTTCAATTCCTGGGTCATGTATAACCATAAGTAAATACCTGGAAATTTTGTAAAGATCAGAGATTTATTTTCTTGAATATCTGGAGGCTGAGAAATCCAAGATCAAGGCCCTGGCAGATTGTCTGTTTCTAAGATCATGTCTCATGTTGAATTTCCATGGTAGAAGGAGAACAGGGATGGATGTTGTTTACTTACACAACAGAAAAGATAGAAAGATAGAAGGTCCTCAACAGCTCCTTCCAGCCCTTTTATAAAGCACTAATTCATCAAGGACTACTGAGCACTCATGACTTAATTGTGTCCTGAAAGCCCCACCTCTTCTTGCTAAAGATTTATTTATTTGTTTGTTTATTTATTTATTTGAAAGGTAGAGTGACAGAGTGGGTGGGGGAAGAGGGAAATCTTCCATCTGCTAGTTTACTCCCCAAATTGCCACAACAGCCAGGGATGGGCTAGGTTGAAGTGGAGAAAGGAATTCCATCTGGGTTTCTGACAGAGGTGTCAGGAATCCACTATTTGGGCCACTATCTGCTGCCTCCCAGACATATGAAAAGGAAACTGGGATGGAAGCCCAGAGTCACCAGGACTCAAATTCTACACTCCAATATGAGATATGGGTGTCGCCATTCGAAGGTTAACCAGCTGTGCTGCAAACCCCAAAGTCCCACCTGTTAACACAAATGAACTTGGGAGAGAGTTTCAGCAAGAATTTGGGACGAGACATCCATTCAAATCATAGCACAACTAGACCGAGTCAGTAAAGATAAACAATATCAACCATGATTACCTAATCAATATTTTATCAATGTAATGTGGGTTTGTATACTTTTCAAATCAACAGAACCATAACAGTATTCCTTATAATACTTAGACCATATAATCCATCTTAGCAAATTTCAAAATATTGTAATTACTTAGAGTATGCTGTCTAACCAAAATTATATTTGATCAGAAATCTAATAAGATGATAAATGTAAATGCTCCAATATATGAAAAACAAAGGATAATCACAATTTGTTTAAACAGAAGAGGTCCTATTTTTATATTACATGACTGCTTATATAGAAAACACTAGAAATTCTTTAAATTACTTCTAGACCTAATCATTGAATATAGAATTGCTCTAGTTTATAGCATCATTTGGGGCATGTACACCATGGAATACTACATAGTGGTAAACAAAATATGAAATCCTGTCATTTGCAACAAAATGGATGAAACTGGAAAACATCATAATTAGTGAAACAAGCCAGTACTAAGAGGACAAATACCATATGTTCTCCCTGACCTGTGATAACTAACAGAGCACCTAAAAGGTAATCTATAGAAGTGCAATGGACACTTTGAGATGCAATGACTTTGAACAGCCCTTGCCTCAACTGTTGAGGAACAGTTTTTATGTTTTTCATGCTCTTTGTTTAACTCTTTACTTAATATAGAGTTAATCATATGTGTATAAAGTTAATTGGAAATATATCTTAGTAAACAGTAAGAATGGGAATAGAAGAGAGAGGAGGAAGAAAGGTGGGAGTGTGGGTGGGAGGGCAGGTACCATGGAAGGTATCACTATGTTCCTAAAGTTTACTTATGAAATGCATAAATTATGTATTTCTTAAATAAATGGTTTCTGGTAGGAAAAATAACTGTTAGACCCAGAAACCAGAAACAAACAAACAACAACAACAACAAAAAAAAAAGAGAGAGAGAGAGAGAGAGAGCGCCAGACATGACTGTTGTCTGTTTGCCTCTTTGCTACATTTTGTAACACTTCTCTATCTTCTATTGTGTTCCAATTCATGGCAAACTTTTTGTTCCTAGAAAAGATAATGCTAGTCCTTGACTTTGTCCTTTGTACATGAATTGTTTCATTCACCCATGTGCTCTGCCTTTTGCCTTATGGCATCAACCTGACCTTCAAACTGTACCCTGAATGTCATATACATATAGTGACACTGCCCAAGTACTATAATAATTTCCCAGCCACTCTGTCTCATTATCCCAATTTAATTCTCTATATCACACTTATCCTGGTCTGATGCTTGTCATGGACATATATTTATTTTATTGCATGCCTTAATTTTATGTTCTTATATATTCTTCCAGTCCAGTCTTGAGCATATTGCGGTGGCATAGAGGAGGTATTTAATCAGTATTTATTGAATGAAAAACAGAACAGAAGAGCAACTCTGAGATCATCTGGAAATGGAAGACATATTTAGAGTTTCTCATATTTAAATGCCACTGTCTTTATAAACATCAAATTTGTCAAGTCTATTTGTGGTGCCATATGATGCGATCTTTTCAAACTATTTCTTATTGCACAGATGATAAAATTAAGCTTGACATATATTAAATGATGCCAAAATTCATACAATTCTTTAAAACACAACATATGAATAAGGGCAATGTAATAAATAATTGAATAGCGAATTTTTAAGCTAGTGTCAGTGATGTTGTGTCTGGTATGAGACCCTCTCCAAAACAACTCACCAAAGGCAGGCTGGATACAACAGCAAGAGGATTTTATTACCAGCTAGCTGGGGCTCTTACCAGCACATACGACATAGCGCAGTGCTGAGGCAAGAAGCCCTGTCCCTCTCCCTGCATTTTTATGCACTCGAGTAAACAAGTACATATGTCACTACACATGTAGGCAAGTTCCTTATTCCTTATATGACAGTTACCTAAATTTATGCATTCTATTGGTGCATTTGAGCAACTTAGGGGCTAAGGGTCATACAGAGAGGTGGAAGAATCTAAATTCCAGGAACAGTTTCACTCTTGTACCCTTAGGCCTGTCTTTTCTAGCTTAAAATAAAGCCTTTCATGGAGGAATGGTGGTTCTCACGACAGGTCCTGAAAGCTCTTAAGACCAAGGTTTTAATATATTGCCCCATATTTAATATCATTTAATCCTAACATATTACATACTATTAAGTCTTGATTTCAAATGTACTTAATCTAAACTAACTTACAGTTTGAATTAATTACTCATAACTGAACTTCACAAGTGATCTAGGAAAGAAAAAATCAACAAATGAGTATCATAGATGTGCATGAAAAATCCATCACCCCTAGGGCTGAGAGAGCCCCTTTGGAATGACCAGCTCTAGAATCTTAAAGGAGGGCTTTTGGGCAGCTGGAATCTGGATCTGTAACAAGGTTGATACTGCAGAGTGGCTTCTGGTACTATTTATAAGACCAAAAGGGCCGGCGCCGTGGCTCAACAGGCTAATCCTCCGCCTTGCGGCGCCGGCACACCGGGTTCTAGTCCCGGTTGGGGCACCGGATTCTATCCCGGTTGCCCCTCTTCCAGGCCAGCTCTCTGCTATGGCCCGGGAAGGCAGTGGAGGATGGCCCAAGTCCTTAGGCCCTGCACCCGCATGGAAGACCAGGAGAAGCACCTGGCTCCTGGCTTTGGATCAGTGAAATGCGCTGGCCGCAGCGGCCATTGGAGGGTGAACCAGCGGCAAAAAAGAAGACCTTTCTCTCTGTCTCTCTCTCTCTCTCACTATCCACTCTGCCTGTCAAAAAAAAAAAAAAAAAAAAAAAAAAAAAAAAAAAAAAAGACCAAAAGAAGCTGGTTGTGGATGTGCAGGACAGGAGTTCGTAACAACAACCATTTATTGTTGGAGCCAAATAGCACTAGAGGAGTGCAGTATGCGCAGTGGCAAATTGTCATACTGCATGCTCTGTGGAAACTCTTCTTTTCCTTCTCCCACCTTGCAGTCTTTCTAAAGAGTTCTGTGTGTATATCTTAACAGAGTCATATATCAAAGGCGGCAGGTAGTCTTCAGACTCCTTGTCCCATCATTAGATGATTGAAGGATGAGTTTGGAGTTGAGAGACAGTAGCTGTAAAATGAATATATAGGAGCTTGTGTTGTGTTGCTGGTTAAGTCACTAGCAGCCTGGCACCCTATGTGGGCATCAATTTGTGTCCCGGTTGCTACACTTCCCATTCAACTCTCTGCTAATGTGCCTGCCAATGCATCATAAGACAGCTCAAATGCTTGGGCCCATGCCACCCACATGAGAAGACTCAAATGAAGCTCTTGGCTCCTGACTTCAGTCTGGCCAAGCCCTGGCCATTGCAGCCATTTGGGTGTGAACCAGCAGATGGAAGATCCCCACCCCGATTGTTTTTCCTTCTCTCTCAGTAACTCTCAAATAAATAAATAAATCTTTTTTAAAAAACCTGGCATACAGTGTAGAACAACAGTTGGAGAGTGACACTTCCACTTTGAGTCTCTCCCTCTATCTCAAGTGTCTAGATAGTGAATTGATCATTTTTGTAGAACCTGTTTCATGAACCTTACATTTAAAATCAACATATTAGAGTTCAGTAATATAATCATTGATGCAGCAATTTCTATATATGCAAATCACTTTCCAAGGAAGTTGGGCATTTAAAGATGTATTCCTGGAACGATATTTTTCATAAAATGTGACAAATACAATGATAAATCTCACCATATAAGAGGAGAACCTAGGAGATAAAGGGAAAAGAGTATAAATGAGGTAATATGAAAGCATTCTGAAAGAAAAGGAGTTCTGAACTAAATATTAAATGAAGAGGAGGTATTTTCCTGGTGATCGCAGAGGATAGTCAATGCAGGTAGAGGGAAACAGCCATGAATAAAGTAGAGGAAATGTTAATTATAAGAAACTTCTAGAGATTCTGGCATGTTATAATTTCATCTAACACTGAATAGGAGACACTGGCATGGGTTCTGTCAGCAGTGATCAAATAATGGACCATTTTAGCAGAATGAAATTAATATTGAATGCAATAGACTTGATTGGAATAGTTAAATTAAAAAGTATATGTCCAGTGCCGCAGCTTACTAGGCTAATCCTCCGCCTGCGGCGCTGACACCCTGGGTTCTAGTCCCGGTCAGGGCGCCGGATTCTGTCCCAGTTGGTCCTCTTCCAGTACACCTCTCTGCTGTGGGCCAGGAAGGCAGTGGAGGATGGCCCAGGTTCTTGGGCCCTGCACCCACATGGGAGACCAGGAGGAAGCACCTGGCTTCTGGCTCCAGATCGGCGCAGTGCGCCGGCCGCAACGCGCCAGCAGTAGCGGCCACTTGAGGGGTGAATCAATGGAAAAAGGAAGACCTTTCTCTCTGTCTCTCTCTCTCTCACTGTCTAACTCTGCCTGTCAAAAAAAAAAAAAAGAAAAAGTATATGGTAAGAGTTCTATATTTTGAAATATTCTTGAGTGGGTATGATGGAGGATGACTTAATAGAGGAAAAGAGAAACTTTGCCTTTATTATAGTATTATTGAGAAATGATAATGACCTGAACTATGATATTGCTGGTTTTGTGGAGAAGATCTGGTGTAAGAAATTATTTATTTGGCTTGAAATACTGAACTTCTTTTCTGATCTGATTCATATATGGACTTTGATAGATAAACAGCAGCCCTGCCAAGCTGTAGACAATGATGAAGTTATTAGTTGGTCCTCAAATAATTTTTCTTATATTTCATGTAATATTCCATTTTCTATGTATCATACATGAGCAAAGAAGGTATTTAGTGGGCAAGTACTATCAAGTAAAAAAAGTTTTGTCCTATCCAACTTTTTGGTGATAGGTTCTAGTGCCCATCACTTGACATCTGCATTCTTCTGGTCCTTGACTTGTTTCTAATCCGTGGTTCCAGGTCTGAGACATCCATAAGCCAATAATTAGTTATGAATATGAAGCATCCATGTGCATGAGCACACACATACACACATTGATAATAACTATCGGAACCAAAATCATCTCTTGCCATGTTCTGCCTAGCTCTACTCTGAATGAAAGATGCCAGATATTTAGTGAAGCAAGGGAGGTCAATCATTTATTTAAATATTTTTAATTAATTTATTTATTTGAAAATTGGAGTCACAGAAAGATAGAGGGAGAACAGAGAGAGAGGGACAGGAAGAGAGAGATGGACAGGAAGAGAGAGAGAGAGAGAAACATCGTCCATATGCTTGTTTACTCCACAGATGGTTGCAATGGAGAGGGTTCAGCCAGACCAAACCAGGAGCCAGGAGTTTCATCCAGGTCTCCCACAGGAGTGTCTGGGGCCCAGACATTTGGACCATCCTCCACTGCTTTTCTCAGGCCATTGGCAGGGAGTTGTATCAAAAATGGAGCAAGCAGGATTCAAATTGGTGCCCATATGGGTTACCAATGTCACAGGTGGTAGCTTTGCCAACTATGCCAAAAATGCTGACCCCCCCCCAATTATTTATTTGATGTCATCTACTCTCTGCCATTTAATTTTCTTCCATCCTCTGCCTCCAAAGGACAATTCCTCTCTGTGTTGACATCCAAGTCAGTGAATCTTGAAGTACTGACTCAGGATGACGTACTGAACTTAAAGTTGTTTCTTCTCCCCTCGTGTCAAACCCTCCTTCAATTTTTTCACTCCAATGCACAATCTGCCTGCTTACTTTATAGGGGCTTGTTTGCAAAACATCTAAGTGATCAGCTACAAAATCTTTCCTCAACTAGTGCCGCCTCACATGTCATTCCATAACAGTGATTATTTTCACAGCATAGTCTCTGAATAACATATTCCATCTTTGTATGCCATTCTATAACTCAACACTTATTTCAGGGAAATTTCTGTCTTACTCTGATTAGAGGAATTCTAATCCAATTCTCAAGCTCCCTTCATCAAACTTTTCATGGTTTCTGTCATCCAAAACTATTTTTTAATTGGTGGCTGATAGCTCTGCACACCTCCATTAGTATCACTAATAACAGAACATTATAGAATGCTATTTTCCACTATAATTATTACTTTTTATTTTGTTTAAGGAATACAACTTCATACATTCAGTATATACAGATTTGGGACCATGCTGATTCCCCTCGCACCTACCTCCTACCCACCTTTCTTCCTCCTCACTCTTCATTTTGCAGTCTTATTTTTTACAGAGATCAATTTTCAGTTAATTTTTATACTAATAAGATTAACTTTACACTAAGTAGAGAGTTCACCAATTAGTATGAAGAAAAAAGGAAGAAAAGAACAAAACCAAACAATCAAAAAAGAAAAATGTTGTTCCTCAACAGTCAACTCAAGGACTGTTCAAAATAATTGCATCTCATAGTGTTAGTTTCATGCCTATAGATTACATGTTTTTTTGACAGGCAGAGTTAGACAGTGAGAGAGAGACAGAGAGAAAGGTCTTCCTTTTTCCGTTGGTTCACCCCCCAAGTGGCCGCTATGGCCGGCATTTTGCAGCCGGTATGCTGCGCCGATTCGAAGCCAGGAGCCAGGTGCTTCCTCCTGGTCTCCCATTTTAAGTACTCTAGTAGTTACCACAGATCACAGAGACCATATTATATTTGTTTTTTTGGGACTGGCTTATTTCACTAAGAATAATGGTTTCCAGTTGCATCCTTTTTTTTTTTTAATTTTTATTTTTTTGACAGGCAGAGTGGACAGTGAGAGAGAGAGACAGAGAGAAAGGTCTTCCTATTGCCGTTGGTTCACCCTCCAATGGCCACCACGGTAGGCGCGCTGCGGCCGGCGCACCGCGCTGATCCGATGGCAGGAGCCAGGTGCTTCTCCTGGTCTCCCATGGGGTGCAGGACCCAAGTACTTGGGCCATCCTCCACTGCACTCCCTGGCCACAGCAGAGAGCTGGCCTGGAAGAGGGGCAACCGGGACAGGATCGGTGCCCCGACCGGGACTAGAACCCGGTGTGCCGGCGCCGCAAAGCGGAGGATTAGCCTAGTGAGCCGCGGCGCCGGCCTTCAGTTGCATCCATTTTATTGCAAACGGCAGGATTTCATTTTTTATCACTGTGTAGTATTCCATAGTGTATATATACCACAATTTTTTTATCCATTCTTCAGTTGATGGACATCTGGGTTGATTCCATATCTTAGCTATTGTAAATTGAACTGAAATGAACATGGGGCTACAGATCGCTCTTTCATATGCTGATTTCATTTCCTTTGGATAAATTCACAGGAGTGGGATGGCTGGGTCAAATGTTAGGTCTATATTCAGATTTCTGAGATATCTCCAAACTGTCTTCCACAATGGCTGTATTAGCTTACATTCCCACCAACATTGGATTAGGGTACCCTTTTCCCCACATCCTCTCCAGCATTTGTTGTTTGTTGATTTCTATATGAGAGCCAATCTAACAGGGGTGAAATGAAACCTCATTGTGATTTTGATTTGCATTTTCCTGATGGCTAGTGATTGTTGGCATTTTTTCATGTGTCTATTGACCATTTGAATTTCCTCTCTTGAAAAATGTCTATGCAGGTCCAGGTTGTTTGCTTTACAGTTGTTGATTTTCTTGAGCTCTTTATAGATTCTGGAAGTTAGTCCTTTGTCAGTTGCATAGTTTGCAAATGTTTTTCTCCCATTATGTTGGTTGCCTCTTCACTTTGCTGAGTGTTTCCTTCGCAGTACAGAAACTTCTCAGTTTGATGTAATCCCACTTGTTAATTTTGGCATTGATTGCTTGTGCTTCTAGGATCTTTTCCAAGAACTCTTTGTCTATGCTAATGTCTTGTAGTGTTTCCCCAATGTTCTCTGGTAATTTTATGGTATCACATCATAGATTTAGGTCTCTGATCCATTTTCAGTGGATTTCTGTAAGATGTTAGGTAAGGGTCTTTTTTCATACTTCTGCATGTGGAGATCCAGATTTCCCAGCAACATTTGTTGAAGAGACTGTCTTGCCTCCAGGGGTTGATTTTTGCTCCTTTGTCAAAGATAAGTCAGTTATAAATGCCTGGATTAATTTCTGGAGTTTCTATTCTACTCCATTCATTGGTCCACATGTCTGTTTTTATGCCAATCCCAGGATGTTTGGAATACAACTTCCCTGTAGTAAGTTTTGAGGTCTGGTTTGGTGATGCCTCCAGCTTTGTTTTTATCATTTAAGATTGCTTCAGCTATTCAGGGTCTCTTGTGTTTTCATATGAATTTTAGCACCATTTTTTCTATATCTGAGAAGAAGGTTGTTGGTTTTATAATTGGGATCACATTGAATCTATAAATTGCTTTTGGTAGTATGGATATTTTGAAGATGTTTATTCTTCTGATCCACGAACATGGAAGATTTTTACACATTTTATGTCTTCTTCTATTTCTTTCTTTAATGTTTTGCAATTTTTATCATAGCGATTTGTTGGCCTTACTTAAATTTATTCCAAGGCATTTAAATTTTTGTAGCTATTGTGAATAGGATTGATATTAGAAGGTCTTTCTCAGCTATGGCATTGTCTGTGTCTACAAAGTCTATTAATTTTTGTGTGTTGACTTTATATGCTGCTACTTTACCAAACTCTTTTATGCATTCCAGTAGTCACCACATGGAGTCTTTTGTGTTCCCTATTTATAGAATCATGTCATCAGCAAATAAGGATAGTTTGACTTCTTCTTTCCCTATTTGTATCTCTTTGATTTCTTTTTCTTGCCTGACAGCTCTAAAAGTTCCAGGACTATATTTAATAGCAATCGTGAGAGTGGGCATCCTTGTCTGGTTCCAGACCTTAATGGGAGTTAATGTGTATCTTTGTTGGTGAGGTGTGTTTCTTGTAGGCAGCAAATACATGGGTCTTGTTTTTTAATTCATTTGGCCAGTCTGTGTTTTTTTTTTTTTTAACTGGAAAGTTAAAGAGTTACATTCAAGATAACTATTGATAAGTAACTACTTGGCCCTGCCATTTTTCTGTGAATATTCCTTTTGTTTACTTTAGATTTCTTTTGTACTTTTACTGGGGGATCTTCTGTATTTACATTCTTTCATGATGATGGCTTTCTTTCTGTGTCTGTGTGTAGCAAATCCTTTAGCATCCTTTGTAATATTGTATGTGTTGGGGCCAGTGCTGTGGCACAGTGGGTTAATGCCCTGGCCTGAAGTGCTGGCATTCCATATGGGTGACAGTTTGAGACCTGGCTGCTCCTCTTCCAATCCAGCTCTCTGCTATGGCCTGGGAAATCAGTGGAAGATGGCCCAAGTCCTTGGGCCCCTGCACGCATGTGGGAGACCTAGAAGAAGCTCCTGGCTCCTGGCTTTGGATTGGCACAGCTCCAGCCATTGCAACCAACAGGGGAATGAGCCATCGTATGGAATACCTCTCTCTGTTTCTCCTCTCTCTGTAAAGATTCTAAGTTTTGTGACAAATTCTCAATTTCCATTATGAAAGGTCTTTATTTCACCTACAAAAATAAATGAGAGCATTGCAAAGTACAGTATTCTGGGTTGACAGTTTTTTTTTTCTTTAGATTTGGACTATATCTTTATCTTCTAGCCTATATGGTTTCTGATGAGAAGTCAGCTGTGAGTCTAATTGGAGATCCTCTGAAAGTAATCTGGCATTTCTCTCATGCACATTTTGTAGCCTTTTCTTTATGCTTTACTGTGGAAAGTTTGACTGGAATGTGTTATGGTAAAGATTTTTTTCTGGTCATGTCTATTAGGAGGTCTGTGTTATTCCTGTACTTGGACATTCCTTTCTTTCTCCAAATTAGGAAAGTTTTCTATAATTATTTCACTAAGTAGACCTTCTAGTCCCTTCTTTCTTTCCATACTTTCAGGCACTCCTAATACCTGTATGCTAGGTCATTTCATAGTATCCTATCTATCTCCAACACTGTTTTCTTGAGTTTTCTAATTTCTTCTTCTTTTTGTTCTGACTGTAAAATTTCCAGAAATTTGTTTTCTAGCTTGGATATTCTTTCTTCTGACTCACCAACTCTGTTGTTAAAGCTTTCCAATGCATTTTTATTTGATCTATTGAATTCTTCATTTCTAATATTTCATTTGTATTTCTCTTTAATATCTCAATTTCAAGGGAAAAATTTTCATTTATGTCATATATGGTTTTCTTTAATTCTTGGGTTTGCTTCTGATTTCTTTTGAGTAATTCTATGGTTAATTTTTTAAGTTCCATTTCTGGCATTTCCTCAATCTCTTCATCTTCACATTCTAATATTGAAATGTTGTGTTCCTTGGCGGGGAGGTCACAGTGTTTTCCTTATTCTTGTTTCTTGAATTTCCTCACTTATTTTTAGGCATTTGTAGATTTTTTTTTTCATCTCATGGCTTTTATCTTAGAGATATGCCTCTGTGGCTTGGTTGAATGTCTACACTTTCAGTGACTGCCAAGAAGTGTGTGTTGGGTGTGGCTAGGGAACTCTGTTCTGTGCTCTAGGATGGGGTAATATCCAGGCTAATACCCAAGTTGGGTGTGGTAGTTCTCCTCTTTTTTACAGGATGGGGAGGAATGGTCACCTCTGTTGATTCAATCACCACTTCTCCAAGCTGAGGAATGCCCAGTCGTTAGCCCCCAGTGTGTTCAACGCTCATCCACACCACTGTATGATCTGCGGTGTCCTTCCTCTGAGCAGGTTTCCCTATGCTATGAGCTGCTCTATTCAACCAAAGAGCTCTGAGTGTGTGCTGAAGCACTCTGGAATTGACCAGAACCCAGCTACTCCCTGCCTCCTTTCATGCAGTCACAGTGTTTTCTCAGTCTCTGCTTCTAGGTCTCTCAAGGACAAGGAGTGACACGGGAGCCACTGCACCCCACTAGTCCATCCTGTCTGCAAGGAAACTAAGATGTTCCCAGAGCCACTCTCCATGTGTGCTCCAGCCTCTTGGATCGAGTCTGGTCCTCCCAACCAGAACGTGGATTTTTCTCTCTGATAAGATCTCTGGTTCTCAGGCACGCAAAACACCCACCAGCCTCAGTCCTGCTTACTTCACAATTACGCTGGGTGTGTAGGAAAGTCCTACAGGCAGCACTTCCCTTTTTAGGGATGGCTCTCTCCCCTCCACCCTCCATTGCCAGGTCAGAGCAGCAGGTGTATTGGAGACCTTCTCTGTTGGTCACTCTTGAACTGCTGTGATAGCCCCTCTGACTGAGTGGAGGGCTGTCCCAGTAATTCCTGGGTGTGCACAGAGGAGCTGGAGCAACCGCTACATGTCTGTATCCAAAAATGGCACCAGCCCATCCACCATTGACTACAGGTGGCTGTTGCAGCAGGGAGAAGGGGAACGAGAGATGTGAAGCTTTTTGCTCCCCATACCCACAATGGGTGAGCAGCTGCCCCATCTGTCCTGAGGGGCAGACTCAAAAAGGTGCAATGCACTAAGCTCTCCCTCCCACTGTATCAACAGTGGCGTGGGCCCCTGCAGGCCGAGCTCACCTGGTTTGCCAGGGTGGGCACCTTCTTCCTGGATGCAAGCTGCTAGGTGTTTTGTTGTCTCATTGCACATAGCTGTGTGTCTGCAGTTCCAGCACAGGTGCAGGCCATTTCTACTGCTTTCGCAGGATCTCGCTCTGAAGTTCCCCTGCAGCTTTACACTGAGAGTGTGCTTTCTCCACTTTTTTTTTATATTAAATTCTCCCAGCCTAAATCAGACCTCCATGTCACTATTCTGCTCACTTGGAACCCCTATTATAATTATTTTTATTGGATATTCTGATAACAGCACTGGTTCTTGGTTTCAATATCTTATAAAGTATAGAAGGATAAAAATGCACTCCCACCGTCATTTTGAACTGAAAATCCACTGTTTAATGTTTTATAAATGCACTAGTTTAGTCTATCCTATTAGCAGCCATAATCAATGATGCAGTTAACATTATTTTAAACATAAGTAAGCTGAGATTAAGAAAGTTAAAATTAATATAGCACAGATGGATATATCACTGGGAAATGGTGAAAATGAGGATGCTAGTAGCTATCAGACTACAAAGTCATAAAAGAAGAGCAAACTTAGAACAAACAGAAAGGAGGAAATAACATACAGATTACAACAGAAATAAAAGAAAGACTAGAGAAGCAATCTTAAAATCAATATAATAGAGTTGAGTTTTTGAAAAGATAAACAAGACTGACAAAACTTAATCTAGGCTAAGTAAGACAAAGAGAGCAGACTCAAACTGGAAAGGAGAAGTAAATACAACTGATGTCATAGAAATAAAAAGATTATAGAACTACTAAAAATAATTATTCAGTAATACATTGGATAAACTATATGAAATGGATATATTCCTAGAAACACAACCTACCAAGATTGAATTATGATGAAATATAAAATATGGACAGGCTCATAACTGGTAAGGAGATTGAATCAGCAATTTAAAAAAACACTTTCAGGGGTAGGATTGTGGTACAGTGCGTTAAGTTCTTGCTTGATACTGCCACAGCCCATATCAAAGTGCTTGTTCAAATCCTGTCTTCTCCATTTTTGATCCAGCTTCTTGCTAATGCCTCGGGGAAGGCAGAAGATGATGGCCCAAGTACTTAGGTCCCTGCCACAAACATAAGAACGAGATAGCGTTCCAGGGTCTTAGCTTCAGCCTGGCACAACCC
Source organism: Lepus europaeus (assembly GCF_033115175.1). Taxonomy (NCBI): domain Eukaryota; kingdom Metazoa; phylum Chordata; class Mammalia; order Lagomorpha; family Leporidae; genus Lepus; species Lepus europaeus. Next base: position 49,688,361 of record NC_084845.1, read on the forward strand.
TGGCATTTGGGGGAATGAACTGATGGCTACACAACATCTTCCCTCCACCCCCACAATTCTCGTCATCTATTGCTCTATATTCAATCAGATGAAAATAAAATAAACATAAAACACTCCCAAAAGAGTAGAACCAGATGACTATAGTATTGACTTCTAGCAAACACTTAAAACAGAATTAATATGAATTCTTCTCAAACTCTAACAAACAGTTGAAGAGGGAAGATCATTTTAATACTCATTTTATGAAGCAACATTATACTAAACACACAGAATACATACATACACACACATGCACACAGAGAGAGAGACGGGGGGGGGGGACTGCAGGCCAATACTCCTAATGCACATAGATACAAATATCCTCTACAAAAACTAGCTAGCTAAATCCAGTATCGTATTAAAAGGGTCATATACAGTGACCAAGTCAGATTCATTTCTGTAGTGCGATGATGATTTAACATACACAAAACATCAAATGTGAGAAATGAAATCAACTGAATATAGAATAAAAATTTAGTGATCAGCATGATAGATAAAAAGAATGCGTGACACACTTAAAATATTATCATGAAAAATCTGATTAAAATAAAAGAAAATTAGCTCAATTTAATAAGGCAATATATGAGAACTATACTTAATGATGAATAATTAAAAGATTTTTTGCTAATACTGAGAATAGTTCAACTCATCACTTCTAGTCAATGTAGCTGTGGAAGTCTTAGCCAAATAAATTAGACAATCAAATAAATAAATAAATGAAAAAAACATCCAATAGTAAAGGAAGAAGTAAAATTATGTGTATGCAGATAACATAAATATATACATAGAAAACATTAAAGACTCTTTAAAGGATCTTAGAAATATTTTACTTATACTAAGTATATTCTAAGTGTTTATAAAAAGTGTTAGAACTATCAAAATAAGTAAAATCAGAAAATACAAAATCAACATATAAAATCAGTGATGTTCTATGCACTAAAAATGAACAACCCAAAAACAAAAGTTAAGGAAGCAACAAAAATAACAACATATTTAAGAAAAAGCTTGGGGGCCAGCACTGTGGTATAGCAGGTAGAACCGCTGCCTGCAGTGCTGGCATCCCATATGGGCACCGGTTGGAGTCCTGACTGCTCCACTTCCTGTCCCACACTTTGCTATGGCCCGGGAAACCAGTAGAAGATAGCCCAAGCCCTTGAGCCGCTGCACCTGCATGGGAGACCCGGAAGCTCCTGGCTCCTTGCTTCAGATCGGCTCAGGTCTGGCTGTTGCGGCCAATTTGGGAGTGAACCAGCAGATGGAAGATCTCCCTCTCTCTCTCTGCCTCTCCTCTCTCTGTGTATCTCTGACTTTAAAGTAAAATAAATGTATCTTAAAAAAGAATAAGATTAAGTAAAAAAATAAAATAATTCCACATTAAAAATTCTAAAACATTAATAACGATAGTTTAAAAATAGTTTAAACAATTTAAAATATTTAGAAAGTCCTTCCATATTTGTGGATTAGAAAACTCAATACCATTAAAATGTTCATACTACCCAAAGAAATCTCCATATTCATTGTAATTCCTTTCAAAGTCCCAATAAGTCTTTTACAGAAAGATTTAAAAATAATATGGAATCACAAAGGATCCTGAATAGTTTTTATTGTTTTATTGATTTTTGGATGATAGCCATTCTAACTGGGGTGAGGCAACACCTCACTGTGGTTTTGATTTGCACTTGCTGTTGTGTCTGTTGGCTATTTATATTTCATCCATTGAAAAATGCCTGTTCATGTCTTTCACCCTTCTCTTAACTGGATTGATTATTGATGTTGAGTTTCTTGAGCTTCTTATCTATTCTGGATATTAACCCTTTATGAGATGTGTAGTTTTCAAATATTTTCTCCCATTCTGTTGGTTGTCTCTTTGTTGAGTGCTTCCTTTGCTGTGCAGAATCTTCTTAGCTTGATATAATCCATCTTTCTAAGCTTGCTTTTGTTGCCTGTGCTTCTTATCTGAAAAGTCTTTGCTTATGCGAATGTCTTGCAGAGTATTCCCAATGTTTTCCTCTAGTAAGTTGATGGTATCATGTTATAGATTTACATTCTTGATCCACTGTGATTTTTTGTAAAGATCTTGTTCCATACTTCTGCATGCAGGGATCCAATTTTCCTAACAATGTTTGTTGAAGACTGTCCTTTTCCAGAAAGTGATTTTAACTTGTTTTTCAAAGATTAGTTGGTTGTACGGTATGTATTAAATTCTGAGGTTTTTAGTCTGGTTTTTTTTTTTTTTTTTTGGTCTGTATGTCTATTTTTGTGCCAGTACCAGACTGTTGAATAACTGCCCCATAGTATGTCTTGAAATCTGGTATTGTGATTCCTCCAGCTTTGCTTTTATTGATTAAGATATTGTTTTAGCTATTTGGGATCTCTCTTGTTTGCATGAGAATTTTAGCATCATTTTTCCTAGATCTGATAAGAATATTGTAGGCATTTTTTTTTAATTTTTTTGACAGGCAGAGTGGACAGTGAGAGAGAGGGACAGAGAGAAAGATCTTCCTTTGCCGTTGGTTCACCCTCCAATGGTCGCCGCGGCTGGCGCGCTGAGGCCGGCGCACCGCGCTGATCCGATGGCAGGAGCCAGGTGCTTCTCCTGGTCTCCCATGGGGTGCAGGACCCAAGTACTTGGGCCGTCCTCCACTGCACTCCCTGGCCAAAGCAGAGAGCTGGCCTGGAAGAGGGGCAACTGGGACAGAATCCGGTGCCCCGACCAGGACTAGAACCTGGTGTGCCGGCACCGCTAAGCGGAGGATTAGCCTATTGAGCCACGGCGCCGGCCATAGGCATTTTGATTAAGATTATATTGAATCCCTATATTGCTTTCAGCAGTATGGGCATTCTGATAATATTCTTTTCAGGTACTAACCCAATATGAGCCATGTTGGAAATGCAGCAACTGGGACTCAAACCAGCACCCGCATGGAATACCAGCACTGTAAGCAGAGGCTTAGTCCACTATGCCACAATACTGACCCCAGAATTCTCTCTTGAACTCGCTTACTTTCTCATTCCTTTTAATAGGGATAGGGTGAGAACGTTCCAGGATTTTACATTCTACTTTTGTTATAACTAAAACTTATGTCTTTATATCATTTATCTCACATTTTACTATAAGCATTCGAGACAAATCAAGTCCCACTTTGCTTACAAGTTCTGCCTTCCACAAAACACAAGGGCACAAACACAATCTGCCAAGTCCTCTTCCACATTGTAACAAGGATTGCCTTTTCTCCCGTTTCTGATAAAATGCCTCTCATTTCTGAGACCTGAGCATGATGGCTTTTCCTCCATACAGCTACCAACATTGTGCTCACAGTCACTCAGCTGATCTCTTTGAAGACTGACACTTTCTCTGTAGCTCTTCTGTTTTGTTTTTTTTTTCTACTGGATACTCACAAAAATCACTCTGAACAGTCTGTCTAAAGCAATACAGGTTTTTTCTAAAACTTCAAAACTGTTTCAGCTTCTACAGTTACCCAGTTCCAAAGTTCTTTCCAAGTTTTAAGGTATTTATTACAGTAACACTCCCACTTCTTAGTACCAATTTTCTATCTTGGTGTATATGTCCCTCTGTAACAATACACCAAAATAGGTAGCTTTATAAACAACAGAGATTTATTTCTCAGTGTTCTAGAGACTGGGTGGTGCAGGGAGAAGGTGCTGACATATTGGGTGTCTGGTGAAGACTCATTTTCTGATTTATAGGTAATACCATCTACCTGCTAGAGGAGGTGACAGAGCTGTACTGGATGCATTTTTTTGGGGTACAAGTCCCATTTATAAGGGCTCTGCTCTCATGACCTAAACAGCTCCCCAAAGCCCTTACCCAATATCATCAGATTAGGGGCCAGGTTTCACATATAAATCACAGGGAAACAAACATTCTGACCTTAGCTGTGCTTGTGAATATAAATAAGCAAAAATTTTTGATCCACAGAATCCCTAAAAGTCTATAATCTGGTCTCTGTTCTGTTTTATGTGTGGGTTCTTTCTTTCTTTCTTTCTTTCTTTCTTTCTTTCTTTCTTTCTTTCTTTCTTTCCTTCTTTTTGGGTAATTTGAAGGGAATTCAATGAAGGGGCAAATAGGATTAAATATATGACTAGAGGGATTTGACTTAGGTGAATATTGAGAAGTTTTTTTTCAGATAACTGAGAGCATGAACATTATTTCCACTTATTTGTGGACATATATTAAATATCCACTAAATTTGTGTATGGCATTGCTCTAGGCTATAAAAGGGGAAGACAATTTCTTCAAAGAGCAGTCAATCCACATAAAACAGACAAGCAAATCATATACAGTGACATATTCATTGAAAAAAGCATGTTTTGGGGAAAAGGACAGGATTTAACAAGTTGTAAATGTTATTTCATGTAATCTTCACCACTTCCCTATGAATGTACTATTTTTTTTCTTTTTGACATTGCAAAAATTAACTAAATTAAACATTAAGTAACTAAACCATAAGTTGACAAGTGTCCCAATCAGATTAGACCCCAAAGTTCATACTCACATTCCTGTCATATAAACACCTTCTTCTGTATCAGGCAGCAAAAGTGTATAATTTTCTAATACCCAGAAAACTGGAATAGACTATGCTTGGGGGTTGAGTCAATGCCATGATTCTTAAACAGATCATCATGTTTTCTCAGTCATGTTGTTATGTTCCAATTCTGTGGTAAATTATTGACATTTTCTGGTAAAAAGGTATGATGTCCAGTGTAATTCAGGTTTCACTAAAGATATATGTGCTTATGTTCTGTCCTGTTGAAATAGTTTCATGGCCGGCTGCCTTCCTGCTAGGCTCCGTCTTCACATTAGAAGTTATTTATGTTTCTAGAACATCATATATTACCCACTATGAGTAGATGGATGTACACAATCCTCATCTCTTGGCTCTGTATGCCTTAATCTTTCATCTGCAGCTCTCTCCACTTTCACTAAATAACAACAAAAAATCATAATTGTAACTCTCCTTAAAGGATAATTTTCTCCCCTCCAATATGAAGGAATATTCCATAGATGAGTAGTGTGGGGAATATTAGTCCATACTACAGTATAGACTGAGCAGAGTATGGAAAATTATCAATTCTTGGTTTGTCTGTTGTGAGTTTAATCACAATATCGTATTAATGTCATTTAGTCTCTGAAAACTTCTAACAGAATAGAAAGAAACTGTTACAATATGGTTAAGAAAGACTTTGGCAGTACATATTTAACTTAAAGTTAGGACAACATCCATGTAGCCTCATTAAATTTCTAGTCTCTCCTTCACATTGTTTCCCTTTGAAACAGGATGTGTTGGCCAGTGCCGTGGCTCACTAGGCTAATCCTCCGCCTGCGGTGCTGGTACTCTGGGTTCCAGTCCCAGTTGGGGCGCCAGCCCGTTGCTCCTCTTCCAGTCCAGCTCTCTGCCGTGGCCTGGGAAGGCAGTGGAGGATGGCCCAGATCCTTGGGCCCTGCGCCCGCATGGGAGACCAGGAAGAAGCACCTGGCTCCTGGCTTCAGATTGGCGCACTGCGCCGGCCGTAGCGGCCATTTGAGGAGTGAACCAACAGAAGGAAGACCTTTCTCTCTGTCTCTCTCTCTCTCACTGTCTAACTCTGCCTGTCAACAAACAAACAAACAAAAAAACACTGGATGTGTTGAGGTCCCAAATTCCTTGTCAGAATAACCAGTCAGAATCAGTGAGACCCAATATGGATGACTGAACAACCACCAGAACGCTTCACACTTCAGTACAATCTGATTTCCATGCTACATGACACATCTACCTATTGACATGACAGGAAATATCAGATGATTGAGCAAAAGGGATGACCCAAGAATTCTGAGAAATCATCTATTCTGGAGAAAGAAATGAATATTCCTCCTCCTAATTTCTGTTGCCCTGTATGCACAACTTCTCAGCCCTCAACAGGTCGAGAAATTGATTTGTGTGGTAGGCTCTCACTTTGCCAATTTTGGCCACTGAATAAACTCCTGCTGCTGATGTTCAACTTTGGTATAGTTTTTTACTCCATAACACTAAATGAATCAAGAACTCTGTAGTGTGGGTCTCTTTCCACAACATGAAGACAGAAGTATTGCATTGGTAACAGTGATAACAGAATTGCCTTTTAATTTTACAAAGCACAAATGGCTATTGAAATAGAAACTCTACAGAGTCAGGAAAAAAGAAAAAAAATATTTTATTTAAAAGCAAATTTTACTCAGTACCTACTATGAACAAGATCAAACTCTTGTTACAAAACTATAGATTTGAAATAATACAAAATTTAAACCATATTTTTTTTTACCATTTTTTGTTTTCTTCTGCATTTCCTAACTAATGAATCTGGTTTACTTTTCACCAAGCCATATGGGTAACCCATCAGAAACCCAGAGATGATTCCAAAAAGCTATAAAGGCTTTTTCTTAGACTATCTAGCTCCTTTTAATGTAGAATTTCTTAATATACCTCCTAGAATTACTCTTAATTTCAAACCTGAGAATTCTACAAGGTTATAGTATTCTGACTGCCTTCCATTCTACACCACAAATGCAGTATGAATTTCTTAATGAACATTCACTGATAGTTTTTAAAAGTGTGACATGATACCAGTCCCAGTGTTTATACTGACAGACCTTTTCAAAAACCTTGCTGTTTTATTTTCAGCATTATTTTTATTCTTTATTGAGGTTTAAATTCTGTGCTTCTGATTTTATTCATTCATAATGGGAATAAAAAGACCTGAATAACTATACAACATTAGTAATTAATTAATACTACATGATTTTTAACACCAAGTTTCAAATTGGTTATACACTACCTTAATTTGGTGATTTAAGTTGTGTTTCTCTAATTTTTTATGGTTATACTCCAAAAGTGCCCCTTGTTTGCATGACTAGAATTAGGGGAATGTAAGCTTTGAGATGTGCAGATGAGGACATTCAAAAATAGTCAAGGTCTTTTTTTTTAATTTGAAGGACAGAGAAACAGAGAAACTCAGACAAATGAGACAAGAGAGGGAGAGAGAGAGAGAGAGAGAGAGAGAGAGAGAGAAAGGGAGAGGGAGAGAGAGAGAGATTCCTTCCCCCACCCTCTTACCCATCATTTTATTCCCCAAATGCCCTCAACAGGCAGGGCAGGGCTAAACCAGGAGCTAAGAACTCAATCTAAGAAAACCATGTGGGTGGTAGGGACCAGGGTTACCTGAAGCATCATCTTCTGCCTCCCTCAGATACACACTAGGAGGAAGCTGGAATGGAAGGTGGAGTCAGGACTCAAATCCAGAAAATCAGATATGGGACACAAGCTCAAGTGGCATTTGGGTGCCCTTGAAGGGGCTGTGATTTAATATGGAGTCTGCAATTTAAGGCAATTAATGCAGCCACATGGATTAAAATAATTTGATTTGTGACTGATTTTTCCCCAAGGAACCCTTTAGTCAGCAGGTTTTGTAAGTACCTAGTTTTAAATTGTGGCAGTAATGGCTGAGAGGAAATCATATTCATGACAAACAGGTAAACATGAAAGAAATTATCATGCAGTAAGATAAGTAATTGGCACATGAAAATGGGTCACAGAAATAAAAACATATGTAGACTAATGGATTCAGATCAGAATGTGGAGAACATAAGCTAAACAATTATCATGCACTAAAAGAAGATTTTTAGTTAAATCAAAATTTCACTGTTTACCCATATCTTAAAGGCTGCATGAAAAAGTATTAGGGGTTGGTGTTTGTCCTAATGATTAGGACTAGGTTAAGATGCCATGTCTCATATTGAAGTGCTTGGGATGGATACCTGCCTCGACCTCCTGATCCCGACATCCTGCTAGAGCACACCTTGGCAGTGAAGACTCAAATAATTGGGTTCCTGCCACCCAAACAGGCCACCTGGATTGGGTTTCTGGCTCCAGACTTGAATCTTGGCCAGCTGCAGGCACCATGGGTATTTGTGGAATGAACCAAGAAATGGGAATTCTCTCTTTTTGTCTCTATTTTTCACTGATTCTCAAAGAAATAACTAAAATATTTTAAAACAGTATTTACAATGAATAAATTAAAAATGAGAAGCTATCCTGCACAAGTTTGCACATCCAAGGTGTGAGAGAGTTGGGTTTCATTAAACCCAGTCCTCTCTTGCAGCTCTTTTTCTATTTTCTGGCATCCCTCCAGAAGCACTGCCAGATTTTGAATAAATTAAAATCTTAAGAATTTGCCTAAGCTGTCATGAGTAAGGCAGCAAAGTAGGTTTCTGAAGGGCCTCCAATTTAACAGAAAGTTTATTTTATCAGAGCATAGGATATCTTCCACACGTTGCAATTTACATTTCATCACATGAATCTTACTTATACTATAACATGTAATCATTGTTTGAGTAATCTTCATTTTATATTTTCTACTCTTACTCCATCTTGCTTTTATTTATATAAACTATTTGAATAGTCTCCAGATTGGTCCTAAAAGCATTCTCTGTAGAAGATATGGCTAGAACATCCATCTTAGCATTTCTTCCCCTTATGGAAATGCAGATTCTCCCTTGTGCAGCAAACTAATTAAAGTCCCTTCTCAACACAATATACAAATGACACATAAATATTTAAAGGCCTGGTTTAGCATTTTTATTAGATCCTATGATACATCAAACTATGTGCTGTTTAAGAGCTGAATCTAAATGATATAGTGCTTTTGAAAATCCCATCATGCATGATGTATTTTACCAATAAAATTTAAAGAAAACATTTAGGCTGCACTGAGAATAAACTATTATTCTTTACTTATTCTATGACTTGAACTATGACATTCAACAATAACTCTTTAACTTTTTATTAGTAGTACAAACTAATAGTTGAGCTATACATGGTTGAAGATTACTGATGGATTATCCCAAATGGTAGGTCCACTCTTGTCATATATTTGCAGTGTTCTGTCATTACCTTTTCAGGCTCCATCTCATTTATTGTAGCTATCTCTAACTGCTGACCTTCCCATGGTTTATTCTTCTCCACTAATCTTCCTTTATTCCTGCATCTGTTTTGTTTTTGTTTTTTAATTTCTGGCTTAGAGGTCTGCCTTCAGGAATTACAAATTTCTTCTGCTGAGATGACTTGATCCTATATTTGGTGAACCAAAAGACTCCATTAAGAGACTATTGGAACTTAGAGCTTGGCAAAGTTTGAGCTTATAAAATCAACAAACAAAAACAATAGCATTTGTACACACATCCAATGCCATATCTTAGAAAGAACTTGAAAGATCAGTCCCATTCACAATATCTACAAAACTACTTACATACCTTAGAAAAAATTCAAACTAAGGGTGTGAACATTCTCTACAATATAAATTACAAGACATTAAGGAAAGAAATAGAAGACACAAAAAATAGAAAAACTGTATATATTGATGTGTTCTCTCCATATCACTCTCTGATCTGCAAATAAATGAAAATAAATACAAATTTATAAGTTTTTATGTAGAGATATAAAAATGAAACATATTAGCTTCATTTAGACAATAGATACTTAACTAACATGTTCTTAATTTTCAAAATAATGAAGAGAATTTTCTATTATTTCTGAATAAGCCACACTCTTATGTCTTGTAATCCTAAATGCACACATTAGTCTCATTTAAAATATCTATGGAATGCATGATTATACACTGAACTGATTTGAATATTTGTGTATAGGCTAATTAGAAAGCAATCATAGAACTACCAAAGGAAGGTGAAAATTAACTTAGACTCAATAATATCATAAAAAATTCAAAAATAAATCAGTGATGTTAATCTCTGGATTACAGAGAAATGTATTGAACTCAAAATGTTGGGCTAATCCAGATATAAGGTATTGGGGAAGATAAGAGGTTGAATATTTATAGTAAAAGAGGCTTTAATTTCACCCTAAACTGAAATAAATCTACTAGATCTATCTCTGAATATCAGTGCCTAATAAACAGTACCTGTTTGTTTTCATGCATATGGAAAGTGGTTTGGGTCTTCTAAATGTTGAGAAAAAAATGAAAAAAATTAAAATGTTCACCCATAGTGATGTGAATGGGCAAGAAACACTGGGGGCATTAGTAGACACTGTGCTAAGTCATTAGTCCCTAACATTTTGATATTAAATGTAGAAGTGAGCCAGAACAGAGCTTTAAATATACTTTCTTTAAAAAGTGTGACATAGAATAAAATAATGAATTAAAATGAGTTCTTTCCTACCATGACTGTTTATGATGTTTGTAAAGAAATTTATGAGACAGATTCTCTTTCCAGTAAAATTTACTGATTGGTTTATTCTTCAACAAAAGATTTGACCAGAACAGTTTTGCAATTGCCTGCAAATAATGCTGGATTTATAGGCTGGTCAGAATATAAGGGGGATTTAATCATCCAGAACAGGTAGAAGTGATATAGTCAGCAAAACCTCTTAAAAAGCTGCCTCACTAGAGAGACATCACCTTACAACATGGCAGAGACTTGGAAGCAAGGAATGAGAGATAAAGCAGAAAAAAGAGACAGAAGATGAGGAATTGATAGAATGGGGTGGGTTTGCGATGGTGTGATTAGGCTTTACCACAGGTAGAATTTTTTAGTTTAAAATTCAACTGCTAATATGAAATCAAGTTGCAAATAAAGAGCTGAGATAAAAGAGTGCTCATCTATAAATTGTCCCGTTACTTTTGAATTATCCCCCAAACCATGAATTTCATATGTTGAAATCTTAGCCCTCAGTTCCTTGAATTGTGACCTTATTTGAAAGCAGGAGAATGACATATATATATATATATATATATATATGTGTGTGTGTGTGTGTGTGTGTGTGTGTGTGTATGTATACGCACATATGTATATAGTCATTAGAATGGGTCCTAATCTGATAGGACCTAATCTGTTATCCTTGTGAAAGAGACAAAGTCAGGGGCAGGCATTAAGGTGTGGGGGTTAGCATGCAGCTTGGGACATACACATCCCGTACTGAAATGCCTGGTTTGAGTTGCAGTTACTCTGCTTCCTATCAGACTCCTGCTAATGGGTTCCCTGTGAGGCAGACAATGATAGTTCCAGTAGTTGGGTACCAGTCGTCCATGAGGGGGATCCTTGATTGAATTCTAGACTCTTAGTTCTGATCTAGCTTAATCCTACTTTTGTGAACATATTTGGGAGTGAACCAGCAAATAGAACAGCTCTCTCTCTCTCTCTTTCTGATTTTCCAATAAAGTGAAAATAAAGACCTTGAAAAAAAGAAGAATGTTAGACACACAGACACATATTTAGGAAGAACGCACAAGAAGATGAGGAAGAAAGTGAAATGAGGCTTCTAGGAAAAAGTTGACCAACATCACCACAAGCTACGTCAAAGGCAGCACACACAGCACTCAGAGGGATGAACCCTGTAAATACTTGGATCATAGATAGCTTACAGAATCGTGCAAAAATATGTCCCTTTTTAAAGATATTCTAAGAAGGTAATACATGTTCAGAATTTCCACTCTTGATTATTTTCTAAAGAAAGCTACCAATACAAATCTCTAAAATATCCAAATGCCCCAGTCTGTGTTAAGGGTCAAGAAGAAAGATCTCTTCAAGAAGGATAACCTTTTTAAAAACCATACTAACACACATTTGGAGAACACTGTTTTATGTTCTACAGCGAACCCAATAGATCCTGAAATTGAATTTTAGTTAGTTCTCTAATACCTTTAAAATTCTATTTTTAAAATCCTTAGTATGTATCTAGGAATAGGTTCATGTTAAGGTCTTTGAAAATAGAAAATTTCTCCCTGTTAGCATTTAGGAATAGACCAAATCTGCAAACATGCTCAACTTAAAATTAAAAATTAGTCTTATATCCTGTATAGTTTGTATCCCATGTAATCTGACTCTAAAATTTAGCTCTGTCACATTTAATACACACTTCGCCTTAGGATGATTATAAAGATGTAAGATAATAGAGATCGAATATTGGCTTTAGCAATAATATACAGAATATAGTAAACAGAAGGTAGCTATTGGTAAAAGGCAAAAGGCAGGGGAAGGATCTTATATATTTATATATACATATATATATATATAATGTATAGATTGTGTGTTTATATATATTATTTATATATGGAATATAGTCACAAAGTTGCATTGAATGGCAGAATCTGATCATGGAAAGATATTTCACTAACAGTAACCTTGGTTCCTGAACTCAATTAAGTAAGAAGAGTATATAGTCTGATTATTAAGTAAATTTGTCATTTACCTGGAAACTGACATGAACATTTAACAAGTCATAAGTACTCCTCAAGTATTAATTACTTCTTCCTAGATATATAGAATAATTAGAAAATTGCAGTCTTTATATGAGTTTCATACTATTCCCTTTTGATGGATGATACTATATATGCATCCCCAACTCATTGCTCTGCTGAGTTGTCCTGTTAGTGACAATCTTAATTTTTTATTTCAGCTATAATTTTCTAATTAAGCCCCAAATTCAAAGAAGGTAACCCAATACAAATGTGAATTGAATAAATGTTTATTTTCCAACTAAATTTAAGTTCCAGATATTTCCATCTATGTATTTGGCTATATAGCAAGTCAAATCTTAACTCCAATGAACAAAACTGTTGAATTGAGATCTATCCTACTTTCTCCATGATCTGTCTTTCTGTGTACTAGATACTTTTTGAAACTTACATATTTTTCTTATGCAAAAATGTTGAGTGAAATATATTGCAATAATCCATGATATCCTATGATATTCATATTTGTGTTTAAAAGAAAACCAGTCAGATGTTTCAATGGCATGAAAAACCTGTCTTTACTGTCTACTTCCTGCCTGCATGCCTGTTTTTTTCCTTATTATTGAGACTCGCTTTTGTTTGCTTCTCTGTTTTGTATTGTATAATTTATGCACACATGTAGTCTTTAGTTTGCATGTTGAATATCTAGCCACTCAAAAATAGAAAATAATGTTTTCATGCAATTTCCAAATTATCAATGGAAGAATTCTGACTGGGCTAGCAAGTGTTAGGTCCTTAAGTCTAATTTAATTGATTGAACATGTAGGATTGGATTTTTTTTATGAATACCTCCAGCATTCCTCTGAGTAGACTATGTGTAAGGAAGGTAGCAGAAGTAAGGATTTCATGATAGAAGGTTCTGGAAAGGCAACCAATCAAAAAGGCATCTGCTATCCCTAATCTCTTTCTATGATAGGGACCTTGCCCTTAAGAGAATTGGAGGAACAGTTCCCATGGTAACACCTATTCTTCATGACTTGAATGATTGATTTGTCTCACTTTCCAGTAACTGCTTTGTTTTTGCAGATTTGTGAGAGTTATGATTTATTCCTGGTTAATTCTAGGAGTCTAAAGGATACCCAAACTGACCATTGACATGCATTGTCTTCTTAAAATCAGCTTTTGATTTCCTATGTTAGCTTTTAAATGGCTTTTGACATGTCAAGTCATGCCACGGGTTTCAATGACTAATTTATATTGCTATTTTTATTTCACTTTCAGTGTTGTCTTTCTCTGATGTCTGTTGTCTATTTTTCCAACCTCAGTCTGTCTGATACCATACACTTCCTTTATAAGGTACTAGAGAATCATTCACATTTTGACAGCTCTCTCCTCTGAGTAGCCTTTTGAAATACTTTCGTCTTCCTTGACACAATCTGTTGATGTGCAAGAAGAGACATGATTCTTCTGTCTCGTGGAATACCAATATGTTGGAATGGCCTTCCTGCTTGACAAACCTTATGGCGGAGACCAAATTCTTCATATGTTCACTGGTCAGCATCGGTTATTAACTTGTTAACTCAATTCTAAAGCCAGAGGAAACAGAACCAGAGCTTTATTGGGGTAATAAACATTGAGTATAACCTTGGACTAAAAGTTGTTATATCTGTGAAAGATTTATGTTTATAGTAAACATAAATTAACTGTCCAAAGAAAATGAAAACTATATATGTCTGCATAATTTACTAGCAGACCTCCTTGCAAAGTTTCAAAGTACACTGATGTGATTTTAACTGGAACCCTGGTGATGGCAGCACGTTTAGATTCACAGGGAGGATATTATTGCTTCCTACAGCAATGAATGAAAATATAAATAATATGATCTCAAGAGCAAACTCTTCTCTTTCGGCATCAAATATATGCCAATCAGAGTTGGCATTGTGGCATTGTGGCAAGCCACTACCTGCAACACCAGCATCCCATATGGGAGCCGGCTCAAGTCCTGGCTGCTCCACTTATGATCCAGCTCACTACTATTGCACTTGGGCAAGCAGCAGAGGATAGCTCAAGTGTTTGGCCCCCTGCACCCATGTGGCAGACAGGAAAGAGGTGGCAGACCTGGTGACCTTGAAGCACAGGTGTGAGATTAGAGCCAAGAAGGATGCCATCATCCAGGTGTTGTATCCTGGACTCTGTTGCCTGCTCCGTTACTGGCTCTGCCACTTCTCTGAGAGTTAGGGTGGAGAAGGCCTCTAGTGCCAAAGAGGGGCAGCTCTTCAGAGACAGGGAGCAGGAGCTGTGTTCCTGCTCCTCAGAAAGAGGTGGAAGTTACAGCTCAGGGAGAGGAAGGCACCTGGCTTCCCATACCCCATAGTTTTGCAGGAAATAGCTGATAAGGGGGCCTATTCCAAAGAGAGGAAAAGAGAGACCACACCAACACAATTGTCATTTTTCTGATTCAATTATATACTTTACCTATATGGCTATATATATCAAGGGATCAAGCCAGATTAAATATCGTCACTGGGACCAGTGCTGTGGTGCAGCGGGTTAAAGCCCCGGCCCAAAGCATCGGCATCCCATATGGACGCTGGTTCTAGTCCCAGCTGTTCCTCTTCCGATCCAGCTCTCTGCTATGGCCTGGGAAAGCAGTAGAAGATGGCCCAAGTCCTTGGACCCCTGCACCTGCGTGGGAGTCCCAGAGGAAGCTCCTGGTTCCTGGCTTCGGAGCAGCGCAGCTCCAGACATTGTGGCCATCTGGGGAGTCACATTAAAAATGCTTTCTATTAAAAAATAAATAAATCTTACATATAATTTTTGGTAAAAAATAAAATCTGGGCATCATGACTATTGGAATATTTGTTACTTTTCCATTTTTTTAACTTTTAAAAATTTTATTTTTATTTATTTGAAAGAGTGACAGAAACAGTGAGAAATCATACACTTGCTGGTTTTCTCCCCAAATGGCTACAACGACTTCAGGCCAAAGCCTGGATTCCAGCAATCTATTGGGATCTCCTGCTTAAGTAGTAAGGACCCAAGTACTAGGGCCATCTTTCACTGCTTTCCCATTGAGCTAAATCAGAAGCAGAGCAGCTGGGACTCAGACCAGCACTCCGATATGGGTTGCTGGCATCGCAAGCAGCAGAATAACCCTCTGCACCACGATGCACATCCCAGTTTTCCTATTTTTAAAGATAAAATTATTATTTTTTTATTAAACTTTTATTTAATGAATATAAATTTCCAAAGTACAGCTTATGGGTTACAATGGCTTCCCCCTCCCAAAACTTCCCTCCCACCCACAACCCTCCCCTTTCCCGCTCCCTCTCCCCTTCCAATCACATCAAGATTCATTTTCAATTCTCTTTATATACAAAAGATCAGTTTAGTATATATTAGGTAACGATTTCAACGGTTTGCCCCCATATAGCAACACAAAGTGAAAAAAATACTGTTGGAGTACTAGTTATAGCATTAAATAAGAGTGTACAGCACATTAAAGACAGAGATCCTACATAATATTTTTTAAAAAATTAATTAATTTTCTATGCCATTTCCAATTTAACACCAGGTTTTTTTTTTTCATTTCCACTTATCTTTATATACAGAAGATCGATTCAGTATATAATTAGTAAAGATCTCATCAGTTTGTACCCACGCAGAAACACAAAGTGTAAAAATACTGTTTCAGTACTAGTTATAGCATCACTGCACATTAGACAACACATTAAGGACAGATCCCACATGGGATGTAAGTACACAGTGACTCCTGTTGCTGACTTAACAATTTGACACTCCTGTTCATGGCGTCAGTAATCTCCCTAGGCTCTAGTCATGAGTTGCCAGGGCTATGGAAGCCTTTAGGGTTCGCTGACTTTGATCTTATTCCGATAGGGTCACAGTCAAAGTGGAAGTTCTCTCCTCCCTTCAGAGAAAGGTACCTCCTTCTTTGATGGCCCTGTTCTTTCCACTGGGATCTCACTCACAGAGATCTTTCATTTAGGTCTTCTTCTTTTTTTCTTTTCCATGGTATCTTGGCTTTACATGCCTACAATACTCTCATGGGCTCTTCAGCCAGATCCGAATGCCTTAAGGGCTGATTCTGAGGCCAGAGTGTTGTTTAGGACATGTGCCATTCTATGAGTCTGCTGTGTATCCCATTTCCCATGCTGGATCTTTCTCTCCCTTTTTGATTCTATCAGTTAGTATTAGTAGACACTTGTCTTGTTTGTGTGATCCCTTTGTTTCTTAGACCTATCCAAGCCATCGAATGTGAACTGAAATTGATCACTTGGACTAGTGAGATGGCATTGGTACATGCCACCTTGATGGGATTGTATTGGAATCCCCTGGCACATTTCTAACTCCATCATTTGGGGCAAGATTGATTGTGCATGTCCCAAATTGTGCATCTCCTCCCTCTCTTTTTCCACTCTGAAATTTAACAGGGATCATTTTTCAGTTAAAATTTAAACACCTAAGAATAATTGTGTGTTAATTACAGAGTTCAACCACTAGTACTAGAACAAAAACAACAACAACAACAAATACTAAAAAGGATAAAGTATTACATTGTACATCTAGAGTCAGGACAAAAGCTAATCAGTTCATTGTTTCTCATAGTGTCCATTTCACTTAACGGGTTTCCCCTTTTGTGCTCAGTTGTCGCCGATCAGGGAAAACAAATGCTATTTGTCTCTTTGGGACTGGCTTAATTCACTCAGCATGATGTTTTCCAGATTCCTCCATCTTGTTGCAAATGACTGGGTTTCATTGTTCCTTACTGCTGTATAGTATTCTATGGAGTACATGTCCCATAATTTCTTTATCCAGTCTACTGTTGATGGGCATTTGGGTTGGTTCCAGGTCTTAGCTATTGTGAATTGGGCTGCAATAAACATTAATGTGCAGATGGCTTTTTTATTAGCCAAATTAATTTCCTTTGGGTAAATTCCAAGGAGTGGGATGGCTGGGTTGTATGGTAGGGTTATGTTCAGGTTTCTGAGGAATCTCCAGACTGACTTCCATAGTGGCCTAACCAGTTTGCATTCCCACCAACAGTGGGTTAGTGTCCCTTTTTCCCCACATCCTCTCCAGCATCTATTGTTGGTAGATTTCTGGATGTGAGCCATTCTCACCGGGGTGAGGTGAAACCTCATTGTGGTTTTGATTTGCATTTCTCTGATTGCTAGTGATCTTGAACATTTTTTCATGTGTCTGTTGGCCATTTGGATTTTCTCTTTTGAAAAGTGTCTATTGAGGTCCTTGGCCCATCTCTTCAGTGGGTTGTTTGTTCTGTTGTTGTGGATTTTCTTGATTTCTTTGTAGATTCTGGTTATCAACCCTTTATCTGTAGTATAGTTTGCAAATATTTTTTCCCATTCTGTCGGTTGCCTCTTCACTTTCCTGACTGTTTCTTTTGCAGTACAGAAACTTCTCAATTTGATGCAATCCCAAATGTTAATTTTGGTTTTGACTGCCTGTGCTCCTGGGGTCTTTTCCAAGAAGTCTTTGCCTGTACCTATATCTTGCAGAGTTTCTCCAATGCTCTCTAATAATTTGATGGTTTCGGGTCGTAGATTCAAGTCTTTAAACCACGTTGAGTGAATTTTTGTGTAAGGTGAAAGGTATGGGTCTTGCTTCAAGCTTCTGCACATGGAAATCCAATTTTCCCAGCACCATTTATTGAATAGGTTGTCCTTATTCCAGGGATTAGTTTTGGATCTTTGATCAAATATAAGTTGGCTGTAGATGTTTGGATTGATTTCTGGTGTTTCTATTCTGTTCCATTGGTCTATCCATCTGTTTCTGTACCAGTACCATGCTGTTTTGATAACAACTGCCCTGTAGTATGCCCTGAAATCTGGTATTGTGATGCCTCCGGCTTTGTTTTTGTTGTACAAGATTGCTTTGGCTATTCGAGGTCTTCTGTGTCTCCATATGAATTTCAGGATTATTTTTTCCAGATCTGAGAAGAATGTCTTCGGAATCTTGATTGGTATTGCATTGAATGTATAAATTGCTTTTGGTAGAATAGACATTTTGATGATATTGATTCTTCCAAGCCATGAGCATGGAAGATTTCTCCATTTTTTGGTATCCTCTTCTATTTCTTTCTTTAAGGTTTTGTAGTTTTCATCGTAGAGATCTTTAACGTCCTTGGTTAAGTTTATTCCAAGGTATTTGATTGGTTTTGTAGCTATTGTGAATGGGATTGATCTTAGAAGTTCTTCCTCAGCCGTGCCATTGCCTGTGTATACAAAAGCTCTTGATTTTTGTGGATTGATTTTATATCCTGCTACTTTGCCAAACTCTTCGATGAGTTCCAGTAGTCTCTTAGTAGAGTTCTTTGGGTCCCCTAAATAAAGAATCATATCATCTGCAAAGAGGGATAGTTTGAGTTCTTCCTTCCCGATTTGTATCCCTTTAATTTTAAAGATAAAATTATTAACCATACCTGCTACTTTTCCTGACACATAAGTGGTACTTAATGAATAAGTTGTAGAATGAATTTATGAATACTTGAATATTTATTTACTTCAAACGTCAAAGTTTAGAGAGTAAAGTTGCCTCACCTGACTAGTTTATAATTCAAAAGGAAAAAATATATATATATGTGTGTGTGTATGTGTGGATCTATATCTATATCTATATCTATCTATATCTCTATCTATATCTACATATAGCAGGAGCTTCACTTGAGTCTCCCATGTGAGTACAGGAGCCCAAAAGTATTGGGTGGCAAGTTTATGTGACTTTAGGCTTGAAAGACAATTAATACTCACTTTGCCTCCTTATAGTTATTTTTTTTTTCTTTTTCTTCTGGGTTGGACTGTGAACACAATGGCTAGATTTAGATTAGCCATATTGAATAAAGAGTTTGTGATAGAAATGGAACCAGGTATTATGGGAAAACAAGCTAAAAGGTTCCTAGTACCAGGAGAAGATCCCCGGAATATCCTTGGGTTACTTGCCGCTAGTATCATCTTTAAGAAGAGAGTGCACTACTGTTTACTGAGAGTGGAATGGTGACTGTGGAGACCGCAGTCAGCTGGGAGACTTTCTGTGCTGCTGTCAGTTGCCCAGGGAGCAAGACATTTCAACAAGCCCTGTGACCCAGGACACATCTGCTGTGCCTTTAAAAGGAATAAACTTTACATTTTAAGGCCATTACAGAAAAAAAAATTAATGACCCCATTAACTGAATCATTAAGCACCCCAATTTTTGCCTCTCCCTGCATAAGGATAACACGGAGTATGGAAGTGTAATGTGCCTTCATCAGTTAACCAAAACTTCATTACCAGGAATCTTGATTTTTAATGTGATTGACAACCACATATCAATCCATTTCTTTTAAAGATTTTATTTACCTATTTGAGAGGTAGAGTTTCAGAGAGGGAGAGGCAGAGAGAGTGGCTATAACATTTTGCACTCTCATCTTCAAAGGATGGGAGCTGCAATTACTCCATATCCTTGGCTGCACTTGGTATTATCAAAGTATATCTGTTACATTTTATTTTATTCATTTTAACAGGTGTGTATTTCTGTATCATTCTGTTTTTAATTTGCATTTCCTTAATGACTAATTAATATTGAAGCATCTATTCATGTGCATATTCATTACCAATGTGTCCTCTTCAGTGAAGTGCCTGTTCACATATTTGCCTGTTTATTGAGGAGTAATTTGTTTTCTCATTTGTTTTCCAGTACATATATATGTATATATGTACGTATATGTGTGTGTATATATTTATGTACATATATATATATATATCTTTTTTAATAGTGATGCACAGAAACAGACACAGAGATATGTTCTATCTGCTGTTTCACTTCCCAAATGTCTGCAACAGCTGGGCTGGGGCAGTCTGAAGCCAGGAGACAGGAACCTAATCTGGGTCTTGCATGTGGGTGGCAGGAACACATTGATTGAGCTATCATCTGTTTTCACCCAAGGTGTGCATTAGCAGGAAGCTGGAATCAGAAGCAGAGCCAGGACTGAAACGCAGGTGCTTGTATATACGCTCTGGGCATCCTAAGTGGTGCTTGTACCAAGTATCTTCCCCTATTTTTTCTTTGTGTGTACTGGATACACGTTTTCTGATGTGATTTGAATCCTTTTTTTAAAAAAAAAAAATCTGTGCCTTGTATTTTGTGTTCTTAACAGTTTTTTCTCCCCACAGAATAAACATGTTTAAAATTTTTATGAAGAGGTGGTATGTTGTGGCGTAACAGGTAAAGCAGCCACCTGTAATGTTGGCATCCCATGCAGGTGCTGATTCATGCCCTGGCTGCTCCACTTCAGATCCTGATCCCTGCTAATGGCCTGGGAAAAGCAACAAAAGATGGCCCACGTCCTTGGGCCCCTTCCACCCACTTGGGAGACCTGGAAGAGGTTACTTGCCCCTGGCTTCAGCCTGGCCAAGCCCTGGCCATTGCAGCCATCGGGAGTGAAGCAATGGATGAGAGATTCTCTCTCCCCCCACTCCTGACACAGAGGTGTTTCTACCTTCCTTTCTGTAATTCTGATTTTAAAGTAAGTAAATAACTCTTAAAAAAAACACTTTTATGAAGTTCAATCACTATTTTTCTTTCAATAATCTTACTTTTTGGTGTAATAAATAAAAAATATTTTGGTGTAATAAATAAAAATATTTTCCAAACACAAGATAAACAAAGATTTTTCCTCTATTTTATTCTCAAAGGTTTTAAAATAGGTTTATTTTTCAAAATCTAAGTCCATAATCCATTTAGAGTTAATTTTTATATACAGTGTGAAGTTTAAGTCTGTAACTGTTTTTGCATATGGATGTCCAATTACTCCAGAAGTATTTATTGAAAAGATTACACTATCCCTGTGAATTGCTTTTGCAACTTTTTAAAAAATTACCTTCCATATTATTTCTATTTTTGCACTGTTGATTCTGTTGTGTTGTTCTATCTGTTCAATGATACCACATAGTCTTTATTAGTGAAGTTTTATTCTAAGTCTCAGAATTAAGAAATACGCATCTTTTAACTTTGTGCTCTACTCAAATCATTTTGCCCTTTCTAGTTCATATATCTTCCCATTCAATTATAGAATCCATTTGTTCACATTCACAAATATACCTTCAGAGATTTTGATGGCGATACTATTTTATATATATATATATATATATATATATATATATATATATATCAGTTTAGAGAGGATTAAAACCCTAACTATATTGTCTCTTCTCAACCAAGCACACATTTTTTTTTTTAGTCTCTGCAGAAAAAAAGCTTGTTTCTTGCAAAGTAACTTTAAGTGAAATACAAAAACCATTCAGCCTTGGGGTGTGCATTAGGCTTGATGGTGAAGATGCTGCGTCCCATATTGGAGTACTGGGTTGGATGCCCTGCTCTGTTGTGACTCCAGCTTCTTGCTAATGCAGACACTGTGATGCAGCAGGCGATGGCTCAAGTAACTGGGGTCCCTGCCCGGTGGGAGATCCGGATTACATTTCTTGCTTCTGACCTCAGGCTTGGCCCAGCCTGGGTATTTGAGGAGTAAACTCCAAACTTAGGAGTTTATAGTTGCAGAACAATCACGTTCTAGAAATGTGAGTTACAGGAGTTGCTGTGTAACAAGGGGAATGGTGAACTTCTAGTAATAGTGGCCCTATTGGTGGCACTGATGCTTTTTCCATTAGCCTGGCTCCTTAGAGGCACTGAGTTGGATGAGATTGGAGACATTTTCTTTGTCAGTACTAGAGACACAAAGAGTGTCTCAGTATGCTTTGGTTACAATTCATTTTCTTTTTTCTTTTCTTTCTTTCTTTTTTTTTTTTTTTTTTTTTTTGACAGGCAGAGTTAGTGAGAGAGAGAGAGACAGAGAGAAAGGTGTTCCTTCCGTTGGTTCATCCCACAACTGGCTGCTATGGCCAGTGTGTTGCAGCTGGTGCGCTGCACCAATCTGAAGCCAGGAGGCAGGTGCTTCCTCCTGGTCTCCCATGCGGGTGCAGGGCTCAATCACTTGGGCCATCCTCCACTGCACTCCCGGGCCACAGCAGAGAGCTGGACTGGAAGACGAGCAACCAGGACAGAATCTGGCGCCCCAACCAGGACTAGAACCGGGATGCCGGCGCTGCAGGCGGAGGATTAGCCTAGTGAGCCACGACGCCAGCCTGGTTACTGTTCGTTTTCTAATACTTCTCATCCATCTTTGGTCATCTACAAGAGGGTAAGTAGAGAGCTAAGGTAACAAGGAGAATATTGTGAGAAATTTTATCTTTTGTAAAAAGTGTCCAGAAATGTGAAGACATATATTTCTTAAAAAGGAAATTTAAAATGGGAAAATGAGAGGAAAAAAAAATTTACTTAGACCTTTAATCTTACATTTTTACTTACAACAAACTTAATTGCAAGTTCTCATTTCTACATAAAACCTTGGATTTTAGTTCTTATCAAGGCAAATCAGATAATGTCTTTAAAATCTGAACCACAAAAGCACACTGAATTATTTCTCCCTGAATTATGCAGCTGCTTAATTACTTTTTTATTCAATACTACAAGTGCACTAAGTCCCATTCAAATCTAGTATGGATTTTAAGTAAATTTTCACCACAGAATCAGTATTCTACTCCATTTTGAAAAGAAAGTTGGATAGAGAACAGAAAATTGTCTACAAATGAGCCTATTCTTGACAAAATTCTAATGAAAGAACGTAAGATAAGTCCTTCTTTAATACCTGAGCTGAATCTAGTGTGTGAATATCAAGCCAATTACTGCTGCTGGAGGATTTTTGTCAACAAAATAGTTTAGGAGGAAGCAAGGTGACAATTTCCACTATAAGCTTGGGGAAATGATGAGTAATTTAAGGCACAAAATTGTTTTATTATCTCAGAAGCCCCATGACTTTGGGCTCCTTGGCTTGAAGTGCTGAAAGGAAATGCAGAAATGATTAATACCATCAGCTGGCACTTGAGGAGCTCCATGATAAGAAACCATTTTTGCAGGGATAAAAATTCAATTGATTACCTTTTAGTCAGAAAAAGGTTGTGACTATAGTACTTGGTATTTCATACATTTTGATTAAGCTTTTTTTCTCTTTAGAGAAAATATGAAGTTACCATACATATTAATATATACATACTGTCTCTTCATCTCTCTACCTTTCTAATAAAATGTATAAAGGAATCAATAACGTTTTATAATATTGAATGTATTTACCAGAATACCTGGTACATAAAGCAACACATAGTCATTGTTTTTTGTAGGACTACTGTGTTGCTTTGATTGTTGTTATCTAATAACACTTGCAGTAATCTAGTAGCAATCTTTTTGTGTGTGTGAACTGCCTGTGAAAACTTAACAGATGTCACAGTAAAGACTGTATTTAGTGAAATCCAGTGGAATTCAGGCTGGTACAATGACTGTCATGTCACTGAGCCCAGGTTATGGTGGAGATCAGTGATCATCAGAGAGGGTAAGTCGAAGTCTCCTGAGGGTTGTTACCTGGAACTGGACCAAACTGATAAGAGAAGTAAGGCATTTTATCTCTCCTTAGTTCCTTCTCTACTTCTCCTAACCAAAAGAGAAGTAGAATTAGAAAAGAAAGCCTCATGATGGCTGCACCAATGATTGACGTGTTAAAAACATCATTCTAGATGTCAGCTTGATACAGATTTATAAGGTGAGTTGGGAAAGAGGAAATGACTTTTTGAAACATGAGGCTCACATTTCTATTGCTGTGAACAGGTCCCTTTGCTCACATAAACCAAAGTACAAATGCTGTTAATAGTTCCTCTACTTCTTGTGAATTCCAGAGTGAGTCCCACTAACTGCAGTGTGAAATAGACCAGTATTAGAATTTGCATTATAAAAAGAAAAAAGTTATGAGAGTTTGGAGGCCATATATCTCCATCCTGATGCCTGACACTTTCTGAGATGTGAACTATTTTTTCATTGGGTAAGAGATAGGGAATAAAAATGGAAGTGTAAAATCACTGCTTTGACTGACCTTATGTCTGCAGCCACCAGAAGCCCCTCACAATCTTTTGCTGGTGCACGCCTCCATCTGTGCTCCTCCTTCCTCTTTGTTTATTCATTTAGAGATAAAAATTTACTACAATTACAACAACAATGAGGAGAATATGAGTGGACAGGTGGCTACATATTACATTTGATGATGTCAAAGTGATTGTAAGGAGATTGAAAGACAAAGGCATGAGAGCAAAACACACCAGAAAGTCTGTGTAGTTGGAGAAGCACAGAACACTTAGCTCATAATGGCTGCATCCAAACCTCCACATGGAGAGAAATGGAAGCTCTAGCATGGTTTCTGATAGCATGACAGATCCCCTACCCCAACACACACACACACACACATACATATACACACACACGCACATATACCACTTACACACCACTTGCATGCCTGGGAAAGCTCAAGTCAAACGGAAGGATTTAGTGTTTGTTCTACCCAATAGCTGAGGATAGGCCCCTGGCCTCCCTTTCTTAGTGCACTTACCAAAAAGAGCTTTCAATTGTGAATACTTTCTCTGTCCCTTTGAGATAAATGGGTATCTCCTACACCTCAAGGATCTGAAGCCCATTCCTTTGAAATGTAAATACCAAGAAGGATAGGGTCTGTCTTCTCATTTTAAAATCATCAGTTAGCAGAGGCAGGCAGTCTAATGACACTAATATAGACCAACCACTCTGGATTTTCTTCATGTGCTGCACTCTATCACTTCCCCTTTTATATGGCGAGTCACCTCTGCACAAATTGGAATAGAGTTCTTTCCCCCACTGTAGGTAGTTAATGAATGAAACATACATTTTCTGCTTTAACGCATGTCCAGTTCCATTTCTCTCAGACAATATCTTGATTATATTTCATTGTTTCTCTCCCATGCTACTACTGTCAAGCAACAATTTTTTTTAAATAAAAATTTTTTATTTGACAGGTAGAGTTATAGCCAGTGAGAGAGAGAGAGAGAGAGAGAGAAAGGTCTTCCTTCCGTTGGTTCACTACCCAAATGGCCGCTACGGCTGGTGCTGCGCCAATCCGAAGCCAGGAGCCGGGTGCTTCCTCCTGGTCTCCCATGGGGGTGCAGGGCCCAAGGACTTGGGCCATCCTACATTGCCTTCCCATCCCACAGCAGAGAGCTGGACTGGAAGAGGAGCAGCCAGGACTAGAACCCGGCACCCATATGGGATGCCGGCGCCACAAGGTGGAGGATTAATCAAGTGAGCCACAGCGCCGGCACCCAAGCAACAAATTTTAAAAAGCTTTTAATTTTTTTTTTCTTTTTACAAGCAGAGTGCATAGTGAGAGAGAGACAGAGAGAAAGGTCTTCCTTTATCGTTGGTTCACTCTCCAATGGCCACTGAGGCCGGCGCTCTGCGACCTGCATACCGCACTGATCCGAAGCCAGGAGCCAGGTGCTTCTCCTGGTCTCCCATGGGGTGCAGGGCCCAAGCACTTGGGCCATCCTCCACTGCACTCCCTGGCCACAGCAGAGAGCTGGCCTGGAAGAGGGGCAACCGGGACAGAATCTGGCGCCCCGACTGGGACTAGAACCTGGGGTGCCAGTGCCACAGGCTGAGGATTAGCCTAGTGAGCCACGGCGCCAGCCCAGGAAGTCATTTTAGAATCATGAACTATTATAGCTGGCGCCGCGGCTCACTAGGCTAATCCTCTGCCTTGCGGCGCCAGCACACCGGGTTCTAGTCCCGGTTGGGGCACTGGATTCTGTCCCGGTTGCCCCTCTTCCAGGCCAGCTCTCTGCTGTGGCCAGGGAGTGCAGTGGAGGATGGCCCAAGTGTTTGGGCCCTGCACTCCATGGGAGACCAGGAGAAGCACCTGGCTCCTGCCATCGGATCAGTGCGGTGCGCGGGCCGCAGCGCGCTGGCCACGGCGGCCATTAGAGGGTGAACCAATGGCAAAGGAAGACCTTTCTCTCTGTCTCTCACTATCCACTCTGCCTGTCAAAAAAAAAAAAAAAAAAAAAGAATCATGAACTATTACAAGACATTTGAAGTGCAATGAGGTCTGATTCCATCAAAACAGGCCCTATGTAGCCTAATATTAGGGAGTGTATTCTTAAAGTCACTTTGCAAACAGAAATGGAGATAAAAAGGAAATTCTAACCTCTATGTATTGGCAATACAGCTTAAAAAAACTGTTACTATATCTGTGGGTCCCGGCAGACGGCAAAAGTATGCAAGGTGAAAGATCGTGTTTTTCGAACCGGACCACAGGGGCTCCCTGACCAGCTTTTACAGACACTTCTCACCACCGAGGAGAGGCAGCGAGTCTTCCTGGAGGCCCGGAAAAATGTGCCAGGAAACGATGGCCGGCCCACTCTGTTGCCCAACGAAATCGATGCGGCGTTCCCACTAACTCGCCCGGACTGGGATTTCAACACGGCGGCTGGCAGAGTGGACAGTGAGAGAGAGAGAGACAGTGAGAAAGATCTTCCTTTTGCCGTTGGTTCACCCTCCAATGGCCACTGCGGCTGGCGCGCTGTGGCGGGCGCACCGCGCTGATCCGATGGCAGGAGCCAGGTGCTTCTCCTGGTCTCCCATGTGGTGCAGGGCCCAAGCACTTGGGCCATCCTCCACTGCACTCCCTGGCCATAGCGGAGAGCTGGCCTGGAGGAGGGGCAACCGGGACAGAATCCGGCGCCACGACCGGGACTAGAACCCGGTGTGCCGGCACCGCAAGGCGGAGGATTAGCCTAGTGAGCCGCGGCGCCGGCCCCAGAGCTGATCTTATTACAGTATGTGGACAACCTACTGCTGGCAGCAGAGACAGAACAGAGCTGCATCAAAGGAACCGAGGCTCTGCTCCAAAAACTGGGTGAGTTGGGATACAGGGCCTCTGCAAAGAAGGCTCAACTCTGCACCCGACATGTAACCTTCCTGGGATATGTACTGGAGGGAGGCCGGAGGTGGCTTACAGAAGGGTGTAAGCAAGCCGTGGCACTCATCCCGCCACCTAAGAACGCCCGCCAACTCAGGGAGTTCCTGGGTAGTGCCGGCTTCTGCCGCCTCTGGATACCGGGATTTGCTGAAATGGCGGCCTCTCTCTACCCCCTCACGAGAGCAAATTCCCCTTTCATATGGGGCCAGGAACAGCAGTTAGCATTTGATAAGATCAAATGGGCCCTACTGGAAGTCCCAGCGCTGAGCCTTCCCGACCCGGTCAAACCGTTCACCTTGTACATGGATGAAAATGGGGGCATAGCGAAAGGAGTCCTAACCCAGAGGCTGGGACCATGGAGGAGACCTGTAGCATATTTTTCAAAAAAACTGGACAATGTTGCTACCGGATGGCCGCCCTGTCTCCGCATGATTGCGGCAGTGGCTGTCCTGGTAAGAGACTCGGACAAGTTGACTTTGGGCCAGCCCCTCACCATAGTGGCGCCCCATGCCATAGAGACTATCATCCGCCAGCCCCCAGACAGGTGGTTATCTAACGCCAGAATTACCCATTATCAAACCGTGCTACTCAACCCTGAGAAGATTCATTTTGGGACTCCTGCCTTGCTCAATCCTGCCACCCTGCTCCCGAAGCCCGGAACTGAGTCGCAGGTCAGTCATGACTGTCACCAAGTGCTGGCTGAAGCGCATGGAACCCGAGAAGATTTAACAGACCTGCCCATGCCAGACGCGGAGCATACCTGGTACACTGATGGGAGCAGCTTCCTACACCAAGGTGAGAGAAGGGCGGGGGCAGCGGTGGTGGACGGAAAGACTGTTATCTGGGCCTCGGCCCTAACACCAGGGACTTCAGCTCAAAGGGCCGAACTCGTGGCACTAACCCAGGCTCTCCGGGCGGCCGAGGGAAAGAAGGTAAATATCTACACTGACAGCCGCTACGCGTTTGCCACGGCCCATATCCACGGGGAGATATATCGTAGAAGGGGGTTACTGACTTCAGGAGGAAAAGACATTAAAAACAAACAGGAGATCCTCGACCTCCTACAAGCCCTCCACCTCCCAAAGAGGCTGAGCATCATCCATTGCCCAGGCCATCAGAAAGGCGAGGACCCGGTAGCAAAAGGCAACCGGATGGCGGATGAGGTGGCCAAGACAGTTGCCCTAAAAGAACCAATACTAACAGTACAATCTTCCAAAACTTCCCCTACCTCTCCTGACCGAGGCGGGTGGACATATTCAGATGGAGACGTAAATGCCATCCAAAGGTTAGGGGGAAGGTATGACGAACAGGAGAAGGCTTGGAGAATTCAGAACAAGATAGTCCTGCCAAAGAAAGTGGCCAGAGACATAGTGAGTGACCTTCACCGATGGACTCATTTAGGATACAAAAAGCTAAAAACCTTGTTAAAAGGAGAGGAGCAGACCCACTTCATAATAGGATTGGACACATTGGTCAAACAGGTAACAGAATCTTGTGTCCCATGCGCAAAGGTAAATCCAAAACGCCTTAAGATGCCGGAAGGGGCGAGAGTGCGCGGGACCAGGCCCGGAACAAACTGGGAAATTGATTTCACTGAGATTCGCCCCGGCAGGTATGGGATTAAATATCTATTAGTGTTTGTAGACACCTTTTCTGGCTGGACTGAAGCTTTCCCGGTAAAGAAGGAGACGGCACAGGTGGTCGTCAAGAAAATTTTTGAAGAAATCTTCCCGCGGTTTGGCCTTCCCAAGGTATTGGGGTCCGACAACGGGCCAGCTTTTGTCTCCCGGCCTGCAGACCCGACTGAAAGCTCTGCAGCTGATCCAGAGACAAGTCTGGAAGCCTCTGGCTGCAGTATATCAGTCCAAGTGTCCGGTGGTGCCTCACCTGTTCCAGATTGGAGACTCCGTCTACATCCGCAGACATCAGTCCAAAACCCTCAAGCCGCGTTGGAAGGGCCCTTACACCGTTCTGCTGACAACCCCCACTGCGGTAAAAGTCGACGGAATCGCCGCCTGCGTCCACGCGTCCCATGTGAAGCGAGCCCTACCGGAGGAGGATAAAACTCAGGACGACTGCCCCGCTGACCGGACAGTATGGAAGGCACAACGCACTCAAAACCCACTCAAGATAAGACTCTTAAAGACTGTTTAGTGCTTGTAATACTTTTGATTTTTCTTACCCCGATTGTGGCCAGCCCCCACGCCCCAAAAAGGCTCACGTGGCAGGTGAAATCTGCCACCGCTGGTGTCGTGTGGTCCGTTACCCGCGTGGCCCCTTCTGGGACATGGTGGCCCTCCTTACACCCAGATGTCTGTCAATTGGTTGCAGGACTAGACACCTGGGATATCCCTAGCATGTCTCATGATCAGATAGCCCTATGGAGCCCGGGACTGGGCGGGGTCTCCAACAATCTGAGTTTTATGTGTGCCCCAGGGATGGCAGGTCTGCGGAAGATAAGTGGCGGTGGGCGGGGGGGGGGGGCAGAATCCTTCTACTGTAAGGCCTGGGGATGCGAAACCACTGGAGCAGCCTACTGGAGGCCGTTTTCCCGAGACAGTTGGATCTCTGTAGGTTGTAATTTCACCCCCACAGGGGAAAATTGTGTAGCCCTAAGAACAGGGCTAGGGCCCTGTTCCAAACAACCACTCTGTGTGCCCCTAAACATTACCTTCACAGAACAGGGGAAGAAGGCCAGCATCGCCGACTGGCAACTGGGAAGGACTTGGGGGTTGAGGTTTTATGTTTCTGGTAGCGATCCCGGGTTCCTATTTAAAATCCAACTTAGAGAGGAAGCTCTCCCCCAGTCTATAGGCCCCAACCTAGTGTTGGCGGATCAGAGGCCTGTGTCTAAGGTTACACCCCCAAGATCCCAGGGTCGACCCCCGACCTCTCCACCCTCCCTGAGGCCAAGGGCAACCGTGAGTCCTAACTCGTCTCCTGCTCCATTGCCGGGCACGGGAGACCGTCTCTTAAACCTAATAAGAGGGGCCTACCAGGCCCTCAATTATACGGACCCTTCCAGGGCCCAGAACTGCTGGCTGTGCCTCAGTCCTCACCCTCCTTATTATGAGGGCATTGCTCTACCTTATAACCTCTCAAATATAAAAAATGTCTCTTCACCCCCAGCCCTCTGTCAAGGAAATGACCACCAACTGACTCTGACCCAGGTTGAAGGACAAGGCCTCTGTATAGGGACAATACCCCCCAAATTCCAGCTATGTAGTGACTCCGTGTCGGTTTTTCCAGGAAATTACTATTTGCCAGCACCTAATGGAACTTACTGGGCTTGTAGAACTGGACTGACCCCATGTGTGCATGCCGGGGTTTTTAAACAAACTCGAGACTACTGTGTATTAGTACAGGTCTGGCCCCGTATAACGTACCATTCTGAGTCAGTTCTCCAGTTCTTTGAGTCGCCCCTGTTAGGTAGGAAGTCAGTTATGAGCTTATGTGTGTGTGACAGGCCTAAAGAGAAGACATCTATATGCATCTGCATCTCAAAGTCATCCTAACAATGTTTCAGGGGAAGCCCAGAGTTTGCATCCTGCCTGCCCTGCCCCCTTCTACCTGATAACCTGCCAGGTGGAGGCCCTCACCCCTCCTGCTTCCTGCCTGATAAATCTTCCACAATCTCCCAGGTGCAGCCCAGTATCTGCATCTCAAACACCCTGCTCCCTTCCTCAGGTCTGATAACATTTGCATCCATAAAGTCCTTTGTTTCAGACCTTCAAGAGAAGTTTTTCTATTTACATCCAAAAAGCCCTTTGTTCCAAGAAGAGCAGAGGTGGGGAAGCAAGACCCATCTCCTTAAAACCGCCAGCCTCAACTGGACTGCGCGCTCAGCTCTCTGCGTCTTTGCTGAGCCGCCCGCCTGGCCTGGCCAGGTGTACTCTCCACTCACCCATGCAGCCCCCCCCCCCCCCCCAGTCTGAGGGACTGGGCACTCTCTCTCAGGTCCTGTCTGGAGAGGTGCCCATCCGTCCTTACAGATGTTCCTTCTTAATAAACCTTGCTATTTTACCTCCCACAAAAAAAAAAAAACAAAAAAAAAAAAACCAAAAACAAAAAACTGTTACTATAGTACAGAGGTTTCAAGAGGAGTAGAAAGGTGGGAGAAAGCTACTGAGACATAAAACATGGGAACCGCTGTTACATTAAAACAGAGACAGAGGCCTGTGTTGTGGCACAGCAGGTTAAGTCACAGCTTGCCATGTGGACATCCCGTATCAGACTGCCTGTTGGACTCCATGCTCTGCTCCAAATCCAGCTCCTTTATAATGTTCCTGGGGAAAGTAGTGGAATATGGTCAAGTACTTGGGCCTCTGCCATCCGGGAGGGGGACCTGAATGGAGTTCTGGACTCCAGGCTGGACTTCCACCTGGCCCAGCCCCAACTCTTGCTGCCCTTTGGGGAGTGAGCCAGCAGGTGGTAGAACTCTTTCTCTCTCTGTCTCTCCCTTTCTATCTCACTGGCCCTATTCCTTTCTAATAAATACATCAAATGCATTCATAAAGAGATGCAAAAAAAGAGAGAAAGAAAAAAATACTTCAAATATACTTCAACAATATTTGCTGAGGTTGGCATTGTGGTGCAGTCGGGTACAGCAGCATCACTGTCATAGCACCAGTTCAAGTTGCAGCTATGTTGATTGTGATCCAGTTTCCTACCATTGCTTCTGGGAATGCAGCTGAAGACGGCCCAGGTGCTTGGGCTCCTGCCACCCATGTGAAAGACCAGCATGAAGTTCCTGGCTCCTGACTTCAGTCTGCCCAGATCTGACTGCTACAGTCATTTGGGAAGTAATCATATATGCAAGTACAGAGTGTATAAATACCATAGCAGTATGGGATTTCTAAAAATTCAATAGGACATTTTTCTGAATTGTGAGGTCATGGATAGTGTTTTGTTTATCATGTTTTTTTGTACTTGCCTAATTCATATCAAGCAGCACATGTTATTCTTGTAATTAGAAAAAAGCATGTAAATTTAATGATTGCAGGCAGCATCGTGAGGGATGATAGCCATAAGAAAAATTTGCAATGTGTTCAACAATCTGAAGTGAAGCACAGTGTTTTAAAAAATAGTGTTTGGTTTTCTATTAAATTCCCCAGAGTAAGCTTTGTTAGGGTGAGGATGGCTTCATTTACCTTTCTTGACCCATCAAACAGGCTTGGCAAATATATGTTAACTAAACAACTCATAATGAACTTTCAGGGAAGAAAAAAGTATCCATTTTAATGATCTCTCTCTCTCCCTCTCAGATAAATAAAATGAAAAATAAACTGGAAATGAGTTGTTCTGGAGGACTATAAAATGAATGTGGCACATTCATTCATACAGCTCCATTGAAGAAACTGAGACAATGGGATTCCGTTCTCACTTAAACAAACTCTCACATGAGTAGGAAAACAATGACTAAATGTGTGTTCTGCGTTTATCTGAATTCAAACTTGGTGAAAGCAGATGCTAATTCATGTATGTCCGAGTCAAAGCTCTCATAAAATCAGAAACCACGCCAATCACAAAGTACTTGTCTCAAAGGTCATGCAGCAAGGATTCCTTGCTGGAGAGAGTTGATTTGGGTTCCCGTAACCTGTCCTCTGGGGATAATTAAAATCCATCAGCCCTCTGTAAGGGTTTCCTTTCAGGAAAGGAAATTCTAAAGACACTTTCTGTGAAAAGTAACACAAAACTTTTATAACCCTTCAATTTGTTTTCACATAGTATGAACAGAGCTAGATTTATTACTTTGTTCTTGTTTGTTTGTTTAATAAATATCTTTTTTTTCCCCAACAATGCTACTAGGAGTCCAAATGACTCTTTGGCAAGAAATATTTCAAAGTGAGCAGTAAGAAGAAGCGATAAAGAATTCAGTTTAATTGTCTTCACAAATCTAATCTGACTGCTCTCATAATGCTTTCTTCCCTGGGTGCCTCTGCTTCAGACCTTATATGTCAAGCAAGGAACAATTAAAACAGAGTTAAGAGTGCAGGTTATATATTTGAAATGAGACTTATACATTTTTAAAATATTTTATTTATTTCTTAGAGCTATAGACAGAGAGGGAGAGACACAGAGAAAGGTCTTGCATCCACTGGTTCACTCTCTAAATGGCTGCAATGGTCACAGCTTGGCTAATCTGAAGCCAGGAGCCAGGAGTTTCTACCCAGTTTCCCACATGGGTGCAGGGACCCAAGCACTTGGGCCACCCTCCACTCCTTTCCAGGCCATGGCAGAGAGCTGGATTGGAAGAGGAACAGCAGGGACTAGAACCAGCACCCATATAGGATACCAGTGCTGCAGGTGGAGGCTTAACCTACTATGCCACCCCTCCCCACTCCCCCAACTTTCACATTCATAGCAGCGATTCAGAGAAAAATGTGAGACATTGATGCTGTGATTTTTCAACAATAACCAGGTATCATCACTTGTGATGATGCAATTTGAAGGTTGATGTTTTTTCTCTTGCAGTTTTATCACTAGAAATTGATATGATACCATGACAATGGGTCTGGGGAAGAAAGTGATTTCTTTACTATTTGACTTTCAGAAGTAGTTCAAATGACTCTTTTAATTAGCTTTTAAGGAAAGGCCTGAATATCTGGGATAAAGGAGATAGGGTAGATAGTGTAGCAGGTAAGAGTGCCGCCTGCAGTGCTGTCATCCCATATGGATGCCTGTTCAAGTCCTGGCTGCTCCACTTCCGATCCAGCTCTCTGCTGTGGCCTAGGAAAGCAGTAGAAGATGGCTCAAAACCTTGGGCCTCTGCACCTATGTGGGAGACCTGAAAGAAGCTTCAGGCTCCTGGATTCTGATAGGCCCTGCTCCTGTGGTTGCAACCCCCTGGGGAGTGAACCAGCAGATGGAAGACTTTTCTATCTTTCTTGCCTCTGCTTCTCAGCAACTCTGCCTTTTGAATAAATAAATAAATCTTAAAAAGAAAAAAAAAAAGGAGATGGGATAGCTTTCTTAAAATATGTTCATCAGAGTACTAAGTTCTTGGAATGTGGTTGCACTGAAAACAAAAATACTGCATTATCAACTATATTTAGGAAAACGTATATTTAAATAACATTGAAATCTTATTATTCTATTTTTCCCATAACTTTGTTTTCCAGCTCGTTTGTGTGATGAGTTTCCAAGTAAAGGATGAAATGGACAGTTCTCCATGATTTAGTTGATCCTATAACCATACTTTGATAAACAGTCAAAAGAAGAGGTATGTAATGTTAATCCTAGGTAAGGATTCCATTGTATTCCAGGCATTTCCCACACCAAGTGATTGAGTCTGATGGTGTTTATTTTTGTTTCTTGTGTGTGTGTATGTGTGTGTGTGGCTGCTGTTCTGTTATGTTTGTTTTTGGTTGGGCAGTGAATGAGCTACATATTTTAAAATATAGGATCTTGAAACCTAGTACTAAGGGATATGTCTGAGTGAAAAACCATTTTTGTGCTTCTCCAAGGTATTAGACACTATGGTAAATGTTCTCCAAAATATGAAAGAAGTTCAATATATCCACAGATGTAAGGAAAATGAGAGTCAGGAAGTTATATATCTAGCATTTAGGACCAATTTGGGAATTCAGCTAATTCTGATATACTCACCCTTCTCCCTACCAACCACTGAGAGTGAATATTGTTAATGCCTGTTTGTACAGAACTTCATTAGACCTACTCTCAGATCTGAAGACAGAATCAATTCCATGAGAGTAAACTGAGCTGATCTGACCCTCCTCCAAAAGTAATGACTCCTCTATAGACTGTAGAAGTCAGTTTAAAATCGTGTTTCTAATGCATTGTTTTCCCACATGATTTATGGTTTTATAAGACAGTGAGCTACTACATAGAACAATATTTCTCACAATTGTACACAGAAATCAGACATCCTACCTTCAACACTTTTATTTAGAGTCTAATAATGTCTATATTCAATTAACTTCCCAGAGAATGCTCTTTCAGGTGTTCCTGGCACCATGTTGTAAAAAAGTCTAATGAGACTAATACAAAGACTGCCAGTTATTACTAAAGAAGAAAACCAGAGTATTTATCCAAAATAAATAGTTTGATCTATCCACAGCACAGATTGTTTGTTAGACACTAAAGAAAAAGTGAGGAGCATGTATTAGACCTTGCCAATGTCTTCAAAAAACTCTATACTAGATTCCTCTTAAAATTATTTAAAATATATTTGCATTCTATTTGGAAGGTGGAGAAAGAGATCTTCCATCCTCTTGTCCATTCCTCAAATGCCTGCAACAGCAAGGTCTGTGCCAAGTCAAAGTAAGGATCCTGAAAATTCATCTGGGTGTCCTGTGTGGATGTCAGGAACCCAAGGACTTGAACCGCCACCTGCTGCATCCCAACATGCCCATCAGCAGAAAGCTTTGGAGGGAACTGTAACTATTCCAACCAGGAACTCCACTGATAGGGGATGTAGGCATCTCAATGTAAACTTATGTATAGCACTAAATGCTTGATCCAAATTCCTTTTGTCTTAAAGGTCACTTGAATTAGAGGAGGAATAATACGATAATTGTTGTTTTCTATCTCAATTTTTAAAATTATTTCTTTATTAATATTAGAGGCAGAGGCACAGAACAGTGTGAATGTAGGCACACATACACACACACATACAATGGAGAGGGCAATGAGAGAAAGAGAAGGGAAGAAAGAGAGAGAGAGAGAGAGAGAGAGAGATCCTATATAACTGGTTTTCTCCCCAGATGTCTTCAACCCCCAGAATCAGGCCAGAGAATAAAGCCAGGAGCTGAGAATCCAATCCAGATCTCCCACGTGAGTGGCAAAGACCCAATTACTTGAGCTGTCATTATCAATTCACATAGTCTGCATTAGCAGGAAGCTG
This sequence comes from Lepus europaeus, assembly GCF_033115175.1. Lineage (NCBI taxonomy): Eukaryota > Metazoa > Chordata > Mammalia > Lagomorpha > Leporidae > Lepus > Lepus europaeus. The sequence continues at coordinate 49,724,391 of NC_084845.1, forward strand.
GAGTCAGGAACCTGAACGTCTTAACTGGTAGATCAGCTGCCTCCCCAATGCTATCCATTATTTTTAAATTAATAATTCATTCTTTTAAAAAATATTTACTTATTTATTTATATTTTAAAAGTGCAGAAAGAGAGAAAGACAGTGAAATCTTCCATCTGCTGGTTTATTCCACATATTGCTACAATGGCCAGTGATAGGCCAGGCCAGAGCCAGGAGCTTTATCCCAGTCTCTTACACAGGCGGCAGGGACCATACTCCACTGCTTTTCCTAGACCACCAGCAGGGAGCTGTATCAGAAGTGGAGCAGCTGGGACATGAACCCACACCCATATAGGATTGCCAGCATGGCCGAAGGCAGCTTCACCCACTACACCAAAATGCCAGCCTTTTAATAACTCACTCATTAAAGATCTTGTTTTTATGCTTATTTTCACATCCATGTTAAAATCCAGGCTTATGAATATTATGTGAGTGATAAATGGGGTTTCAATGAGGAGTACAAACAGATATCAGTCCTGCATGCCAATACCTTAGACAGTAACTGGAAGGAAGCTGAAAATTTAAAAATGGAAAGTTTTGTTTTCCAGGACTGATTAAAACTTCTTAAAATTTTGACCTGTGTCATTCTTAAAGAAGCAGAAAGGGGCTGTATTATTTATACAACATGCAGGGTTTAAGCATCTGTAGGCACTAGGAAATATAAATTAGCCCAGTTCTATATAATCTGCAATTTTTGGATGTTGTAACTATTATGTCAAGCAGAACCCCAAATAAAAATTTAAAAGAAAAGTTAAGGCCAGTTTACAAATCTCAAAGGGCCGAGTCCAAGCTCAAGTACTGAAATTTAACAAGTGTAGACTTTCCAAATGTGAGCATATCAGTTTTTATATATCCAGTGAATTTACACCAGTGTTTTGAATGTTGCCTTATTCTACTGCCTCCTTTTTTTCCTCATCTCTTTTCTACTTATCAAGCCAACAAAGAAACAGTAACAGAGAGTCATCGGAGGAAGGTGAAATATTTTTGAATAGGCCAAGGAGGAGACCTGGTTTAAGGATAAACTAGTCCTTTTCAGTGCATGTCACGCTGACAGCTCTCTTATTCAGTGTCTTGCAGAGAGACAGATAATATCACAGCATGCCATGGAGGCAAAAAACTGAAGGGCCAAAACAGAGACCTCAGAAAGGAGTCGAGTTATTGATCTTTTCTCTTAAATCACATTTCTGCGAAAAGGGAGAAGTTGGGTTTTTAAGAAGAGAGATGCCTTTGGCTTAATATCTCCTTATTTCTAAACTCTAGGAAAAAACTAGGGAATATGATGAGTATTTTTGAAAAACCTATGCAGTTATACAACCTAATGGTATCAATGGAACTAGAAACTACTTGTCTGATTCCGAGTCTGACACAATGCATGCTTTTTAGTAAGAACTGAGATTCCAATAAATTATGAATAATTTCTATGGGTAGAATAACAGTCTCATTCTGTCACATCTTCCCATGGGGTAGTCTCTGAGAATTGCTGGGGAATGGAATAGTACCTGACAAGACAGAACAAGAGAAATTAGAAAGCACAAATGGAGGATTTGTCAAACTAGAGCAACTTTCTTCCCTACTAACCAGAATGATAGAAAGAGGGACAGACACAGAAGGAGAGAATTTCCCAACCACTGGTTCATACCCCAAATGGACACAACAGCTAGGTGTGGACCAGGCCAAAGCTAGGAACCAGGAACTCTATCTGAGTCTCCCACGTGGGTGGCATTAGGTCTAGACTGGAATCAGGACTCCAATGTGGAATGATGACATCATAAATATCAGCTTCGGGCCGGTGCTGTGGCTCAGCGGGTTAACACCCTGGCCTGAAGCACTGGCATCCCATATGGGCGCTGGTTCAAGACCCAGCTGCTCCACTTCCTATCCAACTCTCTACTACAGCCTGGGAAAGCAGTAGAAGATGGCCGAAGTCCTTGGGTCCCTGCACCCACATGGGAGACCGGGAAGAAGCTCCTGACTCCTGGCTTCGGATCAGCGCAGCTCCGGCCGTCGCAGCCATTTGGGGAGTGAACCAATGGACAGAAGGCTTCTCTCTCTCTCTCTCTCTCACTTTCTCTCTCTCTCCCTCCTCTCTCTGTAACTCTGACTTTCAAATAAATAAATAAATTTAAAGAAAATAAATATCAGCTTAACCTATAGTGCCACAGCTGCATCTACATTAACAGGATTTGCCCCAAGTAATCAGAGGAGGTAAGGCTGTGAGCTATGATCACTCTGAGATGTTCTTCCTCTCTCCTCAGTGGTCTCAAAATGAGCATTTGATGAAAATCAGAATAATCCCACTATCCAATCAATACCTGATGCCTGCTAGGAAACACATGTGATTAATCAAGTATAGCTGGTGTAATCAACTGGAGAAAAAAAGTCATTTCTTGAGACGTTTCTCTAGAGATAATCATGACTATGAATACTTACCTCTATGTACATGAGACTATGTACAGGTATCGTATACATATGCATATACAATTGATGGGGAGAGATGGAAGACCACAGATCACCTGATATAGCTAGTTAGGGCTGATACTGAAATGCAGTCTAAGTGTCTGTACTTCCAATGCTGTTTTCTCCCACTGTACCATGGTTTCTCTTCAGAAACATAATCTCTGTGAATTATATCCCAAAATGATGGCATAATTTATAAAATATGCTAAAGGTACTTTTCTTAAATGAGAATTGTGACACTATATCCTGATAAACTACTCAATACTCCCTATCATAGTATCTAACTATATCCCCTTTGTATCTTTGCCATCTTGTCACATGAATCTATCCCCACCACATGTGACATGGATATGGGACCATTAATTTGTTTTAATGTATTTTATTACATAAAGATAATGTCTAGAAACCCATCCTGATACTCACATAATACAACAAATGATATATTCCAAGATATAATTTGATAGCTTAGTTGTGTGTATGAAAGTTTATAATTCCCTAATACCTAGAAACTGAATATACTACTTTATATGGAAAACATGGTTCTGCATATGGATCTACAAAGATAATCTACAAAGATTATCTTGATGTGAATTAAAAACTTACATGTAAGATCTGAAACTATAAAGCTCCTAGAACAAAAAAGGAATAGAGTTTTTGTTTTTAATTTGTTACAACAGCAATAAGAAACTAATAAACCAACTCCTTTGTCACAGTTAAAATATTCTCAGCTTCAAATTGCTCCTTTCTTTTCAGTAGCTGGGTGCTCTCACTTAGGGATGGCTGAAATTTGATTAAGAAACCTTTTTTGATATCAAATATACTTAGGAAAGTCCTTATTTTTTATTTCAAAGGTCAAATCAGATAGAACGGATGGTTTCTTGTCCCAAATGGTGGAGTTAGAAACGTGCCAGGGGATTCCAATACAATCCCATCAAGGTGGCATGTACCAATGCCATCTCACTAGTCCAAGTGATCAATTTCAGTTCACAATTAATCACACTGGTAGGTCTAAGAGTCAAAGGGATCACATAAACAAGACTAGTGTCTGCTAATACTAACTGATAGAATCAAAAAGGGAGAGAACAATCCATCATGGGAAATGGGATACACAGCAGACTCATAGAATGGCACATGTCCCAAATAGCACTCTGGCCTCAGAATCAGCCCTTAAGGCATTTGGATCTGGCTCAAGAGCCCATGAGAGTATTTTAGGCATGGAAAGCCAAGACACTCTGGCAAAAAAAAAAAAAAAACAACAACAACAAAAAAAAAAAAAAAAAACAAGACGACCTAAATGAAAGATCTCTTCAAGTGAGATCCCAGTGGAAAGAACGGGCCATCAAAGAAGGAGGTACCTTTCTCTGAAGGGAGGAGAGAACTTCCACTTTGACTCTGACCCTGTCGGAATAAGATCGAAGTTGGCGAACTCAAAAGGCTTCCATAGCCTTGGAACTCATGACTAGAGCCTAGGGAGATTACTGATGCCATAAACAAGAGTGTCAAATTGTTAAGTCAAATACAGGAGTCACTGTGTACTTACTCCTCATGTGGGATCTGTCCTTAATGTGTTGTCCAATGTGAAGTGATGCTATAACTAGTACTGAAACAGTATTTTACACTTTATGTTTCTGTGTGGGTGCAAACTGATGAAATTTTTACTTAATATATACTAAATCGATCTTCTGTATATAAAGATAATTGAAAATGAATCTTGATGTGAATGGAATGGGAAAGGGAGCGGGAGATGGGAGGGGTGGGAGTGGGAGGGAAATTATGGGGGGGGGGAAGCCATTGTAATCCATAAACTATACTTTGGAAATTTATATTTACTAAATAAAAAAAAAGAACTGATGGTTTCTATGATTGACAATGACTTGGAGAGAAAGCTTTGAGGTCTTGGTGAGAATAAAGGTAGATGTGTCAGACAGCTTGGGGAATTACTACTGGTAGTCTTGGACAGCAAACATTTATCATTTATTTCTCATGGTTATGAAGACTGGGAAGTCCAACATCAAGGTAGCAGTCAATTTGGTTCCTGCTGCGGGTCCTCTCTTGATTTCCAGATGTTGCCTTTTCCTCTACCTTCATAAGGCAGGAAGGGAGAGGCCAAGAAGAGAGAGAGAGAGAGAGGAGAGAGAGAGAGAGAGAGAGAGAGAGAGAGAGAGAGAGAGAGATTGATTCTCTCTCCATGTCTCTTCTTATGGAGGAACTAATCCTAACATAATGGTTTCACCTCATGGTTTAAGTACCTCTCAAATGCCTTGCCTCAGAATATAATCATATAGGGAATGAAGGCTTCACCATGTGAATTTTGGGGGGCTATCAACATTCAGTCTTTAGCAAAAGATTTCATTAAGAAAGGAACCACTATTGCTTTCAGCTTTCTTAATTTTTTTTAGAAAGGATTAAAATGTGTTTGTTTTTCTCCTAAACAGTGTCTTGGTAGCCTTTTTCTGATTCTCATTTTGTCATCTGTTTGTTATTTGTTTGCCTCAGTCAACAGTCAGTGTACTACATGATCATTCATACATCTTTCCTTAAAGTTTGACATTTGGTCAGCATTGTGGCATAATGTGTTAGGCTGCCAACATCCCATATGGCCCCCAATTTGTGTCCTAGTGGCTCCACTCCAATTAGCACCCTACTAATGGCCTTGGAAAAGTAGCAGAAGATAGCCCAAGTGTTTGGGCTCCTGTCACCTATGTGGGAGACCCAGATGAAGCTCCTGACTTCTGCCTGGCCCAGCCGTGACAGTTGCGCCCATCTGGGAAGTGAATCGGCAGATGGAATATTTCTCTCACTCTGTATGTCCCCCTCTCTCTGTACTTCTGACTTTTGAATAAATAAATCAGTCTTAGGAAATAAAAGAAAGAAAGAAAAGAAAATAGACATTTCCTTATACGAAAAAAAATTTCCTTTATTTTTTCCATGTTTTTCGATGCATTTTCAAAATTCCTAAAAAAGTTATTTCTGGATGCACTCCATATATTCTAGATAGAATTAAATATCATGACATGGCTTCTGAATACATAACTTTAAAATGTATTACTATGAGTATGAAGAAACATAAGTGCTGGAAACTCTTTAATATGCTTTATCTGTGTTATTATCTCTAGCACCTACAACATTATCTACCCAAGAGAAAAGGTTAATAAATATGTACTGGCTTCATTGATGGACTGCTACTCTAGGTGGCTGTGTGTATGTATGGATGTTTGATTATTCATTTATCATCTATAAGTATATAAGTTTTCCTATTATCCAAGCCTTAGTAGGTTGGTGAAAATATTACCCAAATTGATATAAGAATATTATTAACTCAGCAAGGTAGAAAATATTCTCAAACAAAATTTCCAAACAAAATTTCCAGATATTAAGTTCCCATGTTTATGTGCTAGTTTGTCTTCTTTTAAAGGCTCAAAGTCAGCCAGTTATAGTATTTGCAGGGAGGTTTGAAGCCTGGAGTGCCTGGGAAGTCACTTGTTCAATCTTTATCCCAGGAAGCAAACAAACAGACATGATCTTGCATGAAAGACCACAAATAGAGTTAGGGAATTATAACCATTGGCAAATTACAAGTATGTGTCATATGCAGAAACGGGAACAAAAGAAGCAAAGGCAGCAATTCAGAGAATACTTGGAAAGCCGAGTTCAGAATTGAGGAATGGAAAGCAGAATCTTACCAAAAGTAAGACAATACATTGAGAGGGTTAGAACTCCTCATTGATGCCCTGCTAATTGTGTTTTTCAGGGTAAATGTGGCAATTTATGAGAATCCTGCAAAACTAGGCATTTTCTTTTATGTCATCCTATTTTATAGATTCCTTTCTTCTGCTCTCTTGTGACCTGCAAGTGGCCTCCATTATCTAGCTCATCTCTTCCCTGTTGAAGAAAAAATAATATACCCAGGTCAGTTACCAGAGTTCCTTTTCACCATAACCTTCTTACTTTCCTATTTTCCGCAGTCACATTTCCAACAAAGGAGATTATGGGTTAATAGTAACATTGCTTCTTGATCACTTGCTGAGAGGGTTCACTAGTTGAGAACATCTTGAGAGTCAAAGTGGTTTAACACTTGCAGACAAGAGTTCCTACAATAATTGTGCACAAAATGTGAAATCTTTAGAACTGAATTTTCCAGAATAAAAATTTCTGAGCATTTGGGGGATGAGAAAGAAATCACAAGATGGTTACAAACTCCAAATATACTAGTGCTGTGTATCCCTATAGATTTATTCCCTAGCTAAGGCATGAGACAATTCACCAGCTTAGCAGAACAAAAAAGAAAAATTTTACTTCCATTTAATTGGGAGAACACCAGCACAGTAGAATATACAAGCATCAAAATTGCCCCAAAAAGATTATTGGGCCAATATTGCTATCCTAGTAATAAAGCAACTATTACACATGAGAAACCATACCAATATACTATTGGTGAAATGGCCAAAGCCAGATTATGTTCATGCCATTGAGCTGGGAATCTAATAGAGTAGTGAGACTAAGAGAAGGCACCTGTCCCCATAGGTGTATTTCTGACCCATCCAGGGCCTATGTGAGAAAGGAATATTTTTTCAGTAATCTCACATGCAATGGTGATAACAGAGGCCCCAGTTTCAAATGTATATTCGCCCAAATAATGGCTCAGTCCAATGTCATCTTGAGTCATTCTTTCTTTCGCCAATAAGAAATAATGCAATAAATAGTAATGATAAGCAACATCTAATCAACCTCTGTAGGTTGAACAGATTTCAGAGCAATTTTAATTTGATAGAGAAACATAAATGTTTAGTCACTGACTGCCAGTTTATTTTAGTGTTAATGAATAATCGTGGGCCGGCGCCGTGGCTTAACAGGCTAATCCTCCACCTTGCGGTGTCGGCACACCGGGTTCTAGCCCCGGTTGGGGCGCCAGATTCTATCCTGGTTGCTCCTCTTCCAGGCCAGCTCTCTGCTATGGCCCGGGAAGGCAGTGGAGGATGGCCCAAGTGCTTGGGCCCTGCACCCCATGGGAGACCAGGAGAAGTACCTGGCTCCTGGCTTCGGATCAGCACGATGCGCCGGCCGCAGCGGCCATTGGAGGGTGAACCAACGGCAAAAGGAAGACCTTTCTCTCTGTCTCTCTCTCTCACTATCCACTCTGCCTGTCCAAAAAAAATTAAAAATGAATAATGGTTAGTGAGTGCAGTTAATCCTAATGCCAAGAGAAGCTGAGATATCGATATTAATAATAAACACATTTTTACTCTCCCATCTATGGCCAAGTGTCTCTCCACATTCATGTTTGCGATTGTTGTTAAAATAGAGTGAGCAAAATATAAATAAATTGTGTAAAGCATGGGTTCTTGTTTTATACCAAAAAAAAAAAAAAAAAGGAAAGGTATGCATATTTAGAGATAGTGATCAAGAATACACTATCCCTGGGACCAGCGCTATGGCGTAGTGGGTAAAGCCGCTGCCTGCAATGCCAGTATCCCATATGGGAGCCGGTTCAAGTCCTGGCTGCTCCACTTCCAATCCAGCTCTCTGCTATGGCCTGGGAAATCAGTAGAGGATGGCCTAAGTCCTTAGGCCCCTGCACCTGCGTGGGAAAGCCAAAGGAAACTGATGGCTCTTGGCTTCAGATCGGCACAGCTGTCACTGTTGTAGCCAATTGGGGAGTGAACCAGCGGATGGAAGACCTCTCTCTCTCTTTCTCGCTCTCTCTTTCTCTGTCTCTCCTTCTCTCTTTGTATAACTCTTTCAAGTAAAATAAATAAATCTTAAAAAAAAAGAATACACTATCCCAGTAAAATTCAGAAGGAAGCACTGAAGAGGTACCATGTCCCAGTTAATGGAGAAAGGGACCTTAGGGACTCCTGGGCATTCACATTCCAGTAAACTATGTTGAAATCTCTTTGATAGATCAGATTAACATATGATTGTTTTAAATCTTTATATGTGATGTGTATTTCCCAAAAAATTTACACTGACATCTTTGAATATGTTCACAAACTTTCAGGAGGTACTTTTAAAAAGAACTAAGCAGGCCTTAGGTAGCAAAGCATACATGAATCTTACTAGTCAGAAATGACTACATTTGGAACTACAGGTGGCTTGGAGATTTATTTAATAGTTAAATCTTAGCACAAAATATTCCTCTTGTATAAATAGGGTCTGAGCTAAATGAGTGTCAAGAAATTTAAAATAAGTCAGCCTGCCAATGTCAGAGCTAAGCTGAGAACCCCATTTCTAACTCTTGAGAAAATAACACTAAGTAGAGATTCATTGAGCTGGTATATGTGATCATTAGGAGAAGGCATGTTGTATAGTATATAAGAGGAATCAAAATAATCCAAAAGAATCACACTGTCAGCAAAAATGAAAGGATCCAGTATGATAAAACAAGAAGCACGAAACTAAACTTATGCTGCCATTTCTTGAGTTTTCTTTGATAAGTGTTCAAAAATCCGTTAAAATGTAGGTCACATCCAATCACTTCTCTACTCAGAACCTTCCAAAACTTCTCATTTCATTCAGTGAGCCAAAGTGCAGCTGCTCCTCATTATTTATGTATTCTGTATTTGTGAATTTTCCTACTTACTAAAGTTATTTGTTATCCTGGAATCAATATTCAATGTGCATTCACTGTCATCTGTGGACATGCACAAAGCAATAAAACATTTGAGTCTCCAAATGTGTGTACATTCCCAGCTGAGGCTGAATAAGGTAACACTCTGCCTTCTTGGTTCAACTCTGATACAGTGAACAGTGTCTTTTTCTTTGTCCTATTTAATGCTACATATTTAGCATTTTATGCCTTCTGTTGGTGGTTTCAGTGATTAAAATGGTCCCAAAGTGTGGTGCTGAAGTGCTGTCCAGTGTTGCTAAATGCAAGAAAGGTTTGATGTGACTTATGGACATGTGTATGTTAGATATGCTTCATTCAGACATAAGTCATAGTGCTGTTGACCATCTGTTCAACATTGGCGAATAAACAACAAGAACATCCACAAAAAAGAAAATGCACCAATCTGCCTCCAGGTGAGGACCCCAAAGAAGGTGCTAGATATCTAGTATGTATGATGAGTCTATGGAGAATATACAAACATGAATAGTTTTGTGAACTCTTGGGATGACAACTGTTTGGTCATTTTTAGTGGTAGCATAGTTGTGAAGATGGAAAGCAAAGGAATCTCATCATGTAACCAAGGTTCAGGACAATATCACCCCTTCTTGGCTAGTTCTAACTGGCGGTTTGGCAGGGAGATGTTGAACTTGCAAGTCAGGCCAGCTCTGTAGATCAGAAGGCTGTGAAAGATTATTGTTTTAAACCCAGCTAGTGTTATTAGACAGAGACAGCGTTCTGTAGAAAAGCAGGTTTTCAATCTGGTAAGACAAGGATGTGGAAACTGAACCTGTGTTATACAAATGGTGTGTTGATTCAGAAAAAATTCAAGATGTGAAGTTTGTAGCAAGCTAACTCTGACTTTCCTCTAACAGTAGCAGTTCAATACTTACTAACTTAATATTTGGGGGAGCTGTATGGAACATGAAAATATCTAGAACATTAATCTGGAGAAGTGACTGCGTACATGCCCTACCACAATTTGTTCCTTGTTGTCTCTCAGCTTATTCTCAACGTTACTCCTTCTTTATAACCTTTCTGGACTCTATGAAAACTGAACTTACCAGGCATACTCTCAACTTGGTCTGCTTTGTCTGGAGTGCTCATATCATTAATATCCTCAGGGTTGACAATATTTTATGATAGCCTAACATAACAAACTGAAGTATTGAATTATTATTGACATCATTGTTTATTGTCTGGCTCTTGACCCAAAATTCAGTTTCCATGTGAGTAGAATGATTGGAGAAAGATGATGAAAAGGGGAAAAAAAGGTCTGTGATTCAAATACATAGTTGAACACTGGCTGTGCTAGCAAGCAGTGATGTAAACCTGGCTTAATTACTGCATATCTTTAAGTCCCCATTTTTGCTTTGAAAATGGAACTTCAATGACTCTTTTACAGAATTGTGATGATTCATATTAATGAGAGCTTGAAATACCCCACTATGTATCAGGGTGGAGTTTTTTTTTTAAAGAAAAGATTTATTTATTTGTTTTGAAAGTCAGAGAGAGAGAAATCTTTCATCGGCTGGTTCACTCTCCAGATAGCCACATCAGTCAGATCCAGGAGTCAGAAGCTAGGAGCTTCATCCAGGTTTTCACATGGGCACAGGGGCCCAAACATCTGGCCCTCTTCCACTGCTTTTCCTAGGCCATTATTAGGGAGCTGAATCAGAGTTGGAGCAGCCAGATCACAAACCAGCACCCATATGTGGTGCCGGTATCCCAGGCAGTGTCTTTACTGCTATGCCACAGACTCCTGTATCAAGAGTTTTATGTTCCCTCTTGTTTTTTTTTTCCCAATCTACTTTTCCATCATCTGTGCTTTCCATGTCTACTTCTCTAGCCTCACTTCATCCTAATGATTTTGTGTTATCCAGGACTGTGTATAATATCTCACTCACATGCTGAAAGGTAAATTAACACACGAACCAGTCTTGGTTCCACAATACAAGTCTTCTTCTGAGCTTTCCTCTTTCATATGTGATTGGATGGAGTTTCTTATTTTTTTCATTGTGGATTTGTTACATGTTTTGCTCTTTTTTTTTTTTTTTTTTTGACAGGTAGAGTTATAGACAGTGAGAGAGAGACAGAGAGAAAGATCTTCCTTCCTTTGGTTCACTCCCCAAATGGCCGCTATGACTGGCGCTGCACCGATCCAAAGCCAGGAGCCGGGTGCTTCCCCTGGTCTCCCAGGTGGGTCCAGGGGCCCAAGCACTTGGGCCATCCTCCACTGCCTCCCTGGGCCACAGAAGAGAACTGGACTGGAAGAGGAGCATCCAGGACTAGAGCCCGGCGCCCATATGGGATGCCGGCACCGCAGGCGGAGGTCTAACCAAGTGAACCACGGTGCCTGCCCCTGATCTTATTTTAAGAGTTAATTTGTGGCCTGTGCTGCAGCTCACTAGGCTAATCCTTCACATGTGGTGCCGTTACCCCGGGGTTCTAGTCCCGATTGGGGCACCAGACTCTGTCCCAGTTGCTCCTTTTCCAGTCCAGCTCTCTGCTGTGGCCTGGGAAGGCAGTGGAGGATGGCCCAGGTCCTTGGGCTCTGCACTTGCATGGGAGACCAGGGGAAGCACCTGGCTTATGGCTTCAGATTTACACTGCGCGCCGGCCATAGCGGCCATTTGGGGAGTGAACCAATGGAAGAAAGACCTTTCTCTCTGTTTCTCTCTCTCACTGTCTAACTCTGTCAAAAAAAAAAAAAGTTAATTTGTTTATATGAATAAATGTTATGATATTGGCTATGGTTGAATCAGTATTGTCATCAGGCTCATGTGAATGATGGACCTTAGAGTATATACCAGAACCAATAATTTCCTAATCTTATATAACCTTTCTTCTACCATATACTTGATTGAAAAGGAAAGATCTCATGATTGTTAAATCAAACAGCTTCAAACATAAGAGAAGAAGGAATTTTGAAGCTTAAAAGTAGATAAAGAGGGAGAAGGAGAGGGAGAAGAGGAGAGAGAGAAAGAGAGAGAGAGAGATCCCTGCAACAGATACTCATATATGAAATTTATGAATTTTTTGATTGAATGTTGAAGAAGGAGTTTGTTAATTGAATGGGTGGATGGGTATTATTCCAGGCAAGTGTCATCACTAAGATTCACTGCAAAGCATTCACAGAAGAGTGTGTTTCAGAAATATTGTTCAATGACATTGAAATGTAAGTTGGAAAGTGAAGGGTTGAGCTTATAGAAATATGTTTGGATTGATGTGGCCCAGATATTAAGAAACTCAATCTGAAAAACATAGCTCATAACTGTTGACTGATCATAAGAATCACCGGTAACATTTTGAAAAGTAAAATTTTCTATTCATGACTCCTTGAGGTAATATTTATGTAGATGGAGGGTGAAACCCAGACAGACAGACACATACACACACACACATACACACAAGTCTAATGGAAATAAAACATGTTCATTTTGATGCCAAAGTTTTGAAACCCATGCAGTTTTTCATAACACACATTTTCCAGGAACTTTTTGAAGATCCCATGTATGCATTGATACACAAACACACTGAAGTGATGTTGATGTCTCTCCCCCTGTAACTCAGCCTTTCCAATAAATGTTGTAAGGACTGCATCAGGTGCTAATGAGAGAACCACAGAGGCCAATTTTATTTTTAACTTAATTTTAATGTTCTTTATTTGATATGGAGATAGATAGTAGATGGATAGATTGATTGATTGATTTACTCTTCATGTGCCCACAACATTTAGGGATGGGTTAGGGCCAAACTCTGTTGTCAGGAGCACAATCTGTGAACCCTGTTACTGGAGCCATTATGGGTATTTCCCAAAATATACATGTGGAAAACAAGAGAAGGAACTCCAGGGAGCTGGAGTCAGGAACTGGAGCTCGTATCTGAACCCAAGCACTGAAATGTGGGACACAATGGTCTTAACCACTAGGCCAAACACTTGGTCCCAGAAGTTAATTTTAAAGTGCATTTTAGGAGATAATAAGCTCCAGCCCTTGTAATATGATTATATGTTAAAAACTACAAATTCAAAATCAAAAAAATAATATGGAAATTATAAAAAAAACTCATTAAGAGGCATCTAATTTTTCATAGGCTTCTTTGATGAGCATTAACAAGTTCTTCACCTGGGATGAATTATGAAGAACATCCAAGTCCTTCAGTGGGGCATCCTGGTTTGGATTAGTGTCACAGTTTCTTTCCATGGGTAAGTTAATATAATTGGTTTTAACATTTTATTAAGAAAAATGTCAAATGCATGTCATTTAGAAAGAATAATATAATAATCTCAAGTATACATCACCTATCTTCAATAATTAGCAACTCGCAGCCATTCATTTTTCAAGTTTATCTTTCCCTGCCCATAATCTTGCTCCTTTCACCATTGGCGGACTATATGTAGGAAATTTCTGAATTACTTTTTGAGAAAGTATAAAGACATTCAATTGCTAAAAACATTTATACTATACTATCTGCTGGGATCCTTTAAAAAAGATAAAAATCATAAGTGTAGAATTTACAAATAATATAGTGCTATTTTATAAAGAGCTATTTGCCATTGCTGGAAACATGAACAATTACAACCATCAAAATTTACTTCCAGCAAGGTATCCTACAATTAGGATATATACAACTGTATGTATACATGTAATAATGGTGTACCCTGCATTATCTGTAATACAAAATTATTTCCATTAGTAATTTACAAATTATAATATTGTATATCCATGTAATCAAATGTTATACAGCTGGTTATGAAATAAGATATGTTTATATATGTATGTGCGCATGTGTTGCGTATAAATATTAATGCCTAACTAGGGATACAGTGAATATGCTAAATGAGTACTTACCTGAAGTGCGGTTGCTTTCAGAATGTTTGAGAAAGTTGAGGAAGAGAAAGTATCCCACTAGTATTCATTTCAAGCATCTGAAGTAAAAAAAGAAAGCTAGATTGTTTCAAAATATTTGATTCTCTCATCTTATAGTCACAAGTGATTTGGGTAAAATTTAAACATTAAAAATTACATCCAAACTTCAATACATTTTGTAACAATTTAAAGTGTTTTACCTTCTGCTCCTCTTTTTCCACCTCACTTGCCAACATCTGTACTGTCTTCTTTAGGGCTGAATATTCCCAATTATCACCTCTGTAGTCTCTACTATTTTATCTATTTTTTCCTGAATCAGAAAGAAAAAAAAAACTACTTTTTAAATTAAATATCTTATTAAACCATAGCATATGTTATTATATATGTGTATTGTAAAACATATGAGATAGTAAAGCACTTTGGGAAGGAAAATAATTTTTAAAAAATTTAAAAAGAAGCTTTTATAATGGCTGCACTAATGTTCATTCTCATCAGCAGTGCTAAGGGCTTCCTTTTCTCCACATCCTTGCCAGAGTCTGCTATTATAAAGAAAATCATTTACCTACTTGAGAAGCAGAGAGATAGAGACTGAGATGGAAAGGGAGAAGGAGAGAGAGAGGGAAGGAGAGAAGCAGGGAGAGGGAGAGAGAGAGAGAAAATGTGAATGAGTTTCCATAGGCTGGTTCACTCTGCAAATGATGGCAGTGGGGGAAGCCAGAAGAAGGAGTCAGGAATTTAATCCAGGTCCTCCATGTGGATGGCAGGCATACAATACCTGAGACATAACTTCTGTCTCTTAGTTTCTGCAGAAAGCTGGAGTCAGGAGCCAAAAGTCATTATTGAACCCCGTCACTAGAAAATGGGGCATGTGCATCTTAATTGGCATTTTAACTGCTAGCTCCAAATACCCAACTCTCTTTTTTATTATAAACAATCCAACTGGAGTGAGATGATATCTCATTGTGGTTTTAATTTGCATTTCCTGAATGCCTGGTGATATTGACCAACTTTTCAAAATCTATTTCTTAACCATATGTATTTTTTATTTTAAGAACAATCTATGAAGATTTTTTCCATTTCACATCTTTATTTATTTAATTTTTTGATGTTGTTAACATAACTCAATATAGTTTGTAGATAAAATTTTAAGAATAAGATAATATTCCCTTTTCTCCCTTCCTCCATTTCTCCCTCCTTTTTTCTCCCTCTTTCTTCCTCTCTTTTTGAGATAATATATTTTAATTTACATAACGTTAAAAATGCTTAATGCTTCATTAGATAAGTTTAACAAGTAAAAACCACAAAGACCCTAGTTTAAGTGAGAATACAGGCAATGTTAGTAAACAATAATTGAATGGAAAAATAACCCTCTCACCCTTATACAACAAAGTTAAATCAATCATAGATCATTAAACCTATAGTAGAATAACATATTGCTGCAAATGTAGGTTTTTAAAACTTTGTTTTATAACTTTCCCCATTTCTTAACTTGATTATTTAGTTTTTGTTGTTGAGTTTTCACAATTCGTTACGTAGTCCGGGCATTAACCGTTTCTCAGGTAAACTTTTTTTTTTTTTTTTTTTTTTTGCAGAGAGACAGAGAGAGAGTTATAGACATGAGAGAGAGAGAGAGATAGAGAGAAAAGTCTTCCTTCCGTTGGTTCACCCCCAAATGGCCACTATGGACGGCACGCTCCTCCGATCTGAAGCCAGGAGCCAGGTACTTCTTCCTGGTCTCCCTTGCGGGTGCAGGGCCCAACAACTTGGGCCATCCTCCACTGCACTCCCGGGCCACAGAAGAGAGCTGGCCTGGAAGAGGAGCAACCAGGACAGAATCTGGTGCCCCAACCAGGACTAGAACCCCCGGGGTTCCGGCGCCGCAGGCAGAGGATTAGCCTAGTGAGCCGCGGCGCTGGCCAAGGTAAACACCTTGTAAGTATTTTACCTCATTCTTTTTGTGTCTTTACTTGGTTGACTGCTTCACTTTATGTGCAGAAGATTCTAGTTTGAAGAAGTTCCATTCATCTATTTTTGCTTTTATTGCCAGTGCTTTTGGGGTCTTAGCCAAAAAAGAGTTCCTTATGCCAATGCTTTGGAGTGTTTCCTTATAGTTTATACCACTAATTTCATAGTTTGGGTCTTCCATTTAGGTCTTCAATTCAGTTTGAGTTGATTTTTGTGTAGCATGAGATGTGGGAATCAAGGGTAAATCTTGCACGTATTGGTTTCCAGTTTTCTTAGTCCCATTTATTGAAGAGACTGTTCTTCCTCTAGTATATGTTTTTGAAAACTGCCAAAGATTGCTGGGCTGTAGTTGAAGATTCATATCTGAAATCTCTCTTCTGTTTTAGTAGATTATGAATATGTTTTTACGCCAGTAGCATGCTATAGCTCTGTAATGTATCTTGAAGTTAGGTAATGTGATGCTTCTGTCTTTCTTTCATTTTGTTCAAGATTGCTTTGGCTGTTTGGTGTATTTCATGCCTCCATAAATGCAAATATTCCCTAAAAACTCAAAAAAGATATATTATATAACTCAGGCTCTCCATTTCTGGGTATATATCCAAGAAAAAAAAATCAGTATATAAAAGAAATACCTGTAATCCCATATTCATTTCAAAACTATTCACAATTCCAAGGTAGGGGATCAACATAGTCATCCATCGATGGGTGAATGGATAAAGAAAATGCAATAGATACGCACAATGGAATATTATGCAGCCATAAAATGAAATTCTGCCATTTACGGCAATGGATGGAAAGGGAGATCAGTATGTTACTTTAGATAAGTCAGACATAAAAAAAAAAAAAAACAGTTACTACATGTCCTTTCATATGTAGAAGTTTAAAAATACACTGAAGTAAGAATATTGATTATTAGTGTCTGGGAAGGGTGGAGACATGGCCTAATAAGCACCAGCTCACAGCTATGTAGAAGTGACACATTTTCACCACAGCACATTAAGGCAACAATAGCTTACAATCATGTATTGTATATTGCGTAAAACCTGGAAGGTAGTAGCCTGCCAAGATCAGCTCATGCTGTGTGTATTTGTTGAAAAATGGCACTGCATCCAATAAAAATCTCTAAGTATTCTATGTTAAACAATCGGGTAACAGAAATGTTAGGACTCAGCTGAGGGTGTGGATCCCCTGGAGTGGATTTAAGCTTTCCTGGGGTGTGTAGAGACAAAGGGATCCGAGATCCAAATTGGCTTGGTCTTTTTTTTTTTTTTTTTTTTTTTTTTTGACTTGTTCAAATGTCAAGAGATAGAGAGAAAAAGAGCATCAGAACCCTTCTGGCCCTAAGGCCGGCGCCGCGGCTCAACAGGCTAATCCTCCGCCTAGCAGCGCCGGCACACCGGGTTCTAGTCCTGGTTGGGGCGCTGGATTCTGTCCCGGTTGCCCCTCTTCCAGGCCAGCTCTGTGCTGTGGCCAGGGAGTGCAGTGGAGGATGGCCCAGGTGCTTGGGCCCTGCACCCAATGGGAGACCAGGAGAAGCACTTGGTTCCTGCCTTTGGATCAGTGAGATGCGCTGGCCGCGGCGGCCATTAGAGGGTGAACCAATGGCAAAGGAAGACCTTTCTCTCTGTCTCTCTCTCTCACTGTCCACTCTGCCTGTCCAAAAAAAAAAAAAAAAAAAAGTAAAAAAAAAAAAAAAAGAACCCTTCTGGCCCTAAGGAGTGGACTGTCTTCCCTCAAAGTGTCCTGAAGCTACCTTCCATGAAAAGGAAGGGACAGGGATGAGACATGTCCCAACTCTCACTGAGCCCCACTTCCCTTCTGTAAAATAAGGGTAAGAATGCTCACCCTCAGAACTGCTGCAGCTGTCAGTGGTAAGAGCTTTGTCGCACCAGAGGGTATGGACTCCACGTTCCCTGACCAGGAGTTCACAGAGTAAAACAAGCGTGCCGTGGAGTCTGCTAGACACACAACTGGAGCAAGAGTGCAGATATTCTGGTCGCATTACACACACTAGAGACAGCAGGTGGCTGCAATCCTGCAGTAATGTGGCCTCATGATGCCTGATCTGAGGACCCTGTATTGGAGACGGCAGGACAGATACAGAACTCTCCCATAAATATGTTAAGTCACTGAGCAGCACAGAAGCCACCACCAGAGGAGCACCACACTCTGACCTGTCACAGAGCTCATAAATTGACTTCAGAGGCACACTTGTCCTCCCAGCATGGGGCTCTGGACTTGGGTCTGCTCAGAGGCAAGATGGTGAAGAGCTCGTATTAGATAATGAAACACACAAAAATGCAGTGACCCTGTGTCTCCAGAGCTTTGAACTCATAGCAAATCAGAGAAATAGCTGCGTCCCTCATCTAGACATGGTTGTTCTGTTCAGGGGAATCAATGGGAAATGATTTCCACAATGCCTGTCAGCCCTGGGCTCAGCCAGCCTTTCCTGCTGTGTCCCTGCATTTAAAGAAACATTGAACCCCCATCCATGCCACAGCCTCTGGACAAGTTTTCTCATTTACCCCTTGGGACGGGCCTGTTAAGCTGCTATGGTCACTCTCCTTTCACAGCTGACCCAGCTCAGGCTCCCAGAGCCTTGGTCTCCTGACCAGGTAGGTGGCAGGGATGAGAGGAAGTTCTGTCTGCTCCCTGGAAGGCCTTGAGCAGCCTTAAAATGTGAGCTTCCAGACTTGAGATGTGGTGAGAGGACACCCCCTGCTGGTGTGGCATCAACAGTCCTCACTACACAGCCTCTCTTGGTGTTGAAGATAGAAGAGGTGACATCCCAACCTTTGTGTCAAGAAAATGTGGTGTGGGGCCACCCATGGTGGCTGATTCCTGAGACGGTGACACCACCTTCTGGCAGACGCTCAGGTGTCACCATGGAGACAGGTGAGTGACATGGAAGGAAGGTAACATCTATTGAATAAGAATATACACTTTGTATTTCATTTCCTGTAATCCTAACTACTATTTAGGTTACCCATCTTATGTTATTCAGAATAGAGTCCTGACCTTAGGGAGCATATGTATATGAGGGAGACAACGTTGACATTTCCTTATCAACAGCTCCTTCTGAACTATTTCAACATTTTTCCTATTTGTTTGTATGCCTCCTGGACTCTTAATGTTGTAGCCTCCCTTGGGCTAACCTTCCATTCTCTTGGGGTATTCATATGTTGTTTTAGAAATTCTGATATGTAGAGTTAAGTCACAATATTATGATTGAAATTGAAACAAATTCTAACTTAAAACATAGCCCTAGGAATTTTGTGAAAACTTTTGGGAAAATATTTACAAACTATGTAGGTTTTAGGTGAATTACCAATGGCTTGCAAAACACATTAGCAAGTAAAGAGCTCAGGATGTAATTTCAACAGAAAAATCACCTACAAACGTGTGAAAAATAAGCAAGTGAAAATATGCCATAACCCCCAGAATTCATACATGTGCACGTTTGTTCATTAAAGGTCCTGAGGATTAACATCAGGCAGAAAAGACAGAAGACTGTGTGTATCTATGTAGGTGCTTGTATTGCTGTGAACCTCACCTTCTGAACATATCTGGAGAGTGGACATCATTCTGTTGACAACAAATGCCTTTGTGTCATGTGGTAGATGGGCCAGTGAGAGATGTACATTAATTTCAGTATATAGATGTGCTTGTTAAAAATATTATTTTATGCAAATGACAGAGTTACAGAGAGGGAAGGAGAGAGAGAGAGAGGAGAGAGACAAAGAGAGAGAGAGAGAGAGAGAGAGAGAGAGAGAGAGAATGAATCTTCTGGTTCATTCCCTAATGGCCTCAAAGGCTGGAAGGCGGGGCTGGGTCATGTCAAAGCTGGAGCCAGGAAGTCCATACAGGTCTGCCATTGGGCACAAACACTGGGGCCATCATCCACTATTTTCCCAGGTGCATTAACGGGGAGCTGAATCAGAAGTGGAACATCCAAGACTCGGATGGTTGATCATATGGGATGTTGACCTTACAGGCAGAGGTTTAACCCATTCAGCCACAATGCTGGCCCCCATGAATGTGATTGTGTCTATTGTTTGAAATTTCTATTAATGGAAAAAGCATTTTGATAATAAATGTAAGAAAAAAATGAAACACTTCCAATAAGAAACTGATACAATTTTTAAAAATCAGATGTGCCATAAGTGTAAAATACAGACAAAACACACACACACACAAAAACATACAAACACAATCTCTGAAGTCCGAAGACACAGAACGTAACAGTTGCTGTCTTATGGTGAAGATTTTGAGTGTAGAAATTATAGGTGGATGGCATAGAAATTGGTGTTCACAAAGCACCTAAAAATAAACACATTACTGGTGTATTCAGAGTGTAACTGGAGAAAGGGAATATTTTTTATGAATCTGTTGATGGAAAATAAATAAGAGTAAAGGGTGGAAAAGAAGTTGGAAAATGGCTAAGCAGAAGAAATTTGGGTATTGGTGCAATGAATTTGGTTCTGTCTAGGACATAATTAAAGTTTTTGTGGTGTGTTCGGGTGCAGATGCCTGGTAGGCAGAAATCTACTTTGGAAAAATGTGCAGAAGCTGCATCACTGGGAGACATACAGCTCTTAGAGATTTGTGTGTGGTTTCCCTCCTGCATCTCTAGTTCTGTCCTTTGTCCAACATGTCAATTTGTATGACCTTGTTAATTTTCCTAAGACAAACAGAGC
The DNA here is from genome assembly GCF_033115175.1 of Lepus europaeus. Lineage (NCBI taxonomy): Eukaryota > Metazoa > Chordata > Mammalia > Lagomorpha > Leporidae > Lepus > Lepus europaeus. Next base: position 49,745,024 of record NC_084845.1, read on the forward strand.
TGTTATTTTGTATTTTTATTTATTTATAAGTTATGTGTCTGATATGTCTCTATGGAGACTACACATTTCATAAGGGCTGTTATATTTTCCAACTACTGTAGTCATAGCATCTGGATAGCTTCTATGTCTAGTATTGGTTGGATGAATAAATGAATCATTAATTTGAAGAATTTTTGTCAGACATAAAATATTCATCTAGATCATCTCCTCTTTTATGACCATAGTGGTAAGAAGAAGCAAAAACAGATACCTCTGTATTTTTGCATCATCAATATTCTTGTAGTTTTAGAAATAGTAGTACTTTTATTCTATCATTGTAAGATGGAAAAATCTTAAATTGCAGCATCAACGTGATTTTGTCTTATCTCATACTAAAATGTATTGTGTAAATCATCACAATCTTAATTACAAAACAAGTAGATTCTATAAATACAGCATTTCTCACTGCTATTACAGACTATAAACTTACTTATGGCACTACTAAAAGTCAACTATTTTCAAAATACAAAGACATAATTCTGGGAACAATTTAAGGAATAAATTTAAAAAGGAACATATGAACTGCATAAATAGAATATAAATGTAATTCTCATATCCTTAATTATGCAAGTCATTGGAGAAGATGTAAAAGAAAACTTGAATTGAGTAATATATGTTAGTAAGTTCATATTTAACTTCCTCAAATCAAATGACACAGCCCAGTTTTATAGCTCTAAAACTACTTTATTCTATGCAACACTGAACTAATGACCAGATAAAGAATTTTCTGCTAGCTTTAACTTAGCTCTGAAAAGTCATATCAACTGCAATAAAATTATATTGCATCTTGTATTATTGATATTTGTGTTATTTCCTCTCTTTGAGTCATTTCTTTTTTATGTTCTCACTAAGGCAGAATGCAAAAGAATGGTATCAGGCAATCCTCTCTGGCGAGGATATCCAATGGTAGCAAATGAGTGAGAAAAGAAATATTGTACTAAATAGCTTTGATCAAGTTCTCAAGAGTGAGCTTGTACTTTGTCCTATCCAACAATTCCATTTTATATGGATATAAATGGAACCCAACCAATTGGAATGTGCTCTCCAAAATTATGTTTAGTTAGTCAGTGATGACACTAGGTTTAGAACTCAAGTCATTGGGTAAACTAACTCCATCTTATTATCACAGTGATGGCTGTGGTGTGGGAAATGGTCAAACTAGGAATGATTGGTCTAATAATTTTCCTGTGTGTGGTGGGCCTTTCTTTAAAGGAGAGAAGGAAATTAAATAGCAGTATCCTACGTTCCTACTTCAGCCTTTATTTCCCACCTAAGAGGCCAGTAAATTTCAGACTTCAAATAAATTAATAATACCCCCTAACCACCAAGAGGGGTTTCTGATATTTCCATTTTTATAAAAAGTATATACAGTCAATTTCCTTGTACATCCCTCATCTATTCCTCTGTCATTCAGTATTTACTGAGCATTTACTGTGCAAGGGACACAGTGTTAAGCTTTTCAGCTATGAAAATTGAAATAAAGAACAAAACCCATCAGGAGACTTAACAGTTTTTGGTTCTGCATGTAAGGAGCCTGGAAATTGCCACTCTGTCCTTTCAATGAGTTAAAAGCTGGAGAGTCTGAGCAATCAACAAACCTTCTAGAATCTGACAATTCCAAAAACATCCAAGAAGCTAGGAATACAGTGAAACTCTCCTAATCAAAAAAGACTGTCTACTAAGGGTTGGCATTGCGACATAACAGATAAAGCCACCACCTGTGACACTGGCATCTCATACAGGTGCCTGTTCATGTACTGGCTGCCTCATCTCCAATCCAGCTCCAAAGAAAATATAAAGTTGCCCAACATACACATGAAAGCATGCTACATCTATGGTCATTAGGGAAATGTAAATCAAAATCACAAGGAGATATCACCTTTCACACAAAATGTCATCTATAATAATTCAAAGAAGTATAAAAACACAAGCATTGATGGGTGCAGAAATTAGAACCCTTGGACACTGCTAGTGGGAATGGTTCAACTCTTGTGAAAAATAATTCGGCATTTCCTCAACTGGTCGTAGGCATATGGAATCATCATATGCCCCAGAAATACCCATTGTGAATGTATACCCTGAATAATTAACAGTAGGGAAATATAGTTATACATCTGTTCATAGAACCCCTAATCACACAGCTAAGGTGCAAACAACACATATGTCCACAAAATGAAAAACGGCAAACAAATATTATTCATTAACTGTGGGCTTGTCCATTGTGTAGGTCAGAAACTTTGACGTGACATTGGGGCAGGCATTATGGCACAGTGCATTAAGCTACAATTTGGGACACACACATCCCATACCCCAGTGCTTGGGATCTAGTCTTGCCTTTATTCCTGACCCAGATTCATGTTAGTGCTCACCCTGGGAGACAGATGATGGTTTAAGGCCTTGGGTCCCAGCCAGCCACATGAGAGACCCAGAAAGTTTCTGACTCTTGGTTTTGGCCTGACTCTGTCTGACTGTTGGAAGCATTCAGGGAGTAAACTAGCAGATGGAAGGCTCTCTCTCTCTTGCGCTCTCTCTCTCTCTCTCTCCCCACACACACACACACACAGACACACACACACACATACACACAGTCTCTGTAACTCTGCCTTTCAAGTAAATACATAAACTAAGGAGTTTTATCCAATATACAAGATGTCTTCAAAAGGCATATGGAAAACACACACTATTAAAAAGCCATACATGGGGGCTGCTGCTGTGGCATAGGTGCCACCTGTGCCACCTGTGGCACCGGCAATCCTATATGGGTACTGGTTTGTATCCTGGCTGCTCCTCTTGTGATCCAGCTCTCTGCTTATGGCCTGGGAAAGCAGTGGAAGATGGCCCAAGTGCTTGGGCCCCTGCACCCACATGGGAGACCCGGAAGAAGCTCCTGGCTCCTGGCTTTGGATCGGCGCAGCTCCTGCCATTGCAGCTATTTGGGGAATGAACCAGTGAATGGAAGACCTTTCTCTTTCTCCCCCCCACCATCTGTAACTCTGTCTCTCAAATAACTAAATAAATAATCTATAAAAACACAAAAAAAATTTTAAAAATCTATACAGGATTCAAAAATTTTTGCAACAAAACAAACTTTAATCTTTTAATTCCATTTCCCACAAACTTTTTGAAGTATGTTTGTACTGCAAACTGGGTATACAACTCATCTGGGAACACACCACTAATTTATTCATACAATTTTTGTTTTAAAAAAATCATTCCATTCAGAGACACTGCCGATTACACTGGCATCCCATATGAGCATGGCTTGCAGTCCCAGCTGCTCCACGTCCAATCCAGCTCCCTCATAATGCGCCTGGGAAAGCAGCGGAAATGGGCCAGATATGCCACCCATGTGAGAGACCTAGATAGAGTTCCAGGCTCCTGGTTTTGGCCTGACATAACCCCTGTCATTGTGGTCATTTTGGGGAGTGAACCAGGTAATAGAAGATCTCTCTTTCTTTCTGTCTCTTCTCCACCTTCTCTGTGAGTCTTACTTGCAAATGAATACATATTTTCTTTTAAAAATAATCATATCATTTATAAGTGGTGAAGGTGCCAGCATTGTGGTCGGTGGGTAAGCTGCCTCCTGCAACACCGGCATCCCGTTTAGGTGCCTGTTTCTGTCTCAGCTGCTCCACTTCTGATTCAGGTTCCTGTTAATGACCTAGGAAAGCAGCAAAAAATGGCCCAAGTGTTTGGGTCCTGTCATTCACGTGGGAGACCTAGATGAAGTCCTAGCTCCTAGCTCTGGCCTGGCCCAGACCAAAGTGTTGTGCCCATCTGAAGAGTGAACCAGTGGATGGAAGATTCTCTCTCTCTCTCTCCTCTCCTCCTCCTCCTCTTCCTCCTCCTCCTCCTCCTCCTCCTTCTTCTTCTCTCTCTCTCTCTCCTCTCCTCTGTCTCTCTCTTTAATTCCCCCTCCTTTGTAGCTTGAATTCTTGAATTATGAACAAAATAAAATATTCTGTTAAAATGGTGAAATACACTATCAAATATATTTCATTAGGAGGGTATAAGGTTTTATATCAGAGAGAGGAAAGATCAAGTTGAGATGATAAAGAAGGTGTTGGTGTTTTAATTATATGAACAAATTTGAGAAGGTCATTCAGAATAAAAGTTAAAGGTGCAAACAAGAATTTTATAAAGAAATATCAAAATATTAATCTTGAAATTGAATCCTAGCTTCCGCCCAGAAACATCTATTACTGATGTTTCCACATGTATAATTAATCAAATTCTTGACTTTCCTAAGGCTCAATTTCTTCATATATCAAATGGATCCAAGAATACACGGGATCTGATGATAATTTCTTGAAGCTGTTTTTGCAATGGTCACACAAGAAACATAACTATCTTAGTCTAGTAAGTAGAGTGTAGAGAATTTAATGTCAATAAAAACATATTTGTCTCATTGTGAAATCACAAACTTTAAGAAATTATTTGACAATACTGAAGATGTCAAAGCAAATCTTACCTTTTACTCTTTTATGAAAAGGATATACAGAAATGCAGTGTTAGATCTTGGATTTAAGCTCACAATGTGATATCTGTTTTTGCTTCTCTTACTGTATGAAGACAGGGGGGATAATTTGGCTCTACAGGATCTTTTCCCGGGGCTGAAGCACAGTAGGCAAACCCAGGGTAGTTTTAAAAAGTATTCATGAACATACTTGTATGCATTTTCAGAATCAAAATAGGGCCTGATGCAGTGGCAGAGAGGGTAAAGATGCCACCTTCAGTGCTGGCATCCCATATGGGCACCAGTTCGAGTCCCGGCTGCTCCACTTCTGTTCCAGCTCTCTGCTATGGCCTGGGAAAGCAGTGGAGGGTGGCCCAAGTCCTTGGGCCCCTGCACCCATGTGGAAAACGAGGAGGAAGCTTCTGGCTCCTGGCTTCAGAGTGGCCCAACTCCAAACGTGGTGGCCAACTGGGGAGTGAACCAGCAGATGGAAAACCTCTCTCTCTACCTCTGCCTCTTTGTAACTCTTCTTTTAAAATAAAATAAATAAATCTTTAAAGAAAAAAAAAGTGTTCTAGCTTGGAGTCAGACCTGGATGTGAGTCTTTAAAAAAATCAAAATAAGGGCCTAGCGCTGTGGCGCAGTGGGTTAACACCATGTCCTAAAGCATCGGCATCCCATATGGGTGCCGGTTCTAGTCCCATCTGCTCTTCTTCCAGTCCAGCTCTCTGCTATGGCCTGAGAAAGCAGTAGAAGATGGTCCAAGTCCTTGGGCCCCTGCACCCACGTAGGAGACTGGGAAGAAGCACCTGGCTCCTGGTTTCGGATTGGTGCAGCTCCGGCCATTGCGGCCATCTGGGGAGTGAACCAGCGGAAGGAAGAACTCTCTCTGTCTCTACCTCTCTCTAGAACTCTGTCTTTCAAATAAATAAAATAAATCTTTAAAAAAATCAAAACAAAAATGAATAAATGTAGCTGGATATGGCTCTCTTTATACTAAAACAGACAAAGTATACTTTATTTATCATTTGATTCTAGATTAATGTTCAACATTTGAACAAAATTCATAGCTCAGTGGAAATTTGTACAAATAATGAATGAGTGTTTTACAACAATACTGAATCATCTTAAAGTGTAGGCTTGGGGGTTGCTTACATTCCACATGCACACCAGCCACTGACTGGCAGGCAGACTTTGGAGGCAAACAGAGACGAAAAATGTGCCAAGAGCTGCAGATTTGTAATTCCTGAAATTGAGTTGTTGGGCCCTCTTGATGTATATGTCGACAATCCTTGGATTTATCACTGTATATGAACATGTATGGAAAACATAATGGAGTTAATTGACCACTCCTTCCGTAGTAAAAAAGAACCTTAGTCAAGTTGTTAATTAAGATTATTTATCCCATCATGGTTTTGCTGTTTTCTTTTTGCCTGAGAACCATATCATGAAGTGATCATTAGGTCCAGATACTCTTTCGAGGCTTCCCACCACTGAGTTCTTAGCTCTTCATCCCGCATCAAATCCAGTATGTGCAAAACCAAGGTATGATTTCTGCACCATAATACAAAATAAGAATTACAGTTTGTTTGCCTATGATTAATTACTGCTTTTCCTATGAGACACAATACTGAATATTTTCACATGCTAATGTATGCCAAGCTGCCAGTGCTAACTCAGCTCTCTAATCCAAAAACTCACCTTAAGTGAAAGAATATCACTGTTGATTGCCAAAGTTGTCATTCGCCTGGAAATGAAATAAATATATAAGGAGAATTTCAATGATAGAGCTGCTTTTCAGCTGACAGATCATTTCTTGTTATCAAAAGGCAAATATACGTCAATGTGTGCATTACTTAAGACTCGTGAGATAATTGCTTCAATTTGCCTGACAACTTGATAATGTCATTTGCACAGTTGTGAATGGTGCCATCACTGAATGAATGTTCTCGAGCTATGTTAAAGGTGTAAAGCACAGTTAGGAGGGAAAAAGTGGCTTCTATTGAAGTGTCTGCTGAAGGAAGGCCTAGATTGTTACTGGCCTCCCCAAAGTCTGTGTCCTTGACTCAAAGTTGATCCTGGATTTATTACCAATAGGAAAAGCAATTTCAAGGCTCTAGACATCTAAGAATCATGTAGGTCTTTAATCACTGCTTTATATTTGAAATCCTATTGATATTTTTTAGAAAAATCCATGTAGGCAGGCTGTTGAACATATTTAACTAAAGTAATTGATTGATGTTTATTTTATTTATCTAAAAGGTAGTGTTACAAAAAAAGATGGAGAGACATTTGTGTGTGTGTGTATGTGTGTGTGTTAGAGAGAGAGAGAGAGAGAGAGAGAGAGAGAGAGAGAGAGAAACAGAGAGAAACAGAGACAGAGACAGACAGAAAAATCTTCCATTCACAGGTTCACTCCCCAAATATCTGCAACAGTACTGGCTGGGCCAGGCTGAAGCCAGGAGACTGAAATTCCAGCTGGGTCTCCCATGTGGGTGGCCAGGATCAAACACTTGGACCATCCTCCGCTGCTTTCCCAGGAGCAATAGCAGGCAGTCTGGACTCTAACCAACGCCCACATGGAATATTGGCGTCGCATGTGGCAGTTCAGTCTGCTGCAACACAACGCTGGCCCAGAAGAACATATCTTAGAAGTAAGCTCTTGGCATCTTGAATACCACTATATTTCATGACTTTTGATAAATTCAGTTGCTTTTCCAACTTCTCAAATTACATTATTCTCTTTTGCTTAAATGGGCATAATCATATCTATTGATAAAAAATTTTATGAGGATTAAATATACTAACAAATGAAAAATGATTACTGGCCTGGATCAGGTTAAAATATTTAGGATTAGTTTAGTGATCATAATTGAGACAACTACAAAGGGCTGGTGCTGTGGCGTAGTGGGTAAAGCCTCCGCCTGCAGTGCAGGCATCCCATATGTGCGCCTATTCAAGCCCAGCTGTTCCACTTCTGATCCAAATCTCTGCTATGGCCTGGGGAAGCAGTGAAGAATGGCCCAAGTCCTTGGGCTCCTGAGTCCATGTGGGAGACCCAGAGGAGGCTCCTGGCTTCGGATCAGCTCAGCTCCGGCCGTAGCAGCCATCTGGGGAGTGAACCAGCAGATAGAAGACCTCATTCTTTCTCTCTCCCTCTTTCTCTGTCTCTCTGTAACTCTGCCTTTCAAATAAATAAATTAACCTTTATTGCAACTGCATGTATAATAATCAGGTCCTTAACTTGCCTAAGGCTCAATTTCTTCATATATCAAATGGATCCAAGAATACCTTGGATCTGATGTTAACTTCTTGAAGCTATTGTTGCAGTGATCACACAAGAAACATAAATATCTTAGCATATAGAGAAACATTTTTCTTTATTTTATTCAATCAATAATAAAATAGAAAGATATTATGTATACATATAAATAAAAATAAGCATATTTTTTTCATATAGAGACATTGATAAGCTTTAGAGTTGAACGCAGTGCATTTGTATTTTATTATTCACCTGAGCTGATGTTAACAGCAGATTCTTCCTGGAGTAATTGTTCAGATCAGTGGTCTATGGCCAAGGACAGAAGAAATGAGACTTCTAATTAACACAGAGTAGAAATCAGAGAGATATAATAGTTGAGGCATCTGCTAAACTATAAATCTCTGAACATAAATGGCCATTTGTTTGATTGCAATTCAATATTTAGAAATTATAAGATGAAACATGAAGTTCATCTCAAATAAAGAGTTCTTATTTAACTTAGAATGTAACTCTATGGTGCATTAATGCATGTCCAATTGAATTTCACTATCATAGAATAAAAAAGAGGCTTAACATATTTTATTAAATACATGTATTCATCACCCAAACATCTATTAAAATAATAATAGATGACCTATTTCTTTTTCTTTAAATTAAAGCAACTAAGTACTAGAAGAATGAGGAAGATGTCTGCACATGAGTGCAGTCAACATGTATTTGGAAGATTTATAATAGGTATATCATGTTTAATTTTAATAAAAATGTGCCTGAAATCAGAAATATAAAATTTAATATTAATGGTTGAAGAACACATAAGCAACAGACTGCCTCTTCCACTATCCCTTCATTTTTCTTTTTTTTTTAAGATTTTATTTATTTTATTTGAGAGTTAGAGTACAGTGAGAGGGAGAGACAGGGAGAAAAATCTTCCATCCACTGGTTCACTCCCCAAATGGCCTCAATGGCCGGAGCTGCGCCGATCCAAAGCCAGGAGCCAGGAGTTTCTTCCTGATCTCTCACGTAGGCGCAGGGGCCCAAGCACTTGGACCATCTTCTACTGCTCTCCCAGGCCACAGCAGAGAGCTGGACTGGAAGAGGGGTACCCATATGGGATGCTGGTACTGCAGGCAGGGGATTAACCTACTGCACCACGGCACCGGCCCCTATTCCTTCATTTTTCTTCCCAGGAGATTCTGACCCAGATATAGCCTGAAAGAAGGGACATTAGGAACTGCACTAATACTGGGAGATGTATAATGATAATTGGCAGAAGTGCTACAGTGAATATCCACTCACTGAAATATCAAAGTCATCATACTCAGAATATTGAGTTCCCAGGATTCTTGCAGCCAGGTTTACAGAATTCACTTCAGCAATTTGTGGATTTTTTTTTAATTTAATACTTCCAGGCACAATAATTTAGCTTCCAGGCAAAGTAATTTTTTCTCCCTGTATCATCCAATGAGTTATATCACTCTACAAGTAGCAACCATTACAGAAATCATTTAGTGATTTTTAAACGTGAATAGTAATCCATGTGTGGCTAGGTATATAAAACTAGCACCGAAAAAAAATGAAATATTAGAAAGAAAAGAAGTCAGAGGAAAGAATAGTCTTTGGAGAACTTCATATTAATAGTAAAATGTAATACTTTCAGAAGGAGTAAAAAGATATTTTATAAAGAAACAAGATGAAAATGCTATATAAAAGAGATAGACAATAAGAAAGTCTGGTACATTAAAATGTGAGAGTTTAAATTTAAATATATATATATATATATTTGGAAATTTAGGTTGTTGTGTGTGTGTGTGCATATAGACAGATGCAAATATCAAAGGAACCATTAAAAGTACAAAAATATTCATGGAAACAAAGCACATAAAGGATCACACACAGAGATCTTCATTGTGGTATGTTTTGCAATACATCAGAAAGCATCAAAATAGTGGATTATAGATTAGAATCACACACATTACCACTTTATGTGAATAACAAAGTATCAAGTGATGTGTAAATGGTGTTTAAAGGCATAACAGGCTGGTGCCTTGGCTCAATAGGCTAATCCTCTGCCTTGCGGCACAGGCACACCAGGTTCTAGTCCCAGTTGGGGCGCTGGATTCTGTCCCGGTTGCCCCTCTTCCAGGCCAGCTATCTGCTATGGCCCAGGAGTGCAGTGGAGGATGGCCCAGGTCCTTGGGCCCTGCACCCGCATGGGATACTAGGAGAAGCACCTGGCTCCTGGCTTAGGATCAGTGTGGTGCGCTGGCCGCAGCACGCCAGCCGTGGTGGCCATTGGAGGGTGAACCAATGGCAAATAAAAGACCTTTCTCTCTCTCTCTCTCTCTCTCTCTCTCTCTCTCAGTATCCACTCTGCCTATCAAAAAAAAAACAAAACAACAACAACAAAAAAAAACAAAAACAAAAAACAACAACAACAAAAAACAAAGGCATAACAATATTCATAAAGAAGAATTGAAAACATGAAAAATGCATGCAACTATTAAGATTGGTTTCTTTTTTTTAAGGATTTATTTTATTTTATTTGAAAGACAGTTTACAGAGACAGGAGAGAGACAGACAGAGAGAAAAAGAAAAAGTCTTCCATCCACTCGTTCACTCCCCAAACAGCCTCAGGGCTGAGCCAGGTCAAAGCCAGGGGCCATGAGCTTCCTCCAAGTCTCCCATGTAGCTGCAGAGGCCTAAAGACTTGGTCCATCCTCTGCTGCCTTCTCAGACACACTAGCAGGAGGCTGGATCAGAAGTGGAACAGCTAGGACTCAAACAGCTGCCCATATGGGATGCCGGAATCATAGGCAGCAGCTTTACCTGCTAAGCTACAACACCAGCGCTTAACCATGGTTCCTGATGAAATTTTAGTCTATCAGTTAAAACATACTGTCACTCTTAAACACTTGTATTTCTAAAGTGTATATAGTTGATATTATTCATTTACTTTGAGCAATGCCTATAAAATATCAATGAAAATATATTATTGTTGTTTTCAGGTTATTCATGACTTACACTGATTCTGTTCAATGAGTTTCTTTTCTCTGTTTTGGAGGGCAATGCAACCATGCCATCTATTCATTTGAATCACAACTTTTATGGGACACCTACATGCCAGATGTGCTAAGCAGCGGGGCCTTGGTGTCCACTAGGTAAGTCAGTACTAAGTCAGTCTTTGATATCTGGACACTTATTTAGAAGACGATAGCTAATAAACAGTGAAAAGAGGAAATACATAAAAAGAAAATGATGGCTTGTTAAAGGTGCCTTGAGGGAAAGCATAGGTTGATGATAAAGAATATCAATTGGCTAATTAAGGCGTTTTCTCAGGATAACTTGATTTTTGGTCTAAGAAATTAGAATACAAAGTCATGTACGAAAACTGCTGAGAAAGAAAAGGAAAGGAAGAGCAGGCATTGACCTTCAAAAGTCTCTATAATGCAGAAACAGGAAGAATATAAAAAAAAATCAGCAAAGGGAGGAGAGGCTTGTGATGATTTTGTAGAAATTAGAAGAGACTTCAGGAAGGATTTTGAATGTAATCTTAGTCAGTGGGGTTTCTTTGATTTTTAAGTTGGGATTGGCTTGACCCATTTTACAAGGCTGTTTTTGCTGTCTGGTTATAAAACTGTGAGAAGATATGAGAATGAAAGCAGGAAACGTTGGGTAGCTCTGTGTTTCTCCATGAAACCAGGGTGATGTGATAAACTCCAGCTAACCTGCACAGGTTAGTGGTTATGTTCTATTCCTGGAAGGACTACTTCCCTACAAAGCACAACATGTGATTCCACAAAGGAAGTTCCTTGCTCCACGCTTCGCTTTGCCTGGAGTGGACTCCTCTGAGGGAGACTCCAGGTGATAAGCTCCCCTGCCTGACAACACATCATTCACTTCTTGCTCACCACTCATTTTGGTGATGATAGTAAGCAACCCAACTATAAGGACTGGGAGAAAAGATTTTGAATAGAGAATATTATATTCATTGGCTAGTCTAACCTAAACTTTTAATTGTTTAATTATTTTTGACCATAGAAGGGCAACCCTACATATACATAAGACTTATTTAAGATTCTGTGTTGTAATATAGGTTTGATGGTTCCATGCTGAAGCCTATTGAATCAGAAATACTTGAGCTAAAACTCCACACACTCCCTAGGTGGTTTGCTAGGGAGGCAGATGTGGGAACCACTGTTCCAGGCCATGTAGCAAGCAGTTCTGACATGAACCACTCATGCACTTTCAATATTTTTTCAACAGTTTCAACATAGAGCTACAACCAACCAATACCACATCACCAATAAAAGAATTTTAGACTCTATATCTCTTTCTTTATGTTTTTCAATTCAAATTTCCTCATATTTAATTTAGATACGGATCCACAGTATAAAATAGCTAATAATTTTCTTATTGAAATGATGTTTTGAGCTCTTTAGAACAAACATAATGCCTTTTGAAATTTGCCTATCTGATTCTTAAGAGAAAATGCAAAAACTTACTTTGAGTAAATGTTTCATTAAAAAGGACACTCTCTAGAGAGGAACAAATGGAGCATTCTAGAAGTCAAAATAATCTAGGTCATGACATTCTAGAAGTCAAATTATGTATTTGCTGTTTAACATACTGCACGTTTTTTAGTCTAAATAGCAGGGATTTGAAAAGATAATCAGCTGTTCAATTAGATAATGCATCATTTTAGTGAAGGCATTAGAGATTACTAAAAGTGATAATTCCTGCTCCCAACCATCAAGGGGAAGACAGAACAGCATGAACAAACATGGTTTGCACATCAAACCTGATTCTGGCTCTAATACTGTTGAACATATAACATGGAAAAGGCAGAGTATAAATATTCAGGGTGTTCTGTGTACAAACACTACTCAGAGTGTTAGTAATATATAGCTAAACCAGTGCAAAAGATGATAGGATAATTAACATTATTCTAACCATATTTCACATGAGGAAATTGAGTTTCATTGTGGCTAAAGTATTTGGCCAAGGTCATGGAGAACATGTAAAAAAAACCACTTTGGTTTAATTGCATAGCTTTTTTCTTTGCTGTGTCAAATTGTCTTCCAGAATGAATTCTGTTAGTTTTCATCTCTGTAGAATTCACTGAAAGCCTTCATATTAAATTCTAGTGCTCATCAGAGGCTCAGAAATGACAGTCATGTGTTGTTTATGATTTCTGATTTGGTGCAGACCCACAGGCTAGTTACATACAAGCCAAAAGATAGAAAGGACAAAACTTCTGGAAAGAAGATTCTAATTCACTTTACAGAATGAAAATGCGTAGAATGTTGGTTATTATTAATCTATTCATAGTATAGTAAATAATTTTATATGTTATATAGACTCTAATCCATAAACAGATTTCCAGACACAATGGGTTGAGAAAAGCTTCTCATGAGATTTGCAGAAAAAGACATCAGGATCATTTTAGCAAGATGCAAGATTTAACATGGGTGGAGTAGGGTAGGAAGGCTGACTTTATTTCAGTGATGTCCAGATCTTTTCTTTTCTGTACTATAATGTTACCCATGTTAATTTCTCCTTCCTTTACTCATTTAAGCATGTTAAAATCATGCTACTATCAACCTCTCAGGGTTTGGAGGAGCATGAAGTTGGTTGTATGGAAGAGATGACTATGCTAAAAAGAAAGGGACACACTCTAATAGATAGTTGTTAAGTAATTACTATTTTCAGGGCATGTGATATATCATCTTGTTTATTGCTGACAAAACTTCTTTGAGATAGGTATTTATTTTCCCTACAGAAGACTAGTGAAATGAACTTTAGAGATATTATATTTTATGGACTATTTATGTCCACCCTGCAACATTCATATGTTGAAATCCTACCTCCTAATGTGATGGTAATTGGTTCCAGTTCCTGGCTTCTGCCTGGCCCAGCCTTGGCCATTGCTGCCAATTTGGGACTGAAGAGCAATTGGGAGTTGTCTATCTTTTCTCACTCTGTCTCTCCAATAGATAACTCTTAAGGTAAAGATAACAAGGGTTTTAGAACCTTATGAATCTGATTAATGCAAAAATAAGGCAAATTGAGAGGATCTAGGATCTCAATACAAAGACACTTGTGAAATTCATGGGAAAAAGAAATTAAAATATTAAATATTTTGGTACACAACATTTTGAAATCCATCAATAGTTGTTTCATAATATGCAATTTCAAAGAACTTTTTGAAGACCCCTTTTATGCATATATCAAAAATTTTTTGCACCAAAATAATCTAGTAATTCTATTTTCCATGAACTTTAATATAGTAGCTCTGATCAGCATCTTTATTTCAGGCATGTAAGATGCACAACAGTGATCGTAGTTATATGGTGCCAATTTTTGCCTCACAGAGACTGGGAGACAATGCATTTTTATTGTTTTCAGCTGAAAATTATGCAGTGATTGGTTACACAGTAATGGAAAAACAAATACAGGAATCTGAGATATTTTAAATTTTCAGTCTTTACAGTTTTTGTTGCAGGTACTCAGTTAGGTTTTATTGTCCAAAATTAACCATTGGATATATAAAAGTGAACGTGTCTGTCTACATTTCAATAAAATTTCATTTACAAATAAACTTATAAGTGATTTGGTTTTGTACTACAGTTTTCAGACCTGTAATTTGAAAATTCTAGGGAATGCTGATATTGCTAAGGACAACAAAATGGGATACCATTTTATGAAAATACATGATTGTATTTACATTTGAAGATCAACCTGCTTATGATTTTGATAACAGATAATAGAATGTAGTAAACCATAGTGGAAATTGTAGGGCAATTTATTGGCTGTTGAATTTGATAGCTCTTGCTAGAAGGATGATGATTAGAATGATGACAGTGTTAGAAAAAAATCAGTCTGTGCATGGAAGGGTGTGTGTTATATTTTCGTACATGCATGTGCATAATCCCTCATTAGATGATAATCTGTACATTTTGTAGCATTTTTGTTTTATGTGAGCAAACAGATTCTGCAACATATTTGTAATATAACTCTAAAGAAAGTGTCTGAGCTTTATCTATGAGAATGGCATTGAAGCGATTAAATTATTATTTCCTGTACAGGGTGGATTCATATGAGTTATTGGGAAAAGAGCAGCTCCAACTGACTGGATGATTTAATGTCCTCTTCCTAACAACTTGCAAAACATTATGAGATAGTGAGAAAGATATCACCAAAGGCATTTTGAAATAGTCTGAAATTGATCATTGCTAGACAATAGCTTTCTTCTTGCCTTTCCTTGTCTCAGACAGTGTTGTTTGAAATACTATTTTTAAAAGCCTTTTTTATTGGAATGTTTTTCTAAGCCTGAGTGGTCGCTTATGTAACAAAGCACTCAGCTCAGGAATAGACACGTAGTAGGCGTCAAGTAAATGTTAGTCGAGTTTGAACCTAACTTGACGGAAATAAAGACATTTTTACATTGGGTCTAGCTTTAAAATACTAAAGTGAAGTTCATAATTATGGCAAATACCAAAGTTATTTAGAGCTGAACATTAGTTTTCTTTAAAAGCAAATGTAAAAGGATACAAGAACAATTGTTAGGAGACTTTTCTCCATGGGGCTTTTAGGTTTATACTTATATTGCTAGGAACCACAATTCAACGCCACCACACCTCATTACCTGGGCTATTTCTCAGAGTTGAGTTTCAGAAAGCAATTAAGGGACAAGGCATTGTCTCCCTTAGGGACAAAAGTACACTTACATACTCTTGTTATAAAATGATGAATTTCTGGGGTGAGCTTTAGGTGTAGTGGTTAAGATGCTGCCATGGACATTCTTATCATATAGGAATTTCAGGGTTTGAGTTTTGGCTGCACTCCCAAATCCAGTTCACTGCTAAGTGAATACTCTAGGAGGCAGCAGGTAATGGTCCAAGTACTTGGGTCCCTGCAACCTCCATCCAAGGCTTGGATTGAGTGCCTGGGTCCTCAAATTATCCTAGCTCCTGGGCTTTTGAAGAGTGAATGAGCAAGGCCAGTGCTGTGGCACTACGAGTTAATCTTTGCTTGTGGCACCGACATCCCCTATGAGTGCCGGTTGGAGTCCAGCTGCTCCTCTTCGATCCAGCTCTGCTATGCCCTAGCAGTAGAAGATGTCTCAAGTGCTTGGGCCCCTAAACCTGCGTGGGAGACCCAGAAGAAGAGCCTGGCTCCTGGCTTTGGAGCAGCCATTTGGGGAGTGAACCAGTAGATGGAAGACCTTTCTGTCTCTCCCTCTCTCTGTCTGTAACTCTACCTCTCAGAGAAATAATAATAATAAAAAAAGATAAATTAAAAAATAAAAGAGTGAATGAGCAGATGGGGCTGGGAGATCTCTGTGTCAGTCTCTCTCTGTATCTGTATCTCGAACTCTCTCAAATAAAGATAATACATAAATGAGGTAAATTAACTTAAATAAGATTACATATTTCTTAAAATCCACTGTGTGTGCAGACACTGCTAAGTCCTTCTGTATGGAAAGGAAAGCAATGGGATTGATAAAAACATGGTATTAATGCTATTTGTTGTGCCATGAGTAATTATTAATATCTTTGTCTCTGACCAAGAAGTTTATTATCTTTTTTCTAGAGTCTATTGAAGTATGATGCTTAACTTGTTATAAATAGAGAATAATCAAATTTCAGTTCTTAGAAAAATGCAATTTTTAAAAAATTTTTGCTGAAGTTTTCCAGGCTAATTACTCCTAGTATCATATTCCTAAATATTTTTCCAAACATTTATGACAGAATTACATTGCAAATGACATAGATTATGCTAACAAATTCACACTTTACACAGAATTTTTGAAAGTTTACTTTGATCCTCAACTCTTTTTTTTTTTTTTTTTTTTGACAGGAAGAGTTAGACAGTGAGAGAGAGACAGAGAGAAATGTCTTCCTTCCGTTGGTTCACCCCCAAAATGGCCGCTGCGGCCGGGGCACTGCGACTATCCGAAGCCAGGAGCCAAGTGCTTCCTCCTGGTCTCCCATGAGGGTGCAGGGCCCAAGGACCTGGGCCATCCTCCACTGCCTTCCCGGGCCACAGCAGAGAGCTGGACTGGAAGAGGAGCAACCGGGACAAAATCCAGCACCCCGACTGGGACTAGAGCCCGGGGTGCTGGAGCCGCAGGCAGAGGATTAGCCTAGTGAGTCACGGCACTGGCCAATCCTCAACTCTTAAGGTAAGTATAGTGAATACTGTTATTCCGAATGTAAGTAAAAAGTTATGGCTCAGCAGGTTTCTGTGGTTTACTTTAAGCAGTGGAATTTGTTCTCTTTGTTTAAAAATATCATTTACAAGAATGTTACAGTGAAAAATATTTTATTCTGTAATTCATTTACAGTATTTCTCAAAACATTTCTGGACATATAACTTTACACAGCTTATGTTCTGCATGTGAGTGTGTGTGTATGAATGTTCATACCTATGAGAATGCAAGCAATTACACACAGTGCACTTCCAGGTATGGTGAGGAATAATGGTTAGGATGACTGGTTCTCTTTATAAAGTTAAAATATCAGCTTTTGATAGTTTGCTTTTTTTTTTTTTTAACTTTCACTCCGCTAATTACATTAAGTTCAGCATATTTTCTTTTTTTTTCTTTTATTTTTTTTTAAATTTTTTTTTGACAGGCAGAGTGGACAGTGAGAGAGAGAGACAGAGAGAAAGGTCTTCCTTTGCCGTTGGTTCACCCTCCAATGGCCGCCGCGGCTGGTGCGCTACGGCCGGCGCACCGCGCTGATCCGATGGCAGGAGCCAGGTGCTTATCCTGGTCTCCCATGGGGTGCAGGACCCAAGCACTTGGGCCATCCTCCTCTGCACTCCCTGGCCACAGCAGAGAGCTGGCCTGGAAGAGGGGCAGCCGGGACAGAACCGGCACCCCGACCAGGACTAGAACCCGGTGTGCCGGCGCCGCAAGGCGGAGGATTAGCCTGTTGAGCCACGGCGCCGGCCTGCTTTTGTTTTATAGATACAAAACATTTATGCATAAAATTTTTGGAAATTTTATAGTTTCAGTGACTATGTGCAGGAGAGAAAAGAGAAAAGAGAAGGAGCAGGAAGAAGGTATAGATAAGAGTAGCAGCAGGAAAACACAATCAGCCAAGCACACAGAGACCTAGGTATTGGAAACTCAGCTTTAACTACATTCTGTACTACTAAGCTTCTTAAGGAGAAAAAAATCATATACTTTATTTAAAAACTTATCCATATGCTCCTATGTAACTTATAAAGCTCTGAATACTCAGCTGTAAGATTAGGAGAGAATTCTGAATAATCTATATTATGAAAACTTTCAGTTCCTTACTGACACGTAGTTGAAATTCATAATTGTCAAAACTAAGAAGCCATCAGAGGGCTAAGTTCTGGGTAAGAGATAAAAATCTGTCCATTTTTCGGTTTTTTGTGCCAGCATTGTGCCTTGAATCAGAGAAGACATACATATGCACACACATAAACACAGAGAGACAGCAATAAAACAAAGAAAGAAGGGAATAAGAAAAGGAAGATTGACTGAAGAGGTTCAGGAAATTCTTTTAAAATGTTGGTGAGGCATGCATGAGCCTTAGACAATATTAATATTTTAAATTATATAGTATATATTATATATGCATATATACAAAAGGTAGAGCAAGGGCTGTGCCATGCTGAACACAGGAGGCAGGAACACCATCTGAGTCTCCCACATTGGTGGCAAGGGCCCAAGTACTTGGGCCATCTTCCACTGTGTTCCCAGGCATGTTAGCAGGAAGTTGGACCATAAGCAGAGTATCAGGGATTTGAACTGGTGCTCTGATATGAGAGGCTGAGGTCACAAGCAAAGGCTTAACCCACTGTCCCACAACCCCAGCCACCCAAGACCATCTCTGATGGATTTTGTCTTATTCAATCAAAACATATCATGTTCATAAAATAATACTAAAATAACAAACTCCAAAAACACAGTTATAACTGTCTGTATGTACTTATAAGTAGGAAGAGAAAAGAAGGAAATAGGTAATTTGGATTAAGGAAGCCCAATTAGATAATGATAAAATACTTGCTAAAGATTAAATTCAGGAAAATGTGAGAGGGAGGGAAAGGGACTGGGCAGAAAGAAAGAAGAGAAGTTGAAAGAAACGCTAAACACTTATCCTTGTCTCACTTTCTACATGATAAGTAAAGCAATGGGAGAGACTATTTGAACCTTAAGGCATGAAGAGAGAGGAGAAGGTGGATGTTTTTAACACACTTGACTTAACCATGCCTGGCCTTTCACTGGCAGCCCCTGAGTATTCCCCTGACAGCACCTGGAGAGGGTGCCTGTAGAACACTGAAGGGGTGGCAGGAAAATCTGACATGTGACACCAGGGCAAGATCTGATCCTAGACAAATGAAATCTGTCAGCCATCTCCTCAAAGGCTGCCACCTTTCATATCCCTGCTTGGCTGAGCTAGCTTTATATAGAGACTTATTGTATTATTCAGCTAGTTTGATTTTCCTTTTTATGACAACCCTCCCCTGGAGACCATCCATCTCTTTACAATCTTGGAGAATGACTCTAACTGAATGATATTTCAATGTAATTTATAACTCTCTACTGCAAACACAAATGTGGGTTGTTTCCTAGTACTGGAAAGAATGCTAATGGCCCATCTTGAGCTGCTTCTTTTTTGGGGGGTGAAACTAATACCAAAACTGTAGAGGGATTTGATGGGCAAATTTAATGGAGCTTAAAGAAGAAAAACAAACAGGCAAACAAACAAATACAAATACCCTAAAAGAAAAACAGAAAGATAAGTTCCAACTCTCCAGTCATTAGTTCATTTGTATTCATATACTTTGCAGGTAGCTGTGATGAATGTGTAAATAATTTATCATTCAGATTTCTTAACAAAGTGATAGGAAGTAGCCTCCAGAACTGATTCAAGAAAACTGAAAATCTGAATACCTATTCTAGTGGATGACTGAAATTATTAAGATTTCAATTCTCCCCAAATTTATCTGTTTATTCACAGCAGTTCTAATCAATATAATAGTAGGCACCTCAATTGTTGGTTTAGTTGTAAAAAAAATGACAAGATTTAGAAATGAATGTGGAAATACATAGCTTAGTCAAGGTAATTTTGAAACAGAATGCAGTCAAAGGACTATAGCACCTGATTTCGACACCTCCTATAAAGTTATAATAAGTGTGTGGTACTGGTTCAGCAATAACAAAGCACATCAAAGAAGTCCAGAATGAACCCAAAATATAGTTAGTTGATTTACTGCAAAGTTATCAAAGTCATACACATGAGAAATAAATGTCTTTTCAATAAGCAATATTGGAATGCTACTGTGTATGTAGCTAAGAGTGAAATTTTCTAGGTCATGAGGTATTCTTAAATTTATAGTAATCTTCAAAGTAGTTCTGTCAGGAGAAATCTTGATGCTTCCATTATTACCAACATTTGGCATTTGGATAATAGCTGCATAGATCGTTACAGCCTTTCTAGTAGGGATGAGGTGATATCATATTGTAGTTTTGATTTGCATTTCCCTGATGACAAGTGGAGTTGGTCACCTTTCATTGCTTCATTAGCCATTAGAATTTCCAGTGTGTGAAATGAATGCAGGTATCATGCCAAGTTTTTTATTGGATAATCTATCTTTCCGTATTGATTTATAAGGGCTCTTCTATGGATTCTGATATTCAAAATATGTAACATGAAAACCTCCCCTCACTGCATTGAACTGTCCACTCTCTTATTGGATCCTTTGAATGAACTGGACTTCTCAAATTTAACATACCCAATACACACATTTCTGGTTTTTTTTACGTCTTAGCACTTCAACTTCCTGTTTACAAAACCATTTTCTTGGGATTGGCACTATGGCATAGCAGGTAGAGGTATCTCATATGGGTGCCAGTTCCAGTCCTGGCTGTTTCACTTCCAATCCAGCTCCCTGCAAATGCACCTTGGAAAGCAGTGGAGGATGACCCAAGTACTTGTGCCCCTGAATCCATGTGGGAGACCCAGAAGAAGCTCTGGGCTCCTGGCTTCATCCTGGCTCAGCCATGGCAGTTACAACCATTTGGGTAATGAACAAATAAATGGAAGATATCTCTCTCTCTCTCTCTCTCTCTCTCTCTATATATATATATATATATATATATATACATATATATATATATAAAACTCTGCCTTTCAAATAAACAAATGAATCCTAAAAAAAAACCTCTTTTTTTCTTCATGCTAATAACAACGTTTTTTTAATGTTACCCCCAAAGAGCTTCATTGTTCTCCCTTTTATATTTAGTTCTGCAGTTTATTTTTTTTAAGATTTAGTTATTTGAAAGACAGAGTTACAGAGACAGCTAGGAGAGACAAAAAGAGACACACACACAAACACACACATATATATAATATATATACACATATATATGTATATAGAGATATATGTGTATATACATACACATACATAGGTAGATATCATATATTTATGTATATATACATATATATTTATGTGTTGAGAGAGAGAGAGAGAGAGAGAACTCATCGCTGTTAACTGATTCACATCCAAATGGCTGCAACAGCAGGAGGTGGGTCAGGCTGGAGTCTGGAGCCTAGGTTCCATTTGGTCTCCCATGGGTGGCAGGAACACAAGCACTGTTGCCCTTCTAGGTTCATTAGCATGAGCTAGATTAGAAGCAAAGCAGTTGGGACTCAAATGGGGTCCCTGATATGAAATGCTGATGTCACAGGTGAGAACCTAGCCTGCTGCTTCTCAGTGTAGATCCCTACTTCTGCAGTATTTGTGGAATTAATTTTTAAAGTGTGTAACAAGGATCAAGATATACTTTTTCTTCTCCTTGTGATTACCCAATTTCCTGAGCACTTTTTATAGTCAATGCTTTTCCCATTTTACTTTAGTGTTGTTTTTTTCTATTACACTAAAATATATTTATTTGTTTTTAACTGATTTGAAAGGCATACAGAGAGATATTTTCCATCTGTTGGTTCATTCTCCAAACACCCCAAACAGTCAGTACTGGGTCAAGCCGGATTTAGGAGCCAAGAACTCAAATGAGGCTGCTGATGTGGGTGGCAAGGGATCTAATTACTTGAACACCACTGCTGCCTCCCAGGGTGCACATCAGCAGGAAGAAGGATTGGAAGAGGAGGAGCCGGGACTCAAACAAGGCACTCCGACATGGAACGTGACTGTGAGGGCTCTTAGCCACTGTAACAAATGTACACTCCTTCAACGTTATTTCTGGAGAACAGTAAAATAGGTCCAAACAGAAGGGTAAGGATTTTATTAAGCAGCCCATTGGTAGCCATATGCCTTTACCTAGACAATACAGAAATCCACTGATCCATGAATGAAGTGTTTATACATATTACTGCATATAAGTTATACTTCAATATGAAAGTAATTTTATATGTATATTCTTATTATATAATATTGATGTAATTTCCAAGTTAATACTATTTCATGTCTTCAAACTCTTGAGTTATATAATGTTAAACATGGATATATTTAATTGGAAAAGTAGCATAAGTTAGTAACAGTTTGTTAAGTGTTAAGTTTTTCTGATATATTTCCTGGACACTGAGGGAAATAATGATTACACTGACAAGAAAGCTGTATCTGCTTGCATGTCAAATAGTTTTCAGTACTTTTTGTCAACAAAATTATATAAATCTGATCCTTGATATGTCTCCTGAGAGGTCACTGAAAAAATTGATATAAATTAATGTTGCATTTTTAATTGTAACTTGAAACAGGCTTGCAGTACTGAGTGATTTTATATGGCAAAGGTCTTTTATTTCTTTCCACTTTTCTGCATACATGAATAATCAACATTTATCTGTGTTTAAAAAAGGAAATAACTGATATTGTTTCCATGGAATGCTACAAAAAGAAGTAATCTTTTGTTGGTATATGATCTAATTGCTAATATTGTAATAATAATTTTAAATACTTTGCACCACAGGATGCTATAATATAGAAATTTATTTTATGCCTATATTTTATAAACAGTATATATATACTTCATTGCAAATTTTTCTTTAATTAATTTATTTAATTGAAAGACAGAGTCAGAGAGAGGCAGAATTAGAGTGAGAGAGAGAGAGGTCGTCTATCCACTTGTTCACTTCCCAGTTGGCCTGCACTGGTCAGAGCTGGGCTGATCCAAAGCTAGGAACCATCAGCCTCCTCCAGGTCTCCCACGCTGATGCAGAGACCCAAGCACTTGGGTCATCCTCCCAAGTGCTATAGAAGAGAGCTGAATTGGAAGTGGAGCAGCCAGAACTGGATTCACTTGTCATGCCATAACACCAGCACCACAAAGTTTTAAGATAGGGTAAGAAATATAATACTTTCAAGTATACATAATTATTTAGAATAAACTTTTTTGATATAATAATAACAAAAGGAAACAAGTGTTCAGGAAGAAAAGAAACAGATAAATTTTCTGTTAAAGAAATGTTTTCTTGTTAATTTATATAACAAAATTTATCATTTATATAAAATTCATAATTTATATAACAATTTTTATAATTTATATATAAATTTTCTTGTTAATTTATATATTTATGCTGAACTTTATATGTGATTTCCATAAGAAATATTTTTGAGAATCATCAAGATGTTTCATTTTAAATATTCAGCATTTAGAAATTGCCAGGAACAACAATATTTGCAATCAGTTTCTCTTAAACCATTATTTGTCAATTTAAATATAATAAATGGCATGAAGTTTTCAAGATTCATTTAGAAATAAATACGTGTACAAAAGGTTTGAAGTCCAAAAACACAAAACCGGTCATTCAAATATTGTCCCTCTGTGAGTGAGTACAGATCCTGCCCTCCTGTGGTCTCCCTAGAGCTTGGGGTAGCTGGCAGGATGAAGTTCACACAAGAACCTGCTGCGACTTGTTTACTTCTGCAGCCTTACCTCCTGAGTGCTATTTTCCATGCCCAAGTAGACAATCCACAGAAACAGAACCCCTGTTACTTCTCTGAGAGAAAGTAGTGGATTTCTGCCTGGAATTAACTAGCCACATCCAATGCACAGGCTCACAATCGTGCTCCTCAGGCCAGCAATGTCCCTGTGGAAAGACTCCCAGTTGGTGAAATAAAGATGTGGATTAGAACATTCTTTGAGTTCATTGAGTTAAATGTTTGTCTTTACTAACGTCAAAGTCCATGTACTCCTTCAGAGAATTACTTTTATTTTCTTTTCCCCTTTCATATTTGAGACTTTACACTCTAGTATAAAGTACATAAAAGATTATGAAATGAGCGACTTAATAATAAGAAAACATTGAGTCTGCTTTTTTTTTTCAATAGGACACGATCTCTGTTTTGAAATAACTGAAAAATATATATCTTAATCACCCCAAATCCTTAACTTCATAGTATTTGAAAAACAAGTTTGTGTTTAAATTGCAAATATTAAAGTTTTTAAGGAGCTGGTGCTGTGGTGTAGTGGGCTGAGCTTCTGCCTGCCGAACCGGCGTCCCACATGGGCACCGATTCTAATCCTGGCTACTCCTCTTCCGATCTAGCACTCAGCTATAGCCTGGGAGAGCAGTAAAAGATAGCCTAAATGTTTGAGTCCCTGCACCCACATGCAAGACCCACTAGGAGCTCCTGGCTCCTGACTTTGGATCCGCTCAGTACCAGCCCTTGTGGCCACTTGGGCAGTGAACCAGTAGATGAAAGATCTTTCTCTCTGTCTTTCGTTCTCTCTGTCACTCTACCTCTTGAATAAATAATAAAATATTATAAAATGAAATGTTAATTATATGAGATACCTGAGAAACATATAATTTTAAGCAGATTATTATTTAATTATTATATTTCAATTTTCCAATAAATATATATAACTAAAGTAGTAATCTTATAAATATTTTGAGATTGTTTTCACAAACCTGATGACTCTTAGCTTTATATATAGACTGTGTTTTTTAAATATTTATTTATTTATTTGAAAGCCAAAGTTACAGAGAGAGGGAGATATAAAGAGAGAGAGAGTGTGTGCGATCTTCCATCTGCTGCTTCACTCCCCAGATGGCTGCAATGAACAGCACTGGCCAAGGATGGAGTCAGGAGCCAGGAGCTGCATCCAGGTCTCCCACATGGGTGCCAGGGGCCCAAACATTTGAACCATCCTGCACTGCTTTTCCCAGGACATTGGCAGGGAGCTAATCTGAAGTGGAGCAGCCAGGACATGAACAGGTGACCATATCGTGTACTCACTTCCCTGGTGGCAGCTTTACCTGCTTTGCCACAACACCAGCTTTACCATGTCTGTCCTAGTTATCAGAAATCATCATAACATGTTCTTCTAAACATTCCATCTACCTGGAGAATCTAAAATGGAGTGATGCATAAGAAGGTTAAGATTAGTAAGTAATAAACTCTTCCAATCCTAAAACAAAAACAAAAACAAACAGAAACACTCCAGCCTTTACCAGGCAAATATCAGGCAAATTCTCTGTAGTATCAGATTTGAACCACTTATACTACAGAACGACGATTGACAGAATTGATAATTAATTGGCAAATAGTTTGATGTCTGGTTGCCAATCAAATGGGAAGAACTCATTCACTTGCTTAATCCTCTTCTAGAGCAAGGATTTACTCTCTGGTTGACTAGCTGCCTCAAAGATTGTAGTTAACTTGCTAAGTGGTTGACCAGCTGCATTATTACTAGCAGACTAGCTAAGTGTTTGATTCAAGAAACAATAAGTTGCATAGCTAGCTGATTGTTGCACTGGATCAGACCTGTTGACTGAAATCTAACAGTTTACTTGAGTATATTAGTAACTATTGTACAAGATTGCACATATTATAAAGTTGATCAGCTGCACACTCAGACTCACTCAGACTGCAAGACTGTGCAGCAATCCTGACTACATTACTCTTGTAGGGTTTTCATTAAATTAACAGTTCTGCTTCAGAACCCAAAAGCTCAAAAACTGGGGCACTGAGAAACAATTGGAGACTTGATTTCTCTCCTTATCTCTCTCTCTCTCTCTCTCTCTCTTTTTCTCTCCTTCCTTCCCTCCCTCTCGCCTTTCCTACCTCCCTCTCTCTCTCTCATCATTCTGCATTTCAAATAAATAAGTAGCTCTTATACACACACACATATGTATATATGTATATATATATATATATATATATATATATATATATATTCTATTAGTGTGGACCAACTGGCATTCCATAACATGTAATTAAGTATTATGAGATCTTTTACAGACCTTAAGTTAGTTAAACTCATGGGTAACAGAAAATCACATGTAATCATATTTAGTGATTAACTCAAAAGAGTAACAGCATTAACTGTAATATACTGACTAGTGGTTCATTATTTTATAACATGAGATTTTAACCATGCCAACTATTTCAGTCTGTATAGCCCAGTTTTCTTGTATGTTAAATGAGGATAGACTAAATTCACTTCAAGCTCCTCACATCCATTACATGAATGATACTGAAAGTCACTGTGACATATACATTCTGTAAGTCACACCAAGAGATTTTATCTCACATTAAATATGTTTTTGTTAATCATTTTTGGAGTTTGATATGCAAAGGATTTCTAAGCTCCCTGTCCCATGTCTAGTGGGGATAAGCTTGGCTCATCTTCTTGCTTACTTATTGTTGCTGCATAGAAACAAATAGTTTTCCCAAGTCTCACCTGGAGTGATAATAATAATTTAGAGTAGATCTTTTGGCCCTGAAACTTAGATTTGAATCCCAGGCCTGTTTGTGGGTAGTTACTACATGGACTCAATGTGGTACATATCTCCCCCCAGATTAAGTTTTTTTTTTTTTTTTTTAATATGTGAAAGTGGGTTAGGGTTAGTAAAACAATACAAAACAAAACAAAGCAAAAACAAAAGCCTATAGTTTGTTTCCTTGGTGGGATAGTTTGAGGAGGGATAATAAAATAGAACAATATTTTACTTGGAAAAATCCACAACCCTTGATATCTATATGCTTTTCTGTCTACTCATTATTATAATAACTCCTATTTTAGGTTCAGTGACCACACACTGAAACTACAGGAAAAGGCTCTAAAAGTCAAGAGCACAAATAAAAGAAAAATAATAAAAGAGAGGAGAGAGTGTCAGTTATGAGAGGGGCTTCTGAGAATCCATTTCAGCACTAAATTTTAGTGCAGTCCTTCCAGGTTAAGGCAAAAGAAAGACTGTATGAACTGGATTCATCTCTCATGTGTCAAGTTTTAATCCGATGACATTACTTCCCTTTTCCTCTGAATTGTGTTTACTGTGTGCCAAGGGAATCTCATACTCAGCATTAATAATGTCATCTTGAGGATAAAACAAAGGAAATATGTTATTCATACAAGAAAGGAAAAGAACATGTTACTTATTCAACAGATGTAACAATTGCATAATTAGAATGTCAGAGACAAGCAAAGCTAAAACAGAGTAAAGAAATAGTTGATGTAATAATGATTGAGAGTTTTCCAACAATAATCATTTTTACCAATCATAGGGCAAAGCAGTTAAGATATTCCAAAGCAAAATAAATATAAAACACAAAAGTACAATTGGGTATATCATATTCAAAATTTAGAAAATCAAAAATAAATGGAATGAAGCTAGAGCAGACAAGGAAGGATGGTGTCTCTATAGAGGAGAAAGGATAATAATATCACTGGGCTTAGCAATGACAGGAAAAGAAATCACTAACTAGAATAAATGTTCAGGGAGATTGCTATTCAAAATTATAATGTAATAAACTATCTTAGATTAAGCAAAAGAAAGTCAGCAAGGATAGGGTTGACCTAAACAGTATAAATACCAATCAACTTCATCTAATTGACATTTCTAAAATAATTCACCAACAATAGCAGAATTCAAATTCTTCTCAAATTCATATGGATTATTCCACAAGTGCACAATATTGTAGGCCATGAACTATACTTTACCAAATTTAAAAGACTAAAATTTATACAAAATATTTATGCAGGTCACAATTAAGTTACTCTATACAATAATAGCATAAAAATAGGAAGAAAACCCTGAAGTATCTGTAAACTAATACACACTTATAAGTGATACATGGTCAAGTAGAATTCACATGAAAAGCTTTTAAATATTTTAAACATTTTAAGTCAGATTAAAATAATATTTATTAAATTTGTGAGATGTAATAAAAACAATGCTTGAGGAAATTTATAGAAAAAAATCAAAAATCAAAATTTTAACTTACTATCTCAAAAAATTTGAGAAAAAAGTAGTACATAAGGGTAAAGTAAGTGCAGGAAAATAAATAACAAAATTTCATTGGAAAATAATTAAATTATAAATAAGAAAATTATATAGAAAAATCAATGAAGTCATAATCTCATTAATTGACATGATCATTGAAATGTATAATCCCTGTACCTAAATTAATTTTTAAAAAGTAGAGAAATTGATTATCAATATCAGAAATGACCAGGAGATGATCATTACTAGCCCCATGGAAATTTAAAAAAAACTGATGAATACAATTAACATCTCATTGTTCATAGATTTGAGAATTTGAATGAAAAATCATTTTGAAAAACAAAGCTATAGGTATTCACACAGAGAGAAATAACATAAAATTACTACATCTTTTAAAGAAAAATGTCCAGTGATAAAAAATTCTTCTTAATGGGAGGTTGTCAATACCCAGATGGCTTTATGGGTGAATATCATACATTCAAGTAAGACAATATCATTTATCTATCATCTGTCCTAGAAAATAGAAGCAACAGAAAAATCTCCCAAATCATTGAATGAGTCCTGATTTACATTACTACCGCACTATATTGACTTTATGGAGAAAGGAAAACATTATAAAGAAAGAAGAAAAGAAAAATTTTATAAAGAAAATATTACATATTGATAGTTCTCATGAATGTAAACAGAACAATCTGCAATAAATATTATAATATTGAATCCAAAAATACATATGCAGAGAAGTTGACACCATAACCAGGTTGGACTTAGTATATTTATTCAGAATTTGAAATATTTAAAAGGCAATCAGTGTATTCTACCACATCAAAAAACTAAATAAAACAAATAATGTGAACTAAAATTGTATATGACAAAAAACACATGCTAAATAAGAAGTGAGAGGAACTTCTTTCACTTGATAAATAATATCTACAAAATATTTCATGTTTAAGGTTGAGAAGCTGGATGCTATTTCCTGGATCAAGAGCAACATTTTCAACATTTTTTTGAAATTTCTAACTAGTGCAATAAGAAGAGAAAAGAAAAGACAAGATTCATACTGGAAAGAAAAATGACTCAACTTGTACATGATATAACTTTCAAAGAATCATAGAGGACAACTGAAAGAGATTTCAGTGAGTGAAGATAAAATAATTTATGTAACACAGTAAGCAGTTTTAAATATAAAATATGAAATAAATATTTATAAATCATACTTATGTATAATTATAAATTAAATAAATAGAACTATTAAATAAATTCCCATACTGAAGTTTTAAAATATTTTTAAAATTTTATTTAAGGTATACAAATTTCATGTATTTCATTAAAAAGATTTAGGAATGTAATGATACTTCCCACCCTACTCTCCCTCCCTCCCTGCTCCCACACTTCTTCCTCCTCCCTCTCTTATTCTCACTCTTAATTTATACGAAGATCTATTTTCAGTTTAACCCTAGACTAAGTAAAGAGTTCAACAAATAGAATGAAGAAAAAAAAAAGCTGCTGCTCCATGGTAGAGACAAGGGCTGTAAACTATCAACAAATCTCAAGAATGTCAATTTTACTCCTATATATTACACTTTAGGTACTCTATTAGATACCACAGATCAGCGAAAACATACGGTATTTGTCTACTTGGAACTGGCTTATTTCACTAAGTATAATGCTATCCAGTTGCATTCATTTTGTTGAAAAGATGTGATTTCATTTTTTTTTAACCACTGAGTAGTAATCTATCCTGTATAAAAAAGCAGCATAATTTCTTAATCCAGTCGTCATTTGATGAACATCTGGATTGAATCTGTATCTTAGCTATCATGAATTGAGCTTCTATGAACATGGCGGGGTACAGATAACTTTTTCACATGCTAACTCCATTTCATTTGGATAAATTCCCAGGAGTGGGATGGCTGGGTCATATGGTAGAACTATATTCAGATTTCTGAAGTATCTCCATACTATCTTCCAAAATGGCTGTAGAAGTTTACATTCCAACAGTGGGTTAGAATACCTTTTTCCCCACATCTTTGCCAATATTTATTGTTTGTTGATTTCTGCATGAGAGCCATTCTAACTGGGATGAGGAGAAACTTCTTTGTGGTTTTGATTTGCTTTTCCCTGATAACTAGCAATCCTGAGCATTTTTTCATGTGTCTGTTGGTCATTTGAATTTCCTCTTTTGAAAATGCCTGTTCAAGGGGGCTGGCGCCGTGGAGCACTAGGTTAATCCTCCGCCTGCGGCGCCGGCATCCCATATAGTCACCAGTTCTAGTCCCGGGTGCTCTTCTTCCAGTCCAGCTCTCTGCTGTGGCCAGGGAAGGCAGGGGAGGAGGGTCCAAGTGCTTGGGCCCCTGCACCCACCAGGGAGACCAGGAGGAGGCACCTGGCTCCTGGCTTCGGATCGGCATAGCTCCAACTGGTGCAGCCATTTAGGGATTGAACCAACAGAGGGAGGATCTTTCTCTCTGTCTGTCTGTCTCTCTCTCTCTCTCTCTCTCTCACTATCTGTAGCTCTACCTGTCAAATAAATTAAAAAAGAAGAAGAATATGCCTGTCCAAGTCCTTTGTCTATTTCTTTTTTAAAACTTTTATTTAATAAATACAAATTTCCAAAGTACAGTTTATGGATTACAATGGCTCCCCCCCCATAACTTCCCTCCCACCCTCAATGCTCCCATCTCCTGCTCCCTCTCCCAATCCATTCGCATCAAGATTCATTTTCAATTATCTTTATATACAGAAGATCAGTCTAGTATATATTAAGTAAAGATTTCAACAGTTTGCACCCACACAGAAACACAAAGTGTAAAGTACTGTTTGAGTACTAGTTATAGTGTTAATTCACATTGTACAACACATTAAGGACAGGATCCTACATGAGGAGTAAATGCCCAGTGACTCCTATTGTTGACTTAGCAAATTGACACTCTTGTTTATGGCATCGGTAATCTACCGAGGCTCTTGTCATGAGTTGCCAAGGCTATGGAAGCCTTTTGAGTACACGGACTCGGATCTTATTTAAACGAGCTCATATTCAAAGTGGAAATTCTCTGCTCTCTTCAGAGAAAGGAACCTCCTTCTTTGATGGCCTGTTCTTTCCACTGGGATCTCACTCACAGAGATCTTTCATTTAGTTGTGTTTTTTGTTTGTTTGTTTGGTTGGTTGGTTGGTTTTTTTGCCAGAGTGTCTTGGCTTTCCATGCCTACAGTACTCTCATGGGCTCTTCAGCCAGATCCGAATGCCTTAAGGGCTAATTCTGAGGCCAGAGTGCTGTTTAGGGCATCTGCCATTCTGTGAGTCTGCTCTGTATCCCACTTCCCATGTTGAATCATTCTCTCCTTAATTCTATCAGTTAGTATTAGCAGACACTAGTCTTGTTTATGTGATCCCTTTGACTTTTATGATCAATTGTGAACTGAAATTGATCACTATTCAACAGATGGTGTCTATTTCTTAACTGGATTGTCTGCTGTTGTTGAGATTCTTGAGCTCCTTATAGATACTGGAGATTAATCCTTTATCAATTTCATAGTTTGCAAACATGTTCTCCCATTCTGTCCATTTCTTCTTCATTTTGCTGATTGTTTTTCTGCAGTGCAGAAGCTTGTCAACTTGATGTAATCCTGTTGTACCTGAGTGAGTGCAAACAAAGGAGCTCCACACATTGATAAAATTTGATGGTCCTTTATTGCCGGCGGTGGAGAGTGGGCTCATGCCCTAAAGAACTCTCGGCCCTGAAGCCCAAAGCAGCAGGGTTTATAAAGGCAAAAACCACAAAATCGGGAGGGGAATACATGGTTGCTAGGATCGGGGGAAACACATGGTTACTGGGGTCAAGCTGACCTAAAACCTATGTAAAACTAGTATCAATTATAATCTTGACAATACCAGTTACAATCTTAACAATTCCAATTATAATCTTGACATTAATCCAGGTATTGGTTTTAATCATATGTAGGACATAGACAAATTACATTTTTATCATTAACCTAGGTGTAGCCTATCCACTTCCAAGTTTGAGCGATCATGCTGGGGGTTTCTATGCTCTGCCAAGTGTGATGTAGTGGACTGCTATTGTTTAACTGTTTTAGATCATAGTTTCAGACCAGAGTCTCAGGGCGTGGGGGGGCACCTTCCCAGAATGGAGTCTGAGGTTCTCCAAAATGGAGTCCCTACTGTCAAGGTGCTACTTCAATCCCATTTGTCACTTTTGGCTTTGCCTGTGGTTCCAAGAAGTCTTTGCTTATGTCAATATCTTGCAGATTTTCCCCCAATGTTCTCTAGTAATTTGGTTGTATCAGGTTATAGATGTAGGTCATTGATCCATGTTGAGTGGCTTTTTGTGTAATGTGTAAGGTGGGGTTCTTGTTTCATACTTTTGGTCATAGTGATTCAGTTTTCCAAGCACCATTTGTTCAAGAGATTGTCCTTGCTCCAGGGATTGATTTCAGCTTCTTTGCCAAAGGTAAGTTGGTTGTAGACGTGTGGATAGATTTCTGGACTGTATTTCTACTCTGTTCCATTGGTCCACATGTCTATTTTTTGTCAGTATCAGGCTGTTTTAGTTATAATTTTTCTGTAGAATGTCTTGAAATCTGGTATTGTCATGCCTTTGGCTTTGTTTTTTTTTGTACAAGCTTGCTTTAGCTATTTGGGATCTCTTGTGTTTCCTATGAATTTTAGCATCATTTTTTTCTAGATATGAGAGGAATGTTGCTGGTAATTTGATTGAGATCACATTGCATCTGTTAATTGCTTTCAGTCTTATGGACATTTTGATTATATTAATTCTTCTATTTCGTTCACGTGGGAAATTTTTCTTTTTTTCTGCCTTCTATTTCTTTCTTTAATGTCTTATCATTTTCATCATGGAGATCTTTGACCACCTTGGTTACATTTATTCCAAGGTCTTTAATATTTTTGTGACTCTTGTGAATGGGATTGATCTTAGAAGTTCTTTCTCATCCATGGTATTGTCTGTTTATATAAAGGCTGTTGATTTTTGTGTATTAATTTTATATCCTGCCACTTTTCTATGAGTTCAAATAGTCTCTTGTTGGAGTTCCCCTATATATAGACTCATGCCATTTGCAAATAGGGATAATTTGACTTCTTCCTTTCCAATTTATATTCCTTTGATATCTTTTCCTTCCCTGATGACTCTGGCAAAAACTTCCAGGACTATATTCAATAGCAGTAGTGAGAGGGAACATCCTTATCCTGTTCTGGATCTTAGTGGGAATACTTCCAGCTTTTCCCCTTTCGCTAAGATGCAGGCCGTGGGTTTGTCATAAATTGCTTTGATTGTGTTGAGGAATGAGCCTTCTATATGCAGTTTACTTAAGGTTTTTGTCATGAAAGAGTGTCGTATTTTATCAAAAGCTTTCTCTGTATATATTAAGATATCATACTGAAACTATTGTAGAATTCTATGTATCATGTATCTATGCATGTATCTAGATATGCATGTATATTATCTGTATCTGGAAAGGGAGGGAGCTAGAGAGAGAGACAGAGAGAGATATTTCACATGTCTGTAAGATAAGAGTTAGTGGAATATGGGTGGATATTGCAAGAAAGGTGTTCAGAATCACTTTGGAGTCAAAACATGTCCTAGGAACTGAAAAATACTTGGTAAGACCATGGAGAAAAACAGAGAAAATATTTTTCAAGAGATAAGACTAATGATACAAAGAAGGGTTATTTCATTAAGGCTGTATAAGCTATTTTAAGAGACTTAGACTTTAAGTTGAATGTAATGGGAAATCTTTGATGAATTGGAAGCAAATAAGCAACCTGATTAGGTTTTGATGTTTTGGGGGAGCAAGTAACACCAGGATGTGAGACAGGTCAGGCTAAATATGGAGTTCAACATATGTATAAATGAGGGTAGAAAGGAGTGGCTTTAGCCTGAAAATTGCATGGCATGCTTTTGAATTACTGAAAATGAAAAATGAGAGATCTGCCCAAAAGGCTTGAACACACTACATCAAACAGATACACTCACCATCACGGTTATAGCAGCCCTCTTCACAACAACAAAAACATGAAATCTACTAGGATGTCCATCATCAGATGAACGCATAAAGAAAATGTGGAGTATATACACAATGGAGTATTATTCAGCTGTAAAAAGTAACAAGGTTCTACCGTTTGATATCATATTGAGTCAAACAAGGTGGATGCAGAAAGACAAATACCACATATCCTCCCTTTGATGTGGGAGCTAAACTTTTTTTAAAAAAAATAAACAAAAGGAAGGAAATGTCTGTTGGTTTTGTTGCAGATACAGTTTTGTGAAATTTTGGTTTATACCTTTGTCAATCAACGGTTAAGTATCTTACCTCACTCTAATTTTAAAGATCTGTCATTATTTTAGAATTCACTATGTATGATTAAAATGGTCACTTTTCCACTCAGTTATCTTTTACAGCCCTTCCCTAAACTAGGGTCTTATTTCTTTTACTTGCTGAACTTCTTTGAAAAAATTGTATTAATATAATGAGAATAGGTTTCATGTGTTTCCATAGATACAATTAAGAAGATAACTTTATTTCCTTCCCTCAATACCCCCTCCTCCCTTCCTTATTTGGTAAAACATTAAGTCTTTCTACTGTATATAAATTTTAAATGTGCTGTCTAGAGAAACAGAAAAAGAGATGGGGGAAGGGAAAAAGAGAAAAAAGTGGGAGGGAGGGGAAAGTGAGAGAGGGAGATTGCGAAGGGAGAGAAGGAGGAAGAGAATACCATTTTATTGTTGGCATTGTATCTATGAACTATATTGAATCTATAAAAATTTTTAAAGAATTGGGATCAAACATTAAAAAAAGAAAGATGAGAAATTTGGAAAAATCGAGAATAATGCTCTTCTCTGTTAAGCAACTTAATTCAAATCTGGGCTTTTAAAACTCAAAACCATTGCTCTGTTCTCTCCCTGGCGTGTTGTTTGTGATGCTCTTTATAACCATTCTGACATAAGGTTTATGTGTGTGATGGGGTAGTGATCAGAAGTAAGAGATAGACCCTGTTATTTCCAGATTCCCAGAATAGAACATTTCTTGGTTTCGTAGTACCAAGGAGATTTGAAAGTTAACTGGTTCATACACAGAATTTTCCCAGAAGGAATGTAACCATCATTTGTGGAATGTGTTCTAAGTGACAGGTAAAGTGTTTTAAAACATGTTCAAATTTAGTTTTTCAAATGACCTTATAAAATATATATGAGAATTTCTGTTTCTTGGATAAAGAAAGCAAGTATGTAGTGCGATAAATAGTTACAGAACTGACGTTATGAAGTATGATCAATTTTCAATTTAAACAAGTTGGACTAACTTTGAATTCCTGTTCTTTTATAAATCTTCATGATTAAGAACCAATAACAAGGCACTTGATGTCATCATTAGATCAGGAAATTCAAATGAAAAGAGTTGACCCATATAAAA
Source organism: Lepus europaeus (assembly GCF_033115175.1). NCBI lineage: Eukaryota > Metazoa > Chordata > Mammalia > Lagomorpha > Leporidae > Lepus > Lepus europaeus. The sequence goes on from NC_084845.1 coordinate 49,780,452, forward strand.
ATATCCATTAAATTTTCAATTAGATGTATTTATGAGGAGGTTTAACAGACTAGTGAATATTTTTTTTTTCCCTTTCCTTAAATGATGGCTTACCTGGGCTTGTTCATTCAAATGGCTTGAGTCGTTTCTATCTGAGTGGTTCTTGGTGGAAGGAATGAAAGAATTTCATGATGACTCAGTTCAAGAGTCACTGCATAAATCAGGCAGCATGAATGATCCCATTATCTGGCCATGGATCCCTAGCTGTGAAGAGCTCTTGCCAAAGGTAAATCCACAAATGCATCAACAAAGGGAGGGCCTCCTGAAAATCAACCCCTGATTCCAATATAAGATGATGGTATATGTGCGGTGACACAGGAGAGATTGGAGTCCTCTCTTATGTAAATTTATCACTGTATATATGAACTTCTCTGATTTAAAGATGCTCTGATATAAAGGTGACAAGAAAATGTCACAAGGCAGGTGGGAATGAGAAGTCCAAGTAACATTTTAGGAGAATAGGCAGATATTCAACAGATAGGAAACACATCAGCTCTGGATCTGGGTTACAAGAATAAAGAAAGAACACCACACAATTCACCTAAATATTAAAGATTCTTGGAATAGATTTCATGTATCTGTTATAGCAGATTTAAGAATTTACATAATGCGAAGAGGCGGCAAGATGGCGGAATAGGCAGGAAGCACACTTAGTCCGGGGGGAGAGAAAGTTTAATATAAGTGGAGATACTGCAGTGTCAAGGAAGAGTAGGGGATGAAACAGCAGAGGAAACTCTTCCGGAACTAGTGATTCACAGTGGACCTGCGTGGAGAGCATGGGAGCCCAAGTTCGGGACACCAGCGGCAGACTCAACGCACCAGCGCTGGAACGCGAGGTCAGCCGAACCTCCATAGCCCGAGATACCAGCAGGCAAGTGGAAAGAGGAGACTAGAGGGAACGAGGCTTGAAACTCCGTGGGGAAAAGTTCACCAGGCTAACTAGAAGAGAGAGAAAAAAAAATAAAAAAAGTGACTGATACGGACACAAGTTTCTCTCTCTCCGCTCAACCTCTCAAAGGCGAGCAAGACAGAGCAGGCGCCATTTTGGACATACGTCATAAGCAGGGCGACCTCAGGTCTGCACCAGCCCTGAGCCTAGCAGAAAAACCTGACTCTGTGGGGAGGGGTGAAATAACAGGAGATTAGCATCTAACTTGGCAACCCAGTGGGAGACTGCAGGAGAATTGGAGCCCAAACTGAGGGCAGCAGAGATTCCCTGTGTGGTCCTTGGGAAAGAGCTTCCGATCTCTGGCTCCTGTGGGTATATCATTTGCCTGCTAACTACCTCCAATTACGTTCAGCTGTGCAGAATTACTTCCCTTTTAAATCAAAAAAAGAAAGAGAGATTTACCACACCTAACCTGGGAGTGTCATCCTTGACACACCCTCAACCCTGAGGAACCAAACACAGCTCTCAGTCCACACTCATCTCAAGCCTCTAAGGCTCCACTGAAAGCAGACAGTCCACTTAATATAGAGCCATAGTGTAACAAGAAAAAACACCACAGTGAAGAAACCAAATATCTCCAACATGCCAAACAACAAACGCAAAAACCAAGCTAACAAGAACAAGGAAGAAACTATGACGCCCCCAAATGAAAAAGACACCCCAATTCAAGATTATGAAGATGATGAGATCGAAGAAATGCAAGAAGCAGATCTCAAAAAATTGATAAGAACATTAAGAAGTTCTCAAAAACAAATTCTTGAACTACAGAAATCCTTCATGGACAAGATAGAAAATCTCTCTCGTGAAAGTGAAATATTAAGGAGGAATCAAAATGAAATGAAACAACTAGTGGAACAAGAAACTCTGATAGTGACTAGAAATCATAATGAAATGAAGAGTTCAATAGATCAAATGACAAACACATTAGAGAGCCTTAAAAACAGAATGGGCGAAGCAGAAGAGAGAATATCAGACTTAGAAGACAGAGAACAGGAAAGGAAACAGGCAAACCAAAGAAAAGAAGAAGAAATTAGAAATCTAAAAAATATTGTCAGGAATTTACAGGATACTATTAAAAAACCCAACATTCGGGTTCTAGGAGTTCCTGAAGGCATGGAGAGGGAGAAAGGATTAGAAGGCATTTTCAGTGAGATACTAGCAGAAAATTTCCCAGGTTTGGAGAAGGACAGAGGCATCTTAGTACAGGAAGCTTATAGAACCCCTAATAAACATGACCAAAAGAGATCCTCACCACGACATGTTGTAATCAAACTCACCACAGTGAAACATAAAGAAAAGATCCTAAAAGGTGCAAGAGAGAAACGTCGGATCACTCTTAGAGGATCTCCAATTAGACTCACAGCAGACTTCTCATCAGAAACCCTACAAGCTAGAAGGGAATGGCGAGACATAGCCCAGGTACTAAGAGAGAAAAACTGCCAGCCCAGAATACTATATCCTGCAAAGCTCTCATTTGTGAATGAAGGTGAAATTAAGACTTTTCACAGCAAACAGAAACTGAGAGAATTTGTTGCCACTCATCCTGCCCTGCAAAAGATGCTTAAAGATGTGTTACACACAGAAACACAGAAACATGGTCACCAATATGAAAGAAGGTAAAGGAAGGAAACCTCACAGCAAAAGATCACAGGAAGCTCAATTTCTCTTTGACATAGAATTAAACTCTGATGCTCTGTTAAAGCAATGTGTTAAAGTAATCTATTATGTTCTCTTGATGTCTGTTAAATTCTAATTGTTCAAAAACAGCTGAATTTTTATTAAGAGCTATGGGTTATTTAAATATGTGCTTTTTTCAAAAATTTGAATATCTGCTGCTCATAAAACTAAAGCGTTGTTGGTTCTGTGTTTAGCTGTCCTCCTATAGGTTCCTATGGACTTTTTCCAGCCACTTTTATTGTATTCAGTACTTTGGGATGGCTCTGTAAACAGATGAAGCCAATAATGTATTAACAGTACCAACTGAGAGAAAGTATGGTTAACTGAGGTTACTAAAAAGAAAAAGCAATTCAAATCAATTGGCAATCTACAAAAAGAGTTAAAGATTTTAAAAGCTATTATTAAAATTGATGTATTGGTCTATTATGCTATATTATATGTGTGTACATATTGTATGTCCACATGGGGAAATTTTATTAAGAGTTTTATTTTAAATGGCTTATAGATAAGATTGTCCATAAATTTAAGCTGCTAAAATCAATCAAAGATACATTTTAATTTGTGGGACCTGAATCTGTGTATCATATGTTTTAGACTTGTTGGTAGAAAGAAACTAAAAACATTTTAGATGGTTGTGCTTAAGTTTACTGGCTAAACAAACTACACCATGTTAGATATTTAAGAGGTGTTTTCAAATACATGATTCTTAAAATTTATAGAAGGCATTGGACCTTCTGGTAAATGTTTTCTTAAGTTGTTATCTAATGGTTGAAACGGTTTGCTAAGTATTCATGTGATATTGCTATTGTCAGCAAGCGATCTAGGACTTGCTCCCTCATTTCTCTATTCTAAGCCCAACTTGTTCTTTCATTTCTCTATTCTCTTCAAGGTAGGAAACTAATTCTATTATGAAGGAATCTGTAGGATGCACAATTTAATCTTTAGACCTTATAAAAGAGATGGCTAACATTTTTCTGCAATAGCATAGCCAAAATAAGAACTCAAATAATAATCTCATAGCTAGATTCACTTCGCCATCAGCGAAGTATACAGTAAGTAGAAAAAAACCTCCCTTTCAGACCAAAGGGAAAGAAAGTTTTAAAGTGAGAATATAATTTTCCTCATGGGCATTGTCTACCTTAGAAAAACTACTACAGAACATGCCTGTGACTATAGACTTGTAGTTCAGGCCACCGAAGATTAGAGATGGGAAACGGGCACTCCCTTGACTTGCATCCTCTGGTCTGCTTTAACACAAACCAGGAGGAAAAGAAAGCTCGGCATCAGAAGCAATGGGTGGCAGGCCTATTAATGGCTGATCTGTACAGTGATCTGCCCTCAAGGAGACCCAACAGGCCAGTCCACTGCAGTGGCTTTCAATGTGGTAAGCCTGGGCTTCAGCAGAAGTCAGCTTGTGAAGAGCCCTGGCAGCTCTGCCAAGAGTTGGATCACTGGTAATGGACCTGCCCTGGAGTCAAAGGATGCCCAGGTCAGAGCCACAGATCTTATTGGCTCTAAGCTGAAAAGCCCTTCACTCAGCCCAACTTCCAAAGTGACCACTGCAGCTGAGGGGATGGTCAAGTAGGGTCAGCAACATTGCAGGCAGAACTGTAAATTTCTTGTTAGAGATGCCCCCTGCCTTTACCTGGCCAGCTCTCCTCCCAGGCCAGCCAAGTAATGAAAGTCAACAGAGTGCCTTCCCCTAGGAGGTTCACACCTCCCTTAGGATATACCCCATGTGAAGAGATAGATAGTTCTGGGCCTCTGAATTTACAAGGCCTAAAGCCCACCAGATTATTATCAAGCCCCTTCTATCAGGTTCTATTTGCCTCTCAATCAGAAAACTTAATTGTAGCTTAGACAGCACCTTTCTTAGCTCCTCTAATAATGACTCTGTCCTTTGTTCTAGGCCCTGTCTAGTGCACTTGGGCCTCATTCCTTTGTAATCATAACCTCTACCACCAATGGCTCTACTCCCAACCTGTGTGTACTGATGGTCCTCTTCCCCACTTAATGCTGTATAATTGTTCAAACCTGGTAAATGCCACTCTTAGGATCATTGGTTACTATCCTCACCCTGTCTTTTATGACCTTGTCTAAATATGATCAGAGTCGGTGAACTTGGAAGGCTTCCATAGCCTTGGCAACTCATGACGACAGCCTAGGATGGTTACTGGCGCCATAAACTAGAGTGTCAATTTGTTGGGTCAACAACAGGAGCCACTGTGCACTTGCTCCTCATGTGGGATCTCTGTCCTTAATGTGCTGTACATTGTGATTTAATGGTATAACTAGTACTCAAACAGTATGTTTCACTTTGTGTTTCTATGTGGGTGCAAACTGTTGAAATGTTTATACTAAATTGATCTTCTGTATATAAAGAGAATTGAAAATGAATCTTGATGCAAATGGAAGGGGAGAGGGAGCGGGAGGGGGGAGGGTTGCGGGTGGGAGGGAAGTTATTGGGGGGGGGAAGCCATTGTAATCCATAAGCTGTACACTGGAAATTTATATTCATTAAATAAAAGTTAAAAAAAAAAAAAGAATTTACATAATGCAAATTAATTTATTTTTCAAAGAATATCTATTTCCATCACTAAATTGTATATATCAGGACTTATCTCTTATTTTGAAATGTATTTAATTAATTTGACATGATAAATATTGACCACTAACTAGAAGTATCTAAACTTTGGTCAGAACACAAGAAGATCCAGGTATTATGCTAAGAACTTTATAGCAATTATCTTAACCAAAAACCATTGTGACTCCTCAAAGTGGGTATGTTTGCCATTCCACTCAAATGTGGAATAATGAATGCCTGATAGAAAGCATTTGTCCTAAAACACTTAGACTCATTCCACAGTCCATAATTAAAACATAATAACCAGCTGGCGCCTCGGCTCACTAAGCTAATCCTCCGCCTTGCGGTGCTGACACACCGGGTTCTAGTCCCGGTCGGGGCACCGGATTCTGTCCCGGTTGCCCCTCTTCCAGGAGGCCAGCTCTCTGCTGTGGCCAGGGAGTGCAGTGGAGGATGGCCCAAATGTTTGGGCCCTGCACCCCATGGGAGACCAGGAGAAGCACCTGGCTCCTGCCATTGGATCAGCGTGGTGCTCCGGCTGTAGCGCGCCAGCCGCGGCGGCCATTGGAGGGTGAACCAACGGCAAAGGAAGACCTTTCTCTCTGTCTCTCTCTCTCACTGTCCACTCTGCCTGTCAAAAAAATAATAATAAAATAAAAATTAAAAAAAAAAACATAATAACCAACATCCACTCGTAGTCTTCTATATACCAGGGATCCATAAATATGTTATATTTTCTACTCAGGATATTTATAGTACTCACAGTTATTTTTTTTTAAGATTTATGTATTTATTTGGAAGTCAGTTACACAGAGAGGCAGAGAGAGCAAGAGCGAGAGCGAGAGAGAGAGAAAGGGAGAGAGAGAGTCTTTCTGGTTCACTCCCCATCTGGTTGTAATGGCAAGAGCTACGCCAATCAGAAGCCAGGAGCCAGGAGCTTCTTACGGATCTCCACGCATGTGCAGGGGCCCAAGGACTTGGAAAATCCTCCACTGCTTTTCCAGGCCACAGCAGAGAGCTGAATCAGATGAGGAGCAGGCGGGACTCGAACCGGTGCCCATATAGGATGTCAGCGCCGCAGGCAGCAGCTTTACCCGCTACACCACAGCGCCAGCCCCCCACAGTTATTTTTATATATTTGGAATATAATCTTTTGCTTGCAGATTAGCAGAGTGATGCTTTGGAGGAATAATTAACAAATTTAATACCAAACATTTAGTAAGTGGAAAAACTGGGTTTTTTAAAATTATTATTTCAAAGTCTATGTCTTTCTAACTGTTTTATAGTAAATAGCAAAGGTGCTGTTACCTACTGGACACTTGCTAAAATGTGTTTACTCAACATTCTGTGACTCATTGTATTTTTGTCCTTATGTGGGAAAAATGCAAAAAAAATTTTTTTCTTTCATTTCATATTTGTATCAATATATTAAAAATTTGTATATCTTAGATACTGAACATTGATTAAATGTTTGAATAGACATGTAACAGAGTTGGGCATTAGTCAGTGACTCAAACATTTTAGTTTAGTCATAAAGTTTCTGTAGAGCTACGTTCATAAGGTGAATGTACTAGAAGATATGACATAAAATTGTCAAGGCTCAAATTTGTTGCTCAGTTCGAGTGAGGATTCTATTTCATTTATAGCTTTTGGTTTATTTAACTGTAGGTATGGCTCTAGGAAGAGTAAACATTCATGAATTGTTCCAGGAGTTTTAAAGTCATTCAGATACACCAAATTTGATTTGTGGCTTAGTTTATAAATAGTCTGTGATTCTTTTTGAATAAGACCCTGTTGTCTGAAGAACTATTTAATTTTTATTGATGCTGTTGGAATATTTGGAAACTAGTTTTGCTTTCATTTTCAAAGTCTTTTAAGTAATAGCTTCAACACAAAATGTGGATATTTATTTCTTATTAAAAACTTGGACACTTGACTTTGATTTCTTAGGAAATATTATTAGATCTAGTGAGGTCTCATACATCCCTATTAGGGGCTAGCATTGTGGTGTAGCAGTTAAACCTGTCGCCAGCAATGCTGGCATCCCATATGGACAACAGTTTTTGTCCTGGCTGCTCAGCTGCCAATCCAGCTCCCTGCTAATGGCCAGGGAAAAGCAGTAAAAGGTAGCCCAAGAGCTTAAGTCCATGCTACACACATGCAAGACTTGGAAGAAGCTCCTGGTTTGTGGCTCCTGGCTTTAGTTTGTCCTAGGCCTGACTGTTGTAGTCATCTGGAGAATGAACCAGTGAACGAAAGAGCTCTCTCTCTCTCTCTCTCTCTAACTCTGCCATTCAAATAAATAACTAAATCTTAAAAAAAAAAAAAAAAGACATCAGTAGTAGGTTGTGATGGCTAAGAGGATGCATCTTGGAATTGACTTGGCTAGGCTCCAAATTACCACTATATCTTGTAGCCTTGAGCAAAGAATTCCTGCTCTCTGTATCACAGCTTCCTTCTTTGTTACAAGTTGGATTCGACTGCACTATCTCAAAGGATAAATTTGCTACTGAATTTAAAGTACTTAAGAATACTTTATTCAGAGAAATTGCACAATAAATGTTAGATGTCTTATTATCATCACCCATTAGAAAAACCAACAATATCCAAGTTTTTTGACCACAACTAATCCATCACACAAATTTTCCATACTTGTTTGATCTATTGCATTCACAATGGAGCCACTTTGTGGAGCTTGAGTATTTTATTTGCTTTTTTGTTGGACTCAGACTGCATAATGCTGGATTAATTATATTCTTCAAACTCTTGTACACAGTGTTACCAAGTGCCTTCCGGGGTCTGCATTAGCAAGAAGCTGTGGGGCAGGCACTGTGGCACAGCAGGTTAACGCCCTGTCATGCAGTGCCAACTTCTCATATGGGCGCCGGTTAGTGATCTGACTGCTCCACTTCCAATCCAGCTCTCTGCTGTGGCCTGGGAAAGCAGTAGAGGATGGCCCAAGTCCTTGGGTCCCTGCACCCAAGTGGGAGACCTGGAGGAGGCTGCTGGCTCCTGGCTTCAGATCGCCGCAGCTCCAGCCCTTTCAGCCAATTGGGGGGTGAACCAGTGGATGGAGGACCTCTCTCTCTCTCTCTCTCTGCCTCTCCTCTCTGTGTAACTCTGACTTTCAAATAAATGAATAAGTTTTTTTTTTTTTTTTAAAGAAGCTGGTACCAGGAGCTATAGGAATAGAATTCAGGTGATGTTTGGATGCATACTTCTTAACTAAAACCTTAATCAGTAGGTAAAACACACACTCCCAAAGTTAAAATTTTTAGTAATATCTTTGGTAAATATGTAAAATATAATTTTTATAATTATGTAAATATAATTTTATAATTATTATATAAATACAATAAATTATCATGATTGCTTTGTGTTTCCTTGAAACTTTTTTCTGTTTATAATTTTTCCAGAGAAAGACAGAGAAAATTTGATTAGGTTCACATATATTTGTAGTTTATTGGAGGGATAATTGACAACTTTATGATGTAAAGTAATCATATTCATCAATATGGTAAAAATTTTTCATTAAAAATTTTTAAAAAATTTAAAAAATTAAAAAAAAATTTCATTCTTGTTCTGTTATTCAGCCCTTCCATTTCCTGAAGTCTTACAAGTTTCTCAACATTACTTATCAGTATGTCTCTTTGTTGCATTACACATATAGTATACATCACTCTTCTAAATTTGAATGGCAGAAATTTATAGCAGTCATAATCTGTTCAGAGAAGAGTGTTATTATCACCAAGCAGACTGGAGCTCACATTTCAATTCATTCATCAAGTATTGTATGACTTCAGAAAAGTCCATTTTCTTCTTTACACAAAGGTTAATGAGACATTTGAGGGTTTACTATTAAATTCTGATTAAGATACTTACGGGTATATATCCAATATGAAGTAGACTCTCATAAATGCTTATAGTAATCATTAACAATAAGTATTCTTAGCATGAGAACACTGTCATTTACTACAATATATTCTTCATCTATATGAACATTGACATGAATACTACAACACATATCAATTCATTTTATGTTCACTGTGACACTAATGCTTTATTTTCAATGGACCCTCTCTAGTGCAATAAGGAAGTGTATTTATTATAATGCCTAGGATTTTAGAAATTTTTAATGTGCCGGATCTGTGGTAAATAATTAGCAAAGATCCTGTGCAAATATTACTACTCTTTTATAGATGATTAAATTTTGCTCTAGCAATTTTCATTAAAATGTGCAATTTCACATAGGTGGATCATTTGAGATTTAGACTCAGATCTTCCTTTTCCAGAATGTCTGTGCTTAAACATTAGAGAGAACAATAAAAAGACTTTTATATAAGTTTTCCAATATTGTGTAAAAGATGGATATTTGTAATTTAATTTTAAGCAGAAGTACATCATCAAGGAAATTTTCCTGTTTTCTGAGGACTGCGTTTCATTGAAGAATTTTTCTTTCCTTTTCCACCCTGTTTAAGAATCTCACTATTATCATTTTTTAAGCTCACTATTATCATTTTTTTTTTGGAATGTAAGGGAAAAACAGTCTATAGAAGGGGATTTGTTTATGGCAAAAGTATTCTACAGTGCTGTCAGCTCAGCCACATGAGTTGAGGAACTTACTATGTGAGTAGGAATTTAATGCTAACACCTTGGGACTCATTGCCCAACCGTGGATTTTGTCAGGCAAACATATGCAGCCTCTGGGAGAATGCACGTATTTTAGCAAGAACTTTTTAGAGCCATAGTTTGAAACTTTCACAGGTTTAAAAGTATCTTATTGCCTTCCCCTACATGACATGGAGGGCAGACATAATTCATTCATACTCTCCCTAATACTCATTCATGATTTGTGGCACATTTGATCATAAACTTTCTGACATACTTTTTATTAGATTTAATATAAATTACTCACTAAAGATTACACTCAGGTTGCAAATAGTGATCGTATTTTGGTCAAGATGGCTATTTATTATTTATGCTTTCAGTTCTGGTGTTTATTATTTTGACTTGCTTGCTCAGAATACCTTTGCCAATGAATTTTATGTCATGTCATATGACTGGTCATATCTTTAAGATAGAGATCAAATTAGCATCATAGGTGAACATTGATCAGGAGGAATCCAGGGAGAATTCAATGGAGAAGTAGAAAATAAATTAATTTTGTATGCAGTATATTAGATTTAACCCAGTCAGTAAGTAGGTACATTGTAAAATGTATGTCACTTTTTCTCTCTGTATTTTTAACACTTCTTCCTACTCCTCATTTCTAAGCATAATGAAGACATTGAGGATCAACCGCCCTAAAAAAAAGTTAACAAAAAGTGCTTCCATGTCCGAACCAGGTCCTTGAATGCTCTCATTAATGTGTCTCTGAGATCCCAGGAGCTTCATGTGATCTGATTGGGTCATCTATACCTTAATTTGACTTAATTCTTATTACTGCCTTTATCTCTTGAGGTGCTCTCTTCATTCCTATCTTGATATTGATTCTAACATAGGATTAATACCCCTGCCTTGATTCCCATACAATAAAAAACAGTAAGAGAAATAAGAAAAAAAAACATAAACCACAAAGCAAACATAAGCATAATGTTTGCATTGTATGTTTTTCATATGATGTGTTTCTTTTAGAAGAGAAAGTAGCAAACTGACATCCTCCAAAATAAACAGCACCAATATGAAAATTAGATAACATTTTAGCTGATCTCATTCTTACAGATTTCAGAAACACTTTTTTCCTCTCTGATTTCTCTTCCCACTTCAATTACATTCCTTATTTTTCCTTGTTCCCTTCCTCACTTGAAAATCTCTCAAGTTATATACCCCCATCTCTTATTTCCCCGACAGAATTCATTACTTTTAAGAGAGCACACAATTTATTCATTTATTTATAAGGCATATAATTATTCAGTACTCAGCCCACATTTCTAGTAGAATCTCATCTTCGGACAGACAATGATTTTTGTTCTTTATTTCATTGATGGAGCTTGGTACTTAACAGGACTTTTTCACACACAGTATTCATTTAATAAGCTCTGTACAATGAATGAAGAAACAGATTGATGTTGGAAAAAAGACCTTTTCTTCTGTGCCTAACAACTCAGGACACAGAAACACACTCCTTTACAATTGAAGGGTTTCTTTCTTTCTCTCCTTTTTTAAAAATTGTTTTTAAAGAAAAGTCACCATTGTTGGAATGCAGTTTTGTTGTTAATAATTTCTCTCTCTCTCTCTCTCTCTCTCTCTCTCTCTCTCTCTCTCTCTCCCTTTCTCCTTCTCTTCCTCCCTCTTTCTCTCTGTTATTTTTTTGTGCAGTATCTGTCTTGATTTATTACTTTCTTTGCAGGAGGCAGACACTCTCCTTATGTGTGGCTGGTTTTTATTTGCACATCAGCACAAATTATTCCGGAGCCCCTTCCCTGGATCAGTGACCATTTCCTAAACCACATTTGCATATTTCCACACTTGTAAGAGCTGCTTTCTCTACTCTTGCCTTGTTTTGCTGCTTCTTCAGTTTCACCTGAGGTGGTGGAACTCTCAAGAGCTAAGCACAGGTATTTCAGAGCCAAAATAGGAAGCAAAGACCACGTTTATTTATCACCTGCACGAGAAAATTGACTTCCAACAAGAACTGTAACACCAGGAAATGAAGGGTACTTCTGCCCGCCATCCATCAGGCCTTGACTATGCCACCTCTCCACCCCCCAAAAGCATCTCACCCCCCCAATTTGTGCATCTCTGGAAATTATTAGAGTTGTTTGCTTGTATTTTATTTTATTTTTTTTTGAAATTTTCTCTTGTGCTAAAGAGCACTCCTATTCCTGAAGTCTTCTTTTCATTTCTGTGACAAACTGTTGCAAGTTGAGAGTGTAACCTATCTGTTTACCACTTCTCCTTGTATCATAGAGTGTGGCAGAAGAATGGGTGGATGATACATGTAAGGTCCTTAACAAATTGCTTGATTCAGTAAAAAAATATCTTTAAGCAGAAGCTACTACACTTTTAAGTATATAATGGCCCGTTTTTACACCAAAGAAATTTTCGTACCAAAGTGGTAGGGATTTTACTCTGAATTTTATCATTCATTTAAAATCAGGTGTCTGCTTCTTGCAGCAAATGTGTGTGTGTATGCATGTATATACCTGATATGAGCATTATCAAATTCTCTAACAACCAATTATTAGAATCTCAGTGTGCAGAAAAGAGAAAGCCTAAATCCTGGACATTTGGACAAAGCATAAAATCCTAAACAATTTAATTAAGGAAAGCAAAAAGAAAATTAAAATAATTTGCCATTTATTTTTATGAGGTCAATGATGTTTAATGTGGCAAAACTCAAAATGTGAAAAGTAGGACAGGATGTGAGGAATTATGATGAGTGTTTTCATTTCCATGCTAAACTGGATGTTTAAAATTTACTTACACTGATGCCACTCACTGACTGATGCATGATTTCATGTATTTTGTCTCTAATCAAATTCCTGTCCTTGTCATCATCTTATATACCACATTATATGTTTAAGATTCCAGGATATTACAGTGGCTACTAGTGAAGATCTTGGTGTCAGATGATCGAGGTTGTAATTCTCAATAAACCATTTACTTCTTGTGTATACAAGGACACATTACTTATTTCTCTATCACCCTTGGTTTCCTCATTTAAAAGCAAAATCTATATTTTAAGGTTTGTACTTAAAAATATAACAGCTAGCATGTATGGAATTCTTAGAAAAGGTCCAGCCATACAAAGAATGATGAATAATATTAACTATTAATATGCTATGTTTTGATATACGGCAGAGTAAGCTTCATTTCCACCACAAACCTCACAATGGTTAGGTATTTGCTTTTACTTCTCTTTCTACATGAAATGCTAACTGATTATTCAAGTTGCTCCTAGGTGCCATTTACCCTATTATGGTTGTAGTTGCAATTATATCTATAAAGCAATCTGTGAAGAATCAACTTTTTATTACTATTAACTTTAACTTTTTATTTATTTATTAGTCTATAATAATTTTAATTACTCTTGACTAGCTCCCCTCAAATCTAGACAGAAATATAATATTTCTATCAATTTATTAACATTTTAACATCTCTAAATAAGTTTTTTGTGTTTTATATATGCTGTACAGATTTCTGCTTTGTAAATCTGTATTTAACTTTCATGTTCCAAAAGTTTTGGAAAGATTTTATGGATTATTGTAAAACATTTGCTTTATCTTTAGGCGTATTATTTCCCCCATCTCTCTTAATTTCATGTTATTTATATATTTGGTTAAAAGTTAGTTCAGGTATATTTTCCAAGAAGAATATAAAACATCTGAAAATTTTGAAATTTATGTTTCTTTTCAATCTTTTTAATTCATATTTTTGCTTCCTCTTAGCAATTGAGAGAGTCATAATAGTGTAAATTGAAGTATATATTAACTATCATTCATTTTACCCTGATTCCATTATGATGTCAGAGTTTGCTTTTTACTCCATGAAGTTGAATACACAAATCCATCACTTGGTATAGTAAAACATACTAATTCCTAATTTTTAGAAGGTAAACAAGAAGCATCACACTATGTAACAAATAGTCCAATGTTGCAAAGCAGCCTGTGGGCTCATTTAACATACAGTTTTCCTAAATTGAAGCAATATTCTTTCTGGTCTTATTGTGACTTCATCAAATAAATAATTAATAGACCTTTGCTGTCTTTCCATTCACCTAACCTAGCATTTTATTTAGCCAATGATAATGTTACTAACCCTTGCAGAAACAGTGGTAAGTAGGAAAGCTTGTTGCACTTTGTGGGCTGAGAGAATTGGCTCACAGATGTGTGGAGCAAATTGAGCCAGCCCTGTGCAATGAGGTTTATGGTCAAAAGAGTTATCTGAATTTTGCTCAGGAAATCAAAGATAAAGTGAAAGAGTTGAAGTTAAAATAATTTTATCCCATTCAAATGCAAATGAGTACATTCCTGAATATTTTCTTCAGAAACATTTGGCAGCCTACTAGGTGACATGAGCTTAATTTCCCATGTATTAAATTAACCTTTTTTGATGAACACTTGTGTGAGTTTAACATATGTAAAGATTTAAGTAATCATTGCCACAATTAGCATACAAAACAGTATCAGCTTCCCCACAAATTTGTGCCCCTGTTGCCCCTATGACTTTATCTCCTGGCTATCACTAACATGGATGCTGTCCCTACTTATCATTTCTGAGTCCTGGTTTATGTAACAATTGATTATGATTATGTAATAATTGAAAACAGTTGGTATTGAAATACATATACATGTTTATTTAAATTTGAAATCCATTGTGTTATTGTTAGAAGAGCATGCAATTCACAATAGCTAAGACCTGGAACCAACCCAAATGCCCATCAACAGTAGACTGGATAAAGAAATTATGGGACATGTACTCTATAGAATACTATACAGCAGTCAAAAACAGTGAAATCCGGTCATTTGCAATGAGATGGAGGAATCTGGAAAACATCATGCTGAGTGAATTAAGCCAGTCCCAAAGAGACAAATATCATTTGTTTTCCCTGATCGGTGACAACTAACTGAGCACCAAAGGGGAAACCTGCTGAAGTGAAATGGGTACTATGAGAAACAGTGACTTAATCAGCTCTTGTCCTGACTGTTGATGTACAATGTAAATCTTTATCCATTTTAGTATTTTTTTTTTGTTCTAGTACTATTGGTTGAACTCTGTAATTAACACACAATTATTCTTAGGTGTTTAAATTTTAACTGAAAAGTGATCCCTGTTAAATATAAGAGTGGGAATAAGAGAGGGAGGAGATGTACAATTTGGGGCATGCTCAATTGGACTTGCCCCAAATGGTGAAGTTAGAAACGTGCCATGGAATCCCAATACAATCCCATCAAGGTGGCATGTACCAATGCCATCTCACTAGTCCAAGTGATCATCTTCAGTTCACGATTGATCTCACTGATAGGTCTAAGAGTCAAAGGGATCACACAAACAAGACTAGTGTCTGCTAATACTAACTGAAAGAACCAATAAGGGAGAGAACGATCCAACATGGGAAGTGGGAGACACAGCAGACTCATAGAATGGCAGATGTCCTAAACAGCACTCTGGCCTCAGAATCAGCCCTTAAAGTATTTGGATCTGGCTCAAGAGCCCATGAGAGTATTTTAGGCATGGAAAGCCAAGACACTCTGGAAAAAAGAAGAAGAAGAAAAGAAGGAGGAGGAGGAGGAGGAGGAGGAGGAGGAGGAGGAGGAGGAGGAGGAGAAGGAGGAGGAGGAGGAGGAGGAGGAGGAGGAGGAGGAGGAGAAGAAGAAGAAGAAGAAGAAGAAGAAGAAGAAGAAGAAGAAGAAGAAGAGACCTAAATTAAAGATATCTGCGAGTGAGATCCCAGTATGGGGCCATCAAAGAAGGAGGTACCTTTCTCTGAAGAGAGGAGAGAACTTCCACTTTGACTGTGACCCTGTCGGAATAAGATCGAAGTCGGCGAACCCTAAAGGCTTCCATAGCCTTGGCAACTCATGACTAGAGCCTAGGGAGATTACTGACGCCATAAACAAGAGTGTCAAATTGTTAAATCAACAACAGGAGTCACTATGTATTTACGTCTCATGTGGGATCTGTCCTTAATGTGTTGTCCAATGTGAAGTAATACTATAACTAGTACTGAAACAGTATTTTTACACTTTGTGTTTCTGTGTGGGTGCAAACTGATGAAATCTTTACTTAGTATATACTGAATCGATCTTCTGTATATAAAGATAATTCAAAATGGAAAAAAAAAACCTTGGTGTTAAGTTGGAAATTGCATAGAAAATTAATCAATTTTTTAAAAATATCATGTAGGATCTCTGTCCTTAATGTGCTGTACATTGTGATTTAATGCTATAACTAGTACTCCAACAGTATTTTTCACTTGGTGTTGCTATGTGAGGGCAAAGTCTTGAAATCTTTACTTAATATATACTAAACTGATCTTCTGTATATAAAGAGAATTGAAAATGAATTTTGATGTGACTGGAAGGGGAGAGGGAGCAGGAAAAGGGAGGGTTGCGGGTGGGAGGGAAGTTATGGGGGGGTGGTAGCCATAGTAATTCATAAGCTGTACTTTGGAAATTTATATTCATTAAATAAAAGTTTAAAAAACAATGTTAGAAGAGCATTGCTGGGTTTCCTAGGGAAAGTTCAAAGTAACAGAATAGGGCTCAGTCTGGAATCATGTATTTTATTCTTTATTCTACTGATTCATTAAGATAGTCAATCAGTAGACTGTTAGCATCTGTGATATCAAAGGTACGAAAGTAAGTACTAGCCATGTAGTGAAACACAAGACAGGAAAACACCTTTTGCCTTTTCACAATGTGAAAGTGTACTCTGGTCATTTTGTCATCTCTGTGAGCTAAGCACTCTGCCTTCTCAGTTATGACTCTAATATATTTTGTGCCTTATTCTGAGTGCAGAATCTAAAAATTCTCTCCTTGGTATGCATTCCAGCTAGCACAGCCCCAGAAAGACCTGAAAATACACCAAAACTTGACTGAAGAGTTCCATTGAATGAACAGAAATAAGCATTCTAGATGATCTCTATAGATATGACAGTGGATAGAATTAGTGACAAATGACTTAATACTGTGAAATATTTTGATGTCAGAGGGGTGTGTGTAGTTGGTCTCTTGTTTCTATGAGAATGAAATTCCTATTCATTTTCTGCAGATCAAAACTCAAGGTTCTGATGGATGGCAAAGAACTGATTCTGTCTTCTTATGTCTAATTTAAGCTGAACCAAGATGAGATAGTAACTGTAAGGGTATGTCTCCAATAAGAAAGTAAATATATCTTCTGTACATCTCTTCTCCCCAGAGAGAGAGGTCTTCCAACCGTTGGTTCACTCCCCAGATGGCCACAATGGCTGGAGCTACGCCTATTTGAAGCCAGGAGCCAGGAGCCAAGAGCTTCTTCCAGGTCTCCCACATGGCTGCAAAGGTCCAAGGACTTGGGCCATCCTCCACTGCTATCCCAGGACATTGCAGAGAGCTGGAGCAGAAAAGGAGCAGCTGGGACTAGAACCAGCACCCATGTGGGATGCCAACGCCTCAGGCCAGGGCCTTAACACAGTGTGTAAAAGCACCGGCCCCTACAGTGGCTTTCATACACAAATCATTAAATTAAAAAATGCTAGGAAGGATGTAGGGGAAAGGCCAAAAGAGTTATCTGGGTTTTTCTCAGGAAATCAAAGATAGAGTGAAAGAGTTGAAAGTTGAAATAATTTTATCGCATTCAAATGCAAATGAGTACATTCCTTAATACTCCCACTGTTGGTGGGAATGTTAACTTGTAAAACCACTATGGAAGACAGTTTGGAGATACCTCAGAAATCTGTATATAGTCCTACCATATGACCCTGCCATCCCACTCCCGGGAATTTACCCAAGGGAGATGAAATCAGCAAATAAAGAGTTATCTGCATCTTCGAGATTATTGCAGCTCAATTTACAATAGCTAAGTCCTGGAATCAACCTAAATGCCTGTCAACTGAAGACTGGATAAAGAAATTATGAGATATGCACTCTATGTAATAATACACAGTGGTAAAAAAAAAGAAAAATGAAATCTAGTCATTTGTAGCAAAATGGATGAATCTGGAAACCATCATACTTAATGAAATAAGCCAGTCCCAGAGGGACAAATATAATATGTTCACCCTGATTTAACTGACATAGAACCTATAAGGAAACCTGTAGAAGTGAAATTGACAAGTGAAAATAGATCCCAGTAAAAAATAACAGTGGGGATAAGAGAGAGAGGAGCTGTATAGTTTTGTATATATTCCTACAGACATGCTTCTAAGGGTATAGCTAAAAACTTGCTGAATCCCATTAAGCTGAGTGCTAATAATGCCATCTTAAGTGTTAAAGTGATCATATTAAGTGTTAAGTTGATCATATAGGTAGGAGTAAGCATTAAAGGGATCATATAAATAAGACCAAGTGTCTAGTAATAAAAATGCATAGAATTAAAAAGGAGAGAATGATCCAACATGGGAAGCAGCCCACACAGCAAATTTTAGAATGGCAATCACTATAAATAACACTCTAATCTCAGAATCAGCCCTTAAGGCATTCTGTCCTAGCTGAAAGGCCAATGAGAGCATTTCAGGCACAGAAAGCCAAGACACTATAGTAAAAGGAAAAAAAAAAAAAAAAAAGGTCTTACAAGAAGGATCTCTGTGAGACCCCAATAGAAAGAAGGGGCCATCAAAGAAGGATGTACTTTTCTCTGAAGGGAGGAGAGAACTTCCACTTTGCTTATGACCTTGTCTAAATACTAAGGAGATTGTGGACTCAAAAGGCTTCCATAGCCTTAGCAGCTCATGTCAAGAGCCTTGGGTGATCACTGACATCATACATAAGAGGGCTAATTATTAAATTAACAACAGGAACTATTGTGCACTTACTTCCCATGCAGGACCTCTCTCTTCAGTGAGTTGTACTATAAGAATTACCTGTAAAACTTGTACTCAAATGGTTTTTATATTTTGTATTTGTGTGCAAATTGTTGAAATCTTTACTTGGTACAGAGTTGAACTTCTGGGTATAAAGTTAACTGAAAATGAATCTTAATGGAGCATGGGACTGGGAATGGGAGAGGGAAGAGGAGGTGGGTGGGAGTGGTAGTGGGAGGGTGGGTATGGTGAGAAGAATCTCTATATTCATTAAGATGTACCTATGAAATTTTTCCTCATTAAATACATGGTAAAAAATAAATATTTTGTGAGAAAATAGTTTTATAATAGCATCACTATGTTCAGTCGATATAAATAATATAGTTGTAGGGATATTTGAAGTTGTAGAGAAGGAATTAGGGAAGTGAAGAGGTAGGTGACAGGTCTCTTAAAATGTCTTAAGCTGGTGTTAGTAGTGGGGGTGTTCTGGAGGTTCATGAATATAGGGCAATCTTCCATACACATGGATGTCTCATGTATGAGGTGCTGTATCTATTAAATGCATCCAATTCTGATAGATCCCTGTTACTGATCATTATATACCACTCCAAATCTGAACTTCAGAGAAGTGAGTAAAATATGATTAATCCACTTAAGTAATCTTTTTGTATGTTTGTTTCATTAATTAGTTTCCTAAAGAAAAATGTTCTAATGTTCTCTCTACTTTTTCACATGGTTTTCAACTTCGTGATGTGGTATACGAAAGTACTTCAAAAACTTCCTGGTAAAGTAAATTGAAAGATAAGTTTGTTGTTGTGCAATTTTTTTAAAAAAATATATGCATATAAAGAGTCTTTTAAAAGTTCACAAGCACACATATCATGAAAAAATGGATTCACTTCAAAATGTCTTTGCACCAAAACAAACATTTTTAATTTTATTTTTCTGGGAACTTTCTGAAGTACCCTCTATACATCCATGAAATCTGAAAGATACTCTTTTAGATTCATGAACTCACTCCAACAATGAACTTGGAAGCATTACAAGTGTCTGTGATTCAGAGGGCTCCAGACAGAGGGATTTTCAAGTCTTTTTGGTACATGTGCTTTCTGTCTTCATCTTGTTAAAAACACTTGCACTTAACAGTCATTTGCATATTATATAGACATTTCCCTTGATATTTTTAATCTCTGACACCTCGTGTCATTATTAAACCAATCATCGTAACAGCTACTTCAAAAATGATACATTATATCCCTTGAGTTTATCAATCATGTAACAATCTCAGTCTATCATGCCATGAATTATTACAAAACTGTTTGATATGTGTACCAAAAAGGAAAAAAGTAGTCTCTTGTCTTTGAACTTTTTAAGACAATCGCACTAGGGCTGAACTGTACAGCACTCTCATGTCAATTATAAAGACATTATTCAATGGCTCTACTCAATGCATTTGACTTATAGTTAACCCCACAACTTTTATTATTAACTTTCCTTTCTACTTCTTTTAATATCTGACACCTACATATCCTAAAAAATTGGTAGGATCTTTGAAATAGAATTAGAAATCAAGTAACACAGGATCTGCTTGAGTGGGGGATGTGAAACTGAGATGTGAGAATGATTTTTATTGGAAAACAAAATGGCGTTAGACAGTGTGTGAGAAAGGCAATGATCAACCCAAATCTTATATCTGCAACGTTATTCTCTTCTCAACTTCCTTTCATTCCCTCTGGACACATGAAAGAGAATGAATCAGTGTGTTGCTAATATGTCTTTAACACACCTTCAACACTTGCCACTGTAACCAAGATAGAGCAGACCTCAGGCTCAAAATGTTCACTGGAGATATATATTTTGCTCTTTTATTTAGTATCTTATATTTAAGATTTTAATATCATATTTAAGGTGCCACTGCTTTCCATTTATTATAATGATGAAAGTTTTCTTTTAAATATATTGGCAAATTAAATGATTTGTTTTAAAAATGTATATATAATAGTGACATTAGTATTTGAAAATAATACAAAACATAATGACATTATGCAAATGTCTTAAGTTTGGGCCATATCGACCTAGCAAGGCACACATTCGTTTTACTGTTGGAGGACTAACATCTTGATTGTGCTTATTGCTATGGACTGAATTGTGTCTCCTAGAAACTTTATATTTTGCTGTTCTAACTACTTCTTCAGAATGCTGCTGTGCATGGAGATAGAGCATTTGAGGAGACAAAGGTAAATGACGTTACATGGATGGATCCTCATTCAATTTGACTGGCACTTCTATAAAAAAAGGAAACTACATGTAGAGGAGGCCACAGAGCCACCTATCCAGGGGAAAGATCGTGTGCATGCACAGTGAGAAGGTGGTGATATGCACATAAAGAGGGTGGTCCTCTAGAGAAATCAACATTTTCAACATACTCGTGTTGGATTTCCAGGCTCCAGAGTTTTTATAAAATAAAATTTAAGCCACCTAGTCTGTGAGCTTCTATCATGATATCAGGAGCTGGTTAACCCAGAGGTCACACATCTAGTCAGAATGGTTGAATGACATCTTGAATACATAGTCTCCTCACCCCTTCTGGTCCCTCAGTGAGAATATTTTTATGAGTTCTTCATTTAAAGAAGTTATAGCATCTTGAGCACTGAAGAAACAAATGAAAATAAGGGAGCATCTGACCTTGGCGATCTTTAAACTATACCATGATGATAAATAGTAACCATATGTGGACTAATAAGCAGATCTATTGAGAATACAACTGCATTTATCAAGATCTTGAATATGGATGGGGATTAAAGGATTTCAGTAATGTAAACAACGGTTCTCAACTGAAGAAATTTTGTCCTCTAAGGAACATTTGGCAACAGTTGATGGCATTTGGGGTGTTCTAACTTGAAGGTGGGTTCTAATAATATCTAGTGGATTGAATTCACAGGGGCTGCAACACATGTTGTTATGTATAGGAACTTCCCCCTCACACAATAAAGAGTTACATGGCCCAGAATTTTGACAATGATAAGATTGAGAAACTTTGATATAGAGAAAAAGGAACATGAAAAATTAAACTGACAACTATGCTCTGTGCCATGGAACAAAATGTCAATACAAAGTCAAACATGTTAGTCAAATCCTAGCAAAGCCATTTCCTGTTTGTGTTTTCATAGGGGAAATTATTTAAACACACATGTTCTAATTTCTTCATTTACAAAATAGGTTAAAAATAATACCTATGATTCCAAGTAGGGGAGAGACTACATTGAAATAATACATGTAAAGGACATGCACTGCTTTGATGTGTGTTATTTCAGTTATGTTATTCAGTCCAGACTGATTGTATTTCTCGACATAATTGACATTCTGGTTATGGAGATCTAATAGTTTACACAATGATGGGACCAGTTCTGTGGCTCAGATGGTTACGCTGCCTCCTGCAACACCGGCATCCCATACAGGCATCAGTTCAAGTCCTAGCTGCTCTACTTCTGATCCAGTTCCCTGCTAATAAACCTGAGACAGCAGTAGAGGATGGCCAAAGTGCCTGGGCCCTTGCAATGATATGGGAAACCAGGATGAGGCTCCTGGCTCCTGACTTCTGCCAGGCTCAGCCCTGGGTTTTGTGATCATTTGAGGAGTGAACCAGCAGATGGAAGCTCTTTTTCTGTCTCTCCCTCTTTCTCTCTATGTAACTGTCTCTCCAATAAATAAATCAATATTTAAAAAATTAAAAATACTTTGGACAAATCAGTGAGTCAGTAAGTGAGTAGAGACATGAAGAACTGCCTAGGTTAAGCTCCCTAACTTACTTCCTTATTTGTAATATCAATACTAAATATATACTTTATGCAGATGGTAAAGAAGTAGCCTAATTTCTGGAATAATGTGAGAAAGATTATAGGATATAAAACCATTATACTTTCTATATATTTTAGTAATGTTTGATTCCATTGAAGTGGAATGTCGTGATATTTTCTTTTATACAAGCAATGAACACAATTTTGGTTCCCTTTTGCATGCCTAATTCATAACTCAGGTAATTTCAGAAAATATTATTGAACTGGTGGTGAGCTTCATTTTCCCTTCATCTGTTTTCCTTCACTCTTGTAATGGTGGATGATATGTGATCCTATTGGGTGATTTAATTCATTTCATAAAAATACTTACCGCACACACTGTGTAGCCCGAGCTGCTTATATGCTTTATGAGAAAGAGAAGATGTCCTCTTATATTTAGTGACCTTCCTTTAGATTTATTATCTAGTAATGTCAATGAATAGCTTCTCCATATCAGTTATACTGTAGTACACAAGGAAGATATAAGAATAACAAAAAGTGCTTTCAAATATATAATAAAAATTCTGGAAGCCAACAGGTTAATATTTTTTCCTAATTCATAATATATAATTTAAATGTATATTCTAACAATATAGATTGTAAACATATAATATCTCGTGGTAGAAAATTCTAGCTTTTTTGAGCATTTATTATGTACTTCACACTGCCAGGCAAGTTACACACGTCATTTCACTTCATTTCCACAATTCTTTATGAGGTTGCTTGAATACCATTCTGAGAATATAGAATTCACAATTAAATATCTTATATACAGTTACACATATGTTCAGTTTATGAAAACAATGGATTGAGAATTGTGTGCAACACATGGAATTATTGAAACTTGGTTTCCAATCCTAAAGACATCATCCATTATTTTTGTGTCTTTGAAGAGATTTTAGTTTTCTCATATTGAAAACTAGCAATAATTACTTGAGGCTCTTGTCATGAGTTGCCAAGGCTATGGGAGCCTCTTGAGTTCACCAAGTCCAATCTTATTTAGACAAGGACATAGTCAAAGTGGAAGTTCTCTCCTCACTTCAGAGAAAGGTACCTCCTTCTTTGATGGCCCCATTCTTTCTGCTTGGATCTCATTCTCAGAGTTCTTTCATTTAGGTCATATTTTTTTTTTTTGACAGAGTGTCTTGGCTTTCCATACCTGAAATACTCTCATGGGCTCTTGAGCCAGATCCGAATACTTTAAGGGCTGATTCTGAGGCCAGAGTGCTGTTTAGGACATCTGCCATTCTATGAGTCTACTGTGTATCATGCTTCCCAATTTGGATCGTTCTCTCCTTTTTAATTCTATCAGTTAGTATTAGCAGACACTAGTCTTGTTTATGTGATCCCTTTGACTCTTATTCTATCAATATGATCAATTGTGAACTGAAACTGATCATTTTGACTAGTGAGATGGCATTGGTACATGCCACCTTGATGGGATTGAATTGGAATCCCCTGGCATGTTTCTAGCTCTACCATTAGGGGTAAGCCTGAGTGAGCATGTGGTGAACTGTACATCTCCTCCCTCTCTTATTCCCACTCTTATATTTAACAGTGATCACATTTCAGTTAATTTTAAATGCCCAAGAATAATCGTTCAACCAATGATATTAAAGAGTTCAACCCATAGTATTAAGTAGAACAAAAAAATACTAAAAGGAATAAAAATAGTAAGTTGTTCCTCAGTAGTCAGGACAAGGACTGATCAAGTCGTTGTTTCTCATAGTCCATTTCACTTCAACAAGTTTACTTTTAGGTGCTCAGTTAATTGTCACCGATCAGGGAGAACATATGATATTTGTCCCTTTGGGACTGGCTTAATTCACTCAGCATAATGTTTTCCAGAGCATAATGTTTTCCAGAGCCTTGGAAACTCATAACAAGAGCCTCAGGTTATTACTGACGCCATAAATAAGAGTGTCCATTGTTAAATCAACAACAGGGGTCACTGTACACTTACTCCCCATGTAGGATATTTGTCCTTAATGTGTTGTACTATGTGAATTAATGATATAACTAGTACTCAGTCTGTACTTTATACTTTGTGTTTCTGTGTAGGTGCAAGCTGTTGAAATCTTTACTTAGTATATACTAAATTGATCTTCTGTATGTAAAGATAATTGAAAATTAATTTTGATGTGAATGGGATGGGAGAGGGGGTGGGAGATGGGATGGTTGCTGGTGGGAGGAAGGTTATGGGGGAAAGAGCCACTATAATCCGAAAGTTGTACTTTGGAAATTTATATTTATTAAATAAAAGTTAAAAAAAGAACGAAAACTAGCAATGATTGTCAATGGCATATTTGTGTGATGAATTCATGAATTGATATTTATTGGATGTGTAAACAAAACCAAAAATTTTATGTCTGACCAACATAAGAAGTGTTCTTTAAATTTTTTTTCCATCATCCCGTGCATCTAACTTCCTCTTACTTTACAATTAGCTCATTGAAATCCTGGTTATATTTTTGGCAAGATTAACAGCCTCTTAATGCAGAAACATGGTTAACATGGAGGTAACAAATCTGAAAATATAGTAAACCTATAGCTAAGAATCACCTCTACTCCACCAAGAGATGTTCACTTGCTACTTTTGAATGGGTTTTGGACAGATTTCCGTTTTCCCAAGGGAGATTCACAGCATTTAAAAGCTTCACTGACATTTGCTGGCTATATATCTTCCTTTGCTTTTGTATGTGTATGTACATTCCCATAAAATAGGTTAATATTCTTCAAATCAACCATAACAGTCAAACAGTATCTATTTCTTAAATCAGGTACCATGGGACATCAATGAATTAAGAGATGAATATAAATAAATTGGATAACTGTTGCTGCCTGAGGTGTTAGAATGTATTCTTTCACTCACAGAAGTGAGAAGTTCAGCAGCATAAAATGTGGCAATAACTTTGATGATGCCTCACTTGAGGAAACATAGTATACCAGAAAAAAAGTTGTACTGATAGTAGAGAGTCCTGGGTTCTCATCCTAACGTAGTTTACCAATGATGAGGACAAAAGAGAAAATCAGGGTGCACATACTGTTTAGGAGCAGACTCAAATCATGTTGTGTTACTTTTTAGTAGTCTTTTAGTTTGTATTTCTGAATTTAGTTAGTATTTCTGAATTCAGTGTCCTCATCTACAAAATGAGGCTAGTTTGAGAGTTGGCACTCACTGTGATTTATTATTATTATTATTATTATTTTGGTAAGGGTCAAAAGCAATGATAGTATAAAAATTTATGACAGCGATTGGCATTGTGGTGCAGCCAGTTAAGCTGTCACTTATGATACTGGCATCCCATGTCAGAGGGCTGCTTCATGTTCTGACTGCTCTATTTCCAGTTCAGCTCCGTGCTGATGTGCGTGGGAAGACACTAGAAGATTATCCAAGTCCTTGGGCCACTGTCATCCAAGTGGGAGATCTGGGTGGAGATCCAGATCCCTTGCTCCATGGTCTGACCCTGGCTGCTGTATCCATTTGTAGAGTGAACCAATGAATGGAAGTTTTGTCTCTCTTTTTCTGTCTATCCCTCTCTCTCTCTGTCACTCTACCTTTTAAATAGATAGATAGACAGATGAATAAATAGATGGATAGATAATAGATATATGATAGATAGATAGATAGATAGATAGATATATCTGTTTCGAAATATTATGACAGTTTTCCAGGCAATAGAACCATTCCATATAGTATATAATTGTAGTTGGTGTAGTTTCTCCTTTTGTTGTTAATGTATTCTGATTCTATTTTCTTTATCCAAATACAAAAGAACTGGGATAAATAATCTCTAAGAATATTTTCAATGGTTGCAAGTTATGGTTTCTTTTTTTCTTTAAGTTTTCTTTTTTTATTATTTTTTAAAGATTTATTTTATTTATTTGAAAGACAGAGTTACGGAGAGAGGTAGAGCCAGATAGAGAGGACTTCCATACTGTTGGTTTACTCCCCAAATGACCACAATGGCTAGAGCTGAGCTGATCTGAAGCCGGGATCCAGGAGCTTTCTTCAGGTCTCCCAGGCAGGCACAAGGGCCCAAGTGCTTGGGCCATCCTCCACTGCTTTCCCAGGCCATAGAAGAGAAATGGATCAGAAGAGGAGCAGCCAGGACTCGAACTGGCACCCATATGGGAAGCTGGCGCTGCAGGCTGAGGCTTTAACTGGCTGCACCACAGCACCAGCCCCTTTAGGTTTTCTTAAAAATACACTTTTAGCTGCTAGAGCCACTGACAGGACAGAACAATTTGTCCTTTTCACCGCTGAGTTTCAGTGCTGAAAAGAATATCAGATTACGTATTCAGTAAGTATTAGTTGAATGAATACAACTTCAGGGCACCAAGTGGACCTAAACAGATCAGAACCTCTCCAGGCCATGTAAATGAGATTAATCTGTGGACTGCACTTAGAAAATTATAATTTTGGGGTCAGCACCATGGCTCAATTGGTTAATCCTCCGCCTGCAGCGCCAGCATCCCATACAGGTGCTAGTACTAGTCCCGGCTGCTCCTCTTCCAGTCCAGCTCTCTGCTGTGGCCTGGAAAGGCAGTGGAGGATGGCCTAGGTGCTTGGGCCTCTGCACCTGCATGGGAGACCAGGAGGAAGCGCCTGGCTCCTGGCTTTGGACTGGAGCAGCGCTGGCCATGGTGGCCATTTGGGGAATGAACCAATGGAAGGAAGACTTTTCTCTCTGTCTCTCTCTCTCTCACTGTTTATAACTCTACCTGTCAAATAAATTTAAAAAAAAAATCATAATTTTATGGAGCCTAATAGAGGCAGAGGTAATTAGAGTGATCACAAAATATATTGTCAAAATGAAGGTAATTTTAATAGTAAACTGGGATATTGATAAATATAACAAGAAAACAGATATAACTGCATTTTATAAATCAATGTGGAAATATAAACATGCTCAAAATGGCAATGCTGGAATATGTGAATATGTAGTTTTGACTGATCCTAAGTATCTGTTTCTTTCTCTCTCTCTCTCTCTCTCTGTCTTTACAGTCTCTTCTCTCTTTCTTTCGTGTGTGTGTGTGTGTGTGTGTTTATTTATTTATTATTTATTTTGGAATTTCACTCTCCTGGGTAGAGTTGTGTGGCAAACTGTGAGGTGCCAAAGTTCTAAGACACTAATTTTGACCTATAAAGGAATTCATCTATTATGTTCTTATTCAGAAAAATTGCTAATTGATAAGTAGTCAGTAAGGTTAGTGATAAATTTGAACCCACAGAAGAAATATATTTTAATTGCAAAATGTGATTAATTATACAAGTTTCCAAAAACCAAAAACTGCTCATAAAGACCAAAACTCCCAAATTCCTGTCCGGCATTTATTGTCCATTGTCTTCACTGGCACATGAACTGAAATAGAAAATGCCTTTTATGGTACATCCTGTAGGCCCTCACACTGGTGCTTTTTGAAACTGTTTTTATCTTGCTTGCCCACTCCTCATGATACACTGAAATATCAGCAGTCTCATTACCACTGTTTTCTTTCATCATTCTTCCATATCCAGTCTTACCCAAGGAGGGATTGTTCAGGTTTTGACATCAGATGCTATAGTGTATTAGTTATCCACACTAATGAGAAGATGCACCAGAGGGTAACGGAAAATTATTTTATGGAAGTACCAAGAATAAAGTCAGCCCTTGTACCAGGTTGTAAAGCAAAAATTATTCATTTGTGGGGACACCAGGACTCCAAGAAGGCATCAGTTGTGCCAGTGAATGAGAAAAAACTTACAGATGTCATACTAGGGGAGCCGCCACACTGAATACTGATGTGCCCCTAAAGGCACTGAGTGTTTCAAAGATGTTACTACCAGTATTGTAACCAGTAAATCCTTGAGAAGAAAAGGGAGATTTGCTAGGGTTAATATTGTGCTGGCAACTTATGTGTTTTTCAACTACTAGGTTTTTTTAAATTGTTAAATGTTTATTTATTTTAGTTGAAAAGTAGAGTTACAGAGAGAAAGAGTGAGAGTGAGAGTGAGAGAGAGAGAGAGAGAGAGAGAAATTGCTGACCTGCGCCTGGGTCCAGGAGCTTCATCTGGGTCTCCCACATGGATGCAGAGACCCAAGTACCTTGGCCATCCTCCACAGCTATCCCAGGTACATTAATTAGCAGGGAGCTGGATTGGAAGTGGAGCAGCCAAAGTTTGAGATGGTGCCTATTTGTGATGCCGCGTCACAGGTGGTGACTTAACACGTGTTGGCCCCTCAACTATAGCCTTTCATACAAGGAAGTCAAACATGATGCAAGTACCACTGAACAGAGGCCAATGTGGAGGGCACAGCCCGCATTCTGGACCAAGACCTCCTTGGTTTATCTCCCCTCAGTGAAGTACTTTATTGTTGCTGAATCCTTTCGTACCATAGCTGAGAAATAACGCCCAGTGAAAAATTGCTGGTCTAAAAAATGTAATGGCAAGGAAAAGACAAAGAAGTTAGACAAATGCAGGCAGGAATGTGCAAAATTAAATCAGTATTCAGAGACATTAGAATATTTAAGCTGTGCACTATTAACTGGCTACTGGACACTGTTACAGAGATTGTATATTTATGTATGTTTCTGGAATTGCTGGATTCATACAGCTCTTTTTTTTTTTTTGACAGGCAGAGTGGGCAGTGAGAGAGAGAGAGAGAGAGAGAGAGAGAGAAAGGTCTTCCTTTTCCGTTGGTTCACCCCCCAATGGCTGCCACAGCCAGCGCACTGTGGCCAGCGCACAACACTGATCTGAAGCAGGAGCCAGGTGCTTCTCCTGGTCTCCCATGCAGGTGCAGGGCCCAAGCACTTGGGCCATCCTCCACTGCACTCCTGGGCCATAGCAGAGAGCTGGACTGGAAGAGGAGCAATGGGGACAGAATTTGGCGCCACAGGTGGAGGATTAGCCTATTGCACCACAGCGCCGGCCTCCTACAGCTTTTCTTAATATCTACAAGGGTGTTTCTCTTTTTTTCTCTCATGAATGCATTTTTCAGTTAAGCAAGATAAGATAAAGAGAAGCCACTTCCAAGATCATTAAGTCTGAAATTAAAAAAAAAAAAAAGTGAAATGGAAAGTGAAGCCTGTCACATAAAGTACTGTAAGATAGCTAGGCAAGGCGGGGGTTGTTGTTGGTCATGTCAGACATCTGAAGTCCAGTGTTTTCAAATAGAGCCATGATTTCTCTGCAGAGTGTCTCTTTTTGTCTAACAGTTGCAAATGGATCCAAGAGTTACCAGTTTTTTTTCATCTGATCGCACTATGTGAACCACTAAAATGTGCTAAGGAAGAAGTCCTTATAGCTGTTATGTAGTTATGGCAGCAGGTGGGAATCTGCCTTTGATAGTCCCCTGTTCAGCATGCCTAACTCACTTTGTACTTTTCTTTAAAAAGCAATGTCACAAGGATATTATTGGTTGGTTTCAAATGTGTGTGTTTGTGCAAGAAACAGAAGAAGAATTGAAAACAATTCTAATTTTTGGGACAAATAATGTTGTGTTTGCAAAACTATTTTTACATTAAATCATAATAATATTGCCCTAGCACATTGAGATACAGTTTGGGCATGTTAATATATATAATTATATCCATATGTATGTATGTATGAATGTGTGTCCAAATCCATAGAGATACAGTTTCTTAATGTGTAATAATGTGTTAAAGCAAATCATGAATAACGATTATTATTGTCACACGTGTATTTGCTTAACAAATATTACTTGCATCCTTAGAACATGCAACATCCTGATGGAGAATGGGGGTGACAAAAAATCAAGAATTACACAAAGGTACAAGACAAAAAGTAGTCTCTCCTACTGAGGAGCTTCTGACTGAATAATGAAATCCAACCTGCAATAAGCTGTGTTAGAAGCCATGACAAATAATCGCTAAATCCAACTAGTCAGAAAGGACTCTGTGGGCTTGATCTAATTATGACTTCTGTAGGTGGGCCTGGTGGGAGATCTTTAGGTCATGGAGGGCTAGCCCTTAGCAGGAAGTTCTACAAGAAGCTAAGTTATGTAAGCTGGGCAGGTTTTGCAAATATCTCTCTCTCTCTGCTCCCTGGCTCACTATCAATGCATTCCTCTCCATATGATATCCCCCACTGATGGCTTTCACTAGATGCTGCCCAATCTTGAACTTTGAACCTCCAAACTAGAAGCCAAAATAAACTTTTTTTTTTAAAAGAATCTTCTCCTGGGTGCATTAAATATTCTAGTATGTGGCTGCTTGGTGAGAGTTTGACTTTTTTTTTTTTTTGAAAGACAGAGATACAGGGAGAGATGAGAGACAGAAAGATACATGAGACATAGAGAAATCTTCCATCCTCTGTTTCACTTACCAAATTCCCACAATAACTGGGGCTGAGCCAAGCTGAAGTCAGGAGCCAGGAACTCTGTTCAGGTCCCTGACATACAAACAGGGAGCCAACACCAGCTGCCTCCAGGGACGCACATGAGCAGGAAGTTGGATTAGAAGCAGAGGAACCTGGGCTTCTCAATTTAGGCACTCAAAAACAGGCTTCCCATGCGGTGACCAAAGTACTATGTCAAACACCCAGCCTGAGAACCTAACTTTTTTCTCACTCGCCTCTTTCCAACATTACAGGAACTTTAACATCATAACTGGCAATTTTACCAGGTTTGAAAAAATAGGTGAAGTTCAGTGAGAAAGTGCAATGTGAGAGAAACATTCCAGAAAAGAGGAAGTGGCACAAAGGGTTGAAATACTGGGTTGCAAATGAAACAAAAAGGCGGAAATTACCAAATTAACACACAATAAGCTATTGACTTTGTGAAAGAGGAGTTGATGCTAAAATTATTCAGAGTTAGCATCTAGGGTATCTGCATTGGGAAAATTGTGGAACTGCTTTTTTTTTCTGTATACAAAGTAATAAAATTAAATCATTTGGAAGAAACAGACAATGTCAGTGTCCATCTACTATTATGGAGATCATAGAAATGCACCATGGAATTTTGTTCCTGTTAATTTATTGCTATTCTGTTTCCATTCACAGGGTGGATGAGTGAACCCTCATCAAAATGGATTTTGCTGTGATATGTACAATGTGGAGTTGTTGAATCATTATTTGGGGCTTTGATTAATGAATTGAGAACTAAGAGGCTTAAAACCCTGGCAGCTTCTACTTGTCTCAGTACTTCTGAGCATTTGCTAGAAGTCAAATACCATTAACAGATCGAGTGGATGCTTCTTGGTACTTTATTATTCAACAGCTATTTTAATTGTTAATAATTCCTAAGAGCACTGGAGTGAAATATGAAAGGGGTGGATAGAAAAAAAAATCAAGTTCTCACTAGGAAACCAAGTCTTGGAATATTTATTGGAGGGCTAACATAATGAAAGGCAATATTATGAAAGTCAGATAAAAGTTATTGGCTATTCTTTGAAATAGGAAATTTTACATAAAATATCATTGGCAACAATTGCTACACATTTATGGGCACCTTAGGGTCAGAGAGCTTCATAATAAGTTCAAGAATTAATACACACTAACCCTAAAATAAATATGATAAAGATAATGAGGATGATAATACATAGGACAGCATTTCCTAAATTGTGGGACTTTTAAAAATATTTGTTCTATATTTTCAACAACCTTATGAATTAAATCTCATTGTCTATATCTTCATTTCACTGATAAGAAAATTTAGGTACAAATAGATTTAGTGATTTCCAGAAGGTTCTATGGCTCTTACGCTCAGAACTTGGCAGAAGCAGGGTTCAAATGTACATAGCTTGCTTCTAAATAAAATGAAATGCTGTTCTCTTTGGATAAGATTGTAAGAAAAAAGGGTTGAAAACTATATCTAAGGCAAGCGAGTACTTTAATAAGTTCATGAAAAATCAAATTGAAATGTTTATTATAATTCAAAAAATAGAAACCCATAAAGACATATTATGAAAAAAATCTGAGAATGCATTTCAAAATTATTTTCATCAAAGTATACTTATCTCTTAATTTTAATTTTCCATGAACCTTTTGAAATACCCATGTATTGGGCCGGTGCTGTGATGCAGTGAGTTAATCCATCACCTGCAAAGCTGGCATCCCATATGGGCAGGTCTCAGCTGCACCACTTCTGATCCAGCTCCCAAGTGCTTGAGCCCCTGCACCCAAGTGGAAGACTTTGAAGAAGTTCTCAGTTCCTGGCTTTGACCTGGTCCCATCATGGCCACTGGGGCCATCTAGGGAGTGAACCAGCAGTTGGAAGATTTCTCTCTCTCTCTCTCTCTCTCTGCCTCTCCCTCTCTGTAACTCTGCCTTTCAACTAAATGAATAAAGCTTTTAAAAATAAATACTCATGTATATCCAGTTGATACATGGGTGACATCCACAGTGCTACAGGTTTTACAAACACTAATGTATCCAATTTTTAAAACATGTACATGAGTAAAGTATTGTTCTTCCATTGGGCTTCCTCTATTGCATAAATGGGATAACTGAGGCTCTGAGATGTAATTATTTGTCCACAAACCATAAGCCTGAGAGATATGCTTCAGATATACTGCTACTGCCCTTAGAATCAACATCAGTAATTCTGCATTTTCATGAAGAATAACATCACTTATTTCCAGGCTGATACCTTTTTTGTAAGAGATGTTCAAAATTTCATGGAAAAAGTATACTATGAAAAAACTATGCATAGATTTCAGATATTTTTTGCACCAAAATAAACATTTTTAAAAAAAAACTTAAAATTTTTTTTCTTTTTTCTTTTCTTTTTTCTTTCTTTTCTTTTCTTTCTTTTCTTTTTTTTTTTTTTTGGAAAGGCTGACAGAGAGTGAAAGAGAGAGAGAGACAGAGAGAGCCAGGAAGAGAGAGATCATTCATTAATTGGTTCATTTCCCAAATTCCTGTAGCAGTCATGGCTGGGCCAGACTGAAGTCAACAGCTGGAAACTCAATCCAGGTCTCCCTAACGGGTGTCAAGATCACACATATTTGAGCCATCATCTGCTTTCTCCTAGCAACATCCCAAGCAGTGTCTTTACCATTGAGTCAAATGTCTACCCTGAAAATAAACTTATTTTTAATTCCATTTTCATATGAATTTTAAATACCCTTGTATATTTCTTCCTCTATAAATTTATATAAAAGTTTATGTATTTACCTAAATGCATCTCCTAATATGCTTATTTGTATAAATCTCTTTATATCTATCTATCTAGATAGATTTCTTGATATATATAAGGGCATGCATAAAGCAATGAATACAATCATTGTGTAGGATTGGCTCGCACAGTCATGACAGTCGAGCCCCACAACATACCATCTGAAAGCTGGAGACCCAGCTGATGCAGAGGCCTGAGAGCCAGAGCCTGTATGTGGTGGATTCCAGTCTGAGTCTGAAGGTCTGAGCACTATGATCAGTAAAGACAAAAGAAGATTGATGTACAAATTTGGCAGTCCAGCAGAGAGTGAATCTTCTCTTCTTCTACCATTCTGTTCTGTGCAGATCTTCCATGGATTGGATGATGGCCAACCCACAATTTGAAGGGCACTTGATTTATAGCATTCTACCAGTCCCAACACCAGTTTCTTCTGGAAACACCCTCACAGAAACACCCAGAAAACATTCTACGAGAAACCCAGGAATCTTGTGGACCACTCTAGTTGACTCATAAAATTAACTATTACACCATATCAGGAAAAAGTAGCAAATTGTCCGATATGCATCAGAAAAACAGGCATAAACTGGATATTTGTTAGATATGGCAGTATGTAATATCTACATATCTGCTGTTGACACAGACTCTAGTCCTAGGGATCTCTGTTAATATAACTCACAGTTAAAGTCTGTGGTAAAGAGATCATTCAATCCTAAATTAATTAATTTTTCCATTAAGACCTCAATGTTTTTGCCTGACAATAGAGAAAGGTGGTATGATCACACCTACGTGTTTTTACAGGCCCCCAGATCACCTCTACAAAGCATTCCCTAAACCCTCCCATCCCTTCCTTCTATTAGTCTTGCCCTGTCTTTGCTTTCCACTGTTAAAGATCTAATCAAACAGTGTTCTTATGATCTGATGACTTGTCTTCTCTGTTAGACTATGAGGTTTGGGAGGACAAGTAGCAGCATCTATTTTTGTATCTCCCCTAAGTAGCACAACACAAGCACATAGTAGGCATTCAATGCAGGTTTAAGTAAGACAGGGAAGGAATGAGTTTTCCTGCTGACAAAATTCTTTTCATACATTCGCCAATTTCATTTTCAGCATTTCATCAAAATTTTGTGTCAACATCGCCAAGGAGAGATTTTCTGATTAAGGAGTAAAATTACCATGAATTAATTTATTCAAATGTTCATTCATTCAGTCATTCCTAGTAGCTGCTTGCAGGCTTTCAGGCAGTAAATGATGGCAATTGATGACTAAATACAAGTTTGATTAATGAAGTCATCCAATTTCAGAATGTGGTAGTGAATCCATCTCAAATTATCTTTGCTTGGCAAAACTCTCCAATCTTGGATGAAAATGTCATGATCTGACAGGGTGGGGCACTGGAATGACATTAAAGGGTTGCTCCAGAAAAGTTCTGAGATGAGGTAGTATTTCTAAGTTTATATATTCCCCAAATACCTGTTGCAAACAAACAAACAAAAAATCCTTATTTAGCTGTATAAGTTCTGGTCTATTTGTTTAACAATTAGTGATCTTACATTTCCTCTTAAACTGTAAGATTATTGGACCCCATGCAGACATTTAATCAATGAGTGCTTGAAGAAGAGAATGAGGATTGCACTGTGCCATGGTTGCTTTTGGGTGGGACTGGCACACAGCTCTCTCCCAATTATATAGGCATGGTCTTTCTTGATAAATGATGAGTACTACTAAGTCTTCAATTTTGATTGTATGAGTTAAAAAGAAAGCATTTCTATCTGGTTAAAATCTTTTAAAAAGTTGCCTGTTGGGAGAAATGTGAGTTCCATGAGACTATAAAGTAGTAATTTAACTTGAATTATTCACAGATGCTAACACTTAAGCAAATTAGTCTATTACCTCAACTTCCAAATAGAGAACATTCTTTTCAAGTCAATAGAAAGTTTTACTTGTTTTAGATACTACAGTTAACTTGATATTATTGTTTCTTTTAGCTGTATTCTATAGCTGAATCCAATAGTGTCAGTACTCTTTTATTGAACTGCAAATGTCCATTGTGTAACCAATTAGTTTGCACATTTAGATTAATTTTCTACCCTATTACTTCATTTTTGTTTTTACTATTTTTATCTTTGAAAGTGCATTCTTATGGAGAGTATTTCTGCTCCCTCCCCCCAAATCCACTATATGCTTAATAATTCTAACAAATTAAATTTGTGCTTGCATGTAGATAAAATAAATAAATGGCTTAAAAACATCACAATCAAGGACAATAATAGCAAAGTGTTATACTTTTAATAAATGATTAAGGATGGTGTATTGCAAAGATTTATTTCACAGAACAAAATCGCAGAAGCAGGAGTTTATATTACTGCTATGCTTCCATGATGATAACATTGGGATTCCAACCTGCATAGCTATGATGATTAATTAACGGTCTTGTTCAGGATGAGTGAGCACCATTATTGTTCTTAAATAGGAAAAGGCAGATAACCATTACTGATTATTCCTCAATTCCCAGTCTTACTTGTTAAAAACTAAAGAATATTAAAGTAGGTTGTCCAATTTCCAAGCTGCTATGAGAAGCAAAAAATAGAATTTCCATTTCATATATATGTGAAAGTTGCTTTCGATAAAAGATTCAAAATAATGGATAGATTTACACCTACTTAATGTTCTGAATACAAAATTTATGAGGGTCTGAGTACAATTTACTCATATCTGGAAGATCTGAATATCTTTAACAAGAGGTAATTTAGAATCACAGTACATGCTTTAAGCTGAACTTTGAGCTGTATATATGAACGTATTTACCAGAATAAGAATTTATGGAATAATAAACATCAACTTGGATTATCTAATGAAAACATTTTCCAAAAGCATGGACTTTCTTTATTATTTGACTTTGTTTTATCTTTCTTCAAGGCATCAATCAGGTCATATTGGGTCATTTTTTTTTTAAAGAAAATCATACCACTGAACTGATTTTAGAGTATATTCTAAGGTGTTTAGAGACTATTTCTCAATCTTGAAATCCTTCTACCACATCTCTTCAGTAATTTCTACGACCAGTTTAAAGATGTGAAAGAAATATAAAAGAACATTCTCTTTGAGATTCTGTGGCTGGCAGGATGCACATTATAACCATTTAATGTTGTGATGCACCCTGAAATACATGTGCACTGAAATGCTCTGACTGCTCCTCGTGTCCATATCTCCTCAGGAGAACACTACAAAAGAGAGCATCTTTCACCTTTGACCACAGGGCATGGTGAAGGTCAAGTGAAGGCTGGGGAGTATTCCATTCTATACATATGCTTCAATTGCTAGAAGAGTGCTTGCTTGGTAGACAACACAATAATCATGAAAAGTCTCAGACTGGAAGAATTTGCTCTCATTTAAAAATACTAACAGTTTATCATTCTTTTGCTATTTTAGGAGAGCTTATTTACATATTCTGTTTTTCATGACTCACAAAATTTTGCAGATGAGACAATAGCTCCTAGGAGAAAGTAATTCTCCAATGTTCCAAAGCAAATTGTGAAAGAAATAAGACTCTGACTTCAGGTTTTTCTGAAGTCTAAGATTCAGAATGTGCTTTTCTTCTAAAAGATATGATATATCTGTGGAGAAGATGTCGTTATTTATTTATTCAAAAGTCATACACTATCTAGCTCTAAAAAGTGTCAGAAACTATTTGTAAGCTATAAATATTAAATAGGGATCTTGATTATAAAAATTACAAAAACTTCAAAACTATTTAACTCAAGGAATTTTTAGAGGAATTGTTAGTTTGAGTGCATTTATACAATGGAATTTTATGCCAGTACTGCAAGTAAAAAAGTAAATCTGCATATATCAAATTATAAAAATCTCAAAGATATATCAATTAAGAAAAACCAATCATTTGATGAGACTCAATGCACAATTTGTTTATGTGTGCTGTGTTTTTGGGTGCAAATGGGTGTGGGTCACTCTTTCTATATATCTTCATGATTGGAAAGACTTTTTAATGTTTGACAGCAAATTAAATCATGGTACAGACCATGGCTGTTAGTTTCAAGAGACAATAGGCAGATTTTATTCTGTGTTCTGTATTATTTGTATCTTTAAAAACAGGCAGTTGTTTTTGATACCTCTATGAGAAACAAACTGAGATTCCTTTGACACAGATATATCAGAAGCCTTGAGCAAATACCACCTCCTCTTTTCTATTTTTTTTAAAATATTTTCTTATTTGTTTGTTTGTTTATATATATTTATTTGAAAGCCAGAGAGAGAGGGAGAGACAGAGAGAGAGAAATCTTCCATCCACTGGCCCACTCCCCAAGTGACCACAACGAATGGCCAGAGCTGGGCCAGACTAAAGCCAGGACTCAGAAGCTTCATCAGGTCTCCCATGTGGGTACAGGGGCCCAAGCACTTGGGCCACCTCCACTTCTTTCCCAGGTGCATTAGCAGGGAGTTGGATTGGAAGTGGAGCAGCCAGGACTTGAACTGGCGCCCATATGGGTTGCAGGCATCACAGAAGGCAGCCTTACCTGGTACACCACAGCACTGGCCCCAAACCCCTCCTCTTTATGCCTCTTTACACTTCTGGCTTCCTCCTAAGCACTTAATTTTAATATATTTTTGACATTTACAAAGTCAAAACTTTCTCTCAACCCAGAACTCTGCCATGGAGTGTTCTGGCCAGCACCAAGCACTTGCAGAAGGAAATCTTTGAGAAGGTTGACCTCTCTCCTGGTCTGATTCCCAGTCAATGCTTTCCTAATGGCAATTCGGCTATTGCCAATGATACACAAATTTGACCATGCTTCAGAGTTATGTACGCAAGATTTGGGGAGGCATTAATAGTTCCGAGAAATATTTAAGTGATTTAATTTTCTGGTTGGAAGGACATTTTGGACTCAAGATTTTTTTATATACATTTTGAATCTCCTTAACTTTTAATTATCTGAGGCACTTCAAATTATCCCCTTCAATCATTTACTTTGAGAAATATCAAGACTGAGGTTCAGAACAGTTACGTGTATTTTCCAAGGTCACAGAGCCAGTTATTGGAAATCATGGTTACATATATCTCCTGTCTCGTTAAGGAAGATATAATGAGTAAAATCTAATCTTGTGATCCTTATGGCTTTTGCTAGGCCTGAAATTGTTATGATGAGCATTGGTGGTTAGCATACAGAAAACTGAACAGAAAGACACATTAATGTTTGAAATTATTTTTTCTTTTTCTTGTCAAAAAATTTATTTTAGAGAGAAAGAGGGAGAAAGAGAAAAATGCTCCTTTCTTCCAAGTTTGTTCCCTAGATGCCTTCAGTGGTAGGAGCTGCAACAGGCCAGAGCCAGAAGAGGGGAACATCATCCAGGTTTCCATCATGAGTGGCAGGAACACAGCTACTTGAACAACACATTTTGCCTCCCAAGGAACACATTGGCAGGAAGCTGGAATCGGGTGTTGAAGCTGTCATTGGAACTCAGGTACTCAGATATGGGACATGGGCATTCATACAGCATTTTCATCAGAAAGCCAAAGCCTGACCTTCCTTTTCTTTTACTATTTTTTAAAGATTTGTTTATTTGAAAGGGAGAGAGAGAGAGAGAGAGAGAGAGAGAAAATCTGTTCCATCCACAGCTTCACAACAGCCAGAACTGGGTGGGGCTGAAGCCAGGAGTCAGGAATCCTGGTCTCTCACATGGGTGGCATAGGGCCAGCAATTAAGTTGCCTTCCCATGCATATGGAGGGGACTGGATTGGAAATAGATCAGTTGAGAATTGAATAAGTACTCTCATATGGAATGATGATATTGCAAGCAGTGACTTAACCCACTGAGCAACAATGCTGTCCCACTAACCTTTCTTGCAATACCTAAGAGAAAGATTATTTTTCCCACAGCCATTCTTCTTGGAATTTTATGGTTGACTACTAAAAATAGATAAATAGAATTTTGTTGTATCTCAAAGAAAGTTTGCAATGGACAATGTTCTAGAAACTTGAACTCATTTTAATTCAGTTTCAACCTCTTAGGATCTCCTTCTGATCCTCCCCCTTTTATTCCAAATGATGAGTCTCCCCCCCACCCCAGGACTAACCCATTTTCAGGCAGTAGCAATTATCAGCTTGCTAAAGCAAGTACACAGGACCTGAAATATATTCCACATCTATAAGTTGAGGTATCTACTAGTAAAGAAATATGTGATTCTGAAGATTAGATTATTTCAAAGTATGCATCTTACCCTTCAATTTAACTTTTCTACAAAATACAGAAGAAAAAAGAATAAAGTAGATTTATATAAAATATCTTTTAAAGTTGGTATTGTCAGCTACATGCTGAAGTTAATATACAAATGTATGAATATATTACATATATCTATTTGCAGGAATATTGTGTTAGTGTCAGAAATAATAGTCAAAGCTTTAAAAAGATAGGGAATCAATATTTATAAAAAGGACACTCTTGAATATGAATCATGTAAAACACTCACATTTTGTTGAGCTTATTTTGGTTTTGATGACAAAGATTTATTTTTTAAAGATTTATATATTTGAAAGGCAGAGTAACAGCAAGAGAGAGGGAGAGAGAGGTCTTCCATCCATTAGTTCACTACCCAAATGGCTGCAATGGTCAAGACTGGGCCAGCCTGAAGCCAGGAGCCAGGAGCTTCAACCAGGTCTCCCAAGTGGGTGGCAGGTGTCCAAACACTTGGGCCATCTTCTGCTTGTTTCCTAGGAGCATTAGCAGGACCTCGATTGGAAATGGAGCAGCTGGGACTCAAACTGGTACCCACGTGGGATGCCAACTGCAAGCAGTGGCTTTACCCATTATGCCATGGCACAAGCAACAGCCAAGATTTATATTTTTTTTTAAAAAAAGGAGACATGTACAGAGATGAGAAATTTAAAGTATATTAATAGAGATTTTCTACCTGGTTACAGAACACCATAATAATAGTCCGAATTTCTTCTCCTCTGGTGCTGAGATTACTTTTTTTTTTTTAAATATTGAATCATAGAAAGAGATAAAAAGAAGTATGTGATCTGGCACTCTGCCTGTTTGCATTCACAGATTGAAGCAAAATGGTGAAATCTGTTTTCCAAAATTTTTGGTGTCAGTTCTAGAATCTTCAACAATTTGCTCCCCAGTCCCATTATGCTGAGGCTCTTGCTCTTCCCAAGCTTTGAAAATATAGAACCTGAGTTTTAATTTCTAATTTTGTGGCCTATAAAGTGCATATGTATATGCACTTTAGAAAGATGTGTGTGTGTGTGTGTATGTGTCTATGAAAATCTCATCTATGAAGTCTCAGAGTAGTTTGCTAGATATTGTGCTGATAGTTTCATAACTGAAACAAGTGGAGCTTAGGAACCTATAACCATAAATGCAACTTTCTTCTTTCTCTCACATTCCCACTTCTTTTCAGATACCAATTAATCCCCACCACTGTACTTCTTCAGGACTACATAAATGTTATAATTACTGTTGTAATTATTGCATATGAGCACCTGCTTTGTGTGTCTGTACTTCACGAGACACCTATGAGACACCAGAGGATCACAAACACACTTCCCAAGATGGAAATGAAGAAAGCACTCGTTTTTCATCTCTCACTCTGGGGACTTCTTTCTTAGTCTGTCTTCTTTGCTTGTCAAGAGGAGTTGCTTATATCAAGTAATCCATAAAGACAGCTTTGACTGAAAACCAGTTCATAGCTATATAATGGGATTTAATAGCTCTTGCACTGTCTGAATTTTTGTTCATCAGCAATTAATAGATATAAGCCAGCCTGAGTATTTTAGCAAGGACAGTCTTGATACATTAATACCCATGCTTTCCACTTAGCTTTCTTAGTCTGCCAATTCATAATTTTTTGAATCAAGCATTATAGTTTCCACATAAAAGATAGTATTAGAGTAAATTAAATGCTTTTACTGTCATAAAAGTAATATCTAAGCTGCCTTTTAGAATTGGACATGCATAGAATTTGGTACAGTTGCTAGTGTAGAATGTAACTTAGAAATCTCAACAACAACTTGGCAGCAGAGAGCATATGGAAGATAGATTGCCCGTAAGTCCAGGAAATAGGAAAATCCACCTGTAAGTGAAAGCTTTGGTCTTTTTTTTTTTTACATCTACCATTTATAAATCACAGCATTCTAATCAGTAGAGAACAATGAGCAATTGTGTCCAGTGTATACTGGTGATGGGATGAACAGTTCTGTGAATGAGTAATCAGTGATGTTAGTGAAACCCACACAGCATGACACAGATGGAGTGGCTGGATGGCCAGGGTCTGATTGCTCTGATGTCCTGTTGGTCTGAAGATGCTCAAACTGGACTATTTCTTCCTTATTTATATGCTTTAGCATGAAAAAGATTGTTGTAAAGATTTATTTATTTATTTGAAAGGCAGAGTGACAAGGAGAGAGGGAAAGACAGAAGGAAAGAGAACCATCTATTAGCTCACTCCCTACATGTCTGCAAAAGCCAGGTCTGGGCCAGGCTGATACCAGGAACCAGGAACTCCTTTCTGGTCTCCCACTTGGGTAACAGGGGTCTAAGCAGTTAGACCATCTTCTGCTACTTTCAGGAAGCTGGATCTGAAGCAGCGTTACTAGGACTTGAACTAGCACTCTAGTATGGGATGCTGTTGTGGCAAGTGATGGTTTCACACTTTGTGCTGTGACACTGGCACCAGAAAAGCATTTAAAGTGTCCATCCCAATATAAGTGAACTATATCTTTCATTGTTTTATCTGGAAGATTAATATGGAGAGAGATAAAAGACAACACACCTAAAAAGAGGGCTCTGAATCAAATCGTTCAACCACAGTGTTCTTGTGTAGTTAATGACTCTGGAAATAATATTGCTCAGGAACAAGTCTGATCTTAATGACCCTGGGTAAACAGTCTGAGGCAGACAGTTTTGTTCTCCCTAGAACCTCCATGGAAGATTCCTCCTCTAGACTCACTATTCCATGTGTTTAGACTTCAGGCTTCTTCTCAAGAATTTATTCTCTGGCTGGCACCACGGCTCATTAGGCTAATCCTCCACCTGCGGCGCCAGTACCCTGAGTTCTAGTCCCAGTCGGGGCGACGGATCTGTCCCAGTTGCTCCTCTTCCATTCCAGCTCTCTGCTGTGGCACGGGAGGGTGGTGGAGGATGGCCCAAGTCCTTGGGTCCTGCACCCGCATGGGAGACCAGGAGAGGCACCTGGCTCTGGCTTCGGATTGGCGCAGTGTGCCAGCCGCAGCGGCCATTGGGGGTTGAACCAATGGAAAAAGGAAGACCTTTAACTCTGTCTCTCTCTCTCTCTCTCTCACTGTCCACTCTGCCTGTCAAAAAAAAAAAAAAAAAGAATCTATTCTCTAACAGAACTTCAGAATCTTTCTGACTTAAGTAGATCAAATTTTCTGCCCCCACTCTCCCCATGTTCAAAATGCTTCCACATTTCATTTCTTAGTTATTGCCTCTGGATTCTCCATTCTGTGAAGATAGCCATATACATTTAAGTACCCTGAGTCCCAAAGATGACGACACAACTCTCCCTGCTGCGGGGCTTCACTACGCATTTACTGAGTGAACGAATGAGGTAACTGGATGATGCCCACAGTCTACACTTCCCTTTGAGTTCTCCCTTTGTTCCAGGCTAGGCTGTTAAATGTCACAGATATGGACAGAGATGAGAAATTTAAAGTGTATTAATAAGGGTCGGCGCTGTGGTACACCGGGTTAACGCCCTGGCCTGAAGCGCTAGCATCCCATATTGGCGCCTGTTCTAGTCCCATCTGCTCCTCTTCTGATCCAGCTCTCTGCAATTGCCTGGGATAGCAGTGCAAGATGGCCTAAGTCCTTGGACCTCTGCACCCATGTGGGAGATCTGGAAGAAACTCCTGGCTCCTGGCTTTGGATCAGCACAGCTCCGGCCGTTGCAGCCATCTGGGGAGTGAACCAGTGGATAGAAGATCTCTCTCTCTGTCTCTACCTCTCTCTGTAACTCTTGCAAATAAATAAAATAAAAATCTTTTAAAAATAAATAAATAAAATGTATTAATAGAGATTTCCTATATGGTTACAGGACACCATAATAATAAAGTAATAGTCCAAAATTTCTTCTCCTCTGGTGCTGAGATTATGTGCTTTTTTAAAATATTGAATCATAGAAAGAAGTCTGTGATCTGGCACTCTACCTGTTTGCATTCACAGACTGAAGCAAAATAGTGAAATCTGTTTTCCAAAATTTTTGGTGTCAGTTCTAGAATCTTCAACAATTTGCTCTCTGGTCCCGTTATGCTGAGGCCCTTGCTCTTCCCAAGCTTTGAAAATACAGAACCTGAGTTTTAACTTCTAATTTGTGGCTTTTGCATCAGTGACCAGCTATGTTCTGCTTTTCTTTAGCCACTAAAATTAACTGAAGCTAGGGATGTTATGAACTTTAGTGTTCCCAACTGCTCCATGTCCTTTGAACTACTATGACTTGTCTATGAAACTTTAATATAACAATAGTTACAGAAGGTACTGGTTTCTGCTTACTTTTACTTTTGATTCTAATTAAAGGCATTTAGAAGGCTTGTCTGATATAGAAGCTAAAGGGAAGAGTTTTGATTCTGCCTCTGCAGTTGCTTGTGTGTTCAACCTGTTCACATGTCTGAGTGACTGTTTTCAGATCTGTAAAATGGGAAGTGGCTGTCACGTAGGAGTAGGCATAGTGAGAATTAAATAAGACATTTATTACACAGAGAACATCAAATGTACATGTGCTACTATCTTTGTTTCGTATTTTAAAATCTTAACTACCCCAGGTCCTTCTGTTAGCTTCCTACTCACTCTTGCATAACAAAATATTCCATGTCTGTCCTTTTCAGTGAGCTGATCTGAAGTTCTGCCTATTCCCCCCCTAAGTGGCATTAATCATGCTGCTGGCATGCATTCCCATTATATCACAGGTCTCCCCTCTGCCTCTAGTATCCTTTGCAATATGGGATACTATTATCGCA
The DNA here is from genome assembly GCF_033115175.1 of Lepus europaeus. NCBI lineage: Eukaryota > Metazoa > Chordata > Mammalia > Lagomorpha > Leporidae > Lepus > Lepus europaeus. The sequence continues at coordinate 49,825,098 of NC_084845.1, forward strand.
TGTGGCAATATTTTATTTGGTCATCTTCTTCCCCAATAGGTATAGTTTCCAGAGGCCAGAGACACTTCTTTGGTCTCATTAGCACAATTTATTCAGCATGGGTTTGAGCTCAATGTAACTAAGTTCTTAGTCAATGAATCACCACTATTCCCTTGGATGTGTATTAACAATACTTGGATTCTGGCTTGAAATTTCATATATAAAACATATTTAATAAGGGCAGTATACATGGTTGTAAGTGAGAGTCAGTGTATCTAGCTTCCATTTTTACTTTTGAAACTATTTCTTGGGAAAAAAGACAGGTCACCTAGCTTAGTTACATCCTAGATAACTAACATAAAATAATGGTCTCATACTAAGTCAGAATAAGTGAATGGCTTAAAGTATAGGCAGATCTCATACACTCTCACTTCTGTGTTGTGAATGACATTTGATACCAAATTTGCTAATTGGGAAAGAGTACCATAAAAAAATAGTGGTGTCTGCCTTGTGAATGAGAAAGTAGAGAATCATTTGATAAGGCATATTTTTAAAGTCTGATTATTTCTATTTCCATAATGCTCTATTTATAGTGTTAAGCTGTTTATTTTAAAGGTGACTAAAATTGAATGCATATAGACAAAATATCTTGGGCAAAGTTAATGCAATCAAACATACAGGTATCAAGATCCATATGTATAGAGTTCACCATGGGAATTTTCGAGGTAGAAAGTCTTTTTTTTTCTTCTAACATTGATTGGTTATTTCTGCCTTTCCACAGTGCATACTCAGAAGAATAAAAAAAAAAAAAGAGCATAAACATCATCGGATATGCTATTAAGACTATCTTAAAACAGTTTCCTTAATTTGCACATAAAGATAGTTAGAGGAGAGTAGGAAGGAAAGGTGATCTGAGTTGGCCAAAAGGGTGCATTTTAAGATACAGCTTCCTGCAAATTGGCACGCTATGGAGACACAAATGTGCGGATGTTTCCTCCGAGGTCGGAGCTCTTCACTGTGCCTTGGAGCTGGGGGGGGGGGGGGGGGGGGGTCTGCGGCTGCTTAGTTGTGAACCAGCAGCACCATCTAGAGGTCCGCAGAGAAACTGCGCGTGGAGGAAACAAAAGAACGGAGCCCACCTATTTAATTTGAGCAATGGCAAACACATTACTTCAGTTTTCAATTTATACCCCCTTCCAGAATGCCTGTAAAGGAATTGTTTCCCATTCCTGTTAAGAGATGACTGCAGAGTTCATTACAGGGATCATTTAAGGCTTCACATCAGAAGCTGAAACATTCCTCCTCTACATCCCTACTGAGAAGTCAGTCAGTGACTTTCAAAAGGGTTACTCCAGCCCACACATTTTACTGGACCCCTGCCATGCCCCAGGCTTTGTGCTAGGCTCTAGGGGACATAGGCAAAAATAAATTACTGACTGTCTATCTGTACCTCTAGCCCACATATCCACACCTCACCACATGTATAAATCTGTCTTATGCTTTTAAACATTTTTCTAGTTAGTGAGAACAGAAACATTTTAAAGCTTGCATTACATTTCAAAACACTTGTTCTATATGAAACCATCAGAAAGTTTTAAGTGAAATCATGGATCCAATAAAGTTCAGAGTGGCAGAGGATCATATAGTCTTTAGAGCAGAAGTTATTAAACTTCTCTGTACTTGGGAATTACATGGTGTACTTTATATTATAATACAGAATTCCAGACTCCAAGTCCCAGATATTCTAACAGTATTCATGTATAGTATTGTCCAAGATTATGCATCATATATTAAGATGTTAATCTGGTTTTATTATGGAAGTGAACAAAAAAAATCAGGCTTTTAGGAGGGGGAATGCAATGGTTTTTTTTTTTTTTAAGAATTATTTTTATTTATTTGAAATGCAAAGTTAATGAGATAGGGAGAGAGAGAGAGAGAATCTTCTATCTGCTAGTTCACTCCCAGCTGGGCCAGTCTGAAGCCAGGAGCCAAGGATTCCATCAGGTCTCTCACGTGGGTGCAGCGGACCAAGCACCAAGGCTGTCCTCTGCTTCCTTCCCAGTCACATTAGCAGGGAGCTGGAGCTAAAGTGCAGCAGCCTGGACTGGAGCCAATGCCCATATGGGATGCTGGTACTGCAGGCAGCTGCTCAGTCTGCTACACCACAACGCCGACCCATGATCAGGCAATATTGAAGAACCACACCAATGCTTTATTTCAGTTGTGCCAGGTGTTTAGCAATCCCTTAACTTCACGTGAAAAGAATTAGATATAATTATCAGCACCTGGCCAAGCCTACAGATGTCACTGGAATAGTTTGTGAAGATTTATTCTGTTAAAATGCAGACACCTAAGTTTACTGATGCCTACATTTTGATATATGTTTTATTTACATAAAAATGCACTGTGTAAAAATGCTTGTTTAGTGAGTCCCTTGTTACATTTAACTGGGAATCCATTATATTAGCAAACTCACAGCTATGAGACAGTGTGGGTGCAAGGAAGCTGAAAATTAGAAACTTGAGTGGATTTCAATATCTAATTCCATACCAAACACAGGCAAATTAGAGCTAAAAAAAAAAAAAAAAAAAAAAGTATTCCAAACTGAAGGCAATTTAGCATTTACTCTTTTTTTTTCTCTTTCTTTTTTTTTTTCTTTTTTTGACAGGCAGAGTGGACAGAGAGAGAGAGACAGAGAGAAAGGTCTTCCTTTACCGTTGGTTCACACTCCAATGGCCGCTGCGGCTGGCACGCTGTGGCCGGCGCACCGCGCTGATCCGAAGCCAAGAGCTAGGTGCTTCTCCTGGTCTCCCATGGGGTGCAGGGCCCAAGGACTTGGGCCATCCTCCACTGCACTGCCGGGCCACAGCAGAGTGCTGGCCTGGAAGAGGGGCAACCAGGACAGAATCTGGTGCCCCGACTGGGACTAGAACCTGGGGTGCCGGTGCCACAGGCGGAGGATTAGCCTATTGAGCCACGGCGCCAGCCTAGCATTTACTCTTTTTCATCTCAGCAGCCCCTGGTTTGAAAGACGTCCAGCTATAAATCGGTGGGACTTTAAAAGGTGAACTTTTTGAAACAACTCTTGAAAAACATTCTTGACAACAAACATATTTCACATATCTCCTCTCCTCTGTTCTTTTTATCCTTATAGAAAAGAGTGCCTGTCTATACTGGCTGGATTACTAAACTAGTCTGGTAATGAATTACCCTGATGACTTTCCAAATTTAACTTCCTTGTCTTCACCAGGGAGATCTTTCTAAGCCCCACATGTGGTTATGTCACTTGTTAAAACCTTCTAACAAAGCTGCATTGACTTAAGAATGGACTACAGGAGCTGGTGTGTGGTACAGTGGAGTAAGCCACTGGTTGCAATGCTGGAATCCCATATCTGAATGCTAGGCTGAGTCTTGGCTACTCATCTTCCAATCCAACTTCTTGCTAATGCACCTGGAAAGGCAGCAGAAGATGATGCAAGTAGTTGGTCCCTGCTAGGAGACCTGGTTGGAGTTCCTGGATCCTGGCTTCACTGGGCCCAGACTGGCTGTTGCAGCCATCTGGGGACATAACCAGCGCATGAAAGGTATCTCTCTCTCTCTCTCTTTCTGTGTGTCTGTGTGTATAATAAGTATGAAATATATATATGTATATATATATATCATCTCTATATGTCCCTCGCTTCTCTCTGACTTTCCCTCTCTGTTGCTCTGCATTTCAAATAAGTAAATATTAAAAGTAATAGTAATGTAAAATATGTAAATATTATTATTAATAATAATGGATTCAAAATTCAGAGTTTGGTGATTTGATCTCATTCCTCATTCTCTGGGATCCATTCCAAACTCAAATTTGAGACATGCTGAATTCTCCACCCTAACAACCCTTTGACACTTCCGTGACTTTGAAACTGATCCTTTATCCTGCCACACGGTTGTCTGTGATAATTGTTTGGACGATTCAGCTATTCCCTGCTCTCTGGAATGATTTTCTTAACATCTGTGTGTTCTATGTCGGTTTTCTGTTTTTTTGTTTTTTTTTTCCCCAGAACCCTCTATGTTCTACCATCACAGAAGCATAACAAATGTGAAAAAATGAAGATAAAACATGGCTCTTAACTTTAGTTTTTTTAAAACCACAGCATGTATGATTTCTACTTGCCGCTATATTTTTAAACATCAATTCCTCAAAAGCAAGAATACTATTATTTTTACTCTCTAATTATAGCCTCTATAATTTCTTGTTAAATATGTTCATGAACACTCCCATTTAACTCTGTTTATCCTAGCACTAGTAATCTCAATATAATTGAAATGATTTTCTACAGGGTCAGACTTATTAATTAGATGATTTGATTTGTGACTGTTATTCATTATTCTTTTCAAAAATGGACTAGTAATAGAAATTTAGGAAACAAAAAGAAAAAAATCTCTGAACAATTAGATTAATAATTTGAATCACGATTGCTGGAATGTTCTTTAGGTCATCTCCCAAATTAAAAATGTTACAAAATTAGTGTAGTGTTGGTTAATTATTCAATTTCATTTTTTAATTTTGAAAAGTAAGATATAACTAAAGGAACAGGCTCCATTTTTATCTTTATTGGCTTGATAAAAATGGATTGGGATTTCAGAGAAATCAGTGTCTTGATTATATAAAGGTTCAATTATTGGCATGATTGATTGCCCCAACCTGTTCAAATGAGCCTGGATACTGTTGGTGTTATTTCTGCACATCTTGTGAGAGAAAAAACTAGCATTTCCTTAGTGACTATCAGCCTTGTTTTCAATGCAGCTCCATAAAACACTCAGGCCACCTTGGTGTTGAAGTCCAGGAAATCTCCTCCTCCACCATCTCCGTGGGCACAGCCTGCCAAGGGTTGTCTCCCAAGGATCTCTTCTCCGTCAGATTTGGAAAGAACACAGTACAGGTGACCCTTAGTCTCACTTTCTTTACAAATACTTCATGTCAAGTTTGAAAACATCACTCAATTTATATTCTCTAGATTTCTGTTGGCTAGGAATTTGAAAAAAATATTTGACATGTAAATTTTTTCTCGAAGTCTTTCCATAAGTCCTTCCAGTCATAAACTTACTATTACATTTCTCCATTTTCTCAGTGTTTGTGTTGCTTAGTTCAAAAGAGTGACAGGAAAAGGGAGAGAGACAGAGACAGAGAGATAAATCTTACAACCCCTGGTTCACTCCCAAATGCTTGCAACAGCTGGCGTCTGCCAGGCTCCGGGAACTCCATCCCAAGTCTCCCATGAGGGAGATGGGAACACAAGTAAATGAACCATGATCTGCTTCCTCTCAGGGTGCACATTAGCAGAAAATGTTGGGTGCGTAGGAAGGATGAGAACTGATCCCAGGCACTCTAACGTGGGATCCTGGCATTTCAGGTGGTGGCTTAAGTCACTGGGTCACAATGCCCACACCTAAGTTTCTCAGTCTTTATACTCTTCTTCCTTGCCCTTTCCAGGTTACTCCTTCTTTCAAAGTCTCCTGATCATAGCTGTTTTATAGAAAAAGCAATTGGATAGCATATGTCAAAACATTAGATGGGTTTATATGAATTTTTCATTTTTTAATTTCTTATTTTAAGATTTATTTTATCTATTTAAAAGGCAGAGTTACAGAGAAAGAGTGGGAAGAATAGAGAGATCTTCCATTTGCTGCTTCACTCCTCAAATGGCCACACCAGCTGGGGCTGGGCCAGGCCAAAGGCAGGAGCCAGGAGCTTCATCCAAAAAATGGAATTGGGCCATTTTTTTGCTGCTTTCCCAGGGATATCAGCAGGGAGTGGATTGTATGTGGAGCAACCAGGACTCAAACCAGCGCCCATGTGGCATTGCAGGCAGTGGCTTAACCCATTATACCACAATGCTGGCTCCTACATTCCTATGAAGTAATTCTGAATTTATTACGATTACTTTATCTTGATCCCATAGATGTAGCTTTTGAAAAATATCCAATTATTTATTAATTCAAAGTACACACTTTTAACAATTATAATTACTTAACCTTTTTTGACTTTTCAAAAGTTTTTCATTAATAAACTATTTGTATGTATGGGCTACAGTAAAATATTTCAATACATGTAATTCAGTGTGTACTGATCAAATCATGGTAATGAATATTTTACTTTTTTAACATTACTGTATTAATGAAGACTGGGGCTCCTTTTTTATTTGCACGTGAATATAATAACTTGTTACTGTGAACTACAATCACCGCACTATGCCATGTAATACTAAGAACATACTCCCTTGATTTAAGGCAGACTTAGTACTCATTATCCAAATTCCCTTCATCCCTCACATCCCTCTCAGTCTCTAGTAATCACAATTCTGTTTTCAGATTGAGGTTATATATTTAGTATTCAGTCATTTAGCTTATTCATGTAAGGGAGAACATTTAGTACTTGTGTCTGGCTTAATTTGCATAATATTTCACCCTTTATTTCCACCCATTTTGCCTTAGATGACATCTATAATTCTTTTTAAAGTCTGAATAATACTCCAATATGTATAAATACCACATTTTCTTTATCCATTCACCTGATGATGAGTATCATTGCTGATTTCATATCTGGGGTATTGTTAAGAGTGCTGGAATAAGTGTGGTGGAACATGTATTGTTTTAATATGATGGTTTCAGGTCTTTTGTGTGTATACCCCGTGGTGAGATTGATGGAACATAAGGAGATTCTATTTCTAGTTTTTTAAGGAATCGCCATGCTGTTTTCCATAGTGGCTGTACTGCTTTACATTCCCAACAATAACATAACAGCTCCCTTTTTCTACATCCTCACCAACATTTGTTATTTTACATATTTTTGATAATAGGCATTCTCACAAGAGTGGGGTCATATCTCATTGTGGTTTTGATTTGGTATTGTGCATTCTCAGTAGTCTATTTTATTGTAATATCATTGATACAGAAAATCTTCACACAACAAAGATGTTTATGATAGTTTAAAATCAAGTACATTTTGATTCTTGTACTGTATTGTAGAAGGTTAAGCTTCCACCTGCAGAGCTAGAATTCCATATGGCCACCAGTTCAAGTTCTGGCTGCCCCACTTACAATCCAGCTCCCTGGTAATGTGCCTGGGAAAGCAGTGGAAAATGGCCCAAGTGCTTGGGCCCCTGCCACGTGGGAGACACAGAAGATGCTCCTGGCTCTCTCTCTTTCTCTTTATCCTCCCTCCCTTTTTCTCCTTCTCTCTCTGTATCTCTGCTTTTCAAATAAATAAATAAGTCTTTAAAAATATCAAGTACATTTTAATTTATATGTTAAAAACAACAGAAGAGCAACAGTGACTTAAACCACTCTCAGTCCTCAGGATATAATGTTATAAAGTTATTAGAATCTTACTTACAAACAGTTTGTCATAAAATGACCAAACATTACCTCAAAAAGCAAAACAAAATAAAACAAAACAGACCAGATAAAGGAATATCTAAACTGAATAAGAGTGGAATATAGAAATATGCAAATATAAAAAATGAATAGAATACATAAAAAGAATTCATAAAATAAAATGAAGTGTTGTGACTACAAGATGATTAATTGTTTTCCATGTATTTTTAAATGATTGATTTTGCTATGTAGGAATATTCCAAAATTTTCAATATTGAGCATTTTTTAATCTTAGAGTGAAAGAAAAAATAAAACAAATGTGATTATGAAACAGACGTGGAGGGAAGAGGCCTTCAGATATCTTGTGATTGTGGGATCAGAAAATTCAAATTAATGTCACATTTGTTTTCATGACCTAGAACCTGGGATAATTTTAGAATTGTAACTACATATCTATGTAACATCCATCTCCAAACATCCTGTCAAACCTGTCTTTTTTTACTATCTATTAATCCTACCTTTTCCTAAAACATTATTGTTGTTGATTAATGAATGAACTCACCGCTAATTATTTTAGAGCACTTTAAGATGTGCAATGGACTATAGAGAAGTGCCTGAACTCTGGAATCAGTCACCTAACTTGAAAACCTCTCTCATTCATTAACATATCTTCCCAAAACTTCTTTAATGATTTCCAAGTAGATGTTTGTCAATTTAAAAATGGGGGAGGTAATGCCTTATACCTCATTCATTATGTTATAACAGATCACAAGATTAAAAAAATCAAAAACAAAGCAAATAAAGCAAGACAGTGAATACAAGTAAAAGTACTAGAGATGAAAGTATTGCCTTAATGAATAAAAATTTTATGCCCTTGCTTATGGCATCCAGTGTATACCTAGGATCTGAAATATATTGTGATAAGTAGAGTTAAAATCTAAGTTGAATAAAGATAGCTCCACCATATTCCAGATTGTAATTCTTAGGGATATGTGACATTATTCTTGCTCTTCTTTTTAAAATTTATGCATCCTTCTTAAGGTAATTAGATGTTGTGATATGAGTGGGATCACTTGAGAATATTTCCCCCTGAGCTTGGATTGGTACTGCAGCCCCAACAGGTAAATTACAGAATCATCTCAAGAAAAGAGATCAAAATCAGTAAAACAGAATATGGAGAGATATAAATATTTTAGTAATCTAGAGTCAAGGAACTGGAAGTCACATTATATCCACATTTTGTTTTCATTATCATGGAAATTTTATGAGGAAAGCAGGAAACATTTAAATGCACATATTACCAATGAGAAAACTGGTCCTAACTGTTTTACTGCATGCAAACAAACTGGCCATTGTCATGGTAATAGTAATGTAGGTGCCATAATAATATTAGCAATAATAATAACTGGAGTGACAAGAGCTAAAAATGTGCTGAAAATATGTATATATTTACTTAATATTGCTACCTATTTTTAAGGTTTTCCTTACCCATTTTTTGCTCATGACTAAACTAAAACAAAAATGCTTGAGCAATATGGGTAAGGCTGCCTGTAAGTAATGGATCAGGCATTTTAATCCTCTGCTATAGGACCTCTGCTATCTTGCATCTCTCTAGAAATGACAGGATTAGAACAGAACTTCAATCCAAGGCACAGTAGATGCCAAGTATAACTGCATGGAAGAAAGCTTAATGAGACTTTGTGCTCTGCAGTTAGGCCACACAGATTTGAAATCAAGAAGTTACTGTTTCCTTGAGCTTTATTGGGTTGTAATTAACAAATAAAAAACATGTTTAGTTATGGTGTACAAAATTATATATGGGTGTGTGTGTGAGAGAGAGAGAAAGAGAAAGAAATTAAATAAGCAAATTAACATTTATCACCTCACATGTTTTTGGAGGGAGAGTGAAGACATTTATGATCTGCTTTCTTACCAATTTTCAACATACTGCACAAAAAATTTTCAGTACACTTTCACCTTAAGTAAAATTGTGTGCCCTTGAATAAATCTTCCCATTCACAATCTAACTCCCCTACAGCCACTGACAATGGCCATTATAACCTCTACTTCTGTAAGTGTCCCCTCTTTAGATTCCCATATTGTGTGACTGTGAACGAATGACTTTATTTATCGGAACTTCAATTTCCTCATCTGTAAGATGGAGATTAAAATAACACCCACAATATAAGGATGATGCGAAGATTAGGTGATATAAAATACATTAAAGGCTGACATGAGTCAGATGACTTATGTGTTTAGCAGATACTACAATGGCTAGCTTTGTACATATAATAAACGTGAGGACAATGCAACTTAGATATTGTCCTTTTTGTCACTTTCCAATCTTTAATGAAAACCCATAGGCAATGATAGTTAGAAAGTGAATGGGTGGTAAAATTTTGCCAATTGAAATAGAGACTACTCTAGAAATGACTGCAGAACCTACTTAGATTCTGAAGGAGTGTTCAGTTAAGGCTGTGTGTAGAGGTGTAAGCCCGGGAAACCTTGTGGCCATCTCTGGGTGGCAGTAGCCATTGTGGTCTTGATTGTGTAGCAGACAAGTCTATTAGATTTAGAATCCAGCTGCTTTGTCCTATTGCATTAGCTCATTATGAAAAGGTTCCTTCATTTTGTTGTGATTTTTTACTTTCTGAACCTCTCACAGACACTACATGTAGTTACCGACAAGCATATTTCCTGGGACCAATCTTACCCTGCACAAGAACTTTCAAACAGACAAAAAGAAATACATGCAACTAGACTAAGACACTCCAGGATGCAAACTTGCATAATCTGTATTGTATCAGGAGCTATGGAACCACATGGTAAGGCTTCCCAACCAGTCATTCAGTTTATAGACTGGCCAGAGAAAATGACTGTATGTTGTATTTTGAAAGAAATATGGCAAAAAGGTAAAAACCAAGAAGAGAGGTTTGGATAATATCGCAGCAAAGAAGAAAAATGTAGCTTTGTGGTGGATGGAGGATCCAGAATCTGGTCTCAATCTGCATAGCAGTGTGGAATCCACACCAGAAAGCTGTGTGCAGCTAAGGAGGGGCACAGACATCCTTGGAAGTGGGAGGGATTCTGTGTAATATTTGCTCTCTTGACCAAGAGAAAGAAGCTTAGCCCTTGTCCCTGGACACTTGGCCAAGGAATTCCAACTTATTTTTGAAGATCTGGTTTAAGTTATGAAGAAAAAAAAAGGGCCAGGGAATCTGCATATTTTAAGGATAGTTTTTATTTTTAAATGACACAGTAATTGGACTTATTTATGAGATACATTGTGACATTTTAGTACATGCATACTATGTATAGTGACCAGATCAATGTAATCGGCATATCTTTATTTCTTTAATGGAGATATTAAAAATATCTCCTTATTAGCCATTTAGAAATAACCGTTTAATTGCTGTTGAGCATAGTTACCCTGCTTTGCTGTAGAACATAAGTTACTTTTCCTGTCCAGCTGCATCCCTGCAATAATTCACCATCATCTCTCTAGTTCTAACCCCTGTATCCTGTTACTAGACCGTGATAACCACTGTTCTAGCTCGACTTCTGTGAGATAGTTTTTCAGCCTCTGCATGTAAGTGAGAATGTGCAGTATTGTCTATCTTTCCCTGACATATTTCACTCAACATAATGCCTTCCAGATCCACCCACGTTGCTGCAACAGACAGACTCTATACTTTTTAATGTCTGAATAGTGTTTCATTGTGTGTGTGCGTGTGTGTGTGTATCTCACATTTTCCTTCCCACTCCCCTACTGATGAACACCTCAGTTGATTCATATCTTAGCTATTGTAAGTAATGCTGCTGCAATAAACATGGGAGTGCAGATGTTTCTTTGACATACTGATCCGAATTCCCTTGGATACATACTCAGTAGTGGTATTGTTGAATCATATGGCGGATCTACTTGTAGTTTTTGAAGGTGCCTCTACTATGTAATAATTTACAGTTCTACCAATATTGTATGAGAGTCTTCTTTTCAATTCTGACTGTATTTGTTAATTATTGTGGTCTTTTTGATAATAACTTTTCTAATGTGAATGAATTGATATATTATGGTTACATAGCTTTTCAAATTTACCAGGTAAATTTGATTCAAATTCCTCAAGAATTGGTAAAAAGGTGCTGTCTGATGAAGGTTTTTCTTTTAAAGTAATTGCTACTGTTAGCTGGACATATTATCTTTGGATATTTTGATAATCTGTACACCTTCTCCTGAATATACCCATGATTAGTCTTTTAGTTGGCATAACAAAATGAGATACATTTAATATATTATTTCTTTTAATATATTGATTTGTCTTACAATTCTTTTCCAATTTATATAATTCCTCCAATAAATGATTTTTTATCTTGCCAAGTTTCCCAGAAGGAAAAGCTCCACTCTTTTACCTTTCTCAGAGCCCTTTGACTTATCTTAAGCTTTTAAGTTTCAATTGAACTGGGCTCAAATGCTATCTCTGTGAATAGCCTGACCTTGCCAATCACTCTTCCCCCATTTGGATAACACGTGGCACCTTCTCACATATCCTTACATTCTGCCTTTGAGGATCTCACCAGGGGTTTCCCTTGGACTTTGTTCCTCAGCAGAGAAATTTCCCCATTCTGTGCTTCATGCATTTGCCCTGGTGAGATGCACTCTTTGCCCCCTGACTATATTAAGAGTGAAATGATCTACACTTGAAGCGACACATCGATGGCATGACATTAAAATGAATACAGATGATGGAGGCAAGGTTTCAAAGATAGAGTCCATTTGGTATATTTCCCTGACAATGTAGGTTACCAAATCAAAACAAGGTGAAAAGCACATACGTCCATTCCAACAGTTCTAACTGCCCCTAACAGACATATCAAGTGGTGCCTCTTATTGAAGCATTGCATTTTCATTTTGCAGTACATGGGGAGAAACTTGCGATATTTACACTTTTTTTTTTACAAGGCGAATTGTATTTGTGTAAATAAGGCTTAAGATAGCAAGGAAAGTGAAAAAAGAAGGGAATTAATATTTTATGATGCTTATCTCTGTAAAATGCAATTTTATAAGCAACTAGAATATAATCTACCTGGAATAGGGACATTACTATTATTTTTATTTATTTTATCATCACAACTTCTTAGACCCATGCCTGAGAATGCCCTTTAATAAATACATGTTCAAAGAATGAATAAACAAATAAATGAATGCTGTACACATAAACTACCTATTAAAATGTTTGGTTCATAAGAGAACCTCAAATGGCAGTTACTGCTTCTTTTACTATAATTAAGATTATAACAATATATGCAAAGTATTTGATATAGAATAATCACCACTCCTGCTCCTACTTGGGATAACTATACTTTTGTTTGAAAAGTAATTGAAAAGCACTCCACGGTAGTTTGAATACATTGTAATGAGTGAAAAAATGAAGACACATGTGAGAATGATCAGGCAACTAAAATCATTATCAAAGGCCATTTATATCAAGATAAAATTATATAGACTTTCCACTGCAAGTGATGGAAATTAATTTACTTTACTTTTGTGTCTTAGACAATGGGAAGGTGCAAAGAGACGCATGTCTAAGAAAGATCACTCTCTCATTAACAGGGCAGAAAGACCAGTGGGGATTTGGAGAAAGAATGAAATAAGCAACTCAGTAGTAAGTGAAAGGAGAGGTAAAGCATCTTGCACCAAAGCAGAAAAGAAAATAAAAAATTTACTCTGGACTTAATTTTAGGCTAAATTTTAAAAATTTGATAAAATGGATTATCAGTCACAGTATTTGCATAATCACTGGCAGGGATAGGAACAGAACAGAGATGCAGATATTTTTAAAATGGAAGCTCTGTCTTATCAGTCTATGCTAAATTCTGTGGTTGCTCACCAGTTCCAGGTTGGAACTGAGCTGAATTGAGGGAGACATGAATTTTGTGTAGAAAACTCGATACACGTTTCTAATAGCAGAACAACCTTACTTTGTAAATAAGATACAACAATTCTATATGAATTATACACAGAAGCAAATTGTATTATTTCATTTCTAGCAATAAGTTACTGTTTGAAATTCAAATTAAGTAGAATAAAGGATTTTGAATGTTTTTACTATGAAGAAACATTAAATATTTGAAAAGATAAATAGGTTTAGTCTCATTGGACTTTATTCAGTATATACATGTGTAGCAATATCACATAGTCCCATTAAAATGCACAATTTTTAAAAACAAAAGATTTACAAAGTAAATGTAGAATCTTTGTGTTTGAACCAATTTTGGAGGAAAGCATCTTGTCCAAAATTCTCCTCCAGTTACAGAATCCTTCCTATAGTGTCTGAGTAGTGAAAATTGGTAATGTGTCCTTGAATGTGTCTAAGGACAGAAACCTGATCATTACATCCTTGACAATCTCTGGATGTAATAGTGACTGTATTATACTTAGCTGAATTATGTGTCCTTGGAAAGTCATTGCACGGTTTCTGTTTCCTCTCTTCTAAAAGAGGCCCTTTCTCCTTGTCCTCTTTCTGAAAGTAAACATGTCTTGTACTTTCTACAATATTTTTTTCAAAAGCTGTAGCCTCTGGAGTCTTTGCCAAACATCCTTGCCCCTCTCTGTTGTGTTCTAGATTTCCAGGATGCTAGTAAATGAATGAAACTTTGGCCTTTGAAATCTTCTACTTTTGTCCCTCTGTGATCCCTTTGCTACATAGAAGGCAAAGCATAACTTGTATCCTGATACCTAGCTACTAAAATGCTCAAAAGTTACATAGTAGTTTTTAGAGGGACTGAAGTCTTCTATCGGCCTGAGAGGATCTGCATGCTCTTTGCCACACTCCCTCTTTCTCTTCAGGCCCATATTTTAGCCCCTGTCCCTTTGTTTGGTGCCGTGTGTACCCTTGGGCCATCTCTGCTCCTACACATCAGATTGTTTGCCAACCCTGGCACCCCTGACCTAGTTGTAGTTGCATTGTTTTGCAATACATTAATCCTTAATTCCTAGTAGTAATTAAATTACAATTGAAAGTACTCTGGGTATTTAAATAAAGTTTGGCTTAGTTCTCATCTATTGGACTATAAGCTTTATAAATGCAAGAAATATTTCATGTGTACCATGTTCCTCCACAACACTCACAGCAACAAACCCAATCCCAGACACATAGTAGGAATGTATGACCTTTAAAAAAAAGATTTATTTATTTACTTGAGACTCATAGTTACAGAGTGAGAGAGAGAGAGAGAGGTCTTCCATCCGCTGGTTCTCTCCCCAAATGGCCGCAACGGCTGGAGCTGGGCTGATCTGAAGCCAGGAGCCAGGAGCTTCTTCCAGGTCTCCCAAGTGGATTCAGGAGCCCAAGCACTTGGGCCATCTTCAACATTTTCCCAGGCCATCAACAGGAGCTGGATTGGCAGAAGTGGAGCAGCCAGGACTCAAACAAGTGCCCATATGAGATGCCAGCTCTGCAGGCGGGTGCTTAACCTATTATGCTACAGTACTGGTCCTGGAATGTATGACTTTTTTAGGAATTTATTTATTTTAAATGCTGGGTAATAGGAAGAAAAAGAGAGAGAAAGAATTTCCTTTGGTTGTTCTGCTCTTCAAATGCCTGCCACACCCTGGGGCTAGACCAGACTGAATTTGTGAGCCTCAACTCAGTCCAGGTCTCCATGAGGGTGACAAGGACCCAAGGACTTGTGCCATTGCCTCCTATCCCCAGAGTGTTCACTAACAGGAAGTTGGATCAAAGGTACAGAATATTCTGAACTTGAACCAAGTAGTCTGACAAGGGATGTCGTTGGGGGTGGCAAGTAGCAACATAATCCGTGTCACACAATCCCTGCCCCTGGATATTTATGTAAGTTAATATTGTCATCCCAAAAGAATACTTCTATCAATATTGTGAATAGCATAATGATTAAGATGGCAGGTTGACAGTTCAACCTACTCTACCTCTGGATGGTTTGTACTACATTGGGAGAAGTTATTTAAACTTTAAATCATCAGTTTTTGGTTATATAGAATGAGAGTAATAATCATGTTTCCTTACCAGCAATAGTGTGGCAATTAGATGAATTACATGGAAATTGTTGAGCACAATCCCTTACACAGAGCAAGCTGTGCTTAGCTATGGTTATTTGTTGTGCAGGAGCCCTACAAGGACTTGCTGGGTAGACACAATGGATGTATAGGAAATCTGTCCTGCCTAGAAGTCAGAGTATTTACGTTCGGTGATGCTTCCATCGGAGAGTGTCTCTGTGGAACAATAGGATAGCATTAATGACTGAATGAGCCTCAGTTTCCTCAAACATAATGATAAAATGTTAGAGTAAAATCTCTTCACTCATTTTTTTTTTTCAGTGCTGAAATGTTCCAGGTCAAATATGCTTTGTAGACAAGACCTTAAATTTTGTAATATTATTTGAGGCACGTTCGGAAAACCTGTGAGTCTCACAGTTGCCCTAAGGCTCTGTTTATGCAGGCAAATTGAAGAGGAGACATGAGGCCATTATAGAGTGGAAGCTGGGAAAAGGGGACTCATTTGACCTGGACTGTCTTCATCGATAACTTTCCTGGGGTGATCGCTCAACTCCCCATTTGACAGCGTAGACAGAGCCTGAGGAAGGTTTGAGGGGAAATACAGATTGAGATAGTGAAACTTGCAAAATGCATGCTCACTGAAAACTGTTTGATGATAAGGGGTTGTACCCTGGCTGAGAGCGTTAGGTTTTGATGTAATATAGTTTAATTTGCTTGAGTCTGCTTAGCTGGCTGTACCTGCTAAGAGTTTTGATTACACAATCAGAATGAAAGTTTCAGGATAAGCACCTTTTTTTTTTTCCTCCTGTATGTCATGTTGCATAAAAAAAGAAAACGATTTTAGGAATTGACAAACCACAGCTATAGAATGGGAAATAAAGGGTAAGGTCTTACACAGATTGGCCTTTATACTCTGCATTGGTATATGCTAATGTTGTCCCCTGTACTCCAGACTTTCAAGGTGTCCTCTTCTCTTTACAGCATTTGAATTCTGCTGCCCTTCCTGCCACTTAAAGGTTTTAGAAGGTTTGTTTTCTCCGTTTGAATGACATTCCTATCACCTTGTTTGTTATATATTTGTTTCATTTTATATTTGGTCTTCACCAATTTCTATTTAAGCTTTAGGTTTTAGATTAACAATAATTCCTCCAAATGGGCTTTTTGTAATCTTTGGATCTGACCTAGAAACCCAGTTCTTATTGTATTTCAACTTCTAATTATTTCAAAAAAGAACTTAACATAGTTATAATTTATAATTAGATAATAACCCATATATATATTTAATCTTTTTTCTCCTTCCATTAGACAAAAGATACTTTGAGCACAGAAGTATTTCTTCTTTGTTCAGAGCTGTATTCCCAGCAAGCAGAGAGTTGGCACAGCAATCTCTGAAGCAATGGGTGATTTGTTAAATGCAAGGCCCAGAATGGGTAATCAATAATAACAATCATTTTTTGAAAGCATGACTAGGGAAGTCACCTCTCTGAGTATTTTCTCTTATACTATCTGGAGAGGTTGTTGACTGGACACACTCCCGGTTCTGTCATGACAGGGGCTGAGGAGATGTCTTTCTCAGGTTTGTGATCTACTTTTTGTTAGCAATGGCTTACCTTCATTTAGACTCCATTCAGTTCTCTAACTCCCTAATGGTAAAATCATTGCACCTGATCATTTTCTTCCAAATATAAAAAATTTACGACAGTTTATTGGAAGATGTTCTAAACTATAAATTAGCAAATACATTTCCTAAACTCTGTTGTGACTAATCAATTCTGATAAATTGCTTTGTGTCTTTGGTGCTTATATATAAAATGAGGAGAGGTGATAACAAAGACATTGATTCCTCTCCTAAAGTTCCCAGTTTTCAAATCGCTGGTGACTGGAGCATTCAATCAAGAGGGGAGAAAGCATATGGAGTGAGTCCTTGCGATGGTGACAGGACCTTGGGAAGTGCCAGAGGTAGAGACCTATTGCTAGAGAGAGGTAGCTCCTGGCCATGTGGTGCCTCTGGGGAACAGGGCTGAGTTTGCACCTTATCATGGACAGCATTTTTTTATTTGATACTGTGCAGGACGAGTGGCAGTGAGGTAATCCTAAATTTTGTGCACCTGTTCTCTTTGGGAAATTAAAATGTTCAATTGGTCTGTCACTTTCATGTTTCTTTAATCAGAGAATATCTTTAAAAAAAAAAAGCAGGCAAATCACATCCTACACTAATGTGACAGCAAAGACAAATTATGCATACCTAAATATTCAAAGCTTTTTCTGAGGCGAGTTAAATGAGAAAATGTGAATTTGTTTATTCTTTAAAGACATAAAAATGGAAGTTTAATGCAAATTAAGTGAATGAAATTCCCATATGTAAATCACAGGATTTTATGATTTTAACTACATTTTAATCAAGAGAAGGGATCCTTTAAACACAAACCCTTTAGTTAATTGGGGTGACATAGGAAATGCAGAAATATTCCAATGTTCACAGTAAATTCCATCCTAATATTTATACTATAGAATAATTTGCTGCCATAACAAATAAAAAAAAGTGAGTTAGTGTGGATACTATCTCTTTCACTATTGTTTCTTTTCCCTCCTGGAATTCAAGGACCAAACATAGTAGAAAGAGATGCCTAAGAAGGCAACCAAAATTCAAATTTATTCATAGAAGCACTTGTTTAGTAAATAAGAAAATCTTTATCTTACCTCATAGTGTTGTCTTGATACTCTTGTGATGGAAGCAAAAGAGAAAAAAATGAATTGGAAGGTTTACTTACAAATATAGAAAGCACTTACAGGTTAGCAAAAGACTGGTAACTATCACTCTATTTCAGTGTCCAACAAGCTCAACTGGGACTTAAATACAAGTCTCAGGTAAATTAGAACAAGAGAACACCAATGAGAAGTGAGAGATGCTCATTGCAGACGGGCCTGAGAGGTACAAAAAATATGTTGGCGATTATTGTGCTAATGTTTGCCTGAGGTGTCCTACAAACCCTAGCAAAGTGAATTTCATCTCTTGAAGTCTATTCTTTAATTGACACAAAATGCAGCTCCCTGGGATGAGATTTGGCTGCTACCTTCCCGGCCCTGGGTGCTTTATCTTAATGTTTTATTGATGGGATTCTGCTGGGCCCATCACTGGGACAGCGTCAGGAGACTCATTAGTACAGCTTGCTCTCAGTTCCAAAGAGCCTTTTCTGAATCTTTTTTGCCGGTTTAAAAAGCTGTAAAGAGAAAGAGGAAAATTTGCACAGTGGCTAAAGGGTTGTTTACCACATGAAATCGCGAGCTGCTTTTGGCCTTTCTTTTTTGTTACTTGTACTTTATACTTTATTCCTTTTTTTTTTTTTGCTCTGGTTCCCTGAGAAGGAATTCTTCTGCAAAATCAATCTCACTGCCTTGACAGGTTTCTTTCTTTTTTCTTTTAAGCTGTGGCCAGTGTACATTCTGACTCCAATACAGTGAAGACATTACCTTTTGATTACTCTATTTTGGTCATAACTCTAACACAGGTGTTAGACTTTGACTAATGTTGTACATCTTAAATGCTCTGTAGGTATAGATCTGTAATTTCATCACTCTTCACCCCATCAGCAATAATTATCTTTGAGAAGGATAAAATTTACTATTTCATTCAATCTTCTTATATTACTTTAATTTACTTTATATAATATTAATATAGTATATTAATATATTATAACATTGATAATTACTTTAATTTTTCAGTATTCTTCCTATAAATATAGTCCAAAATTGCGAAAGAATATCCTTTCATAAGTAATTTCCAGAATTTTACCTCTACAACTCTTGTCATGTGGTAACAAGGTATATAATCAGAAAAATATTTTAATGAGGCAACTTTATAAAATATTGAGAGATACAAAACTATATCTGGGCTTAAAGTTCAGGAAATATTTATCAATGCATTCTTGCTACACAGGCTAAGTGGCCATAGACAACTTATAGGGTGATACTTATTCAAGTAATTGTGAGCTGGTATGCACTCACTCTTTTTTAGTATTTGGCATCTATTAATAAAAGGAAGCAGAAACTGTAAGTGGATACATGTTCAAAGTATAGGGCTGGCCGTTGTGTAACTCTAGATAAAGTGTCTGTATTTCTGGGGTTCATTTTTCTCTCCACTTTGTACAGTGTGGTATACACTGCAATTGCTATGGTGGGGCTTTTTAATCTTCACATTTCACTGAGCATAGCAATTAAAGGTGGTAATGTTCAAAATTCATATTCCTTGTATATAAAATGAGGTAGGACTTCGGCCCACGTACTTACTCTGTTTCAGATCTTGATCTATATTTATAAAATGAAATAATATTGCCTATTTCATAGTTCTGTGATGAGAACTGATACAAATAAGTGTTTTTCATGCTATAGTTGACACTTATTGATTGTTGTAGGTGTCATTATTTATCACTATTGCCCTTTTTTATTTCATGATCTGAAAACACTTGTTAGATTTTTCTGGTCCTTATTTCTTTTAATCTAGAATCTACTATTTCAATTGTTACAAAACTTGAATGTTTATTAGGGTTCATTTCCTTGTGTATTCTGATTATCACTTTAAAGCAATATCAGTGACTCTTGTCCTCTTAAATATTTGTTAAATCATCATTTATTTTTTAAATATTTTTCATTTGAAAGAGAGGTTTAGAGAGATGAACAAACAAAGAGAAAGAGAGCTCCCAACTGTGGATTCCTTCCCCAAAGGACCACAATGGCAAGGTTTGGGATAGGAACGGAACCAGGAGTTGAGAATGTAATCCAGGTTTTCCACACTGATGGCAGAAAACTAATTGTTTGAATCATCACTGCTGTCTCTCAGAGTCTGCACTGGCATGATGCTGGAGTCCAGAGCAGGAGCTGGAAATCAAACCTAGCTACTCCAGTGCAGAATGGGGGTGTGCAAACCACCGGGCCAAATTCCTTCTCCTGGATCTTGACTTTAACTAAACACACAGAAATGATTTGTCAGGACTGTTGGATTGATAACAGCTCTTACATGTTAACAGTAGATAAGAACTCAGGTCACATCTGACATTTAATTAAAATTATTTAAAATAAAAAAATGTATTACACTATGTTCTATCCCCTTAAAATATAGTTTGGTTTTCTTTTGCATTTTCTGAGTAGCATGCTTAAATAAAATATATAATTATCTACCCAAATTATTATTTTAAATAATATAAAATTTATCATTTGGGAGTTCTTTGATGGTACATCAAAAATTATAAGCAGAATTTAAAGACGGGTTTGTTTTTGGTGCAAGAAAACTTAGAAATTAATTACATGAGGGTTCTTCAAACAGTAAGTGTTTCGAAAATATGTACTGTGAAATCTATGCGTGGATTTTCCATAAACGTTTTAAAGTTCCCTCATAACATATGCCATGGGAATAAGTGTGAGATTAAGAATTTCTTCAAAGAAGATGTAATGAATATGATGGTTCTTGAAGACCAGAAACACTCTAGATAGTGATTTTTCATCCTCACAGTATTGATGTTTTGACCTGAGTAAATTTTTCCATGGCATTGTAGAATGGCTAGCAGCATCTCTTGCCCCTGGCTCCTAGATAACAGCAACACCCAAAATCACAGCAGATGTTCAGATGTTTCCAAATAATGCTAGGGTGCAAAATTTAATGGTTGAAAACCAGCCGCTGAGGCCGTACTATTCAAAGTACAGGTCTCAAAAGTGCACTACGTGTCTCAAAAGCATCCCATCACCTGGAAGCTTGTTATAAACTCACAGTGTTGTGCCCTACACCACAATTACTGAATCTGAACCTACTTTTTAAACAGGATTTATCACCAATTTGTACCACTCCCATCTTGTGTTCCTCTCCCCCAGCCCCCAAGATTTTGAGCAGCACCTATTTAGAGACAACTTGAAAACACAAATAACAAGTACATTCACAGCAGTCATGACGCAGAGAATATCAAATGGTCAGACACAGACGAAGAATATGAGACAAGAAAAGCAGGTGTTTGGTATAGCTATTTAGGCCACTCTTAGGACCCATGTTTCCCTTAACACAAAGCCTCACCTCAAGTCACAGCTCTACTCCTGATTCAGCTTTCTGCTTATGGACACTTTGGCAGACAGGTGATGGCTCAAGTACTTGGGCCCCTGCCACCCATGTGGGAAAAAACCTGGATGGAGTTCCTGGCTTTAGTCTGGCCTCACAAAGGCTGTTGCAGGCATTCAAGGAGTGAATCAACTGGTGGGAGATTTCTAGTACACCAGTCTGTCTCCCCTTAAAGTTAAATGAAATTATAAAAGCATGGGAGACAAGATTGGGGACTTCAGTAAGAGCCAAAAGACAACATCTGACAAGCTCATGAAAACATCTAATACTCTTTGAGTAAAAGAAATTATCAAATAGTTTTAGTCAGAGATGCAATGAAAACATCATATTTGTTTTAAAAAATGATTTTGTTTGTGCTTTTTTTTTTTTTTTACTTTGATTGTATGATTAGGAGTGAGTGATTTGTACTTGTGAGTTTGGTTCATATCACACTCCAAATTAGTGATGAGTTGTTCTCTAGTTAATCTGAAAATTTGTCCTTTCCTTCAAATCAAAGAAGAAGCATCACTGTGCAAGCAGTTGTCAGGGAAAACCAAAGAGTGATGTTTTATATGTCTTTAAGAAGCCAGTCATGTGTAGTGGCTGAAGAGGCATCAAGATAAAATTACATCTTCGCATCATATTTAGATGGGATTCTTGCTGTTCTAGAAATTAACTTGAATTAATCATGATCTTTCTACCCTTTGTCATCCTTTTTTTCATAGCCAAATTAGTCCATAGCACAGAAGTCTTACAAAGTTGGAGGCCTGATTTTTGAGTTTGGCCTGGGGATAGGAAGTCAAAAGCTGGCAGAAGATGGATGCTTTGCAGAAGTGACAAATATAGTTTCCTGGGGAAATTTGCTGACTGCAATGTTCCAATTGGAGTTGCTTATCTGCTCCTCCAGATGTTGAAATAATGACAGAAGCTTAGAGAAAGCTTGACAAGAGGAAGAAAAGAGCCAGCCAAAGAGTCCAAGTTATTTGTATGGAGGAAAATAAAAGCAACACTTATTGAGATCCCTATTCTGATGAGCTATGTATATGCAATATTATGGTAAAAGCATGGAATGACTCCCTAGAACTCTACTGTAGCAAATTAAATGATTGTGTACTGTTGGACTGCCTAGAATTGTGATTCTTTTCTTCACAAGATTAATAAATCATCGCATCACTTTATTGAACATGAGACAACCTGTGGGTACCTGAGCTGCCTGACAGGACACAAGTTTATAATGACTGGATGTGTGTGTGTTACTGCATTTTCCTTCACCATGGCAAATGAATGAGTATCTTACTGTGTATGGCATTTCTAGCAATTTGTATTTAAGTCATATTTTGATACCATTAAGACCAGCTATCTAAATGAAGTATATAAATGAATACTTGCTAAACCAGTACAAGGAACAAATATTTGGTAGGCAATCTGATAGTTTGTGCACTTGCAAAAAAACAATCACAAGACATTGATCTTTGTGATAGAATAAACTACAACCAGATGACAAACATGAATAGAATGATGGGTGATTTGGGCTGGCACTGTGGTGCAGTGGGTTAGCTGCTTGCATTGCTGGCTTCTCACATGGGTGCCGGTTGGAGTCCTGGCTGCTACACTTCTGAATCAGCTCCCTGCTAATGTGCCTGAGAAAGCAGTGGAAGAGTGCCCAAGTGCTTGGGCCCCTGCACCCATATGGGTGACCTGGAAGAAGTTCATGTCTCTGCGCTTCAGCCTGGCCTGGCCCAGCCCTGGCCATCACAGCCATTTAGGGAGTAAACCAGCAGCTAGAAGATCCTTTCTCTTCCTTCCTCCCTCCCTCCCTCCCTCCCTCCCTCCCTCCCTCCCTCCCTCCCTCCCTCTTGCTTGCTTTCATCTTTCTTTCTCTCTTTTTTTCTTTCTTTCTTTCATCTTTCTTTCTCTCTCTCTCTTTCCCTCGCTCATTGTGTGATCTGACCTATAAATAAATAAATATTTATAAAGATGAGTAAGAATCATTAAACTTATTTTCAAAGTCCATAATTATCTTGTGATTGGAATGCCAATGGTAATTCCTTGATAGATACGTAAATGTAGGTGGAAAACACAAACAAAAAAATTGAGGTTTTAAGTATTTAAAATCTGGAGATTGAAAATGTCTTTTTATATCTCTGTATGTGTGATTTTCTCCTGTGTGATTTCCTTTAAAAGAACTCATTCAACTTCCTATGAGAGATACTTTTTCTTTCTAGAGGAAAACTACCCAGTTGTAAAATATGGTTTGTTAGAAGAGAGAAACATTTTTGCAAATATTTCACCTTTCCTAAGCAGATCTTTCCCATCCTACTTGGGTTCCTGAAAGAAGATTTTTACAATATCCCTTGCAGTATTTCTCACTTGTGGCTGAAATTATTTCTGCATTCAGTTGAAATTTCAGGCTGTGCACTCTGAACTATACTCCTCAAGTAAATCACCATATGACTGAACTTGAAAGTTGTATGCCAACTAGATTGATGGATATGCCAAGAGGGGCGTGGGAGATGCATAAAGAAAAAAGTATGATATAGAAACAAGGATTGCAGATTTGGGTTCAAACAGCAACCTTCATTGTTTCTTATTGGTGTTTTGGAACATAACACTTCTCAATTTGCTGTAAGTGCAGCTAAACAAGTCATGGGAGAGACAACGTGCATACACCTCTCTGCTTTGAAACAAGCTAAAAATCACAGAGCTTTTGTGGAAGTGTACCAAGAAGTGTTTGGTCACAAATCTATTTATATTCTTTTTTAAATCCTTAATTTGGCAGCTGGAAAAATATCATGCATTTATATCTTTAGAAGATTCACATCTATTAAGTAAATGAGATAAGAAAAATAATTCATTTTTTTCCTGATGAGCAAGCCAGAGAACATGCTTGTGCATTATCTTTACTATCTATTATCTACATCATTGGAGAGTAGATGATATATGGGTTATAAAAACTGATGAATTTAGCATTATGGTTTCCTTGGGAACGTTTTATAGAAGGTTCTACATACCAAATATTTGGACCAATGAATAAATCTATTATATGTGCAACATTGTATTGATCTTAATACATTCGTATATTCCTTGGCTGAAATACATGTATCACATGTCAACAGTAATTATATACTTAAACTTTTTTGTGTTAAAAAATATAATAAACCATCTCAAGCATTTTAAGTGTATAATAGTTCTAATGTATGCACATTGCTGTACAACACATATCTGGAATTTAAAAATAACTAAAAATGTGTTTATTTGAAAGATGGAGAGGAGGGAAACTGAGAAAGAGTATATGATTCTGAGAGAAAGAGAGCAGTCCCATCCAGTGGTTCACTCCTCAAATGCCCATAACAAGCTGAGTCTGGACAAAGGTTGGGACAAAGAACTAGGAACTGAATCCAAGAGTTTCATGTAGGTGGCAGGAGCCCAACAACTTGAGTCATCACTGCTGACACCCAGGATGTGTATTACAAAGAGCTGGATTTGGGAGCAGAGTTTACGCTAAAACTCACATACTCAAATATGGATTGTGGATATCCCAATTGGCAACTTAAACACTAAGCCAAATGACCTTCCCTGGAAATTTTTCCTCTTGCAAAACTGAAGTTCTCCAAGTCTCCATTTGCCTCTCTCCTTAGTCTTTGTTGACCACCATTCTACTTTGTTCCTGAGTTTAGCTGTTACAGACCCTCCTATAGTTGGACTTATACAGTATTTGTGGTCTAGTAACTCACTTATTTCACTTACCTTAATATACTCAAGATTAATCTATTCTGTAACAAATGACATAGTTCTCACGTTTAAGATTGTGTCATATGCTATTATATGACTACACCATATTTTCTCTACACACTCACCTGTGAACAGACATTTAGCTTGTTTCTACCTCTTTGCTATGATGAATAGTGTTGCACTAAACAAGGGAGTGCAAACATCTTTTCCAGATCTTGTTTTCCACTCTGTTTGAAGTATAGCTAGATGTGAAATTACAAGATCTTATGGAAAGTGAATAATTGTGTGTTAGGTATGGCCTTTCGTACCCCCAGAAAAGAGAGATGGAGACCAATCTCAACAGAGACCGGTTGCTTTATTTTAAGCAAAGAGGTTGGAAAAAGTTTGCTTAGAACTCAGGTGTTTATCGGGTTAAGGAGGGAATTTGCCACTACAGAGGGGAGGGAATGGAAGGTTGCTGGCAGAAGAGTAAGGGGATCTTTGGAGTCTTAGGAACTTTCCTCTTATCTGTTTCATAGCAGCCCTGTGCAGCTTATCTGCTCTGCTATTTGCATTGCAAGGAGTTTAGAAGGGTCTGGTTAGGGACCAAGGATCTCCACACAAGGGAGAAAATAGGGGAGGGGGGGGTAAAGGAGGAGGGGAAAGGTGCAACATGTCTTTTATTGTAGATATGGAGGGTGACTGCTTCTTATAAACTAATATTCTAGAATTGATTAGTGTCAGCCTATCTTTCTATTTTACCATTATACGTGCAGTTTGCAAATAGTTTACTATGTCATAGCACACAAAAATATTTAAAATGTGTATTTAATGCATTTGTGGAAAGACTGCACAGAGGTATATATCTTGCCCAGTTTTTATGAGAGATTATCACCCCTCAAAATTTACACCATTCTATTTTTGCAAGTTGTTATTTCTTCAATTTTTTTCCAATGACTGTGACTGGAGAATATATACTATGTAATTATTATAGGCAATTTAATATTATGGGGAGAACTGGATCTTTTTTTGGCACCTGATTTATAATGTAAAGAATCATTGAAACCATTAATAACCAGGAATTCCTTATTACAAGTAACAATAACTAGGAAAAATCTAGGAAATATATGGTAGGACGCTGTATCCTCACATAATAAAGCAGATTATTAGATTTACTAAAATAAGTAATCCCCAAAGAATGGCCATATATTGCTAACTTCGTGAGTCACCCTGAAGACGTACTTCTATTTAGAGTGTGAATCCTGTGGATTAGAAGATTTGCATTTAAATGGTCTTTTTCCCCCTTGCAGCTACAGGTTTCTGCAAAGGATAATACCATTCTTTCTTTGTGCAGCACATACATAAAAGGTCCTAATAAATCCCACCATTGTGATGATCCTGGAGTTTGTTAAAGGACTTTTAAGCTATTCTAAGGGTTTCATTTGAAGCAGAGTTTCCTGTATTTCCTTTTGGGAGCTTTTAAGTGTATTTAGGATAATTAGCTCTTCCCCTGCAGGCCATCTTTATAAATGTAAGAAAATTGCCATCCATCTTCTAGTAAACTTAACAAAAAGACACATATTTGAAACCTCATCACTAACTTCAATGGCAAAAGAGGCAATAGTTTAACATTTATAAAAGCTCCCTTCCTAATATTGCATGCCTATTCATTTAGGGCCTGTGAAATTGCGTATATGAAGAAATGAAGAGGATATATCATGGAACGGTGGTGTTGAAGAATTCTCATTTAAAACCTTAGCTCCACCAGCTCCCTGCTAATGCTGCTGGGAAAGCAGCAGAAGATGACTCAACTGCTTGGGCCCCTGCACCAGTGTGGGTGATCTGGAAGAAGCTCCTGGCTCCCAGGTTTGGCCCAGCCCATCCCTGGCTATTATGGCCATTTGATGAGTGAACCAGCAGATGGAAGACACTTTTTCTCTCTCTCTGCCTCTGCTCCTCTCTCCCTATAACTCTGCCTCTCAAATAAACCTTAAAAAAACACCTTAGATCCAACTCTGAAATTTCTTTCACATTATGTAGTATAACATTTTGGTTTTAGAAATTGTTTTCCAATGACAAAAACAGAGAATCATGGAAAGGATAATGTCAATAAAGTGGCAATGCGTTTGTGTATCAATATCAAAAGTTTAGTTAGTTCAATGTGCAATCCACTAGAAAAAGAGGCACATGTAATGGAAATGCCTGTATCGTGTGGTTAAAAGAGTAGAGGCTTAAGTGCTTTGTGTATATGTCCCATCATCATAGAGTATGTGTGAGTGTGTTTGAGTGTCATGAATAATAAACTCCAAAGACAACAAGTAGACTTCAGCAAATAGAAAGACATATTCCCTACTCTTGGCCAGAATGTCAAAAAATTACAACTTCAGTTCTCCCTTAGTTTACTTTATAAATTTATTTTTATTTCAATTGAAATACAAACAAGACTTTTTCACTTAGAGTAAGAAAAGTTGGTACTAGAAACCACTTTAAAAAAACATTCAAGAATTGCTTCAAAAACTCTGTATAGAAAGAATAATAAAGGAGCATAATAAACATGCCTCATGGATTTTTCAAAACAAAATGAAAAAAAATAGAGTAGCTTTGTCATGTAAGTAAATACAATAGTGAAATAGAATAGAATCCTGAATAATAATTAACTGTCTACAAAATCCAGTGCAAGTTAAATATTTCTCACCACTGATACATCTTTTGGCTTTGTTGTTGTTGTTGTTATTCTAAAGGTTCATTTATTTCAAAGTTAGAGTTACACAGAGAGAGGAGAGGCAGAGAAAGAGAAATGTTTTCCATCTACTGTTTCACTCCCCATTTGGCCGCCTATCTGAAGCCAGGAGCCAAAAGCTTCTTCCAGGTCTCCCACATGGGTGCAGGGACCCAAAGACTAGGGCCATTTTCTACTGCTTTTCCAGGCCATAGCAGAGAGCTGGATTGGAAGTGGAGCAGCTGGGACTCCAACTGGCACCCATATGGGATCCTGGTACTGCAGGTGGCAGCTTTACCCACTATGCCACAATGCTGGCCCCCAAATTTTGGCTTTTACAAGGAAATAGTGCTGGATAAAGCAGACAGCAATAGGAAAATGATTAAATTAAATATATTCTTCCCACTGTGTACAAATTAAAATCTAAATCAATCACAGTTCTGGGGAAAGGAGGAAGAGGAAGGGAGAGGTGAAAGAAGGCTGGTATTCTTTACTGGTTTGAGGGAAGATAAAAATGACACAAAGGTGAAGGAATTCTAATGAGTGAATAATATTTAAATATGAAGAAACAAATAGCATGAAAATCATATAGGAGAAAGGGTCAATAATACAAATAATTCTGAAGTAAATAAAAATGCACATTAAACCTATAAACAGATAATAGCACATCATGTAACATAAGAGAAATGAAAATTAAAACAACATAGAAATGTTGTATCTCATGCATCAGACTGGCCACACTCCAGCAGCTTAACAATGCACTGTCTTGTCTCAGCTGTGAAGAAACCTGCACTAACCTTCCAGATGGTTTATGTTCAAATGATAAAAAATTTATGGGCAAAATTTACCAACATCTAATCCAGCGATAATTACATTTATGCACTGATCAAACAATCTACTCTCCTTTTTAAAAAAATGAGTTTTTATTTGAGAGGCAGAGTGACAGAGAAAGGGAGAGTCAGAAATATATATATATATATATATATACACACACACACACATATATATATATATATATATATATATATATATATATATATATACAGAGAGGTCTTACATCAACTGGTTCATTATCCACAAGCCCAAAACAGGCAGGACTGGGTTAGACCAAAGCCTGGAGCCAGGAACTGCATAATGGTCTCCCACTTGAATGGAAGGTTCCCAAGTGCTTGAGCCATCATCCATGCCTTCTCAGGCATATTAGCAGAGAGCTGGATGGAAACAGAGCAGCTAGGATTCCAACCAGCCTTTTGATACAAAATGCTCACATCGCAAATGGTGGTATAACCTACTGCACCACAATGCCGGCTCCCCAAGAGATCTATCTTTTAAGAATTTATCTCAGTTATAGTTGCAGAAACACAAAGATATATTCTCCAACCTTATATGTAAATGCATTACATGAAAAGAATTCCCAAACATAGCAATTTGACAAATTATTTTTATATACCATGTATTATTCAGCATACAGCTCAGTACTACTTTGAAAATAGTTAGAATGTCTATCAACCAATATAAACAGATTTCCAAAATGTGTTAAATTAGTGAGGTGAAGTAATCAAAAGTAGATATTGCTTATTTCCTTTTGTTTATGAGAGAAGGGATAAAAACCAAATAAAAAACAATGAAGGGGAAAAAACCCCAATCTATAGAAAGAAATATTTGAAAAGAAAATACTTTTTTAGTATGCTTGATTTTAGTAGTGCTTTAGGCATAGATATTCTGAAACTCCTTCAACTCTAGTGCACAATTGAGCTAATGAGTAACAGTGTTGCTATTGTTGAAAGCAGAGGTTTTTATTGAGGGAAGAAGTATACATACATATATGAAATTATAATTGCATGGGGGTATGTATATGTTTTTATTATATAATAATGCATATATGCATGCATTTATTTTTCTATTTCTTGAAAGGTCCTAGGAGCAGTAATGAGTTCATTTAATATTCAGAACTTGGTCCCTGAAGATACTTCACAACCAAAAGGAACTAGGGATCCTAGACACATAGCTGATTCCAGATCTGGGACATCAGTTATGCTCAATGAAGGAACATAAACCCAGAAATGATGGGGACATAAGACAAAGACACAGAGCCAGCTTGAAGGAGCTTCCACTGCAAAATCTGGATAATTTCATCATTAAAATAGGTGAAGACATTGATGTGCCATAATCTTTTAATACAATGGGAGTATGTGATTTAACTAGAACAGAAAATAGATAAAGTAAAAGAAAATGGATAAATTTGTGCATTAAAGAAATGAAACAAGGAAGAGACAACATGTTCTTACAGGGACATGTCAACAACTCTTACAGGTGACATGAATGGTGGGGTAGACAATCAGCATTTTGCAATTCCATGGTCAAAATTGTTCCAGCAAATATCATGGAGAGTAGGGGTTGATGATAGTAGTTTTACATCATCTCAAAAAGTCTTCCCACAAATTTGTTATTATGTGGAAGGGCTAGCGCAGTCATGCACAATGGAGTGCCCTGACAAATGACCAGGAGATCTTAAAAATAACATTTTGAAGAACAGATGCCATGAACCTCAACAGTAAAATGCTCTACCCCCAAGCTAAACCACCTGCCATATACCTCTGGATTTCAGCTAGACATGAGAAAGGATTTTGCCTCATTTGGGAAATAAGTTGTTGTGAGATCCACCCTTCAACTGAATTCCTAGAAGCATTAGAAAACTCCCAAACCATAGCATAAGGGGTCTGTAGTTTTCAAAATGTTATTGTCATAGAAGAAGAAGGAATACTGAGAGTCAGTTCTAAATGGAAAGGAATCTAAATACCATAGTAAAGCATGGCCCTGACATATGTGTTGTACTATAGGGGAACTGCACCAATGCATATCTCACTGAATGGGAAGTGTACAGATTATTGTACTGGGCCGGTGTCATGGCTCACTTGGTTAATCCTCTGCCTGCGGTGCCAGCATCCCATATGGGCGCCGGGTTCTAGTCCCAGTTGCTCCTCTTCCAGTCCAGCTCTCTGCTGTGGCTCAGTAGGGTAGTGCAAGATGGCCCAAGTGCTTGGGCCCTGCACCCTCATGGGAGACCAGGAGGAAGCACCTTGCTCCTGGCTTTGGATTGGTGCAGCGCCGGCCATAGTGGCCATTTGGGGGGTGAACCAATGGAAGGAAGACCTTTCTCTCTGTCTCTCTCTTTCACTGTCTATAACTCTACCTTGTAAAAAACAAAAACAAACAAACAAAAAAACCAAAAAACCAGATTATTGTACCAAGGTTGGGCAGGCGTGAAGTCGTTAGTCTTTGGTACCCTACAGACCTGAAGCAATATGTGCAGTTGACCTGATAGGAAATATTCAAATAACAGAGAAAATGAGAACAAAACTCCTGTTAATTAAAAAGGTACTGAGAATCATGCTAGGTGTGCTTTACAGCTATGACTCCAGTTAATTTTTGTAATTAACATATTGATATTAAGAGAAAATCAATGCTCAGAAAAGATAAATTATTCCATTATCTAAATTTCTTTCAAAATCATGTTGCTTTGCATATTTAAAGAATTTTTTTTTGTTTCTTGAGTGAAACTGGAGTATACTTTCTCCAAATGTTAAAACCCAGTGTTTTTGGAGCCAGCGCCGTGGCGCACTAGGTTTATCCTCCACCTGCGGCGCCAGCATCCTATATAGGCGCCGGTTCTGGTCCCGGCTGTTCCTCTTCCAGTCCATCTCTCTGCTGTGGCCTGGGATAGCAGTGGAGGATGGCCCGAGTGCTTGAGCCCTTGCACCCACATGGGAGACCGGGAGAAGGATCCTGACTCCTGGCTTCGGATTGGTGCAGCGCTGGTCCTTGCAACCATTTGGGGAGTGAACCAATGGAAGGAGGACCTTTCTCTCTCTCTCTCTCACTGTTACTCTACCTGTCAAATAAATAAATAAAATCTTTTAAAAAAAACAACCAATGTTTTCTTCTTTACTAGGAAACTGATGATAGTTTTATTTTTGGCTTCTGTATAGCTACCTTTGTTATATTTCTTAGTTTTGCTGAGACTTGTCACCATACAGAGAACAAAAATGATTCCACATAATGTACATTTATACAACATGAATTCTCTTGAACTATTTATCTATTTATTTATTTATTTGACAGGCAATGAGACAGAGAGACAGAGAGATCTCCCATTTGCTGGTTCAGTACCCAAGTACTTGTAATGGCCAGGGCTTGGCCAGGTCAAAGCCAATCACCAGGAGCCAGATCTTCCATGTGTGTGACAGGAAGCCAACTACTTGAACCATCGCCCACTCCTTTCTTGGGCACATAAGTAGGAAGCTAGAGTTGGGAGTAGAGTCAGAACTTGAACCCACGTGTAAGGATATGGTATGTGGGTGTTCCAAATAGCACTTGCCTCCATAGGTGTGCATTAGTATGTAGGTGGATCATAGATGGAGACAAAGCTCTACCCCAGGCACTCACATTTTGGTATGTGGGGGTCCCTACTGGGGATTTAACCTGCTGCAGCACAACAATCATCCTCTCCAGAACTCTTGGTGTGAACCCAATTGATGAGAAACCAACATACTGACAACTTTGTAGAGCAAATATTTTCAGAAACTATCTTCACCAATACAAGAAACAAAGTCAATTCTTTTGTTTGTTTGTTTGTTTGCATATTTGCAGAGACATAATTTCAATCCATTCCACACTCACAGGCCCAGTTACCACCAACCACAATATTCAACAAACAAAAAGCAGGAAGATCACAGTTCCACAGGAGTATTAAAAAAGCACTAAAAATGACAATTATATCACAAAATGCCCATTTCATTTCTATACATTTTTGTATTCTATATTAATAGTCCCATATCAAAGAAAATATATAATATTTATCTTTTCAAAGTAAGTTCTTGATAATTTGCTATACTTATAGAGATCTATATAATGTATATTTCAACATGAATAAAGTGTGTTTTTACTTCAATATGAGAATATTCTGCTACCATATTTTGAGATGAACTACTTTCTATATATATATGTATAGATAGATATTTCAAAACAGATTTGATTCCAGTAGAATATCTAATTCAAAAAATAAAGTAATTCTGCTCTGTAGAGTTTTATTCATTTCTTTTCATGGTTTCAAAGCAACTTCTTTTGACTTTGCTGTCAACCTCTAGGTGAAATGTTTCAAAAGTTTGCATAGTGATTTTCCCATTAAAATGCAAATCAATTTTCCTTAGTGACAAATATTAAATTAAAACCCTCATATAAAGTGGAGACATTCCTTAATGGCTGCAAATTTAAATCCAGTCCTATGTTAAGATCTGAGTTATGGGGTTCCGTCATGAGTAAAGTTTGCAAAAGTGGTTTCTGGCACAATGTCATGCTTGATAACATGATAGTAACTGTTTAAGGAAGTATTTATAATGAGAAGATCTGAGTTGTTAACACTAGCAGGTTGTTAATAAACAGACATTGGAACTAATTGTTTGATTTCATTTAAATTGTATGTATTTGCTATAACTTTGACAAAGAACATTAACTTGAGATCTTGGATAGGGTAGGTCAATAATAATTTGACTATGATATCTTGTTATATGCCATTGGTGTATTTTATAGTATTATTTAAACTTTAATAATGGCAATATCATTTTCTAGCTTAGATCTTGGAACAGCAAATGTCATTGGTAGTAAATTGGTGGCATTCAAAGGAAGTTGGGGTTTAAGTAATAATAATCTGTTGGTCTGGTACTCAGTCAGGATTCTTATGAGTAAAAGATTTTAAGTTCATCTCATTGTCCTTGAAAAATGGAGCACTTGTGAGTCTATTTCAATGAGAAAACCAAATATGGTATAGTATATTTTATCTCTCTGGCTTGTGTTTCTCTATTTTCTCTTTCTAGTCTCTTGCTTCTGTATACCTCTGTATTACTACAATTTTTCTTGCTCTGAGTGTAGTTCTCATTTCAGTAAGACTCTCAATGTCAGTTCCAACTCCAATATGCTTCTGCTTAACATTCCAAGGAAACAAATGTTTCTCCCCTCTCATTACCTGTATATTAAAGCTAATAAAGTATTAAGACCTATTTTAATTATACAAATATTCTTAAGGTGATTATGAAGAACAATCATTTTGGCCATAGCACTTATTTGATTACCAGAACCAGAAAACTATAGTAAGAAAAAAAAGTACCTGCTGCCTTGTCTTGGGAACAACAGAGGCAGGATTCACACCCGGTAAGACAGGTAGAGGCAGGATTCACCTGGTAAAAAAAAAAACAGGTAGACATAGGATTTACACCTGATAGTCTGATCAAGAATCTATATTACTAGCATTCTCTGTGTTGGAGCAATATACAACTGCTGCTGAGTTTCCTGGAGGCTCTATGGAGTCCTTGCAATATTACCATAAGGAATAAAATCATAGCTTTCCATGAGCCCACACTGTTTTCTTCATCTCATTATTCCCTTACTTCTGAAAGTGTTTGACAATCAAGCTGACCACATCTAAGCAAATGTATGTTTGAAAGAGTGTAACACATACAGTCCTAATTTCAATAACATCATATTTCTCTTAAATCTTACAGTTCATTTTTTTGTGAGTGGAATTTTGAAAGATAGAGGTGGGAACCATGACTTTTTGTCTTGCTTTATATTCAGGCTTTTTTCTTCTTAGGCAATTGTGCATTCCAACCGTTTTATGTTTATGCTGCTTAGTATATGCACCATGTCTGTGTTTGAAGGGGAAATAAGTGAATGAAAAGAACATATTAGTTAATAATAATAATACAGTAATAGTGACATGACATATGCAATTATATAGAGCAGCTACTTTATGCAAGAAACTTGTAATAGCTGCTATTCATCCATGTGCTAATAATGAAATAAACTAATCTGTTTTATCTTAATGTCGCCATATTCAGACTCCAAAGGAAGAAAAGGCAAAGATTTACAGTTAGGAAAAAACGACGGGAGAGAATTGATAGCAAGGAGCATACACACACACACACACACACACTATAGCGGACAGCCAATGGATATATAAAACCCCAAAGAAATTTCTATCAGTTCACTGAATACTACCTATAAAATTTACATTTTTGACAAAATAACAACCATCTGCTAATGACTTTGGTGACAGAGGCCTCAATAGATTAGCATAGAAAAGTCTGAACATCTAGCTGGTATCTTTAATGAGAACATGTATTGTCATTCAGGAGATTACAATGCTTCAATGCTTCATTTAAACTCTTGTGAAAGCTGATATGTGAGAAATAAAGTATCACTGGTTTTTAGAATTAATGATTTGTAAATCAGGAACATTAACCAAATATTTCCCAAAGAATTGGGGATAAACACTAGTGCAATAGCACATCTGTTTAGAAGAGTGTTTAGACTGAAGAAAGGCAGAGAAAGAGAGAGAGAAAGAGAGAGAGAGAGAGAGATTGACTGATGATTGAAGAGTTCAAGCTCAAAAATATTGACTTCAAACTTTTAAGCAGATGAACTCTGCTGGGAAGACATACAGAAAGAACCATTGACTAGTATCCAAATTCTTAGCACATCTTTCTCTCAGAGAAGTAGAACTGAACTCGGAGCTCATAGTGAATTCACAGGAGCTTCAAGGGAGTTCAGATTAGCACGACAGGGGGTAAAGCAAGATCAGATGGTGGCCTTTTAATGCTCTCTGAGTTCAGTGCCTCAGAAGTCAGTGGGGAAGCTCAGTGTGGAAAAACTCAATAGGAGCAATGAATGAAGAGAGTGCATCTGTAGCTTTTTTTACCCTGTGTGGCAGAACAGACCTCCAAATAATGAATGAGCTAATTTATCATTTGGTGCTAATTATTAGAAACCATGTGTAAGCAGATTCTTAATATATCGTGTGTAACCTTTTGATAATTTTAATATGTGCCCATGTTTAACTCAGTAATAAAACCAAATTGCTCATTTTCTAGTTTTGAACAATATTACAACTTACCAACTTTGACCCCAACAATGACCTTCATAAAATAGGAATAGTTTGACTCTATCATAAGGTTGACATACGTATACAATGTAATAACATATTTGCTTGTCTACATTGTTATTTGGAGTGAAAACGATTAGGTGTCAGGATTTTAGCGTTTAGAGAAGGCAAGGAGGGCAGTTAAAGTAGTAGAGACTTTATTTTAGGGGGGATAGAAAGGAAGTTAAGGGACTTGGGGTTCTATGTGCCCAGACAGAGGGGAAGGGGTTTAAAGCCAGGCTGTATTCTATTTGGGTAGCGGCAGAGTCCCTTCTTAAGCTGCTTATTGGGGGAGGTGCAGAGCAACACGTGGACCCTGATAAGGTGAGTGGGAGACTTTCACAAAGGTTGTTCCTTGGTAGAGTTTACAGCGATTTAGGAGCTTGCACTGTCCCTGGACCTCTTGGGTCTTTCCCAAGCAACAAACATTTCTCTAGCCTTTAGATTATCTAGCTGTGCCTAATTTCACTGAGCCAGGGGAGTGCAGGCCCCAGTCACCCAACAGGTTCCAACAAAGACATAGCTCAATCAGTGTGAGATACACTTGTATTTTGCTGTAATTGGACCTTTCTAATTCTGGCAAAACCAAAATATGACAATTCTTTAACATCAGAGGGAAAAATTAACTGTAAACTCGATCTAATTGATTGCTTTGCTTGCACTCTTATTTTAATCTAATTAGCCAAACAGTGATTTTATTGCTAAGCTTTTCAAAAATTTAAAATGGAAATACCTTAGAAATGTCATCAGATTATTATTGAAATTTACAGCAGTATTTATGAGAGTGTGGAAGATTTAAGAATAAGCTCAAGCTCTGATAAAATATTACATTGCAAACATCCAAACTCCTTTTCTGATCCTAATATTTGGAAAACCTATAGCTCAATAACTATCAATTAACTCATATGATAATTATCAAGTAATTTTTGGTTGGTTGAGATGGACATTGATAGTGTCCTGGTCTGGATTATCTAAAAATGGAGATGAGAGGAAAATATGACAGTGCTAACAATGATATTATTAAGTTTCAAAACAAGTAGTTATGGTGCTCAGAAAGAAAACTCAGTCAAGGACAGATATGATGCTGTGAAGTTCTGTATCTTTGGTTTCCAGTTACCTCTTCACAGAGAGAGTACTGAGACATGGCATTTCAATTAATGGTATGTTTACATTGTTTTCACAACTCTATCTGAAAGGACTATAAGAAGAAAAATTGGGGCCAGTGTTGTAGCGCAGCAGGTTAAGCTGCTGCTTGGGGATGCTCACATCCCACATCAGAGTGCCTGGGATTGACTTCCAGCTACTAAGCCCTTCTGATCCAGCTTCCTGCTAATGCACTTGGGAGGCAGCAAATGAAGTCCACAGTCCACAGTTACTGCCACCCGTGTGGGAGATTCAGATGGAGTCCCTGGTTCCCAGCTTTGATCTGACTCAGCTGTGGCTGTTGGAGGCATTTGGGGAGTGAAACAACATCTGGAAGATAACTCCCTCCCTCCCTCCTTCTTTCTCTGTCAAATAAATAAATTAATCCAAAAAAGAGAGAAATAGTCAAGAATTTGCCTAAACATCTCAACCCAACCTACTACTTAGGGTACTCATTAGTAATTTGGCTCCACTGCCCTTGTGAGTTGTGTCATATGACATCTGCTGGCTACTCATAAAGACCTGTGGCCTTACATGGAATCCTCAAAGTTAATTCTGTGTAACGAGAGCTAGATATGTGAGTTCCAGGTTTCAGGTAACACTCATCAACCTCAGAAAACATAGAAGGAATGTTGTTCACAGGTCCCCAAACTTTCTCAGATTCATTGCTCTTGTCTCAACAATCTTTCAATGGTGCTCCTGTGTCAAAAGAAATACCTTGCAAGTCAAATCCAAATAATCTGATAAGTATTTATATCCTAAGAACTTAATGATCATTTGAAAATGCATATCAATTTAAATAAATTACATTTGATTGCATTCCTAACTAACCACAGTTAATGACCAATAGGGCATTTATGCTTATTTGGTGATCAACAAATTTTGAAACTGAAATTTAACTGTAGGGGCAGGTGTTGTGGCACAGTGGGTTAAGCTGCTGCCTGTGATGCTGGCATCCCATATGCATGCAGGTTGGAATTCTAGCTGCTCCACTTCTGATCCAGCTCCCTGTTAATGCAGATGGTAAAGCAATAGAAGATGGTCCAAGTACTTAGGCCTCTACCATTCACATGGGAAACCCAGATGGACTTCCTGGTTCTTGACTTTGGCCTGGCCCAGCCCTGGCTATTGCAGTCATTTGAAGAGTGAACAAGCATATGGTAGTTCTCTCTGTATCTTCTTCTTCTCTCTCAACCCTGCTTTTCAAATAAATTAAAATAAATGTAATTATCTACCATCATCTGCCTTTCATATTTCATGTTGACTTTGGTGATTTTTGCCAAAATACATCATCCAAAGGAGCAGAGAGTAGTCTAATAGTTGTAGTATTCACAAATAATCTACATTGAAATTTAAATTTACTTCTGATGTGTAGTTTCTGGGGATGTGTTACGATTGCTAAGTGTTACTTAAAATGCCACATGTCCTGTGAAACTCCTAGGCACTATGATACATATTTGGACACCTTGGATGCCAGCAATGACAAAGGAAGATGGTGGCACCTTATGAAATAAGGGTTTAGATGGTAGAATTAGAGGAAGACTAAAATGTCTGTGTCCTATCAGAATCCTTTACATATTTTGGTGTCAAAACACTAGGAATTATCAAAAAACAAATTAGTTTACTTTCTGACATTTTCAAATATAATCTCAATTCTGAATTCTAAATAAAATCCTACTGGTTTCACTCCAGAAAGGTATCTCAAAGGCTGAGTTTGCTCATGTATGAAATGAGCCAACCAGTAGAATCTCTTTCGTAAGTTTTCATATTCTTGTCTAACATTTCAGTGAAAGATCAGTCCTGTTTCTAACCAGGATTGTTCATTTGAAGGATATGAGAAAATTCTCATGCTGTCATTAAAAGCACAGTGATAGAACAAAATGGATAGACATCATTCAGTCTTGTCTGGACGAACCCACGTGAGTCAATATTCCAAAATTCAAAATTTAACAAACCTGTCAAGTGCACCCAGATATCCAGTAAGGAGAAAAGGAAATGGGTGCTAATCCATAAAAGCAGTTGCCCTGATTATATGAAAGATGCAATGCTCAGAAACTTCTGCAGAAAAAAGTTGCTTCAAACTTAAAGGTAAGACAATAATCCTTTCATTCTTTGAGAATTAGAACTTTGGTCTGAAAAAAATGACTGACTGACTCTGGTTCAATGAGTAAAGTGTTTGTAACTCTATCGTAAAAACAAGCAAAATGCTCAAAACCTGAAAAAAAAAATCAGTAGCTGTTCTTTGATCTGTAAGAGAAGTGAGGTCACAAGGAAAACCAGAGACCCCAAGTTGTAAAGACACAGAAAATATTAAGTCATGAGAGCAGGAACTCACAAGCTAAGACTTCCATGGGAACTACTGCCAGGGCAGGAGAGCCTCACACTAGAATTGATGGATTGCTAGAGGCTCAGGGTAGACATGTTTCAGAGTTTAAAGCTCCATGGTGATCCACCCGGTTTTGTGCAATCTGTCACCTGGAGCTTGACCAGATTCTCACAGTAAATAATGAAGAAAATTTCTCTCCTGTTTCTGGCAGACTAAAGCAGTAGTGGGGAGCCTTTATTCTTCCAAGGGTCATGTGGATATTTATGACACCATTCACAGGACATATAAAATTATCAA
Source organism: Lepus europaeus (assembly GCF_033115175.1). Lineage (NCBI taxonomy): Eukaryota > Metazoa > Chordata > Mammalia > Lagomorpha > Leporidae > Lepus > Lepus europaeus. The sequence goes on from NC_084845.1 coordinate 49,864,718, forward strand.
CTTGAAATGACCCTGCTATAAATTTATTGAATTTCAACTCATGCCTGTGGCCAGACCAAATGGTCTTGGAGCCTCATATGGACCCAGTGTTGGACATTCCCTGATATGTGGCAGAGGAATGGGAAGTGCAACTCTTTCAAAAATAATCATACTCACTCTGTTTTTCTTACCAAGATCTGCACGCAGGAGAAAACATTTAACAGACCTTTCCCCCCCTATTTAACCAGAGTCTTATTGGCCTGGTCTCCCATGTAAACATCCATCTTCCAGTCGATCTAACCTTCCATTTGGGAGAAGGAAAATACAAGAGTTTAGTCCAGTCTAGTCATTTTGACCCACACAAGAGGATGTAGGGTTTTGGAAACACACAGAAAGTTCACAATTTAGAGACAAGGATTCAATATAGTGAAATCTAAAAATAGCTCTGTAGAGCCAATAAATGCCATGCTCATGGACTGGAAGATTCACAGTATACATCATATTTTACCAAATTGAGCTATAGATTTAATGGAATTCTAATTAATTTTTTTAACTTTTATTTAATAAATATAAATTTCCAAATTACAACTTTTGGATTATAGTGGCTTTTCCCCTCATAACTTCCCTCCCACCCTCAACCGTTCCATCTCCCAGTCCTTCTCCCATCACATTCTTCACCAAGATTCATTTTCAATTATCTTTATATATAGAAGATCAACTTAGTATATACTGAGTAAAGATTTCAACAGTTTGCACCCACACAGAAACACAAAGTATAGAGTACTGTTTAAAAAGAAGTTTTACTGTTAATTCACATAGTACAACACATTAAGGACAGAGGTTCTACATGGGGAGCAAGTGCACAGTGACTCCCGTTGTTGATTTAACAATTGACACTCTTATTTATGACATCAGTAATCATCTGAGGCTTTTGTAATGAGCTGCCAAGGCTATGGAAGTCTCTTGAGTTCACCAACTCCAATCTTATTTAGACAAGGCCATATTCGAAGTGGAAGTTATCTCCTCCCTTCAGAGAAAGGTACCTCCTTCTTTGATAGCCCCCCCCTTTTTTTTGCTGTGATCTCACTCTCAGAGATCTTTCATTTAGGTCATTTTTTTGCCACAGTGTCTTGGCTTTCCATGCCTGAGAAACTATCATGGGCTTTTTAGCCAGATCTGAATGCCTTAAGGGCTGATTCTGAGGCCAGAATGCTGTTTCAGGCATTTGACATTCCATGAGTCTGCTGTGTATCCTGCTTCCCATGTAGGAACATTCCCTCCTTTTTAATTCTATCAATTATTATTTACAGACACTGGTCTTATTTATGTAATCCCTTTGACACTTAATCCTATATTTTTGATCAATTATGAACTTAAACTGATCACTATAACAAGTAAGATGGCATTGGTACATGCCACTTTAATGGGATTGAATTGGTATCCTCTTCTATTTCTTTCTTTAAGATTTTGTAATTCTCATTGTAGAGATCTTTGACATCCTTGGTTAAGTATATTCCAATGTATTTGATTGTTTTTGTAGCTATTGTGAATGGCATTGATCTCAGAAATTCTTTCTCAGTCGTGGCATTGCCTGTGTATGCAAAGGCTATTGATTTTTGTGCATTGATTTTATATCTTGCTACTTTGCCAAACTCTTCTATAAGTTCCAATAGTCTCATAGTAGAGTTCTTTGGATCCCCTAAATAAAGAATCATATCATCTGCAAGGAGGGATAGTTTGACTTCTTCCATCCCAATTTGTAACCCTTTAATTTCTTTTTCTTGCCTAATGGCTCTGGCTAAAACTTCCAGTACTATATTGAATAGCAGTGGTGAGAGTGTGCATCCCTGTCTGGTACCAGATCTCAGTGGAAATGCTTCCAACTTTTCCCCATTCAATAGGATGTTGGCCATGGGTTTTTCATAAATTGCTTTGATTGTATTGAGGAATGTTCCTTCTATACCCAATTTGCTTAGAGTTTTCATCATTAAAATGTGTTGCATTTTATCAAATGCTTTCTCTGCATCTGTTGAGCTAATCATATGATTTTTCTTCTGCAGTTTGTTAATGTGGTGTATCACATTGATTGATTTGCAAATGTTGAACCATCCCTGCATACAGGGATAAATCCAACTTGGTCTGGGTCGAAGACCTTTCTGATGTATTGTTGCATTCTATTGGCCAGAATTTTATTGAGGACTTTTGCATCTATGTTCATCAGGGATATTGATCTGTAATTTTCTTTCAATGTTGCATCTTTTTCAGGTTTAGGAAATTAGGTGATGCTGACTTCACAGAAAAAATTTGGGAGGATTCCCTCTTTTTTGATTTTTCTGAATAGTTTGAGAAGAATTAGAGTTAGTTCTTCTTTAAATGTCTGGTAGAATTCAGCAGTGAATCCATCTGGTCCTGGGCTTTTTTTTTGTTGGGCGGGCCTTTACTAGTGATTCAATTCCTGAGTCAGTTATGGGTCTGTTTAGGTTTTCTATGTCTTCATGGTTCAATTTAGGAAGGTTGTATGTGTCCAGGAATCTATCCATTTCTGACAGATTTCCCTGTTTGCTGGCATACAACTCTTTATATTAATTTCTGATGACTCTTTTTATTTCTGTGGTGTCTGTTGTTACATTCCCTTTTTCATCTCTGATTTTATTGATTTGGTTGTTTTCTCTCCTTTTTTTATTTAGTTGGGCCAATCATGTGTCAATTTTGTTTATTTTTTTCAAAAAACAAGCTCTTCATTTTGCTGATGTTTTGTAATTTTTTTGGATTCAATTTTGTTGATTTCTTCTCTAATTTTAATTATTTCTCTTTTCCTACTAGTTTGGGTCTGGTTTGCTGCAGTTTTTCTAGATCCTTGAGATGCATTGAGAGCTCATTTGTTTGGTACCTTTCCAATTTCTTGATATAGGCACTTCTTTTGCTGTATCCCATAAGTTTTGTTATGTTGTGTTGTTATCCTCATTTACGTCCAGAAAGTTTTTTATTTCTCTTTTGATTTCTTCTATGACCCAGTATTCATTCAGGAGCATGTTGTTCAGTCTCCACGTGTTTGCATATGCTCTAAGGATTCCTGAGTTGCTAATTTGCAGCTTCATTCCATTGTGGTCTGAGAAGATACATGGTATGATTTCAATTCTTTTGAATTTGCTGAGACTTGCTTTATGGCCTAGTATGTGGTCAATCCTAGAGTAAGTTCCATGTACTGCTGAGAAGAATGTAAATTCTTTAAGTGTAGGATGAAAAGTTCTGTAGATATTTGTTAGATCCATTTGGGCAATAGCGTCGTTTAAATCTACTCTTTCCTTGTTGATCTTCTGTCCGGTTGATCTGTGTATTTCTGAGAGTGGAGTATTGAAGTCCCCCAGTACTATTGTATTGGAGTCTAAGTCTCCCTTTAAGCCCCTTAACATATCTTTTAAATAAGTCAGTGCCCTGCAGTTAGTTGCATATGCATTTATAATAGTTACATCTTCCTGTTGAATTGATCCCTTATTCATTATATAGTGCCCCTCTTTGTCTCTTTTAACAGTTTTAGTGTTAAAGTTTATTTTGTCTTATATTAAGATGGCTACACCAGCTCTTGTTTGGTTTCTGTTGGCATGGAATTTCTTTTTCCATCCTTTCACTTTCAGTCTGCATGCATCTTTGTAGGAAAGATGTGTTTCTTGAAAGGAGCAAATAGATGGGTTTTGTTCCTTAATCCATTCAGCCAGTCTGTGTCTTTTAACTGGATAGTTGAGGCCATTTACATTCAATGTGACTATTGATAAGTAGTGATTTTGCCCTGCCATTTTCCCAAAGATATTTCTAATATATGCTTTGAACTTCCTGTGATCTTTTAATGGGGGATTTTCTTCCTTTACCTTCTTTCGTATTGATGGCCGTGTTTCTGTGTATCTGTGTGTAACACATCTTTAAGCATCTTTTGTAGGTCTGTATGAGTAGTGCCAAATTCTTTCAATTTCTGTTTGCTATGAAAGGTCTTTATTTCACCTTCAATCACAAATTAGAGCTTTGCATGATATAATATTCTGGGATGGCTGTTTTTATCTCTTAGTACTTGGGCTCTATCTCGCCATTCCCTCCTAGCCTGTTGGGTTTCTGATAAGAAGTCTGCTGTGAGTCTAATTGGAGATCCTCTGAGAGTAATCTGACTTTTCTCTCATGCACATTTTAGGATCTTTTCTTTATGTTTCACTGTGGTGAGTTTGATTACAATGTGTTGTGGTAAGGATCTCTTTTGGTCATGTTTATTTAGGGTTCTATGTGCTTCCTGTACTTGGATGTCTCTTTCCTTCTCCAAACCCTGGAAGTTTTCTGCTAGTATCTCGCTAAAAAGGCCTTCTAATCCTTTCTCCCTCTCCATGCCTTCAGGAACTCCTAGAACCTGAATGTTGGGTTTTTTAATAGTATCCTGTAGATTCCTGACAATATTTTTTAGATTTCTAGTTTCCTTTGGTTTGACTGTATACTTTCCTGTGCTCTGTCTTCTATGTCTGATATTCTCTCTTCTGCCTCACTGATTCTGTTTTTAGGGCTCTCAAATCTGTTTTTTATTTGTTCTATTGAATTCTTCATTTCATTTTGATTTCTCTTCAATATATCAATTTTAAATTCTACTAAATTCCTCATTTCATTTGGATTCCTCCCTTAGATTTCATTTTCACGAGAGAGATTTTCTGTTATGTCCTGCATGGATTTCTATAGTTCATGCATTTGTTTTTGATAACTTCTAAATGTTCTTGTAAATTTTTTGAATTCTGTTTCTTGCATTTTTTCTATCTCATCATCTTCATAATCTTGTATTGGAGTGTCATGTTCATTTGGGAACATCATGATGTCTTCCTTGTTCTTGTTTCCTCAGTTTCTGCATTTGTTGTTTGGCATTGTGGAGATATTTTTTAGTTTCTTCTTATTTTTTTTTTTTTATTTTCGCTGTGGTGGCTTTTCTCGTTATACTATGAGTCTAGATTAAGTGGACTGTCTGATTTTGGTGGATTTCTAGAGGCTTGTGGTGGGTGTGGCCAGAGACCTCTGTTCAGTTCTTCAGGGTTAAGGGTGTTCCAAAAGTGACACACCCAGGTTTGGTATGTCTCTCTCTCTCTCTCTCTATCTATCTTTTTTTTTAATTCAAAAGGGATGTAATTCCTCTAAGCTGAGCTCTTCTTGATGGCAATCAGTGTCTGAGCGCTAGCCCCAGTAGGTATATTATTCATCTGCTCTGTCCCACGGAGCACACAAAAGATCTATGCAGTCCTTAGTGTAAGTTCAAATTCCCCTGAAATGTCTCTCACCAGGTAGCCAAGGCCGCCTGAATTTGTGGTGTCTCCCACTGAGAGTACTCACATCTCAGCCACACCGTGAGTTCTCCCACACACCCTGTTTTTTTTTTTTTTCCCACAGTCCCTGTTCATAAGCTCCATGCTCTCCCTAGGTCTTCATCTCCTGTTATTACTCCCCACCAGATTCAGGTTTTTCTGCTTGGCTGAGGGCAGGCACAGCCCCGATCTGGTGCAGCTGTTACATATGTCCAAAATAGCACCTGTTCTATTTTCTCACACGCCTTTGTAAGGTGTGTGGAGAGAGAGAATCATGTCCGTACTGTCCCTTTTATTTTTTTCTCTCCTCTAGTTAGGCTGGTGTACTTTCTCCCATGGGGCTTCAAGCCTCGTTCCCTCTAGGCTCTTCCTGACAATTTTCTGCCAGTGTCTTGGGCTACTGTGGTTTTGCCTCACCTCTCTTTCTAGCACTGGTGCGGAGGCTCTCGGCAGCTGGGCTCTAGAGCTGTGGGTGCCCATGTCCTCCACGTAGATCCACTATGTCCCTCTAATTACAGAAGAGCTTCCTCTGCAGTTTTTTCCCTAACTCTTTCCTGAGACTATACTATCCCCACTTTTATTAAACATTTTTCCTGGACTATCAATGAGCTCCCTCCCTATTCCACCATTTTGGAGCCAACTCCCTAAAAATTCTTGCAGCTGAGGGTGGCGCTATGGTGTAGCTGGCTAAGCAGCTGCCGGTACTGAGATCCAATATGGGCATCAGTTCTAGTTCTAGATTCTCCACTTCTGATCCAACTCTCTGATAATTAGTCTGGGAAAGCAGCAGAAGAGGGCCTGAGTACTTGGGCCCCTGAATCCACATGGGAGACCCAGAAGAGGCTCCTGGCTCCTTGCTTCTGCCTGGCGCAGCCCAACAGTTAAAGCCATTTGGGAAGTGAACCAGCAACAGATGGAAGACCTCTCTCCCTTCTCCCTGCATTCCCCACCTCCCCACCCTGTAACTTTACTTTTCAAATAAATAAATCTTTACAAAAAGAATTCTTGTGGTTCTTTTGTGGTTACTAACAAAATCTTGTGAATTTCATAAGGAAAGGCAAAAAAAAATCTAACAAGATATTAAAGAATAAGGACAAAGTTGGAGAACTGACACTCTCAGATGTCTTAAAAAGATTTATTTCTTCAATGAAAGGCAGAGTGGTAGAGACAGAGGGAGAGATAGAGATATTTCATCTGCTGGTTCATTTCCCAAATGGCTGCAGCAGAGTAGGTCAATTTATCTTCCACAAAAGAGCAAAACACAGACACTTTAGGAACCATAGTATTTTAAACATACAGTGTTAGAATACCTAGATATACAAATTATTTATTTTAAAAAAAGGTGGGGGGGGCTAACGTTGTGGAGGAGCAAGTAGATAAAACTGCCACCTGCAACGCTGGCATCCCATATGGCTGCTTTTAGTCCTGGCTGCTCCACTTCTGATTCAGTTCCCTGCTTATGTGCCTGGGAAAGCAGTGGAGGATAGCTCAAGTAGCTTTGCCCCTGTCACCTACATGGATGACCCGGATGAAACTCCTGGCACCTGGCTTCAGCCTGGCCCAATACTGGCTGTTATGACTGTCTGGGGAGTGAACCTGTGGATGAAAGATTATCTCTCTCTTTACCTCTCTCTGTAACTCCAACTTTCAAAATAAATAAATAAATAAATAAATCTTTAAAACAAAAACAGAACTGCCCTGGGGCCAGAGTTGTGGCATAGTGAGTAAAACTGCTGCTTGCAATGCCAGTGTCCCATATGGGCACCAATTCTGTGTCACAGCTGTCCCACTTCCAATCCAGCACCCTGCTAGTGCTCCTGAGAAAGCAGTGGAAGACAGCTCAAGTGTTTGTGCCTCTAGCACCTGTGTGGGAGATCCTGAGGAAGCCCTGCCTCAGCCCTGGTCATTGTGTCCATCTGGGAGTGAACCAGTGGATGGAGGCTCACTCTTCGAGTCTCTCTTTCTGTAACTCTTTCAAATAAATAAATAAATCTTTAAAAAAAAATGCAGCCTGGACTAGAACCAGTGCCCATATGGGGTGCAGATGCTTCAGGCCAGGGCGTTAACCTGCTGTGCCACAGCGCTGGCCCCAACTGCTCCACTTCTGTTCCAGTTCCCTGTTAATGTACCTGGAAAAGCAGTGGAAGATAGCCCAAGTGTTTGGGCCCCTGTCCCCAGGTGGGAGACCCAGAAAAGGCTCCTGGCTCCAGGCTTTGGTCTGGCACAGTCCAGGCTGTTGTGGACATTTGGAGAGTGAATCAGCGGATGGAAGACTTTCTCTTTCTGTCTCTCCCTCTCCCTTTCTATAAATTTGCCTTTCAAATAAATAAATAAATCTTTAAAAATACTGACAGAACTACTAGAAGATAAAACAGGAAAAAAATCTAGATGACCTTGAATTTGGTAATGATTTTTGGATAGAACACTAAAGTATTGTTCATTAGAGGAAGAACTGATAATCTAATTTCATCAAAACTAAATAGTTTCTACACCATAAAAGACAATGTGAAAGAAATGAAAAAATGAAAAAAAAATTACACTGGTCGAAGAAATTTGCACAAAAATTTTTTTAATAAAAAACTGATATCAAAACATACAATTAACTCTTTAAATTCAACAATAAGAAAACAACAGAATTACAAGAAATGCTTCAGTAGGTGAGTGAACAAACTGGTACATCCACCCAAGTGGATATTATTTGATGTTAAAAAATGAGTTGTCAAGCCATGGGAATACTTAAAGAACTACTAAATGAATGAAGCCAATCTAAAATAGTCATATATGATTCCAACTATATGACATTTTGGAAAAGTCGAAACTATGGAGACAGTGGAAAGATCAGTACTTGCTTAATGTTAGGAGGATGAAACCAGGAAATAGGGGAGCACAGAGGGTTTCTGGAACAGCGACAATACTCTAAATGGTACTGTGATGGTGGATGCTCATCATTCCAAATCCATAGATCACACTATTTCAAGAGCGACTGGTATGTTGATAGTAATGTGTCAAACTTGGCAGGTTCATCAATTATAACAAATGTACCATGCTGTTGTGGGCTGTTGATAGTGGAAGAGGCTGTGCATGTGGTGAACAGGGAGACACATGGGAATTTTCTGTACCTTCTTTTCAATTTTGTTTGAACTTAAACTGCTCTAAAAATTAAATCTTTAAAACAAAATGATCAATGTTGTCTGAGATGCAGGGAGGTGGGCACTTGGAAGAAGAGAAGAGAAGAAAGAGACTGAGACAGAAAGATCTAAGAATATCCCTCTTTGTCAGTGGAGAGCATTATAAAGATTTACTGTTTATTATCCTTGGCAGTTCAGAAGCAGCCAACATAAACCAGAAGCAACTATGTAGAAACTTGCTGCTGATAAATTCAGGTAAATGACCTCACAAATGTATTTTTCTGAAAATATTAAAATTTCATTTTTCCCTTTCATGTTAGGTTCAAATTTTAACTCAATGAACACATTCTTGGTTCCTTCTCTGGAAATGGATTTTTATTTCCTCTGCTCTTGATCTATTCCCTGTAGTCTTATTTCAAAGAAGTCCATTCACAGAAGCAAAATGAACTGTAGGCAGGTTTGTCATATTTATGTACCTGCTTTATTTCTGCAATATATTACACATTCCATTTTATTTGAATTATAGTAGCAAACTCATTTGTCTTTCTCACTCAATGTTTAAGCCTCTTTAGGACAATGGTCATCATTTTTCTTCTTCTTGCATTTAAGGAAATTGCAATTTCAGACAAATATTATTATATTTGTTTGATACATAATGGTTTACAAAATGTTTACATGTATCTTAAGTGTTTGGTGTTCTCCATTTGATATCACAGCCAATGTAATATGTGTCACCATATTCATGTTATTGATGGCAAAACGGTGACTCATAGAAAACTTAATAAATATCATAGAAGGGCTGTGATTCAAACTCGTCTTTCCAGAATCCAAGCCCAGTTACACCATGTTTATCCCAACCCTGACTGTACCAGTGTTTCTACACTAGATAATGGCTATAAATATAGGCAAACGTACATAATGGAAATTTAAAACATTCAGTGCTTTTCTAGGAAAAATAAATAGATCTGATATTTTTGAAGAGTAGACCCTGCCTTCAGACATCAATCTCCCAAAATTGCAAATATCCTGCAAAGATTGTAAAACTGCTCGAGCCTCTGTACTGTTCACTTTTCCTGGATTTAATTATACATGAAATATGCAAATCACAACTTTTTGAATATACACAGATTCCACAAGTAAACACAAGTGCATTTTCAAGAGCGACTTTAATTTTCCTTCTTTTCATCCTAATTGACAACATTCATAGAAGGAGCACAATTTGAGCAGTAAAAAGTCAGGAAAATTAAATACAGAGACATTCTGAACTATATAATATGTCTCCTCTTTCATTAAGAGAATAAAATATTGTCAGTGCCCTTTATACTTTTAATTAAGTATGACACTGTAATATTTAATTGAGAGAAATATGCAAATGATTGTTTCTTTATAAGGCCACAGCTAAATAAACACAGCATTCTGCCAGTACCCATCTCATTACATATCTGTGCAGAATTCTTCTGCAGACTCATTTATTGTAGGTGATTCTTTTTACTTAAAAGCACTATTTTTATGTAGAAGTGTCTGCAAGTTTGAATTTTTGTATGTCAATGCACTGTGCTCTTTTTGGAGCAAGTATTTAGCCTGATTCCAGTGACCAGTATGTACCACATCTGTGATCAGGCTTCTGGGGAAGGTGGCTGCAAGGAAGAGATCAAGCTCAGCTTTCCTTGAGTGTCAGCCCAAGCATGAATGATTTAAACTTGTGAGAGTGAATGCATCATGTCTCTCTAGATGTCAGGTACAAGCAGACATACGACACGTTACGAACTTTCTGGTCTAGAAAGAGCTTTGTTAATGTTCTACTTCTAAGGATTACTGTATCTAAGTCATCACATACAGATCCATGTCATAAACTTAGTGTCTGTCTTCCATCTGCCCTTACACATCCTAACACCCTTAAATCCACTCAAACAATATTACCAACTCCTCTAGAGTATTTGTATTTCTCTGCCTTTATCCCATGCTTATGTGACAGTCTTTGTAGAGATATACTTTCTCTTCTCTGACTCTACATTTTATTCATCTTTTACATTTAATTTATATACCTATCCTTCTATGAAGTCTTTCCTGATTGCATGAGAGATAATATGTTGCCCACTCTATGAGGTCTTTAGCTACTTAGATATGTCTGTTGTATAACATTTATTATAGCAATCACTCCAATTTTGCTTTGCAGTGATATCTTAAACTCCTGTACATCCATTCAAAAAAATTGTGATTTCTCTATCATACTACACCTGTTGATATTCATCCATCATATCCCATTCCCCTATTCCTTTTGAAACTTACTGGGCGGGGGCTGGTGCTGTGGCATAGCAGGTAAAGCCTCTGCCAGCAGTGCCGGCATCCCATATGGGCACTCCACTTTTGATCCAGCTTTCTGTTATGGCCTGGGAAAGCAGTAGAAGGTGGCCCAAGTCCTTGGGTCCCTGCACACATGTGGGAGACATGGAAGAAGATCCGGGCTCCTGGCTTCAGATCAGTGCAGCTCCATCCATTGCGGCCAATTGGGGAAGTAAACCAGCAGATGAAAGACCTCCCTCTCTCTCTGCCTCTCCTTCTCTCTGTGTAACTCTGACTTTCAAATAAATAAATAAATGATGGATGAATGCAATTTAAAGTTCTCTTGTGTGAAATCCTTATTTTCAAGTATCTAAACTATTTTATTGATAAATATTATATTAGACATGATTTGGGAAATATGCAATATTAATTGAATATTATAAAGGTGCTTTGAAAAGTTCATGTAAAATGATATTAAAAGAGGAGTTTATTTTTTTATTTTTTTTTCATTTATTAAACTTTTATTTAATGAGTACAAATTTCCAAAGTACAGCTTATGGGTTACAATGGCTTCCCCCCTCCCATAACTTCCCTCCCACCCGCAACCCTCCCCTTTCCCGCTCCCTCTCCCCTTCCATTCACATCAAGATTCATTTTCAATTCTCTTTATATACAGAAGATCAGTTTAGTATATATTAGGTAAAGATTTCAACAGTTTGCCCCCATATAGCAACACGAAATGAAAAAAATACTGTTGGAGTACTAGTTATAGCATTAAATAACAGTGTACAGCACATTAAAGACAGAGATCCTACATAATATTTTTTTAAATTAATTAATTTTCTATGCCATTTCCAATTTAACGCCAGGTTTCTTTTTTTCATTTCCAATTATCTTTATATACAGAAGATCGATTCAGTATATAATTAGTAAAGATCTCATCAGTTTGTACCTACACAGAGACACAAAGTGTAAAAATACTGTTTCAGTACTAGTTATAGCATCTCTGCACATTAGACAACACATTAAGGACAGATCCCACATGAGATGTAAGTACACAGTGACTCCTGTTGCTGACTTAACAATTTGACACTCCTGTTCATGGCGTCAGTAATCTCCCTAGGCTCTAGTCATGAGTTGCCAGGGCTATGGAAGCCTTTAGGGTTCGCTGACTTTGATCTTATTCCGACAGGGTCATAGTCAAAGTGGAAGTTCTCTCCTCCCTTCAGAGAAAGGTACCTCCTTCTTTGATGGCCCCGTTCTTTCCACTGGGATCTCACTCGCAGAGATCTTTCATTTAGGTCTTCTTCTTTTTTTTTTCTTTTCCATGGTATCTTGGCTTTCCATGAAGAGGAGTTTATTTTTAAACAAAAATATTTTGAATTCCACACATAGCTTTTTATAGCACACATTTTCTGTGATTTTTTTTTCAAGATCGCTCTCCTTTTTAGCAGAAGGAATGTGATTTTCTAATTCTGTAAAAGGATAGAGAATAGTTTTGAACATAAATATTTTAAATAGTTGATGGCAATTCAAAATATTTCTAACCATTTTGCCCATTTATTACCCTAACCCTTTGTTCATCAGGGAAGATCATTTTAGAGTGCTGCATCCCATATGAATTTGATGAGAGCTAACTGAAAGAGAAATAATAATTATCTACCCTTGAATTATAAAATATGTCTACTTACATTTTAGTTATTATTTACTGCTTTTTATTTATTTCAAAACTGTTGTCTTTGACATCTATGCCTATTCCAGTACTCTCAGACTGGAACAGAAATACTAATTACAGTGAGTCCAGTGACTCTCTCATTTGTGAATCTTTATGCATACATTTTCTCAGCCTTTGTCCCTTTCTCCATCCTTCTTCGACTGTGTAATCCTTGCCTACCAGAGCATCATAAACATCACCTTTTTATTTTTAACAAAGTCTGGCAAAACTGTATTTGCAGCAATACTGATACACACAGCCATTGCTTTCTTTTGTTGTTTGAGATTTTTTTTTCTTAATTTTAGTTTCCATATATAAAGGAGAACATGAAGTATTTTTTATGTATGGATGGTTTCACTCAACATGATGTCCTCCAGTTACATTTGAAGCAAATGGTAGAATACCATTCTTTTTTATAGCTGAGTAATATTCCATTGTATCTATATATACCACAATTTCTTTTTCCATCACCTTTTTGTAAAGGGTAACACTTTTTTGCTTGTCCTAAATATTAAAATAAGTATCTCATCTATATCACAATAACACATTATTTACTTGTGTTTTTTATTCATTTATTAATCTTTCTTTTTTTAGATTTATTTATTTAGTTGAAAGTCAGAGTTACAAAGAGAAAGGAGAGGCAGTGAGAGAAAGAGTTCTTCAATCTGCTGGTTCACTTCCCAGATGGCTGTAAAAACTGGAGCTGTGCCGATCCGAAGCCAGGAGCCAGGAGCTTTTTCCAGGTCTCCCACTCGGGTGCAGGGGCCCAAGGATTTGGGCCATCCTCCACTGCACTCCCGGGCCATAGCAGAAAGCTGGATCAGAAGTGGAGCAGCCAGGACATGAACCAGCACCCATATGGGATGCTGGCACTGCAGGTGGTGGCTTTACTTGCTCTGCCACAGAGCCGTTAATCCTTCTTTTCAACAAATGTTCACTGGATAGCTATTTATGGGTGATACTGGGAGTTCAGTGGTCAGCATTAGCATCTGTGATTTCTTTCCTTCTGGGGTTGAGTCTGCTAGTCTCATTCTCAATCCAGTTACAATATTTAGGTGAGAATTCAGTTATCAACCTTGCTAGAGTTAGAAATAAATTCTATCTCTTAGGGCAATGCAATGTTCTGCATAATATTAGAATTCTCGTAATATTAGAACTGTTCTCTAGTCAATGGAAGGTCACTATGAATGTGGGTCTGTGAGTCTATAAACATGAATGCAGGTAAAGATTGGTAAAGGTGCTGTGTTTCACTATTTCTCTGTGTGTTATAACTATGTCTCATTGATTATATAATCATATCTTGGCTCTAGAATTGTCAGCTCCAAAAAAAGGAAGGGCCTCTGTTGAATGCCAGTTCACAGACATGAACGTGAACAGTATGGATCAGTGAACACCTTATATAATTGTAGCTCCCAATAACTTGATTCCTGTTGTTAATATACAGTCCCATAATTGCTTACTTTTCTAGTAGTTAATAATAAGAAGAATAAAAGTCATTGGTTGAACATTTGAAGCATACTGGAGATATCTCCAATAAGTTCTTAATGGAAGGTGGGAAACTGTGCTTGTTTTGAAAGCCAAGGGGATGTGTATTTTATCAGTTATAATGAGAACTCAGTAAGCAGTGGTTGGACAGCCATAGGCACAAGCAATAAAAGTCTTCTGGAAGGAAAGCAGTGACTATGGTTCACTGGTCCAGTTACTTCCAAATGAATACCGAAATATTTGATGCTGGAGAGAAGAACTGAGTAAAAATATAACAATAATTTTATTGGACTTATATGTTAAAATCTGATGCAATAGCAAGTATCTATTTTAGTTTGTCAAGTAATTAAGGGGTTATAATCATATCTCACTATTTGCGTTTTATCTTCTTGTCAAAACAGAACCTTAAAATAATTAAATCTGCTGTTATAATTTAAAAAATAATTTGCAACTCTTGTTTGATCAAAAAATAATAATTGTATGACCTAAAATAAGGAAGGAAACATTTCCTGCCACTTTACATATGAAGAAAGCCAAAGGTAAACAGTCATCAAACACATAGCAGGTGATATGCTGTGACAGACAAGATTGTTTGGCAGACCTAACTCCCACTAAGTTTGTGTTCAGCTCCACTGGAAAAGCTGAAGTTTCATGTACATAGTTCTGATCACTCTGCCACCAAAGGTGATTATGTGGTGGCATATTTCTCTAATATTGTGGTTGCTAGTGTGCACTCTGGAGACAAATTCTTGATTTTTAAGTCCTGTCTCTCACACTCAGTACATAGTGCAACTTTGGACATGAAATGACATCATTGTATCTCAGTTCCTTCTCCTGTAGAAGAGAGATTGCCTGAATATGTATTTTTTTTAAGATTTATTTTTTATTTATTTGAATGCCAGAGTCAGAGAGAGAGAGAGGAGAAAAAAAAGAGAGAGAGAGAAAGAAAGAGAAAGAGAGAGAGATCTTCCATCCACTGATTCACTCCCCAGATGGCCATAATGGCTTGAGCTGGGCCCAGCCAAAGCCAGGAGCCAGGAGCTTCTCCAAGGTCTCCCACGTGGACGTAGTGGCCCAAGCACTTGTGCCATCTTCCACTGCTTTCCCACATGCATTAGCAGGCAGCTGGATTGGAAGAAGAGCAGCCATGTCTCGAGCTGGTATCCATATATAAGATGCTGGTGTCACCCTAGGCAAGCTTAACCTGCTACGCTACAATGCTGGCCCCCAAGTATGTATATTATATGAATGTAATGAGGTAGATACTTAAATCAGTTATTATATGTAAAGTGCTTAGAAAAAATGTCTGGCATATAGCAAGTGCCATAGGTATATAAGCCCTTATTATTAGTTTTGTTGTTGTTGAAGTTGTTAAGTTTGGCAAGGAAGATGGAATCAGAATTCAGATATACTACTAGGAAAACTTTCACTTTCCTAATAAAATCAAACGTTATAACTGGCACTACACACCTTTCTTTCTTTTAAGATTTATTTATTTATTTGGAAGACAGAGTTACAGAGAGACAGAGGAAGAGACAGACAGAGAACTTCCATCTACTGCTTCATTCCCCGAATGACCACAAAACTCAGGGTTGGGCCAGGCTGAATTCAGGAGCCTGGAACTCCACCTGGGTCTCCCATGTGGCTGGCAAGGGCCTAGGTACTTGGCCATCCTCTGCTGCTTACCCAGGTGCATTAGCAGGGAACTGGATTAGAAGTGGAGCAGCCAGGATTCAAACTGGCCCCCATATAGGATACCAGCTTTGCAGGCCACAGCTTAATCCATTGTGCCACGATGCCATCCCCACTCCATAGCCTTTCTAATTGCTTCAGGGAACTGGGAAATAATTCCTGAAGCTGGAACACATGGCATAGACATCTTAGAAAAACAGAAGCATTTGGGGAAAGGTCAAGAGAATTGGAGAAAATCAAAATTTGACATCAAGATGTTATTGATTCCAAATCAACAGTCACCTCACTGTCTTCATGTGTTTATGCCACTGTAATAAACAGTGAATGTAGCTGAAATTCACATTAATCTTCAATGTCATACTGATGAAGCTGACTTGATAGCTCGGATCTTGAACCAGCAGAATTATATAAGTTATACTCTACTTATCGAATTGATCAAGAGATGATCTACATTTTATAGAGTTCAGCCTCTGGAAAACAAAGAACTTTTGGGGCCAAAGGTGTTTGTCCTACAGTTAAATTCAGGTATCATCACACATTTTGGTTTTGATGTTAAAGTTCAGATCATATGTATTAAGATGGCAACTTTATTTTTAAATCACTGAAAATCTTGACAGTCTTAGACACACACTTCTTAGAGACTATTTCCTATAATCTGTGACATTGTAATTTTAGCACATATGTGTGTGTACTTTGTATTTGTGGGAACTGGCTTCCAGGATGAAACCTGCCTTTGCAGTTTCATCCCATACTGTACAGATGTTGAACCGTATGACAAAGAGCAAGGACCACCAGGGATACAGTACAGTCCAGCACTCCGGAGATGAGATTGTAGAAGACTTCAGTCTCCATCTTGGCTAGTCTCTTGCTAGCTAGTTTCTCTCTCTTTCTCTCTCCACCCCCTGCTCCCAGCTCACTTTAGGCAAAGCAAATTGCAAATTGCCATTTCGTGAGGATACCTAGGCTGCCTGTGGAGAGGATCATGCAGCAAGGAACCAAGGTATACAGCCAAAAGTCAGCAAGGAGCTGTGGCCTGCCAGCAACCACAGAGTGGGCTTGGCAGTTCATTCTGCAGCTCCAGTCAACCCGTGAGATGGCTGAAGCTACAGCCAACTGCTTAACTGTGACCTTGTAAGAAACCTTAGACCAGAACTACTCAATTAGGCCATTCCCAGATTCTGACCCTGAGACATATGTACGATAATAAATTTGGTTGCTTTAAGTCCTAGTGTTTTAAAATTTTTTTGTTAATTTGATTTAGCAACATATTTGAGTAGGGCTGTTCAAAGGGAAAATAGCACAAAGTACCAAAGAAGTAAGCTGTCATATATTCCATACCCTACAAATGTGTATCTCTTTCTTCTTTTAAAAAGATAAAGTGGGCAGGGATTTGGCATAGTGACAGGACACCAACTGGACACCAACATCACACAATCCATATTGAAGCCGTTGGGTTTGAGTCTTGTCTCAACTCTCACTTCCAGCTCTTGCTCCTGGGGAACTGCAGAGACAGTGGGTGCTGCCACCTACATGGAAGATCGGGATAGACTTCTGCATTCTTGCCTTTGGCCAGCTGTTGTGGGCACTTGAGGAGTAACCCAGTGGATGAGAACATGTTCTTTCTCTCTGTCTCCCCATCTGTTTGTCTGTTTTTCTCCCTTTATCTCTAGCTCTCAAATAAATTTTAAAAAAAATTAGAAAAATAAAGAACAAAAACTTCAGAATTCCAATTCAGTAGTGGCAATTTTGTACTTTGTTATTCATATTTTAAATTGATACATGTCATTATTCTTCCATTTAAAAAATATGTACTCTACCTTAACCATTATGCATTGTGTATGGTATATAGCTATACTATGAGGGCAATTTATTTTCATTCATGTATATTGAATGTTAGAGGCCTACTCAAGTAAAACATAGTTGTAGTTTAATCTAACAGTGATGAATTACTGGAGTGAATTCATGCAAACAGGGAAATTGGAATTAAATTCATCACACCAAGGAAAACACTTCCTACCCATGTAAATTAGCAGCTTTTCCGCTAAAATCAATTTGTTTTGGTAAATTATGCAAAAATCCTCAAAGGGCTTAGGTAACTAATTTATTATACTCTTGGTTGTTTCATAATGTTAGGAAATAAAATGTATTCACACAATATTAGACAGCATAAGTTGAAAACTTTAGTGACAATTTTTGTTTATTATAATTAATCTAACTTGACTGCACTGTCAGAACACCCACATTATGTAATTTTGTGCTGGCACTTAGAAGAAGCTGCTGCCTACAAAGAGAATGTTTTCTTTTGAAGTACTGATTTTTTTTTTCTTAAACAGCTCAGGGCGATGGTTGGTATATTCAATGCAAAATCCTCGAATTTTTTAGTTCTGAGAAGTCACCTTCCTAAGCCAGGGCGAAAACAGTTTTATTATAAGCTTTTGTGGGTTTTGTGATGTTAATGCAAAGAGAATGTGTTTCTTTATGATTGGTTTTATGTTGGGGCACTACCAAGTCTAATATGCACCTGTAATCAATTGCAGTGATCTATTTTGCCAGTGGTGTAGAGGATTTATCTTTAGTAACTGATCACTCTCTTGCCTTAGGGCCAATGATTTATGCTAGCTCAATCATGTTACTTCACAAATATTTGCCACCTTTTTTCTCAGTATATGAGATCCACTTTAGAAATATCATTCCTTATCGAAACTACCTAAATAATCACCTAATTATTGCACTTCTCATTTTTAACCATCTCAAATCATTCCCCATATGTTTGGCAAAGATAAACTTTCCAAATGTGAACATGATATGACCATCCATGGCATGAAATCACTTAATCATTTCTTTTGGCCACAGTACAATACAGCTATCACATGATGCGTTCTGTATCTTTACATTAGGAGACTAGTGGATTCTTGCTCCTTCACCCACACCCTTCATTTATAATAAATCAAATCTCTTGCCTCTTCTAAAGCATATCATCGATTGTTTTCCAAACTACATCACTATTATTACCCCACCCTTGCAAGCATATGCCGTCTCTTTGCATGGTATCTGTTTTCGTATCCCTAAACACTCTCCTCTTTCTGTCTTGACTTTTTTTAGAGCACTTCAAATTGAATCACTATTCATTTTTGTTCTTTATCACTAGTATGTAAGTTTCATTCAGTTCAACATCATCCTTCTTTGGTTATATGTAATTATATGTGTGTATGTGTATGTGTATGTATGTAAGCATGTGTGTTTCAAACTGTAACACTCATTTCTGTTAGGTGGTCCTTTTCTCATCTGGATTTCCCATTCAACTTACTTTCTCTTCCATCATTTAGATTTCACAGCCCATTGTATTTGATTGCTTACTGTCTGGCCCACATCATTTGGGAGCTGAAAACTCACTTTGTTTGTTTATTATTTCTTAAAAAAAATTATTGATGGATATCATATAATCAAAATCATACAATGAAAAAATAAAAAATAAGCATTTAGAAATTTACCACTAGAAATCAGCTTATTGTAAATTAGGACTATTTATTCCATGATATCTTACAGTTCTGGAAATATATGAACATTGATATATTTCCGTGTTCACTTGAGGAAACAATTGGATTCATTCTTATGCAATATAAATATCTTCTCTGATAATTAGAATAATCTGAACATATATTTATACTGGCTTATGGATATACAACACTTCATATGTGTAGTTTATTTACAAGACTTAAAAGTTAACATGACCATATTTCAAATTCAGGAAGCCTGGATTCAAAATCAAGCATCCAAGGATTTGTTCTGCTGCTACTGCTGCGTGAGGTTTTTGTGTGTGTCT
Source organism: Lepus europaeus (assembly GCF_033115175.1). Taxonomy (NCBI): domain Eukaryota; kingdom Metazoa; phylum Chordata; class Mammalia; order Lagomorpha; family Leporidae; genus Lepus; species Lepus europaeus. The sequence continues at coordinate 49,884,143 of NC_084845.1, forward strand.
GTGTGTGTACATCTTACTGTTACTATTTATGTGTTTTTCTCTCTGGCTAATATTTCCTTGCCATGTTACTTTTAAAATGATTATTTCAAAGAAAACTTTTAAAATCTAAACATTCTTTCTTTGGAATCACTGTCCAACATAAAAACATAATAAATTATATCCTGAACAAAATGAATATATGTGTAAACCGGTTATTTCATATAATAGTGCATTTTAAGAACTTAAAATATTTGTCTCGATTTTATATATTTGCTAGAAAAATATTAATATCCGGTTTTGCATTTTGTAAAACTCATTTATAATAAATAATATGTCCAAACTGCGCAAATAACTCCTTAATTCTCCAAAGACTGAAGGTTAATAGTTAAATAGTTGCTTTATTTAAGTGGCATGGAAAGTGTTCTACAGCCCAAGCCTATGGTTTTATTCCATACTTCTGGCTTTCTCAGCTTCTCTCATTAATCTTGCAGTAAATGATGCTAATACAGGAGTCGCAGGGTGCATCAGCGTCTGCTAAATCTCTGTTTGTGGTCCCCAGTGTGTGTGAGGTTGTAGCAATTAAGGCTGTGCGTGTGCTGTTTTGAGGCACCTCAAAGAAAGATTAATTAGGTTGCAAATGGTCTCAATGACATTGGCAACAAAGCCTTTGATGGGCCTTGTCCAAGGTGATGCAGTCCGAGCATATCGATGGAGAGTCGACCTCAGAAGATGGCAAATGACTCTAAGAGGTAAACGGGAAGCATCTGCTACCATAACAATGAACACACCATGAACAAAGTTGCCAGAAACTAAAAACTTCTCCCTAATGAAACATCGTAAGGAGAGCATGAAAATGTTTATCCATAATTTGATGATAGTTTTGATTTTGCAAGCTGATGTAAAAGGAAAACCTAGACAGTTCATATAGTTCTGTAACTCAGTATTGTAATAAAATTATCTCACCTAAACAGTTCATATAATTCTGTAACTCAGTATTGTGATAAAATTATCTCAAATAGTAAGCTTCTATAGCCAGACTAATACTGCCAATGAACATCATAGTCACTTACTTCAGTGATGTCGATGACATTTAAACTTGGTTCCAAATCGATACGTGATTTTTTTTTAAAATGGAAATGGCATAGAAAATTAACCTCCTTTTAAACGTAAAGGTAAAGAAAGGCTGCGGTGACAACTGAAAGGGCAGTCGTTCTTGTGAGAACAGTTTGTGAGATGAGGCAATGATGAATGGATACTCTCTCACTCAAACCTAGGTGGCGCCTGGATTTGAAGCCACAACTATCAAGTCTCTGATTTATGCCTGAGAAGGCTATGGGACCAACTAAGAGATGAGCAGCAAGAGGAAGGCAGAATACAAGGTGGGTTGTTATCAAATGCCCACTTACCCTCCAGAAATGGTGTTTCCAGTTCTAGTTGTAAGGGAAAAGGAAGGGGGTGGGAGCAACATGAAAGACACAGGAGCTAAAAGACAGTTGAGAACAAAGAGAATTTCTATTTGTATATAGGCCTCCAAGAATCAGAGGTCAAGAAGATGATTCTGGAGTGTCACTGTAGGTTCCTTGAATTTGAGACATTCATAATGGTGGGGATTTATCAAAGAATTGCAAATGTGGGGCTACCTTTGTGGTGTAGTGGGTAAAGCTGCTTCCTGCAATGCCAACATCCCATATGGGCACTGGTTGGAGTTCTAGCTCCTCTACTTGCAATCTAGCTCCTTGCTGATGATCTGGGAAAAGCAGCAGAAGACAGCCCAAGTACTTGGGCTCCTGTCACCCACATGAGAGACCCAGAAGAAGCTCCTGGCCCTGGCTTTGGCCTGCTCCAGTGCTGGCCTCTGCCGGCATTTGGGGAGTGAACTAGTGGACAGAAGATCTCTCTCTGTAACTCTTTCAAAATAAATAAACAAATCTAAAAAGAAAATTTCAAATGTATCTCTATGAGATAATTTTATATTCATGTCAAAATAAGAATAAGAAAATTGGATCTGAGTAACATTTTATGTATTAGAAAATATATAACTATATATTATGGGTTAATATAATATTTATTATATAATTATATATATACATATATTTATAATTTAAGAAAAATTAGAGAACCACATTTTATATATTTATTTATTTTAAAGCAGTGTTACAGAGAGAGAGAGGGAGAGACAGAGAGAGATATTAGCTGATATATAAGATAAAAGAGAAAACAATAGTATCAAATGACTTTAATTTCTAGCTGGAAACATCACAAAGATAGCTCCAGTCTCAGATTGGATTTCATGAGATTTAGGTCAAATATTTACAGGAAAATTATATAAAACTCAACCATTTTCCTTGTATAGAGGAGTGTATAATTTGTCACTCACATTTATCATAACCCAGCTCCCAGGGGAGCTGAAATATAAGATGAAGCCATCCAAAGTGTCATCTTTACTATTGCACCAAATGCCCTCCCCTTGGGAATTTTACATAGATTTCATGTGCAAACATGGTTTTAAAATATTTCTATTGAGTATATTATACTGCCAAATTAATTTTATATTTTCTATTTTTAAAAAGATTTTTGACATGGCTACTACAAAAGTGAGAATTAAGATTACATATATAGGGGCCGGTGCTGTGGTGTAGTAGGTTAAGCTTCTGTCTGCGGTGCCAGCATCCCATATGAGTGCCGGTTTGAGTTCCAGATGCTCCACTTACAATCCAGCTCCCTGCTGATGGCCTGGGAAAGTAGTGGAAGATAGCCTAGTGCTTGGGCTCCTGAACCCATGTGGGAGACCTGGAAGAAGCTCCTGGCTCCTGGCTTCACATCAGCCCAGCTTCAGCCATTGCAGCCAGCTAATGGAAGACCTTTCTCTATCTCTCCCTCTCTCTGTCTGTAACCCTGCCTCTCAAATAAATAAATAAATAATTCTTTAAAAAAAGATTATACAAATATAGCTGATTATTGTCTCACATTCTGTTTCTGTTGTACAGCACAGTAATAGAGTTTTACTCTAGGGTTTATTCTAGGCCACTGCTTTGAATTTTTCTTACTCCACTTACTTGTGGCAACTGTGAGATGAGTTGTAGTTTGAGACACAAGCTGATGCGTTTTCTTCTTTTCCTTAATTTATAAATGATTCATTAGTGACCTCTATTTATTATTAGATATAAAAAAGGGTCTTTAACAAATTGTAAACATTTCTTCAAATAATTTTTAAAGATTTATTAGTTTAAAGTCAAAGTGACAGAGAAAGAGAGAGAAGGAGAGACAGAGAGAGTGACTGTCTGTCTGCTGGTTCATTCCCCAAATCACTCCGGTCTGGCCTCCCACATGGGTTGAAGGGGTGACATGTACGTGGACCATTCCAGCTGCTTTCCCAGGTGCCTGAGTAGAAAGCTGATTTGGAGCAGCTGGGACTCAAACTGGGATTCCAATGGGGGATGCTAGCATCACAAGCAGAACCTTTACCCACTACACTATAAAGATGGCCCCTTTTCAAATAATTTTGAGGTCAAAATTTACTCTCTGGCCCCACCTTTTATGAAGTAATCCCTTGTATCATGAGGCCTCTCAGAAATGTTTGCCTTTTCTCCAGTTTTCTTTTCCATCTTCCTTGTTTTGTTCCCACTATTTCTGTTATTGAAACATTCCTTTTCCTTGGTTGCCTATGAAAATCTTAATACTCCTTCAAACACTGGCTTGCCCCATCCATGAGAATCAATCACTCACGCTTCAGACCCTATCTGTCCTGTTATCAGCTGTATGCCTGTCGCTCACAAACAAGGCTTATTCTCTCCCAACTTCAAAGTTACAATGAAACACCCTATGTCTATTCCTGCAATAATAAGATCCTTGACCTCTGGAAGCAGGAGATTTCCTGCCTGCTTCATCCTTTGCACCTCACCTAGTTTGCACAGAGTAGCAGCTCAGGGTTTGTGTGTGGATCTCATGCTCAGTTTTGTACGCATGTGTAGGTATTTATTGGTTTATAAGAACAATTTGTGAAGATGTGATATATTCTTGGGTTTTAATAAAATACTTCTATGAAGCTGGAATTTCCTCATTAGAAACTTACTGGGGTAATAATTGCTTATGACACAATAGATGTATTGTGTCCTAATTTTACATCCCTGGATTTTCAACAAGGGTTGCCCTTAACCAAAATATGGACATTTCCATCCTGTGTTACAGCTTCTGATCTTAACACATAGGGTTGAACTTTCCTTCTTCAAAAAATATTTCTGCAATATACTTTCAGCATCCACCAGAAGTGGTTTTTACCTTGCAGCTTAAAACTTTTAGCTTTAATTTGACATAAGAAGACATCTTCCTTGAAGCTAGTATTAGTGACTTCTATCTTAATACTATTAGCAGCACATATATTTTTCAAAGCAAGTTTTGGTGAGAAGTAGATGTGGCACAACTAAATGGGGAGTTGGGAGTACAATAGATAACAATTACTGCCTTCAAGTCGACTGGCATCCTCCTTCCAATTTACAATAACCCTAGCACCTACAAATACCAGGCCCTGTGGCTCCCTCTGCTCACGGTATCCTTTTGCTTAATTTAAGTAGTTGCATCCTGCAAGAACTAGGGCTTCGTAATGGAAAACTTTGAAACACAGCTAGATGAAGGCCAGAAGCACTTGAACAAACTGTACTTCCTTTTCCCTCTTCAATCCTCTAGGCTTCCAATATGCAAATATTGTAGAAGTTCAGAAAAGCTTAAGAATTAGCCATTTCAAATTCTTCATGATATAGACAATGAAAATTCTTCATGACATAGACAATGGAACTCTCCCAGAAAGAGGTATTTCCCCAATGCTATCCCATATTTAACCAGAGTGATAATTATGAACCAGCTACCCTGACATCAGCCTAGGCCTTCCCTACCACACTATGCTCTCAACATTTCTTGTTTTATTTTGTGGACTGTAGGTGCCCTCTTTCCGTTCATTTCCCATGCCTCCCTTTTTTTCCTTTTTACTTCTGATTCCAGAATCCCCCTTGCACAGTGAAAGTCAAATCTCATCGTTCACTACATCTGCCCACCAGAACTGCCTCCCTGCTCTTAGCAGACGTTAGTTAAGAGCCTAAGTGACAAGGCTATGACTTTTGAAAGCCAAGAAGAGGGAGATTGAACTGAAAGATACTTTGATACAACAAATATTTCTGATCAATTGATTTATTCATTAACACAGTCAAAAGTATCTGAGAGGGAATAAAACAGTCTCTTAAAAGTTGCATTAATTAAAGGACTTATATAGGCATTGTTATGTTAATGTACCTTGAGGCTGGGGATATGGTTTGCATTTTCCAACTTAAAAAAATATATTTATTTTCATTTATTTGCAAAGCAGGGAGACCAGAGAAAGAGAGAGATTTCATCTGCTAGTTCATTCCGCAAATCCTAAATGCCTGCCGGCAATAGCCAGTGATGGGGTAGGTAAAGTCATCAGCCTGGAACTCATTCTGGGTCTCCCAGGTAGGGGGAGGGATCCATTAACTGGCCCTTTACGTGCTGCCTCCTAGAATTTTCACTAGCAGGAAAATGGATCAGGACTTGAACACAGGCACTCAGACATGGGATGTGTTTTTGCCAGCCAGTGTTCTATATACTGTAGCAAACTTTTGCCCCTAGTCTTCCAAGTTTGACTATAAAAATGTTTACACACACACTTCAAATTTCCATTGTCAGTACTCCATCAGATACTTTCTGGGAATACTTGGTTTATGGTAAAGAAAGAAGAAAAGAGACTTTTTAAAATATTGCAAGAATATAAAATCAAACATTAAGTATCATTAAAGAACTACAAATATTTAGTGATGGAACAAAGACATATGCCTCAGCCATTCTCATTGCCCAAAAGAGAGATAAACATTGGAATGTATTCCCTGCCATTGAATCTCAACTGGGTCTCACAACCTACTGCCTTCATATCCCACCTTCTACAGCCACCAGAAAGACCAGTTGCTTGAATAGAAAGACCAGTTCCAGGAATTCCCCCCCAACCTACTGCCCCCTCTCCTCACCCCCATCCCTAGCCCTCCTAAAATATAAAAAGGCCCGGCCCCTGGGGGTCCATCAATGTGCACGCAGGCTGTTGGTCACCCACCTCTACGAATTTATTTTCTCTGAATAAATTTGGTCTGGCTGTAAATTCGTACACTGCCTCCTCTCTGTTCTCTTTTCCTAACATTTTGGTGCCCCGTGAGAGGAGGCATCAATCTGCAACTCTTTTCCTAACATTTAGTGATCTTTGAGAATTTGAAGATCTTATATAGGCAGGCATACAGGATAAAATTGATCAGTTTTGTGAGCTGGAAGATCACGCCTTCACCACACCCCTGTGTGACCTCATGCCCCTAGCTGGCCACACCTGTGTGCCCACTGGCCAATCAGGTTAATTAACCACTCCTCTTTGGAAGCAGATTAAAAGTCTGGGACATGGTGTGCCTGGCCCTTTTCCTTTTCTTTGGTCTTTTGCAATTTTGGGCCCCTGTGGCCTTGCGCCTCCAGGGCACATGACTTTCACCAGCCCCATGTTTCCTGGCCTCCACCTGGCTGGCTCCTGACACTCAGTATGAATTCAGATTTATCTCTCTTTTAGATAGGGCCCTTACTCTCCTATGCATCTTTCTTGCTGAATAAAAGCTTAAAACATATGCTGCCTCGTTCATTTGTGCCGGTATTCAGAATTCTTTTCTGAATATTAGGCAAGAACCCACACAGGCTTATTAGTACTGGGAATTCATTAATAAGCACACGGCGATATCATATGGCAACCCATATTCTGATATCACTTCTGTTTGATGATGAGAGAAAGGTAAGAGCAAAAAGTCCAGGAGAGTTTTAAAGATTAAGGGTAGAACAGGACATATTATGAAAATAGCCAGAGGTTCAATTCTCAAGAGTACTCAGTCAGTGGTGACTTACCTTCCTCTCCCCTTCCTTCAACCCATATGGAAAGCCTGGTGGCCAGATTGGGGTGTCTCGCTGCGGGATAAGATGGGTGTTACTGTCATGTGTGGGTTGGGGCTGAGTATACAGCCATGCATTGTATTGTGCAAAAGTCAGTCTCCTCCCCCAACCCCAACCAGCACTGCAAAAAATTAACTGACTAAAGCGTCAACAGTTTCATTATTAGACCTTGCTCTGGAGTATAATGTGGGTGATGGGTATCCCAGCCTCCAGATTGTGACCAAAGTGATATGAAGAATTTAGAATTTCAGGACAAAAATATCTTTCAGTTGTCAAAAGGGAATCAGATTTTATTTGCCCCTAAGCAAGATATCAGCAGTTAAGTCTAAATGGCCTAATTTGTTGATTGACACAAGGGTAGAATGAAAAGAAAATAGATGAGATGAGGCTGAGAAGTGATGAGTCTGTTATTAAGATGAAAAATAATAGTCACTTGATTATTATGACCTCTATCCAACCATAAGCAATATTTGGGCATATGGCTTCCCAGACATTAAAAAAAGATTTCTAATACGATATCGTTTGATATTATCATATGGTATTCTGCATAATGAATTTATTATGCTTGAGAGTCTGCTGTATGTTCTATTTTGTGGTCTATAAGTACTTGTCTAACCCATGAAAACCTTATATATTGATATAATATATGTGAGTGTATTATTATTGCCTATATGCATATATTTATTAGTCAGGCAATGACACTCCAAAGGATGCCAGCAGCAGAGGCCTCCATGACTTTTTTTTTTTTTTCTTGACAGGCAGAATGGATAGTGAGAGAGAGACAGAGAGAAAGGTCTTCCTTTTTGCCATTGGTTCACCCTCCAATGGCCGCTGCGGCTGGCACATCTCGCTGATCCAAAGCCAGGAGCCAGGTGCTTCTCCTGGTCTCCGATGTGGGTGCAGGGCCCAAGCACTTGGGCCATCCTCCACTGCACTCCCGGGCCATAGCAGAGAGCTGGTGTGGAAGAGGGGCAACCGGGGCAGAATCCGGCACCCCAACCGGGACTAGAACCCGGTGTGCCAGCGCCACAAGGCAGAGGATTAGCCTATTGAGCCTCGGCGCCGGCCCTCCATGACTTCTTTAGTATCTGTTTGCAGTTTTATTTATTTATTTATTTTTTTCTCTTTGACTTCTAGAAGATACTGGCTTTGCGTCTTTGATTTGGCCAGAAGCACTGCAGGTCAGCATCCTGCCCACAAGATGGCAGTGGCAAGACAGTGTTTGATGATAAAGGTGTTTGGTGCCTAGGTTTAAAAAAAAAAAAAAAAAAAAAAAAAAAAAACTTTTTTATTTGGTAATTCAATTTGTGTCTGTCCATCAGAAGAGGATAGGAGATTTCAGAGGCAGATGGAAAGGGGAAAAAGGAAAGAACATTAGTGGTACAGTTTCTCTATAAGAAATAAAAATAGAGCTGCTTTTTTGTATGCCACAAAGGTGTTTTTACATCAAGTGAAAATGTTTTCACATAATTGCATTGTTGTTTTTAATAACTATGAACCCGTAGCAGAGCCAAGTTCTTACAGAGAAATCCCCATTACTATCCCTTTATACATACAAATATTTGGAAGTGTATCTCTGTTTTTGTTATTCACTTTATTTTCGTATTCATATATGCTCTTTCATAGTTCTTTCTCTTTTTTGTCTCTTTCTTCTAAAATGCCTATAAAGCATCTTTTCCCTGATATACAGTTACATTGTGATTTAAAACTGTCAGAGAGACATTGCTGTTACTATATACTAAGCTTCCGTTCTAATACAGAGAAATGGGGGGAGTGGTGGCTCTTTGTGAAAGTGATATTTAAGTTAGGACTTGGAGGATGACTCTGATCATTCGAAGTTTGTGAGTGTGTGTTAAGGGCGGGGCGTGGGATGGAATGGAATGACTGTTCAAGGTGAGGGCAACATTTTAAGATTATATGGAGTCTGCTTCTTCCACAAAATGAAATATGATTCTGCATTTGAAACCCCAGAATAAACACTATAACCTGAACTTGGAAAAGCAGATCATGTAAGTTTTTAGGTTTTTAACAACAAAGGAACTTGTTGAAACTTAAAAGGTATATGTAAATGTATACATGTACATTATATACTGCTTCCAACCATTTCTTGAGAATCTGGGAGAAAATTAAAGGCCAATTAAAGGGTAATCCATGTCCTCACATACTAAATGTCTTCACATACTAAAATATGAAATGATGAAAAATGAATCTCATGTTAATGATGAAGATGTAGGGGCTGGCACTGTGCCATAGCAGGGAAGCCTGCAGCACCAGCATCTCATGTGGGTACCAGTTTGAGTTCTGGGTGCTCCACTTCCTATCCTGCTTCCTGCTAATGAGCTTGGGAAAGTAGGAGATGATGACCCAACTGCTTGGGCCCCTGCACCCACATTGGAGACTTGGAAGAAGCTCCTGGCTTCAGAATGGCCCAGCCCTGACTATTGCAGCTTTGTGGGGAGTGAACCCATGGATGGAAGATATTCTCAATCAAAATGTCTCTCTCTCTCTCTCCTTTTCTCTCTGTAACTCAGCCTTTCATATAAAATAAATCAATCTTTAAGAAAATACTCAAGATATAATGATTCCAATGTTCAGTAGGTAAAAAACCTGTTATCCATTTCTAATTGCATGGAAGTTTGAGAGTATATCATGTGAAGCTTCATCATGCATATGCAGGTTCAATATGACTCTGATGGAGCTAACCTATTAGTATTACTTTTTCAGGTAATTATAATGTGCAAGTAGAGGATCATAATTTTAAAGAGCAAGCAAGTACCTTGCATATTGGGAGGCTATGCACTTCCCTAAAATTAGTTCACCATCTGTGATCTCATGAAGTATGTTTACTTAAGTGAGTGTGAGTTCGATAGTTGGAGGAACTAAAAGGCCTGGAGTTCATCCTGGTGGTGAGTTTGAAGTGGAATTGTAGCTATGACATCCGATATCTACCACTATATGTAGGCCTGACCCCAACAGTCCCTTGTCCCCCTTGCTTCCTGTCTGTGATCATAGAAATCATCAGTTTTGTATATATAGGACAATGTGTAGATTATTAGCAGAATTAATGATGCAGGCCTGCTCCCAAGGGAGCAAAGAAAGAAGGATTTAGGGAGTCAGATAAGTTTTTGTAGGGTGGGGGTGGGGAAAAGGGGGGCTTTGGAGTGAGGATATACAGCTGTCTTGTCAAATGGAGAAAAGAGATACTTTGGCTGGCACCGTGGCTTAACAGGCTAATCTTCCACCTTGCGGCACCGGCACACCGGATTCTAGTCCTGGTTGGGGTGCCGGATTCTATCCCAGTTGCCCCTCTTCCAGGCCAGCTCTCTGCTATGGCCTGGGAAGGCAGTGGAGGATGGCCCAAGTGCTTGGGCCCTACACCCCATGGGAGACCAGGAGAAGCACCTGGCTCCTGGCTTTGGATCAGCGCGATACGCCAGCCGCAGTGGCCATTGGAGGGTGAACCAATGGCAAAAAGGAAGACCTTTCTCTCTGTCTCTCTCTCTCTCTCTCACTATCCACTCTGCCTGTCCAAAAAAAAAAAAAAGAGATACTTCATCATACATTAGCTATTGTATGTACATGGCCACAGAATCAGACAACTCACAAAAGTAAACAGGAAAGTTAGAGGAGAGAAAGATAGAATAAAATGAAAAGAACATGAGCAAAAAAAAAAAGTCAAGCCATGAAGAGTGGAAATGATTAATTTCATAAATTGATTTGCTTCACTCAAAAGTAGGTAAATAGCCCATCTTGCCTTGAGAAGATTGGCTAAGGATTTCCAATGCGTGCACCATCTATAAAGCTTTGGGAGTCCATCTGTGTTGTATATGCGTATGATGCACACATCTGCATGGTGGTAGACATGTCTTTCCCCTTATACCTGGACATACTTAAGCTGAGTCTTCATAATTTCACTCTTTAAGATTTTGTGATTGATTTATTTGGGGTCCCTATTCTGGCTGGGCCATATCTCCAAGGCAGCCCCTTCTCAGAGGGGATGTATTTCATAAAATGTTTTCACTTATAAGAAAGAGGAATAGAATCAATTTAGCTAGAAACTTCCCATCTTATTTTCTGTGTTTTTGGAATACTTCAAATCCAACCAAAAGGCAATTTGCACATACCTTACTGATATACTGGGATATCTTTGGAAACTTTGGAAAATCAAGGAAGTAAAGAAAGGGAGGTGCCATGCTCCATTTTGTCAGGAGTTCCTCATGAAAGAGGAATCAACCTACCCAAAGAATTAAATATGAAAGAGCAGCTTTAATAAACTTAGGCAGTTGAGGGTGGCAGCAGGAAACAGGAAGACCAACGCCTAAGAGGAAGCTCTTGGTAGACTTGCAAATTCAGAATTGAAGACAAAGTTCATATGCTTCCTTCTATAGATTAAAGCTTGAATTCATTGTGCTGTGGCATGCACTACTGGTCTTAAATAAGCTTCACTGAGATTATAAATAGCCAGATTAATTGAGATTGTAAAAAGCCCCTTCAAAATTGTTTCCTTTACCTAATCCATTTATCTATTTGTATCAAGAATATCTTGGTGTCGTGTAACTTTCTATCAATATTTATTTATTTATTCAAAGGGCAGAGTGACAGAGAGAGAGGGACAGACAGAGACAGAAAGAGATATCTTCTATCTGCTGGCTCACTCCCCAAATATCTGCAACAGCTGGGGCTTGGCCAAGCCAAACACACAAGCTAGGATCTCCATCTGGGTCTCCCACATGGGTGACAGCGACCCAATTACTTGAGCCATCAGCCACTGCTTTCCCAGGTGCATTAGCAAGAATATGGATCAGAAGCAAAGTAGCAAGGACTTGAACCGACACTTCCAATATTGGATCCTGGCATTGTGACACATCAGGTAAGGCCAACAGTCTGATATGGGATGCAGTTGTCTCAAACAGTGGTTTAACACAGTGTGCCACACTGACCCCCATGTGACTGTCTTTAACATTCCCTGTTAGTTTACAAATATAGCAGAGAAACAGGTTTCAGACAAGTAATAGTCTCTTGTCAATATTTAACAACATTGCCTTGAATTTATCTTATGTTGATTATTATTAATCATTTATCATAAAAATATAAAATTTACCTTGGGGTCGGTGCTGTGGCATAGTGGGTAAAGCTGCCACCTGCAGTGCCAGCATCCCATATGGATATGGGTTCTAGTTCCAGCTTCCCCACTTCCAATACAGCTCTCTGCTATGGCCTGGGAAAGCAGTAGAAGATGGCACAAGTGCTTGGGCCCCTGCACCCTCATGGAGACCCAGAAGAAGCTCCTGGCTCCTGGCTTCAGATCGGCACAACTCTGGTTTTTGCGGCCATTTGGGGAGTGAACCAGCAGACCTCTTTCTCTTTCTCTCTCTCTCTCTCTCTATCTCTCTCTGCCTCTGTAACTCTGCCTTTCAAATAAATAAAATAAATCTTTTAAAAAATAAAAGTTACTTTCAAAATAAACTTACTAGTGTTGAATATTAATCAGAGTATAAAATAGTAGATTATTAGCAGTAAATAAATAATATTGTTAGATAAACATTAGCAGATATAGCTCATGACAATGAGGAGGTTGGGGAACAACTGACTCCTGATTATGATGCTGGGTCAGGGCACTTAGCTGCCGCATTCTAATTTGGCATTAGACTCACCAGGGGAATTTTAAATAAATAGATGCTAGGCTCCCACCCTGCAATTAAATTAGAATGTTTTAAGAGCAGAGCCTGGACACTGATTATTTTTAAATTTCCCCACATCATTTTGATGTGTAGCTAGCAATGAGAACAACTAGGTTGAATATACATTTTAAGTAAGGAAGAGAAGATGGTTTCACTACAAACACACAATTAGACACAGAGATAACCACTAATAAATAGAAATAATGAGATGGTTATATAGAAGTCTTATTTAAAATTTAAATTTTAAAGAAATAACAAACTCTAATTCAAAATACAGACTCTAACATCTGGGCATCTGAACACATTCTGCTGGGACCAAGCTCAGGTTCAGTCATTAGCTTAATTTGTCACCTTGGGCAAACCACTTGACTTCTCTGTGCACCAATTTCCATTTTTATGAAATAAAAGGAGAAATCATGTTTGACATGGATGATCCCTAAAGACCCTTCCAGCTGCAAATCTTTACTTTTTTAAAATTTTAAATGGAGATGACCAATCAGCGTTTCCTGCCTGGTTTAGGATTAATGATGATAATTAAAAATAGAATCATAGATGTGGTGCATGAAATTTTCCTTTACCTTTATTGTATTGGAGATAGATGTTGAGAACTAATTTTTCTCCCCCTGAGTTGACAGGTCAGCCAGCAAGCAACCTTTTAAAAGCCTTATTCAGAGCAGGAAAACCAGCTTGAGTATGCACAGAGAAGACACGGTTGACCTAGTAATGAGGACTGTGTAAAATTGCATTGATTTTCTTTTTTGACCTCTCTTTCCATTTAACCATTTGTCAATACTGGAGAAAGAAAGCTGTAGAATGTAATTTTTCAGTAACTGGGAAAAATACAACTTGTCCAGGACAAGGAAGTTGGAATATAATTTTGACAAGAAATCAGGTCTTACACTGAATATAAACCCATGGGCTCAAGCACATATGTTACATTCATGTTTTTCTGAATGTGTGACTCGCCTTATTCCTCTTTTGCTTCCATGCCCAGCCTGACACCCTTTGTCTAGTTTGTCATGTCTAACTCGCGTGTTTTTTAAGACAGTTTAAGGACCACTTCTACAATGCATTCTATTAGGATTCCAATCAAATCTTCCCTTTGAAGGGATTCGGTATGCATCAACAGTACACAACACTGCATACCTACTAATGCCCTAGTACTCATGTATTTGTATCACAATTATTTATTTGTGTCAATTGTGAGACTGAGTTCTTCAAGGTCACTGGGGTGTTCTTAGTAATTTCTCTAGAAGCGGACACAGTGCCTGACACGTAGTGGAGTCTGGGAAATGGCAAAGGGCATTTTGTAAATATTGGCAAAATATAGTCCTCTAAGAGAAAAATATCATCAAGCATATTAGTTTTAAAAACGTGTTATTTCCACTATGGGAAGAATATATCTATTGTACAATCTAATTGTAATTTGTTCTCAAATAATCTATATTCAATTCCTGAAGGTAGGATTGTCAAAATGCAGCATATTGTGAACAAATGCTGATCAATGGGTTGCACTCGTTTAGAATATTGAGTGGAGAAGACTATTGAAATTATATTTAGGGTAGCTACAAGTATCTTGATCATGGGTGATATTCACCAGGGGCACTGATAACAAGATTTTCAGGAAATGACTTTATGTCTATTGAAACAAAAAACAAATTACATATACAGGATTTGGGTAACTGAGATGTATAATTAGCTGCAGCAAATATTTTAGAAATAGCTGGCAACAGATAAAACATCCAATAATGTAAGTAACATGTGAGCTTAGTGTGAGTTATATAGAACAATATTTAATTTTTGAACCATTTTTTTCTCAATTCCATTTCACAACTGTGTGTGTATGTGCGCTTCTTCCAGTGGAGAAGGTAAGAATACACAAATTTATGTTCTAGATAGATGATGTGCTTGCTTTATGTCATGACCCCTTAGAAAGCTAATATGATATATTGATATAAACATTGGTGGCACCCATAGCCCCCCTTTTCACTTAAGGGTCAGTAAACTTCAGATTAATAGTCCCTGTGATATGATAATTTTCTCTTTATCCATCTGTCTCTGCTCTTGAATTAAGAGCTGCTCAAGAGCAGAAATTGCAAATGATCTTTGTTTCTCAAGTGTATATATAAATGATAATAATGTTTGTGCATTTTGTGTGTGTAAATTAGACATGCATATTATGATTTGCTGAAACAATGAAAGTTAATATGTAATCTTATTTGCATAGCTCACATTCAGAAGTCTCTCTTTTACATATTTATTCCTAGATGGGACTTACATGATGATGTCTTTTAGTGATTTGGAGCCAATCTATTCAATTGGAAACAGGACCTCTAATCCCACTTGATTTTTCTCAGTTCTGATATTGACCTACTTTAGCCTAAAGAAAAAAAAAAAACAATATTCAGGGCAGAAAATCCTGGTTTGTCTGCATCTAAGAATGGAAAGTGCCGAAAAATCACAAACATTGGTTTTAAAAATGTCAATGAAAAGCAGAAATAGAAAAAAATACTTAATTCCCATCCCTGACATGTACGTACATACATACAGAGTCATCAATAGATGATAAATAGATTGATTGACCTTTAGATAATTTTTTTTTCATTGCAAAAGATAACATTTCTTCCTCCATAACGAAAGTACCCATCTCTTACCTTAGTAGATACACATGAAAAGGTTATCCTCTATATGACGATCAAATAGTACTCACATACTATCTGACTGTATCTGTTCACCAAGCACCCAAATCACAAAGGGAACATCACAATCCATTCTGTATGTGAACCCTCAACAATAATCTCTATTCTGAATCCTAACAATATATGATGATTTGCCTGTTTATGTATTCTATATGAAGTATACATTACTTTCTCATTTGTACCTGATGCCTTTCCTTCATAATTCTACTTGTGAGGTTCATTGACATGTTTTATGAGCATAGTGGATATTGTAAAACATCATGCACCCCCAGAAACTCTCCAGGATTAAGAACTTTTTACCCCTTGCTGCTGTGTTGCTACTAAACAGGTCTCAGCTGTCAGCTCCCTGTTGAAAGTGATTTGGTTGGGGAAAGCCATCTCACCTGAGGTCTTGGCCATTCTCCATGGTGGTCAACGTCAAATCACCGATGAATTTTGGGGTACACAGAATTAGCCCTGTTGCCCTATTTCCAGAAATCTCTGACAGGCCATTCATTCTTCAAAACTCTGTGTAGTGCTTGTAGAAACTGTTCAGGCTGGTTCAAAGTTTGGCTTTTTCCTCTGTCCAGTCTTGCTCCTTACCTTTAATTTAATACAGTGCTGAACCCAACAATGCTTCTAATACTAACCTGTGAATATGCAATGGTTGTTTGTTCAACATTGCTACATAATCTTCTACTGTGTACACAAAACACAATTTATGTGTTCATTCTATTGTTGATGGATATATGAGTGGGTTTCAATTTTGATAAGTATAAATAGTGCCACTATGAATATTGTAGTATATGCATCTTGCAGGCATATTACTTGGGAGTGGGGTTGATGGACATTTAAGGGTGTCTACTTTCAGCTCTTGATTGGTTTTCTGCACATCATTAGCACTGACACCATGCATTTAAATGACAGTTTTTTAAATGAATGAGGAAATAATGAAAAATGACAAAATTTTATACGTTGATGTTCCTTCTATGTAATTTTCTAGGCTCTAGAGACATATATTTTCAGTTAATTTGAACACTAGATTTTCATAGAAGGTATTATGTCCCATTTGCCAAAGATATAACAATAGTTTTACATAATTTTGAGAAAAGTTATGGAGATCAGGTAAGTTAAAGAGTCTGCATTTGAATGAAAAAAGGGGGGGGAGGAGAAAGCAAAAGATCTGATGGAGCCCCAATTTATTTTTCTGTCTTTCAAACATCTTGACTTACTGGAGAGGATAGTTAACTATAGGGGCACTTAATAAGATCTTTGGAATTTTAAAAAGGCAATCTTGCTAGAAAGTACATAGAAAGCATCTCAAAGAATGTGACTAGCTCCTGCTCAGCATTTAAAAAGTACATAAAAGGAGAGAGAAAACACTTATACCTGGTGAACATGACACATTCTGCTGACCTCTTTTGGCCATTTATGTTAAGAAGAATCTGCTCTAGTTCTTTATAGTTCAACAGGATACAAAATATGCCATTCTCATTTGTTAATGATGCCAACGTTAATATATTCAGATGTTAAAGATTATTCCAAGTTAAAGCCTTTATCTTGGGCAAAGAACATTAGTCTTGGTGTCATATGTTAGTTCTAAATTTAAGTAGTGTTATGAGTCCAAGAATTTGCTTGACTTTTAGGAATTTCGTTTTCCTCATTAAAGAAGAGGTAGATTGAACAATTCTACTTGCTTGAAAATTTAATGATTTCATGTAAAATATTTTATTTATTTGAAAGAAGGAGAGAGAGTGAGAGGGAGTGAGGGTAAGAGAGAGAGAGAGAGAGAGATTCCATTCATTGGATCACTATGCAAATGGCCACAACAGCCATTGGCCAGGCCAAAGCCAGGAGACAGGAACTCCATCTTGTTCTCCCAGGGACTCAAGTATTTGGAACATCTTTCATTGCCTTCCCAGGAACATTTGCAGCAAGCTGGAATGGAAGCAGAAACAGCCAGGACTCCAGCGAGCACACTGATATAGGATGCTGACGTAACAATGGCAGCTTAACCCATTATACCACACAATATCAGTCCCTGAACATATTGGAAAATGGAACAGAATTTTTTTAAAGATTTGTTTTTATTTATTTGAAAGAGTTACAGAGAGAGGCAGAGACAGAGAGAGAGGTCTTCTATCTGCTGGTTCACTCCCCAAATAGTTGCAATGGCCGGAGCTGAGCCGATCCAAAGTTGGGAGCCAGGAGCTTCTTCTGGGTCTCCCACATGGGTGCAGGGGCCTAAAGACTTAAGCCTTCTTCTACTGCTTTCCCAGGTCATAGCGGAGAATTAAATAGGAAGCGGAGCAGCCGGACTTGAACCGGTGCCCATATGGGAAGCCAGCACTTCAGGCCAGGGCTTTAACCCGCTATGCCACAGCACTGGCCCTCAGAATTTTAAAGTACCTGTGCAACGTGGGTGTTGGTTTGTTGGAGATGGTGAACACCCACACACTTGAGCTATACAGCATGTCGAGAGAATGCTGGCCATTCCAAATGACCTTCTGAGGATCTCATGAAAAGCTTTAGCCATTCAGCTATGTGATCAGGGAAACACATGGATGATACATTTCTGCTAAGTTCTAAAACTAATCAGGACATTGCATACACTTAGGTGGAAGTGTGTCCCCTGATACTGAATTGAACTGTCAAGGACAGAACTTCTATATGAGAATATTCTCCATGCTAATGCAATCAAAGGCCAAGATATCCTTATATCTAAAGAGAAAGACTTCAGGATCCTAAATCTTCATGCTTTAAAAGAAGAACAAATGGAAAGATAATGTATAGGGGCCGGCGCTGTGGTGCAGCGGGTTAACGCCCTGGCCTGAAGCATGGCATCCCTTATGGGTGCTGGAATGAGACCTGGTTGCTCCACTTTCAATCCAGCTCTTTGCTATGGCCTGGGAGAGCAATAGAAGATGGCCCAAGTGCTTGGGCCCCTGCACCCACATGGGAGACCCGGAAGAAGCTCCTGGCTTCAGATTGGCCAATTGGGGAGTGAACCATAGGATGGAAGATCTCTCTCTCTCTGCCTCTCCACTCTCTGTGTAACTCTGACTTTCAAATAAATAAGTAAATAAATCTCTAAAAACAAAAGATGGTGTAAAATAAAACTTGTTTTTCTGCAATCAACTGATTTGAAAATACTGCGCCAAATTGAAACATCTTCTAATTCAGTTATGAAATCTTTTAATCTTTTTTTTAAAGATTTATTTTATTTATTTGAAAGGCAGAGTACACAGAGAGAGAAGAAGAGATGGAGAGAGGTCTTCCATTAGCTGGTTCTCTTCCCAGATGGTCACAACCGCCAGAGATGCGCTGATCTGAAGCCAGGAGCCAGGAGCCTTCCCCAGGGTATCCCAAAGGGCCCAGGGGCCCAAGGACTTGGGCCATCTTCCACTGCCTTCCCAGGCCATAGCAAAAAGCTGGGTCGGAAGTGGAGCAGATAGGCCTGGAACTGGTGCCCATATGGGATGCCTTGCTATAGTCGGTGGCTTTACCTAGTATACCACAGCGCCAGCCCCTCTTTTAATCTTTTAACATACTGAGGGAGACCCCATTCTAAAGGATTCAAATTAGATGTAGATTCCAATTTGACTATTTTTATGGAAATATCTCTAAGCAATTAAATAAAACACTGTGAAGAAGCTTTTCTATCGCATTTGGGGAAAAAAAAAAAGAGAGAACATTAATTAGACTATTTTTCCACCAAAAAAAAAAAAACAACCATTAGTCATTAGTAATTATTTTATAAATTTGGAAATATTAGGAAGAAAACAACCCTTTATCAACTTCAGTGGCTTCATTTTCTGGACTACATTCCCCTCAAAACTGTCTAGCCCTGGGCATCCTATCATTATGTTTATTTATTCTTTGTGTGCTTGTTTTCCTCACTATTTATTTGTCCTGAGAGTTACCTTATTTTGTGTGATTTCCAGACAAACATACATTTGATGAATTGAAAATCAAAGGATATTCAGTGAGTGGAAAATACCTTGTCAGAGTAGACATTTTAACAAAAACAAATATAATTGAGTCTATGAGGACCGAGAGAGGGAAGTGTAAGTGTCCTTTTTTTTTTTTTTTTTTAATTATCTGATGGAATTGACAGAATTTGAAACTTTGGAACTTTCATTTCTGTTCATTAATTAGCATTCTTGTTAATATTTTAATACTACTTTAGCCCTTTATAAAAAGAGAACACTGCAGCTAATGTTATCATTTATCATTTAAAAAACGTACATCGAGCCCAGGGAAGTAAGGAAGACCAGGCAGAATCAGCAGCAGGATGAGGTGGACGGCTCTGCTGTTTGCCTGAAGCAGAGACGGCTTGCAGGTCTATCACAATTGCCGCTGGTGATTGATGGGTGGTGGTTGAGTGGCAGGCTATTCTGAGGAAATCCTGTCATATCTAGGGGAAGCAGCAAAATGTCATCGTGGATTAGCAATGTCTCCCATTTGTGCAAGAATGGAATAAAAGAAACAAGCCCTATATTTCCATTCGAAATGACACCATTTCACATCTGTTTCCAAGGACATGTACATCTACCCAAATATTTCTGTCTAGCTAAATTATCTCTCATTAAGTTTTGCATTTGCTCTTTCTGATGCGTACAGACTGATAAAGCTTTGATTAAGTGAGCTAATTATATTAGGTAAGATGAAATTCATGGAATTTTTCTCTAAGCTAAAACTCAATATTAAAGTCATTCACTATTTGCTGTCTGTATTACTATTAAGTAAAATTGAGAGTGTACAACGTGTTAGAGTCTGGGATTTCTTGATATTAGACGTTAGAACTAAATATTATATGTGTTTAAAAAATAGACCTCAACAAAATAATAGTTATTCCATCACTAGAAGGGATAAAACAGAGACATTTTTGTTTATAACACAGACTAAATATAAAAAAAATCAAGCTTTGCTGGATTCCATACTTCTGATATTACTTTAATTATGAAGTTCTGGGATTAAACGTGTTTATTTAGTTCAAGGAATATCATTTATGTTACCAGATTTATTGACAATGATTGGTTGCTGGCTCAGTCATCTGCATATGCTGAAAGTTTTCTAAAATGCAATTCTTGATGAGCTACAACTTCACATCTTTTATGGTTTCCCATGTCAAGATAACAACTGACTCATTCCTTCTTTTTATAAGTAATTATTGAGTACCTGCCAAAGTGGTATGTGGAAGGAACACATTGTCAATGAAAAGATCCACGTGTGTTCTTGTGGAACTTGAGGTCTGCAGATGTAGCTTTTCATGAGACAAGGATAGCTGGATGTACATGCACGGAATGCTGTGGCTGCCCTGCCTCCATCCGCTTTACCAGCTGGTGTTAAGTGCAGCTCCGCTTCTTCCAACCACACGTAGCTGTCCTCTTCTCAGAACATTGCCCTGGCTCAAGAACTGACTACTGTAAATCTCATACACACTTTGGCCAACTGAGGCTGACTGGAAGGCGATAACAAAAACCTACCCCTTTGTGATAGGGTAGGACCATGAGGTGTGCTTTGTGCTTGAGATCTTCGGAAGAAATTAAAGCTGGCTTCCAGCTAGCAGCTATATTTTTATCTAGTTATGATTGTTGTTATTGTCTCCCTTTTATATCCTGCCTGCCTCACTCCCATTGTCCTCAAATAACTAACTGAGCAAAACTCAATATCCATTTCAGGGTTTATTTCTAGGCAACCTGTCTTATGACAATGTTAGGGGTGCTTCAGAATGTTCAATGCGCATTACCTCAGTTACCTTAATTTCAATTGTGATAATGTATGCATTGCAGGTGAATATCCCTTTGAGAACGTATCAGTGGTGGAATACAATCCATAAAGTATTTTTATTTGGTGTGGGAAAATTTTTGTCACATAGATTTATTTTATTTTTTTAGATTTATTTCATTTATTTGAAAGATGGTGTGGGGGAAGAGAGAGAAAGAGAGTGAGCGAGAGAGATAGAGCTTTCTATTCACTGGTTCACTCCCCAAAAGTCTGCAATAGCTCTGGCTGGGTCAGGCTTAAGCCAGGAACCAGGAACTCCATCCAGGTTTCCTACTTGATTGGTAGGAACTTAAATACTTGAGCCATCATTTGCTGCTTTCCAGGCACTTTAGTAGGGAGCAGGAATGAAAGTTCAGAAGCCAGGACTCAAAGTAGCACTTTCAATATGGGATTCAGTCATCCAAAATGAAGGCTTAACTCACTGTGCCACAATGCTTGCACCAACCCCGTAAAGTTTAACGAAGACTTTAATAGACTGAAATCCAAAAGGACACATAGGAATGATACAGACAATATGGCTGGACGTGTTTTCTCAATGGAGAAAAGCCTATGTCATAAAACCAAGTGAAGATGCATTAGAACAATGTTTGAGGAAGAGAGAGGAGGGGGATGAGGTTGAATCAAAAGGAATAACCAGTGGTGTGATGAAAGGCAAGAGAAAAATGGACAAGCAGATAAAAGCTGGACTGGTTAGGCCACAGTAAAGAATTTGACTGTTACTATAAGTGTGATGAAAAGGCATTTTTTACTTTGAAGTAGAATAACATAAGCAGAGGTCCTTAAAGGTATATTTAAATGTGCACAATTTTCATATATTCCTCCATGTTACTCTTAATTTACCCCCTTAATTTATTTTCCCACCATTCAATGGATCTAGAATTCAGCTGGCCATAATCATCTGATCTCTTACCTAATTATTCAACCAGATCTCAGGACTGTGGTTTTTTTCTCTGTTGAATCTATCAAACTTCCTTTCTCCCACTAATCCCAAATATATAATCTAAGATCTTCCTTATATTTTTTCCAAGGTTAAGATTACCTAATGTTCTTCAAAACGCTTGACTCTATTACCTCTTGATTTCAAAATAATTCATAGAAGTGAAAATTACCCATGAACTCTTGACCAAGTGACTAGGAGAAAACCACCACTGTGAGGATACATCTTCATTAATATTTAGGAATTATATACTACTATAGTTTTAGTGATTTTGTGGCTATTTTAAAGCTTATGTTGTAGAATAACATTGAGCATCTTTTCAGTCAACTTTTGTTTAAAGCCTTTGCTTATTTATCTGTTGAACTGCAGTCTTTCTACCTTTTTAGAAAAAAAATGTTTAGATTCATTTATCATTTTTTTAAAGATTTATTTATTTATTTGAAAGTTGGGGGGCTGGTGCCATAGCTCACTTGGTTAATCCTCCACCTGCGGTGCTGGCATCCCATATGGGCTCCGGGTTCTAGTCCCAGCTGCTCCTCTTCCAGTCAAGCTCTCTGATGTGGCCCGGGAGGGCAGTGGAGGATGGCCCAAGTGCTTGGGAGACCAGGAAGAAGCACCTGGCTCCTGGCTTCGGATCGGCGCAGCACGCTGGCTGTAGCCACCATTTGGGGGGTGAACCAACAGAAGGAAGACCTTTCTCTCTGTCTCTCTCTCTCTCTAACTGTCTATAACTCTACGTGTCAAATTAAAAAAAAAGTCAGAGTTACACAGAGATAGAAAGAGAGGCAGAGAGAGAGAGGTCTTCCATCCACTGGTCCACTCCCCAGCGGGCAGCAAGGGCCGGAGCTGCATCGATTTGAAGCCAGGAGCCAGGAGTCTCTTCCAGGTCTACCACGCAGGTGCAGGGGCCCAAGGACTTGGGTCATCTTCTTCTGCCTTCCAAAGCTACAGCAGAGAGCTGGATCAGAAGTGGAGTAGCCGTGACTCGAACCTGGCACCCACATGGGATTTCAGCACAGCAGGCAGTGACTCAACAAGCTGCACCACAGCGCTGGCCCCATAGATTTATTTTTATTTATGTGAAAGGCAAAGTTACAGAGAGAGGGAGAGAGAGAGAGAGATCTTCCATCTGCTAGTTCACTGCCCAAAAGACTGAAATAGCCAGAGGTAGGCCAGGCCAAAGTCAGGAGCCAGGAGCTTCATCCAGGTCTCCTATGTGGGTGCAGGGACCCCCAAGGACTTGAGGCATCCTACACTGTTTTCCCAGGTGCGTTAGCAGGCAGCTCAATCAGAAGTAGAGCAGCTGGGACTTGAACTGATGCCCATATGGAATGCTTGTGTCCCAGGAGGTAGCTTAACCCTTTATGCCACAAAGCTGGCCCCCATCTCTTATTTTTTGAATTCCATGTTTAATAGAGCCATTAAGCCTTTGACTGTAATCTAAATTGAAAATATGCTATCCCTTCTATAATCTAAAAGTTATACTTTCAAAATTTATATTTATTAAAATTTTATAAAAATGTGTTATCTCAAAATACAATAAATAAAATATTAAATAAAAATGATTTAAGGAATTCCAACCATTTCTTTTTTATTTTTTAAATATTTATTTATTCATTTGAAAGTTAGAGTTACAGGGAGAGAGAAAGAGAGGCAGAGAGAGAGAGAGAAAACGAGAGAGAGAGAGAGAGGTCTTCTATCTGCTGGTTCACTCCCCAGATGGCTGCAATGGCTGGAGCTGTGGCAATCCGAAGCCAGGAGTGTCTTTCGGGTCTTTCCACATGGCTGCAGTGGCCCAAGGACTTGGGCCATCTTATACTGCTTTCCCAAGTCACAGCAGAGAGCTGGATTGGAAATGGAGCAGCCAGGACTTGAACAGGCACCCATATGGGATGCCAGCACTGCAGGTGGTGGCTTTACCTGCTAGGCCACAACACTGGCCTCCCAAACACTTCTTTATCATGTTCACACCCCACTGAAATCTAGCAGATATCCTTAGGCTACTTCCATCATTCTGTTGATAATTGTACAACTTATACAAAGGGCACTGTTACCTATTTTTCTCTTATAATCTTATTTACATACCTGTAAATATAGAGTTATAAATGATAAGGCAATAAATCAAAGGTTAAGTGGTATTTAAAGCAACTAATGCTTTGAGTGGATCTAATATTCTAGAGTTGAATGGAAGTTCAGGGCACCACGTTTTCTTTATCCATTCATCTGACGATAAACACCTTCAGAAATTCCAGATTTTGGCTATGGTGAGCAGTGCTGCTAAAAATATGGTGATATGTAGATTAAAAAAAAAACTAGAATAGACTTGCCATATGATTCAGCAGTCCAACTACTGGGTATATACACAAGAACATGAACATATTGCATTAAAGAGGTACTATTGCTTCTATTTGCACTGATATTAGAATGGTTAAATCAGTATCAGAACACACACATGTATTTACACACATCTTCACTCTTTCTTTATGACTACTTGTCTGTGAATTCTTCACATCACATAAACAGAATCTTAGATATTCTTCAGCTCTGGGCTGAAGTTTATATTCCTTATCTTTGAATCTTTGTGGCCTATCATAACACTTGCTGTTAAGAGTGTGAGACCACCATAGAAGGAAGATGACATATCTGTAGTCTTGTCAAGAGTACTGCCTGAGTCCACTCTTCTACCAAAGCAATTCTGAGATGTGAGAATGAAGAAGCCACCATGAAAATGAGCCCACAGTCCCTGCTCTTCCAGACCCACATTGTGCAACTGCTCCTGACATTTGGACTTTTGGAGCAGAGAAAATTGACTTCTTCGTGTTCTTGCCAAATTCACAGCTTTCAAAATCAGTGAGCATAATCCAACTGATGTTAAAAAGTTTAAACTTTTAAGATAATTTACTGGTAGAACAACATCCTACATCAATTTTTATATGAAATTTTTAATAAATGTATAGTTCGATGCCTTTATAGGTGCTTTCTCTAAGAATATGTGTCACTTTTCTCTCTGTCTCTCTCTAACCCTGCCTGTCAAAAAAATATGTGTCACTTAATATGTTTATTAAGAAATAATTTACTCAAGCTCCAAGCAATGCATCCTACTCCAAATGTCCTCCTTATAATGTCCAGAGTATAAAGAGGGCCAAAATATTCCATTGTCAAATAAGGCAGATACAAGCAAACAGTATCAATGCACTGACTGAGAAGTAAATACAGCCTGGTATGTATTGTGTAATCAGATAGAGTGTTTTCTGATTTGTAATCTCTTCTTTAAAGAGGAATTAAAAGGGAAAAAAGATTTGAAGAAAATTTAGTCACATAAAACTGAAATGAAAAGTCTACAACAACACAAAATTAACAGAGGAATGTTGACAGGATAGGAAACTGGTTTAAAAATATATGTAAATTTAGAATTGGAGTTCTAGAATTTTTCATGCACTGCTATAAATGCAGAGTGATTAAAGGATAGAATTACAGCACAGTTCCATTTGTCAAATGATAGGGTTGAAGGTGAGTATGTTTAGATTTCCTTCTCATGGCATGTATCTTTGAAGTTCATGGGATGACCTGTCTACAACAAAATAACACAGTGTATAGTATAATGTAGGATAATCATTCTAATAACTGTGGAATGCTGTATTTCAGACATAAGTATTAATGATCAATATTTTATGAAGTATTTTTTTTGGTTCTGTTCCCTTCACATACACACTGTGCGGACATTTCAAACATTGGTGCTTTTTCTTACTTTTCCCTGATGTATGTGATTCTCTGTGTTCATATTCTGCAGGGCAGGGTGACAATCTCATTCTAAAAATTAATTATATATCTCATCCAAGCCAGTAATATGGTGTTTATGAATCATTTTTCCTTGTCATCTATTATAATGATATCAGTAACTGGCAATAATCCATTAGCATGTGAACATTTGAGTTAAGACAATAATCAGCTGCCATTCTCATACTGGCATTGAGTGCTGTTCACATCTTTATCTGTGGCATTTCCATCTAGTAAAGGTAAATATACCAATTTGAAATAAAAAAGATAATAAACTGAAATTCATTTCTTATTATTTGGGATGTTAATACATCATGTGCTTGCAATGTAGAGGTAGTTTTCTTTATTTTAAATTTTACCTTGATATTAAAAGAATGTCTTTAGTTTCAATATGTTTTATGGGTTCCGCTTTTATCACTGGTAAATTCCAAACCTCTCCTAAGTCAGAAACACTGACTTCCCACATATAAGCGATTTGATGGAATAATCTGCTCATTGAGTCAAGAATAAAGTTCAGACCAATAAGTCTAAATAAATAATCCTACTTGTGTTAGGTAATAAGTTAGAAATTAGGTTATGTGTGTGGGAGAGGGGCCTGGGGAGACCAGCAACTGCAGAAGCCTAGCATTTAACACTTCAAAGTCCTTCCCAGACCCTGATAACCTTCCAGGTGGTCCAGCCCTTCCCCCATGGGAAAGCTCTCTAACACTGTGCAATAAAATCATCACATTCTTTCTCCAAAGCAGGCACCGGAGAGAAGCCCCTTGGCCCTGTGCCATCAAGACTCCCCCTGTCTGATAACAAATTTAGGAAGGAATTTCTTTTTTTTTTAAGATTTATTTATTTATTTGAAAGAGTTACACAGAGAGAGGAGAGGCAGAGAGAGAGAGAGAGAGAGAGAGATCTTCTATCCGATGGTTCACTCCCCAGTTGGCCGCAATGGCTGGAGCAAGTGCCGATCTGAAGCCAGGAGCCAGGAGCTTCTTCTGGGTCTCCCACATGGGAGCAGGGGCCCAAGGATCTGGGACATCTTCTACTGCATTCCCAGGCCATAGCAGAGAGCTGGACTGAAAGTGGAGCAGCCAGGTCTCAAACTGGTGCCCATATGTGATGCCAGCACTTCAGGCCAGGGCATTAACCCATTGTGCCACAGTGCCAGACCTGGGAAGAAGGAAT
Organism: Lepus europaeus; assembly: GCF_033115175.1. Classification (NCBI taxonomy): domain Eukaryota; kingdom Metazoa; phylum Chordata; class Mammalia; order Lagomorpha; family Leporidae; genus Lepus; species Lepus europaeus. The sequence goes on from NC_084845.1 coordinate 49,911,139, forward strand.
TTCTTAATTCACACTCAGCAAACCCTTTGTCCTGGAGAAGAAGGCAGAGAGGGTAGAGAGAAACTCCCTTAAAACCCAGGAGTCTAAACAAAAACCGTGCACTCAGCCCTCTGCTCTCTGCTGAGCTACCCACCTGGCCTGCTAGGTATTCTCTCCATTCAACCATGTAACCTTGCTTTCTCCCAGTCCGTTACTGGGCACTCTCTCTCTGTCTCTTCCATTCTGACTGATGTCCTATCCTTACTTAAACCTTATTACTTTACTCTCTGTCTCACACCTGAATTCTTTCTTGCATGAAGACAAGAACCCCACGACTTCTCTCTGGTGACACTTGTATAACACCGATTGTAAAAACTGGGTAGGAGAGATAATGAGAACTTAATCCACTGGTTCACTCCCCAGATGGCCACAATATTCAAGGCCAAAGCCAAGAGCCAGGAACTCCATCTTTGCCTAGCATATGGGTTGCAGGAACCCAAGTACTTGGGCCATATTTCAGTGCCTTTTCAGGCACATAAGCAGGAAGCTAGATTGGAAGTGGAGCAGTTGGAACTCAAAATGGAATTTCAATATGGAATGCTGGCATTGCAAGTGGCAGTTTAATCCACTACACCACCATGCCTCCCTAGAAAAAGCATGCTATTGATAGTCAAAATGCAGTGTAATGGAACCAGCAACAAAAAAGAACATACTACTGATAAACAAACAAACTGAATGATCTCAAAGATAAGCAAAGATAGGGAGTGAGAGGGAAAGGAGTATCATTATATTATTTGAATTGTATCTATGAACTATATTGAATATGTTAAAAACTAAAAAAGAAGAAGAAAAGAAAAAAGTTAAGCAACAATAATCTCCATACTTCCATTTATGTAACATTCTTGAAATGAATAAAATATAGAAACAAATAAATAAATATGGTAGTTAGAGTTTAATGGGAGGTAAGGGTAGGATGAAAGTGGGTGTGTGGGTAAGGATCATATTGTTGTGGTGATAGAAATGTTCTGCATCTTGATTCTTTCAACACCAATATGCTAGTTGTGGTATTGATCTCTGCATGTTATATTCAGCAGTTGATGCAATCATCTCAAATTATAAAGGTTAAAAATAATAATAATAAACATACTGTTTCACTCCTGGTTTTCTGTTGTCCATTTATTTTATAAAAAAATCAAATTTTGGCTTTCATTCTTTACTTGAAATGAAGAGAGAGATAATTATTTAGAAAGAGATGTTCCATTCATGGGTTCACTCCCCAAATGTCTACAACAGCCAGAGTTGGGCAAGGCAGGCCAACTTGGACTAGAAATCCAGACCTCCATTCAGATGAGTAGCAAGGACCCAGATACTTGAGTCATCACATGCTGCCTCTTAGTATGTGCATTACCAGGAAGCTAGAAAGGAAGCAGAGTAGAGAGTACTTCAATATGAATGCAGGCATTCTTACTTGGGACTTAGCTACTGTGCCATGTAATTGCCCCGACTTTCACCGTTTTTTTTTTTTTTTTTTTTGAGAATTTTGAAATATTCAGAGCAGTATTCTCTTAATATATAACGTGTTGTTTTTCTGAGAATAATTTCAAGACTTTTCCTTTATCTTTGATTTCCATCATGTTTTGTGAAAGCATGGTTTGCTTTCAGTTTATCATGGCCTGGCTAGTCACTTTCGCTCCTCCTTGCAACAGTCACCTATTTTGGGTTTTACTCAGAATCATTGTATATTTTCTTGGTATATTTTCTCCAGTGCTTTTAATTGACATCAGAATTATTTTGATGGAATGTTGAATGCTACTTTGATAGAAGTGTGAATTTGATTTTTTTTTTTTTTTTTGACAGGAAGAGTGGACAGTGAGAGAGAGAGACAGAGCGAAAGGTCTTCCTTTTCCTTTGGTTCACCCACCAAGGGTTCTGTAGCCAGCGCACCGGGCTGATCCGAAGTCGGGAGCCAGGTGCTTCTCCTGGTTTCCCATGGGGGTGCAGGGCCCAAGCACTTGGGCCATCCTCCACTGCACTCCCGGGCCACAGCAGAGAGCTGGACAGGAAGAGGAGCAACCGGGACAGAATCTGACACCCCGACCGGGACTAGAACCCGGTGTGCTGGCGCCGCAGGCAGAGGATTAGCCTATTGAGCCATGGCGCTAGCCGTGAATTTGAATTTTCATATTTTATACCCCAAAATGCCACTAGAGTACTTTAATTAAATAATTCATCATATAATTATTTATGTAATGGGTAAAATTAACATTCTTATCCAAATGGATAAATGCTATGTATAATATATTACAAGTATTTTTTTAAAAGATTTATTTATTTATTTGAAAGTCAGAGTTACACAGAGAGAGGAGAGGCAGAGAGAGAGAGAGGTCTTCCATCCGATGGTTCACTCCCCAGTTGGCCACAACAACTGGAGCTGTGCCGATCTGAAGCCCGGAGCCAGTAACTTCTTCCAGGTATCCCATGCGGGTGTAGGAGCCCAAGGATCTGGGCCATCTATTGCTTTCCCAGGCCATAGCAGAGAGCTGGATAGGAAGTGGAGCAGCCAGGTCTCAAACTGTCACCTATATGGGATGCCGTGCTTCAGGCCAGGGCGTTAACCCGCTGCACCACTGCGCTGGCCCCTATTACAAGTATTAATACAAATACATACTTTACAGAATGAATAATATTTATAATGTATATGTAATATAATACATTATATATTATTTATAAGTAAACTATGGTATAGTCATAAACGCAGTACTATAAACCTAAAAACTATATATACAACTATATTTCAACCATCTTCATGTATCTTTCACAATAATAAATAAGTCTGAGCTTGTAAGAAGGGTATATGGAACTGAGTTGAATTGGGAACTGCTATAATTATCTCTTTTAGTCAATGATGGCTGAGTAATAACAAAGTATTTCATATCCATTTGTTCAAGAAAATCCTATTTATAATATCCTACTTTTAATACCATTACAAGATGAAAGATTCTAGCAATCTTTCATGAGTCGTATTAGAATTACAGAGGACTTCATTTATGATTTTTGTCTCTGAAGCACAGGAGCTGAACAAAATATAAGAAAATTATTTTTCCCTTACTGCGAATATACAACATTACTAGTTAATGGTTAGGTGATCCTGAACACCCAGAAAGCAGTGATATGTTTGGCTCATTTCAAGGACATTCCAAAGCCCTGCATTCTGTCACTTACTTCCCAGTATTCCATAGGCACCCCTGAAACATCTGCTCTGCTTAGTGAGCACCTCCCCTTAAGCTGCCTTCTTGGTACAGAGTTCAGAGAGGCTGAGTTTGCTCATCACAGAGATGCACAGACCAAACACATCCAACTTTCTAATCTCGATTTAAGTAAATTCCTCTGTATGATTGATCAAGATCAGTCATGGATCCATGTTTTTGCAGCTTTATGTGCAGACTTGTTAGTGGGCACAGCAGCCCTTGCACTATCTCACTGCCTCTGCATTTCCCAGTTTCTGGGAACTTCATCCTCATCTTGCATGATTTGTTATACATTAGTCACACCTTGCTCTTCTAAGCCTCCTTGACTTTGCAGTAGGTTATTATTTTAACGTCTTTCAGCTTTGTCTGATTCCTCTCACTGACAACTAATATTGCACATCAGTGCAAACCACATAGCTCTCAAAGATAATCTTATTGTATCATAGTTTACTTCCAATGTCAACTTCATAACTTTTCTAAATGACTAACATAACCAGGCCATTATGGTAATTTCTCTAAACATGGGCCCTTCATTCATGCAATCTGCAAATATGTATTTAATGCTTACAATATGCCATGAAAATGATGATATTTTAGAAATATAGAGAACACAGAAACAAACACATTGCTAATGTGAAACCAAACTTTTTGGAAGAGATGCAAATAACAGAGTAAATATAAAATATACCAGTAGCAGGGAACTTGAAACATGCAATGAAACATAAAAAGCTAGGTAAGGCATTAGTGTATGTCTTTCAAAGATATTACCATCTAATGGGATAAAATGGACACTTGTTAGCCTTTTGACTAAAATTAGTAAAAATCAAATTAGATTTGATTAAGTTAAATGTGGCAAGTGTTATTGGAAAGTTACTGATGAATAATACAGAAAAGCAGGTGGAAAAATACAGAGTAGTCATATTAATGAGATAGTTAGAGATGACAGAAAGAGTGTGCAAATGTTGAATAGAGGGAAATGAGAAGGACTGCAGTCCAAGCTCTACACTAACATAAGAAACAGCACGGCACCATCTCTAAGCATGGAATGAGGAACCACCAGCACAATCCAATCAGTAGACTGTATTTCTGACCTTTGTCAGTCTACAAAAGCAAGTATTGTTTTTGGCAGAGTGGGAATTAATTTTCAGGCTATTTTTTTGCAGCTCACCCTAAACTGAACCTCGGAACTGTTGAGCAACTATTTGAGACTTAAAATTACTACTATTTTTCTTTTTATAAAACTTTTCTTCAATATGAAGATGTGGATCATCTTTTATTTTGGGCCTGCCACAGTGTAGCTGTTGAACTTCATGTTAGAATTTCTGTTGCCACAAGAATTTAAACATCCATTGCGTTTTGATTATATATTACTTTAGTAATGTATCTAAGATAAGCAATGTATTTCCATTTCTATCTTTTTGAAGCTAGGTTGAATAATGCTGTCATTTGGAATGCCTAATCATTTATTGTTCACTCCAACCTTGTATCATTATTCAAATTTAACTAATGAGGAAACATGCCCAGGGAAAATAATCAGTCATGATTACAGGCATAATAGTTACTGTTTCCTGAATAATTAGTATGTATCCTTCATTCTTTTGAGTTCTTTGTAAATACCATCTCATTTAATACCTACCACCATCATGCCAGGAAAATATTATACATATATATGTGTGTATATATATCTTATAAATTATGATTTTAACTTATGGAGGGTGTAGAAGTAACAAAGAGTTATGTGCATCATGAAACCTACCAGTACTGGCTCCAAGGGGCATTCCTTGAAGTGAGTAACTTCAAAGGTGGGAGTATTTTCCTGATGCTGGGAGAATGGAGCAAAGGACTGCACCTGTATCTGTGCTACTCCTTACATATGTAACAGTAACAATGCCTACACCTGGCTGTTTTAAGCAGGTGTGATGGACCCAGTTGACTTCACTTACCCAAGGCTTACCAAACACCAGGAATTTGTGAGTAGAGAAAGCTCAGCTTTTTGGACCCCTGCATCTCTGAGATAGATGGGAAGATGGCAGGGAGTCAGATCTAGCCAGTTAAGAGTTTCAAAGGCTGCCCAGTACAGGCAAGTGACTTAGGGTTATTTTTACTACAAAAGAAATTACTGGAGCTGGCATGTGGTGTAGTGGGTAAAGCTGCTGCCTGTGACACCAGCATCCCAAATGGGCACTGGTCATGCCCTGGCTGCTTCACTTCCCATCCAGCTCTCTGTTAATGGCCTGGGAAAGCAGTGAATGATGACCAAAATAGCTAGGCCCTACAACCCACTTGGGGGACCCAGAAGAAGCTTGGTTTTGACTTGACCCAATATTGGCCATTGTGACCATCTGCGGAGTGAATCAATGGATGGAAGATGTCTCTCTGTTTCTTCTTCTCTCTGTGTAACTCTTTTAAAATAAATAATTTTTTAAAAAAGAAAGTTTTTAGTTTTAGATTGACAAATATTGTAGACAAATGATACAATATTTTATAAACTTTGAGTTTGAAGTGACCTAAAAAAAAGTGTAAGGTGCTGGTTGCCTCGCATTGTTGTAACTCAGTTTTCATAGATTCACTATTTTCAAGGAATCGTATTTGCTTATCATGATCATGACCTAATATATCTTACAAACTCTCTCTCTATCATACTCTCATATACAATATTGTTTCTAATTTAGACTTTTCTATTCAGGTAGCAAACATGTGAGAGGTTAGAATATAACATTAAGTTTATCTGATGGAATGTAACAACAGAACGATAATGATGCTGGGAACTTACTTGCCTTCCATAATGGGCTCAACCATGGACAACTTTTTTTTTTAAGATTTATTTATTTATTTGAAAGAGTTACAAAGAGTGGGGAGGGGAGGCAGAAAAAGAGATAAAAGTCTTCCATCCACTGGTTCACTCCACAATTGGTCGCAACGGCCGGAGCTTTGCCAATCTAAAGCCAGGAACCAGGAGCTTTTTCCAGGTCTCTCATCCAGGTACAGGGTTCCAAGGACTTGGGCCATCTTCCACTGCTTTCCCAGGCCATAGCAGAGAGCTGTATCAGAAGAAGAGCAGCCAGGTCTCAAACAGGTGCCCATATGGGATGCCGGCACTGCAGGCTGTGGCTTTACCTGCTATGCCACAGAGCCAGCCCCATGGACAACTTTTAGCAGAGGTTCTGTTCTGTCCTTCATAGAATATATAAAGACTTTTTTTCTGAGAGAACCCTAACCTAACCCTAGCCCTAACCCTAACCCTAACCCAAATAGATCTTTCACTAAATCCAGAAAAAAAAGGAGATTGAAAGCTTTCTCCACTTTTCTAAGTCCACAATTATAATTATACTCAGTAGACCAGTAACCAATGTAATTATTCCTAAGATCGTTTTGGCCTCCAATTATTTTCCAAACTTCTTTACTTCACTTTTATATATTCAATTATATTTTATGACTCCCATACTCAATAAATGCTAGTCAACCATCACAAATTCTCACTTTCAAGCTTCTCTATATTTAAATATAATAATTATTTTTTAATATAACAACTATAATATCTACAAAAGATATTTGGTAATAAAAAGATGTTTTCGCCAGAATATGCAATCAATACTTGAATAATGGAAACAATAAGTGGTGAGTATAGGAGGAATTGTTTGATGAATGGATGAATAGATAGTCATTTGGCAGTCAAGAATAGTGCAGAAGTCACTGCTACTGAATGGAAACTCATTTCTGACACGTAGGTGGGCTGCCCAACCACCTGGGTCACTTCTCCGTGCCAGGATCCAGCCACAGGTGGTGCAAGCTTTCCTGTGTAATCTTTCTAAATGCTTCCTCACCTGCCGTTGCCTGTATGCCATCCCGGTGTGAGCAACCTCACCCTCTGGCTGTGATCATTGCTTCTGGACATGCTGTTTTTCTGCTTGTCAAGTAGGCCAGCATTACTATACTCACATAAAATGAATGATCAGCACTTCAAGAAGCCGTTTTTGCTCCTAAAATGAGTTTATTATGGGTTTATTTTTCATTGCCTATCAAACAGATGTTGCCTGTTCTCAAAGGAATTTTCTGTGCTTCCCAGTCACTCTGGCTGGGTGGATTGCCAGATGCTCAGTGCTCTGCAGAGTTGCTTGTGAATGCCAGCGAGGTGAGGGTATCTGCCTCAGCAATAGGAGGGAGAATCAAAGTATTGCTGAGCATGGTGGGACAGGGGGTAGCTATTGCTTTAAAATGGAAAAATGCAAACAAGTACAGAACAGATGCAGACAAGTTTCAACTGCTGTGGAAGCAGCTTGATGCAGTAGAAAGAACATCAGATTTGGAATCAGATCGACCTGGGTTGCAATCCCAAGTGTGCCACTTCCAGGCTCTCTGACTTGAAGTCTTATCTTCATCTGTAAATTACAGATTGTAACACTTACATCACAATTACTATATGGAGTGAATATGTCCCTAGTGAATCATAGATGATCCATAAATATTAGCTGATCTTCCCTTTCCCTAGCAATATTCAACTGAAAGATTGAATCAATCCCTTTTTAACACTGTTTGTGAAGAATATATTTTAGACATATCTATAATCCATTTGTATATGTATGTACGCATGCAAGAAGTATCTATGCATCCATTTATCTGTCAGTTCTTCCATACATATATTATCTTGTTAAAATGGTTAGAATTTATGGATGCACTATAATGAATATCAATTTCCAATTAGTAAACAAATAAGTAAATTTTTTTAAAGATTTATTTATTTCTTTATTTGAAAGTCAGAGTTACACAGAGAGAGAGAGCAGAGTCAGAGAAAGAGAGAGGTCTTCCATCCGATGGTTCATTCCTCAATTGGCTGCAACGGCTGGAGCTGCGCTGATCCAAAGCCAGGAGCCAGGAGCTTCCTCCAGGTCTCCCACGTGGATGCAGGGGTCCAAGGACTTGTGCCATCCTCTACTGCTTTCTCAGGCCATAGTAGAGAGCTGGATCGGAAGTGGAGCAGCCAGGTCTCGAACCGGCGCCCATATGGGATGCTGGTGCTTCTGTCCAGGGCATTAACCCACTGCGCCACACTGCCGGCCCCAACTTTCTTATTTATACAAACATTGACACTATGAACATTTTCTCATGCTCACTCTTGCATATGTTCATACCTTTTTCTTACAGCTACTTTAAGAGAAATGTTAGCAAACTGAATTCCTGACCTCAAATTTGCACAATTATACCTATTTCCAATAGTCAATTCTGTTGTTCAAAAAATTTGTATCCATTAGCATTTTCACCATCAATATTTAAGAATTTTTTTCTCATAGCTTAATAACCATTGGACATAAATGTAAGTTTCAAATACCTTCCTTTATGTAATCTTTTGAGGTGGAAGTATATGTAAGATATTTCCTGATTTACTATGTCCGTTGTGGTTGCCATTGAAGAGGGTTGCAGGTGTAGCTTCTCTCCTGTTTGTTTGATGAGAGATGAGATAGTTCCAGAACTGAATTGGAAGGATTCTTTGACGACTGTGACTGAAAAAGCTACTGCTCATCAAACACTATGTGAAACCACATTTTCTACTTCCTTTACCATTGAGTAGACCTTAAATGAGAAATAAACACATTGTGTTAAGGCAGGAAGATAGGTGGCAGCTATAATTAATTATCCTCATTAAAAACAATGTCAAAGTGATTCTGCTGAAACCATGAGTCAATGATAATGAGAGATTATCCTGGCTTTACCAAAAGTGGAAACGTAGCTTGTACATGAATTTGTAATAGTGTGTACATGGTTGTGTGTATGTGTATAAACACCGCCACAAAGAATCCAGATATGTAACATCCAATCCATAGATGTTCCCATTCCATCACATAATCTTCTGTGTCCTCCAGGGTTCTGTAGTTGCAAAGTTATTCATAAACTCATGTGCCTTTCCTGAGAGCCTGCTCTGAAGTCTGAACTATTAAAAATGTTATAAATAAAGTCATCAGTTGTCTTGATAACACTACTATAACCTTTGCTTATATTCCCACTGAACTAAGGTCTTTTTACTTTTTGAACTATTGATTTAGTGGAGCATGGAGCCTTTGACTATAATGTATATTTAAAACATATTATCTCAAAGTAAGTAAATACATAAAATAAAACAAAGAAGAAAATAAATAAAAAAGCAGCTTTGGAACTTCAGATGCCGGGTTTCAAATCCCAAAGCTGTTCTTTATAATTGACGGGATATGGGGTAAATTTTGCAACTTGAATCTGTCTCTGTTTCGTTCACATGTGAATGAGGAATGGGATCATTCTCTCATGAGAGTTCAATTTTTTAAGACGATTTTATTATGTTTCTTTTTAAGATTTTTGATTAAAATGTAATATGGTACATTTTTGTGAGCTATTGAACATTATTTCTATAGATATGCACAGCATAAACCGGTGAAGCCTGGTTTATTGGAAATTCAGAGAAATTAAGTGTGCATAATGAAGTCTGATGCTAATCCATCATTTTCTTCTCATATTCCAGAAGCTTTTTGCTGGAAGTCAGCTCTTTAGAATACTGATCCCATTGCCAGAGATACAGTGGCTCTCCAAATTCCTACCTTTCAAAGTTTCCTTACACTACAGTTCAAGGACTGTCACCATTGGATCAACTCACCCTTAGAATGAAGAAACATAGAAAATCAGATATTGGAACCATCAACATCCTGCAGGAAAGGGAAGTTTCTCCATGGAGCAAAGGTTCAGCAATTTGCAAGACAGGAGAAACAAACCTAAAGAAAGTGATTATAATCTTTGTTCTCCTTGAAGTTCTTCTTGGTTTTCCCACAGATATTTAGTGTAAAAAAAGTCTTAATATGCAAAACTTCAGATTTCACTGTGGCCCGAAACTTAAGCTAAAAAGTAAAGAGATTTTCCTCCTCCTAAATTCACGGACTCTATCAGCCTATCAAGAGTTACCAAACTCTTAGCTACAATCCCTAACATGATGTCATTGTTAGTAATGGCCAGTGCACCTTATAATTACTACTCATCTCAGCACTTTGCACGTTAGTTATTTTACACTCACAAGCACACCGTGGAGTAGGGACAGCTAGCAACTTGATTTCAAATGTATGGCAACCAAAGCATAAGGAAGTTTTATTTTATAGAGCCAAAGCTTAAAGATAGGAAATCTGCCATCAGGGTCTGGGCTTGCTACTTTTTGAGGGAAACTGGCTATGAATTTCTTAGAACAACTTCTTTGGCTCTTAACCACACTTCAGTCTCTTTCTGGAGTTGTGGCAGATACATGTACTCATTCTGTCCTTTAGTTCCACATCTTTGAACTTAGACAAAAACAGCATTCAAGAAGACAACATAGTTAAAATACTAGTACATTTCCTGCAATAATAAATGGTTTGATAAATTATAATTACTATTGTTAGTATATTTATTTTCATTATTTTGATAAGATAGTTTGAAAAAGATAGGATTAATGACTATCAAGTCTGACTTTATTAGGAAGGATGTTAAAATGTTAAGTACTCAACACAATGATTATAAAAATGGAAATAAACTTCCTTTTTTATTTTTTATTTTTTGACAGGCAGAGTTAGACAGTGAGAGAGAGAGAGAGACAAAGAGAAAGGTCTTCCTTCCGTTGGTTCACCCCCCAAATGGCTGCCACTGCCGGCGCGCTGTGCCAGTCTGAAGCCAGGAGCCAAGTGCTTCCTCCTGGTCTCCCATGAGGGTGCAGGGCCCAAGCACTTGGGCCATCCTCCACTGCCTTCCCAGGCCACAGCAGAGAGCTGGACTGGAAGAGGAGCAACCAGGACAGAATCTGGCGCCCTAACTGGGATTAGAACCCAGGGTGCTGGTGCCGCAGGCGGAGGATTAGCCAAGTGAGCCGCGGTGCCAGCCAATAATGTTCCTTTTAAAATATATATTTATTGTATTTGGAATGTAGAGACAGAGGAGGACACACAGACATTGGTGTCTGGTCTGCTGATTTGCATCCAAATGCCCACTGTGGCTGAGACTAGGCCTCTAGGGCCCAAATGCAGAGCTGGAAACTCAATCCAGGTCTCTTTTGTGAGTTACAGGGGACCTACTAGTTGAGCCAACATCTGCCTCCCAGGGTGTGAATCAAGAGGAAACAGGGCTGGCGCCGTGGCTCACTTGGCTAATCCTCCGCCTGCGGTGCCGGCACCTGGGGTTCTAGTGCCGGTTGGGGCGCTGGGTACTAGTCCTGGTTGCTCCTCTTCCAGTCCAGCTCTCTGCTGTGGCCCAGGAGGGCAGCGGAGGATGGCCCAAGGGCTTTGGGCCCTGCACCTGCATGGGAGACCAGGAAGAAGCACTTGGCTCCTGGCCTTGGATCAGCACAGCGCCGGCCGTAGCGGCCATTTGGGGAGTGAACCAACGGAAGGAAGACTTTTCTCTCTGTCTCTCTCTCACTGTCTATAACTCTCTTTGTCTGTCTCCCTCTCTCACTGCCTAACTCCGTCTGGAAAAAAAAAAAAAAAGGAAACTGAAATCAGGAGAGCTGGAACTTGAACACAGGTAATCTGATATTGGATACAAGTATACCAAGCAGCTTCACGAATGCTGTGCCTGAAGCTTGCCTAAGAGGTAATGTTCTTAGAGGACACAGTAGGGGTTAAACTTGAAGAGGTCATATCTCTTATTCTGGGTAAAGCTGAAGGCAGTTCTAGAATGTGAACACATAGAAGTCATGCAGTATTGGGGACAGATTTTCACACAATGGCTTGGATGGAGTAACATTGAGAAATGAAGGTTATAACTGTAGAAATTCAGCTAGTGTTTTCAGGGAGGCCAGTATTTTGAGGCATTCCTATATTGATACGAATGAATTCCCTGAGTCCTATAAAGTTGATGTGGTATGTGGATATGGCAATGAAAAGAAAATAAACAAACAAAAACGAGTAGTGCTCTTGTCTCCTCCAGGTATACACAGATTTGAGAAGTTACTAAACAGTGAAAACCACATCATTAGAGATAACACAGAATTTTTGTTGGTACCAACTTCCTGCTATCATATTAAGTGAAAGTGTTAACATCTGTTCTCCATGCAGGTATCTAGCTCTTCCCATATAGGGCAATTGAAATCCCACCAGGTGAACAATTCAGCTACCTAGTATTTCTTTCAAGAGTATCTTTATTCCAGTCTTGTTGCTCTCTAGAAATAAATTTTCTTACTTTCCATTCCATACAGGTAAGATTTATTTATATCCTTTTTTCCCCAGGGATCTAACATGGATAAATAATGACATAGTGTTGTTTCCAAATCAGTGTTCCATTGATTCTTATACAGGGGAGAAAATTGAAACCCATGAAATGTCTTTAATATATTCATAGGTTGCCATTATGCCATACATGTAAATATTTTTATTAAAATGTATTGTATGCATAGCATTATATTTCATACCTCATAAAATCATAGGTTAACATTATCAGGGATTAAGCTGTGGTGTAATGCTGTGATTTCTGACTATCCTTTTGTTGTTGTTGCTATCCTTTGTACATGCTTCTTATAGGATGTATTTTCCAGTAGTTTCAGAACTGTTCTTAAATGTTATCCATTCTTTGGAAGGTAATTTACCACATGTTAGCTTTAAGGAGCTCATATGTACAAGTCTTAATTTGTACACAGGGCCATATCTGACAGCCTGTAACCCGACAGTATAGCGAGGCTTCTGTATGTCTGTATCTATGTTTATTTCTTATTCACTGCTTTTATTTAGATCTTCATCATCTTGCACCCAAAATCCTTCCAGCAGGATAGTTTAATTTTATTATCTGATGCAGTTGAAACTGACGGTTCCAGGAAGCTTGACATTTTCTTCCAAAGGAAGGAAATGCTGTTTTGGGGAGTTTGTGGTTTGGAAAGTGAATCCAGAAGGCTGGAGACCTTGGCCTCATCTGAGAAATTACAATTCTGTGGTGTTCCAGTTGGCTTTATCTTCTGTCTCAGTTGCCCTCCCACAAAGTAGACAATGGCTGAATTAAATGTGATGAAGCATGACTCTTGGCTGTCAATAGTATAATTTTGGCTCCAGTATAGATTTCAGCCATGCAAAGCTCATTTCAAAGCCATTAATTATCTAAATTTTAAACTATTTCCCTCTCCTTTCTCTTAATACTATATATTTCAAAAACTTGATAATATAGCCTTCTATGTGCATACCCCAGATTACCTTTTATTCAGAGATATTTGATTTTTTTGTGATGCTAGTCAGTTTGCACATTACATTTTTGTTATCAAAGTTTATTTTTGCAACCCATTTCTACAAGCTTGAAAGCCTGTGAGCATGAATTATGTCATTTTATTTCTATGGCCACCATGCCTATGTGAAGAGCAAGCAGAAAACCAATTTATGTATGCTTTGTACCTAAGCTAGGTACTGTTTATATATGTTTCAAGCTTCAAAAACAGCTATGATGTAGGTATTATTCCTGTGGTAGAGTAAGGATGTGCAGTCCCTGACTGTTTAGTGACACATAGATTGATGACAGATGATCCTAAATGTCATTCTTGCTTTTGGAAGTTAGTTAATTACAATTTTTTTTCTTTAAAGATTTATTTAGTTGTTTGAGGGGCATGGTTACAGAGAGGCAGAGGCAGAGAGAGAAAGAGAGAAAGAGAAAGAGAGAGAGAGAGAGAGAGAGAGAGAGAGAGAGAGAGAGAGAGAGAGAGATCCTCCACCTGCTGTTTCACTCCCCAAAAGGCAGCAATGGCTGGGGCTGTGCAGATTCGAAGCCAGGAGCCAGTGGCTTCCTCTGGGTATCCCAGGTGGATGCAGGGGCCCAAGTACTTGGACCATCTTCTGCTGCTTTCCCAGGTGCATTAGCAGGGAGCTGGATTGGATATAAAGCAGTTGGGATTTGAACCAGTGCCCACATGGGATGCTGGTGCTGCAGGTGGCAGTTTTACCAACTACACCACGGTGCTGGCCCCACAGTTTATTTCCAAGAATTCAGAAGTACAGGTCTCAATCTGCACACAGAGACCTATTATACCATGATATTAACATTATGCCATCGTACCAGTCACTGTGGCTTGACTGTTTACAGCCCTTGTCTTAGTGTTAAGGAACAATGTTTTTTTTTTTTTTTTTTTTTCCTTCTTACTATTTGTTGAATTCTTTACTTAGTGTAGGGTTAAGCTTATGGTTATAAAATGCACTGAAAGTATGTCATTGTAAAACTTAAAAGAATAAGAAAGGAAGGAGGGGGGAGGGTGGGAGCATGAGTGAGAGGAAGAGTAAGATGGAAAATATCGCTATGTTCCTATATTTGTGTATATGAAATACTTGACATTTTTTCACCTTATATAAATAGGAAAATTTCAAAAAAGTTTTATAAACTAAGTGAAAGAATGGATCTACTATATAAGTATGTTCATTATTCCCCACTAAAACTTGCCTCTTGAGTTTTAAATGTACAAATATGCTCAAGATACAGAAAATCTGAGGATTATTTCTAACATTTTATCATCATTTAGATTAACATACCTTTCTTCACCACTGAGCCACATTGGTTTTATAAGGCAAAAACAAGTAATGAAATCAGACTTCTGCTGGAGTGATACTGCTTCCCTAATTACAAATGTAAATGTTGCCAGGTGTTTAGCTTCCTTGTTCTAATAAATAAATAATTAGAAAACATGATTAATATGAAATCTCACTGCCTAGCTAAGAAGAGTCTTCTTAGAGAGTAAGGTAGGGAATTGATTTAAGGGGTAGAATCTGTGCTTAATGGGATACTTCCAAGTTGTCCTGGCAAAAGAGCAACCATTGCTAGGCTGAGCATCAGTGCACCATTTGTGGTCAGAATAAAATAATGGGCTTGGGAGAGACAAAAAAGGAACCCTTGGCAGCTAGAGGTTAGAGTTCAAGAAGCATCACATGAAATCAGTATGGTTTGAATCTGTTGGGTCTTAAATCAAATCAGGTTTTGCATTGAAACTTGTCAATTCAAAGATACATGGAATTTGGCAAGTTAACTACATTTTCTTATCTACTGTTTCATCAGTTTTCTAATAACCACAATAATACCTGTCTCAATTATAAATATTGAATGAATTTGTGAACATGCAAATGCTTAAAAACAGATGCCCTTGCCAAGTGATAGTCATTTATAAAATGGAAATTATGTTCAGAAAACAATACATAATATATTCCTTTATTGGCAAAGTGCAAGGCTCATCAGCATATAGAATTCAATAAAAATTCTTATTCTTACAGAAATGAAATCTACATAATTTTAACCTACCAGCCTAATCACAAAAACATAAATAATCAATTTTCTAAATATATTTTGCGAAATGTAGTCCTTCCTTAAGAAAAGTTTTGATGAGTAAATAGGACACTTGCCTGTAATTAAACAATGATAACATTGGCAAGAATATGTGAGAAATATCTCCCTGTCTGCCAAGTTAGGGAAACTAGTTTGGGAACCTAAGTTGGGGAACTAAATCATCATTAGAGAAGCCAAGAAAACTATCAGTACACAGTTCTGCAGACCCACAATGGATGCGCTAACTTGCTGCATTATTCATTCTCTATTCAGAGCCCTTGTTTTTATACTGGATTATTCTTTTTGGAACAAGGAGATATTTTCAAACTTAGATGCAAAGTGACAAGTGATTGCAATCCACTGAGCAAAGTAGATTATTTGAAAACAAAACAAAACAAAACAAAACAAAAAACAAAAAATGGACCTTGAGATGGGCTTTTGGTGCAGTGGTTAAGATGCTGATGAAGGCCGGCGCCATGGCTCACTTGGCTAATCGTCTGCCTGTGGCACCAGCACCCCAGGTTCTAGTCCCAGTTGGGGCGCTGGATTCTGTCCTGGTTGCTCCTCTTCCAGTCCAGCTCTCTGCTGTGACCCATGAAGGCAGTGGAGGATGGCCCAAGTGCTTGGGTCCTGCACCTGCATGGGAGACCAGGAGGAAGCACCTGGCTCCTGGCTTCGGATCGGTGCAGTGCACGCGCCGTAGTGGTCATTTGGGAGGTGAACCAATGGAAAAAGGAAGACCTTTCTCTCTGTCTCTCTCTCTCTCAATAACTCTGCCTGTCAAAAAAAAAAAAAAAAGAGATGTTGCTGAGGATGTCTCCATCTCTTACTAGAGTGGTTGGTTCAAGTCCTGGTTCAGCTCCTGATTCCAGTTTCCTGCTGATGCAACTTGGGAGGCAGCCAATGATTGCTCAAGTACTTCCATCCTTGCCATCTATGTGGGAGACCTGTGTTGGGTTCTGAGTTTCTGGTTTCAACCTGACGCAGACTTGACTGCTGTACTGCTAGAGGCATTTTGCCTATGAACTAGTGAATTAAAGAGCTCTCTCTCTCTCTCTCTCTCTATATATATATATGTATGTATATGTATATATATATATACATATATATATATATTTATCTGTTAGTGTTCTCTAAATTTCCTGAATCTGTTGTTTCTCATTTATTATTAATTTTAGAAAATTAGCTTTTACTACTCTAAATTATTTTCTACTGTGTTCTCCTCTACTTTTCCTCTGGCATATCAATTACACATATGTTAGACCATTAAAAATTGTTCCAAAATTCTTAAATTTTTTTAATTCTTTGGTTTACTTTTCAATTTCATGTTTCTGTTGTCATATCTTCAGTCTTACTGGTTATTTTCTCAGGAGTGCTTAGTCTACTGTAAAGCTCACTAAAGGCATTTTTCATTTCTGTTACAATATTTTCTTGATTCTAGCACTTCCTCTTGATTCTTCCTAGAGTTTTCACATCTATGTTCATATTGCCCATCTGCTCTTGCATGTTTCCTGACTTTCTTTCAAGCCTTGATATATTATCTGCAGACTGATTATTCCAACATCTGTGTTGTTTCTAAATCCAGTTATGATGTCACTTTATCTCATTAGGTTGTGTATTGCATGTCTTTTCTTCTCGCCTTGAAATTCTTGTTGAAAACCAGATGTGATGTATTTGATGTAAAGAACTGATTTGAAGGCCTCTATATTGTAAACTAATATTACTGTAGTTGAGCTGTGCTTAACACTTGCTGTAAATATATGCATGAATGTCCTCAACTTCCTCTTGTGTCTTCGTTTTCACCTCCTTCTTAAATAGAGTCAGTCTTGGAACTTTCTCTCCTAATCCACTGTTATTTTACTGTAGCACTGAAGATGCCAAGTGCTAAGGTACAGAGGATGGGATGAGTACTATAAATGTATGATGGTTAAGTCTGTCTTACAGTGGGTGTGTATCTTGGGAGCATAAACTTCTCAAGCATTAGTAATTTTTTTTTTTTTTTGCCTCCCCTCCTCTGGTAGACAAGTTAGTGAGGACTGAAGTTGATTACATGTCCTTACCTTGATTTGGAATGAAGCTTCAGTAAATCCTTACATCCTACAGAGCAGGCCCTTGTTGTAGAGCATATCATGGGGACATTTCAAAATGGATAATTTCCTTCTGTCTGCTACAACCACAAGTGGATTTGCACAGCTAGACTCTGGGGAATACTGTTGTGCTCTCTTGAAGCAAATGAACGAATGACCCCCTTACACTTCTCTAGGTCCTAGGAACTTCTTATTCTTACTCCAATCTACAGTTACTCTCTAACAATTTTTCAAAATTACTACCCAACATTCCTCCTCCATTAAGGCTCCATTAGCTTCTGCTGAAG
Organism: Lepus europaeus; assembly: GCF_033115175.1. Lineage (NCBI taxonomy): Eukaryota > Metazoa > Chordata > Mammalia > Lagomorpha > Leporidae > Lepus > Lepus europaeus. Next base: position 49,928,998 of record NC_084845.1, read on the forward strand.
ATAAGGATATCTGTGCTATGGTTACATCTATTTGCCTGTCCCCAGATTCTGCGAGGGTGATTTTCCCGTCCACAATTATCTTTTCAGTTACTTTCTTCAGATTTGAAATTCCTGTAAAGATGAGAGAAATGATTTCCAAGCTAATAGAAGCTTTTGCCTCATTTTTAAAGGATACTTGCCTGGATTGAATATTACTTGTGTATTTTTGTTTTTCAATTTTCAAATGTGTTGCCCCTCAGCCCTATGCTCTCTGCTGTTTCTGATGGCATTATTGGGTTTCCTTTGTACATATGTTATGTTTGTATCTTATCTTTTTAAGGATTTCCCTCATTTTTGTATTCTCACTGATTGAATATGATATCTCTGTGTATCTTTTAATTTTTTAATAATAATTAGTTGAACTCTTAACATAGTACATTAGTACATTAAGAAAATCTGTGAAATTTCTGCCAGCAGTCTTTTGAACATTTTTTTGTCCCTTTATCTCCTCTTCTTCTGGTATTCCCATAATATGTAGCCTCACCTGCTAAATGCTGTTTCAGATTTCTCTAAGTATGCTCACTTGTCTTCTTTTTCCCAATTTATTTTTTTGTGCTTTATAGATACTCATCACCATTTTGCAAACATTAATTTGTCTTTAAGTTTGGATCTTTTGAAACTTGTTTTATTTCAAACAAGATCCTCCATCTCCTAAGAGGGCTGAGTGTAGAGAACGGCTCAGGCAATTCCACTTCTGAATTTCTCTCTTCACATATAAAAGTAATTATAGGGCTGAGAAAGTTAATTCTATGTCAACATAGATGAAATTCTGTCTTTTCTCTATTGGTAGGTATCTAATTTGAATCTCAGAATTAACATTTGGGATTGCATCAAATTGAGAAGTTTCTGTACTTCAAAAGAAACAGTCAGGAAAATGAATAGGCAACCAACAGAATGGGAAAAAATATTTGCAAACTATGCTACAGATAAAGGGTTGATAACCAGAATCTACAAAGAAATCAAGAAAATCCACAACAACAAAACAAACAACCCACTTAAGAGATGGGCCAAGGACCTCAATAGTCATTTTTCAAAAGAGGAAATCCAAATGGCCAATAGACACATGAAAAAATGTTCAAGATCACTAGCAATCAGAGAAATGCAAATCAAAACCACAATGAGGTTTCACCTCCCCAGGTGAGAATGGCTCACATTCAGAAATCTACCAACAATAGATGCTGGAGAGGATGTGGGGGAAAAGGGACACTAACCCACTGTTGGTGGGAATGCAAACTGGTTAAGCCACTATGGAAGTCAGTCTGGAGATTCCTCAGAAACCTGAACATAACCCTACCATACAACCCAGCCATCCCACTCCTTGGAATTTACCCAAAGGAAATAAATTGGCAAACAAAAAAGCCATCTGCACATTAATGTTTATTGCAGCTCAATTCATAATAGCTAAGACCTGGAACCAACCCAAATGCCCACCAACAGAAATATTAATCAACTTCTTAAATATCACATAACATTTAAGAGTCAGTCACCAACATAGTTGTAGTCTCATAAAAACTAATAAAACTTTATGTCCTGGTTGCTCGTCTTCCAGTCCGGCTCTCTGCTGTGGCCCGGGGAGGCAGTGGAGGAAGGTCCAGGTGCTTGGGCCCTGCACCCACATGGGAGACCAGGAGGAGGCACCTGGCTCTTGGCTTTGGATCAGTGCAGCGCGCCAGCTATAGCAGCCATTTTGGGGGTGAACCAACCTTTTTTTCTGTCTCTCTCTCTCTCTCTCACTGTCTAACTCTGCCTGTCAAAAAAAAAAAAAAAAAAAAAAAACCTTTTCAAAATGTATTATGAAATTCTAATTTCTAAATCTGTGAGTCTATGACTTTTGGTGGCAACTTTTCTTTGTGCTCTGATTCTAATCTTACTATATGTATACATTTATATAATAATCTACTCTATAGCAAATATTAACTAGTGTTTCAAATGTTAAGAGTAATCAAGGTTCTTACTCAGCTAATTGCTTTAAAAATGCATGGTGGGATGAGTCTTCAATTATAAATAATTCAAGACACCTAGTATCTATTACCTGGTAGACAATACACTGGATGAGTAATTTAACTGAACCCGATGGAATCATCTCTTCAGAAAATCTTGATTATTTTCGTTCGTATAGGAATGCTGTGTTTTTTTTGTACATCAAAGTATTGATATTCTAAAAGGTTTTACATCAGCCTTGTTGAACTTTGAATCTTCAAATAACAGTAAGACATAATTTCTTTATCTGCTGAGTTTTTTCCCTTGGGGAGTTTCTAAAGTATACTGGTAAATATTTTCTATTATCAACGTCATCACCATTTCACTCTTCAAGAGACCCAATTGATAAGGACTATGTTCGTTTTTCATGAAATTTAAATAGCAGGCACAGTGAAGGATAAGTGCATAGAGAATTTATTGAATGAATGAGTGGAACATATTTATTATTATGTCACTACTTTATTGACAGCCATTCACTTTTATTTTTCATATCTTGCTTTAATGATTAAATTCCACATGATGAATTTGATCTTGTAAAAAGCTCTAGGGAGTTATTTTTTATTTAGGCAATAATAAAATAATTTTGCATTTGATATAAATCAGCACAGGTAAATTTGCAATTTTCCCACAATTATCTAGTTTACAGTTGCAGAGGAGAGAATGGACCCAGATTTTGATTGGCATCTGTAGATACAGAGAAACAGCACATTTGTAAGTCAGTCAAATGTTACATTTTGTGGGGGAAAAATCTTGAAGACAAGATAGGATGGATGACTGTGGAAGAAGAAACTCTGAGTTAGGAATACAACTTAAAGAAATAGAAGTGATCTATGAAAATAGGAAAGGTGGTTTTCCAGATGGAAAAAAATCTGTTTTACAGAGAAACTATGACAGATAGAGAAACCTGGTTTAAATCTGCAAAAATTTAGTGGGAGTGAAAATTTTAAAGTGCTTTTTTATTTCTTAAAAAGAAGAGATTCACATAAAATAAAACAAACCATTTTAACATTTTCAATTCACTGACAGTACATTCCCAGTGTTTTACCAGCCCATCATTATAAAACTTTTCAAAAATAATTTCTTAACTCCAGAGAAAAATTCCCTTCTCATTAAACACTCACTACCCAATCTGCCCTGTGCTTCAACTCATGGCAACCAGCATTCCCTCGCTGCTTCTTTTTAAGTAGCAATCTTGGGGGGCATGGTGTGGTATCTCACTATGGTTTTGATTTGCATTTCCCTAATGATCAAGGACATTGCATACTTCTTCATGTTTGTAACAGCTCACATATCTTGTGAGAAATGACTTTTCAAGAACCATTGATAGTATTTTAGTCGTGTTATTTTTCATCCTTATTGTTGTAATGTAGGAGTTATTTATACAATCAGATTATGTAAATGAGCTCATTTTAAAAGTTGTCTTTATTTTCTAGATAACATCTTTGATGTTCTTGAAAGAAAATGAAGCAAAAATTTGAAAATTTCTCTCTTGATGAGCTTTTGCTGTCACATATAAGAATCCTTTGACAAATTTAAGGTCATGGAGGTTACGCTATATTTCCTTTTTTTTTTTTTACTGTCAAAACACTTTACTAACAAAACGTAGAAGAATTCTGGATACATTTTTAGTATAACCATACAACAGAAGATTATACAGCTATAAAAATCAAATAATATATATTGCTGAATGATTATCCAGGATATATTATTAAATGTTAAAGCAAGGAGAATAATCTTGTTTATAGTGTGTTCCCATTTAAGTAAATGTAATAAAATTATAGAAACCTACTTACTTATATTAAAGCTGAAGTTTTAATGTTGTACTCTTACATTTATGTCAGTGATCCATTTTGTGTTCGTTTTTGCAATAATCAGAAGTAGTTTTCTAAATTCATTCCTTTGCATGTTTAAGTTCAGTTATCCTGCAATCATTTTCTTAAGAGATTATATCTTTAGCGTGGAACATTTTGACTCTCTTGTAGAAAATCAATAGGCCAGGGATGTACGGGTTTATTTCTTAAATACTCATTCTTTTACATTAGTCTATAGTTGTATCCTTTTATAGCTGCCACAGTGTTTTGATCCCAGTTAAGTTTGCAGAGGTGAATCCTTCAACTTGGCTTTTCACTTTGAATATTGTTATAGCTGTTTGGAACTCCTTGAAATTTCATATGAATTTGATAAGTTTTTCTGTGTCTGTACATATGGACTGTTTGAATTACAATAGGAATTAGTTTGAATTTGTAGTAGTTTTGGCTTGGTTGCCTTATTTTTGCTATTGTTGTTAGTTAATGTCATTTGTTAATGTACCTGAGGGTTCAACTTAGAGTGTGCTGGTCTTGCCCATCAGGGTTTTTACAAAGATCTGCCTCTTGGTGATGGCTCCACCACAGATGGGAGATGGAAAATCTTGTATTCCGATCTTAACAACCTTACATCTTTCAATACATAACATATTCTTCCACTCACAGGTCTAAATTTTCTCTTTTTATTTTAGGTTTTAGTGAATAAATCCCTTACCTCCTTGCTAATATTTATGCCTACTATGTTGATATGTGGAGTACAATTGTAAATGGTTTTGTATTTTTCACTGCTAGTATTTAGAAATACAACCAATTTTAGGTCCTGTATTGTGGCATGTCAGTTTAAGTCTCTGCCTATGACACTGGCATCCCATATAGGCTCCAGTTCTAGACCAGGCTGTTCCACTTCTAATACAGCTTCTTGCTAGTGCTCCTGGGAAAGTATTGGAACATGACCCAAATGCTTCTGCCCCTGTACTCATGTGGGAGAACTGGAAGAAGATTCAAGCTAGTGGCTTCTGCCTGGTCCAGTCCCAGCTGGTGTGGCCATTTAGGGAGTGAACCAGTGGATTTAAGATTTCTCTCTCTCTCACTCTCCTCCTCTCTCTGTAACTCTTTGAAATAAATTAAAAAAAAAATCTTTTAGAAAAGGAAATGCAACCAATTTTTGAGTGCTGATTTTGAATCTTGAAACTTTGCCAAGTTTATGTATTAGTGTTTCTTTCCAGTTTTTAAGATTGCTATGGATTTTCTATATATAGAACAATGATAATTGAATGTATGAGCAACTTCATTACTGCCTTTCCAAATTGGCTGGCTTTTGTTTCTTTTTCTGCTCTAATTGTACTTAGTAGAAGTTCCAGTATGATTTTGAGTGGAGGTGTTGAAATCGAAATTCTTGACATAGTCTTCATTATAGGGAAAAGGTTTTCAGGGCTTCACTTTTGTGGTCAAGCCTTGAGATAGTTGCTAAATACCCTTTATGATGTTAACTCCTTTCTATTCTTAGTTTGTTAATTAGTTTTTCATGAAACACTATTTAATGTGGTCACTGGTTTTCCTCCACTAATTGAGGTCATATTGTATATGTATTTTCCTTCTGTATCAAGCGGTTAGTGGATTTTCATTTTCAATCTACCTTTGCATTCCTGGGATAAATCCCACTTATCATTTTACATAATCTTTTTTTAATATTTTGTTAGTGAGTTTGAGAATCTCTGAGCTTGTCAAGTACAAATACATGGCCAAAAGTATATAGAATACAATAAGCTTCATTTGGGTGACACTCTTCCAGATGGGAGAGCAAGTCCTTAACAATAGGAACTTTTCATGAGACAACAGGACAGGGTTTCCACCAAGACAGGAAAGAGGGCCAGGAAGCTCCAAGGGTGAAAGGAGAGTATAATATGGGAGAAGGCATTAATATCTAGGTGCTGTCACTCAGCACCAAGAAGGAAAAGCTGCAGGCCAGAGATTGCAAAGTGGAGCAGTAGCTTGGTGTCTTTTAGCACCCGATTTTGTCTTCTCTATGATAGTGAGACAAATATAGTTTCCAGGGTATGCATAACATGTGAAATCCAACAATCATTTTCTATTCCATTGATTCTTATTAGTGCTTTTTCCATCCCCTATTTTATTTATTTCATCTGCAATATTTGTTAATTTCTTCCTTCTTCTCTCTTTGGATTTAGTTTGATTTTTTTTCCTGGTTGCTTATGTTATAAGGGCAGGTTACTGCTCACAGATCTTTTTTGTTTAATGTAGACATTTGACAACTTCAAGTTTCCCTCTGAGCATTGCTTTTTACGAAGTACACACTTCTGACATTTTGTGTTTTTATATTAATCTGTCTCAAAGTATTATTGTAATTTTCATCTATTTTTCATTTTATTTGAAAGGTGGAGACAGAGACAGATGCACAGAAAAACCTTCCAGCTGCCAGTTTGTGCCCCAAATGTCTGCAAAAGCCAGTGTTCTCCCAAGCTGAAGTCAAAAGTCCAGAACCCAATACAGATTTCAACATGGGTGGCAGGCACCCAGGTACTGAACCATCATTTGTTGCCTCCCAGGGTGTGCATTAGCAGGAACTTGGAATCAGAGGCATATCTGGAACTCAAGTCCAGGCACTCTGATATGGACTACAAATGTCCCAAGTGACATTTTAACCCTGTGTAAAACACTCACCCCTCAAAGTAATTTCTAATTACCCCTGTGGCCTCTTTTTATCACAGGTGGGTTCTGAGTGTGTTATTTAATTTCCACCTAATTGCAAATTGTCCAGTTTTCCCTCTATTATTGATTTCCATTGTCATTCTATTTGTGACTGAAGAAGGTACATGAGTTATGTCAATCTTTTTAAAAATGCAATGAGGCTTACTTAATCACCCATGATATGGTTTACTTTGAAGAACATTCCATGTCATTTGAAGAACTGTGTATTCTTCATTTTTTCCAGAGTATTCTGTATGTTTTGTTTGACTGATTTATAGTATTGATCAACTCCTCTTTTTTCTCCTCTACCTCTCCCTAGTTCATTACTGAAACTAGGTATTGAAATCTCCAATAATGATTATAGGGCCATTTATTTCACCCTAAATTTTTACCCACTTTATGTTAAAAATTTTGGACTCTATTAAGTTCTTATATTTTATAATTATGATGACTTTAGGGTGAGTTAATTAATTTTATCAGTGTAAGATACTGTTTATTAGAACACTTTTTGCCTTAAAGTCTCTTTTATCAGATCTTTGTATACTAACATCAGTGATCTTTAGACTACAGTTTGCATGAGATATTTTTCCATACTTCCACTTTAAATCAATTTGTGTCTTTTTATCTACAGTGCATATCATAGACAGCAAATAGTTGGACATATTTCTTACAGTCCATTCTGTTAATCATGTAATTAAATTCACTTATATTGGCACACGTCATGGATCATCCAGTAAGCTGAATGAATTGTATCTGCCAATTTTGTGCATCCATTCATTCTTGGCTCCCTCTTTCTTGAAATTCCTCTCTGAGTTACCAGCCATTTTGCCAACTCTGAACTCTCAGAACCGACACCTCAAGATATTAAGACCATGATTTTCTGCTTCATCATAGCTGTTGCTTTTAATTGGCAAATTCCCTCCAGTGTCTTGAAAATTCCTTTGATTATTCATAAGTACCATAAATTTTTCTATTTCTATGGAGCTTTTAAATAGTTATCCATGGGTGCCAGCACCTTGGCGCAGTAGGTTAATCCTTTGCCTGCGGTGCTAGCATCCAATATGGGCACTGGTTCTAGTCCCGGCTGCTCCTCTTCCAGACAAGCTCTCTGCTGTGGCCTGAAAAGGCAGTGGAATATGGCCCCTGCACTTGCGTGGGAGACCAGGAGGAAGCACCTGGCTCCTAGCTTCAGAATGGCATAACTCCAGCCATTGTGGCCTTTTGGGGAGTGAACCAACAGAAGGAAGTCCTTTCTCTCTCTCTGTCTCACTGTCTACCTCTCAAATAAATAAATAAAATCTTTAAAAAATATTTATCCATGGACAGGACAATCTGATATAAACTATTTTGTCATTATAGACCAGACATTATCTTTTACTAAAGTATATATGTTACTAATTACACTCTAAATATATGGAAAATGCATATTGCATATGCATATACTTATATGAATTTAAGTCATGTAACTTATTGTTTAAAAATTTCTAAATGTGCACCTATCTTCAAATTATTCATATTATGATATTTTTATAAAGGATGAATAATTAATTTGATTCTATGATAAACAATTTGCATCCTTTTTTTTTTTTAAGATTTATTTATTTACTTGAAAATAAGAGTTACACAGAGAGAAGAGGAGAGGTTGAGAGAGAGAGAGGTCTTCTATCCGCTGGTTCACTCCCCAATTGGCCACAACAGCCGGAGCTGCGCCAATCCAAGCCAGGAGCCAGGAGCTTTTTTCTGGTCTCCCACGTGGGTGCAGGGGCCCAAGCACTTGGGCCATCCTCTAATGCTTTCCAGGCCATAGTAAAGAGCTGGATCAGAAGTGGAGCTGCCAGGACTCGAACTAGCTCCCATATGGGATGCCGGCACTGCAGTAGGCAGCTTCACTCCTACGCCACAGCGCAGGCCCAAATCCCCATCCTGATATCAGCTTTTATTTCTCCTTTAACAATAATTGAATGCTTACCAATCAGTAAATTAAACAATACTTCAAAACTATTAAATATTGAAAATAATTTAACATTATAAATACTAGATATTACTTTTTGAATAAAAATCATTTGACAGACATACATACAGATCTCAAAAAGTGTCAATTTATCTCTACTTTTGAGATAAAAAACTAGGTAAATTTAAATGAAAAATATACATCAAATATTTAACATATTTTAAGTGCTTAACTGACAATTTAATTGGGTGCATTTATATTGTTGTTTTCCACTTTCAAATTTACTAATGCAAAATACTTTTATTAAAGAAGAAAATATAACTTAGAGATTTGCTCACATGTAATACTGTCAAAGTAAGAATATTATGTTCAAAATAAAAGATGCCATCTGATTGTTTACCTGAACATTGAACAATCACTATAAAGAAAACACATTTTATTATGACTCAGGCGATTTAACTTTTTCTTTGTTTTGCTGCCAAATTGCTGAGACAAAAGCTGAATAGCTTAACATCTTAGAGCTAAAACCTTTACTCAAAATGAAATGTTAAACAAACATCACGACCCCCTGTAGAATATGGTTATGAGCACCAGAAATTTAAAATTGCATAATTATATTTCTCATAAGAGAAAAAGTTTAATATTACAAAAATTTATGCAACTGTGTAAACACTATTTGTATGGTTAACACTAAAGGATATATTATTAATTAGGCATGTAAATATAAAAAGATATTTAAATTTACTATATTTACCACATTAATTACAATGTATCAGCCAATGTATTTGAAAAAGAGAATAATTTCTTTATTTTTATGATATCCGGCAGGTCAAAATTACAATGCTCAAATTGATGTGGAATATGAAATTCACATGTAAAAGAATATTTTAAATTAAATTGTATGACTAATTTTCTTGGGGGCTAGAGCTGTATATGCTTGTAATGTTGTCAAGGCATTAACCATTGTCACAAAATCTACATAAAAATTAACGTGAACACACTGGCATATCATACTAAGAATTTATTATTTGCTCCTGTATCTGAAGATGTTCTTGAGTGGCTCAGTTGCATGTACCACATTCTCAGGTCCATACTGGAGGAGCAGCAGATCCTCATGATAGTCTATCAGGGGATAGAAAAGGCTCAAGAGGGCAAATCAAAATGCAGGTGAAAGTTTGCTATTTTTTTAAACATTCCATTGGTCAAAGTCATGTGACCAACTTTAGGTTCGCAAGTATACTCTATGCATCATGCAGCCATGGTAGGAACATGAATCTATAATATTACTAAGGAAGCTTGAAGAACTGGATCCAGTAATTCAAAGTACCTTGAATAAAGAATGGACTATAGTATCTCCCTATGATGTCTCAAAAATTATGATTTTCTTTAAATTATATTTAATACCCACATCTTAAACTCTATCAATTAATAGCTCCAGATTAAATATCATCCTAGAAAGGATTATTAAAGTGCCTTATAAAGAAAAATTAATATTCATTTTATTAAGTTCTCATAAATGTAATTGACATTTATTGTATATTATTTGGATTCTTCCCAAGAACTCATCGGGAAGATATTTTATTGCTGCTTTTAAAATAAGAAAACAATAAGAACATTTTAAGTGACTTATACAGGGGTTAAAAATGGTAATATTTATTTTGCCATGAGATTTTTGTGGGAGTGATGGGGTCTAAATTCCTATTCCAGGTCCTTGCCTTTTTCTTAGAGAGGCAGTCACAGTACAAGCACAAAGATGGTGCACAAAGTGATAAACTTTATTTAAAAGGTGAGGAAACCCCCCCCCCCCACACACACACGTGCATTGTTCAAGAATAGAGAGCACAAGGAACGGAGAAGAGTGGGAAGGGAATTACAGAGATGGTGCCTGAGCATCCTGGCTTTTCCTCCTCTGCATCTTGGGGAGAAAGCCCCTCCCAATTAGCAGCCTCTTCAGAGGTTAAAAGTGGGGTGGTTTCGGGGCACAGCCCCCAGGAAAGGGGATATTTGACTGACAGATAGGTGGATAGGATTATTTAGGGTGCGGGAGCTGTGGCTTCCAGATCCTGTCCTTAATCTAGCTACCTGCCTTATCCAATATCATGACCAGCACTGGTCTAAATTCTTTTAATGGATTAACTCATTTAATATGTTTTACAATTTTTGAGGCAAGTTTCAGTAGTCTCCCTGTTTGACTAATAAAGAAATTGAAGTACAGAGAATCTAAATGGCTTGCCCAATGTTGCTCAGGTAGCCAATGATGGAACCAAGGTTAAGCAATGGGCAATGTGACTACAGATGAATTTGAAAACCCAATACAGAAGGTGGGGGGTTCAAGATTCAAGTACAGATCTGTCTTACTGGAAACCAAATCAAATTGTAACAAATTCAAAAGGATAGGTGGTAATTTTCATTTTGTCAAGTTTTTTTTTAAATTTTTGGTTGGAAAATTCACACAGAAATAAAATAAATACAATGCCTCCTCAAGTACTGGACTCCTTTAAGGATTAAAAGGTGGTTCAAGGACAATGATTGTAAAGAAAAGTAGTCAGCAAAATTGAAATGCTTATGTCCTTCTTTCTCTTTGTGTCAAAATGATCAAGCTCATTTCTATGTACATTTTCTCCAGTGTTACATTTAAAAAGAATAGAGGAACTTGTAGTTCTTGGGTGTATGAATGAGCCATTTGTTGATCTCTGGGTTTTGAATAAGAAAATTTCCCATTTAACTTGGTGCTTGGAATCAGTCTCTTGTTTTAACACTAGATACCTGTTGTGATTCATTTCTGTAACCACAGATGACACTGCATTGTAGAAACAAGGATGTCAGGGGTCCTGAGCTATGTCAACAGGCTTCTCATACATCTAAAACACTTAGAGAGTACATAAACATACACACACACACACACACACAACAAAGGGACCTCAACATGTTCTAGAAAATGGAATTAAAAGGTAAGCTTATTTTGGTGCAAAGCAAATTGGAAACTATGCATCTATTTTTTATAACATACATTTTTATAAACTTTTTGAAGACCCCTTAAATTCATGGATAAAATTGATCTTTCAATCCTATTTTCCATGAAGTTATTGAACTACAATTTGTATGTTTTATATATATGTAATATATATAAAGTAAATGCATATGTACTTCAATAGGCATATGTATATCACCTGTATATTTAATAAGCATATAAACACATATATACTTATATCTATATGCATGTATATTTATAATGCAATTTTCTACAATTTTCCACTTTTGGAAACCCCTTAGATACAGGGCTCAATCTCATAATTTCAGTTTTTCCAGCCATATTAACAAATATGTTGTCGTGTGAACAAATGTGAAATATTATGTTCTCATGTAGGTTTTGTATTTAACCATATTCATGCCAGAAAAGTGTTATACTTTTCTGAATAATAATAACAATGATAATGTGCTAAACATACTAAATGAACTATCTCTTTTAATATCCCAGCAATACTTCCATTTGGAAATAATATATCTCTTTTACAGATGAGAAAATGGTGTCTAAGAATTACATTTCCAGCTGGCATTGGGGCATAGCAAGTAAAGCTGCTGCCTGCAATGCCGGCACCCCATATGGGCACTGGTTTGTGTCCCAGGTTCTCTACTTCTGATCCAGTTCCCTGCTAGTAGCCTGGAAAAAACAGCCAAAAATGGCCCGATTATTTAGGCTCTTGTCACCTATGTGGGAGACCCTGATAAAGCTCCTGGCTCCTGGCTTCTACTGGCCCAGCCCTAGCTATGTGTCCATCTGGGGAGTGAACCAGATGTTGGAAGACCTTTCTCTCTCTCTCTCTCTCTCTCTCTCTCTCTCCCCTTCTCTCTCTGTAACTCTGACTTTCAAATAAACAATCTTTTTTTAAAAAATTACTTTCTGAGGACTTACAACTTATAAATATTGTCAGAAAGTAGATTTAAGTGACCTTGTTTTATTACGCTGTGCCACTACAGATTAGCCCCATTCCCTTATCTCTTGATATTTTCTTTGTTGAATAATCTCCTACCCTTTTACCTCTCATCCCCACAGCAATTTAAAAAAAAAAAAATTTTTTTTTGACAGGCAGAGTGGACAATGAGAGAGAGAGACAGAGAGAAAGGTCTTCCTTTTTGCCGTTGGTTCACACTCCAATGGCCACCGCGGGTGGCGCCGCTGTGGCTGGTGCACCACGCTGATCCGAAGGCAGGAGCCAGGTGCTTCTCCTGGTCTCCCATGGGGTGCAGGGCCCAAGCACTTGGACCATCCTCCACTGCACTCCCTGGCCACAGCAGAGAGCTGGGCTGGAAGAGGGGCAACCGGGGCAGAATCCAGTGCCCCGACTGGGACTAGAACCTGGTGTGCCGGCGCCGCAGGCAGAGGATTAGCCTATTGAGCCGCGGTGCCAGCCCCCACAGCAATTTAAAACATCTATAAAACTGAGTTAACTGTTTCATTTATTTACTAATTTTTTTGTGCTTCCATGCAGGATGTAAATTCCTTGATTATATTTGCACCTTTGGACTGTATCATCATCTGTGCATTATAAGTAGTAGTTTAACACATTTCTAGTGAATAAATTAATACCATGGATTTAGGATGGAAGTTGTCACATAATAAATCCTTGTAATGATGCATGTGTTAACATACTCATCCTAATTCTCATAATCACCCTGCAAGAACGTTTTTTAATTTTTAATATTACTACTACTACTATTCCAATTTACAGATATGAGAGTTGAAACTCAAAGATATTAATTTACTAGCTCCCATTCACTGGGCTAGTAATTGACAAGGCAAAGACAAATTTTTGACAGTTGGCTATGAAAGTGGCTTTTGGATTTGTCACATCAATGTCAAGTGATGAAGCCATGATGCTCTTTATCTTTGCTTAAGTCACTTCTGTTGCCATCTATTCATTTAGCCCTCAGTTGGTGCTACCTGCAAGAGAGAATCTCTACATTTAGAAGAGTCTTTGTGAAAGGCTAGCCTTTTGTTCCCTCATTGAGTTTCCTGTATTTGCATGATTGTTTTGAATCTGCTACCTCTGTTGTATCTCTCTCTCTTCCTAAAGTTCAAGAGCAAGGGCAGATGCCCATGTACAGACCTCTTTCAGGAGTGGCCCTTGGCCCACCTCATTTCTGGATGGCTTTTGTTGTGCTCATGTGTTCAGGAAGTGTGGTTTCACAAGGACTCATTTGCCGGTTAATTGCATTCTCAGATCCTTTAAGGATGCCTGCACACCTGCTCTCCACTTCAATGTCTCTTTTGATCTCTTTAGAAATAACTAACTTTGATTATGTGAAAATCTTCTGTAACTGTAATACGTGCCTGGAAAGCAACTGGATACTTCCATAATGACTGTTTGGACCTGAAAGAGATGGTATTTTAGAGCTCGCATGTAATGACAACAAGGAAAAAGAACCTTGTCTCTGTGTGTAACACAATTCAGGAGATAGGGTTGGATTCACCTGATGGTTAGTAGATTTCAAAGAGATGTGAGTTGCACAGTAAACCTGCCTACAACAATATTTTTAAAATACTGATATAATATTAAATTTCTATTTCTATGTAATTATTACCTTTAAGAAATAACATAGAAACAGAAATGTACTTCATTAGAAAAAGCAAAACAAAGTAAGAAAAATCATCATAAATTAATAAGCATTGTCTTCATGGTATTTATCAGGAAGCAGCACTTTTTCTGAGGCTGGAATTCTCTGTTTTCATTCCCTGTGACTTTTGGATAAACATCCCCAATGTCACCATTTCCATTTGTGTACTTTGTTCATGACATTATTTTCTACTTTCTTCTGTCCCCTATGCCTCAAGATGCCTGCTAGAAAAATATTCTTTTCAGTGCAACATTTGTATAATTTTTTGTTACAAATTTTTAAAAATCTTTCAGTGCCCACAACTCCCATCAGAGGGCCTGATATAAAGTGGAACACCAACAGTTCTTCAAGGAACAAATGAAAAAATATTCAGTTACTAAGGATTAGGTATCTATTTCTTCGTTCTTCACTTTTCTAGTCATATTTGTTATCCATTAACATGGAGCAATTTTCTAAATATTAAAAAGAAGGGTTAGTGCAATTAAATAAGTAGCATGGAAAATTTGCCAAAGCCTTCTTATTTCTATTGTTGAAATTTCTCATTATTTACTCACATTCATTAATTGAAGCAATATTCCCATGGGTAAATCTATATTGCTTTCCATATTTTAATCAAAGGCTGATAATTACTGGACTATGAAGAATGACATTTTTCATGAAGATTGTCATAAAATTTGGAAAACATCTCATGGAGAATGCTCTTTTCTTGTAAGGTAAACTGTAGGTGTCTTAACTTAGGGAACATAAATGTGTCATGTGCAGCAGCTGAAGAATGTTTACAAAATGAAATAAGTGTAAACCATTTGTGTCTTCCTTTCATATGAAAATGATAGTTCAATGTATTCATTGAAGTTATAAAATATCAACACAACAAGGGGCATTGGAAAGCAATTATTCTAATTTCTCTCTGGTATCTGAATTCCTATCATGCACATATAGAGAATATACCAGTGCCGATCAAATTCAGTGACTTGTGATTCACCTGGACCAGTTTTTTTGTTAATTAGTCTGAGAAACTTTACCTTCTTATTTTGCTTGCTCATTTTAACCTTTAATATAACAATGTTTACATTTACATTCAAAGATAGCATAGACATTCCATAAGACTTTCAATATCATGACCATTTTAGGAGCTCCAAGATTAAAGTTTTTCTTAAAGAAATTTTACTAAATTTAGTAAAGTTCAAGTTCTTTTAAAAAGTATTTTTCTGGCAGTAGAGATGTTGAATTCCTCAAGGCCGACTAAAATATCTTAAATATCAGTAGGAACTTCCACTTCCAATTTCAGATTCACCATATTTCTTATAAGGTGACTATAAAAGTCATTAAACTCAGAGTTACTATTTCTGTAATATAAAATCTTATTTTTAGACCATAGGTAGTGCATCTTATTTCCCTGTTGGCACATAGCTCTCCTATTCCTTTAGAGTCTCTAATTAAGCCATCTGTTTCAAAATTAGTCAACCATTGGGAATGAATTTAGTTTTGTTTCTGTTTGCTTGTCTGTTTGTTTTACTTTCAACAATGACATCTTCAATATAGCTTCTTCCTTGCGGTAACCTTAGATCATTTATTTCTCTTCCAGGTGCAGAGAAAGGTCTTTTTCAATTACTGTTCTTCTCTACCTAATTCAAGAGAAATGTGAGTCTTTCTATTTTTTCACACAACACAGAATTCTTTGAAAGATTAGCTAAAATGTGATACAGGAGGGAGAGGAAAGATGGTCACAGTAAATCTGACTCATGGTTAAAAGGACTAATTCTTTGACATGTTTATACATAATACAACCTCTTTTCCTATTTAAATATTACATTGGGGGCCGGTGTTGTGGCACAGAGGGTTAAGTTACTCTCTAAGACACTGACATCCCTGATGAGCACCAGTTCATGTCCTGGCTACTCCACTCCCACTCCCAATCCAGTTCCCTGTTAAAGTGACTAGGAAAGCAGCAGAAGAGGACTCAATTGCTTGGAACCATGTCACCCCTGTGGAAGACTGGATAGAGATTCACACTCCTGGCATTTGGGAAATGAACCAGTTGTTGGAACAGCTCTCTCTTTGCCTCTCCCTCTCATTGTAACTCTGCCTTTCAGATAAAAGAGTAAATCTTTAAAAAATAAATATTACATAGAGAAAGTTTATAATTTTTAAATATTGCTTTATATTTTATCTAATATATGCGCTGCTTAAAGAAATGGAGATTAGACTACAAGACGCTTGAGTATTACACTAACCCCTCAGTAACTGGTTGAATGGTCAAGTCATTTAGCACTCAGATCCTCAGTTACTCTATAAAGAAAGCTGGTGTATTCAGTTTGTCTCTAAACTATTCTGTTTACCTTTGTGTGCTCTGAGGTGTGTGCCTTTGGTACAGCTGTTAAGAAGCTATATTAGGACAGCCTCGCGAATCATCACTTAATGTCGAAATTGCTAAAGCGAGAAGATGTGCTTAGATGTAACCTGATGATGCTTTAACTATGACAGTGCTTTCTGTTCCAGGGTTTCTTTGGTCCTGAAGTTTTGTACACCTGCAGACTCTCACTCAGAACTCATGAACCTGAAAACGCACGGAATTTAACAACCCGTGCCCATGACGCTGAGGCAATCAGGGGTGCAAACTATTGAATAAATATGTATAATTTCTGTCTCAGAAATGCGTTTTTGAAGCTCACAGTACTCACCCCCATTTCATCTCACTAGGCTGTGCTCTCCAATTGCTAGATATGGTAAACAGTTTTATGTTGCTTTGTCTCCATTCCTGCTTTACAATTTCCTGTCATCCTGCTGCTGTGTAGCATAGCTCTCCCAGATCGACTACAAAGGTATTTCCAAAAGTTCATGGAGAAATAGAAATCCATGCAAATAAGGACTTCCTCAAAAATTCAATAAATGAAGTGTGTATTATAAAAATTTCAAATACTTGACACCAATATTAACTTATTTTTTCAGTTCAATTTTGAGAAAATTTTTTGAAATGCCCTCACACATTAATGAAATTGTCTGCTTCCTTTTTGTTAAATTTTAAGTTATTAACTAATATGTTTTTCTTTTTTTTGAATTTTTATTTATTTATTTATTTTATTTAGTGAATATAAATTTCCAAAGTACAGCTCATGGATTACAAAGGCTTCCCCCCACCCCACAACTCCCCCCCCCCTGCAACCCTCCCCTTTCCCACTCGCTCTCCCCTTCCATTCCCATCAAGATTCATTTTCAATTCTCTTTATATATAGAAAATCAGTTTAGTATATATATAGATTTCAACAGTTTGCCCTCCCATAGCAACACAAAGTGAAAAAAATACTGTTGGAGTACTAGTTAAAGCATTAAATAACAGTGTACATCACATTAATGACCGAGATTCTGCAAAATAATTTTTTTTAAAAAAAGATTGATTATTTTTCTATGTAATTTCCAATTTAAAAAAAACAAGTTTTTTTTTCATTTTCAATTATCTTTATATACAGAAGATCGCTTCAGTATATACTAAGTAAAGATTTCATCAGTTTGCACCCACACAGAAACACAAAGTGTAAGAATATTGTTTCAGTACTAGCTATATCATTACTTCACCTTCAACAACCTATTAAAGACAGATCCACATGGGATGTAAGTACACAGTGACTCCTGATGTTGTTTTAACAATTTAACACTCTTGTTTATGGCGTCAGTAATCTCCCTAGGCTCTAGCCATGAGTTGCCGAGGCTATGGAAGCCTTTAGGGTTCGCCGTCTTCGATCCCATTCCGACAAGGCCATAGTCAAAGTGGAAGTTCTCTCCTCCCGTCAGAGAAAGGTACCTCCTACTTTGATGGCCCCATTTTTCCACTGGGATCACACTCACTGAGATCCTTCATTTAGGTCTTCTTCTTCTTCTTCATATTTTTTTCCCCAGCGTGTCTTGGCTTTCCATGCCTAAAATACTCTCATAGGTTCTTCAGCCAGATCCAATTGCCTTAAGGGCTGATTCTGAGGCCAGAGTGCTATTTAGGACATCTGTCATTCTATGAGTCTGCTGTGTCTCCCCCTTCCCATGTTGGACATGTTGGATCCTTCTCTCCCTTTTTTTTTTTTTTATCAGTTAGTATTAGCAGACATTAATCTTGCTTGTGTGATCCCTTTGACTCTTAGGCCTATCAGTGTGATCAGTTGTGAACTGAAATTGATCACCTGGGCTAGTGAGATGGCATTGGTACATGCCACCTTGATGGGATTGTATTGGAATCCCCTGGCACTTTTCTAACTCCATCATTTGGGGCAAATCCAATTGAGCATGTCCCCTATTATACATCTCCTCCCTCTCCTTTTCTCATTCTTATATTTAACCGGGATCACTTTTCAGTTAAGATTTAGACACATCAGAATAGTTGTGTGTTAATTACAGAGTTTACAAAAAAAAAATACTAAAATGGATAAAGTGAACTAATATGTTTTTCTTTCATCTAAACATTTATTTGAAATGCAGGGAAAAAGAGAGACACAGATACAGACAGGTGCATGGAGAGCAATCTTCCAACCAGAGGTTCACTGCTCAAAAGCCCACAACAGCTGGGACTGAGCCAAGATACCAGAACTTAGACTGGGGTTCCATTCAACTGTAATAACTCTAGTACCTGAGCCATCACCTGTTGCTTCCCAGAATGTGCAGCTGGAATCTTGAAGGGAGCTGGAACTTAAACCCAAGAATTCTGAGGAGTGCAAGTATCCAAAGAGGTGTCCTAACTGCTGCTCTGAATGTCAACCCCACCAGCCTCTGCTTTCTAAGGAATGGACCCATCTATTCTTCAGACAAAGAAATATTAAATATGTATTGGGGATTGATTATGTTCTCACATTCTCTTTGAAATTTATATACATCATTTAATCAACTTCCACATTATTATGAGGTAAGAATATTATTCATATTTAGCAAATTTAGCAATTGAACATTAAAGAGGATAATATTTCCCCAAAACTACCATTAAGTGATCAATCCTTCAGACTTCAAGTTCTATATTTTTTACAAAATTTGTTTCAGATGAAAGTAAATCTTCTACTCAACCCATAAATTACCTTCTCTTGACAATTATGCTCCCACCAGAGATATAATGCAAGTTACACTTGCTCCACAATTTCTCATATTGGTGAGTAATATATTGTATTACTCCCAGCCATTATGACAAGCCATCTAATCACATAGAATTGTGTGTCCTTTGTCAGACCTCTTCTGTAGCTTTATCACTGTTAGCTATCGATATATATGTATGCATAGCTTGGTAATACCCCTTGAAATATTAAGAATCCTCATTACATATTATATATATCAAATTATCACATTTCACTTCATAAGTATGTACTACTATTATATGTCAATCAAAAACTTTTAAGTACAAATTCCAGTTAAAATGTAATACATACCAAAGCTGAAAGATTTTAGATGATTTATTAAAGGTTTCTGTTGCTAATTAGTTGCTGAATGAGGAACCAATTCAAATCTATGTAGATCAAATTATTTGCTCTTTCCAAGCTTTGAAATATTACTTAATTTTAATCAATGGTGACCACATTTGAAACTGAATGTTAGGAAACATAACTTAAACACACTTTTTTTTTAAATAAAATAAAAGTCATATAATATTAAGACTATTAAGAATATAATATTAAGAATTTTCAACAACATTCCAAATTATTGGTATTTAAAATAAATTTATCCCATTATATGTATTTTGAAATTGTCTGATCTCTTGTTTGTTCATTAACATTCCAAAATGAAACAACTGTGATACAAATAAAAGCCTCATTATAGCTGCAAATATCCCATTTTATATGCTATAAAGAGAAAAATGAGAGTTGGGGTTTCTCTTTCCTTATTCAATAAGTAGGTCACTTAATGGCCTCCTCTGTCTTTTACGGCACTTTAGGCATTTCAAGAAATTCAGATAATAACTTGGGTCTCATAACAATCCTGTGCTGTAGGCAGTGCAGGGATTATCATTCCCATTTTGCAGATGAAGGGATGAACACTCATAGGAGCCAGGGGATCTATCAGAGAAGATAGACACATTCAGGCAATAAAATTTTATTTTATATTTCAAGTAATAGTGTTGTAAGTGATCTTTCTGCCTTGAAATTTAGAGTCAATCAATTGATATATTAATAGTGATTGACACAGTTAAGACTATATTTTTATATTTATGGTTAATTTCTAATGCAATTTCAGCAGCAAAGATTGATGGATTCTTAAAAGTACAGTGCAGTGGATAAGTCAGATGTTAGAATAATGGATGACAGCTAGGAATTTAAATACAGTCAAATGCATGGACTCCTAAAGGAAGTACTTACTATATGGAATATATAAATGTCTAACCAAATGGATTGATTTGGATCAATGACATTCAAAAGCAGGTAAACAGAAGGACCATGGTTACATAAAGAAAAATTCTTGGACTCAAGGAAAGAGGGGCAGACTCCCATTTGACATGAAAGAAGGAATATCAGGTAGGTACATTTCATTTTAACTCCAGGGACATAATGCTAATTGTGATCACCAACATCAATAACTGAATAGGTATTTTAAATGTGGTAAATAATTGAACACATAGTGTACGTCACATTGATGGCCACAGCTACCAGTGAATTAAATTTTAGTATTTTTCTACCATATTCATATCATATGTTTTGTGCTTTTTTGTCATAGATTGAGGTAGATAATACATTGTTATCATCATCAAGTTACAGGTAAGGCAATACAAGTTAAGAATATTAATGGAACATTACATCTGTACTCATTTTCTAAGAGGCAAATCTGGACTTAATACTTTGTTTTTAAACTATGTACTTTGCTCTTTCTTGACACAAGGAACTAGATAATTCATCTATGAACAACAGTAGCAACACCCTAATCTTGAAAGCTGGGGCCATGATTCAGTTAGACAGTAAATTTTTCAATTAATCGTGTCTTAAATGAGAATACCAGATACAGACAATGAGAATACAAGATACAGACAATGGCAACAATGCCAGACCCACCTTCCTGTTTCCATCCACCTCTAATAGGCAAGGATGTAGACTGAATTATTAAATACTCTTGGCTATGTCAGGATTTCCTTAAAATTTAATATGGCTGACTTTTGTAGTAGATAATTAGTATCTACAGCCTAGTAAACCTGAGTGAACCAACTGCTCTAAATATGACAGGCTTTCAAATAAGGAATTCTTTTTTAGTTATCCACAAAAATTTTCAATTGAGAAGGCAAGTGAGAAATTTAAGCCTGAGCTACTTAGCTTTCTCTATGTAATATTCATTAAGATTTTAAGTGCCATGATAGATTTCTTTGTTAGTGTTTTCCATGATCTTTCCTTTATGGTCATTCTTCATTCAATTTTCAATCTATGTGACAGTATTGCAGCTAAGGTAATTTGAAGTAAATTTTCAAGCAAGATCTTTTGTATGTGTGTTTGTGAATTGCTATCAACTTGGTTCATTATGACCAAGATATTTTCCATCCACTCTATTTCTTTATCCAGTAATTTAGTGAGTTTATCAAAAAAGCAATCAAGTTTGTCTGGCATAATGTGTTCTTTATAAATTTAGCATGGCCCCAGAGAATGTAATCTACTACTTTGCTATTTATTAACAAAGCAGGCAACAGGAGCATACGCTTTTCTTGATTTTTTTTCCAACCAAACTCCTCCAGGCAAGTGTTGCAGAGATTCCTGGTTTGAAAGAGGAACTCAGTCTGTGTCCTGGGAGGGAGGAGGGCTCCTGAGGCGAGCAGTAAAGTCTCTTCAAACTCTCACAGAAATCCCGATTTTTGAAATTGGATGGATTTACAAGGGGGTAGGTCCCTGAGGTGAAATCAAGTGCCTTGAAGTGTCACAGATGTGGCATCTGAAATTCCACAAGCTGGTGTGAGCTGAGCCTCGCAGTCAGAGCCACAGCTCACATTCAGCCTGGTGGGCACTCGAGGGCAGCGGCGAGTTCCTGCCATCTGTCACACATTTCATGTTTTAACCTTTTAATTGGTTTTGTCATAGTTTTTCTTGGGCCAATTTAGTTCAATTTCCCTAAAATAATCTCATTTTGTTAAATGAACTTGAAAAAGCTAAATCTTGGACCTTTTAAGTTTCAAGTGCTTAGATTACTGTGAACTCTTTAGAGAACTGTAAGACTTCTGACAAAGATTCAGCAATCAAGACTGCATGTTATTGGGGAGAGAAGAGACACAGATTATCAGAACAGAGCAGAAAGCCCATAAGTACACCCAAGAAAATATAGACAAGGAATTTTTGAAAAAAAGATAATAAAGCAATTTAATGGATAATGGATGGTCTTTTAAACCAATAATGTTTAAACGACCAGAAGGCCGGATCCACCCAGGTACAGTGGGTTATAAGCCACCTCTTGTGACCCCCAGCATACCCTATCAGAGTGCCACACTGAGTCCCAGAAGCTACTTAGCTACTTCACTTCTGATTCACTTTCCTGCTAATGCTCCTGGTGGGAGGAGGGTAGCTGAAGAGGATTCAATGACACCCATATAGGAGGTCCAGAGAGTGTTTCCAGCTCCTGGCTTCTGTTTGACACAAACTTGGATGAAAGGAATTAGTTTTGGAGACTTTGTAATCTTTGTATTTCATCTTTATGAAATTCTGGAAAAGTTATAACTACAGAAACTGTCAATGGATTAGCAGCTTCAGAGGCTCAGGTTTTGGGCCGGTGCTTGAATACATGAAGCACATAACACTTTCCAGGTTGGGGGTTGTGGTCTTTATGATGCTGTTATGGATCCATAACACTGTGCACGTGTGTATATGTATATATCCACAGAAGTTTACAACACAATGTTTAAATCTTAATGTATTTAAATTTTATTATTTCATTTTTTCAGTGTATCAGGAAAAAACAATAAATGCAAATTTTCACAAAATTAGCTAACTACATTACAAATAGATGATGAATTGGAATATGTAAGTCTCAATGTAAAAAGAAGGGTACATAATAATCTACTGTTATTGATGGATTTAGTTTTCATTCCTGTGCACATTAAAACTATGAATTCATTATATATGTGTACTGTAATTGAATAATTAAATAAATAGATGGTAAATGATTAGAAACTGTTTTCTCACTTTTGGAGTGACAAATTACACACAAGAAAGGAAGAATGCTTTAATAATTAAAACAGTAATAGATGAAAGTTGGAGATATCAGTATGAGGTCATGTTTAGGTTAATACAGATACAGATAAATACATATAGAAATATATATATTTGTATACATGTATTTATAAATGTGTTAGTCTGTACGTGTGTGTATAGATTTACATACATATATATGTGTGTGTGTATATATATATATGTATATATATATATCTATATTTGCTGTCTGAGTGAAGAATGTCTTGAAGAAATGACATCTCACTAGCAAGCAAGCAGCATACCTAGCACATAGACCTTGGTTTTTAATAGCATTCTTAACTGTGAGAAACTGACACCCACTTGGAGAAAATGATGATTGTAAGATTAGGATAGGAAATATGTAAATCTGATCTTGGAGTATCTCATTGTGACGAAAATTAGGAGGTGCTCAAACAAAACAAACCAAATCGATGAGTTTGTCAAAAGGACACAGCAGCCAACTAAAAGAGACTCCAAAGGCCAAACCAGAACAATTTAAACAACACCATAGGCCGGCGCCGCGGCTCACTAGGCTAATCCTCCGCCTTGCGGCGCCAGCACACCAGGTTCTAGTCCCGGTCGGGGCACCGATCCTGTCCCGGTTGCCCCTCTTTCAGGCCAGCTCTCTGCTGTGGCCCGGGAGTGCAGTGGAGGATGGCCCAAGTGCTTGGGTCCTGCACCCCATGGGAGACCAGGATAAGCACCTGGCTCCTGCCATTGGATCGGTGTGGTGCGCCGGCCGCAGCGCGCCTACCGCAGCGACCATTGGAGGGTGAACCAATGGCAAAAGGAAGACCTTTCTCTCTGTCTCTCTCTCTCTCACTGTCCACTCTGCCTGTCAAAAACAAAAACAAACAAACAAACAAAACAAAAAAACACCATAAATAAAATAGCATTGGACTATTGGACTATTACTTACACTATAAAATTAATCTTGTATGTCTACAGTAATGTAAATAACTGTTAAAGTAAGTAAATAAATGGAGGAGGTACAAGAGAGATAAATTATGTAGAAGTTAAAATAATTTCTGGGAAAACACCCCCATCGAAGAGGGGAACCCTCAATTTCACACGTTGACTTCTTTCCAATTGGTATGGAAGAATAATGAATAAATTTACAAGTAAGCAAAAGACACAATCCACCAGCCAAGTGGTCAGTCTCAACAGCAATGATAAATTCTGATAACAGTATGTATCTTTGATATGATGTCATAAGAATGGCACATAACCTCTGTATACCACCCCAAAACCTCTGCTCCTTGTCTAACCACGAGAAACACTTCAAAGGCTTTCAAAGATAATAACAAATACTCCTTATATCTTTCGGTCATCAAAACAAGGAAGATCTGAGTATACATAATTTATAAGAAGTTACTAATAAGATATGGTGACTAAATGCAGTGTGGTGTCCTAATTGGATCCTAGAACCAAGAAAACAATATTAAGTGAAAAGGAAATCTGAACGACAAATGAGCTTTAATTAATATAATTCAAAAATATAGGGTTTTTAAAAAATATTTATTCAATTATTTGAAAGTCAGAGTTACACAGAGAGAGAAGGAAAGGCAGAGAGAGAGAGAGAGAGAGAGAGGTCTTCCATCCACTGGTTCACACTCCAGTTAGCCACAACAGCCAGTACTGTGCCGATTTGGTCAGGAGCCAGGAACTTTCTTCTGGGTCTCCCATGTGGGTGCAGGAGCCCATAGACTTGGGCCATTCTCTACTGCTTTCCTAGGCCATAGCAGAGAACTGGATCAGAAGTGGGGCAGCTGGGTCTCGAACCGGTGCCCATCTGGGATGCCGGCACTGCAGGTGGTGACTTTACCTGCTACACCACGGTGCCAGCCCCAATACAGGTTTATTAATCATGACAAATGTTGTGGATCCATATTAATGTAGGCTGTTAGTAATAAAGATTTGGGCACAAGGTATATGAATATTCTCTGTACTGTCTTCATGACTTTTCTGTGACTCTAAATGTATTTTGATATTAAAATGAAGATAAGTTTCATTCTTTCAGGCCATTTATAAGATAGCTTGCTGAAATTAATTTTTAATATCTTCTGGGACATTTTGTATTATTCTCCATTTCCATTTTTCTGTGATTAATTTGACCTGTAAATACTCACTTCCAGGGATACAGCTGATTACAGAACTTAGGATGAGACTAACACTTAAAATTGGTCCTTAAACCCTTCTCAATGGTTCTTGGCAATTCTGCCAACAGAGAGAGGTGGGAGCATTTAAGAGCATAATCAACACTAAATGCGCCTTAAGAGATGTGCTGCAATTCTTCAACACCCAGTGAAGCAAGGGCAGTTGTTACTGAACCAGAGTAAGGGATAAATGTCCTTACTGAGCCAACCAAGCAGTATTTAAAGCTTATCTCATGCTTGAGAATTGATAATCGAGCAGTCTGCCTGGCTGTCAGATCTGCCTATTTGGAGTTACGCATAGAGATCAGATGCTTGCCTTCTTTGCTTTACATACTTTGTATGTGGTTGGTTGAAAATAAACCACAGAAGGCCTATCATTCCCCAAAGAGACAGGTACTTGTGTTTCTACAGCTCCGTAAACTTAGGTAGAACTGAAGCAATGCTTTTGCAAACTTGAAATTCATTAAACTTGACAATTCTGGGTTCCAAAAACCTGTAACATTCAAACTTCGGCTAGATAATATATAGTTTTCTCAACATTTTTACCTGTAAAATTGTATAAAATAGGTATTTATGTGAAGTGACTGGGTATAATACAACAGCATTTTACAAGAGTGTAATAGCATTAGCTTTCAAATATCTTGAGCCATTGCCCACATTTTTCTGTCTTCATTAACTTACACCTCTTTCATACCAGCTTTGATTCAAATCTGGCTTCTCATATTTCAAAGTCTGCAAAGGTATGTTCGTAGTTACCCTGGTATTTTGTCTATCTGACATTCAAAATCGACATGCCCCCACTCAGATCATTCTTGTACCTTTCACATCAGGCAATCTGCAGTTCTAAGTTAACCTAATTAAGCACCCATCAGTTACACATCTTTTATGCAGTCATATCTGAACCACAGAGGAAAAATCAGGGCATAGTTATCTTCCTGGTGTTTGTGAATAACATGGATATAGAGGTCAGGTACTGAAGAGAGTTTATCACTGTTGCAACAATTGATAAAAGTGGCTTGCAAGTAGAAGCATACATTTCTTGTGCAGTATTCACAAGAGCATGCCTTTAGGGTCCTTATATTTTCTCATGGCCATTTATACCCTATTAACTTCTGTTTCCTATTGTTGATTTTAATATTTAAAGTATTTGCACCATGTTTCTAGGAATTTCCCAGGAGAAAAAGCACAGCACATTTCAATGGCATTGATACATGCCCACCTCTTTACTAAGATACACACATTTTGGGACATCAGTATAATGAAGTTTAAGAAATTAAGGTCGCTGAGCTGCTCAGATATCAGCTATTTTATTTCAGAAGATCCTGTCTGTGTATAGGCAGCTCCAGAACCACTTACAACACAGCTATGCTTTCTCATACTGTGTCTGAGTTCCTGTGACAAGTGAATGCATAGACATTTAGTGGGATCAGGGCTGGGTGGGGGGAGATCTTTGTCACAGTCAATGTACCAAGGTCGTAGTACTACAATTGCCACATACCAAGGAAAAATGTCAAAGGTACCTAAATGTTAGCACAATATGGGAATTTGAGTCAACCTCCAGCTCTGTTTTTTAAGCAATAACTTTTATTTGAAAATATGTTGAGTGGGGTGTGTGCGCATATAGCTATCCATATGTGCAGATTTGTATAAAGATTCAAGTATGTAAAATGTCAGTAGTGATTATGAGACTGCAAATAATGAGTCAGGAAGGTATAATTTTATAACATTAACAAAAACGCTTTCTGCTACTTCTTGATCATATAAGTTGATGCTTACAAATTGATAAAAATTAAAGTTATTTATGGGAAAATAAAACAATGTCACAAGGAAGATTGGGTTTCTGGCTACTCAAATCTGCACATGATAAATAGCACTACTTTTTTAGATTTATTTTTTATTTGTTTGAAAGACAGAGTTACAGAGAGAGGCAGAGAGAGAGAGGTCTTCCACCCGCTGGTTCACTCCCCAGATGGTTGCAACGGCTGGAGCTGCGCAGATCCAAAGCCAGGAGTCAGGAGCTTCTTCCAGGTCTCCCACGTGGGTGCAGAGGCCCAAGGACTTGGGCCATCTTCTACGGCTTTCCCAGGCCATAACAGAGAGCTGGATCAGAAGAGGAGCAGCCAGGATTAGAATTGGCGCCCATATGGGATGCTGGCGCTTCAGGCCAGGGCTTTAACCCGCTGTGCCACAACGCCGGCCCCAATAAATGGCACTACATTATACACAAATAGAGTATACTGATGTCAATTTCCCGGTTTTCATTGTATAGTACTGCAAGCCTGGAGCAAAGGGAGACTGAGCCAAGGGAGTATAGAACTGCTCTGAACTAATTTTGCAACTTTCTGTGAATCTACAATTATACACAAAATAAAACACGGAAAACGACATAGCTACATTTTCACTTAATTGCTGTATAATACAGAGCACTGAATAAATAATTGTACAAACACTGAAGGAAAGAAAAAAAAACCTGTAGATTTTAGTATCTCTTTCTATGTTTTTATTTAAATATTTATCAATTTTCTTGAATTTCCAGAGTTGACAATTTTCTCCTCATAGTGGAGAAGTGCATCTTCTGAAATAACCTGACTTAGCTCACAGTTTTCGAAGAATATTTCTGTAAAAGAACTGAATAGTTGCTGCCTCTCTCGAATACTTGACAAACAAACCGTTGACAGATGTATCAGAACTCTTTAATTTGCATTCTGGCTTAATTGGCAAAAACTAAGTTAGGGAGGGTTCCAAACCTCAGCTTCCAAAGATCACAAGGTCTGAGTATGGTCAGTTCTGTTCCTTTATTATAAATTGAATATTTACCAACATTATATTCTGTGTCTTATTACATTGTGGAATATATAATTACATAATTATTTATTTTGAACCTTTTGCTAACTCATCATTGGTGGGGCTGGGTGTGACCTGATTGGGTTTACACACTGAACATTTCCTAAAAAAACCTGCACATGATTTGGTTGTGATCCATCTTCCAAGATCTACAAATTGTTTATGGAAACCTCTGGTTTTTCAGGTTCACAGTCCATAACCTGTTGCTTTATGTTTTAATTTTTTTTAAATTTAAAATTTTTTTTTTTTTTTGACAGGCAGAGTGGACAGTGAGAGAGAGAGAGACAGAGAGAAAGGTCTTCCTTTGCCATTGGTTCACCCTCCAATGGCCGCTGCGGTTGGTGCACTGCGGCCAGCGCACCGCGTTGATCCGATGGCAGGAGCCAGGTACTAATCCTGGTCTCCCATGGGGTGCAGGGCCCAAGGACTTGGGCCATCCTCCACTGCACTCCCTGGCCACAGCAGAGAGCTGGCCTGGAAGAGGGGCAACCGGGACAGAATCCGGTGCCCCGACCGGGACTAGATCCCGGTGTGCCGGCGCCGCAAGGCGGAGGATTAGCCTAGTGAGCCGCGGCGCCGGCCAATTGCTTTATGTTTTAAGCAAGTAGCTTCCCTTATCTCTTCTTTAAATAATCCCCATATATATCCATCCATCCATCCTTCCTCCCTTCCTTCTTGTGATCCTTTCTTCGGTCCTCCCTTCCAATTTATTTGTTTGTTAAATTTGTACTCTTACTTTTATTTATTTGAAAAGCAGAGTAAAGCAAGAGAGACAGGGATCGAGACTGAGAGAGACAGAGACAGACATCATTCATTCTCTGGTTCACTTCCCAAATGCCAACAACATCTGGAGCTTGGCCTGGCTGTAGCCAGGAGATAAGAACTCAATCCAGGTCTCCCAGGTGAGTGGCAGGGATCTAACTACTTGAAAGATCAACTACCAACTCCCAGAGTAGGCATTAGCAGGAAGTTGGAACTGGGAGCAGAGGAGGAACTTGAACCCAGAAATTCCAGGAAGTGTTATGGGAATGTTAAGCAATATCTCAACTACTGTGCTCAAAACCCACCAAACACCCACAAGTATCTCTTAATTTCATTTTCTAAAAGTATTTTCAATGACCCCTTCTATTATTTATTACTTCTACTACTATTACTTCTACTGTTATTCCTGAACACTACAACTACAATCATTACCTACCACATTTAAGTAACTGAGTAGTGAAGAACTCCAAAATACAAAAATATGATTTTATCTTTGGAAAATGTTTATTTTTATTTCATTGTTTTTATTGACTTGAAAGTCAGAGAGAGAGAGAGAGAGAGAGAAACAGAGAAAGAGAGAGACCTTCTATCCACTGGGTCACTTGCAAATGCCCATAATAACCCTAGCCAAACTTGGGAGTGAGGAATTCTATCCAGGTCTCCGTATGGATATCAAGGGCCCAAGCACATGCACCATCACTTGCTTCCTCCCAGGAAGAATATATTAGCAGGAAGTTGACTCAGAAGCAGAAGGGTTGGGACTTGAACTGGTACTCTGACATAAGATGGGAATGTCCCAAATGGCAGGTTCACCCACTGTGTCACAACACCCACAACTGATTTTTTTTTTTTTTTTTTTTTTTACAGACAGAGTTAGACAGTGAGAGAAAGAGACAGAGAGAAAGGTCTTCCTTCTGTTGGTTCACCTCCCAAATGGCTGCTACGGCCAGCGCGCTGCGCCAATCTGAAGCCAGGAGCCAGGTGCTTCCTCCTGGTCTCCCATGTGAGTGCAGGGCCTAAGCACTTGGGCCATCCTCCACTGCCTTCCCCGGGCCACAGCAGAGAGCTGGACTGGAAGAGGAGCAACCGGGACAGAATCCGGTGCCCCAACCGGGACTAGAACCCAGGGTGCCGGCACTGCAGGCACCTAGTGAGCCGTGGCACTGGCCCCCCACAACTGATTTTTAAAATATTTTTAGCTTAGAAAATGAAAAGTCTATTTTATAGAGAAAACAATTTCAATTTGCATAAATTTTAACATGAAAAAAATTAGAGTATTATTGTGCATATATGAATGCAAAGTAATCAGTTTCAGGTATAAGGGAAGTATTTTACAGTTCTCCACCATTCAATTATTGTTATTGAAGATGGGGGTTATGGTATTCAAGTTTCATTTAACTTTTTTAATTTAAAGATTTATTTATTTATTTGAAAGGCAGAGTTACAGAGAGGCAGAGGCAAAGAGAGGGAGAGAGAGAGAGAAAGAGGTCTTCCATTTGCTGGTTCACTCCTGGGATGTCAAAAGGGCCGGAGCACAGATTCAAAGCCAGGAGCTAGGAGCTTCTTCTGGGTCTCCCACGTGGATGCAGGTACCCAAGCACTTGGGTCATGATCTACTGCTTTCCCAGGCCGTGGCAAAGAGCTGAATTGGAATTGGAGCAACCGGGACTCGAACTGGCGCCCATAAGGGATACCACCACCTCAGACAGCGGCTTAACCTACTACATCATAGAGCCAGCCTCATAACATTTTCAATTTAAGATAACATTGCTTTATGAGTAGCTAATATTTTTGTATTATTCTGCTTTGTCATTATTCATTTACTCTAATTATCATTTAATATCTATGGCATTATTGTTTTTCTAGTTCCCACATAAGGAATCTGAAGCTTAATAAATCAAGTAGAGTCTACAAGATCAAAAACCTACATAGCATTAAGATTAGACATAATGCAAGTTTACACTTTTTACTTGGCTGCCAAGCTCTATATATTGAGCCAAATATGGAAAATTCCCACTCAGTTTGAAGATATTTCGTTGGTTTGAATCATAAACACTTGTAGAAAGAAAATCAAACACATCATTCAATCTTTCAACTGACAAGTTGGTGTACATCCTGACTTCTGTTTTATAACAAATTCATCACTAGAAGATTGTCCTTTTATCAGAATTCTGAAAGGGTTTTCTATCACCTGCTATTTTGAATGGATGAATGATTTCCAAAGAATATATTGTATCTCTCACATATACCATTTGTACCAGCTGCCTGAAGCATTCAGTAGTCTAATGGCTTTAGACCAAATGAAAAACAGACATAATAACATTAGAAACAGATGTTTTCCTATAAGATTCTTTGATTAAATCAGAGAAAATAGTGTTATCCTCCTTTAAAAAATTAAGTCAGATTATTTTTGGAAGGAAATCCCACGCTAGTACCAAATCCTTTTTTTGTCATTTCCAATGAACTCACTGGTACCAGGCATGCCACTGTAACTGCATTACTTTTTTCTTTTTATTATGTTAAGTCTATGATTTAAATCCCATTATTTTTTTGTTAGTCTAATTATTAAGATTAGTTGGGAATCAGGAAACACCATAATGTACTTTATGTATGTCAGTAGAAAGGAATGATTTAAAACAGCAACTAAGGAGATATACATTTATATACAAATATATGTGTGTGTATATATATTTACATAATGCTTTCCACATCTTCAAATGTTGTATTCTCAAAGGCAACCACCCAGATTTTCAAACAAGTACAATGCAGGATTTCAATGCCCTTCATGAAGTTGCAGGCCCCCTAGTGACACAGATCATGTGGCACAGGAGGGGTAATAAACACACAGAATGGCTGCTTCTTAATAGTTCTTCCTCTTTCCAGATTGTTCTCAAATACCAGGGAATAAGCATACAAAAACAATGTGTTTTTTTTTTTTTTTGGTTAACTCAGAACATCCCCTACATAGTCTTGCGAACGGCTTTCTGAGAAATATCAAACATGATTATCTTGCTGAGTTAAAGTACAATCAGTAATAGTGCCTCCACTTATACAACAGAAAAAAGGGACAAAAAAAAAAAAAAAAAAAGAGGCCAACTCTTCCAAAGGCAAGCATAGAGCCAAATATCTTTGGAATTTCTCTTGTGGTGGAATTATTCTTATCCTCCTGTGATTTAGGTCCCAGTTATTCCAAAATTGTGGAGAAAAATTTTACACATCACAATTCAAATGTGAAAAAAATTGTAATTGCTTTCATCTTGCTATGTGTCATTTTCTTTTCAATCACAGAAGATAGGGAAGGTGCTGGTATATTTAAATTATATTTTCTGGTGATTGAGTTTACGTTTCGTTTTTTGTTACTAAAATCATTTTTTTATTTTTTAATAATTTACTAATTTAGGTTTTCAGTCATTTATTCCCATCAATATTGACTCACAGATAAATATTTATTCTCTAGCTGTAATCCAATACTATTGTTTATTTTATTTATTGTTTATTTATTTTGTAGGTCCTTTTTTTGATCCAGTTCTGCTTGTTGTGAACTTTTGAAGACTGATTACTTTGTTCTATTAATTACTATGACTTTATCTTTTAAAACACTTATGTTCTGGCAACACAAGAGAACCAAGGCTTAAGATCAGCCTGTGTCTTCTCTGCCCAGACTCTGGAATCAGTATTTTCTGCACAGAGTCTTTTTTCCCCTGTGTTAGAGAAAGTATTTAGAAGCACTGATTTAGGCACTAAGTATGCTCTTGGTTATTAGTGTAAATCTGCTTTCAGGTCCCCTCAGTAAATGGAGTTTAACGATAGATAGATAGATAGATAGATAGATAGATATAGATATAGATAGATGGATATGCACATGTATAAATACATGCACCAATTTTTCTATAATAATCATCATAATAAACATGAGTTTCATTATATTTTGCTGACTCTAACCCAGCACCACATAATTTTTTCTAGTGTTACTCTTACGTATTTGTAATGTCTTCTCTGACAGTGAGTGTTCTAACAATTAGCTAAATCACATCCATTTATTTTTTTAACATCAGAACAAACGTAAAGTCACTTCAGATTGCCAAATAGTACCCTTGTGGTAAACACATTTCAAAATATATTAGAGTATGTATGGGCAGTTCTTTTTTCTGTCTTTAGCTTGACATATTTTGATAAACCACATTTTCCAGATTTATTTGGCTGAGGTTTTACCTCCTTTCTTTGTTTTAAGATGTTTGTAATAAAATTAAATATGCTATAGGAATATTCATTATACCATAGACTACCCTCCCCCCCACAGTAACCTCATTGCAATTTGCTGTTATTTGGTCTCTATGTATTTCTATGTATTTCTGGAGATGGGAAGGGGTGATTTTTACACTAGATTAGTGTGTCATCTGCAAATTGTGCCAGCTTCAGTTTTTATTTCCCAATTTATATTTCTTTTTCTTATCTTGTTACATTTACTAAGATTTCTAGTGTGATGTTGACTAAGAAAGGTAAGAAAAATTCTTAGCTTTGTTGCCAAAATTAGAAGAAAAGTATCCCATAAGGCCCAGCACCATGGCATAGCGAGTTTAACTGCTGTCTGCAGCATTGGCATCCCATATGGTCACTGGCTCAAGTCCTGGCTGCTCCATTTCCTATCCATTTCTCTGCTAATGCTCCTGGGAAAGCAGCAGAGGATGGCCCAAATCATTGGGCCCTTCCACCGACATGTGAGACCCGGGAGAAATTCCTGGCTCCTGGGTTTGACTTGGCCCAGCCCTGGCCATTGCAGCCTTTGAAAGAGTAAGCCAGCAGATGGAAGATTTCCTTTTCTCCTTCTCTCTGTAACTCTGCCTTTCATTTGATTTATAAATCAAATAAAAATCTTTAAAAAATGTATCTCATCATTCATCACTGGAGTGTTATTAATAATAATAAATGCCTTTTGTTTCTTTTCTCATATTTCATATATCATATGTTATGTTAAACATATCGTATAGGACTGTAAATATTAGGAATACATAATTATACATAAATCTGCATATCTACATATATGTGTGTATATGCACATTTTTCTTTTTATGGCTTTCGTGTGGGGATTTGTATTAATCTACTCAGGAATTAAACTATATTTGGTATTTTTATTGCATTGGAATTGGGTGGAGTCCGTAGGATGATTGTTCTTTTCTTGGTTCTTGCTAACTCTAGCAAAATTGTCTGTATGGGACATAAAAATAACAATAGTAATTTGCACATTCTTCCATGGACATGTGGAATATATTTCCCTAGAACTAGAATCTGGGCTGAATTCTACACTTGCTTTGTTCAATATCAAGGGAAAGTAATGGCTTTAACCTGCAAGTGTTCTTACAGTCTATATTCATGGGAACTCTGAAACCACCACTACGTGCATTTCTCCATGCTAGTCTGTCATATGATGAGGGACATGCGGTGTAATTACCCTGTCCTTTGGTCAACAGGCAGCAATCTGACAGCCAATTGTCAGATATGTGAATAAATTATGATTTTGACCACTGGTTGAAGGCAAATGCATTGCGTGTCTATTGTCGAAACCAAGAGAAATTTTTTCCAAGGGAAAACAGCCCAAATTGCCCAACTACAGAATTGTCCAAGGAAAGGATCACAATTCAACCATTTCATTTCCTCCTTTCTCTTTCATTTTCAACAACCAGAAATAGAAGAGCTTCTCTCTTGCTGTTGGCATTTAAATCCATTTAGGCTGGGGCTGGCACTGTGGCGCAGCGGGTTAACACCCTGGCCTGAAGAACCGGCATCCCATATGGGCTCTGGTTTGAGACCTGGCTGCTCCACTTCCAATCCAGCTCTCTGCTATGGCCTGGGAAAGCAGTGGAAGATGGCCCAAGTGGGCTCCTGCACCCACATGGAAGACCTGGAAGAAGCTCCAGACTCCTGGCTTTGGATCGGCACAGCTCCAGCCGTTGTGGCTAATTAGGGAGTGAAACATCTGATGGACGGCCTCTCTCTCTCTCTCTCTGCCTCTTCTCTCTCTGTGTAGCTCTGACTTTCAAATAAATAAATAAATCTTTAAAAAAAATCCACATAGGCTGTATTTGCTTCATCTTTGTCTCTCCATTATTGAGGAAAAATTTTGTAGTGTCAAAGATGACTTTTAGGACATTTGAACCCCTGTGCATGTCTGTTTGTAAAATTTAAAATTAATATATAAGTGATGGACCATTTGTTAGACCATGATACCCTCTAGAAGAGAAAACATTGATCACAATAGAGAAAGCTAGATATATGTTAACTAATGATCCGAGGAGCATTTCTTCAATGTCACATCAATATTATCTAAATATCATTTATTAACAATGGTGATTCCTTTCATTTTTTGCAAGTTATGTCCAATATCATTTCTTGACTCCTTATGCTCATCTAACACAATCATAACCTAGGGTATTGCACATATTTCTTCACATGAAGTCTTTTTTTTAAAAATTTTTTGACAGGTAGAGTTATAGACAGTGAGAGAGAGACAGAGAGACATATGAAGTCTTAAACAGTCTTTCAAAATCTGAGTTGGTTACTGGCTACCAGGGTATCTGTGATCAACTGAATTTCTCAACTAGTACTTGATACTTATTTACATCAAATATTTGGGACATTTTAATTTCTATTTTCTTCTTGATAGGAACTACATAAGTAAAAAATATGTTGTTTTATCTAGTTATAAATGGAAGCATTGACTTTTAAATTTCTGGTCCTTTATTCAAAGAATATAAATTCTAAATATTTACTCAGTTTCTTCTAAAGAATACATATTTTTGAGACCGGCCATCTTGGTCAGTGGGTTAAGCTGTGTTGCTGCTTGCTGACAGTATCAAATATCACAATGTCAATTGGAATCCTAGTGGCTCCGTTTCTAATCCAGTTTCCTAGTAATGTGAAGGGGAAGGGAGCAGAAGATGGCCCAAGTGCTTGAACCTCTGCCACTTCTGTAGATTCTAGGATGGAGTTCCTGGTTCCTGACATTGATCTTGCCCACACTCTAGCTGTTGCAACCATTTGGAAGTGACTCAATAGCTGAAAGACTCTATCTCTTCCTCAATTCTCTGTAACTCTGCCTTTTAATGAGCAAATCTTTAAACACACACACACACATTTTCTTGACAAGTTCTGCATCACTGTCATAGTGAAATCCATACTTCTCAGGAAGTCCTGTTCACAAACCTACCTAGCTCATTGGTAGTCATATATTATAACACTAAGTCATCAAAAACACATTCACTCCTCCACAGGTACAGGATGACATATACATATCCAATTAATTGTGATATTGTTCTCTATCTTGCATTATTTGACAAGGTCTATACAAATTTTCTTTTTTAAAAAAGATTTTTATTTGTTTGTTTATTTTGCCAAAGTGATAGAGAAAGATCGATTGATCTATGATCTGCCAGTTAACTCCCCAAATGGCTGCAAAAGTTGGACTCAGCTGGAATGAAAGCAGGATCCAGGTTCTCCATCCACATTTCCATGCTGGGGTCCAAGTATTTGGATCAATATCTGGTGCTTTCCCAGGTACATGAGCAGGGAGCTTCATTGGAAATGAAGCAGCTGGGACTCAAACCTGCACTCCAATATGGGATGCCAGCATCACGGGCAGTGGTTTATCAACCCAGGCCACAATGTCAGCATCTGTAATATTTTCAAAGTAGAATTTCTCACTCTCCTCTTTGACCTCCTAAGGTTCAGAATAAACTGTTGTTTTTTCAGTGATAGAATAATACTTGTACATAATTGCGCAGACTCGTAGTGTATGGCCTGGTAATTGTCCATTCACATGTTAGACTCCTTCAAGGACAATAGCCTAGTCATGTTATTATTCACTTAGTGGTCACCTGGAATTATGTTTGTTCTTTTTTCAAGTTACAAGGACCAAGGCACTGCTTATCTTCCTTTGGCTCTCTTCCAATCATATAGCATATATTTTGACACTTAATAAAAAAAATCAATAAATGATTGATGAGTGAGTTAGTTTGCGCATTATGTATATAAATAATAAGCAAAATATAGAAAATACAGCTTATGACTCATGGAATTTATGGATCTTTGATGAAAAATAGACTTATAAGAGAACATTCAATTAAAAATAAAAGCAGAACAGAAGTTAAAAAGCTATGGAGAAAAATGTATTGATACCTATTTTTTCAAAGGAACTATCCCAATATAACTTATGGAAATTTAATAATATATTATTAATATAATATGTAATATTCCAATAAGGTAAAGGCGAAATCAAAATGCAGAGACACACCACATTCGATAGAAATGTATTTCACGGGGCTAAACTGTATTACCTTAAATGGTGATCATTAAAAACAGTACATGGAAAACAAGCATTGAGGTCACACATATTAATTGCTGAGTTTATTTTATAAGGGAGGTAGATTTTAGTATCGATGTTTATTCATGCATATGCATTATATCTAAATGGCACATTGTCAGAAGCATTAGAGTATTGTTACTAACTTCATGGTGTCACTGTTTATTGTCTTAAATCATTTTTCCATTCAATTCATCAGACATTTATTGAACACATGCCACAGAGAATGCCCTAAATTCTGGAAATTTATTATTATTTTAGGATCAATGATGCAGTGACTGAACTTTATTCCCAGCTCAGGTATGAAGGACATGAAACATTTGAAACATGAGTCCAAAAATGTCAGTAGACTGCAAGACTCTGACTGTTTCTATCCCTCAGAAATGTTATCAGTAAGAGGTGGATAGAGATCTAAGGAGAACGTTTAGATGTAGGGCAATATGTCCCAGAGCCAAGAACAGATCAGCCTAGATGTAAATTCAAAATGGCTGATAGTCATGCCAAAAAAAATTCAGTTTAGAAATCAGAGACCTAGGACTATCTGAAATGTGCAGACATCATGGTGTGGCAAGAATGCCAAACGGATGAGCATGCAAAACTTATTTTATAGACTTGGGTTTCAGTTAAGAGGCTTTTTACAAAGCACCAGAGCTTTGCCCTGGCAATTATGTTCCCATTTCTTCTTAAATAATTAAGGCTAAAATATTTGTCATTTATGAATAAAAACCTAAACATTGACTGTAGTTCAAACAATAATATGATTAACACTAGCGAAAGTGCTAGCATGGAATCTTAGAATAAACATGCTAATTGATGATATTACATTATATGATAAGCTTCTGTTGTTCTCACAATTGAATATAGAAATATGAATGATCTGAGGTCAAACTCAAGAATTAAAAATTTCTCTTCTATATTACCTTGTAGATGTATTCTATTTGCCTCTCTCATTTCCTCTCTCATATATTTGGAAAGAACCTATTGTTTTCCCTAAAGTCATAGTACCTCTCCTTATTTCAATAAAGGCTAAATTAGGATTCCTCCCTACCTCACCCTATCCCATTTACAAAGAACATGACCCACATATGATGAATCATAGTCTGATGCAGACATAGATGAGCTGAAATACTCCAATAAAACAAAACCATGGAATCTTGTAAGAAGAAGATGGAATATAGGCCCTTTCTTTCTCAAGAGAATCTAGAATACAAGTCCTCTCCATTCCATTGAGCGGAGAAAAAATATGTAACTTTGTCAATTATTGGAAGAAGACATAGAAGCTTTAAGAAATACTTTTAGAGGGGCCGGCTCTGTGGTGTGGCTGGTGAAGCTGCCGCCTGCCTGCAGTGCTGGCATCCCATATGGATGCTGTTTGATTCCTGGCTGCTCCATTTCTGATCCAGCTCTCTGCTATAGCCTGGAAAACCAACAGAAGATGCCCAAGACCTCGGGCCCTTGGACCTGCGTGGGAGACCCAGAGGAAGCTCATGGCTCCTGGCTTCAGATCGGCACTGCTCCAGCCTTTGGGGTCATTTGGGGAATGAACCAGCAAATGGAAGACCTCTCTCTCTCTCTCTCTCTCACTCTCTTTCTCCCCCCTCCTGCTCTCTCTATGTAACTCTGACATTCAAATAAATAAATAAATCTTAAAAAAGAAATACATTTAGAGACTCAGAAATTAACTGTGATATTTTATTTACATAAATGGCAGACATTACGGTCCTTCCTATATTTATTTCTGTTTTTAAGATTTATTTGCAGATCCCACATGCAACACATGCCACTTCCGCTACCCCTTGAATTTTGAATTTGGTTACACTCATGACTTTCTTTGACCAGTGGAATGTAGCATGAATGCTATTCTACCACTCCCAGGAACTAAACCCAGACCTCAAGATTCCTTGTATTTTTTTGGCTGTTGTTCCTGGAAGCCCGGCAGTGTCTTAGGATCGCACCCTGGCTCAGTTTTTTGGGTGGTGAAGGACATGTGGTGCAGTCATCCTGTAGCCTCAGCTGATGGCCTGAGAACATCAAGAAGCAAAGCCACTTCATTGACTGGCAACAGAACCCTGAGACAACGGAGAGGTGAACTGTGCTGAGAACTGCCCAGCCAGTCAGACTAAATTCCCAAGGGGCAGAATCACAGGATGTGTGAAGGGTTATTCTCTTAGCTAACTACATTAGCTTGTGGTTTGTTATACAACCAAAGCTGCTATTTTAACCAACGTGAAGTAGAGAAAACATATATTAGTGTAACTGCATAATCGCTGAATCTAGCAGTCCTTCCACTTGAACACTCTTTTTTGCTCCTAATCTGCCAAGTGGGATTTTCCTGACAACTAAGTGAAGAATCTTTGTTGATTCATTTACTAATCAATGCGTGTGATCCTCTAATCTGATCTACCCCCTCTGCATATGAT
Organism: Lepus europaeus; assembly: GCF_033115175.1. NCBI lineage: Eukaryota > Metazoa > Chordata > Mammalia > Lagomorpha > Leporidae > Lepus > Lepus europaeus. The sequence goes on from NC_084845.1 coordinate 49,968,794, forward strand.
ATTACCTTTTTATCACATTGGAAAGCTTGTATATTCCTTCTCAATTTCTGTTATACAATTCTTTTTAAAAGGTTTGTTTATTTGGAAGACAGAGTTACAGAGATGGAGAGATACAAACAGAAAGAGAAGGATTGAGATATAGATCTTCCATCTGCTGGTTCACTACCCAAATGAATGCAATGGCCCTGGCTGGGGCATGTTGAAGCCAGGAGCCAGAAGCTTCACCAGGTCTCCAACGTGGGTGATCCAAACATTTGAGCCATCCTCTGCTGCTTTCCCAGGTGCATTAGCAGGGAGCTGGATCAGAAATGGAACAGCTGGGACATGATTTGGTGCCCATGTAGGATACTGGCTTTGCAGGCGGTAGCTTAACTGATTATGCCAAAATACAATATAATTTTTGACAGCAACTGTCAACAGAGAGCAAACAATACACCGTACATCCTCGGAGAGCAATCCTAATCATTGTCATTAAAAACCATCGAAGCCCCTATCACACAACAACATATTTATTCATGATATTCTCTTTGTCTGAAATCTCTTTATCCCTTTGTCTTCCCTTCCCAAATCCTACCTATATTTCAAGAATTACTTCCTTTAGCAACATTTAGTAAGTATCACAGACTTTGTAAGGAGACAATCTCCTGTGCTCTGTTTTTGTTGACACAGCTTTGTAGCTGTCTACTTTGGTACAGTTACAGGAAGTTGTCTTTAATAGATTTCTTCCTCCCATAACATGAAACAGGAAATGTCACATAGTAAGTATTTAGTGTGTTTAATGAACACGTATGCAAGTATGAAACAAAGACTTTGTTTAGTTTATTTATATCATATTTATATTTAAAATTTAAAGATATAATTTCAATTAAACATTGGGTCACCTTTTCTTTTTTCTCAAAAAAGTAGATAAGCAATTATTAATAAAACAGTTACATTTCATAATTACATTATAAACTTAATCCAAATGAAATATATTTGGAGGATAGTCAAGGAAGCATAACTATGAAGTAGAAATTACCAATAGCACATTTGTCAATTGTAGGCTTTTAAATGTATCACAAGATTCAAAGAAACTGCAAATTAAATCCAAGGGCTAATTGTCCTCTGCCTGTGGTTCCTTGAACAGTTCTCTGTGCAATTTTACTAGATGTTTCTCATTTTGCATTCTTATTTTTACAGAAATCAACATCTGTCCTTCTTTAATTAGGATACTCTACATGCTTCACATTTGTTGTTTTTAATGATTTACCCAGTGTTCTATGTTGATTGTATTTTTTAGCTTCACAAAATTAGACTTTTCCTAAACTTAATATCATTACAGTATCATGACCTTGAACACATTTCTTTTTATAAGAAATTTGAGAAGTCCTTTGAGATGGTTAGATTGGCGTTAAGTGGAGGTAACACACATCCAAGAAATCATCAAGGAGAAATTTCTACATGGTATGTTGGCATAAAATGACAAAGGAAGAGCAAAAAGTGGCACTTTTAACTCATTTAATAAGGTTGATGACCACTGGGAGAAAGATTTTCAGCATTTAGGGTACAAATTAAACTTTGCATTTTATACTGTCTAAATAGTAAGCATAGAATTGAACACAATGTCATAAATCTTGCTCACAGTATGAAGTGTTAAGAAAAAAATAGCTGATGCTTTGAAAAAGCATTTCTTTCTGAAAAGAGACATTAGAATTTAAATATTTGACGGTAGCACTGTGGTACAGAGGGTTAAGCTGCATCCCATATGAGTGCCAGTTGGAGTCCCAGCGTCTCCATTTCTGATCCAGCTCCCTGCTAATGCATCTTGGAAAGCAGTTAAAGATGGCCCAAGAGCTTGGGCCCCTGCCACTTGTATGGGACACATAGATGGAGATCCAGGCTCCTGACTTCGGCCTGGCCCAGTCCCAGCCGTTGAGTGCCAGTTACACTCTTGGCTACTTCATTTCCAATCCAGCTCACTGCTAATATGTCTCAGAAAGCAGCAGATGTCCCAATTACAGGGGACCACGCCATCCATGTGGGAGACTTGGATGATGGAGTTCCGGGATCCTGGCTCAGCCTGGCCCAGATGTGGTAGTTGCAGCCATATTGCTAGTGAACCACAGGATGGAAGACACCTCTCTCTCTCCCTCTCTCTTTCTCTCTCTCCCTAATTCCACCTTTCAAATAAATAAAATAAATCTAAAATTAAAGGAAGAAAGTATTTATCATTGGAAGTATGTATTACAAAAAATTGTTAAAGGTAGTCATTTAAATAGAAAGCAAATCATATCACATGAAAACACAGATTAAGTATTGAAAATGACAACTATATGTTTAAACATTTATGGAAAAACTAGCAACAACTCCTCATAACCTCCTTCAAATATCTAAACAAGCGCTCTTTCCAATTCATTTTATGATTACACTGACATAAGTTATATCCATTATAAGAAAATTAAATTTAATAATATATCAAAGATGAATTCATAATGACCAAGTGGGTTTATTGTAGGAACATATAATTGAATTATGATTTAAAACTTCATAATGTAATTTAACATTTAATATGATAATAATTTAAAAAGAAAATGACATATGAGTACTTTCATAGATGCAGAAATAAACTAATAGAATCCAAAATCCATTAATGGGAAAAATCTTTCAGCAAATTAAGAACAGATAACCAACTGATAAAAAGCATGTGCAAAAACTGTGTACATGATCTCATTGTTAATGGAGGAAAGCTAAATTTTCTTCCCCTAAAATCTGCAGGAAGATAAGGTTCACCTTTGTTTTCCCAACAATGTCCTAGAGATTTTAGCCATTGAAATATGTCCAGAAAAAGAAATCCAACAGAGTATGGTAATAAAAGGTGACTAATAAAACTCCCTATATTCACTGATAATTGCCTTTGTAGAGAAAGTAATGGAACATACAAAAATTGTGAACAATAAGTGAATTCAAGAAGGTTATAGAATAAAAACACAATATAAATACTTTTTTAAAGATTTATTTATTTATTTGAGAGGCAGAGTTACAGAAATAAAGGAAGAGACACAGAGAGAGAGGTCTTCCATCTACTGGTTCACTCCCCCAGATGCTTGCAAATGCCAGGATTGGGCCAAGCTGAAACCAGGAGCCAGGAGCTTCTTCTGGGTCACCCAAGTAGGTGCAGGGGCCCAAGCACTTGGGCTGTCTTCCACTGCTTCCCCAAGCCATTAGCAGAGAGCTGGATTGGAAGAGGAACAGCCAGGACATGACCCAGTGCCTATATGGGATGCCAGTGCTACAAGCAGAGGCTTATCCTACTACAACACAATCCCAGCCCCAATATAGATACTTTTATATATACAGGTATACTTATTCATATTAATTCTCTATAAACAACCAGTTCTGAATTTAAATTATGCCATTTTTACCAGTATATAATATGACATACTTAATATAATCTGATAATCTGAGGACAGGCCTGAAAAATCAATAACACCAAAATCTGAAAATTTGTGAGGGTTGGGTGTTGTGGTACAACATATTGGGCTGACACACGGGACACCTAAATTCCATATAGGAGTGCCTGATGGCTACTCTACTTCCAAACCACTTTCCTGCTAATGGACCTGAAAGGTTCATGGTCCAAGTTCTTGAGTTCCTGTCACTCACATGGAACCCACACAAAGTGTCTGGCTCCTGACATCAATCTATTGCACTCATTTGGAGAATGAACAACCAGATGGAAGATCTCTCTCTCTCTCTCACTCTCTCTCTCTCTCTGTCACTTTGCCTTTCAAATGAATAAATAAATAAGCATTTTTAAAAAGCATGCAAAAATTAAGAAATAGATTTATTATAATTTTAGAAGGAAATATACAGAAATATTTGTATGACTTTGGTCTTACATATAATGCCAAAAGCAGAACCTTAAAAAATTGAAAAATTTAACATCTTAACTGTTATGAGAGCCAAAAAACAAGCTGCAGTCTGGAAAACATCTATTACCCCAAATATACTAAAACTTTCAAAACTCAACAGAAGGGTACAGGAACACAATAAAGAACTTAAAAATCCAAATATTCGAAAAGGACCCTGGTCATTACAGAAATGCAAATAAAATCCAGAAAGAAATGAAACTGTACACAGAGTCGAATGACCACAATGGGAAAGGTGGAGCACACCAAGATTTGGTTACAGTATTGAGTAATTGGAGTTCTCAAATCACAGTGACTGGCTTAAAAAACAGAATAAGCAACTTTGCACAACTTTTCAGCAGTTCTTAAAAAGTTATACATACACTACCACATGATAGAATCTTTCTACTTACTTCATTTTTCTCGGTGAGGTGACAACACATTCCCATATAAAGAACTGCACACAAAGAACACTTTTACATGATTCAATTTCCATAAAATTCTAGAAAATCCAAACTAATCCATGGAGACAGAAATCAATTGTGGAGGGAAAAAAGGAAAAGGGAGAACAGTAAAAAGAAATAAAAGGAAACTTCTGGTGGTGATGGATACATTTTATGTGTTGATTGTGATAATGATTTCACAGATGTATAATGCTAAAACATCAAACTATGTACTCAAAATATGTATAGTTTGTTATATGTCAATTATAGCTCAACAAAGTTGTCAACAATGAAATACAAAAATAAAATTATATTTAGCAGCTACGTTAGGGACAAACAGGAGGCGAGTAAGATAACCCAGGTAAGATCAGCAAGGAAACCTGGAAGGTAAAGCAAAACAGGAAGATTTTAGATATATTTGTTAAAAAACCTTTACAATTTTCTGGTAGTTTAAAAACGAGTTTGAGAGAAATAAAGGGTTCCAAAATAACTCCAGAAAGTCTACAGAAGTATTTTTGAGACATATATAGTAACTCTTTAATGGAGGTAAAGAGAAATGATTGACAGTAAGTTCTGTTTTGGGAAGTCATCAGGAGTTCAAATTTCGAGAGACTAATTTTAGATGTCTTTTAGATAATGAAATAGTAATTCTTGCTTAAAGATAATTGAATGTAGATGTTTGAAGTTCAAGGGTAAAGCTTATATCACAAATATAAAATTGGCAGTTGAAATAGAAAAATATAGTAATAGTAGTGGTAATTTCAGCTACTAGCATATATTGAGCTTACTGGTGTCAGGCTGAACGCTTTAAGCTAATTTTAATCAATCTTCTTTGAAGTTCTACAAAAGTGAATATGCTAACTTTGGATCTCACAGATCTTACAGACAAGTAAGCTGAGTTTTGATACAATTGAATTGTTCAGTCTGTATGTGGTAGAGAAAGAGCTCACGACATAGTCTCTGAAATAAGACTGAAGCCCAAACTCTAGGACTTTTCTCTTACCACAAGGCACATACTTGCTCTAAAACCAGATGAGAATGAGGCAATAGATGCAAGACTGAATGGAGTAGATGGATAGAGTAATTTGTGTTAACTGGAGCAAAATACATGCTAGCAAAAATTCCCAGTGCTCTAAGAAAGAATGGGACAGAACTGTTAATTCAGAATGGGGATATTTGAGAAGAAAACATAAAACAGTGAGAGTACTGCAAACAGGAGGGTGCTGCTATCTATAAAAAGAGAATAATGACAGTATAGATGACAGGACAGCAAGAGCAATGACTTGATACATGAAATGGGCTGTCAAGATCAGACAGAGATAAAGAGTGGGGTTTGGTTGGGTTGTAGGAACGTAGACAGATGTAACAGATGTACTTAAAGAAATCTAAGGGCAGCTGACACTGCGGTGCCTGCCAGGGTATATTAACATGCTTCATTTGGATCTACGGTGATCCACAGTTAGAAGCTGGAAGGGAAGGCTGGATATTCGTGACTCTTTGTTTCACTTAGTGCTTATGGTTGAACATCTGTGATCAAATAGCTCCTTAAAATCTAGGAAACTTCCTCTTAACCATAAGGCAGTGTTTATTGATGACACAAAGATAATATGGCATATATAATATATTCCTTTTGTGATGGTAGATACTAACATACTATAATTGGTATTTTTATAGAAAGGAAATTGTGAACGTTTTAACAGCTTTTATCTGCTTATTTAGTATAATATTGGACTTTGAGCAAATTTTTGTCTTCATAGTGTGGTAGATATTTTATATGCTAATGTATTATTTTATGCTAAATATAATACAGATTTCACTATATGTATATATTAAACACATTAATACATTTAATATTTCAATAGAAGTTTCCTATATTAAGCTATGTCTAATTTTCCCATTTTTGAAATGAAAATGCTGAGACACAAGTAAACTGTATTAACTAACAAGTGGTGGAAATCAGGATCATTTAAAAACAGCTATTATTTTATTATTCACTTTTTAAAAAAGATTTATTTATTTACTTGAAAGTCAGAGTTGCTCAGAGAGAGAAGGAGAGGCAGAAAGAGAGGTCTTCCACCTGCTGGTTCACTCCTCAATTGGTCACAATGGCTGGAGCTCGCCGATCCAAAGCCAGGAGCCAGGAGCTTCTTCCAGGTCTCCCACACGATGCAGGGGCTCAAGGAGTTGAGCCATCTTCTACTGCTTTCCCAGACCATAGCAGAGAGCTGGATCTGAAGTGGAACAGCTGGTACTCAAACCGGCATCCATATGGGATGCTGGCACTCTAGGCGGTGGCTGTACCCGCTACGCCACAGCACTGGCCCCACACTATTCACTTTTATTCTGACAGAGTTCTAGGTAAATTCAAACTCAGCCTGTTTCCTATGATTGGAGCACCTTGGAAAGTACTTATCTTGGAAAATAATATATATTGTCTCAGATGGTCTAAAATGAACACAAAAATTGAAACAAAAATGTGAAACTTGTTGAATATTTACTATGCTGGGCACTGTGCATTAGACATGTGAAAGTTTTTTAATTCACAGAATTATAAATATTACGTTTTAAATACTTTCAACAGCCTTCTAATATTTTGACAGTATTATAAATTTCTCACTTTATGTATCACAATCTCAGAGAGATTAAAAATTATACCTGTGATCTGACCGGACAATAAATTTCAGAGCCTGGATTCCACTCTTTGTGCTTAAGTCTTTGATCTAAACCATTATATAATATGGTAATCTTCATAGTCCAGCTCAAAATATGATCACACTGAGTTACTCCATTCTCTTTCACATCTTAAAAAATCTCTATCACTTGCTTCATCATTGTGATCACAATGCAAACATTTTATATTGTTATCATTTTTACTTTCTTCTCAAATTGAATTTTGCATGTATAACTGCTGTGGATGTGAATGTGTGCATGCATTTGTAGGAGTGTATCTGAATATCATACATACATCACATGCAGTTCATACTGGGCTACAATTTGTACTAACCTGGATTACTCCTCTATTGCTATTGTTCAATGCCATCAACAATGACATTTAGATGTTTACCTTTGCTAATAATTCCCTAACTTGAATTTTATCTGTTTAAATTCAAATACAGAGAAATGGGTAAATCTAATGCTCATTTCTCAAAAAATTCAATGCTTGGGTGTGCCATCATATCTCTAGTAATGAAATCTGTGGGAGTTTATTCTTGGGAAAAAGTGTATTAAATATGACTATCTGAAAGTTTTCAAATGATCAATGCATTTTCCAGATGTATTAGTCAAACAAACCCAATAACTGAGAGATAGTTGCATTTTTCTTCACACCTATACACAGCGTATAACTTCGCCAGATGCCAAAATAAAAATTTTGATTGTCTTCACTTTTTTTTTTAACCTATCTGAGGGGTTATTGGAAAGTTTACCTTGAGCTTCTCTCACAAAACTGGAGGCAGACTGGAAGTGTTGTTCCTGACTCAGCAGACCACAGCTCTGACCATGCTGGCCTGCAGCGGAATGGTTGGTTCACTACCTTCACAGAATGAGCTTGAAGGCATTCACGAATATTAGAGAGAGGAGCAGAACTGGGAGAAACTGAGATGAAATCATGCAGGAAGAAGACAGATAAAAATCAAAGGAGAGTAAGTAGGTGGAAAAATCGTGCTGTTTTAATTTTGTTGCTATGCCTATATTTTAAATTCTCATACAGTGAAGCATAAAAAACATTTTAAGATTTTGCAGCAAAAATCCGGCCACCCCAAGAAATATTCTAAACTCATTGGGCCACATGAGGGCACTGTGGCATTGCATTCTGGTCAAGTGACCTTTTAAGACTACTCGGGGAGAATAATCTCATTTTTCAAAACCCAGGATGATTGCACAAAGATACTCTGGGGTAATGTCCCTACATACGGATGGGCATAGTTGTGTAGACATATAAATCAGTTAGTGTCCCGCTCAGGAAGCTCTTATACCAGAGATGGCTTTCCACACCCAGCTGTCACTGTGTAATACAGAGATTTCCTTTACTGGTTGTTCAGGCTGAACTATGATATTATGATTTTCCAATTGCAGTGATAATGGATCATTTTTGGCATTTTTCTACTCATTAGAATCTGTGCCAGTGTGATAGATTAATTTAAGGACATTTTCTGTCCTTGGTATAATCATTGGGAAAGGGTTGAGTGTGGCTGCTGCATTGGGTAACTTACAGCACAGGGTTAGGACTTAGAGGTGGAAAAATAGAGAGAGATTGAGGAGGAAGAAAGGAAAGAGAGGGCTTGGCGTAGATTGTGTCACAAGGCTTCATTGGATAAAGGTAAAAATGTCGGTCTTCTGGCTGGGATCAGAATCAGTGTGCAAGGTCTGGCACTGTGGCTTAGTGGCTAACGCCTCCACCTACAGTGCTGGTAACTCATACGGGCAGCGGTTCTAGTCCAGGCTGCCTGCTTCCAGTCCTTCTCCCTGTTAATGAGCCTGGGAAAGCAGCAGTAGATGGCCCAAGTGCTTGGGTCCCTGCAGCGCGTGGAAGACCCAAAAGAAACTCCTGGCTCCTGGCTTCGAATTGGCTCAGCTGTAGGCATTTGGGGTGTGAACCAGTGGATAGAAGACCTCTCTCTCTCTGCTTCTGCCTCTGTCTCTGTAACTTGGTCTTTCAAATAAATAAATAAATCTTAAAAAAAAATCCAGGATCAGTGTGCAAATTACAATGTAATGCAGTGTTAATAATCCTACCACGCAATAACTTTCCCTTTTATTAAAAATAAGCCAATTGCAATAAAATCATAGAGACTTTTCATTTGTCATTTGAACTACTTTACATGATAATCCTGGTAATGAAATAAATATCAAAGTCCTGAGTTTTATTCTTGCTTCTCAAATTGTATCAAGTGATATTTTGTTTATATTAAAATGCTGAGCATAGTCACAGTTTTTGATACGTATGTGTTAAAAAATCAGGAATAATATTTGTTACTGGAGTCAAAGGAAATATATAATAGGCAGTGGCAGGATAAAAATATAGAAAAGAATAGCTTATTTAAATATTAATAAATGACAAAGAACATTTAATACAGATTCACATAAAAATGTGAAATCCTTAAGATTTTGATGGGTCTTTAACACGACTTTGTGTGTCATAAAACATGGAAGATGAAACATACAAAGATGTAAAAGTTTCAGAATTCCAATAATGAAGGACAAGGAAAAGTCAGAAAGAAGGAACCTGGATCCATGGACTGATACTGACAATTAAAAAAAATAAAAGGTGCTTTCAGCTTCAAATAAGAGGACTCTATAAATTACAAATAATAAGATAGAACACATCTATTATCCATAAAAAAGAGATTATAGGAAATGGCAGCTAAGAGAAAAATTTAACCAGTTAAGTGGAAATCTAAAAGGAATTATCTGAAATGTTATAAATAAGCCAAACTGAATGGGTGATTTATATATATATGTATATATGTATGTGTATATATGTATAGATATGTTCTTTCCTATATATGTGTTCTTCACAAACCTCTTCAGTAAGCAGCACACATCCTGCTGATAGCAGTGACAAATAGAAATGAGATGGCCATTCGATGATGTGGTCAGCAGAATTACTGAATCAGCTACTGCTTTTACTTATTTTGCCCGGAAGGTATTTTGACTTTTGTACACAAGAAAATGTATATACAAATATAATATATGCATACAAATATTTTATGACAGTCATAGTGGTATGTTAAAATATCTGGGTGTATTTCAAACATTGAAATACACATCTTCATGGACCAGAGACAAAGAGCAGAATTTCCGAATAGCCTTGTTTATAATAGTTAGAATCTGGAAAGAATCAAAGATCTGTAAATAGTTAATCTAATTGTGATGTGCTTACTCAATAGAACATTATACAACCTCCCAAAGATTTAGTATCATACCAATGAGAAAGGCTGCCAAACTGATCATAGATATAATACAAATAATTTCAAATCTGAAGGAAATTTTGAGAGATTTGAGATGATTCAGATTCTTATGTAGAAAAATATAAATGTAAAAGAAATAGAGGACTTGCATCATATTGACATAGCAATGTATCAAGTGAGAAATACAAGACATCAGACATTATGGAGACTGACTCAGGAGAGAAGTGAACTGGATAAATTTACTTATGTAGTAAGCCAATCATTGTAGAAAGAGTAATTATTCTGTAAACAATGCTGAGACAACAGATTATACATATTTTAATATTAACACGTATATCCTTCACAAAACACAGTATATAAACTAAATAGAATTCATATTTAGAAATGAAACCCAAACCTTTAGAACTTTTAGAAAAGATATACAGGAAGACGTTTCTATTTGCTCAAGGAAGCGAAAGAGTTACTTAAATAATTCACACTAACCATCAGTTTAGACTGGAAGCTTTAAATATTACATTCAAACTAAGACATAAAAAATTATTTTCATCAAAAGATATCATGAAGTGTAAAAGAAAGCAAACAAGTGAGAGAAACTATTGTATTATATATAATTGATAATTGTGCAACATATATAAAGAACAATCACAAATCAATAATAAAATAGCATTTTTATTAAGAAAAAAAATAACAAAACATGGTCAGGCATATCATAGGCAAGAAAAAGGAATGGCTGAGGAACATGGCTATAGATTCTCAATCTTTTTATTTATTTATTTATTTATTTGAAAGTCAGATAACACAGAGAAGGAGACAGAGAGAGAGAGAAAGAAGTCTTCCATCCTATGGTTCACTCCCAAGTTGGGCCGCAACAACTGGAGCTGAGCCGATCTGAAGCCAGGAGCCAGGAGTTTCTTCTGGGTCTCCCACGCGGGTGCAGGGGCTCAAGGACTTGGGCCATCTTCTACTGCTTTCCCAGGCCATAGCAGAGAGCTGGATTGGAAGTGAGGCAGCCAGGACTAGAACCTGTGCCCATATGGATGGCGGCACTGCAGGCAGCAACTTTACCTGCTACACCACAGGGCCGGCCCCAAGATTCTCAATCTTAATGCTTAAAAGGAAACTGAAACTTAAAATTAGTCTTAGAAATTAGACCCGTAAGAACTGGAAGTTGTACATGATTGTATGATGACAAACATATAGATAAAAATGGAAACAAAATGGGACAATCACTTTTAGCAATAGGTTTGGAGTTTACAAATTTAAAACTTGTTTACCTTATGACCAAAAAATCCCAGGTATATACCATACTGAGTTTCTGACCCATGTGGACTGGAGACAAAGAGTAGAATTTCCTAATACCCTTGTTTATAATAGTTAGAATCTGGAAAGAATCAAAGATCTGTAAATAGTTAATCTAATTGTGATGTGCTTACTCAATAGAACATTATACAATCTCCCAAAATAATTAACTCAGATACAAAAGGCAACACTGGCAAGCTTTAGTTTTGTGACATTCAATGGAAAGAAAAGTCATATGCTATTGCATATATTGATAAAACTCAAAGAATCAAAATTAATATTTTATATAAAGATATTAGAAAATGTATTGAAGGGAAAATTTTCCATTTTAATGCTTTTTTAAAGGATATTTATTTACTTGAAAAGTAGAGTGGCAGGAGAGGGAGAGATAGACAGAGAGAGGAAGAGAGACAGAGACAAAGAGGGAGAGAGAGAAAGAAATCATCCTTACTCTGATTCATTCCCCAAGTGCCTAAAACAACCAGGGCTAGGGCAGGAAGAATCCAGTAGCCTGGAACTCCATCTGGGTTCCTCACATGGGTGGCAGGAGGCAAAGGCACATAGGCTATCAACTTTCCTCCCAGATGTGTTAAAAAGAAGACACATCAGTAAAACATCCAGGACTCAAAAAGACACTGTGATGTGGGATGCAGGCATCCCAAGCAGTGACTTAACATGGTGTACTGCAATTCCAGACTCTGTTTTGACACTTTTACATCATAATTCAAAGAAGGAATTATATGCTTCTGCTCTGGGCAGTCCAGATATTTAATCAGACTTAGATCAACTTTTAAGAATAGAAGTTGAATAAAAAATTTTAGTAAAAAATCCCAAGGATTCCAAAAATCCAGAAAATAATTCATAATTAAAACAATATCCATATGCCTACACATGTTATTTGTAAATATATAACTTCTTTTTTTTATTTTTGACAGGCAGAGTGGACAGTGAGAGAGACAGACAGACAGAAAGATCTTCCTTTTTGCCGTTGGTTCACCCTCCAATGGCCGCCGCGGTAGGCGCGCTGCGGCCAGCACACCGCGCCGATCCGATGGCAGGAGCCAGGTGCTTCTCCTGGTCTCCCATGGGGTGCAGGGCCCAAGCACTTGGGCCATCCTCCACTGCACTCCCTGGCCACAGCAGAGAGCTGGCCTGGAAGAGGGGCAACCGGGACAGGATCGGTGCCCCGACCGGGACTAGAACCCGGTGTGCCGGCGCCGCAAGGTGGAGGATTAGCCTGTTGAGCCGTGACGCCGGCCAAAATATATAACTTCTAAGCTTTGAACTCAGGTGGCTGAGAGTTGTGTAGACAAAGACCTTTTTTAAAGATTGTATTATTATTATTATTTATTTGACAGGTAGAGTTATAGACAGTGAGAGGGAGAGACAGAGAGAAAGGTCTTCCTTCCATTGGTTCACTCCCCTAATGGCCGCCACGGCCGGAGCTGCACTGACCAAAGCCAGGAGCCAGGTGCTTCTTCCTGGTCTCCCATGTGGGTGCAGGGGCCCAAGCACTTGGGCCATCCTCCACTGCCCTCCTGGGCCACAGCAGAGAGCTGGACTGGAAGAGGAGCAGCCGGGACTAGAACCAGTGTCCATGTGGGATGCCGGCGCTGCAGGCAGATTAACCTACTGCGTCACGGCGCCGGCTCCGACAAAGTCTTTTCTTATATAGTTATGTTAGCCATGGGTCTCCAGGTAAGTAGAATTGGCAGGATATATACATATATGCAGAAAGAGGTTTATTCTAACACATTCACTCATGCTATTATGCAGGCTGACATGTCCTAAGGTGGAGACACAAAAGAGTCAGTAAAAATATACCAGTCCAGGGGCCGGCACTGTGGCTCAGCAGGTTAACGCTCTGACCTGAAGCGCCGGCATCCATATGGGCACCAGTTCTAGTCCTTGCTGTTCCTCTTCTGATCCAGCTCTCTGCTGTGGCCTGGGAAAGCAGTTGAAGATGGCCCAAAATCCTTGGGCCACCCACGTGGGAGACCCAGAAGAAGCTCCTGGCTCCTGGCTTCAGATTGGCACAGCTCCAGCCTTTGTGGCCAACTGGGGAGTGAACCATTGGATGGAAGACCTCTCTCTCAATCTCTCTCTCTCTCTGCCTCTCCTTTCTCTGTGTAACTCTGACTTTCAAATAAATAAATAAATCTTAAAAAAAAAAATCCCAGTCCAAATTTAAAAAAAATAAGAACTAAGTCAATATTATTAGTTCTTTGAAACCAAAGAAAAGTCAACGTTTTAGTTGGAGTCTGAAGGCAATAAAGACAATGTCTCAGTTTAAAGCAGTTAGGTAGGAGGAATTCTACAGGTCTGCCTTTTGGATCTATTGAATCCTTCTGTTAACTGGATAAGGATTGTTCACATTTAGTGTGTGTGTGTGTGCGTGTGCGCTTTGAATTCTATTCATTCTACCAAATTCAATGTTAATTCAAAACACCTTCACAGGCACACTAGGAATTATCTTTTAAAATATATTTATTTATTTATCTATTCAGTTGTACATGCATTCATTGATTTGGAGGAGAGAGAGGGGGGGGGGAGAGATATATATCTTCCATTTGCTGGTTTACTTCCCAAATGCTGTAACAACCAGTGCTGGGCCAGGCCAAAGTTAGGAGCCTGGAATTCAATACAGGGCTCCCACATGGGCGGCATGAACCAAAGTACTTGAGGCATAATCCATTGCTTTCCAGGCACATCATCAGGGAACTGGAATGGAAGCAGAGTGGCTAGAATTCCAATGATCACTCTACTATTGGGATGTAGGTGTCCCAAGTGGCTGTACCACAACAGCAGTCCATAGGAATAATCCTTAACTGAATGTGTGGGCATACTGCAGCCCAGTCAGCCAGCTGACAGTAGTTTTATATATATATATATATATATATATATATATATATACACACACACACACACACACATACATACATATACATATATGGAGATCTCAACTAATTACCTGGGCAAGAATTAACAAAGGGTAAGCTCTATGGGATTAGGAAAAAGAGATCAGAAAAAAAGAAAGAATGATTGCATAAAGAAGGCCACAATTTATAGTTGATTCATTTATCTTATTTATTTTAACTTCATTTGTTCTAAGTTTTGAAATTTCCCCAAAGTTGCAAGATCTAAGTCAAAACTCTTTCCTTTTAGATCTTTCATACCAACTTTTCTATATTTTTACTTATTTTTAAAAAAGATTTATTTAGGCCAGTGCAGTGGCTCAGTTGGCTGATCTTCTGCCTGTGGTGCCGGCACCCCTGGTTCTAGTCTTGGTTGGGGTGCCAGGTACTAGTCCCAGTTGCTCCTCTTCCAGTCCAGCTCTCTGCTATGGCCCGGGAGTGCAGTGGAGGATGGCCCAAGTGCTTGGGCCCTGCACCCGATGGGAGACCAGGAGAAGCACCTGGCTCCTGGCTTTGGTCAGTGCAGCTCCAGCGCTGGTGGACATTAGGGGAGTGAACCAACAGAAGGAAGCCCATTCTCTCTGTCTCTCTCACACTGTCTATAACTCTACCTGTCAAATAAAAATAAAAAAAATATTTATTTATTTGAAAGGCAGAGATAAAGAGGCAGAGAGAGAGAGAGAGAGAGAGAGGTCTTTCATCTGCTGGTTCACTCCCCAGATGGCTGCAGCGGCCGGAGTTGTGCAGATCCAAAATCAGGAGCCAAGAGTTTCTTCTGGATCTCCCATGTAGGTGAAGGGGCCCAAGGACTTGGGCCATCTTTCACTGCTTTCCCAGGCCATAGCAGAGAGATGGATTGGAAGAGGAGCAACCGGGACTAGGACTGGCACCCATTACTGGGTGCCAGCCTTGCAGGTGGTAGCTTTACTTGCTTCGCCCCAGCACCAGCCCCCTTTCTATATTTTTATAAGTAGGTGATTGGAAAATAAACCTTGATCCCATGTAGAAGGCATTTGATGCTATTTTACTTATTGCTAACTTTGCTATTGCTTTCCAGGTGTTTATACTTGGTTTCATGTTTTACAACTAAAGCAATGCAAGTAGTATTCAGACTGAAGTACTTCCAAAGGAGAGACCCATTTGGAGTCTCCAGAGCACACAACAGTCAAAAGCAGACTGTTACCCAATGAAATTAGAACAAAGATGTCATCGTGAGGTAGTAAGTTTCCATCCAAGATCCTGGAACAAAACTCAGTTCAACTCCCCGTCTTTGTTGACTACTTTTCCATTCTTAACATTCACTCCCACAAAGAACTTCCTGCTCATCTCTCAGTAGCACGCTTCCTTCATGATGGCATTTTCTCAACTGAGATTTGTCTTCACCTTTATTTTCTTGTTCCTGAAGTGAGCATTAACTGCCCTCATCTCTGCATCACTCTCCTTTCTTCACTTATAAGAAAAGTATCTCACAGAAACTTTGGCAACCTTGGACTGCAGGAGTCACTGCTGTTATGCAACAGAATATTCCCCACCTTGCTGTCCTTACCATGGAAACATTGGGTAATCTTTTGATCCTTTCAATCAATCTGGATTCCTTATTTTGTTGTAATCCTTCCTCTCTTTCCCTACAGCATTTTAATTACACTATGACAAAACCCTCACAGCAATGCCAGCCTATCCTTATAATGGATATATCCATTTCCATAATGATATTACAACTGATTGATTTTTAAGAATGTTCATTTTTTCATTATGTTTATAAAGCTATCACCAAGTCCAATATAAAATGTCAAGTTGTAACAGGTCTCCCTAAATACTTGTTATAGGAAGGGAAATGTACCCATTGATCCCTTCCAGCCTAATTTCTCAGAACAATCTAACAGCATAGACTATCTCTGAACAAATCCTTTGTTTAACTTTGTAATTTCTGTTCTTCAGTCATCCTCAATTACAAGATAATTATTTCTATGACCTTTTACTTATTTTGCCTGTGGAACCTATGACTATTGACAACTGGAATAGATCTTGTCATCTCTCCCATATTACTAATTCCTTCATGCTGATTTATCATCTTCAATTTTCTTCTTTTCTTGAAATATCTCTCAATCAATTAGCTACCTTATGCAGTTCACCCT
This sequence comes from Lepus europaeus, assembly GCF_033115175.1. Classification (NCBI taxonomy): domain Eukaryota; kingdom Metazoa; phylum Chordata; class Mammalia; order Lagomorpha; family Leporidae; genus Lepus; species Lepus europaeus. The sequence continues at coordinate 49,985,382 of NC_084845.1, forward strand.
ATTCTTACAATAGCAACAAAAGAAGTGTCTGGAATATCAACTGACTGCCTCCCTTGTAGATAATCTTCATTCCCTGGGAAACTGATTTAGAAAACAGAACTAAAAAAACAAAAACAGCTACAGTAATGGGCCTTTGTTCCATTCATGTTCCCCTCTACTTTGGGGGGGAGGGCAGGATTTGCAATCTTTTGGACACCATCTGTAGAGATCTATCACCTGGCTGAAGAAGTTGTATTCAGTAACAGGATCATCTACTAGTTGCTGAAGCAGTTCACCACGCTCCTGGGCAACATCAGTTCTGGTCTCAAATCAGCGACCTTCCCATTATGAGATACCCAGTGTGCCCTGACATGAATATGATTCTGGCTGTAGAAAGGGGGGTGGGCATTTGCAGAGTCATCAGAAGCAACTGCTGCATGGTTGTCTTTGGTAACCCAGCTCATAACAATATGATTTAGTTTCTCATTTGGACACCTCTAGCATCAGTTGAACCATCAATTGAGATTGATTTCTAATTGCTGCACTTTGCAATCCACAAAACATTTAATTGATGGATACTTAGGAAAAAACACAGAAAGACAAGGATTGGTGGCTGGGTGAAACTGTGTTATGAAGATAGAAAAACGCGTCTTCTTCTCTTGAACAGGAAGTGGGATTGATAGCCTTTTTGCTAGTCCTAAGTTAAAGCTTTTGAACATCCCCCTAGGCTCAGCAAAGAACAATGTTGTTTTACTTTAGCAAGAATACTGTCCTCTTAGTACCTGATCAAACTCATAGCTGATCAAAATTCCACACAGCCTACCTTTGGAATCTGATAACCCTAACCTGCCTCCAGAAGGGATCTGGTTAAGGTGATTAATCTAGAAATCCCCAAGACTAGTAACTTTCCATCTACTAACCCACCTTGATCCTTGGCTATGGACTTCCATTTGTCCTTGCTCTATATGGAATGGATCCTTGTTCTATACCTGGAATGTCTTTTCTCCTGTTGTAATAATCCCAAAAATTTGTTTTCACCATGTTAACATCTGTTTGGTTCTTTTTCTTTGTTGCATCCCAATTCAGTTGTCAGTCTCCAGAATTATCCTATGATGGCTTGAATGTATTCTTGTTTTTTGATGTATCTTATTTATGAAAAAATTCTCTTTATGAAATAATTTTGATCATGTTCATTGCTTATTTCCTTTGTATTATTCATTATGCTGCAATAACTACTTCATTAATGTAGTTTCTCCTTTTGTTGAAATATATTTAATGTAACTAAATAGTGGAATTACTCGATTAATTGTTAAAAATATCATGATAGTTCTTGCTGCAAACTAAAAGTTGTTTTAAAAAGAATGCAATAGTTGAAGTGCTCTAGGTGATGAAAGCCTCTACAATATCACTAATATGGGTGACATTTTGATAGAATGACTTTCTTAGCTGTAAGTTAATGTAATTTTTTAGTTTTAATTTTTTAGTACCACTATAATCATACTTTCTTGCTGAGGTTTACTTTATACAATAAATGAGATGCATTTGTTATATATAAAACAAGAGAAAGAAATTTAACATAAATAATATATGGCAAATTACAGTTAAAACAAGTAAGACATCTACAATAAAAAGTAAAGCAGAAACACAAGAAATCAGGCAATATAATTTTTCATGGAAATGGAAAATCACTTACAGCAAGACATTTAGCAAGAAGTTGATCAAAATAGGTGTCCTATAAAGTTGTTTCATAACATTTTATCATTATTAACTTTACATTTTGATAAAGTGAATTGCTCTATACTGGATTTTGTGATTTATGTGATTACTTTAAATTTTAGCACATTCTGTCCATGCATGACAATTGAGAATCAAGTAATTATATTTGAGTAGTGGTAGTAGCAGTGAGTCATAGCAATTCATGGATACCTAGATTGTAACCTAGTTGTGACCTAGATTAGAGCACATGACACATATGACGCTTCCTTTCCCAGTATACTTGTTAGGCAGTGAGCAAGAGGACTGAAAGTTGAAAGTTGACATAGACTAGGGTAAAGTTAGCTATGCCACGTTTAGATCAGTGACTTGAGAATTTGAGAAGTATAGGAGAAACATGAACATGTTTTCTTTCCTCACCCAAAATAGTTTGGGCACATCTATGTGGGAAATTTAGAATATCAATTCTATAATGTCAGCTTGTTTTTCAGTTGTGCATTGAGTTAAAAAGATGGCAAAAACATTATTTCCTAGACAAAGCTAGATCAATGTGAAGAGATCTGGACTGGTAGTTAGCTAGTCTGGATTTTAACTCTGGTTTTTGGCCTTTGCCAAAATGATTATATGATGCAACAGGTTTTTTTTGTTTGTTTGTTTTTTTTTTTTTTTTAATATGGTGACTGGAGATGAGAAACCTGCCCTGTCAGCAACACAGGTCTTTATGAGAGTTGGGTGTGATGAGATATTTGTTCATATAGTGCTTGGTTTCAAATATTGCATTACTTTCTTTCAATTGAATCTCACTATCTTCTTACATCGGGAGATACTTTTGTCTGAACTATTCAGAGAAATACAAATTTAATTAATTATTTCAGAATGCAGTTACTTTTATATGTCCTACCAGTAAACACATCCTTTATGTGGTCTGAGGCTTAAATGGCATTTCTCCATAAATAATTGTTGTTGAAACAATGGGCTTTCCAACTCACAGAATTACAATCATGTTAGACAAGCATGTCCTGCAAAATGCTGTCATTGTTAATCAGACATTAGAAATAGATGTTGAATAATGGAAATTTAAAAATGAAAGAAAAATATGTCTTGTATTCTGGCAGACTTGTGCTCTTATATGAATGTGAACAGACATTTGCAGACAATATTATCAAACGTCCCTGAGCAATAACTGTAGTCTTCACTTGATTCCTCATTTTGCCCTTTCTCTCAAGATTGATTACATGTGAAAAATGTATCTGAGATATATTTAATGTGTTATGCAGAAAGCATTGTGGAAAATAGATTTTTCAAAATCATTTCAGATGAAACTGAAGATTTACTACATGAAGAGGTAGACATGATTGTAAATGATTATAAGATCTGTCATGAGAAATCTGTTATTGAGCTTCAACATAGCTAACAACTAATTATCTGGCAGATGCTGTATATACATACACACATTTTCTCACACATACATACAAACTCATGCATGTAATATAAATTACTATATGTATATTCATTTATATGATATCACACAAACATTGCTGACATTTAAAAAGAGGGAAATGTTTGTGTGTATCAGTTTTTCTGCAATGCAGTGTTTTATCAAACTTTAATCTTTGTCTAAAAATGATAGGATGTTTTCTATGAGTTAAGAATATATTTAGATAATTTACTTGGTCATACTCAATTTCCAGGGGGCAATTGTAGGCATCTTCAAAATATGCTGTGTCTCCACAAAGTTTCATGTAAGCTTTTGTTCTTATCACAAAAATACATTTATTGAAAGTTCATGCTATATAAATTTGTATGTAAAACAATTGTAATGGTGGACAAAGGGGGAAAATTTGCACCATACTCACTACTTGATCTATGAGGCACTTTGTGTGTATAATGTTTTTGCTCATTTTTATACTAGTAGACTGGCTAATTTATAAAGAATAGAAATTTATGGCTTATTGTTCTAGAGGCTGAATATTCAAGGAGCCTCTAACATCTGATTAAGGTGTTTATGTTGCATCTTACCATAATGGAAAGCGGAAGGCCAAGACAGTGCACCACAGAGGATAGAGGAAGACCAAACTCATCCTTTTACCACTCCTACCTCTCATGACAACTAGCTCACTCCTGCAATAATTGTATTAGTCACCTCTTGGAGTCCTCCTTCTCAACGTTGTTGCTTTAGGGATTATGTTCCAACACATAGACTTTGGAGTACACATTCAAAGCATAACATATTTTTTTCTTCTAAGTCAGATGTATTTTTTTTCTTTTCATAAATGGTTAAGCAGAGCCTGAAGAAATTAAATATCCAAAATCAGGAAGGTAAATTGGAAGGCACTGTGAATTAAATATGAGTCAATTTACCTCCAAAATCCACTACACCTCATTATATTTCAAGAAATACAGACATGATTTTTCTGCTAACTTGAAGGAATAGCTGATATAAATATACAGATAAATAAAATATGGCCTGGAGTGATATGGTGCTACAATCATACTGCAATTGCACTAAGCAATCAGGCATTGATTTTTTAAAACATATTGAATTTATCATTTGAAAAAGTAGTCCTAATGCTACAAATCTACCAAACAACCTGTCAAACAGTGTTTTAAGACCCACCAGCTTAGCTATTCCTCCAAAATATGTCAAATTCTAAATCATATCAGTTGATGAATCTCTAGGCTGAATAGAATATAAAGATGTTTTCCTAAAGGAAGCTAATCCTATAGTAAGTTTTAAAAGGTAAACAAAACAACTATAGTTAAAATGAATGTGTAGGGTAGAAGTTTGTAATGCATTTAATATATTTGGGCTCACATGTTTGTCTCTAGAATTTTTAAGTACAGAATATTCAACTACATGTTTTCCTATTGTAATAATAATTGCCATATCAGCAAGTAAATTATTTTAAGATGTTTTAAATACACACAAGGACATGTGTTTTAAATTTGCTTTATATTTGCTTTTTTATTTTTAATTTTTTAAAGATTTATTTATTTATTTGAAAGGCAGAGTTACAGAGTGGGAGAGGCAGTGGAAGAGAGTCTTCCATCTACTGGTTCAATCCCCTAAATGGTCTGAACTGCTGGGGGTAGGCCAGGCTGAGTCATAAGGTTAATCTGTGTCTTCCATATGATTGGCGGGGACCCAAGCACGTGGGACATCCTCCACTGCTTTTCCGGGTGCATTGGCAGGGCTCTGGATGAGAAGTGGAGCAGCCAGTACTTGAACTGGCACCTACATAGAATGCTGATCCATAGACAGCGGCATCAGCAGTTAAACCAGAGCATCGACCCCCTATTTATAAAATTTGAAATGATTTCTTTATTTACTATGCCAAAAGAAATGATCTTGCTTTAGAACAACCTGCAGTTTAAAGACTTTCTTAAAAATATCTGTCTAGCTAAAATGCAATTCAAATAATGTTTCCTTCTTGAAGCATTTTGTTATGGTTTGTCCCAGTGGAAATACACATTTCTAAAATTAATTGCCATTATTACTTTCAGAAAGTAGATCTGGCCATTCTTGTCATCTTAGTGTTTTTGTAGCAGAAAGTGATATGATATTTAGCATTATGCTAAACATCAATTTTACTTTAAAGGACTGTGACTCAATAGAAATTATACATAGTAAAATGTAACTTTTTGAAAAAATGTGGAGGGAGAGAGGAATGGAGGGAGAGAGAGAGAATATTTATTAAGGAAGAAGAGAAGGAATAGTTCAAACATTGAATTATTTCAAATCTATCATTTGGGAGGCATGTTGTATTTATTCCATTTTAGACAAACCATGTATTGAAAGGTTTAATCAACTAAATATTACTTTCAGCAAAATCACATTTTCCCATTTTAATGAACCAAAAAGTAGATATAAATTCCATATAAGCAGATACACCATGGCAAGGGAACTGCTGTACGATACTGCAGTGGCATAAAGACTTTTTTATTCTGACCAAGTACTAAACTTGGGAAGATAACTGTGGGATAGATTTAGAGTCAAATGATTATAATTCAGGAGGATTCCATGGACAGAGCGAAACAAAATGTCAGAAGTCGGGGAAAAACAGGCACAAAAGAGTAGGGATTTCCAGTCACTGAAGAAAAACTGAGGCACTTGGAACAAAATTGCTAGAAGACAAGCTCCATGAAAAGACAACTCATGTATTGAAAGTCTCATGTTAATTCTAGAAGGCTTATCTTTAGAGGACTGTGGTTGAAATCCATGAAAGAAGCTCTAAAGATGCGTTCTACATGAAAAGAACATAAATAAAATTATGCTCACTAAGTGGTGGAGGGAGGTGATATCACTGAGTTAGGCTTCCTTTACTGAGCATTGATATGATGGCTATTACTAATAAAACTGCTAAAACCTAAAAATGCCCAAAACTAAAGGAATCTGTCCAAGTTTCCAAGATAGTCCATGAAATCTGTGACAAATATATATAATTATATTAGATCTAATTTATTGAATTCATTTTTCTTCCTGTGGTATCTAGTCAGGGTATTTTTCTACAAATAAACATATGCTATCACTTTACTCAATTCCTTTCTAAAGTGTCCCAACATCTTAAGATTCATTATGATGCCTTTTCATGACTTAATTTTTTTTTTTTGCTTTGAGTCCTACTTATCTCTCCAGCTATACATCTTAAAATCCCCTGTGTCTTGCTCTTACCTCCTTATGATTCTCTAAAATTCTCCTTATTTTTCTGCATCTAGCTTCTATCTTAGAAGCTGATCCTTCTGTTTAATATACTATTATTCTTATTCATTTCTATCCAAGGGTAAGGTCCAAAACCATTTTCTTTAAGAAGTATCTCCCACACCTGGATTGGTTCCTATTCTATAACATGCAGATGCGAATTTGCTTCTCTTATGACTTTCAATGATCATAATCAATGACTGGATATTTGTCTATATACCTCATTATCTCACAAACTTAGGAGAACTGATACATACTCTCTTTCAATAGTCTTATTCCCTATGTTTTAAATCCAGAGAGAGCATTTAGTGAGAACTACAGAATGAATGAATGAAATAATTGAGTCAAGGAATTTGGTTTCCAAAGTTTGCATTTGATGTTTTCCTTTTAGTAAGAACTGAAAAAAAAAAGGGAGGAAGAAGAAACTACTTTTTATCAAATGTCTACTATAAAATATTATTATAAAAATATAAGCTCAATTTTCAAGGCGATTTCAATGTCAACTTTGTACCATGGAATAGTAAGATGTTTCCAGTGATCTGGGAGTTACTGAAAATAAGCTGAAAACAAGATACAATAAAAATCATCATTAGCAGTTTCCCTACAAGATGTAGGTTATATGAAATATATAATATATATTGCATACATATATTATATATATATAACATATAATATATAATGAAATAGCCATATGGGTTTGGAATAGGGAAAATGAATGCATTATTATTTTACATGTTAATTTGTTATTATTACATGCATGTTTATTTCCCTATATATTGTCCTTTTTTTCCTCAACTTACATGAAGTTTCATAAATAGTACCAGAGGTATTCTTAAGGCCAACTTTACAAATTTCAGTCAACACAGCACTCAAACAGACATAGATTGATCTTTATTGCATGACTATTACATCTTTACAAGAGTTTAAGAAGAATTCCATAGGTCTGATAAGCACATGTATGTTTAAATTTATATTTATGTCATGATACTTCTATGTTCATGGGCATATGAGCATTTAGCATGTCACGTAACTGAATCCAATGGAACTTGGTTGTAACATGAGCTATGTAACTTTTGATGGCATACCAGGTCTCTCTTTTACTCGGTTTTGTTTATAGATGAGAGAATTGAAGAAAGCAATGTACAAAGTTTCCTTAGGTTGTATGATTAAAATCCTTTCAAATGAGAATATATCTAAAGGTTACTCTCCATTATGATATGTATTATTAATTTCTGGAAAACAATCTATCCCTGAAAATATTTACCTTTTGATTAATTTATAAATACATTATATAATACATTCATTAAATTTCCAGCACAGAGTACTACATCAGTAGCAGCTTGATAGGTACTACTACTATTGGAATCAATGATGACTAGCAATTATTCATCAGATATCATTTACACAGTAGAGCTAATGTGTGTGTGTGTGTGTAGTGATATTTAGGTTGAATGGTATTTTTCTGCCAAAATCCAGTACAATGCTTTCAATGTGAATAGCCATCTATGCTGTCCAGCACTTTCCTCATCTCTGCTGTGATCACTGTTTATTTTGGAGTCCATGAAATAGAAGTTTTGATTACTTTTCAAAGCTATAATACTATTTAATGCTATTAAAAATCTGAATATAAAAATCTGAATATTTAAATAAAACTTTAACTCATTAATTTTTAAAAATTTTAGATATTTATTTGGGAAGCTAAGAGACAGAGAGAGAGATGCAGATACATAGACAGTTTCCATTGGCTAATTCCCTCCCCAAATGCCCAAAACAATTAGTACTGTGTCAAAGCCAGGAACAAGGACTTCCATCCAAGTCTTCCAATGGGAATCAGGAATCCAATTTCTGAAACCATCACCACTGCCTTCCAGTGGTTTCTATAGCAGATAGCTGGAATGAGGAGCCAAGTATCAAACCCAAATACTTCCATGTGGAACATAGCATATTAACTGACACCTTAGTTCTACCTTACACACCAGCCCTCTCTTTTAACCACTCTGATACAACCATTATGGTATTTCCAAAATGTGATTTGATTTGATTATAAACACTTTGTTTTAGATTTACTATATATGAGTTTTCATTTACATTTTATGATCAATTATATATATGAATGCAACATATATATGCTATATATATAATGCATTCATATATATTATATATATATTCATATATGAATGCAATCTGGCTTTGAAATTCTAAACTAGGATTTCCTTGAAGATAGGAAGCATATTCCCAGAATACAAGAAAAGCTATTAAAACACAAAACACAAAATAAAGTAAATGTTCATTGTGTTACTTAAGAATAAGGGAATGTGAGTTAACACACAGATAAACAACACAGAAAACAAAAATAGCTTAGAGAAGATTTTTCTAAGACAGAAGGCAAAACTGGTCATTCAGAGATGTTGGTATTTTGTGAGAAAGGGAGTTAGATTAATGATTCAGAAGCAGGTTGTGCATCTTTGCTAAATATGGAGCACATCAGGGAAAAGGCCTACATGACCAACAAAGATAAGTGTTTAGAAAAGAATACAGAAGCTATATTTGAAAACAGCTGTTAATGTATACTTAAAGTTTTTTTTTATCTGTATGCATTATTCATTTTGCTATGAAGTATTATTCAGCATCATTTAAGTTGAGAAGGTTTTAAATGACTAGGCCCTTGGAACAGAGCCCTGGTACGTGACTGTCATATGTTATTTGCCATTTGTCATCCCTGCTCTTCATTTTAATGATTCTATTAGCCATATCAAGAGTGTCCTCATAATCGGTCTACATTTCTCTGTAATTACTGCCATTGTTCCAAGGCAGAAGCTCAATGTCAGGAAAACATGGCACACATTTTTGAATCAATACATCTTTCCCAATGCCTTTATAGCATTTTATTTGTAAAATCGGCTTTATTAAGATGTCAATAGTTCCAGCATTTGATGTAAAAAGCAAAATGGAGTCTGTCAGACCTAATGATCTAAAATGTACTCTTTAATTATGTTTTCCCAGATTCATTTTTAAAGTTAAGAGTTTTTAATGTCACTTAGCAAGTGATTTGATTCTTTGAGAAATTGGAGGGAAATATGCTTAGTATAATACTTACATCAGGTTGAAAATGCTAAAGAAAGTATGTAAGTTCAGGCAATAGGAAGTAAAATATAAAGAGACAGAAGTTAACTTTTATGTTTTTTAATCAAGTAGCAAGTGAATATCCTGGCAAATTTGGGTTAAAAATAATTAACTAGAAAGACAGGAAAAGAAGAATAAAAGCTCTTAATTTTCAATTTTTGTTCTATTAAGGTAGAAGAACTCAGGCAAAAGTCACCTCTTAGAGATTCAGGGATTTTTTTAAGGTAAAATGGGTATTTTAAGTTAAATTGTTATTATTTACTATTAGTAAAATAATAGATTATTCACATTACTATTTCTACTTAAGCATCAGGCTTTTATTCTTGCTTATGATATTTTAGCATTTTTAAAAGCAAGAATTTTAAGGCCTTTAAGATTAAAAATCAGTATGAAACACCTTAATATTACAAAGATGAGAAGCATCTGATTGTTGAGATGATAGCTGGATGAATGAATGTCTAATATGTTCTAAATGAAGTGTTATATATGAAACGCTAAAAAGTGGGATGGAGTAAATGTGTCATGACAGAACACAGATAGTACTGCTATGTATGTCCCAAGTTGATTTTGACATTAAAATATATGTGAAATAAAGTTTGAGGGTACACAAAGTTCTCTATAAATACTATAGCATATTTTAAATTTTCCTTTCATATCTACTATGAAGGAACAAAACACAAACTATGTGGATAACACCCATTCATAATTTCATTCTATTCCATTCAGTACGAACACCATTCTCAGTGAGTATGATTCTTAGCTTCATGTTCTTGCTTTGAGCAATGAAATAAGAAGATACTTTTATATAAAACTAAATAAGCAATAGAGTATAAGGTTGCATAAACAATGACATGCAGACAAATTATGAGGACATTCTTGATGTGGCTAAAGGAATCATTAAAATGATTCTCCTCACTGTGTTAATATTTTTAAACCTCATTTATTGTACTACTATTTATTATTTAATTTCTTATTTTACACACAATTAATGCATTGTGTTCTCATTCTTTTAATTTCTGGATTGTCTTCTTAGCATCATTTTTTTCCTCACTTATTTATTTTTCCCTAAATTAGCCCTGCAAAATAGTATGCTACATACAGTGTACCTAAAATTATAGAAAATGCATGACAATTGAGCTTCAACTCTCATTTGTTTTCCACTGCCTCAGTAAGACAAGGGATGTTTATCGGTGTGAGTATTGGGTAGAAACTAGCCAAAGAAATGTCTTTCATATTGCAATGTATGTGGGAAATTTTTATTTATTTATTTATTTGACAGATAGAGTTAGACAGTGAGAGAAAGAGAAACACAGAGAGGTCTTCCTTCCATTGGTTCACCCCCCAAATGGCCACTAGGGCCTGCGCTGTGCCAATCCGAAGCCAGGAGCCAGGTGCTTCTTCCTGATCTCCCATGCGGGTGCAGGGGCCAAAGTACCTGGGCCATCCTCCACTGCCTTCCCGGGCCACAGCAGAGAGCTGAACTGGAAGAGAAACAACCGGGACTAGAACCTGGCGTCCATGTAGGATGCCAGTGCCGCAGGTGGAGGATTAACCTAGTGAGCCGTGGCGCCGGCCCCTGAAATACAGTTCTTTATAAAACTGAAGAAAGCTGATCTTTCCATCTGAACAAATAGTTCTAAACAATGAATCTTACACTAATAATGAACCCTATGCTTTGCATCCATCACAGCATTGCAGAGATGACACGTAGAGAGCGTGGCCGTAAGGATTTGAAATCCAAGAAAAATCTTGTTCTATGCAGCAGAGCAACGCTTGATGTCTACATGGAAATGCTATTGTAGAAAAGCACCCTTAAGTGTTTGGCCTTCTGAACATTTTATGCGATCAGTTTGCACTATTTAGCTCATTTATCAAGCACATAGGCACCCTGATGGGGTTATTGCATTCAAGGTGTTGATAACTTTATAGAGGAATTAAGATGTATAATATGATATTGAACTTCTAAAATCTCTGTCTTGCAATAATATGTAAACTCCTGGACACATTGCTTAATGTTTCTGAATTTTCATTTTAACAAGAATATGAGCTTACCAAATGAAGCTATTGTCAGTTTAGCTGTAACCAGCTAAACAAATTCACTCATATGTCCTTCTTTACCATGAATCTATACTTCAATTTGGGGAACAAAAACAGGACAGGTTTTGGCCCAGTTATCATCATGGATTTATTGTGAGCAGATTTTACATGAACTAATTTACAAATATAGAAATCTAAGTTTAGATCCATTACCTATTATGAATATTTAGAGTTGAAATGTGGCAGGGTGTATTTTTTTCTTTGATCAAAGCTTGATGACTTTAAAAATATTATTGCTGAAATAAAAAATTTGGCTAATTTTTTTAGTCAACTGCCTCTGTCTAAAACTTCTGGAGGAAAAAAAATTAGTGATGAATCTTGCCCGTGGATCAATGCAGGGTTGAAATTTCTCATCTCTCTAGCCTGTAAGATTTATTGGTGATTTGATAAAGTTACATATGCACAAACAAGACATACATACATACATACATACACACACACGTGTGTGTGTGTGTATATATATATATATATATATATATATATATATATAGGAGTACTTCAAAAAAGTCCATGGACATGCATATTCTGAAAAAAAAAACAACCAGAGATTTCAAAAATTATGTACCCAAATAAACACCTTTTTATCTGATTTCCATGAACTTTTTGAGGTATCCATGTGTGGATGTTGATGTACATATATTGTCTATTTACGCTGTATAGTCATACACACATTTTTGGGCATGTACATGTGTGTATATGTGTGTGTATACACAGGCATTCCCCAACTTAGTCTACCTTACAACGTTTTGACTTTACAAGCAGGTGAAAAGAATACATATGCAGTGGAAACAGTACTTTAGATTTCGCATTTTGATCTTTTCCTTGGCAATATAAGATACAAGTTCTCTGATGGTGCTGGACACCGTCAGTGAGTTACTACAAGTATTTCGAAGATAAATAACAGATAATCTGCAGTGTACATTGTAGTGTTTTTCCTTTTTGATATAGTGTTTTATGTTTTTACATCTTACTGTGTGTACAGAATATCCATCTGTGTGTGTACCTGAATTATGCAACAGTTTATTATAAAATAGGCTCTGTGTGAAATGATTTTACTTAATTTTAGGCAACTGTAAGTGCTTGATGCACATGCTATACAGGCTAACTCAGGCACAATGTTTGATGCATTTTTATTTTTAATGGATTTACCAGGACATAGTACAGTACTTAACAATTCAAACAGTAATTTCATATCTATTGTCTAAACTAATTTCATGAGATGCAGAAAATTACCACAACTTGAAATAATATAATAAGTTGGATGTATTATTTTTCACCATTACTGTCTTTCAAAATATTTAGTTTATTTTATTTATTAATTTTTACTTGGTTTTACTTAAGTTATATGCGTTTTATTGAATAGAAGATTAAGAGAAGTCATGATTCCAATGGAAAGAGATGTTGGGATAAACTCAGGACAATCTGGAGTGCCGTTTATTGAGAGTCACAAATCCGCTGGTGGATATTAACACCAAATCCATTATCTGCAAAAATAATTATTACAACATTCACAGGTTCTCAAGAAAATCAAGGAGATCACATTTCCAAAATCATCCAACACGGGATTTGACTTATGTTATGATTTCTTAATTATCCCCTTATTCAGAAAGTATGAAACTTGCTACAACTGATAAATTCTAATCATACTTATTAACAAATTGTATGCATATGTTATTTGTTTCCAAAGCAAAACCTGTCTCCCCTGCAGCAATTTATTTTTATCACATATTTTATCATGATAAACAGATATCAGGTTTTATTTTTGTCACTAAACTCTTATTTTACCTGCTGAGAAAGCATTTCTTGACCTCAAGCAATTTTTACTTTGAAAAATTATATTCTCTGTCAAGGCCATAATGGCAAATCTCATTTTCTATTTTGCATTCTTAGGGATTCACTGACTGCTTAATTTGATGGTTTGGAATCTGTTCGTAATTATGATAAAAATACATGTTAGAACACATTTCTAAATGACATAGTTACTTAATGACCAGCATTTCCATTGTCCAGAACTGGTACCATTGTTAGCACTTGCAGAATATTATATAGAGTAGCGAATATGCTCTATATGGAATTTCTGCACATCCATCCCTGATTACTGCTTCACACTCCAAACTGCATGTATTTCCTGACTCAAGTCTTTATTCATATTCTAGCTTGAAACTAATTTTACAGCTATATTATCAAAATCTTCTTGGCTGGAATTAAAATAAGGAAATTAGAAAGGAACTATTTTACAGTTAAAATATTTATGTACTGATTATATTTCAGAAATCTTTCCCAGGTGAACAATTTTTACATGATTAGGCTTAAAGAAAAAGAATGGCTCCGTCTAACTCATATTTAACAAAGAAGTCTTCCTCATTTAAAAATATCAAATATTTTATTTTTATGACAATAATATATTTATATACATTGAGAAAGTATAAAATATTTTGGATATATTAGAGGAATATTATATGGTGAAATCTTTTTGCTTTATATAGAGAGGATGATTCATTAGTTCTATAAATATTTTCTAAGGGTTAAGACACAAATGGTGCTAATATAACTACTGTCTAAATGTGATTATAGATTATTTCTGGTTCCAATAAGAGTAAGTTATACTACAGTGTAGTCAATTATGGAAGCATGTGGTAATATAAATTAATTCCATTCAGTATTTCTTTCTCTTGGCACAAAGATAGGACATTGCCAAACCAGAATAAAAGGAAAACATTAGGCATTGCATCAAAAATTGCAACCACAAGTGGTTCAGCATCACTAGAGAGTGTAGCAAAGTTATGATTGGTCAGACTGAATAGGAAGCAGATGGAAGTAGAGTATGTGAAAAATTAGCTTTTAGTCCTCTCGTGAGATCAGTTCAGGACGGTAAGATAAGACAGCTTATGTAGGTATAAAAAAATTCTGGAAAATTAGCCTCCTGCCATGGCTAAGTGTTTGAACTTTTCTCCTGGAAAAAAAAAAAAAAAGGAATCTGGAACATGATATGGTTTATTTAGTATTTTGAACACTAATTTCAGCAGTCATTTCTTTCATGTTTGCTGTGCCTGTTCTTTATTATGAAGCTGGAGGCTTGAAATTTTTCACTCTCATATTTGAAAGTGAATTTATCCTCCCATATTTGGTCTCTTTGTTTAAAGTTAAAGATTGGAATCTCAGGGGAACAAGCCTTTTCCTTTTACATGGTCTTCTCTCGCACTATTTTTCAGCTCTACTGTGAATTTTATAAACATTATAGCGATTGCATTGGAGAAAAGAAATAGACTTTGATAGCCTCCTTTATCCCTCAGAAATCCTAATATAGCAATAGGAAGTGAGGAGGGGGCTACCAATATTCAAAGGTGTCTCCACTGTGACATTTTCCCTTGATAAACAATAGAATGGGTCTCTTTGAGGTCATGGTAAGTGGGATGGTCTGTCTCTTACACAGTGATATCTCCCTTAAAATTTCTCTTGCTGGATAATCTATTTATATACTCCAGAGCACAGAGACTGTGTGTGTTGTGCACCCTAATGGTTCTCTTTGTTTCTGTATCTCACTGTTTCTCTTTTTCCTGTCTCCCTCTTATGCTTTATCTCTCTCCCAGAATTTTTCTTTGATTTGCACAGAAATATGGAGGGATACATGCACACTTTTCTATGAAATACAGACCACCACAAACATATACCCATTCAAGTAAACGCACCCATAATACCATGCATTCCAATTTTAAGGCTAACAATGTTTTGTTTTGCTTTTTGCTTTTCCAATGAATAAGCAAGAACTCTGTCCTAGAGTAGCCAGTTTGCACACAAATCCTGTGACAAGTTCTTTGAAGGAGATCAAGCCTGCAGAATGTTAGCAGCAAGGACTTCACATTTGTTTACTTATGGTTTGAAAATTCTGAAGCCTTTGAAATTATATATAAGGCCACTAGGGATCTCTGAGCCAGTCATAACAATAGCATACTATGGCTTTAGAAAGGCAGAACATCCCATATTCCATTATTGCCTTTTCTCTCTGCCCTTATCTTATAAGCATCTATGCTCACAAGCATTTCAGTTGAAATCCTGTTATTTCCTCTTCACCAGATTATATAATTTTCCAGTCTGTTTTCTGAGAAATACTAGCATCTCAACAAATTTTGATCCTAAGTCAAATGGGGTTTGGAAACATTAGTGTTACAAAATATTCCCTTCGTAGAATTTCATTTAAGGAGAGAGAACATTAAATTCTCAAAGTGGACGCTGCTTAATCTGTTTTATATAGAACTTTTAAAACTTATTTGTCAGTAAGATCTTCCTCCTCCAACTGTACCCGCTCAACATACACACACAATACCAAGTGATATCATCAGATTCAATGTTTAGTAACACTGACCTAGAGAAATTTCTATCTGTTAGTATGGCATTCAAGGACTTTGTTGGTTTGAATATTTTTTCACAATCTATTTGGTATAGTTTATTTCTCATTAAGAACTTCTCTAACCATTATTTGAATTACATCTGGGTCTTTGACCATCTCATAGCCACCTCACTTTGTCCCAATACATGGTGACCTCTGCAGTTGCTAGCACCTCATTGTTTTCCATTTGGGTCTTCAGGATCTTGTACTTCTCAAACTATAAAACAGTAAGATATAAATTTCTGTAGTTTATAAATGACCTAACCTCAACTTAAGTATCAGGACTTCAAGAAGAGTTTATGAAAGTCACTATCACAGGAACCTGAGGCTGAAGTAGGGGTCAGGAGGAATGATTGAGGAACACAGAGTGAAAAAGATGACATTGAACTCACATCTTCCAATGCTTATTCTCTCATCTGCTTTTTTTTATTATTACAGAAGGCATAAAAACTCATGATATCTACTCTTCATCCTTGTGATTATTATATTATGTATTACTGTTAACTATATAATAGTAAAGTGCTAAGCACATTTAGATGTTATTATTTATTATATTTATTAATTAATATTCACAAAAGGAGCGAAATGTAATACAATTGCTATGTAAATGGTTTAGTAAAAGTTCAGGGAAGTTACTTGTGTAATTATCCAGACTCCCTGGATCCACTTTTGTGTGGCTGTTGCTCTTGGAGCCAGCAAAGCAGAGAGGAGGAATGTAGGAGAAACTCTTCAATCAGATGAGAAAAGGGATTCAGAGGGCTTCCAAAGCTAAACAATAGACAGAAAGGGCAATGCAGTTAGGGATGCCCGTATCCAGTTTTAACCATTCATTAAATCAACTGCCTACAAAAACCTACAGACACTGTGGACAGTAAGAACAGGCTCACAGTGAATAAACTGCCCTGCAGATTGGACATGATTGACAATGCACTACTTAAATCCTTGGATGCCTTCACCCTGCTGCCAAAATGCAGGTGATACTTTTCCCACCCAAACATGCTAAGTACAGTTATGGTACAGGAATAATAGAACCAGAACAATCGCCCATAAATCCTAAATATTGCTTACCAAGATACCCTCTCTTGCTTTAGTTGGGAGTCTCATGTATGTTAAAACTCACTTTACTAAAAATACATGGGCTATGCTTTCTTTTTCTATTAGAATTGAACTCTGTGTTCAGCTGTATCCTGTAATTTGGGTCCTTTTCTCAATAACCAATGGTGTTAATCATTATACTGTCTCAGAGCACATTTTCAAAATAAGTTGCAATCTATGGAACCTCCATATATTTGATTATCATGAATTCAGAACTTTTAAAGCCCATTTTATTTCCTCCAAATGTCCTCTTTTTTTCTAATATTGATTTGTTTGAAAGGAAGAATTACAGAGAGGCAGAGGCAGAGGGAGAGAGAGAGAAGTCTTCCATCCACTGGTTCACCCCCAAGATGGCTGCAACAGCTAGTGCTGCGCAGATCCAAAGCCATGAGCCAGAAGATTCTTCCGGAGCTCCCACGTGAGTGCAGGAGTCCAAGGACTTGGGCCATCTTCTGCTGCTTTTCCAGGCCATAGCAGAGAGCTGGATTGGAAGTGGAGCAGCCAGAACTCAAACTGGCGCCATATGGGATGTGTACTTCGGGCAGCGGCTTTACCCACTATGTCTCAGCACTGGCCCCTCCAAGTGTCCTTAATTTGGTACTTCAAACAGCAATGATTGGTCCTCAATTACTGTGAACTAGGGATGACAGCAGTAACATAAATCTTAACCCTTAAAATAACAAAATATTTCATGAGGATGTGCTTATTCACCATATATGTCCTTAGCCCCAGCTTTAAAGATTAACTCACTTAATTATTAATTAAATATCTGAGCCAAGTTCTTGAATGTTTACACAGTAAAGGACCAATTAATTACTCATGCGATCTTAGACATGTTACTCATCCCATCGGTATATATGTCGTATTCAGTTTCAGGAACATAGAGAATGTTCCTGTTTCTACAATCATAAATGACCTAATATCTCTGTGAGATTTTGAAGTAGACCAATTTACAGGTGATTAGTTTATAAATATGAAATAGATTTAACCGATCAGTATTCACCCATGAACACTTACCTAGACTGAAGTGGTACTTTGTGGATGGAGAAAGCTCTGCTCAAGGTCTGCTGTCCCTATATCCATGCCACAGATTCCTTAAGGTTTCTCAGCTCTACTTCTGTTTTCATGGTGCCCAAAGCCTGATGCTGTTGGCTACTTGTCTCCTATGTAGACGCAAAGTAAGCTAAATATTTACTTCTATTAATTTGCAAGCACCTTACTTCTCATGTCTATGACTTTTTAACCATAGAATAGGATGGGTTTGAAGAAATGAATAAAACATATGAAAATCTACCTAAAATATGTGCATGTCACATCATTTGGTATATATTTACAAATATTGTCTTTTCTGAATTGTATTCCTTACATAATAATATACGTTTCTTTCCTCATTTTATGGTCTTTGTTGTAATTCCCATACATCCACCTCTACTTTCAAAAACTTAGTATGTTTGTTTGTATTTCATTGTTTTTATTTACGTATGAAGCCAATATAGAAAAATTAGAAAGTTTTAAACCAATGTATACTCAGTGAACTCTTCCTTATATTTTTTCTGTATTATTTGAAATATTTAAAATTAAAAGATAATAAAAATAAGTTGTATAACGTTATTCAAAATTTTGAAAAGCCTATCACATTCAGGGTAAAAAAGTTTTGTCTTTATTTCTTAAATAATGGGTGGGAGCATAAACAGTGGGACCCTGAGATGCCAGAGGCAGCAATTGTAGTGGGGCCAAAACTCACATTCTCTGAGGTTTACAAGGCCTGTCCAGGAGGCCAGAGTTCAATTTGAATTTGTCTTGTTCACAGCACATATAATCCACTGCACATCCCCATATACTGCTTTCTGTCAATGCGCAGTGTTTCTCCTGGGTAATACTAAAGAGACCATTAACAGTTCTCATTAGATCTATACTGTCACCCTTCTGCTATGAATATTTTTGGAATTATTTTTTTCAGAACCTAACAAGAGAACACTCATACAGGCAAAAGTGGATCTAAAATGAGCCAAAGCCAAGAGTTACAAGATATTCTTTATTAGTTAAAAAAAGACTTTTTGGGCAGGCCATGTGGTGTAGGTGGTTAAGCTGCCCCTTGGCATTCCAGCATCCCACATTAGAGTGCCAGTTCAGGCCCATCTGTTCCTCAGTTCAGATCCAGAACCCTGCTAATGCATCTGGGAGGGAGCAAGTGACAGTTCTATTCTTGCCACCCTCTTAAAAGACATGGTTACTGGTTCCTGACTTTGACCTGGCCCATCCTTGGCTGCTGTGGGCATTTGGGGAGTGATTCAGTAGAGGATCCCTCTCTTTCTATCGCTTGCTGCCTTTCCAATAAATAAATAAATAAACTTATAAACAGAGAGGTTCTTGATAAGTAACACATTCTTCCAACTCTTCCATTTCTTCTTCTTTTTTTTTTTTTGACAGGCAGAGTGGACAGTGAGAGAGAGAGAGAGAGAGAAAGGTCTTCCTTTTTGCCGTTGGTTCACCCTCCAATGGCCGCCGCGGTAGGCGCGCTGCGGCCGGCGCACCGCGCTGATCCGATGGCAGGAGCCAGGTGCTTCTCCTGGTCTCCCATGGGGTGCAGGGCCCAAGGACTTGGGCCATCCTCCACTGCACTCCCTGGCCACGACAACTGCTTTATTTAGGTATTTTTATTTATTTATGCTCATTTAGAGAGAGAGAGAGAGATACAGAGAGAGAGAGACTGTTCCCATCCAGTGATTCATGCCATAGATGTCCACAATGACTGGGCTATACCAGGCTGAATCCAGAAGTCCAGAAGTCCTGTCTCCTACATGGGTGTCAGGGTTCCAAGAACTTCAGTCATTTCCAACTGCCTCCCAGGGAATGCATAGTAAGAAGTTGGAATCAGAATTAGAACTAGGGAGCAGGCTCTGTGACATAGTAGGCTAAGCCTCCGCCTGCAGTGCTAGCATCCCATATGGGTGCTGGTCTGTGTCCTGACTACTCTATCTCCAATCCAGCTCTCCTCCATGGCCTGGGAATGCAGTGGAAGATGGCCCAAGTACTTGGACCCCTGCACCCATGTGGGAGACCCAAAAGAAGTTCCTGGCTCCTGGCTTTAGATTGGCCCAGCTCAAGCTGTTGTAGCTGTCTGGGGAGTGAGCCAGTGGATAGAAGAGCTCTCTCTGTCTCTCCCTCTGTCTGTAACTTCACCTCTCAAATAAATAAAATCTTAAAAAAAAACCAAAAAACAAAAAAAAAACCAGAACTGGGACTCAAATGCAGACATTCAGTACAGGATGCATGCATCCCAGCAGGCATCTTCCCTGCTGCACCAAACAGCTCCCTCATCCATTTATCATTATTTTTTACCAGATCATAGGGAAATTACTGGTAATCCACATAACCACAAGCTTGATTAGCTTTATGAAGTGGCCTCTTCAGCTATTCATCAATTAAACTAACTGGTTTTAGCTAACATCTAACTTTCATATGTTCTAGTCAGTATTGAAAACACTTTGGCTATATTAATTCAGATTGTACTTCCTGTAATTCCCATAGGTGAGGACTGACATTATTCTGTCTGATAGAAAATAGAAAGGAAGCAAAGAAAATGTCAATGGGAGCAATGACTTGAATTTTTTTGTACCTGGATGGACTTTCAGGAATGTCCCAAATTAAGGGAAGGACTGATGTTCTTGCAATCAGTGAAATGAACTCCCCCAGGTAAGAGGTAAGCCTTGGATAAGGGACATCCTTCTGTTGAGGGGGATTCATAGGGAAGTTCTCTAAGTATGAGCACTTAGCAGGAAACTTTAGCTGTTGGGAGAGTTGGTACTTTGGTCCTGAGGGCAGATCTGTGACATGCATGAAAGCATCTATACCCAGCTGAAAGGAAAAGCCCTAAATATGCAATGAAGCAGTGGATACATGTGAGCATACACTAATAAATGAGGGGATGGTTGAATTACATTATCCTCATTTATTGTTAGGCTGTGAATTCAGCCCTCCTGTGAGGAAGTATCCTATTCACCATGTTCAGCTTTCTGTCCTCCATTTGAAAAAGAAAACACAGTATGAAGCATCATCATGGGATAGCACATGTGGCAAATGATGGCTATGGAATATGAGGGCCATCCAGAAAAACAGGAACTATTCAGCTTTTGGTGTAGACAACTCTGGCCACCTAAGACAAACAGAAGGAATTGCTGGCATGTGTCAAAACATTACCATGAAGAATAATGACTCTAGAGACAATACTGGTGTCAATAATAAACCAGAACAAAAGAGGGAGCGAATTACCACATTGTGGGCTCTGTGGTAAGTATATTGCATGTACCATCATACTTGCTTCTTAAAATTCCCTGCGTATCAGGATATCACAACCAGATGAAGAAATAAAAGTTTGCGAAGGTAGAATAATTTGTTCGATGTGACACAGCTTGACAGTGACGCAAAATATACTTGAACATGGATATTTCTAGATCACAATCCAGTGTCTTGCTGACAGAGGCTGTAACTGTATTTTTCAATCAATAGATACAACTAAAGCCTACTTTGGCATTCAGAGACATATAATGTCTCTAAATTTCACAAGTTTATTGTTTACAATCATGTCTGAGATATTTGATATTAACACTCATTTTGTAGTTTGCTATTAAACATTATTTTTGGAATTTATTGTTGTGTTTCTTCATCATAATTTGTCTGATAAGCGAAGCAGCAGTGCAACAGTGACAGTTCTTGTGGTACCAATGAGAAGGTTTAGGCTCAAATGAGGACTCCTTTTGTTGTTTTCGATTCTCTGGTCTGCTGCCTCATTCTATTATCCAGCTAAATTGGTGGAATTGCCACCCTCTTTTGGAGCTGATACCATTCTGGATATTTTAAGTTATCTGGGCTGAATTTTAACAGTATAAAAATAAGCAGCATACAGACTGCTGTGACTTACATTTGTGATGATTCCTTCTCTCTAAGTCAAACACAGAAGGGTTTCCAAGAGGCTAAATGACTTATACAAATATCACTGAGATTGAACATGGAACCATTAAAAAAAAAAGACAAAAAGATGTCTATCTCAAAGTATTTTTAACCATGTGTTTTGCTACCACAACACATTTATTTATTTATTTATTTATTTATTTTAATTGTTTATTAACTGGTAATACTTCCATATTTTATGAGTAAAGTACAGTAAGTTGACCAAATCAAATAACTGGCATTTCCTTTTTTTAAACTTCCACACTGGAAAGAGAGCATGAAGTATTTTTCTTTCTGTACCTGGCTTATTCCCTTAACATAATAACCGCTAGCTATTAAGCATTTTGTTGCAAACATCAGTATTTCATTCTCTTTTATGCCTGAATAGTATTGCATTGTGTATATGTACCACATTTTTCTGTACCATGTATTTTAATTAAAATTCTATTTATTGTATTGAAAGAGCAAGTGTGAGTGAGATCTTCCATCCACTGGGTAACTTCCTTAATGCTCACAACAGCTAGCAGCTGGAACACAATCTAGGTCTCCTACATGATTGACAAGAACCCAAGTACTGAGTCACCATTTCCTGCTCCCGGGGTGTGCATTAGCAGGAAGCTGGATTGGAAGTGGGTAACGGAAACTCAAACTAAGTCTTCTGATAAGGGATGTGACCATCATAAGCAACAACTGAACCATAGAGACAAATTCCTGCACCTACTTTCCATCTTTTTACAAAATAGCTGTAGCCCTTGATGTACTAGGAAAACATCACCTTTTTTTTTTTTTTTTCTTTTTTGATTCCTGCTTCTGAAATACTTAAGTGGTGCTTCTCTTAAACTGATGGCAAAAGTGTGGAGCCACAGTCAGGTGAGACTTGGGAGCAATCTCCTGCTTCAGATATGAACCATATGTGTCTCTCTTTCTGCTTCTGGGAACTGACTGAATGATACCAAATAGTGTATTTTTTCTCCTTCAGGAGTTGAGTTCTTTCCACCTGGTGCTGGATACTTTTATTTACTTACTTATTTATTTTTTGAAAGGCAGAGTTACAGACAGAGAGGGAGAGAGCAAGAAAAGGGTCTTCCAAATGCTAGTTCACTCCCCAAATGGTTGCAACGGCCTGAGCTGGGCTAACCCAAAGCCAGGAGCTTCTTCCAGGTCTCCCACATGGTTGCAGGGGTTCAAGCACATGGGCCAAATGCTGCTGTTTTCCAAGACCAATGGCAGAGAGTTGGATCAGAAGAGGGCAGCCAAGACATGAACTGGTGCCCATATGGGATGCTGGCACCACAGGCAGAGGCTTAGCTTGCTATGCCTCAGTGCCAGACCTGGACATTATTTTTTTTTTAAAGCTACTGCTTTTTCTCTCTGTGTTGTATCTTTTACTTTACCAAAAACACCCAAAATCTTTTGAAGTCAGGTCATTACTTTGATCAGTACCAATTCTGTTGCATCTAATGATCTCTGTTTTATCCATTTTTCAATGTCAAAGGATTTGTTTCATCTTCAACTTTTTTCCATTTGGATAGTTAGAGAAACTTTGGTCTTTTTTCAGTCAGTAATTCATATTTTCTCTGAACATTTGCCTAACAACTCTATTATTTACATTTTAGCAAAACAATTCAAGTTAGAATTTGCTGTTCATTCTCCTCTCTTCATCAGCATAATGTTTATATTACTTATATTAACATGTATTGACATAATGACAAATAATTTCAACACATGGTAGCAGGAACCATAATAGCAATATGTGAACATAGCAATGGGAGAAAATTCAATTCTGATGGTAGAATTTTTTTTTAAGATTTATTTGTTTATTTGGTTGGAAAGTATAGTGACAGAGAGACAGATACAGAGAGAGTGAGAGCGAGAGAGAGAGGAGTGATCTTGCATCTACTGATTCACTGCATATATGATTGTTACAGCCAGGGCTTGCCTAGGTCCTCCAAGTGTTCCACATGGTGGCAGGTCTCAATTACTTGGGGCATCTTCTGCTGATTTTGAAGGTGCATTAATAAGGGACTGGATTGGAAACAGAGTAGTTGGGCCTTGAATTAGCACTCAAATATGCGTTGCCAGTATTATAAGCAGTGGCTTAATCTGCTGGACTATACTGCCCATCCCTGATAATACAATATAAGTGACTGTTTATATTACAAAAGACCCTTGAGCTTGATTGTACAGAGTGAGTAAGAAGAAGAGTATGAGAAAAGGAAGGGCAGGTGAAATGACTCAAAAAATTGGATTAATGATGATTAATGAGGTTAAGACATCAAGGAGCCAAAAACTTGTATCAGACTTCTGGAGATGCAATTACTGAGTGATTTTAAACAATAAAAAATGATTTTCACTGCCTTTATAATAGAAAGTGCAAGCAAGGTTGCCTTCTGGTGAAACCTCTATCCTTGACTTAAAGATGGATGCCTTTTCTGACCGTGTTTCTTAATGTGTACACTTCTTTGGTGTTCCTTCCCTTTTTTCACAGGGATACCAGTTTTATTGGATTAGGACTCTAGTCCTGATATGTCTTGCACTAATTATAAGAGTTCCAGTGTAAATGGGCTCTAGCTTATAGCCTCATTTGTCTATCATTACTTTCTTAAAGGCATAATCTCCACATAAAGTCACATTTGGGGTTCTGCCTTATAAAAATACGTTGTTGGGGAATACAGTTCTTCCCATCACTCTTGCACTCTGGATCCTCAAAATTCATGCATTCCTTTTATGTAAAATACATTGACTCCATTCCAAAGAGCCTCAAACTGTAACACATTTCAATATCAATTCTAAGTCCAAAGTTTTATCTAAATATAAGCTAAGTCAGGTATGATTCATTCTAAAGCATAATTCTTACTCAGTTGTGCACTTGTGAAACCAGACAATTTGCTTCCAAAATACAGTTGTGACACAGGCATGTGTTCATTCCAGTAAAGCAACAACAGACAGAAGAAAGATGAGCTGGGGCACAAGCAAATCTAAAGCATCACAATGCAATTCCATTAGATGTTGGAGCTTGAAAATAATCACCTGGCTCACTGGGGGTTTCAGCATGCCTCTGATGGATCCACGTGGAGATCCTGCTTTACTATAGAGTGATAGCCTTGCCTGAAAAGCTATAGCTGAGAGCCCCTGCTCCCAGGGCTGGAGGTCATGGCCTTGCCCCTGAAGCACTGGACAATGCATTCTGCTCACTAAAATCGAGGGCAGATTGTCTCTTCATTCAAAACTGACGAAGAGACAGCCTCTGGATCACATTCAAGTCCGTTTTTCCCTTTTTCTAAAGAATAAGGCATGCTTTACATCCCATAGCTCTACTATTCTACCTGGAGAATTTCTAAAACCCAAAATCCTTTCTTATTTCATCCTATTCCTCCTTTCAAAAAGAAATAGTAGGGTATTGGCTGGTGTCATTCAATCTATATTTCAGGTTTCTGTTTGTATGGCTGTTTGAAATTATGTGTAATCTTTATATAACAAGTGTCCAAATATCCTGGTGTTTTCTCCAGAATACATTTTTTTGCAATATTAATAGGTTGATAATTTTCCAAATTTTTAACTTCCAATTATTTTTGCTTAGGGATTGCTTCCACATTTTACTATAAGCAGCAAGGAGAAAACAGAAGGTAGTCGCAATAATCTGATGAGAAATCTCTGCAGATAAATACCCAAATTCATTACTTTCACCATCCACTTTATCATAAACATGGAAATATGCTTCACCTAAGTCTGTTGTCTTTCCTCCAATGTCAAGGGACATTATTCACATTTCCATATGAGACCTCACCAGAATCACCTTTCATATCCGTATTTCTACAAGGCACCTTTGAGACAATCTTCATCTTCCCATGTTACATAACAAGAGCTCATCTGGGAAATGAGATGGATTATTTTAATGGAGTAGGAATCAGAAAACTATACGGCCTATAAGTTCTATGAGAAGCTGAAAAAAGGTAGTGGATTCTGAAGCACAGAAATCATATTTAGGCTGTTTTTATTTTTCGGACACAAAGCTCCTTGTGGGGTAGGAGTGGGTATATATAACCATTAAGAACAAAGGACCAGGGCTGGCATTGTGGAATAGTGGGTTAAGCTGATACCTGCATCCCACGTGGGCAAAGGTTTGAATCTTGGCTGCTCCACTTCTAATACAGTTCCCTGCTAATGTGCCTGGGAAAGCAGTGGGTGACAGCCCAAGTACTTGGGCCTCTGCCACCCAAATGAGAGACCTGGAAAAAGCTACTGGCTCCTGGCTCTTGATTCCTGGCTTTGGACCAGCCTGGCTGGTAATTTAGGTAATGAACCAGTGAGTGAAAGATTCTCTCTCGCTCTATCTGCCTTTCAAATAAATATTTTTTAAAAAGGACAAGAAATGACAGCAGTAACAAAGGTAAAACATCTGGGAGGCTAAAGGGTATATTCTATGAACTATCACATCAAGTTTTCCCTGAATTTAAGAGCACTGATAACTTCAAATTTTGTACCATAGACACATTTTAACTTAGAACAGTATAGCATAAAATTCTCTCTTTTTTTTTAAATTTTTTTTTGACAGGCAGAGTGGATAGTGAGAGAGAGAGAGACAGAGAGAAAGGTCTTCCTTTTTGCCGCTGGTTCACCCTCCAATGGCCGCTGTGGCTGGCGCATCTCGCTGATCCGAAGCCAGGGGCTAGGTGCTTCTCCTGGTCTCCCATGGGGTGCAGGGCCCAAGGACTTGGGCCATCCTCCACTGCACTCCCGGGCCATAGCAGAGAGCTGGCCTGGAAGAGGGGCAATCCGGATAGAATCCGGCACCCCAACCAGGACTAGAACCCGGTGTGCCGGTGCCGCAAGGCGGAGGATTAGCCTGTTAAGCCACGGTGCCGGCCATAAAATTCTCTTAACTGATAGGTATCAGCAGTGAAATTAAACAGTAGAAAGGAAGCCACAGAAAGCAAGGTCATATTCATAATCTGAACGGTTTATATCTCATTTCATCTTCCTGTTAAGAACTGTTTATATTCTGAAGTGTTTGGATGCTTCTCTTTACTCATCTTTTAGAGATTTTTTTCTGGAAGAACTTCAGGAAATGCAGTTGAGCTGAAGTCAAGCTTCTACAGGGATATATTGCCCAATGTATTGTGCACAATTGTGTTGTGCTTTGAAATCACCTAGACAATATTTCAGGAACAGATTGATAAATTTCATTCCAGAATTTTTGGAATAGGTATGGGAGAACCCAGGAATGTACATTGTTCTCAAGTGATGCTGAAGTTGTTGGTCTTCACTTTGGGAACCGT